>NC_136914.1:67842333-70242333 GCF_949752795.1 Hyperoodon ampullatus | reverse complement strand
TAAGATAGATTTCTATATATTAAATTGTATCCTGCAACTGTAATGAATTCATTTATTAGTTCTAATAGCTTTGTGGCAGTCTCTTTAGGATGTTCTATGTATAGTAAAATGTCATCTGCAAACAGTAACAGTTTTATTCCTTCCTTTCCAATTTGCATTATTTTATTTCTTTTCCTTGTCTGATTGCTGTGGCTAGGACTTCCCATAATATATTGTATAAAATTAGTGAGAGTGTCATCCTTGTCTTGTTCCTGATCTTAGAGAAAATGCTTGCAGATTTTCACCACTGAGCATGATGTTGGCTGTGGGTTTGTCATATACAGCCTTTTTATGTTGAGGTATTTTCCCTCTATACCTACTTTGTTGAGAGTTTTTATCATAAACTGTTGTTGTATTTTGTCAAAAGCTTTTTCTGCATCTATTGAGATGATCACATAATCTTTATTCTTCAATTTGTTAATGTGGTGTCTCACATTGTTTTATTTGCAGATATTGAACCATCCTTGTATGCCTGAGATAAGCGTCACTTGATAGTGGTATATGATATATGGTCCTTTTAATGTATTGTTGAATTCAGTTTGCTAATATTCTATTGAGAAATGTTGCATCTATGTTCATCAGTGATATTGGTCTGTAGTTTTCTTTTATTGTGGTGTCTTTGTCTTGTTTGGTAACAGGGTGATACTGGCCTCTTAAAATAAGCTTAGAAGCCTTCTGTCCTCTTAAATTTTTTGGAATAGTTTGCAAAGGATAGGTGTTAACTCTTTAAATATTTTGTAGAATTCTCCTATGAAGCCATCTGGTCCTGGACTTTTGTTTGTTGTGAATTTTTTCTTTTTATTTACAGATTCAATTTTATTACTGGTAATCATTATATTCATATGTTCTGTTTCTTTCTGATTCAGTCTCAGGAGATTGTATGTTTCTAGGAATTTATCAGTTTCTTCTAGGTCCTCCATTTAATTGGCATATAATTGTTTGTAGTAATCTCATATATTTTTTTTGTATTTCTGTGGTGTTAGTTGTAATTTCTCTTTCATTTCTGAATTTATTTGGGCCCTTTCTCTTTTTCTTTTTTGATGAGTCTAAAGATTTTATCAATTTTGTTTATCTTTTCAAAGAACCAGATCTTAGTTTCATTGATCTTTTCTATTGTTTTTTAGTCACAAATTCATTTATTTCTGTTGGGATCTTTATGATTTCCTTCCCTCAACTAACTTTGGGTTTTGTTTGTTTTTCATTTTCTAGTTCCTTTAGGTGTAAGTTTAGGTTGTTTATTGAGATTTTTTCTTGTTACCTGAGGTAGGCTTGTATCACTATAAATGTTGCTCTTTGAAATGCTTTTGTTGCATCCCAAAGATTTTGAATTTTGTGTTTCCATTTTCATTTGTCTCCAGTTATTTTTTATTTCCCTTTGATTTCTTCAGCGACATATTGGTTGTTCGGTAGCATATTGTATAGCCAAACCATTGTGTTTGGAAAAGATGCTTGATATAATTTCAAACTTAAATTTATTGGGACTTATTTTGTGGCCTAGCACATGACATATCCTGGAGAATCTTCCATGTGCACTTGAAAAGAAAGTTTGTTTTGCTGCTTTTGGATGGAATGTTTTATATATATATATATATATATATATATATATATATATATATATATATATATATATATTCACCTGATCTAATGTGTCAGTTAAGGCCAGTGTTTCCTTATTGATCTTCTGTCTGGATGATCTGTCCATTGATGTAATTGAAGTGTTAAAGTCCCCTACCATTATTGTGTTACAATCAATTTATTACTTTATGTCTGTTAATAGTTGTTTTATGTATTTAGATGCTCCAAGATGGATGCATATATATTTATAATTCTTATATCTTCTTTATCATTATGTAATATCCTTGTTACAGTCTTTGTTTTGAAGTCTATTTTGTCTGATACAAGTATTACTCCTCTAGCTTTCTTTCTGTTTTCATTTGCATGGACTACCTTTTTCCATCCCCTCACTTTCAGTCTTTGTGTCTCTTGTAGGCAGCATATACATGAATCTTGTTTTTATATTAATTCAGCTGCTCTATGTCATTTGATTGGAGCATTTAGTCCATTTACATTTAAAGAAAGTATTGATAGGTATGTACTTATTGCCATTTTGTAACTGTTTTCTGGTTGTTTTTTAAGTTCTTTTTTCCCCTTCTTTTGCTCTTTTCTCTTGTGATATAATGACTGTCTTTAGTGTTATGTTTGGATTCCTTTCTCTTTTTCTGTGTCTATTATAAATTTTTGGTTTGTGGTTACTGTGAGCTTTATATATAACAACCTACATATATACTTGATTTTTTTAGTTGATGATCTCTCAAGTTTGAATGCATTCTAACAATCCTGTATGTTTATCTCCCCCTTCCCACATTTAATAATTTTGACATCATATTTTACATACTTCTGTGTATCCTTTAACTACTTATTGTGGATAGAGATGACTTTACTACTTTTGTCTTTTAGTCTTCCTAGTAGCTTTATTAGTGGTTGGTCTACTACATTTAATGTACATTTGCCTTTACCAATGAGTTTTTTTTCTTTTCATAATTTTCATATTTCCTTTCTGTTCCACTTAGAGAAGTCTCTTTAATATTTCTTGTAGGAAGTAGAATGAAGTATTTTACATTTTTTTATACTAAGTTTGTGAATTACAGTATGTATTTTATACTTACAGCAGCACATCATAACTTGGATTAACTATATTTCATGGTACTCAATAGCCACACGTGGCTAGTGGCTACCATATTGGACAGCTCAGATATAAGAAATGAAATTATGGGAATTCCCTGGAGGTCCAGTGGTTAGGACTCCATGCTTTCACTGCCGAGGGCACAGGTTCAATCCCTGGTTGGGGAACTAAGATCCTGCAAGCTGTGTGGTGCAGCCAATAAAATAAACTAAAATAAAATGAAAGAAAAGTTCTTTAAAAAAATGATATTATTTTTGTAGAAAGATTTTAAAATCAGCCATCATTTTAAACATAAAAAGCTGTTTCTCATTTATTGTAGGGTTTCCAGCTAGCTAAAATGTAAATGCATATACTGATAATATTCTTTTTTTATTCCTATATTAATTGCTTTGGTTATTTGTTATTGCTTTGTTTAGCTGTCTAGAATAGTTTTATTTTATTTTGTTTTGTTTTAGTCTTAGTCTTGTTTCGAATTCCTGAAAATCCTTAGTCTTGTTTTGAATCTAGGAGGAATTCTTGAAAATTCTACTGTTATTTTGATATTTGTCAAATTTCATGGCTAATTTTGTTAGTTCTTTTTAGTTTTGATAATTATTCTCCATTTTTTCCTGAATTGTCTACATAGATAAATCGTAGCTGCTGCAATTTAAAATAATATAATTTTGCTTCATCCTTTAAAGTCCCTTCCTCCTATTGATTTTCCTGTTATTAGGCTTTCTAGAAATTCCAATATTAAGTTGGATGATAGAGATGATAATGGTATTTTGCCTTTTCCTTTTTTTAATGATTATGTTGCACTATGAATTATCAGGAGTGATTTTTTTCTCTTCCTTTTCATTTAATTTATTATAATCTTTTTTATTTTTGATTTGTAACTTTCTCATGTTTTCTATTCAAATTTTGCACACTTTTTTCTAGAACTCTCTCACATTGTTCCTCACCTTATCTCTTTGTGCTTCATTCCACCTTATCTCTTTGTGCGTCATTCTGGGTTGACTTTACATTTGCTAACACTATCTCATGGATGATTTTTTTTTTAATTTTTTTTATTAGTTTCTGCTTTATAACAGAGTGAATCAGTCATACATATACATCCGTTCCCACATCCCTTCCCTCATGCATCTCCCTCCCTCCCACCCTCCCCATCCCACCCCTCCAGGCAGTCACAAAGCACCGAGCTGATCTCCCCGTGCTCTGTGGCTGCTATGGATGATTTTCTTACATGCTTTTTCTTATTTTTGTTGTAAGTTTTCTTGTGAGATCACTAGCTTTATTCATTAGGGACTGGATGTGACCTTGATTTGGGCATCTCTATGGGGAAGCTTCCTATTTGTCTCTCTTGGGACCCAAGTTTGTGGAGTAGGTTACCTGCTACTCTATCAACTCAAAAGTAAGAGTAAATTCAAACTTCAAACCATGGCCAAGTACTTATCTTTGGCTTTCTTTTTTCTGCAAAGACCCAGGTAGGTCATATTCCAGTTGAGGGCACTGGATGGGGTGTTTTCTAATTTTTATTTCACATGATATACATTATTTCAAAACTCATGGCTTTAGCCCTAAAGCTCATTTCCACCTGCTCATTCACATAGGACCCTTGGAATTTTCTCTTTGTGTGTTTTGTGCCTTATCTATCTATCTATCTATCTATCTTTTTCTTTCTTTTCTCCTTCTTTCTTTTTCTTTCTCTCTTCCTCCCTTTCTTCCTTCCTTCATTCCTTCCCTCCTTCCCTTTTTTCCTCCCTTCCTCTCTTCCTTTCTTTTTTTCTTTAAAGATCAGATCAGTATTATTATTATTATTGATTTCTATTTTTGAATGATAGGATGTATTGAGAAGATTTCTGTCAATGAGAGTTGGGACTTGTGGTTAGAAGTTTCCTTTGTCCCAAGGACTTGTGTGCCTATGTGTGTTACCCTAATTTTGCTGGAACAGAGATATTCTCATCACACTGGCTATGCGTACCATCCTTGGTCCCCCCTGTTGTAGTTGTCATCTGTGCCAAGAGCAAACCAGAAGCACCATGATCAGGCTCTCTGTAATATGAGCGCTCTGGCATTTGACAGATTTTCAGAAAGTTTTGGTAAAACACATTATACCCTTCTGTCCTCATGACTTACTCTTGTTTTCATTCATTGCTGCTGTTGGTTAAAGAAGTTAATGTGGCTTGACTGAAGGTAGAGGTGGTCTTTCACTCACACTAAACAGGACTTTTTTTTTTAACATTAAATTAAATGGGTCAGCCCTTTGCCAAAACCAATCTCACCTGCTTATTATTTTAGAAATTTCTCTCTGTATATAGAGCATGTGAAAGACAGGTTTTCACTAGCCCTCCATGCTGAGATAGAAGTGCCTCTATTGCTCTGTTCTTTGCCAGGACAAGATGAATTTGGGATGCAGTAAAATGGATAGCTACAGATTGCTGACCTGTATCTTCATTAGTGAGAAGGTGAGGGAGAGCAATCAGAAATCACTAGATTCCCTTTTGTTAAAACCCTGAAATATTGAGAATGTTTTTTCTAGATTTCTAATGAGGCTAGAGAGGGAAAGTTGAGTCTTATCAGAACTTGCAATGGGTTGTCATACATTTATTCATATTTTTTATATTTTATTATTGAAAGGAAGAATTTGTATTCACTGAAGTATTTCCCTTCTCTGCTTTTATCTCTCTAGAACTATTTCCTCTTATATTTCATGACTCATAAAAACCCTTCTATATTCGCTGATCT
Source organism: Hyperoodon ampullatus (assembly GCF_949752795.1). Classification (NCBI taxonomy): domain Eukaryota; kingdom Metazoa; phylum Chordata; class Mammalia; order Artiodactyla; family Ziphiidae; genus Hyperoodon; species Hyperoodon ampullatus. The sequence goes on along the minus strand of NC_136914.1, from coordinate 70,236,887 downwards.
GGTCACTTATAATTTGGTATTTCATGACTCATAAAAACTCTTCTATATTCGCTGATCTGGTCATTTATAATTTGGAAAACTGTTTGACTTTGGGTTTTAATTCTTAAAACTCTCTTAAAAACTTGTTTTCAAACCAAATGTTCTGTAAACTTCCTCATCTGACAGTGTCATCCAAGGGTATGCTCAACACTGAGCATTACAGACACTTGAAAAAACATAGATTCGGGAGCGTACTGGAGCATTAAGGTCAACCTCAAGTAAGACAATAAAAGCAGAATCAGGCTTGTAAACTTCAGCAATCTCCATTCCATCTCAACTGCAGTAAATCAAAATTGCTTCATTTCGACATGGGTATGACAAACCATTTGAGGTGAAATAGTTTCAATTCACATGGGACATTTTGTTCAAGTTGGCTTTACTGGTACTATTAGCATAGAGAAAGACTGAGAAAAAAACTATTTTGGAGAGATTTACAACTCTAGAGATAAAGACACTGACTAATATCATTTAAGCTGAAATTCTCAAATAAAATTACTTTGAAACTAAAACTCAATAAGAGTTTCAAATTTAATTAAAAACAATTTGTCAAGAAATAAAACATACACATTCCATTCAACTGACAACAATTATTCCTCTGTTCAGTAAGTATTTACTGAGTCTTCCTTTCTCCTCCTTCTCAGTTATTCAAATGAATCAAAGCACTTCCTGTGTGAGGACTTTGAACAAAATGATCTCCTTCACCCCACTCCTGCCCTTGCCCCCAATGGCATCTTGTTAAGGAATGCACTACACATCTTTTAACTCTGCTCGAGCTTTACCTCCTCAGCAAACCCACCACATCTTTATACACTCTGCATTCCTTGCTGTTACTACTGAAGATATCCTCCTGCTTTTATCAAAGGGCAAAATGGCAACCCTCCTACTTATGCACTAAATTCCACTCCACTTGCTTTCTCAGGAACTTCACTTTCGTAATTATTTTCTCTCTACATGTATTTTATTATTTTAACATAGAAAAGTTTCTCATAAAAAAACCATAGCTAAACCTCGTATAATGAATTTCTGTACTGACTGCTTTCTACTTCCTTATATTAATACTTCTCTCAACCAATTTCAACTGGGCTTACTTTCCCTATCAACCCAAGACACTGCTCCTATGAAGATCACAAGTGTCCTCCATGTATCCAAATCTAATTTTCAAATATCTTTTTATATTACTTCAGCCCCTAGTGTCACTTAAGATAGTTGACCACCTTCTCTTTCTCTTAGTTTCTGTAAGCCCCAATCATCCTGCGTTTTCTCACACCCCTTGCTGCTTCACTTCAGTCTATATTTTCGGCTTTTCTACTTTATTCTATTTCACAACGTCAGAGAATCCTGGGACCTCCATTTAATTTTTTAATATATGTATTTTTTTAACCTTTAGACTCTTTCTAGGGGACTGCATCTTTCCCCTGACTTTAATCACTACCTATATATATGCTGATGATTCACAGATCCATAAACCTCACCCTGGTCTCTCTGCAAAACTCTAGCCTCCACACAAACAGGCATCTCAAACATGCTTGCTGAAGTAGAGCTATTGATTCCCATCACTCTCCAGCTAAACCTTCTCAAGCTGTTATAGTTTCTGGATTGGGAAGAGCATCCATCCAGTTGCTCAACTGCAACTGGAAGTCATTTCTGATTTCTGTTTTCCCCTTGTTCCCCACATCCTTTCCATTGTCTAGTCTTATTGACTTTATTTCCAAAATCACACTTCGCCCTATGTGTATCAATAACACTCTGGTTCAAAGCACCAGAATTCCTTGTTTTCTAACAGATATCCATAGTTCTGTCCTTGCTCCTCCCTCCTACATTTATCACACAGAAGCCAAAGAGATCTTTTAAAACTGTAAGTGACTTGCATCACTCTGACTTAAACACCTCCAATGGCTTCACATCACAATTAGCATAAAAATATAAATAACTCACCCTACATTAAAAATATGCACACGATCTAGTCCCTGACGACACTACACTTGCTCACCTTCCCAGCCTAAAGCAGAAGTTCTCAACCTCAGCAACATGGTCAGTTTGGACCAAATAATTCTTTGTGTGGGTTGTTGTCCTGTGCGTAGTAGGAGACCTCTAGCCACCTGATACCAAGCAACTTCACCCCCAAGTAGAGGTGAGCAAAAATGTCTCCAGATGTTGCCAAATGTCCCCTGGGGGGCAAAATTGATCCTGGATGAGAGGCACTTTTCTAAAATGATCGTAAATCCAGACTGTCCAGATAATCCTGCATACTTATTGCCTAGTTACTATTACTCATAGCATCTACTTTCACTCTTAAAGTGTCCTGATTAGAAGGACAATTATATAGTCATCTTAGTCTTCATCCTACGTGTCATCATTCTGGCCTTTTATACGTATGTGTATGTTTTATTTTGAACATATCAGGTTTACCCAAGGCTTAGGGTCTTGGATGTTTTCTCTTCATGGAATGCACTTCCCTCAAAGAGTTTTTCCTCTCTTGTTATTCAGATCTCAGTTTAAATAATATTTCTTTTCTGATCAAATTGAAAATAAAATAGCAATCCAATCATTCTCTACTCAAATACGCATCACTGCCTGTTAAGATTGTGTATATACTTATTACTCTGTTTATTCTGAATCAGTATCTCACCAATCACATAGATAAGAATAGATGCTTTGCCTATTTGCTTAGAACAGTGCTTGGTCCTCAACCCTCCTCCCAACAAGGTTCAATTTCTGCGTCTTATATCATTATTGCATTCTGGATGTTTACTTCATGGCATTTTTCACAAATATTAATTACTTACTTATTAGTATAATTATTTATTCTTATAAGTTCCATGAGGACAGGGTCTATATCTTTCTTTCTCAACTCTAAAAGGGAGAATCTGTAGTCCCTTGTAAAACGCACTACTTATATATTTTATGTGCACAGTCAAATAAATCAGTGAATCACAATTAGTGCATATGTATATAGGGCGCAGGTGGGACAACCTTGGGGAAGCACATGATCTGATTGTAAAGTTCAATTTGAATTTTTGGAGATAAGTACACATTTATCCTTGAGAAGAATTTCACATACATTATTTTGTAAAATTCATCATATGTGTGGTTGCCTTCCTTTCTTTTACCAAATGATTTTATAAACATTATAAGTCTTGGCTTCATCAGTAATTATAAATGATGGGGAAAATGTGTGTTTACTTCATTCCTCATACTGAATTTCCCTTGCAAATATAACAGTTTTTCCATTCTCTGATATTACATGCGAAGTAGAGAAGAAAATCAAGTTCGAACTGGTCAGGAAACAACTAACACACTAGCACGCTTCATAGACAGGCTTGTTCCCCTCAGTTGTTTCCACCGAATGATAAGGGGACCTCAGAGTCATTGTGGTACAGTCAGCATTACACTGGCCTCTGAGTGACCCATTTCCACTCACATTTGGTTATTCTTCTCTCAGGTTTACTGAAACTATACTACTTTAATGATAAAAGCAGTTGAAAGGGACCTATAAATATAGGTCCAGAAACCTGATCATTTAGATCTTAAAAGGAAAAGATGCAAAGGCCAAAAGAAGAACTGAATTGGGGGATGGAAGGAAGGGTTTGGTATTCTAGAGCAAGAGAAAAAACAGGAAAAGATTTGCCTGCCATTTGAAGATGCTGGTACAGGCATAACTTGTTTTATTGCCCTTCACTTTATTGTGCTTAAGACATATCATGTTTTTCACAAATTGAAGGTTTGTGGCAACCTTGTATCAAGAACATCTGTGGGTACCATTTTTCCAACAGCATTTGCTTACTTCATGTCTCTGGATCATGCTGTGGTAAGTTTCACAATATTTCAAACTTTTTCATCACTATTATATTTCTTATGGTGATCTGGGATCAGTGATTTTTGATGTTACTACTACAAGTCACTGAAGGTTCAGAAGATGGTTAGAATTTTTCACCAGTATTTTCACATTTCTCTGATCTGAAGATCAGAGAAATGTGAAATAGATGGGACACCTAGACCCAACATCATATCCTAAGGTCAAGTAGAAAATAAATTATGTATCAAATTTTGGTCTGTGATTGTTTATAAGTAGCATAAGTAGTTCATTAACAGTAGAATGGTTTTCTCTATTTTTGTAGATATTTCTCTTGCCTAATCTGTACAAATTTCTTTTGGTTGAAGTAATCCTCTCTCTTCTTTCAGGAATCTCCCCCTGTGGAAGCCAAGGATGTCAGAGCTGTCCTTTCCCTGGTGCTAATACAGCTGTGAGTGAAGCTTATTGCTTAAGCCTCACCTAAAACTATGACCCAGCATCACACCTGCAAAATGGCAACAAATAATATTAATCTCAGAGGCTTCTGGGGCAGAGAGACAGGGATGAAATGAAATTAAGTGTGGAAAAAGAAGAGATATTAGGTATTCAGTAAATGGTAAATCCCTTTCCAGGCTGACCATTTTGAGAATATACAAATTGTTATATTATAGAAGAGCACACATAACTCCATCAATGGTAGATGGAGTTATGACTACAAAAAACGTATAATAATATCTGCTTCTTTAGGACGAGGGAGGATGGATACATCTGACTATATATTCTGCTTCTGGGCACCACACAAACTGGGACACATGAAAAAGACAGTGGCAGATGGCCAAAAAGCACATGAAAAGATGTTCAACATCAGTAATTATTAGAGAAATGCAAATCGAAACCACAATGAGGTATCACCTCACACCTGTCAGAATGGCCATCATCAAAAAATCTACAAACAGGGCTTCCCTGGTGGCGCAGTGGTTGAGAGTCCGCCTGCCAATGCAGGGAACATGGGTTCGTGCCCCGGTCCGGGAAGATCCCACATGTAGCGGAGCAGCTGGGCCCGTGAGCCATGGCCGCTGAGCCTGTGCATCCGGAGCCTGTGCTCCGCAATGGGAGAGGCCACAAGAGTGAGAGGCCTGTGTACCGGAAAAAAAAAAAAATCTACAAACAATAAATGCTGGAGAGGGTGTGGAGAAAAAGGAACCCTCCTACACTATTGGTGGGAACGTAAATTGGTACAGTCATTATGGAGAATTGTGTGGAAGTTCCTTAAAAAACTAAATATAGAACTATCATAATATCCAGCAATCCCACTTCTGGGCATATATCTGTAGAAAATCATAATTTGAAAAGATACCTGCATCCAAATGTTCACTGCAGCACTATTTACGATAGCCAAGACATGGAAGCAACCTAAATGTCCATTGAAAGATGACTGGATAAAGGAGATGTAATATATATACACAATAGAATATTACTCAGCCATAAAAAAGAATGAAATAATGCCATTTACAGCAACATGGATAGACTTAGAGATTATCATACTAAGTGAAGTAAGTCAGACAGAGAAAGGCAAATACCATATGATATTACTTATATGAGGAATCTAATAAAAATGATACAAATGAACTTATTTAAAAAACAGGAACAGACTCACAGATCTCAAAATCAAACCTATGCTTACCAAAGGGGAAATGTGGAGGGAAGTGATAAATTAGGAGACTGGGATTGACATATACACACTACTATATATAAAAAATAGATAACTAATAATGACCTGCTGTATAGCACAGGAAACTCTACTCAATATTCTGTAATAACCTACATGGGAGAAGAATCTGAAAAAGAATGGATTTACTTTGCTATACACCAGAAACTAACACAACATTGTAAGTCAACTATATGCCAATAAAAAATTTTTTAAATGCATTAAAATAGTAATGTGCACATTAAGAAAAAGGAAAAAAAGCGGCATTCATATTTTTCTTTGCTGATAATGCCTTGAAGATTGTCCTGAATCATGCTTGTTAGGAATGGAATAGGAAGAATAAAATTACCTGAGCTATTCATGAGATATATCCTTCTGCCCCTGACCATTTCCCAGGTAAAGTTCTTTTCTAAGCAACCCAGGGTTCCAACTTGAGATACCATCTGGTTGTTCTCTATCAGCACAAAAAAAGATGTCAGTTTCAGCATTCTTTGATGTGCTGACCAACATGAATGTTGAACAGTTCAATTCCAAGATTATTAATAGCACAGTAGTTTCCAGTTGTACAATTGTTGGCATGTTTCTGCTCATGCTCATCACATATTAAATTACGAGTATCACTAACTTCTGATATTATGATAATAGAGACCAGTAATGAGTCACCCCCAATAGTATAAATTTTTATGTTAAACTAATATATATTTGTTTTAGAAAATGAAACCTCCTTAAAAAGTGTAAAGATGGGGGCTTCCCTGGTGGCGCAGTGGTTGAGAGTCCGATGCAGGGGAAACGGGTTCGTGCCCCGGTCTGGGAAGATCCCACATGCCGCGGAGCGGCTGGGCCCGTGAGCCATGGCTGCTGGGTCTGCGCGTCCGGAGCCTGTGCTCCGCAACGGGAGAGGCCACAGCAGTGAGAGGCCCACATACCGCAAAAAAAAAAAAAAAAAAGTGTAAAGATGGAGGGATCTTATAAAGCAAATAGTGCTATCGATCAGTGAGATTGATCTCTGGATGGCAAGGTAGTTGCCAATTTACTGGGGTTAAGCTTGGTCCTTAGGAAATGTTGGCAAGTCTTCCTCCTGGCTTTTGTCTCTCTCTGTCTCTCTGTCTCTCTCTCTTCATCTCTCTTATTTTATTTATTTATTTATTTATTTATTTATTTACTTATTTATTTGCCACCTGTCTTCTTCTGCTTCATTAACTCATGGCCCATCATGGCTACCTTTAAATGTAACATACAGCCCCCAAATCTATATTACTAATAAGTTGTGGGTAGTGAATTAGTTAATGAAACCCAAATAGTCAGAAAATCTGGAGGGATGGGTTTGGGTAACTGAAGGAGAAAATTCTTCCTCCTATGTATTTTAGTTAAGAATATTACACAAATAGGTCAATAGCACAAAATAGGAAGATCAGAAATAGAACCAAATAAATATTTGATATTTAGTTATGCCTTTTATATTTTATTTATTTATACATATATGATATTTAATATATAAATGTCATTTAAGTCATGAACATATATGCTACTGATAATTATATTACTAATGAAATCATCTTGTGAATCTGTGTAATCATCTAGGAAAAAAGAAATCTATATCTCTTTAAAGATTTAAGCATAAAAGAATACAACTATCAAATTTAAATGGGAAAACTATTGAATAAAGTTAGTGAGAAAGATCTTTTCAAAATATTACACAAAACCCAGTAGCCCCAAAAGAAAGTAATTGATTCATTCTGTTATACTATGAGAAAGAAAGAGGAAAAAAGAAAAGGAAGGAAGGAAGGAAGGAAGGAAGGAAGGAAGGAAGGAAGGAAGGAAGGAAGTGTGTTTTCTGCTTGGCACAAACTACTATAACCAAAGACAAAATGTAAATGTTAAAAGAAAAAAACAAACGATTTCAACCTCATATCACTCACTATCAAAAGCCTAAATTCCTTTACATATAAACAACTCCTACAAACCATTAAAAAAACTGAACAGAAAACTCACCAAGGGCTATTAAGAGAGTTCACAGGAAAGGAAACTAGCTTTTAAACATATGTAAAGATGCTCCATGTCACTCATCATAAAAGAAATTAGATTAAAAACTACATGACTAGCACCCTTCTAAGTTTGAACAAAGATAAAGTCATTTGATAAAGCAATATGTTGTGTTGAAGAGACTGGAGAAACAGAAGGTTTGGAGAAGGCGTGAGAGTTTAAAATGGTACTACTGGAGGACTGACAATGAGGACAAGCCCAATATCTACAGAGGTACATATTTTGGATTCAGATGTTCCACTTCCAGAAATTTATCCCTCATACTGTTTAAAACAGCATACTGTAAACAAAAAATAACCTAAATGCAAATCCACACATAAGATGATATTTGTCATATAATGTTACATGCAATCGATGTAAAAAGAAATAGGCTATTCAATTGTAAAGAGAATGCAAATGTTCTATAGGTACTGAAATAAAATTACCTTGAAGATCCATTGCTAAGTGGAAAAGCAAAATACAGAACAGTGTGTACTATCAGCTGTTACTTATACCCAAAAAAGGGGGGATTTTTGGTTCATTTTGCTTTTAGAAATATATTATTTATTTATAATATACTATATTATAAATATAGTATAATAATATATTATAAATATAATGTATTTATAATAAATACATTATTTTCATTTATAAATATATTATAAAATAACTAAAAAGTTTTATAAGACACTAACAACACTGATTGCCTATGAGAGGAGAAATGGGGGAATGGGGAATGGGGTAGAAGACTTTAATTTTAAACCTTTTTATACTGTTTGATTTGAATCCTAGGAATGTATTACTATCCTAAAATTAAATTAAGCCAAAAATTGTATTTTAAAATATTGTTACTATATTAATTATTCATAACACTTAGCAAAGTTGTAGACATTGAGTTGATACTAAATTTTGAAGTGGATGGACTAAAAAACATATTTAAAAATGAGAAGTAGAAAAACATGTAAACTTGGACAAGTTTCTGTTTCACTAATTCAATCAAATATACTTCTACATCTGATATGATGGAAGCATGTTAGGTATAATACTTGGGATATAGTGGTAACCAAACCCAACACAATCCCTGTTCTGTTCTGTAGAATCTGCATTTTATTTTTCAACAATCTGCTGATTAAATTTCATAATGAAACACACACACACAAAATAAAGAAAAACTAAAATAAAGGTTTAAGAAATAGTCTGAGGATTTTATTTGAAACTATAGTGAAATATATTTAAGAAACAATAGCCTTTTACAAAATATGTTCTATATTAGAGCATGCTATTTCTCTCATTTTGTCTTCTTATTTCCACAATAAATCTCCATAGTTTTCTTCCTCTAGATATTGCCTACTTAGTCGTGTTTGTATTGTTCAAAAATAAATGGGGATAGAAATAACTATTTTATCTTGTACTTGTCAGAGTTAAATGATAACCTATACAACACATGCGAGTGTACTTGGCAAAGTTTCTTGCATGAACCAGAATAGGTCCTTAATAAATGTTATTTATATCAGAATTGGCTTATATTATAGAAATGTTTGCGCTTTAAATCCCTCATTGTTCATTCTTAATTGAAGGGCAACATTTCCAGATTATCCACGAAACACTCTGATTGGGTCTGGAATGTGTTCCTAGACCACTGAGGTGGGCTATGCCCAATATCTGGAAACTTCCCGCAGGCATAATTACAGAGCACTGCTGTGAAGACAAGAAACCAGCAAAAACTGAAAATTTGAAAACCTCCTCATGGTTTAAAACACAGTGGGGAAGCAAGTGTTTATCTGCCAGATCAATTCCACATTAATTTTTACCACTCAACTTTCTTGAAAGGACTGAAGTTTTCAAGATTCCAAAGAAAATGGAGACAATGGAGGTACCATCCAGTAAAACTGAATAGTTAACCTCTATTCATAAGGGGAGACTGAAAAGTTAAGAAAGCCAGAAATTTAGAAGATCCAGTGCCTGTTCTCAAAAGTTTATTCTCATATAAAACAAATCATCAAAAATTCATTATAACTGCTCACAATTTCACCAAGCGTTTGTTGTGTGTTAGGAACTAGACTATGCACCTTGTACTGTGTAGCTTAATACAGCATTCTATCCCAAACTGTACTAATTATGCACCCATCTTTTCACCTATTTTAAGTTGAATTTTTAAGCATACCACTAACCATGATGGAGAATGCCTTGCCCTTAACTCCTCATGAAAAATCAATCAAGCAAACAATCAAAGGATAGAGAGATAGATCTATCTAGATAAATAGATAAATAAATAAAAAGGCTCCTATTGCAACCAACATTCTAAAATCAACTTCTCTGTGTCACTTTGTCCTTGAAACGTCATTTCCTTGGCTTAAAAATAAAAACACAAACACTTTATTGGTTCCTAAGAGAAACTACTTGGAAAGCTAAAGGGTATAATCTGCAGATTAGAATTTAAATTCTTAGAAACTCAGTGATTTTGATGGGTTGATTAATTTCTCTGAATCTTAGTTTCCTCAACTATAGAATAACCCCAAGTAAGGGGGGGGTAATAAATGAGGAAGTAGAGATAGTGGTATAGACAATGTCTGCCATACAGTTTGTCCTCATTCCATGAAAACATCTCTGTTGGAATTAAAAATATGACCTTAGTATTAAGAGAAAACCCATAACCCTGTGTCTCTGATTATTGAGAACAATGTGGTAGATTTTTATACTTTTCTGTCTCATCTTTACAATCCACATTATGAGAGGCTATTTACAATTTGCATGTCCAATTTTTAAAACTAGATAAAAAATGAAAGAGTGGTGGTAGTACCAAATTAGAAATGAAGATGGTAATAGCTCAAATCATTCCATTTCATGTTAGTTACACAAGAGTGAAATTGCTCTATCATGCTCTCTCAAAATAGCTCTCTCAAGGAAAGGAGGATGGGGGGTGTGCAGCTTGGTACAGCACCATATTGGTCATCTCCCAGCATCAGCATCATATAAAACACTTTCAAAATTAACAAGTAATTCTGCTGTTTATCTCCAAAACATAACAGCTTCTGTGCACAGGATGTAAATAAATAGATGCTTTTAGGAAAGGCTTACTAACGTAGAGGAAAATCATCATTTTTTTTTCTGTATTTCATAGAGGGTAGTGATAACTCTCTAGTGATGCATGTAATGTTATTAGATGTGATTTAAATTTATCCAAAATGGAGTATGAAGAGGAAGCACAAAAAGCTATGAGCAAGGTAATTTCAGATGCCCTGTACACCCTTGGGTAAAGGCCAATTTAGTCTTGTGGTTACCGTTTCTTTGTTTTTAATCTTCAGATACTCTTGGCGAAACTTTCCACCATTTTTCTTTCAATTCTTCTTATGCTCACTCAAAGTGTACCGCTTGGAAACTTCCAAATAAAAAGGCCACTGGAATACTCACTAAAGGTTATCTCCACATAGATTTTCAGGGAAAATGGTAATACTTTATGGATACTGGAAGAAAGCTACATCAATGTATAAATCCCTGGTGTGGAGGTGCCAACCTCATGCATAAGGAATTAGCCAAATATTGACAAATATAGAAATAAACTGAAAAATACTGTGTATATAAAATTAAACTGTACTGAAGGCTGAACCTACTCAGGCTATCAACAGCTTGTATGAGTAGTAAGAACCCTATTAATATCCCTCAAATTGGAGAGGGACTGTTGCTACCATTGATAGCAACAGTCCACAGAATGGGAGAAAATATTTGCAAACAAAGCAACCAACAAGGGATTAATCTCCAGAATATACAAACAACTCATGCAGCTCAATATCCAAAAAACAAACAACCCAATCACAAAATGGGCAGAAGATCTAAATAGACACATTTCCAAAGAACACGTACAGATGGCCAAAAAGCACATGAAAAGATGTTCAACATCACAAATCATTAGAGAAATGCGAATCAAAACTACAATGAGGTATCACCTCACACCTGTCAGAATGGCCATCATCAAAAAATCTACAAACAATAAATGCTGGAGAAGGTGTGGAGAAAAAGGAAGCCTCCTACACTATTGATGGAAATGTAAATTGGTGCAACCATTACGGAGAATAGTGTGGAAGTTCCTTAAAAACCTAAATATAGAACTACCATATGATCCAGCAATCCCACTTCTGGGCATATATCTGGAGAAAAATCATAATTCGAAAAGATACCTGCACCCTAATGTTCACTGCAGCATTATTTACAATAGCCAAGACATGGAAGCAAACTAAATCTCCATCAGCAGAGGAATGGATAAAGAAGATGTGGTAGGGACTTCCCTGGTGGCACAGTGGTTAAGAATCAGCCTGCCAGTGCAGGGGACACGGGTTCGATACCTGGTCCAGGAAGATCCCACATGCCGTGGAGCAACTAAGCCCGTGCGCCACAACTACTGAGCCTGCACTCTAGAGCCCGTGAGCCACAATTGCTGAGCCTGTCTACCACAACTACTGAATCCTGTGCACCTATAGCCTGTGCTCCACAACAAGAGAAGCCACGACAATGAGAAGCCCATGCACTGAAAGGAAGAGTAGCCTCTGCTTGCCGCAACTAGAGAAAGCCGGTGTACAGCAACGAAGACCCAGTGCAGCCAAAAATAAATAATTTTAAAAAAAAAGATGTGGTACATATATACAATGGAATATTACTCAGCCATAAAAAGAATTAAATAATGCCATGTACAGCAACATGGATGGACCTGGAGATTATCATATTAAGTGAGGTAAGTCAGAGAAAGACAAATACCATACGATATTACTTATATGTGGAATCTAATAAAAATGATACAAATGAACTTATTTACAAAACAGAAACAGACTCACACATCTTGAAATCAGACTTATGGTCACCAAAGTGGAAATGTGGAGGAAAGTGATAAATTAGGAGATCGGGATTAACATGTACACACTGCTATATATAAAATAGATAACTAATAAGGACTTACTGTATAGCACAGAAAACTTTACTCAATATTCTGTAATAACCCATATGGGAAAAGAATCTAAAAAGAATGGATATATATATATGACTGATTCACCTTGCTGTATACCTGAAACTAATACAACATTGTAAGTCAACTATATTCCAAGAAAAATTAAAAAAAAAATAACAGAGAACATCACCACAGGACATGCTCACTTACACCGTGGTAGGACTCCCTCACCCACCTGCCTTGGAGACCGCCCTGTTCTGCCAGAGACTGAAGTGGCAGTTGGAAAAATAAAACTGGATAAAACCAGACGGCATTCTCCCTCCTTCATCCCAGCCCACAGTTTTGTAAAGGAACCCATACATAATGTCTCAGGAGATACCTCAAAGTCTAATACAGCAGAGTCTGAAGTGTCACACAGAAAAATAATGATGTTCAAAGGAAGGGGACCAATAAGAGGAATCATAATAATTATAACTCTATGGGAAAGAGTTACTGTCAACTTTTAGGACTGTCTTTTCATTTTTTATGTTTAGACTGCATAACTTATGGGGTTCAAATTCCAGCCCTACCACTTACTTAAAGTGTATCCTTGAGCAAACAGTTTTACTTATCTTTGTCTCAGTCTCTTCATCATTAAAATGGGGGGTTTTATTGTATATACTTCAAAGAGCCATCTGAGGATTATCTGAAAAATGCTTAGAACAGTGCCTGACATGTAGATGCATCAAAAAGTGTTATTATCATTCTTTTAATAAGTACTGTGAATAAATATGTATTGTAGAAAATTAGAAAAATAGAGAAAAATGTTGACAAGAAAAATTATGTGTAATCTCACCATATTTTTCAATGCATGGTTTACAAATTATTTTTTAAAGAACATATATTAAATGTAAACATACATATTTTCCAAATTTGGGTGACTATATATTCCACATAAAAATTACAAAACAGTTGGAATGCTATGACCTAAAATGATTATTAGTGGTAAACTCTGAGTGATGTGATCATGAGAAATTTTTTCTTTCTTGTAAATATATTAATCTTCCTACTGTTCTAGAAATGGTGTGCATTAGCATGTTTAATTGGTAAAAGTTAGGTTAGCAATCAAATATCTAAAAACAGCATAGATCTGATAGAACTGATGGACTTTGTAAGATTCAAAGAGGCATGATCAAAAGCTGATAATTCTAGTACTCTTCTTTCAAGGCCAGAAAAAGGTTATTAAGAATTACAAATTTTACATATTAATACATTCTACTAACAATGCTTTTATGGCTACTGGAGGGCAGAGTAATGTAGGGGACTTAAGTATTCTGAGTAGATTTCAGTCTGGAAGACATCCCCTCTCATCAATAAGGATTAATGGGCCAAGAGCAAGTGGTTATTAGTTTATGCTTCGTGCCCTCAAGAACCTTCTGTTTCTCCACCTAACTTATTAATGGAAATTTCCTACCCAGGACCACATAGCCCATCTCCAAAGAGAATCATTTACACTTTAGTACAAATGATACTTGTAAAGTTGGGCAGTGTGCAGCCTGTGCAACAGTACACAGCCACAGCACCCCATGTGAAAAACTCACTGCCATGCTCCTGCCTAGATAAGCCTTCCCTTCCACTTCATGTGAATTTTTATTGTCCCCCATTTTGATGATAGTTCCTTAAACTGTCTGGTCTTTTATGTGTGTTATTTGTACAATTTTTTCTTGCCTCTATGCAACTGAAGATATTTGAGGTCAGATAATATGTCTCATTCAGCAATACCATGTAGTTATAAAGGCAATAATAACAGTTAAGATAAAAAATAATAATACTAGATGACTTTTATTTAGTTTTCACCATGTGTCAAGCACAAACTATTCTGAATAGATTATTTTATTTAATCCTAACAATAGCTGTCTGCAGTAGAGACAATTAATATTTTATTTTATAAAGAAGAAAACCAGGACCCATCAAGGTTAAGCAACTTGTCCCATGTCAAACTATTAGTAAGAGTTGAATGAGTGAATGAAAAATACATGTTAATGTCTTACAGACAGTACATTCTTTGGAGCCTATAATTCACTTTAAATAAATGCAGTTTTCTAGACTATGACTTTATTGATGGTAGGATCCTTAATTACTATTGTTTGAATCCACAGCATGGTGTACTTTATATGTGCTTAGTTACTTAGGGGATAAGTGAATGAATGAATAAAAAGATTATTTCAGCTGTGCATTTGACCCTACTTTTGAATGGCTTGCAGGAACAGCCTGCTCGGTACTGAGGGCTGTTTTCTTCTTTTAACCAGGGTGCCTGGAGGATTCTTCTACAGATAAAGAAACTGAGGCTCAATTGCACTGTGATTCACCCAAGGCCACACTGCTAAGAGCAAGTGGTCACAGGATTAGAAACAAGATCTTTTAACTCCTGATTCAGAGGACCTTTCCTTATACCCTTCCATCTAGTAGTTGTCACATTGCACACTTTTCCATATACTACATGAAATCGGGAAAGGCAAAAGGGTGGAACATGGGTCTCTTTGGGAAACTCTCCACTGTTACCCTTCAAGGAAACCTCTGCAACTGCTTAGCCAACTCCTGCCTGGGCTCCCAGGCCCCACATTGGCTCTTGGAGGCTCTCCCAAGTTTCCCTCTCCCTCACTGTGCCACGCATGGCAAAGCACCACCACTCTGCCCTGGGCTGACTGGTTTGGGCACTGGGTAAGTGATGACCCAATCTGCTTCCTGGTACACAGGGAAGGAGACCAATAGTGCTCAGACTTGATGAGTTAGTTGTCCCTGCAAACCATTCTGAAGTGGGCTCTGTGAACTGGCTCACTGCCTGGTGCTCCCTCTGTGGCTAGAACCATATGTCATGGCAAATTTACTTTTGGGATCTTCAAAGCAATTATTCCTGAGAAGTTGGGGTACACAAGCCCAGTCTGGAGTGATGGAAAGTCTAAAAACTCCTATCACATTTTTTGCTAGCCTTCATCTGAATCGTATCCTGACAGGCTGCTGGCATCTTACAGGGTACTCTGAGAGCACAGCCTGGTTTCTAAGATCCAAAGAAACCAAAGTATGAATGTAAGACAGTACTGTTAAAGTTACCAGGTTAAAACCAAGATGGAGTCACTCACTCTAATTCTTATAACAGCAAACAAAAACTTAACTAAGTTTCTATGCTTGGCTCTCCCAGAAAAGAAAGGCTTAGCTTAACCAACCAGTGCTTGCCTGCTCAGCACAAGTTACCTGAATTTCCTTTGCTCCATATAAGTGGTGTAACCTTGCTTTAACCAATAAGCAAACACCCAGTTTAACTTCTTTGTTCTTGGTCACTTTGGTCTTTAAGAATCTCTCATCTTATACAGTTCTTCAGAGCTCCTTTCTATCTGCTGGATTAGATGCTGCCTGATCCATGAATTGCTGAATAAAAGTCTACTAGATCAGTAAACTGTCTGTGGAAAAATTTTTTAAATGGTTTTTATATAGACTAGAGATAGAAGTTAGCCTCCATCCTCCCATGGGGAAGAGCAGATGACACTGAGAGTTTAAGCTGTATAAGCCCCGTGCCAAACTTGGGGCTTGCAGACTTATCAGCTCCCTCCAGCCCTGAGGATACTGGGTATTAGACGCTGATGTGGAGAGGAAGGCACAGTGAGGACCGGAAATGGTTACCACTGGCTGTGTGTCAGGAAAAGGACCCTCATTGCAGATGGGTGTCTTTTCCACCCTGTACCATTCTTTGATTCTCCTCTTAATCCATTCTCTGGAGCTGCTCTCAGGCTTTCATTGGCCAAGGATGAGATCAGGATCTTGCTGATAACTCAGGTTGTCATGTGCACTGAAGCAGGGAGACCCAGGACAATATCTGCCTGAAACCTTGGCCAGTTCATGGTTCTTCAGTTCCATCTAGCTCTGCCTTAAGGCTAGAGATGGTACCTGACCTGGGTGGGTACTGAAGGTAAGAGAAAACAGGAGTCTACAGGTCGATCCTGTATTTGTGAGGAAAATGTATTTGTTCCAAAGCAATTACATTATAAATCATCAAGAAGATGATGGCGCTTCCTGGAAGTTCACAGTGGCTATCCATGTGTTGGTAGCAGTAGGAAGCAGGGTACAGGTATAAGCTCTTCAGGAATTCTAGATTAGCTGGTCCTGGCTCCTCCACAGAAGGTCACATCCTCTTGATCTTGATGAAAGTCTGCTCCTCTCACTGTCTTTCTTCTGAACTTCTGCTTATTCATCCTTGTGATGGGAATGTGGCTTCCATACCTTGGGTCCATATGAGGTTTTGAGTAACCTGACAATGCATTATACTTTTTTGAAAACTGACATCAAGACGTTGTATAAGTTTGATTCTTATGTGTATACAAGTCTTCCTGAGTAGAGCCGACTACAGGTTCTTTGTGAGTTTTTGGAACAACAGGTCTGAAGACCCAGCCTGGGGCCACAGTGCAAACACTGGTCCTATCAGCCATTGAGTTTCTCACAGTGACATCCTGGCTTTGCTTCCCTAAATGCATGTAACTTGAGGTTATTATTATTACTATTATTATTATTATTATTATTATAAATTAATTGACAAAGGTACACATTTCTGATCAACTCTGCATCGCCTGGGGGAAGAATAAAACAGCAGAGATTTCTACCCCCTGTTCCTTAGGATTTCACTAAATAGAACATGCAATCAGAAAATGCAGAGAGAAGAAGGGAGAGAGAGAAGAAAAGGGAGAGAGGAGGAAAAGCAGAGGGAGGGTGTTGGAGGGATGCTTATTTCCCGAGCAGAGTCATTCCAAGATACCATGAGCAGCAAATTAAACGATCCTTCAGCAAGAATTTTGACAAGGAAATTTCATTAGGGATTTACATCTCTATGGAAGCTCAAGTTGCTGCATTAAGATATGAAAATTGTGCAAATACTGTTCCTTAGAATAATGTTTGCTGCAGGTCATTGAGTTTCAGTCAATGAAATCTAGAGTGATAAATGTCATATTGAAAATAACTAGAGGAAGGAGGGGCCTAGGAAAGGAAGGAAAGAGCCCTGCAGTTGGGATCTCAGGTCCCAAAGTCATGTGGATTGGAAGTTAGACTCCAGCATTAACTAGCTGTGGGACCTTGAGCAAGTTTATTTAATATCTCCGAGGCCTAATTTCTTCATCTACAAAATGTGGTCAATTGCCAGTAACTCTGCTGGACTATGATTGTGAGGGTTTAATGAGATAATCCAAGTAAAGTCCTTTGGCCCAGTGCCTAACACATGTAAACTCTAAACACATATTAGTATGATTACAATGATGAGCAAGGAAGTAGGCTAATGTTTACCTGGAACTGACCTCCTGTCAATCATGGTGATAGATGGTTATAGGTATTATTATTGGCATTATACAGATGACAAGCCTGAGGCTCAGGGGTTTAATAAATCTGCCAAGATCACAAAGGAATAAATGTTTCCACCAGAAACATGCCCATGCTTATGTGTCTACATGTTTTTCTCCCTCACTAGCCTTGGGGGCCTTAGAGCCTAAATCCTGTTTGTACACTTCTGTACTAAGAGAATCTGACCAATTATAGATGGCCCTTGGTGGGTGCTCAGAAAATATTTGGGGAAGGAATTAATGATTGCATAAGTAAATAGATGCATGCATAGATGAATGGGAAATAAATGCTTTTCCCATTTAAACTGTGTCACAGGGACTCATCCATAGGTTTTTCAATGTTTTGTTTTGTTTTTTCAATTGCAAGGTGTATGGTCAGGACACTCAAGATGGCTGTTCTCTAGACATCCCCTGCTCGACTAGACTAGTGCCTGCTTCACCTATACCCTACTCCCCTGACTGACGTTCTTACATACTTGCCCCAGGCTCCAGCTAATGACTGTCCTAGCTTTAGATCAGAACATCTCCACTCTGATAGTTTATCAAAGGGGAAGTGAGAAGCAGGCTGTCCCTCTGCTGGTTTCCCTGGTAACCAATGAGCCGACCTGATGTTAATTCCCCTATAACTGGTAACCCTGCCTCCCACCCCAGCAAAGCCCGCCACCATGTTCTGCCCGCCATCTGCCACAGATGGTGGGGTGCTGCTCCAGGACCTTGCCTCAGACATGTAAGCTTCCTCATCCATTAAACCACTACTGTCTCTTGCTGACTCTGGGCTCTTTCTTTGGTGTTGAAGCTGGGCAAGCACAGGGCTTGCAGGCCTGTGTAGTACAGCCCAACACAAGGCATTCTGGCATTTTGATTCAAATAATGATATGCCATTTTACAGAAAACAGGATAAAAAGGAAAATTTTTATATACTTCTATAACCCCAATACTTAAAGTTCCCTTTTAGCATTTTAGTGTATGTTTTTTTCCACCTTTGGACCAAAGAAAATTCTTACTACAATCTTACATGAAAATAATTTTCTAACTTGCTGTTTCACTTAATAGGACTATTTCACATAGCTCTTATTTTAATAATTTACTGGAACATGATCGATGTGCCATATAATGTTCTATTTAAACATAATCTTGTTTTTCAGAATGTGTCTATTTTTTCACCATTATAAGTATTGTTGAACTAAATATTTTTGTGTATGTGAGACCAAGGTTTTCAGGGCTGGTGACTCTGATCATGGGATCATTTTTCTTTGAGGAGCACACAGTCCTTATAGTGGTCTCATTCTCAGCTTTTGCAGTGATGGACTATCATATTCAATTGAATGGCAAAGGTTTGATTAGACTGTGTAAAGAAAGATTATTTTACCCATTTTGTACCATATGCAAGCCCTGTCCCAGTACCCGTACTGGACAGATATTCCACAGCTATATAGGAAAAGAGAAAGGAAGGAAGGAAGGAAGGAAGGAAGGAAGGAAGGAAGGAAGAAAGGGAGGGAGGGAGAGAGGGAAGAAGGGAGGGGAAGGGAGGGAGGGAGGAAGAAAGGAAGGAAGAAGGGAGGGAGGAAGGAAGGAAGGAAGAAGGGAGGGAGGGAGGGAAGAAGGGAGGGGAAGGGAGGAAGCATAAAGGGATGCAAGAAAATAATAAAGAGAAGAAAAGGAAAGGCGACAATAAAAGGGAAGGAAAGAGAAAGAAAGAAGGGAAGAAAATAAAACAAAGAGGGAAGCTAAGTATAAAACATCAAAGTGAATAAAAAGAGAAACAAAGAAATCAGCAAACCCATTCTTCTTTGTAAGATTTCTAGTATTCCAAATTATACGTCTTTAGCCAAAACCATACCTTTTAGACATCAGCTTAGCAAGTGGCAAAAATCACAAGATAGGAAAGATTCAACACTTTCTAGTAACTGCCCCCTACCTGGGAAACTCCTAGAGACCAGAGCCTCGCATTTCAGAGAACACAGATCATGGCTAGCTCGGTTGCTGGCTTTTAGGCAACAACCACCTTTCTCTAGGAGAGCTAAATTTGTCAAAAATAGAGGAGTGAATGCTGTACAGTGGCAGCTTGCCTTGACAAGATAAAACACAAGCAAACTGAATTAAACAAAAATTTCCTTTTTAAAAAATATTACATTTACCCGAGGAAACATACCTAAAAATTCAAGGGGTAAATGAAAATATGCATTTTGAAAAGGTGCTGAAGGACGGCTAAACATGGTCATTATGCAGCGATGTGCACATTCACAGACCGGGTGGCCTCTGGCTGCTGTCAATGCATGATATTTCGCTAAAGTTTATGCTATGTATGTTTGGTATTCAGAAAACCAAAATATTGCCTTTACGATTTGGAAATGTCTGTCATTATCTTCACTGAACTAAACTTCTGATTCAATAAAAGTCCCCTTTTCCTTAGTGGCAATTCAATTGTAGCAGTCATTGAAAGAGCAGATTATTTACAGATAAAGTAAAAATTTCACGTTTGACCAGAATTGGGCATATTCGTATAGAACATTACTTTTTACTCTGTATAGAGACAGAAACTAATGAGTGGCAATATTTTGTAGTGGCAAATTGTCTTCTTTCATGAATGGAAAACAAAATAATTTGTCATTGGTACAGTAGTCGCTGATACTCGAATAGTGTTGCTAAAAATGAGGTTTTCACAGTTGGTTTGAAAACTTCTTATATAATTTTTTATGTGTATTTCCTTACTTTAGGAAGGTAGAGGTTAATAGGTTTAATATTTTCACAAATTACCAACCAGTGGGTAAGAAGCAATACGATACTATAGTTCTCATAATACTCTTTTGGATAAATAATAAGGTCTTTTATGTTTCTATATTCTTGCTTCCATAATGGAGTGATAGTGGGGGAGTGTGAAAGCTAAGGGAGCAGGACTTGCTGGAGTTCCCAGCAGAGGGTAGTGGTAGAGGTGAATCTGGAAATCAGGCCCCATCCCTGGAGAGGACCTACGCTTGGACAGAGATGGTTCTGAACAAACTTTGAATGTGAGTGTCTGTCCCCAGCTCCCACCCTTGGCAGCATTCAGAGACACAAAACTGAGATACAGCCATCAGTGAGTTAGCAAATGTGGCTCAGAGTTTTATACTGTGTTAGAGACAGAAGAAAAATGCTTGACCTACTTGGATCCGATAAGATGGAATCAGTTTTCGGCAGAAATTGATCACAGCGGACTCCTTGGTAGCCTTCTTTGCACCTGAGAAAAGGGGTAAATGACAAACATACACATGTGTTTGTGAATGGTTCGAGATTTCAACAAGCAAAGTAGCCACCAATGATATCACAGTGAGAACAGTACATTCATGCTTTTGTATGGCTTGGTTCAGTCTGTTTCTAACATTGATAGTAGGTGAATTTTAGTCATGTCTGTGTAAGAAAACAGCACCACTTTGCTTTTATAGTTTTATAGGTAATATCTAATAAGCAAACTTAGTAGCAATTTAAGATGCCCCTCATAGCAGTATGAATAATGGTTACCCTCATAATTCTGCAGGATTCTTTATGCAACACACTGGTCTCTAAAAGACTGCAAATACCCTTTCAGAAAGCATCATATTGCAAGTGTTATTTTCCTAACAAAAAAATCATTTTCTAACATGATTGATCAAATATTATCAGTGGAGTTGGGCTGTTTATTTTCCTTGTGTTTTACTAGTTTGTTCATTTGCTAATTTTATCTTTTTTTTTTTTTAACTTAGCAATTCTTCCAGTCAGTGCCACCTAACTGCTGGGTCAGAAATAGCAGCATTTATTTCAGATCTGGCAAGATCTGAAAGGCATCTACCTCTATGTGCAAGGCCTCTGTGCATTTTCTTTAAACTCACATTTTTCTCTCCTTATTTTTCTCTTTTATATTCAGCAAACAGGTGCAAAGTGCGTACTTTCTGCGAGGCATTGTACAAGGCAACTTTCCTAAGGTGGGTGCAATTTGGAGGCAGGGAATTTGCCTAAAAGCCCCTACAATGGGGCATATCACTTCAGCCCTGCCAGTCCACAGTCTTCTCACAGCTCGCTCAATCAAGGCTGCTTGACCACCTCGGACAGCCTCAGCTCATCAGCTGGCAGTTCAAGGAACAAAATACAGCTGAGGCTCCACACACCTGCCTCTGAACAGTCTCTGTAAGCAGGGAGGTGGCATTTAGTATATCTGCTTGAAGCTTAATCTCTCATGCTCAAGTTAAGCAGGAACACATCCATTGTTGCTTGTGGGATGAATCTGTCCTACTTACCAAGGAGGAAATTGTGCTACTGGCATAAAAATTAGATTTAAAAAACAATCCTCTGGTTGTTAGAAATCTACAACATCAACAAAAGAATTCAAAGAGATCATTCTGTCAGAGATGGGAGCCATGGATTCTTTCTTCAGAATATGCTTTGTTTTCTGAGTGTAATAAACACTTTATTAGATAAAGTCTATTGCAACTGGAGCAGTCACAGTGAAAGGCACCTAGGTAATTTTTCTACCTTTCATTGTGAGCTGAATTGGAATACAGGTAATGGGGCAGGCTCTCTTTAGCACCTTTTTAAGCCTGGAATGCTGGAGTGTATTTGGCAATTTTCCCTATAGATTGAGAACAAAGATTTCTGACATATAGACACCCCAAATACCCAACAGGCTATTGAGAGAATTTGTTTAAG
The DNA here is from genome assembly GCF_949752795.1 of Hyperoodon ampullatus. Taxonomy (NCBI): domain Eukaryota; kingdom Metazoa; phylum Chordata; class Mammalia; order Artiodactyla; family Ziphiidae; genus Hyperoodon; species Hyperoodon ampullatus. Next base: position 70,214,373 of record NC_136914.1, on the reverse strand, counting down.
CAGACACATATTTTCATAACCTTTTTAAAAATTCATTTATTGCGCTTGAAATAAAGCAGGCATATCACTGGTTTGATAATGGTACAAAGTCAGAAAATACTTAAGACCGAAGCACATTTGTGATGAAGAAATAAATTCCTGTTCTCTGAAAGCTACCCTAACATTGTTAGTTTGACTTTATTCAAAATTACCTGAACCACAGTGTTTTGGTTTTCATTTTCTTGTAATGATGACTTAGGTGCTGGGTGTGTGCTGTAACATGCATTTACTCCTGAGGTTTTTATTTCCAACATATGTGGGGGATTTTAAGCACACTTCACTCTTTGTATCTTCATTTAATATGAAAATGGTATCCTAGGGAGATAGCTGCTTTTAAGGGGAAGTGCTTTTGTTTTGTTTTGTTTTGCTTTTTAAGGGGTTTTTATCACTTAAAATGCATTATTCCGTTTGTGTGTGGAGAAGAAAATAAGGGAAGATGTTTGAAGTTTTTCTAGTCTTCAACTGATTTTCCATGACTTTGAGCCCACTCTGAAGTGTTCAGGCCTCATGGAGTACCAGGAAAATTGCACAGTGTGTGCCTTCATCCTGCCTTCACACCTGTGTGCTGGTATGAAGATAATAAAGTGTGATGCTGTTGGAGCAGCCTGGCCCAGGCTAGGAAACCTGCCGAGGTCTGTGACTGGATATGCAGCAAAGCCCTGCTCCTTTGTTAAGGTGGTCACGTCCCTGCTAAATGTTGCTGGATTTTAAGGATGACAAATTAAAATTTCCACTTAAAAATCACCTCACCCTGATAAGTTCAAATCCATCCAAATTTGAAGATAAAATGTGGCCAGCAGGTAAAGCCAATGAGGTGGATTGAATTTATGACACTGTTAAAGACATAAAGCAAAGGAAAAAATGTCTTAAGATGCACTTCTGTTGAACAGATTGAGTTTGGCAGACCTTCTGACAGTGTGATAAACAGCACATCTTTTGAGAAATATCATTGCATGTTTGTTTTGTTTTTTGTTAGTTGTGGGGGGATTTTGAGACGGTTTTTTAAGATTTTTTGTTTTCTGAGAGATACAGGTATATGAACAAGAGAAATTCATGTAATAGAAAGTTCTGTTTGTTCATCTTAATAAAGCATGAAAGAATTAGTAAAATTTTACAAGTACATGTGTAATCTTTAATGGTAAATACACGTTTGGAAAAAAAGCACAAATCTTGCCTTAACCAGGTTAAATACTCTATTATTTTTCTACTCTGCATTGCTTCAAAGCTCCACTGAATTCATCCACTGCCTGTTCTCTGAATTTATTTATCCCCGAGAAGGCTGGCGTCATAGAAATTTTATTAAAAATATCAGTGTTCCCTGGTGGTCTTAACAGGTAAGTTTTGCTTCTACAACTAGATGGCCAAAGAGCAGGATTAGAATAGAAAAGACAGCCACGGTTTATAAAGAGTTGGGTAAAGAAAATGGGAGAAGCATTATCGACAGCAGAACAACCACAAAGTAAACTCAGTGTGCAAGAGCTAAGAATTTTATTATGAAAAAAAATTAGTCTTAAATTCTGTGTGTTCATCTACTCTGAGATGAAGGACTTGTCACTTCAGAAATCAGTAAGTTCTTGATTGTGTTTTGTGTTTTGTTTATTTACAAATTTAAAAGGCTGTGGGGAAGGGCATCATTGAGGAGACAATGTCCAAAGCAGGGTAGGGTGGATGAGGGGTTGAAGAGAGAACCATGGTGTGGTAACCCTGAATAAGGGACACTGGCCCCTGGCAATGAAGTGGGGTCAGAAATTGGAGATTCTGAGCCCAGTTTAAGTGTCAGCAAAGTATCTCTCCTGGTGAGCCTCAGGGCCAAATCATGAACCAGGTCCCTCCCTTTCCACAGGGATAGGGCCAGCTGTACAATTTCAAATTCAGACCTCACTTTTTCTACTCCTTACATCCTTCTGATTTGGCCCTGATGCCCCTCCCACTTGTTCAGCTGTACCTAAAATAACAAGCCACCCTTCTATTCATGTTTTCCCCTTCTATATTATCCCTGAGGAAAAGCCCAGTTTTTTTTTTTTTTTTAAGATGTTGGGGGTAGGAGTTTATTAATTAATTTATTTATTTTTGCTGTGTTGCGTCTTCGTTTCTGTGCGAGGACTTTCTCTAGTTGTGGCAAGCGGGGGTCCCTCTTCATCGCGGTGCGTGGGCCTCTCACTATGGCGGCCTCTCTTGTTGCGGAGCACAGGCTCCAGATGCGCAGGCTCAGTAGCTGTGGCTCACGGGCCCAGTTGCTCTGCGGCATGTGGGATCCTCCCAGACCAGGGCTCGAACCCGTGTCCCCTGCATTAGCAGGCAGATTCTCAACCACTGCGCCACCAGGGAAGCCCCGAAAAGCCCAGTTTTAGAGAAAAGTTTTAAAAGACAATTCTTGGGCAAAAGAAAAGAGAATAATACTGGCAAAGATAAGAAAATACAAAATGCATGATTGTCAGCTAGAAGTAATACTTGATTTGTCTAGTGTGTTAAAGCAGAAGCAGTGAGCCTAGCACTCAGCCTGGATGTGGAGGACCCCCAAGGAAGAGACTTTTTAAATGGTCAGCTCATTTGCTGATGTTCCCACAGAAATGGGCATCCTTTGGCCAGCTAAAAGTGGCTTCCATGGCCATCAGCCCACACTACTAACTTCAGACCATGCCCATCTCTTCTCTACGATACTCACATACCAATTTATTTCTTTGAACTCATTTTATGAATAGCAACAAATTAGAGCTAATATTAATGACTTTGAGTGAAAATGTAAGAACTCTCACTTCTCACCAACAGCCTCCCTACATTTCCAGATTATTCTTCCATTTCTCCTGCTTCCTCCTGTTAGGAGAGCAAAGCAAAACAAAACAAAAACAAATAACACAAAAACTGTCCCATTGGGGGAACTATACTATCCATCCTCTCAATCCTCATCTGTTGATTCCCTGGTCATTTACTCATTACTGGAAGATGTGACCATTGCTTCACCTCCTTCTTCTCCATTGCTACTCTGTCTTCACTGCCACAGTCTCTGTTATCTACATGGATTCTCAGCCAACACGTCTCCTATCACTTCTTCCTCAACTAATCAGAATGATTAACAGTGTTGAGTTTATAGCCTCACTTAATATTTGCATGGATATACTTTACGCAAACCTTTTACTATCCCTGTTCCCCACTTTAAACCCGAACAAAATGGGAATGATACCAGGAAGGAGAAAAAATGAACAAGCATGCATGGTTGATATTACATACATGAATTTTGGCCATTTTTATGCTTAGGGACCTTCTACCTCACGTATTTGCAGAGATGCATTTTACATAATTTACAGAGAGAAATATATGGAGGTTAGAAAAATGTTCAAATGTTTGCTTCAATCCTGGTGTAGGGCCTGGTCTCTGCATACATTTTAGAGAAAGTACATATGCTTCCTTCTTGGAAACTTGATTTTAGACATAAAATTTAAACTAGCAGAAATCAATTAACTTCACAAGAGAAATGGTGGCAAACTGTATGGTTTGTTTCCTGACTGTACCAACTTTTATTCATAGACCAAAAAATGGTAGTTACTCTTTGGTGTTACAGGAAAGTAGACACTTTGTCAGTGATATACAAGTCTGCCAATTTTAAGGGGCCTGTTAAATGCTGATTTGATAAAAGAACAATCCCTCCAGGTATTCTTCTTTATCTCCTGCCAATTCTCCTCAGCCTCAGTGTCAGCCCTTGGTTGGGAAAAATGGAAAAATCATCAGGCGTTTAAACTTTACATTTTAGAGGCAGGGTGGTTTGGAGCACAGCCTGGTTTTAAATCCAGGATCGGCTATTTACTAGCTGCTTAGCCTTCCTCTGCCTCCTTTTCTTCATCTGTAACTTGGAGATAGTAATAGTAGCTTCCTCCTAGAATTATTATTAGGAATAAATAACACCTGTTGTTCATGGTAAGCACACAACACGTGTTAGTTTTTTTAAAATATTCTTTGAATTTGGAATCATCATCCCAGGTTTTCAAGTGAGGAAACGGAGGTTCAGAAAGGTTAAACATCTTGTTCCAAAATCACACAGCCAGTGAGTACTTGAACTAGGTACAAACTCAGCTGGAGCTGACTTTAAAGTCCTTGCTTGATCTGTGGCATTTTCTGACATTCTTCATGGAAATTCAGTAGATACATAAATCATCGTTCACCCAGGTATCTTTCCTAAGATTAGTATTTAAATATATGGTCTAAATATCATGAACTGAAGCTATGATTTATGGTAAGAATTAAAGACCTAGATGTGTAAGTTATTATCCAATTTCAAAATGTTCTTAAGCAAACCATGTCACAGAGGCTGGTCACTGATTTAAAGGCAAATGTCCTAAGCTTTGTGTTAATTTAAGGGGTATTCACTAACTATGGATCTTTAGGAGTACCACTCTTAAAGAATGACATTTCTTGATTGTGGACTGTCCTCAGTTTAAAAAAAAAGAAGAAGAAAATGAAAAAAGAAAAACAAAACAAAACAAACAAACAAAACCAGAGGATACAGTTTCAACAGGGTGAATGAATTGCCCAGCATGGAAGAGATGGGGGGCTCTAGAGCCATAATCCCAAACCAGGTCTCTATCTCTGAATGCAAATGTGTGCTGGGGGGGCCAGAAACTTTTTTAGCTAAGGATCTGCAGCCTAGAGTTATAGGCTCAAAAATTATTAATGGTGTTAGAACAAATTCCCTTCCCTGCCACTCACTGCTGAAACTGAGATCTAGGTTTTGTTATGGAGGATATGTGACACTGATTAAGGTGTAAGTTTTCTTTAGCTGAATTTAGAACTTAATTAAGTGGTCTTATTTAAAAGGAGCACTAATTAAGACAGCAAGATCTTTAAGTTAATCAACTGGAATTAAATTTACCTATAGCCTGGCTGTAGGTACAGTCTTTCTAAAATCCTTTGAACTACAGATGGAAGAGTTTAGAATCAGATTATTTTAAATTGCAGAGCAACAGCTGCCTTCAAACCCATGAGGGTCCTCCAATGTGTTATCAACAGTTTTCAAATATATCACAAATTCCATGGCTGAGGCAACTGTTGCTTATAATGTCACTCACAACCATGATTATTCTTGCTAATGAAGTTAGACCTGCAATTTTCAGAAAATGTAAAGGTTTTTAAAAATTTCCCCTTAGCAAAGTTTGAATTCAAAAGTAGATGGAGGCCAATTACTTCATCATGAGACTGATATGATTTCAGAAGTGAATTTGAAAGCATCTGCTCAAATTCAGGAGGTGTGCTGCATTCAGTTAATATTTGAGCCCTAAAGCCGAAAAGGAAAAGAATGATTTCAAGGCTGAGACATTAAAAAAATATAAGAAACATGTGTTTCCTCAACTGCAAGTTCCTCTCAACCATGTGTAAACATTAGGCGCCTGGTCCAGCAGTTACCCATACACTTCATTGGTCAATTTTAGTACCAGAGAGACAGAACCTGTTTACGTCGTCCTCTTACTCCCATATATGGTACATTCACTTTTGAACAATCAGTGGCTAAGGAGTTCTCGTGTCAGTCTGAATAAACATCTTGGCCTTTATAGAAATTTCTGACCCTATTTGGTCAAGAGCCTCACTCAGCCTTACTACTTCATTAACAAAATTAAAACACATAACATGACATGAAGGTACTATGCAGCTTAGAGTGCATAGTAATAGTATCCGAAGCAGCTATGTGGGCTGAAAAAGCCATTCTATCTAACTTAGCTTTGATTTTTACTGCATCTAGAAGAAAAAATAATCCCTTTTTAGGCTAAGAAGGTAAATTAAGAAGTAATCTATTGGCCTTCTTGCAGGAAGACTAATTTCAATATCACATTAGAGGTAGTAAAATAATAATCGTCTTTATCAAGAACAAAAGGGTTAGGGAGTAATAATGACAAGTGGAGGATAGATGGAATTTTGCTTTATAAATTCAAATTGAGAAAATGTTATGTTATTAATTTCCTAGTATACACAAATTCTAACATGACAAACATGAGATTCTAGTTTTCAAGGGAGGTAGCCTGTTATGGTGGAAAAGTTACGTCCTATGGATGCAGAATGACCCCTAATTCTGCCATGTAGAGGTATGACAGAGGTCAGTGACTGATCTCTCTAAGGTCTCAGGTGCTCATCTCTAAGTGGGGTTATGAGCCTTGATTTAGTGTGTGCTCTGTGCACATTACACACACACAGACATAGACACACATTGCCCCCAATGCTTATAAATATATTTAGTAATCAGAAAATTTAGGCAGATAATTTAGGTTCTAACATTAAAGTCAGAGGACAGTCATGCTCTCTTCCCCCACTTCTTTAGTTAATTCAAAGTTCCCATGACTGCCTTTGATAATTCCCAGCCAACAATGGACCGGGATTTATTGTCCCATCTACTCCCTATGGTTCCTCTTTATTATTTTCTCTTAAGATGTCACTAAGATTGTGAGATTAGCCAATCACAGACTTTCTCTGAGGCTTAAGGTTCAACTATTAGCAGATTCCTTCACTTTTCTCTCTCTACTTTCTTGAAATTAGAAGTGTAATTGACTCACATGTTGAGACTATTCAGTGGAAGAAAAGTGACAACCGTCTTTTCCAGCTCACAGTTCAGCAAGAAATGTAAAACTGAGCCAGAAGAAAACATGCTAAACTTGCCATTTTAGTCAACTTGGGCTGCCATAAAAACATATCATAGACTGGGTGGCTTAAACAACAGAAAATTATTTTCCCACAGTTCTGGAGACTAGAGGTCCAAGATCAAGGTGCCAGCAAGGTGTGCGTCTGGTGAGGGCTCTCCCCTTGGGTTGCAGATGGCTGCTTTCTGTTACCTCACATGGTGGAGAGAGAGAGAGAGATTGATCTGGCTCTCCCTCTTCAATCTATCTCTGCCACTTCTTCTAAGGCCACCAATCCTATCAGAATAGGACTCCACCTGTATGGTCGCATTTAACCTCAATTATCTCTAAAAGACCCTATCTCCAGATACAATCACACTGGAATTTAACGTTTGAACATACGAGTTTTCAGAAGACACAATTCAGTCCATAACCATTACTAAGCTGGGTAACATAGCTATAGAGTAGCAAAGACCAGAATTTGGATTCTCCTGTATTTAGGATTTCCAGATAAAATACAGAACACCCAGTTAAATCTGAATTTCAAATAAACATTTTTTTTACATCAGTGTGTCCCACATGTAATATGTGGGACATACTTATACTAAAAATGTATTCATTATTTATCTGGCATTTAAATTTAACTGGATGTCCTGTATTTTATTCCCTAGATCTGGCAATTGTACCTACATGAGAGTAAAAGCATCTGAATAGTCAGAGAAGTAAGAACCATCAATAGGAACATCTAGATTAAAGTTAATGTATAATATTTTTGCTATCACTATATCTTGTTCTGATAAATTTAGCAATCTCTTGTTTTAAGGATAAGGAGCCTGGGCACATTATATTTATTTCTATCAACCATGCAAGGGACATAATGAGCTCACAGAGTCTGGAGGAGGAGAATAAGAATTTCAATAGCTAGCTCTTAAATGGCCAAAGCACTGAAAGGCTACTTCCAGAATGTGGTGAAGATCAAAGGAAGTAATGTTTGTAAACGTTAGGTGCAGATTTGTGACTTGATCAGATGAATCACTAGCTACTATTTTGCATAAATTCTGAATAAACTGTAAGAGCATCCTGGCCAGGAGCCCAAGTAAGACCAAAGGAAGAAAGAGGGCCCATTCTCCCTCCTTCATTCTGCAGCTCACTTTACTTAGGATCATTTTAATACTGAGGCACTCATATGTTGTTGAATTTGAAAAGCAGTGAACACAGATGTGGGATACAAGGCAACGATAACCTAAAATCAAAGACACAACATAAGAAAAGGCTCCTCTGGAGGACTGTGATGTCCTTTCTGGAATTCACTGCTCTCAGAAGGAGACAGTGAGAGAGCATGATATCAACAAGAGATCAAACACACCAGCCTTGTTCCTTGCCTGGGTAGTGTGGGTGATTCCTGAAGCAAAGCCATACACAGCTTGATAAGGAAGAGTGAAAAGAAAAGAAATCTGAGACATAAATCTTATTTAAAAGGTATCTTTATGATTGGCATTATAAAGCAGAGAAGGAGCTCATTAGCGAAAGAACTGATAAAACTACTCACAGCATGCTTCAAAAAGAAGTGGTAATAATTATTGCCTCTCTAAGAAAGGGGGCAAAATATCCACACAATGTCATTCACAAATCTGTTTGCAGACATCACAGAGCAAGCTGCAAAAAGTCCCACAGCTTTCAGATTTAATTAAGTGAAGAAAGCAAAAAAAAAAAAAAAAAAAAAAGACTCTTACAGCTCACATGCCTGGATCATAGAAATTCTACGTGAAACATGATTTTTTTAAAAGGCATTTTAGAAACCCCTAGAGTTTGCTGAACCCTCATTCAACAGCATAATTTCCCCTGTTTCTCCCAGGATATTGTACAATCCACTAACGGTGCAGCTTTTCTGCCGGCTAAAGGACGTGGGCAGCTTTGATCCGAATTACAATAATATATCTCCTTTGTGTGATAAATGAGTTACTGCTGAGGATAAATGGATATAATCTTTCATTATGTATGACATTCATCAGCAACAAGGAAGCTTTGGACTGAATGGAAAGTGATTTCATATTAAAAGCCTCATGCAACTCAGAATGAGATGAAAGTGGGGTCTTGCCTTGAAAAAAAAAATGGCACAGGCTTGTAAGTTTAAATGGATGCTCAGTCTAATATAATTGTTACTGTAAGTTTGAAAATCTGTTAGGAGGAAACCAGGGAAATATGTGACTAGATCAACCTCAGTTTTGCACAAAAACCCCCATTTCTTAACCATACTATTCTACTTACTGAAATGTGTCATTAAGTCTAACTTTGAGAACTGAGAGTAGTGATAGAACCAGGTAGGGAGAAGGGAGTAGAAGTGGGGGGTTGTGTAAGTGACTTAAATTCCCATGATTTTGGAAAGTCAATGTATCATAACTAAAGTAGATAAATAAAGAAACAGAGGTTTAATATGTTATTTAGAGATATGAAGTTAACAAGCAGGAAAATCCCAAACGAAATGGTTTACTAAGCACGTCCAAGTGTTTGGGGAAGGGTACATGTTGGGGGAATCGGGCATGGGAAATTAGTGCAAAAGGATAAGATCAAGGCTGGTGGCTTTTCATTATAAGCACATTTGTATTTTTTATTTAAAAAATATATACACTTAGCTGATGAAGACATGTAAGTAGAGCAAATCATTTAATTTTAAAAATGATTCAGGGCTTCCCTGGTGGCGCAGTGGTTGAGAGTCCGCCTGCCGATGCAGGGGACACGGGCTCGTGCCCCGGTCCCGGAAGATCCCACATGCCGCGGAGCGGCTGGGCCCGTGAGCCATGGCCATTGAGCCTGCGCGTCCGGAGCCTGTGCTCCGCAACGGAAGAGGCCACAGCAGTGAGAGGCCCGCGTACCCCACCCCCCAAAAACAAACAAACAAACAAAAGATTCAAGTTCTTTGCTTCATTGACTGAGGGGATTCCTGGTGGCACAGTGGTTAAGAATCCACCTGCCAATGCAGGGGACATGACTTCAAGCCCTGGTCTGGGAAGATCCCACATGTCGAGGAGCACTAAGCCTGTGTGCCCCAACTACTGAGCCCCCATGCCACACTACCGAAGCCTGCGCACCCAGAACCCGTGCTCTGCAACAAGAGAAGACACCACAATGAGAAGCCTGCGCACCACAAGGAAGAGTAGCCCCCACTCTCTGTGACTAGAGATGCTAACGCATATATATGGAACTAAAACAAACAAACAAAAAATGGTACCGATGAACCTAGTGGCAGTGCAAGAATAAAAACATAGACATAGAGAAGGGACTTGAGGACACGGGGTGGTAGGGGGAAGCTGGGGCGAAGTGAGAGTAGCATCAACATATATACACTACCGAATGTAAAATAGATAGCTAGTGGGAAGCAGCAGCATAGCACAGGGAGATCAGCCCGGTGCTTTGCAACAACCTAGAGGGGTGGGATAGGGACGGTGGGAGGGAGGCTCAAGAAGGAGGGGATATGAGGACATATATATACATATAGCTGATTCACTTTGTTGTACAACAGAAATGAACACAGCACTGTGAAGCAATTATACTCCAATACAGATGTATTAAAAAAAAAAAAAAGAAAGGCAGGCCAAAGATCTTAAGAGATACTTCACCAAAGAAGATATGCAGATGGCAAATAAGCATATGAAAAGATGTTTCACATTGTATGTCATCAGGGAAATGCAAATTAAAACAACAATGAGATACTATACACACCTATGAGAATGGCCAAAATCCAGAACACTGTCAACACCAATGGTGGTGAGCATGTGGAGCAACAAAAACTCTCATTTGTTGCTGGTGGGACTGCAGAACAGTACAGCCACTTTGGAAGACAGTTTGGCAGTTTCTTACAAAACTAAACATACTCATATCACATGATTTTGCAATCATGCTCATTGGTATTCATGCACAGGAGTTGAAAAGTTATGTCCACAGAATAACCTGCACACAGATGTTCATAGCAGCTTTATTCATAACTGCCACAACTTGGAGGTAACCAAGATGTCCTTCAGTAGGTGAATGGATAAATAAACTATGGTACATCCAGACAATGAAATATTATTCAGTGCTAAAAAAGAAATGAGCTATCAAGCCATGAAATCACATGGAGAAAACTTAAGTGCATATTACTAAGTGAAAGAATTCAATCTGTAAGGCTACATATTGTATGATTCTAACTATATGACACTATGGAAAAAGGAAATACTTTGTAGACTTAAAAAACCAGTGGTTGGGCTTCCCTGGTGGTGCAGTGGTTGAGAGTCTGCCTGCTGATGCAGGGGACACGGGTTCTTCGTGTCCCAGTCTGGGAAGATCCCACATGCCGCAGAGCGGCTGGGCCCGTGAGCCATGGCCGCTGAGCCTGCGCGTCTGGAGCCTGTGCTCCGCAACGGGAGAGGCCACAACAGTGAGAGGCCTGCGTACCGCAAAAATAAAACCCAAAAAAACAGTGGTTTCCAGGGGTTGGGTTGGGGGTTAAGAAATGAATAGGCAGAGCACAGAGGATCATCCAGTACTCTGTCTGCTCTTTCACATTTTCTCTTAAAAAGAAAAGACATTCCTAAATCTACATGCTACCTCTGATGCCAAATGTTTTAGTCATTCCAGTGAAAGCATATGTTTTGTTGGAGATCAGTCAGCACAGTACAGCTAGCTAGAGTTCTGGTAACCAAGCAAGGTCAGAAAGAGGTGGCGATACCAATGTCCCTAGCTTGGACAAGATCAGATAGTGAAATATGTTCTAAACCTGAATGTCATATGGAAACTGGGAAAATAACACAATGGCATAGGTAAGAATGGGTAAGCTAGAGAAGACATATGAGGGGGGATATTCTTCCTAATGGTGATATGGGTAAGATTCTTGACCTTTAATTAAAATGAAGTAATATGCAATCTGGTACAGCTAGGTTGACAAAAATTAAGTAACCGTCCATACTCAGCAAATTCAAAATATAATTCAAAGGAATGGTATTTAACTGGAGTGTTTGGTAAGTTGAAATAGAAACTCAGTAGATGAGCAGTGACTTGAAATCGATAAAATATGATTATTTTCTAAAAAGAGAGAGAGAGAGATTCAGTTAATCAAGTTATGGGTGATGTATCTAATATTCCTATATGTGTTTTACCTAGGAATAAATCAAGGAGAAAGTGTTATCAGAAAGCACTTCTACATCTTGTAGTGTAATAGATGAGCAATCTGGGCTCCTTGAAGACTTCCTCTGCTCAAAGCACAGTGCTGAGAGATTTACAAAGGTTAGACAAAGTAATCCTCATGAAACTGATAAAAAGGAGATGGGGTTAACACTCTTTTATAGATGAGGAGACTGAAGTTTTAGAGAAATTAATTTCTGTGTCCCAGGACACATGGAAAGTATGTGTTAGAACTTGGATTGGACAAGTTAAACCAACACTAGAGATCATATTTATTTCTCTACCCCATGTCATCTGTGACTGTTCAGATTGTGTTATGTATCTATTTAAAGAGCTCTACTTCATTAACTACTTTTTGAGGAGGAGAGGACCTATCATTTTACGCTTATGGTACAAATAAAGATAAAAGTGAAACTAAGAGTTTAACGATTTGCCCACAGTTACATCATGACATAATTGAATTAACTTGAAAAAGCCTAAAAGAAAAATACAGTGATATTTAATGTGGCTTTTTTAAAACGCAGACTCAATAATATATTATCACATTCTAATCTCTCAATTCATATGCTCATTCAAAAATTAAATATATTGAGAAAGAAAAAGTTGGTATATCTGAAAGCAGAAACTTCTTTAAATATTTGAAACCAGGAAATTTAATAGACAATTGATTGACCACGTGAAAGAAAGGGTAAGAAGCTAAAGAAAGAACAATAGAGTCACACAGGAATTGACAACAACATGGAATCACTCTCACCCCTAGGCTGAAGGGATAAAGTCTGAGTCCAGGAAACTAGGATAAATCCAGTGGGTCCATCAGACCAGAGCTGGAACCCTAAATGAACCTAGCTGCTGCTGGAAATAAACCAGGAAACAGAGAAAACAGAAGGTAGAGAGAGAGAGAGGAAAAAATAAAAGAGGAAATAGAGTCCTGCCTTCCAATTTAGTGCTTCCTACTGGCCAACTCCACTCAGAAGCCATTGGTCCAGACAGCCTAAGAAATGTGGTTCTGAAATAGAGAAGAGAATAAAAGATGGGCAGAGTATAGATGTAAAGCAAACATGTAACTGATCCGTTGAGTTGGTTATACATGGGGTACATACTCTAGATAGCACACAATTAGGTATATATCCACATATTCATATCTATATAACACAAACACCCATGCAACTTAACATGAGCAGCAGAAGGCCATTATCCCCAATCATTCTAGATAACAGAAATCTTACTAAACTTGTAAAAACTATACTATTAAGCCTTTGCATCAGTCTTCACTAGGAATCTTCCCTACTCCTTCCAATCTACACCCACCTCTACCACAAACACTCACGGGCACCTAAATGCACATGCACGGGCCCAAACTCTCCCACTCACAGCACATTGAGGGGTATAATTCACCCCTCTGGGCGCTCATTTCCTCCTCTGCCAACAGGGCTAATTGCCCTGGCCTGGCGCACAAAAGAGAGCCGTACCTACTAATTTACTTAAAGCTCATAAACTCTTTTGAAGATGAAAAGCTCTAGTTTTCTCATTCTGTTCCTTTGCTTCAAATAAAAATCTACCTTATATAAAGGTTTCTGGGGGATTTACTACCAGACTTCTATCTAGAAAAAGTTGTACCACAATTACAACTTTAATGACCTACTCTAAAAATTCGCAATACTATGACATAATTAGTTCATTTTATAATCAGTACTTTAAAAAAATCATTTGTCAAAAGTAAGTAAGAAGTGACTGGGGCTCTTGGAAGTAATCTACATTATTTGATGTAGAAAAGGGAGAAGTCATATTTATCAAGTACCTACAGTTTTTCAGATTCTGTGCTAGACACTTTACATAATTACCTATATATTCCACCCAGGATTTTTATGTCAGCATTGTTTTATTTGTGGTTTTAAAGGTGAAAAATAGAGGTTTGGAATGATTAAGTAATTTGATCAAGTCACAAAGGTAGTAAGGTTTGAAGTTGTGATTTGTGTCCAGGGCGTTTTGCCAGTGACTCTTTATTGCTGAACATTGGAAAGCTTGTAACTTACTTTTCCTGAGCCCACAGCTGTCAACCCCTATATTAGAACCTTTAGTGTCAATAGTAACTTTTGCTACAAACAGGAAGTAGACATTGAACAGTAAAAGAGAATAATCAGAATCAAGAAGACTGCCCTGCTCTTAGTACAAAGAAACCACACCTAGTACAGGCTTACTTGCAGACAGCACCCTTTAATAGGGAAACTGAAAATAAATTATTTAGAAGAACATGTTGATGAATGGCAGAACTGGAGACAGTCTCCTTTGAGGGGAGGAAAGTGGGGTTGTCATCACATAGCTGATGACTAGCTTGGGATACTTGTTATGGGAGGCCTTGATGTATACAATGACCTACCAGTGAGTGGGAGTGGAAGGGACTAAGATTCTGGCTCACTCTAAGGAAAGACTTTTTTTTTTTTTAAACATCTTTGTTGGAGTATAATTGCTTTACAACGGTGTGTTAGTTTCTGCTTTATAACAAAGTGAATCAGTTATACATATACATATGTTCCCATATCTCTTCCCTCTTGAGTTGCCCTCCCTCCCACCCTCCCTATCCCACCCCTCTAGGTGGTCACAAAGCACTGAGCTGATCTCCCTCTGCTATGCGGCTGCTTCCCACTAGCTATCTATTTTACATTTGGTAGTGTATATATGTCCATGCCACTCTCTCACTTTGTCACAGCTTACCCTTCCCTCTCTCCATATCCTCAAGTCCATTCTCTAGTAGGTCTGTGTCTTTATTCCTGTCTTACCCCTAGGTTCTTCATGACACTTTTTTTTTGATTCCATATATATGTGTTAGCATATGGTATTTGTTTTTCTCTTTCTGACTTACTTCACTCTGTATGACAGACTCTAGGTCCATCCACCTCACTACAAATAACTCAATTTTGTTTCTTTTTATGGCTGAGTAATATTCCATTGTATATATGTGCCACATCTTCTTTATCCATTCTTCCGATGATGGACACTTAGGTTGCTTCCATCTCCTGGCTATTGTAAATAGAGCTGCAATGAACATTGCAGTACATGACTCTTTGAATTATGGTTTTCTCAGGGTATATGCCTAGTAGTGGGATTGCTGGGTCGTATGGTAGTTCTATTTTTAGTTTTTTAAGGAATGTCCATACTGTTCTCCATAGTGGCTCTATCAATTTACATTCCCACCAACAGTGCAAGAGGGTTGCCTTTTCTCCACACCCTCTCCAGCATTTATTGTTTGTCGATTTTTTGATGATGGCCACTCTGACCGGTGTGAGATGATATCTCATTGTAGTTTTGATTTGCATTTCTCTAATGATTAATGATGTTGAGCATTCTTTCATGTGTTTGTTGTCAATCTGTATATCTTCTTTGGAGAAATGTCTATTTAGGTCTTCTGCCCATTTTTGGATTGGGTTTGCTTTTTTGATATTGAGCTGCATGAACTGCAGGAAAGACTTTTAAACAAATCCCTACAGAAGTGGAATGTTACTTCAGTGGCCCAAAACCACTTGGTTGAAAAATTCAGTGGTCCTGTATACTCAAATTACTCAAAATCTGCTCTGTTTGGAGATTATGTAAGAGTTTTCTCTTATGCATAAGTCAATATTTTTCTACAAATCAGTGATATTGGATGAGTACATTGAAGAAGCAGCTGATGCCAAAACATTTGCTTATAGAGTATTCCATCCTTAGCAGTCATGATCACTGTTCTATATGAGAAATTATTTACATAATACAAAGCTCATGGTTTAGGATGAAGCATCAGATGAACCAAACTATTTCTAGATGCAAAACTTACTAAATTTCAATACACCTTTATATTTTTTAAGATATTATGTTTTTTCCCTTTATTTTGATTAGGATTTGTTCCTGAGTTTAGCCCACATTAACTAATGAAAGAACTAGTAAAAACTAGTTCTAATTTTAAAATATGTGATTTCATATTCATAAATTTATTTTCATTGATTACCTAGAAAACTTTTTCCTCTATAAAAATATTTTTGAAAGATACTTGCTTTAAATTTTCATAATTTTAACATCTATATTCTTGTGAACAAACTATTTAAATTTCCTGTTATAGAGTAAGTTATTTTGATTACCAGCCCACTAGTTGTTCTCTATGGATCCTTTAAATTATGCATAAACACCTTTGCAATCAATGGTAATCAGTTTCCATCCTAATTTGCTTTCCATGATGTTATTAGACTTGGAATAGCTATAGTGTTGGAATCTCTAGAGCCTGTGATTTCTTTTTAACAGCTTTCCTCAATAATTTTAAGTGCCTTTCTTGAAATGAGTTACCTTCAGTTTCATATGGACAAAGAAAAGTTAGTTTCATCAGGTGTTACTGAAGCTGAGTTCAATTTTAGTTATCATTAGCAGGGCACATGGGACCTCTATGTCTATACTTCTCTTAGAGGACTTCTAGAGGGTGACCAATCATCTAGAAATGGGTGTGCTCTGAGTCTCAGAACCAATGGTTTCATGAAGAAGGCTGTAAGTGATTCTCTCTCTCTCTGAGGTTCCCATCTGCCTTAATCTGAGATATATGGAGGTGTGTGCGTGTGTGTGTCTGTGTGTGTGTATACACACACACGTGAATACTTGGGTTTGGGTTCAAATAACTATTTTCATGTGAAAGCATATATCTGTGTATGATATGTGTGTGTGTTTATTATATTTTCCATGGTGGTTTGGAGGTTGGGTGGGGTGGTGCTGAGGCTGGAAGCAAGGAACACAGCTTGAGGTGACTGCAGTGGTCCTGGCAGAACACCAGACTGTGGCGTCATGGTTCCGCACCCACACTGGAAGCCAGAGACAAGCAGATTCCCACTAGCTCTTCTGCTTTTTTTAAAAGAATTATGTCACTTTATCTCAGTGCTATACAATATGAGAAGATAATATTTCCTCTTAGAATATATGTATGCTTAATAATACCTCCATTTACAAATTTACTTCTATGCTAATTATCTAAAATATTCTCTATTCACCTTTAGGTCTTCCTGTCTTTGTTTCTAAATCATTATTCTGCCAATTAATCAGATTATTTTATTATTTCTACAGAACTGCATTTATACCAAAACAACCTCAAGTTCATTTTCTTGTTTGTTTACATCTTAACATTCCAGCGACACTGTCTCTCCTTTATGTCAAAGATTTGACACAATTCTTTAAATATAATAAAAATAACTAATATTAACTGAACATTTAGAAATCAACAATAAATACGCATTTTATATGTATTATCATTAAACCTCTGTCCTGTGATATTTCCAACTCAATTCCCATTTATTTGTTGAGGAAACTGAGTCTCAAATATTTATATCTGTATATGGAAATAACAGCTAGAAACAGGAAAGATACAATGCACGACCTTGGAAGGTAATGCACTTTCTGTCACTATAATACTCAAGCAGAGGTGGGATGACAACTTGTCACGGATGCCACCAGAAAGAGTCAAGATTCACACCCAGGTCTTTAAACTCCTAAATCTGTCCTCTTTTTCCTCAACTCTACTCAAAAAATATAGTCTCACTATTGAGACACTAAATGGTGGTGATGCTGCTGAGGGGAGTTACAGAATGAACATCTCCTTTCTATTTAATATTCAGAAAATCAAAGTAAGCACTTGGAGTGAAAGGGGTACATTTTATTTTTCATTTTGATGTTTAAGAACACACAGTCAGAAATACTATAAAATATAGTTCACAGATGTTCATAATCAAGAAATGTGGACTTTCCTCAGTGTCATGTCATGAGCCTGATTTGATTTGGTTTCCTACCACTGATTTGATTGGTAGGGAAAAGAATCATTTAAATATACTTAAGAACTAGTGAATAAGAACTATATACATTGCTGATTAAAAAACCCTTCTCGGATATACCACAATGTTCTTCCTATTAGTCTATCTGCAAATGACATCACTTCTTGTTTACACTGGGTCATGTTCTGACCTTGTGTGAAACCCTGATCTTTAAATTAGTGCATGATATATTCCATATCCAGGGAGAATCAAAGGTAATCCTAGTTAAACTGAAAAGGGTAAGGCACATTTTATATAAAATAAATAGTTGATGTAAATCAGAAGAAAAAAATGTTTTTGGCGTTTTAGGAAGAATAAAAATAAATGCAAAGAAAAATAATTACTAAAGAAGCATGAAGCAGGGTAACTTCCACAGTATGCTTTGCTTTGTCCCTAAAACAGAGCTGGTTCTTCAGCTGCTCACAGTGGGCATCTTAGTGTGAGAAGGGAAGTTCACTTTGTCAGAGAAGCATTCCATTCCCATTTTGAGGAAAAAAAAAATGAGAGTTGAAATGTCTACTGTTTATCAGAGGTAAGAATCAAGAGGCACAATACTAAACAAGTCTAAACCATGGCAAACCTTAGGGTAGCGATATTCATTTTGAGTGGGCCTGGTGTAGAGCCTCAGGTTTAACATTAGCCAGTCTTAAAATACAATTTATTTTTTTCATAGGGAAGTCCACAGTGGTCCCTAGTCCTTTAATAACTCTTCATTAAAAAAACACCAGACCCTCAGTATGGATTCAACAAATTCTCTGCGTTAATATTCTTTTGGATATCCTCAGAACTTTTCACTCTCAGGGCAATGTGAGGACAGTTTGATTTCTTTATGTAAGTTTTCTCATTTGAGAGAAATATTCATAGTCAGGGGTGCTGTATCCTTGAATGGCTCCAAGATCCTTTCTGTTGTTCAAGGTAGAGCGCTCTGGCAGCATCCATGACCCACTCCGTCTCCAACACCTTCTCCAAAGGCAAGAAAGGTGTCAGGCTTTAGCGTGAACTCTATGTAGATCCTACCACTTCTTCCCACCACCACTGCTACAACTCTTCCATGGATTCCTGAAATGCCCCTTTCCTGGTCGCTATGCTTTTGCCCTGGCTCCTTAATGACTATTCTCAACACAAAGATCAGATAATCCTTTAAAAATATGTCATATTACCTTACTCCTCAGAGAAACTCCCCAAGTCATGAAAATGAAAGACAGAGTCCTTTACTGATGAATAAGGTCCTCCTCTTGTTCTCCTGTAATCCCTCTAAGGTGTTTTTTATGATTCTTCCCAAACCATACCACTCCAGTCAGAGTAGTCTCCTTGAAGTTCGTCAAACACATCAGGAACATTCTCATGTTCCCTCTGCCTGGGATGCTCTTTCTGGCATCTCTGTGGCAAGTCCCCTCATGTCCTCAAGACCTGGCTCAGATGGCACCTTCACAGTGAGCCCTCACCTGACCACCGTAACCTGCCTCCCACCCCTAGCCCCCAGGCTCTCCACCCCTCCACCTTTGTTTTCAAAGTGTGCTCTCTGACCTGTGGCAACAGCATCTCCTGAGGACCTGTTATGCAATACAAATTATCTGCACCCAGCCCAGATTTACTGATCCAGAAACTCTGGGGGTTTCTGAGAATAGTGATCTGTGCTTGCACAAGCCCTCCAGGTGTTTCTGATGTACCCTGAGGTCCAAGATTCATTGTCCTATAGTAACATTACTTAATGAAAAAAATATTAGAAGCTTTCCCTTTCAAGTCAGACGTAACAAGGATGCCAGGTTCAACCCTTCAATTAGTCAGTTTCTTGATGGTTTTAGCCAGAAAAATATGAATAGAAAAGTAAATACAGTTTAATGAAATCTACAAATTTACTAATTTCTAAGACATTATAATCCTTTAAAAAAAATCAAATTCTTAAAATTAATAATGAATTTCATTAATCTTGTTGGCCAGAACACAGTATATAAAATCCTTGCTTTTCTATACCCCATGAGCAAATATTTAGAATAAGGAAATTTTTTGAAAAAAAAATCCTATTCAAAGTGGCTACTAAAATTATAAGTGCCACAGAATAAACCTAACCAATGGTGCATAAGATCCTTTTGGAGAAAATTATAAAATTTCATGAAGTATCTAAAACATTGTTTCTCTAAACAGATAAATATGAAAGTATATCATTTTCCTGAATGGAAAGAACAACACTGTAAAATAGCAATTTTCTCAAATTTGTCTACAAATTAAATGCAGTTTCCCATGTGTGTGAATGTATGTGTATGTGTGCATGTGTGCATGATTCAAAAACTAGATAGGATACTAAAGTGTGAAAGAAGTTAAGTTAGTAAATAAATATATAAAGTTTTGAAGACACACAGGTAAGGGGGATTTGACTTACAAGATATAAAGACTGGTAGTAAAGACAGTGTGAATTGGTCATGTGATAAACAGACCAATAGTAAAGAATAGAGAGAATAGAAACAAACCTACATATACTTAGACATCACTATAACACTTAAGTAACATTAGAAGAAGTCAGAGGCAAGAGGAAAAATCATACACAGAGTTGGAGAGCCACTGATCATACATATGAAAGAATGAATTAGAAGATGGTCTCACCACACACACACACATGCACATGCACACACGTACACACACATACAAATAAATTCAGTTGCATTACCTATTTAAATATGAAAATATTTTTTAATATTTAGAATACAGCAGAAAGATATCTTTATGAACATGGGCTAAGGAATAATTTATTGATAAAGATGCACAAGAAAAAAATGATAATTAAAAACAAATCAATTTGATTTCTTAATACAAAAATGAAAGACATTTCTGCGCCATTAAAAGCCACCAAAACAAAGTTTAAAAAGAAAGTCAAAGATAGTAAGACTATTGCAAAGCATATAACTAAGAATTTTCCCCTTATGGTGTGTAAGTAACTTTTAAAAATCAGTAAGAAAGGAAAAATGCAAACATGTTCAAAGGACTTTAACATGTAAATAACAAAGAAGGAAACCCAAATGACATACACCCCCAAAACCCAAAAAATAATGAAACAAAAAGTTTAAAAGGATATTCTCTAATAATTAGAGACATGAAAATTAAAATGAGATGTCATTTTACATCCAACATAGGTGCAAAACTGAATTCTAAATTGTGGTGAATTATGCGGGATAGTGTGTAAATTGGTGCAACAATTTTGTAGAATATAAAAGTAAATGAGCATGCTTCCTATGACCCAGAGGTTCTATTTCTTGCCTTGCTTTTTGCCCACAAAGGAATTTTCACACTATCGTCTCACAGAAGATATGTGCAAGAATGTTAATGGCAGAATTTATTTTAATTGTGAAAATTAGAAGCAGTCAATATGGCCATAAAATGGATATGTATAAATAAGCATAGATTGTTCAAAATTACAATGGAATAGAAGCCTACTGTAAAAGTGAATGAACTATTTTTAGGTCAAGATGCACAGAGTTCTTGTCTCAGAAATTCCTCTGCTTCAAGTAATTATTCACAATGGTTAAAATATAAAAATGAAAATCTAAAAGCAGCTTCTGGTATGAATACTAGAAAAGGAACAGAAATCCAAAGCATGAGTGGTTCTGCAACCATGGACTTGCCAGGCTCAGGATCCAAGTGTAAATTCTGGGAGTCTATACTTCACCTCCTTCAGGAAAAAAGGGCTAAAGGTGACCTCATGGAATATAGGAAGAGTCAGGCTCCCTGTTTGATACTTGGGGACCAGGGTATATGGTTCATCCCCTCCAAAGAAAAGCAGCTTTAAAAACTGCTGCTAAGGAAGAAAAAATGCCTGGGATTATAACTCTAGAGCAGACATGGAACTGTCTGTGATGATGGGAAAGAACTGTCCATTAAGGTACCCATTAGACACAAATGGCTAGTGCTACTGGGAAACTGCATTTTAAATATTATTTAATTTAGTTGATTGGAAATTAAATTTAAATAGCCACAAGTGGCCCGTGGCTACTATTGGACAGTATTGCTCCAAGTAACCAAAAGGCCTAAGGAGAAGAAAGAACATAGACATGGAATTCATGAGCTGATTAGACTTCTGCTGGGTTGGGGACTGAATCTGTGTATCCCCAATATCACAACTTTATAAAACCCAGTTCTGGATTGCCTGAATCCA
Source organism: Hyperoodon ampullatus (assembly GCF_949752795.1). Lineage (NCBI taxonomy): Eukaryota > Metazoa > Chordata > Mammalia > Artiodactyla > Ziphiidae > Hyperoodon > Hyperoodon ampullatus. The sequence goes on along the minus strand of NC_136914.1, from coordinate 70,192,621 downwards.
GGGGGTCTCAGAGGCAACTCACAATAGCATTATAGAGATGGATGGGCATGAAGGAAAGTAAGCAGGGAGAGGAGAGGATGAAGGTAGGAAGAGAGAGAAAAAAAGAAAAAAAAAAGCTATACACAATTCTTTGATTAAAAGGCAGCTTAAAGCAAATATTGAAAACATATAAAGAAACTAAACCCTATAAAATTGACAGTCAATAAAATTCACTCCAGAAAAAAAATGATTTTATGGAATAATTGTTTTGAAAGATGTTTAAAATGCTCAATGAGATAAAATATTAACTCAAATTAAAAAATAAGCATAAAACAGAAGCATCCTCCCTCTAAAAAACAAAAACTCTCGTCTTATGAAAGATAATTAATTAAAATCATAGGGAAACTATAATATAATGTAAATATAGCATATAAGTTAGAAAATGCATTCAATGGGTAAACATAACTGGATATAATTAAAACACAAATTAGTGAATTGAAAGATGGTCCTGGGAAACTTACCCAGTAAAAAACCCAGAGGGACAAAGGGATAAATCATACAAAACATGTAGGACAGATGGAGAGGCTGTAGCATATGCTCAACAGTAATCCCAGAAAAAAAAAAAAAAATTGAGGGCAGAAAAGCAATATTTGAAAAAATAATACCTGAGGATTTTCAAGATTGAAAAAAGATAGATGTTCTCTAATCAAAAAACATACTAAAAGTACCAAAATATATAACTTCTAAAATAAATCAATCCAGAGCTAGATAGGTTATAGTAAAATTGAAGAACATCAAGGATTAGGAGAAAAATCTCAAAGCCAATCAGAGGTTGCATTAAGGAAAAAATTCATAGAATGTGAAGTCTTAAATTTATCATGATGGCTACTTTGAGAAAGAATGAAATGAAAGGGAAATTTTCAAAAAGCTCTCAATTGTTTCTGTTGTTGTTTTTGTTTTTCATAAAAAAAAACCTGCAGCTAATATGCAAATATTTATATGATGAAACTGAGTGATGGGTGCCACTCAGTTTTTTATGATTTCTAAAATAGGTTATATTTTTTAGCATTTCAAATTTATACTTTTTAATTGAGTGTTCAGAATAAAATATTCAGAAATAAATGAATTGAATATACACGTATCATATCTAAATGGTTAGATTTATAAAGCATGATGTAGTATGGAAAAATATAAAGAAAATAAGTTTGTATGGCACCTATCAGCTGAGCACCAGCCCTATATAGGGGCAAAAATGTAAATGCTTGTCCAGGATGATGACTCACAAGGAAGGAAAGTGATCTACACAGTGAAGGAAGAAAATGTCCAAGAGAGTTTAGCTTTGTCTATCATGCTTAATTTTTTTTTTAAACACAATTTCTAAAGCAAATATTACTGATATTTTTAAGGAATTACTCTATTCTGGAGACATAATCAAGAAAGGAATGGAAACATTACATAAAATGATTTCAAATCCCAAAATTCTAATTAGGCAATCATAAGTTTTTCAAATTTCACATGTCCTCCAAGATTTTAATGTGTCATTTTGGGGAGGCAAGCTTTCTGTTGCTCTTACCAGCCACTGACAGCATCTAACTTTGTATTGTGATGAGGTATTTTAGCTGAAGAGATCATCTCAAATCCCTAAAATATGCCTACATGCAAAATGTTGAGATAGGCAGCTGAAGATTGAGAAAAAATTTATAAAGGGAGTGGGCCATCACACAGGGTGGAAGTGGTGGGCTTGGGGGCCAGGTACAGGCTGTCCCGTGACTCTACGTTCACATGTGGAACTCCAAAAAATCCCAGATTCTAAATATGAGCCTGATCTTCCAGATCATTATCAAGGTAGGAGGGTAAGCATTTTACTTAACAGCTTTTAGCTTGAATTATAACATTCAAGGTTTTAATATATGGCTGGCTTCTAGGGTTGCCCTCGGCTGGTCCCTAAAAAAATTAGGAGCAAAATTGGACACAGGCTCCATATAAGTGGTGGTTTGGGTGTCAGTTGGCAGGCTAACTCTAGGAAAGAAGAGTGGGATTTCACAGGTAAGCTTGGGACTCTGTCATGTATATACTAAAATAAGAAATTCTTCAATCTGGGATGGATCACTTGAACAGATTTTTCTCAATGGGCAGAGCTGCCTTTTCTTGTAGATGGTAGAGATAAAGGTTATCTCTAAGTTTGCTTTGTTCTACCTCAGATAACAAATCAACACTATAAGCCCTCCTCAGCAGCATTGATTAATTCCTTTTGAGAGCAGAGTTAGGTAAGGTTTTAATCTTCGGAGAGAAAACAATTGTAGAGCTTGCAGCTTGGAATACGGGAGGACATGGAAGTGATGGTAAAGGGAGAGCAATAGACCAGCTGACCTAAATGCACCTATTCACTTAACTAACACTGGAGTGGGCCTCACACTTGAGCTTATATTAGCATCCCCTGAAGGACCTTCTAAGACAGATTGCTAGGCACTCCAGAGAGCCTCTGATCAAGACCCCTGATACTCAAAGCAAGATCCAAGAACCAGCAGCCTCAGCTGTCTGGAATGACATGCAGACTCTTGGCCACCACTCCAGATCTTCTAATCGGACTCTGCATTTGAACAAGTTCCCCAGGCGATTCAGATGCATGTAGCGGTGTCAGAAGGGCTATCCCAAAGGGCTTGTCACATATTATTGATCATGAAATGCAAATACCACAGAACATGCCTTTCTCTTTCCTACAGTTTTCTACTTTATGTGAATTGTGGTTTCTTCCACTCGTTTCTACAGCAAACTAGTTCAATATGCATTTGATTTTTAGGATTTTCTGTCCAAGGATTGCCACCCCTACTTATTTGTGAGCACTATTATCAACTTATTCTTATTTTTGTATTATTTCTATCATTCAGTGATTTGGGTGGGATGGGGGAAGATAGATGCCTTCTTGATGTAATATTATGAGCATATTATTTTATAAAGAAAAATTTGAGCAGCTATTTATTTGAATTATGAGTTGAGTCATGCCTCAAATATCAATATTTTAAAAAATTTGGATGAATTATCCTTTACAAATGAACAAGTTGTAAATACCACTGAGAATAATTATGAATTAACACTTGCCAAACCTTGGAAGATAAGAGAGCTGCCAATAGACTGGAGAGGGTCGAGTATTCTTACTTTGAAGAGATGAAGACAGAGTTGTACCAATTAAATCAGGAGTGTTGTAATATAAAACTGTAAAGAATTATTACAAAGTTCTCTCATGGACTGGATTAATAGGACAAGACAAACTAATAGAACTAACAAAGCAAACTAGAAGAATGACATAGAGTGCTTCTTGATTTTCAGCAGAACATATGATGTCCTTGTGGGCAAGATAACGGGATATGATGCAGTTTGGATTTATAGATTTATAGTTAGTATAATCATCAACTGTCCCTCAAAAGTGCTAATATCACATTGGACAGAAGCCTCGAGCAGCATGCTGCAGGCTTTGTCCTTGCACTTGTCCTTCATCACTTTTATATTAGTGATTGGGATAAACACCTGGATGGTGTGTTGGTGTGTGTGTGTTTTCAGGAGGTATCAGGGATAATGTGAAAGCAACCTGAGAGGAAGAGCTAACATGACAGATGATACACCACTCAACTTTCAAACATATTCTCAGCAACAAAGTCTGAAAATAAGGATCAAAGAATAGAAGTTGACATTTCATAGGGATAGGTTTTGCAATACCACATTCAGTTGAAAACTCAATTATGCAAAGGTGGGATAGAGATACTTTGGGGGTAGAATTTTGTATCAATAAAGTCTTGGGGTTGAGTTAATGGCACATGACGTATAAATCATAGAGGATTTAAAACAGTTTTTAAAAGACAACTTGTTTGGTATTAAGATACATATGCTTCCCTGATTGATGATGGTAAGTGAATAAAGTAATCATGAATTGATTAACAGGCTACTGAAAGCCTAGACAGAAATCTGATGTTCAGAGCCAAAAAGAAGTCTCTCACACTCTTAATTCCCTTATGAGGACTCAGTGTAATAACTGTATTTTTCACCAGAACAATTAGGCATTGTTCAGAGAGCATCTTTGCTTAGGTAGCTGGGCCAATTGCCTCAGCCCAGGAACTCATGAATTTCATAAGCAACATATTATAGCAAATCTCTTGATATAAAATGAATAAAAACCCTCTAGAAGTGCACACTGAAGGAGTCAAATCTGATGTATAACAAGGTGCTTGTCATATGGTACTTCCTTAATTATCACTCAAGACTGACAGGACCCAAAACACATGTTCACCAATGTGTGTGGTTAGTGCTACCATGTTATTTCTCCAGTGAATAAAGGGTTAGAATAAACCTTACTTTCTTTTTAAGAGTGATTTAGTGAACACTAGTTCCTTGAGTTCTATTAGTAATACCCAACTTAGAGTCAATGAGTATAAATGTGGAAAAAAACTGAGTCAAACAAAATTAAGCAGCTATTTTTAACTGCAAGGTGTCTCAGTGTCTTTAATCTGTCAATGTATACTGTGAATTTCTAAGGAGAAATATGAAATGCCATATTTTCCCCAGCTCACATAACAGTGAAATTCCCCCCTTAAAAATATCTTGTGCAACTAATTTATTATAAAATACACTTTAGAAAACAACTAGAAATTTTCTGGGCTCCCTTACTAAATTTCTATATACAGTGTCTTTCTACTCATTCAGATGCCTATAAACAAACAAACAGAGAAAAGATAGTAAAATTACAAGAAAATTCACTAAGTCTCAGTGGTAGAAACAGAGTGGAACCTGAACACATCATTATTATACAAATACCATTCTTCTTAATACTACGTCAGTTATTATGATTTAACAATTTGGCTACATTCAAAATATGTTTACCAATATATCTACATCTGATACAAAGTTTATATCTCTCATTATTTTTCCAGAAGATTCACTCTTGCAAAAGATCCCCAGCTTAGTGTATCTTGCTCGCTAAAGGGATCATCAAGAGAGTCAGGCGTTCTACCGGCGTTTGAGTCAGAGATGAGAAAGCAAAACACCTGTTCTGGCTGGAATTTACTCCTCTGGGATACTTTTAATATCTCATTCTATGCTGAAACTCTCATGATCCCTGTGCTTCTGGCATCCAATCTGCTCCCTTCCAGTTCTCACTACACCTGCCTCATTGCACCCCCAATCCCCCAGCATGGCTCACCATCTTGTCAAGCTCTTGTTTTTCAATCACATGGTTTGTGTGTAGGGAGGGATGGTACAATATTCCTAAAATAAATGATTTCATGTATATTTGGTATCACTGGTTCAGTGGAAAGTACTATATCCAAGGAAAGTATAAAATTCCTAGGATATTATTTTTGCCCTCAATTCCAAAATTAGTTTCTCTGGACTTTGAAATTGTAGAAGTAAAACTTTAAAATAATTATTCTCTAGAGACTGTTTTCAAATACCTTTTTCTTCCACATTTTCAGTCAATTGATTGTCTCCACCTAACCTGTTTTCATGAAGAGAATGTAGCTGTTACAATCAGCTTGTGAACAAAGGAACTATGGGAACCCACGGGACAATTTGTTAAGTATGCCTTCACTTTTACCACATGAAATACCTCACAAGCTGGCAATTGTAGTGTGACTTTCTCTTCAGCACAGCACTGCTCTCTGTCCTATAGCCCTCCCCTCACAGCCAGGATCCGTCTCACAGAGTAACTCAGACTGTAAGCATGGTGCTCAGACTGCAACCGTGCTGGCCAAGAGGTCAGAAGACTCGGGCTCAAATCCTAGCTCCATCACTAATGTTTTTGTGGGACTGGCCAAGTTCCCGAGCCTCAGCTTATTCTGTTTATAAATGAAGACACTAACACATCCCAGTAGGCTGGAATATTACATGATAAGGAGAATGAGAAAGTTCTGTATTTAATAGACACTCACAATGTGTAAGGTAATATGAATTCTATGAGCTAATATGAGTTGTTTTCTGCCATAGTTTTCAAGCTTAATATCTGCAAATTAAGACAAAACAAGTAAAACTAAACATTGTTGTGAGATAATCTGTTTTAAAGCACTTAGAATACTAAAAGTGCTGTGCAAATATAAAAAAGAATACTGCTACTATTACTACCAAAAAATTGTCCAACGAAGACTGCTCTATTTTTTTGTGAATTGCATGCCTTTGAAAATTTTCATCATCCATACAGTTTATTGAAATGTTGTAAGAGAATTCAATTGTGCTTAAAACTTGTCTCCTTGCTTGATCATAGGGCTCTATCCATACATTCCTGAACTAATAATGATGCTCTTGATCTTTTGATTGCTTCTAACCTATGAATACGTAGCCAGACTCTTGGGATCTCAACAGGGCTCAAGTACAGCCATGAAATTCTGATCAAGTTGAAGTCAGGAGTGTGACAGATTTTTGCTGTGAACATAAGTTAAAGTTTAAGGTAAAGGAAAAAAGAATCCTGGATACTCATTCTATAGCCATCAACCTTAGTAGCTTGCAAAAGACTGACTATGCTTCCAGATATGTGGGAAGAACCTACTAGGGAAGAGGAATTTGGCAAATCACCAATGGTACACAATTGTCATTAAATGACTAACATTAACCTGCTTTCTAGTGCTTAATAACTGTTTATTACAAAGATTAAAATGTATCCAACTCTTACTATTCTCATTTCTTTTGTATTTGAGTTTATAAAATGATCTTTAATATATCATTTATTATAATGTGCGGTTTCACCTGTACTGTCCTTTTACATTTGCATTAAATTTAATTAACTCCATACAAAATCTCCCATTTTTATAACTCCCATTTTCAAACAGGAAAGTTGAGGCTCTGAAGGCAATGTGATCCAAAGCCCACCATTTTGGAAATAGAATTGCTTTTTCGTGAGAAAGGCTGGAGATAATGTGTTCTCCAGTGTCTGAGAATCACTGATGCAACAGATGTATCTTCAATCAATTGATTTTTGTTTATTTGCCAACCATTTATTTATTTATACTGTTGCACTCCCTGTATCCTTCCTAGACAGGTTAAAACTACATTGCAGGACACAGGGTGTAGAAACAAACAGAAGATAATGTTGAAAAAAAGGATACTCTCCCTGCATATGGCTTATAAAGAAATTTTTATGACAAAACAGATGGTTTATAAAAAAGAAATGATTCTCCAGCCCAGCTGACATTATACTCATTAGATGATCAGAAGGCACCTACCAAAAGTGATCTGATTGTAATACCAACATTTATAAAACATCGTGTTTGCCTCCACCTCCCAACAGCTTCTGTAAAAACCTAGCTGAATGTTTTTCTTCAAGTTGAAATTCTTTATCCTTAAAATAAAAAGCTGTGTCCTCTCTCCACATCAGACGACCCAAGACATCCACCATTATGGGGAAAAAATGGAAATTCTTGGCTCACCAAAGTGATACGTTAATAATCTTGGCAATAGTTCAGGTTAGTACAGGTACTTTCCAAACATCCACATCAAACACTTTTCATATATCTAAGTCTCCTGGAGTGACAAGTCTTATATGATTTTCAAGCTGGTTTTCTCAGGTAGAAACTGCCAGTGTATTCCTCAGTCTACGATATAACCTTGATGAATCAATTTCCAGTGTGTGATCTAACTTGGGACTTTGATCAAAATGATTTTCACTTGCAATGTCTGTGAAGCACTGAAAACAGGTTCACATGAGCTATAGCCAGCTGGGCCTCCATGGGTGAAATACCATACTCCTAATTATACTTATCCTGCTGAATTTCTTCTTGACGATGGACAAAGCATGATGGAATTATCATGCTTCACCATGTGTAACCTTCTGTCTTCTATACTGTTCTCTGTATCTGAATTGATGCAGAGACCAAGATATGCATTCTTAATGCATTTATTAGAAACCATGCCATGTACTTCAAATACACACTGCACACAAACATACACAATATACACACACATACACCATACAAAAATGCATAAATGTTTAAAAAGTCAACAAATACTTATTTGTATAGTATTTTGTGCTGGAGAAGAATAATACATGAAAATTGCCTTCTTATTAGGGCCAGGGACTAGGGAGAAGGCACATATAAAGCATTAAACACAAACAGATAATATAAGTGAACAGAGCAACTCCCTCTATTTCAGGGAGTGGGGCAATTGCTTAGGACCACTAGAGGTGGTTGCAATTCCCTAGCTAAGTATTAGATACAGAGCAAATTTTCAAGTAAAAAATAAAAGAATTGTCCAACCAGTTAGGAGGGAGGGTCAGTGTCTTACTTCTAGCTTGACAATGAAGCAAGGATGCAGCTACAGATTTGGGCAAAAGTGGGGGTATAAAGATGATCTTTGGCTGCAGCTAGACTGAGAAGAACCTTGAAACAATTTGAGCAAGAAGGTCCTGGGGTGTTACAATTAACACTTCATTTCTTGATGGTATTTTCCTGCCTACCTATGTTTGCTTCCTTCCTTCCTTCCAAATGCATTAAGTGAGTACACACTAGGGACTTGCCTGGACTAGACAATCACTTCAAATTCAATACAAGCTTATCTTAATGACATTTCAGGATCTTAGTATGCAGCTTTTTCTATTGCCCTTGTGTAGATATCCATAGCACAGTCATATTTCAGGCAACTTGATTTGCCCTTGGCAAACCCACTATTTTTTTTTTTGAATTTTAGTTTTTTATACAGCAGATACATATTAGTCATCCATTTTATACACATCAGTGTATATGTGTCAATCCCAATCTCCCAATTCATCACACCACCACCCCTACCGCCTGACGCTTTCCCCTGTTGGTGTGCATACATTTGTTCTCTACATCTGTGTCTCTATTTCTGCCCTGAAAACCAGTTCATCTGTACCATTTGTCTAGGTTACACGTATATGCGTTACTATACGATATTTGTTTTTCTCCTTCTGACTTACTTCACTCTCTATGACAGTCTTTATATCCATCCACGTCTCTACAAATGACCCAACTTCGTTCCTTTTTATGGCTGAGTAATATTCCATTGTATATATGTACCACATCTTCTTTATCCATTCGTCCATCAATGGGCATTTAGATTGCTTCTATGACCTGGCTATTGTAAATAGTGCTGCAATAAACATTGGGGTTCATGTGTATTTTTGAATTATGGTTTTCTCTGGGTATATGCCAGGTAGTGGGATTGCTGGGTCGTATGGTAGTTCTACTTTTAGTTTTTTAAGGAAACTCCATACTGTTCTCCATAGTGGCTGTATCAATTTACATTCCCACCAACAATGCAAGAGGGTTCCCTTTTTTCCACACCCTCTCCAGCATTTGTTATTTGTAGATTTTCTGATGATGCCAATTCTAACTGGTGTGAGGTGATACCTCATTATAGTTTTGATTTGCATTTCTCTAATAATTAGTGATGTTGAGCAGTTTTTCATGTGCTTCTTGGCCATCTGTATGTCTTCTTTGGAGAAATGTCTATTTAGCTCTTCTGCCCATTTTTGGATTGGCTTGTTTGTTTTTTTACTATTGAGCTGCATGAGCTGTTTATATATTTTGGAGATTAATCCTTTGTCCATTGGTTCACTAGCAAATATTTTCTCCCATTCTAAGAGTTGTCTTTTTGTCTTGTTTGTAGCTTCCTTTGCTTTGCAAAAGCTTTTAAGTTTCATTAGGTCCCATTTGTGTACTTTTGTTTTTATTTCCATTTCTCTAGGAGGTGGATCAAAAATGATCTTGCTTTCATTTATGTCAAAGAGTGTTCTTCCTATGTTTTCCTCTAAGAGTTTTATACTGTCCGGTCTTACATTTAGGTCTCTAATCCATTTTGAGTTTATTTTTCTGTATGGTGTTAGAGAGTGCTGCAATTTCATTCTTTTACATGTAGCTGTCCAGTTTTCCCAGCACCATTTATTAAAGAGACTGCCTTTTCTCCATTGTATATCCTTGCCTCCTTTCTCGTAGATTAGTTGACCATAGGTGCATGGGTTTATCTCTGGACTTTCTATCTTGTTCCATTGATCTATGTTTCTGTTTTTGTGCCAGTACCATATTGTCTTGATGACTGCAGCTTTGCAGTATAGTCTGGAGTCAGGGAGTATGATTCCTTCAATTCCACTTTTTCCCCTCAAGACGGCTTTGGCTATTCAGGGTCTTTTGTGTCTCCATACAAATTTTAAGATTTTTTGTTCTAGCTCTGTAAAATATGCCATTGGTAATTTGATAGGGATTGCATTGAATCTGTAGACTGCTTTGGGTAGTATAGTCATTTTCACAATATTGATTCTTCCAATCCAAGAACATGGTATATCTCTCCATCTGTTGGTAACACCTTTAATTTCTTTCATTGGTATCTTATAGTTTTCTGCATACAGGTCTTTTGTCTCCTTAGGTAGGTTTATTCCTAAGTATTTTATTCTTTTTGTTGCAATGGATAATGAGAGTGTTTCCTTAATTTCTCTTTCAGATTTTTCATCATTAGTGTATAGGAATGCAAGAGATTTCTGTGCATTAATTTTGTATCCTGCAACTTTACTAAATTCATTGATTAGCTCTAGTAGTTTTCTGGTGACATCTTTAGGATTCTCTGTGTATAGTATCATGTCATCTGCAAATGGTGACAGTTTTACTTCTTCTTTTCCAATTTGTATTCCTTTTATTTCTTTTTCTTCTCTGATTGCTGTGGCTAGGACTTCCAAAACTATGTTGAATAATATTGGTGAGAGTGGACATCCTTGTCTTGTTACTGATCTTACAGGAAATGCTTTCAATTTTTCACCATTGAGAATGATGTTTGCTGTGGGTTTGTCCTATATGGCTTTTATTATGTTGAGGTAGGATATCTCAATATAATATCCATTTGTTTTGTATCCATTCCCTCTATGCCCACTTTCTGGAGAGTTTTTTGTTTGTTTGTTTGTTTGTTTGAACATCTTTTTTGAAGTATAATTGCTCTATAATGGTGTGTTAGTTTCTGCTTTATAACAAAGTGAATCAGTTATACATATACATATGTTCCCATATCTCTTCCCTCTTGTGGCTCCCTCCCTTCCACCCTCCCTATCGCACCCCTCTAGGTGGTCACAAACCACCTAGCTGATCTCCCTGTTCTATGCGGCTGCTTCCCACTAGCTATCTATTTTATGTTTGCTAGTGTATATATGTACATGCCACTCTCTCACTTTGTCACAGCTTACCCTTTCCCCTCCCCATATCCTCAAGTCCATTTTCTAGTAGGTCTGTGTCTTTATTCCCATTTTACCCCTAGGTTCTTCATGACATTTTTTTCCTTAGATTCCATATATATGTTTTAGCATGCGGTATTTGTCTTTCTCTTTCTGACTTACTTCACTCTGTATGACAGACTCTTGGTCCATCCACCTCACTACAAATAACTCAATTTCGTTTCTTTTTATGGCTGAGTAATATTCCATTGTATATACGTGTCACATCTTCTTTATCCATTCATCTGATGATGGACAGTTAGGTTGCTTCCATGCCCTGGCTATTGTAAATAGAGCTGCAATGAACATTTTGGTACATGACTCTTTTTGAATTATGGTTATCTCAGGGTATATGCCCAGTAGTGGGATTGCTGGGTCATATGGTAGTTCTATTTGTAGTTTTTTTAAGGAACCTCCATACTGTTCTCCAGAGTGGCTGTATCAATCTACATTCTCACCAGCAGTGCAAGAGTATTCCCTTTTCTCCACACCCTTGGAGAGTTTTTAATCATACATGGATGTTGAATTTTGTCAAAAGCTTTTTCTGCATCTATTGAGATGATCATTTGTTTTTTCTCCTTCACTTTGTTAATATGGTGTATCACATTGATTGATCTGCATATATTGAAGAATCCTTGCATCCCTGGGATAATCCCACTTGATCATGGTATATGATCTTTTTAATGTGTCGTTGGATCCTGTTTGCTAGTATTTTGTAGAGGATTTTTGCATCTGTATTCATCAGTGATATTGGTCTGTAATTTCCTTTTTTTGTATTATCTTTGTCTGGTTTTGGTTTCAGAGTGATGGCCTCACAGAATGAGTTTGGGAGTGTTCCTTCCTCTGCAACTTTTTGGAATAGTTTGAGAAGGAAGGGTGTTAGCTCTTCTCTAAATGTTTGATAGAATTCATCTGTGAAGCCACCTGGTCCTGGACTTTTGTTTGTTGGAAGATTTTTCATCACAGTTTCAATTTCAGTGCTTGTGATTGATCTGTTCATATTTTCTATTTCTTCCTTGTTCAGTCTTGGAAGGTTGTGCATTTCTAAGAATTTGTCCATTTCTTCCAAGTTGTCCATTTTATTGACATATAGTTGCTTGTAGTAATCTCTCATGATCCTTTGTATTTCTGTAGTGTCTGTTGTAACTTCTCCTTTTTCATTTCTAAATTTATTGGTTTGAGTCCTCACTCTCTTTTTCTTGATGAGTCTGGCTAATGGTTTATCAATTTTGTTTATCTTTTCAAAGAACCAGCTTTTAGTTTTATTGATCTTTGCTATTGTTTTCTTTGTTTCTATTTCATTTATTTCTGCTCTGATCTATATGATTTCTTTCCTTCTACTAACTTTGGGTTTTGTTTGTTCTTCTTCTCTAGTTCCTTTAGGTGTTGATGATTAGATGGTTTATTTGAGATTCTTCTTGTTTCTTGAGGTCGGCTTGTATAGCTATAATCTTCCCTCTTAGAACTGCTTTTCCTGCATCCCATAGGTTTTGGATCGTCGTGTTTACATTGTCAGTTGTTTCTAGGTATTTTTTGATTTCCTCTTTGATTTCTTCAGTGATCTCTTGGTTATTTAGTAACATAGTCTTTAGCCTCCATGTGTTTGTGTTTTTTATGTTTTTTCCCCTGTAATTGATTTCTAATCTCATAGCATTGTGGTCAGAAAAGATGCTTGATATGATTTCAATTTTCTTGAATTTATTGAGGCTTGATTTGTGACCCAAGATGTGATCTATCCTGGATAATGTTCCATGCGCACTTGAGAAGAAAGTGTAATCTGCTGTTTTTGGATGGAATGTCCTATAAATATCAATTAAATCTAACTGGTCTATTGTGTCATTTAAAGCTTGTGTTTCCTCATTAATTTTCTGTTCCAATTATCTGTCGATAGGTGTTAAGTGAGGTGATAAAGCCCCCCACTATTATTGTGTCACTGTTGATTTACTCTTTTATAGCTGTTAGCAGTTGCGTTATGTATTGAGGTGCTCCTATGTTGGGTGTATATATATTTATAATTGTTATATCTTATTCTTGGATTGATCTCTTGATCATTATTTAGTGTCCTTTCTTGTCTCTTGTAACGTTCTTTATTTTAAAGTCTATTTTATCTGATATGAGTATTGCTACTCCAGCTTTCTTTTGATTTCCATCCCCTCACTTTCAGTTTGTATGTGTCCCTAGGTCTGAAGTGGGTCTATTGTAGACAGCATATATATGGGTCTTGTTTTTGTATCCATTCAGTGGGCCTGTGTCTTTTGGTTGGAGCATTTAATCCATTGACGTTTTAGGTAATTATCAATACATATGTTCCTATTACCATTTTCTTAGTTGTTTTGGGTTTGGTTTTGTACGTCCTTTTCTTCTCTTGTCTTTCCCAATTAGAGAAGTTCCTTTAGCATTAGTTGTAGAGCTGGTTTGGTGGTGCTGAATTCTCTTAGCTTTTGCTTGTCTGTAATGCTTTTGATTTCTCCATCAAATCTCCATCAAATCTGAATGTGATCCTGCTGGGTAGAGTAATCTTTGTTGTAGGTTCTTTCCTTTCATCACTTTAAGTATATCATGCTACTCCCTTCTGGCTTGTAGAGTTTCTGCGGAGAAATCAGCTGTTAATCTTATGAGATTTCCCTTGTATATTATTTATTGTTTTTCCCTTGCTGCTTTCAATAATTTTTCTTTGTCTTTTTTTTTTGCCATTTTGATTACTATGTGTCTCAGTGTGTTTCTCCTTGGGTTTATCCTGTATGGGACTCTCTGCACTTCCTGAACTTGGGTGGCTATTTCCTTTCCCATGTTAGGGAAGTTTTTGACTATAATCTCTTCAAATATTTTCTCGGGTCCTTTCTCTCTCTCTCCTCCTTCTGGGACACCTATAATGCAAATGTTGTTGTGTTTAATGTTGTCCCAGAGGTCTCTCAGGCTGTCTCCATTTCTTTTCATTCTTTTTTCTTTATTCTGTTCTGCAGCAGTGAATTCCAACATTCTGTCTTCTAGGTCACTTATCCATTCTTATGCCTCAGTTATTCTGCTATTGATTCCTTCTAGTGCATTTTTCATTTCAATTATTGTATTGTTCATTTCTGTTTGTTTGTTCTTTAATTCTTCTATGTCTGTTAAACATTTCTTGCATCTTCTCAATCTTTGCCTCCATTCTTTTTCTGAGGTCCTGGATCATCTTCACTATCATTATTCTGAATTCTTTTTCTGCAAGGTTGCCTATCTCCACTCCATTTAGTTGTTTTTCTGGGGTTTTATCTTGTTCCTTCATCTGGTACATAGCCCTCTGCCTTTTCATCTTGTCTATCTTTTTGTGAATTGCAAACCCACTTTCTCTTTGTAAGACAAGATGTTACAAAGGTTATATGGTCAAAATGTCATGTGAGTCACCCCTAGACAAAAATGTCTATGAGACCAACACATTAGTTTTAAAAATTAAGTAGTATGCAATGCAACTCTGGCGTAGTAAAAAGAGTACAGATCTATCTGTCAAATGGGTTTCAGGAATATTGTGGAATTTGTAGCAATTTTTGAGTGCTGTTATAAGCAGTACTAATAGTTAACACATTGCATGCTTACTATGAGCCAGGTAATATTTGTTCATCCTCATTTGTTCCTCACAACCACCTTATGAGTTAGACATTTAAATGATTACTTATTTATTTTCCCTATTTCACATATGAAGAGACAGACTTTGAGAGGTTTAGGTTTGCTTGGGAACAGAACAAGAATGAGGTGGAGCTAGGACTTGAATTGGAGTCTGTCTGATGCTCAAAACACATTTTCTTAATCACTCTACTATGTCTCTACAAAAATATTGTGTATAATAGAACTTATGCAGATAAGTGAAAATGCTGTTTCCTCCCATATTTTTACACTTATTTTTTTTTTTGCAATTGTAATTTTTTTGGGTTATTAAGGCCTATGTTACAGAGTAACCTTTTTCCCTATTATAGTCTCAGATGCAATATACATATAATCTTGTGCCTCCTTAAGCACCCCTTCTCAACTAATCAGTCTTACAATAACATCAAGTTCCTTTTTTTGTTTTTCATGCTCAAACCAGCAATTCATATTTGTGGAGCTGATTTTATCCTGGTATTGTGCAAATGGTGTGTGAGTCAACGTTTCCCAAGGGGAAGGGGGGGGGAAGGAAGGAGAAAAAAATGGAAAAGTTCAGTTGTGCTGTGAATTTAAACACTTTTGGATTCTCCTTATTTGCATGCTATAAGTAGGAAGTGGGAAAAATACAAGAGGTTACTTGAAGGTATTTAAAAAATAGCTACTGAAGTACAGTTCTGTAGGGCTGAAAAACTGGTTGTTCTTGATTAATTTGGCTGCTCCCAACGTCAAATGGATTTTCCTTGCCAGTCCTCTGCCTTTCATAAGGCAGGGCAGTCATACTTCACCTACAGCCCACTCAGTACCAGGCTGTCACAGCCTCACAAAACTGCACATTTATCCAGAAAGGCAGATACTGATGGTTCCCCAGAACTCAAGCTAATTACAGAGTGATGCAACTAATGACTTTCTGAAATCAGGTCTGAAGTTCCCTTTTGCTTCTCGTCCCCTCCCCTACAACTACTAAGGGTCCTCTTTTCTCTGCTCCCCACCTCTTCTCACATAGTGATGCTGATAAACCAATTTAAGAGTCATTAAAGTCATGTTGAAATGACAATATTCTACTTGCTGTTGGAGTTCCCATAAATTCTGTAGTTGGTTGGTAATAGGATAATTTATTCATCCAGTGTTTGAATATTTTGGACAATATAGTAACATAAAATTGGGTGTGGCGTTTGTCTATACCCCTTAGCTCTGGTAGTGGAATATAAATATGTATGATCTTCTCTTCGAAGAGACAGACCCCAGGAATGAACTCTTGGGGGTCACATCAAGATGGCTAGCTGCCTGGATTTTCTCGATGAGAACCAGATCAACTTGAGAACTCAACATCTCTCTCATTTTTGAATACATCTTTTCTTCAATCTGACAGCCTCTCCCACTCTGGTTCCCTTCAGCAGTTAGTTTTCTGGACTTCCCTAACACTTTCTCCTACTTCATCATCCAATAATTTTGATCATATTAAAATTGTGTTAGTGCTGTTATTTTATGTCAACTGAATTCAACAAAAAAATAAATTTGCTCATTATAAACATCTGTGTTTACTGGATGTTCCTTAAAAAGGAGAGTTACATGAAATTCAAACTATGGAATAGTTTGTTTACTCATTTTATCCACATTTACTGAGTACTTGCTATGCATCAGCACCTGATAATTAGACCACAGACTTTGAAGTTTTCAGCTTAGAAGAGGAAAACACACGTAAACAAACAAGTAGAATAAGATGTATTGATAGAAGCACCTAAGGTATGTAAAGATACAGTGAAAGGAAGTTCAACATAGATTAATCATAGGTAATGACCTTTAAGTAATCCATTTAATTTGCAGTGTGTCAGCAATCATACTGGACAAATATGTGGCATCAGTTGTAATAAAAAATGGTAAAATTCACTAAGACAAAGCCAAGTCTCTCTGCTTGTGAGTATTCTCTTGCCCAGGCAAAGTTGTACACATTCTTCTGAACACCCTCTCAAAGCTCCAGGCTGTTTGTTTGGTTCTTGGCATTGTTTTCCCCCCTTGACTGAGAGTTCCCAAAAAGTGACATGTGTCCGGCCCTCTCCTGGCTGCTAGCACTACATATCATGCCTGTTGCTAAGAGAGCCTTAGAAAATGCTGATCAAACATTTAGAAAAAGGTATTTCTTTAGCCTGAGCATGGCTAGATCTAGGGAATATGGGAATCAGTAAAAGAGTTTATTTTTTCCCAAATGACGTTTTCCTATGTGCTTCGTCCCTTCTGGGTTTATTCCCGACCCTCATCCTGTTTCATAACTCACCTCAAATAATTTCCTTTCAGTTTAATTCATTCTAAATAATTATGAATTACAAGGTCAAATGATATGACTATCTTAGGCATATATTTTAGATACATACAGGTATATTCTGATTATGAACTTGTCAATGACTCCTCTTTGCATAATGGAGAATTTTGCCACCATGATGGTCTCTGGGGAAAATACTTTGCATCAAAAAGTCCAGTTACACAAAAGAGCACAGCCTGGTCTTAATTCTTGGGAGCCCTAACCCCGTTTAAAAAATAATAATAATCTTGCATGGAAATTCGGGGAAGATATCTCTAACATTGGTATATCTTTTTTAGCAAAGAAAAGTGATTCTCTGTTCTGTCTGAGAATGCCTGCACTTTGGAGAGGCAAATAATGGATGTGAGGGATGTGGTGTCAGCACCCGAGGTAGGAGCTGATGATATAATGCAAACAGACAACTGTCAAGGTGATTTAGTACATAGTTTCTCACCCTGGACCACAGATGGAGGTGCTGACTCAAAAAGGCTCTGGAGGAAGCTTGCAGGTAAAGGTTTTAAGGGAGAGCTTCCCCCCACGAATATTGCACAGTTCAGCACTTCAAAATGATACAAGTGGAGTTGTCATTTCTTAAATAAAATAAAATGGTGGCCACATGATTCAGGAAGGATCAGAAAACATCTACTTGGTGTAATTTAAGAAAATATTTCTCAAACATTGTATCTATTTAGTGGGGCATCTTTATCTTCCTTACTATAAAAAAGTAAGCATCATATTTAAAAATTTGGAAAATGAAGAATAATAGAAAGAAAAATGGGAAAATTTATTCTTCAGAAGTAATTACTATTAAAACTTACAGAAATTTTCTTCAGTCTTTATATTTAGTACCAGATTTTTAAAACTATATTTTAGAAATTATGTGTGTGTATATATACAAATGACACATGCAGTTTCCATACTAGTACCATGAATCACTGTGCCGTATTATATTTAGGCTTTCCACGAATATTTTTCCTCCATGCTATGTCAAGTTTTTGGTCTTATATATCATGCTGAAATTTACATTTTAGTGTATTTTTCCCTTCTTCTCTATTTATTGTTTTCTTAAGTTAAAATATCAGAAATAAAATTACTCAACAGTTAAAAATTGGATGAGTTACTAAATAATTATGGATTATGAGGTCAGGTTATAGAACCACCTTAAATATATATTTAAAATACATACATACACATTATTCTTATTATAAAAAGATATCAACTCGATGCAGGAAATTTGGAAAATACAGGAAGTATAAGTAAGTAATAAAGTCATTTACACTCCTACCACTTAAACACAATCAATGATAATATTTTGGTGTATATCCAAGGCAAATATATGTTTCATTTAATGGGAATTAAAGTATATATACGCTTGCATAAATTGCATTTCCTAAATATTATAAAATGTTCCTATTTCATGAAGTTATTATTTGAGATGACAGTGGTTAAATGCCTGCTTTAAAATCCTATTGATGTGCCATATATTTTCTGTATATGTCCCTATTGGAAATAATTTTGGTTTTGTCAGGTTTTTAATATATTAAATAAGGTTCTATGAACCTTCATATATATATATATCTTTTTCAGTTTTGTGCATAACTAAAGTTTACAAAAATGAATGTATTCAAAGAATGTGTGCATTTTTAAGAAAACATATATCTTTAAAGTAAAACATGGCAACAAGAAAAATGAACTTTTAGTAAGCAGTTACCATCTGCCAGAATTATGAAAAATTCTTTACCTATATTTCTTTATTTATACCTAACCATAACCTTATAAAATTGGGATTATCTCCATTTTATAGTAAGAAAACTGAAGCACAGAGTGATTTGGTAATTTCCTCATGATCACATAGCTGGTAAAAGATGGAACCAGGATGTGAACTAGGAGAGGCTGGTTCCCGTGCCAGCACTCTCCAGGTTGGAACAATTATAGCATATTCAAAATAGAAATATTCCTATCTAGTGTTGTTGGAAAATTGGAAATGCATAAATGAATCCTTTGCTTCTTTTTCAAAACAAATGAAATGATCATCAACAAACATTCATTAAATAAAAGACTTTTTCATTTTTCGAGTCTGGAAATTTGGTTAAAAAATAGAATTTCTAGTTGTAAAATATTTCATACTTGACAATATCCTATTGGCTTGACAACATGTACCACGTTATTTACATTAGGGAAAGTGTAAAAAGTAGTACTCTAGCAGGATTTTACGAATGGGGTAGTCAGGAGGAAAAAAAAATGTGACAAAGTAGAATGTGATTAATTACCAATTAGTAAGGAAGATCAAATAGGTCAATAATTAATTGTGAACAACCAGGACTCACAGGCATCGACAGAGACAACCTGTGGGACAGCAACACTTTTAGTGACGTCAGAGCAACAAATGTGTTTGCTGACTAGATGTTGTTTCCCACCATGTGTTCTTACCCTCTGTTGACCCGCTTTCATGACCATGAGTATTACAGTAAGGGAACTATCTCTGCCTCATAGGCACACAAAGTACTATAAATATATATATACATATATTTTTTTTTCCTCTTAGTTCTAAACAACATGGTATAATTTTTTAAATGCTAAACTAGGTCTGGTCCTAGGTCTTCTTTTTACCAAGAGATGATAGACAAGCCATACACATTCTCTACAATCCAGTTTTCTCATCTTTAAAAACAGAAGTAACCATTGTCATTTATCCTTCCTTATTAGGATAAGTGTACGTGGTTTAGGAAATGTAATGTACTGGATACATCTTATTTTAGGGGAGGCATTATAGTGCACGGGAAAGAGTAGATGCAATAATGTGTCAAGATTGGAATCCCTGCTCTATCACATGATGGTTTGTCTTTGCAACTTATTTGACACCTCCAGACTTTGGCTCTTCATCAATAGAAGAGGAATGTAGCACTTCTTTTATAGGCTTGTGTGAGAATTAAATAGGACAGTATATGTACTAGGCCTGGAGCAGTTCTTGACCCTGATTATGAGAGCATCATAAGTTTCATCCTCTTTTCTTAAGAGGGTTTATATTTTAATATAGGTATTAGAGAGAGAAGAAGAAAGTGGAGAGATCATTGTCATCCACAAAAACAAACAAACAGAAAAACCTGAGATTTATTGAGATTCTGTTCTGTTTGCATTTTTGTTTCTGGCCTGCTTTTAATATCCTGAAATATGAGTCTTGGCCTTATCACTCTAGACAGAGCCTACATTTACAGTGAGATCTAGCAGGTTGTCAGCAGCTAGGATTTCAATCTGGAACTCATCACAAGTGTGTATGCAGGGGAGAAGGAGATGCTAGAGAAAAACAAATAAAGGTAATATCTAACTTTTGAACAAGAAAATAGTATTTGAATGGAGACACTGTCATAAAGCAACAGTTAGGATCAGAGCCAAGAGCCCATCAGTTGAATTACTAATTAATAATCCATTCAAATACTGTTAAGTAATTTTATTTCTGATATTTTAACTTAAGAATCTAATAAAGAAGAAAGGGAAAAGTGCACTAAAATGTAAATTTCAGCATGATATATAAGATCAAAAAATTGAAATAGCACAGAGGAAAAATATTCATGGGAAGCTAAATAAAATAAGGCACAGTGATTCAGTGTACTAGTATGGAAACCGCATGTGTCATTTGTATATACACACACACATAATTTCTAAAATATATTTTTAAAAATCTGTTACTAAATATAAAGACTGAAAAAAAATGCATGTGTCATTTGTATAACACACACACATTTCTAAAATATATTTTTAAAAATCTGTTACTAAATATAAAGAGTGAAGAAAATTTCTTTAAGTATTTGAATGGAGACAATGTCATAAAGCAACAATTAGGATCAGAGCCAACAGCCCATCAGTTGAAGTACTAATTACTAACCCTTCATAGGCCTTGCATTATTAGGGGATTTTCTGAGGTGAGTGCCAGTAGGAATCCAGGGGAAATTTGTATATCTTCAAAATGTTGTAAATACTTTCATTGAGGGCTGTTTAAAATCAGTTTTTTCTTTAAGTTGATCATGCTTCCTGTTCCCAGGAATTCAAGTGAATAATAAGTCGGTTCCAGGCAAGGAGAGGGAAAACAGAAAGAGGGAGTAGGTGGTGGGGGAGGGAGAGAAGTAAAGCAAAGATACACACTGAAAGAAAGAAAGAATGAATGGGCTGGGACTATGAGGGAGACTGGCACTGAAAGACTGTAATGGGGATTTAAGAGATGAGTTCTATTTTGACATCATTTTTCAAGTAACTAAAGAAATAGAAAACATACAGTAAAAATGGCAAATAATAAAATACTGAAGGTCAAGTAAGAAATTTGTGTTTCAGGTGATGAAAACTTTTCAGGTAGTACAATGAAGAAGGGGAGTCCATAAGATCAGCCACATTAAGGTAATATGATGGAGTGCTGTCAGTTTCATTTTACAGGATTCCGTAAGTTTTCTGTTTTTATATATCAATGAAAGTTTTGTTCAGTTTATATTATGACAGAATAAATAGAACTGTGACTTCTGCTTTATAATAGGTAATGGTGTTTTCTCTCATATTTTTGATAGTAACACATTTGCTAGGGGGAAAACATGCAAACTAGAACCAATCCCCTCTCCATCTGCATGTAATCATATGCTGTCCATTTTTGAGGCTTATGTCTTTGGGGGAGATGATAGGGAGGCAATCCTTACCCATCCAGGCAGAAAAAATGGATGACAATTGCTTCTGGAGTTAAGATTCCCTAATTTCCTATGAAATGAAAACGGGGAAAAAATTACCAGTTTTAAGGAAATCACTCTAGTGA
The DNA here is from genome assembly GCF_949752795.1 of Hyperoodon ampullatus. Taxonomy (NCBI): domain Eukaryota; kingdom Metazoa; phylum Chordata; class Mammalia; order Artiodactyla; family Ziphiidae; genus Hyperoodon; species Hyperoodon ampullatus. The sequence continues at coordinate 70,170,745 of NC_136914.1, read as the reverse complement.
AATCTAAATTTTCTCTAAATATAAGAGACTCTCTTTCCATGTACAATACATGCTTCCTTCTTGGCCATTCTACTGTACAGCTGAAGCTTTCTCTCTGACACTGTAGCTCATTCTCCTTATGTGTGCAGAACTGGATTATGAAAATGACGACAACTAATGGGGAAAAATCCTGCCATGTGGAGTTATGCCTCTTGGGGTAAGAAGTATTGGGAAAATTCTTGGTCTTCTGAAATAGTTTCGGGAAAGGGCAACCTTTGGGTTTCAGACTTTCATCTTGGTTTGCCCCAGTTAGCAATGTATCATGGGAAAATGTTGGCAAGCAAGAATGAAGAAATGTTAAGTAAAATGTACAAAGTCTACTATAGTCTTAAAATCTCTGGTAGAGATATCTAGTGCTCACCCATATCTGCTTTTCTTCTTTTTTCTCCACTCATTGTATTTCCCTTTTCCCTTGTAATTAAGTCAGATGATAGTTTTAGCCAATGAAATGTAACTGGAAGTGACATGTGTCATTTCCACTTGAAGCAATGAAAACCTGCATAGACCCTCCAATATTCTTCTCTTCCAAAATCTGCCCTGGAGTGTCACTCAACCCACACAAACATTATAAGCATAACTTAAATGTGAATTGTGTTAGGCTGCTATGACTGTGAGGGCTTTTGTGTTACTGAAGCATAACCTATCCTACTACTACAGGTGCTCACCTGAGGCTTGGATTATCAGTCCTGAGCATCTGGTGGACTGTCACAGTCATCACTAATAGTAGTTCTAATGGTAGTTGAGTTTCCTTATTCCAAATAGGATCAGAATAACATGCAGTAACTGATGGAAACCAGCCTAAATTTATTCTGCCTTGGTGTTCAAAGTGCAGAAGAATGATCCATTGTTTTGCCAGATTGCAACTGTTGTTATGAACATACATTATATACTCAGTATGGCAACATTCACGTTCTAGTTCTTTCTCAGATATCATTTGCAATTACCTGAAGATTTTTTTTTTTTTTTTTTTTTTTTTTTTTTTTTTTTTGCGGTTAGGCGGGCCTCTCACTGTTGTGGCCTCTCCCCTTGCGGAGCACAGGCTCCGGAGCACAGGCTCAGTGGCCATGGCTCACGGGCCCAGCCGCTCCGCGGCATGTGGGATCCTCCCAGACCGGGGCACGAACCCGTGTCCCCTGCATCGGCAGGCGGACTCTCAACCACTGCGCCACCAGGGAAGCCCCTGAAGATTTTAAGATTGATATTTTTCCTCCCAGAGAATCGAACTGTCAATAGTAGGATGAATCATATGAAAGTGCCAACATTTAATGAGTTTTGATTAATAATTTTATAAGGTGCCACCTAGTGTTTTCTTTATTTTCAAAAGTAAGGGGTTTTTTTGGGATTCCTTCTTAACAATCATAAACATTCTCTCTGCTGAAGGAAGAATGGAGAGGGTTTTAAAAGAGTAGGGATTCAGACACACAAATGGGAATGTTGTATTTAGTGGGCTATTTCTATCTGTAGAAAATTACATTGGGGCTTTTATATGCTTAAACAACTTCAAAGTCTATCGGCAGCAGAAATCAATCTATAATATCCACCAACAAAAAAGTGTATGGAAATTATATCTAAAATTATTGAGGCTATGTTTTCATTTCTCACTAAAAAAGACTTATGGATTAGTTCTAGGTGAATGCCATTCTACATCACTTGATTTATAAACTTGCTACTTAATAACTCTAATTTATATGCAGAAAGTTGTTTATTTCTTGGGAAATAAATATTATTGTGATTCAGGAAACTGAAATTAGCTCATTAATTGGAAGCATTCAGTAAATCCTTTCTAAGTGAATGACCAACAACCACAGGAGTGATTTTCTATAAATAATTTTGGCCCTAAGGATCTTCAAAAGTATTTGTTAACCAGCAAAACCTTCAAAACTGATTAAAGAAAAGTCTCCAGTAGAAAACATTAATTAAACAATAACCAGTCTGATTGTACCACCAATTCTCAACATTTCCTAGAGTAGAAAATTGCAGTGATTCTCCACTCAAAGCACTTGGACAGATGTTGACTGAGCACCTACTACCTGCCAGGCACCATGAGAAACTTTAAAGGGAACATGGATGAATAAAAACTTCACTGAGCTCAAGCCTAGGTGGCAGGTTAGATGTATAAGTGCATACATAGAATAGGCTGTAGTAAGTGCTGTAATACAGGTATGGTCAAGGACACTGGATGCACATGTGGAGGAGTGAACAATTATGCCTGAGAAAGATACAGACTATGAGTTATATTTTATCTATATGTTAAATACTGCATAGGAGTCCATAAGTGCACTCAAGAGGTGGAAGATCAGAGGGGGAGAATGCACAGGTGGTGATGTGGGGATAAGAATGCATAGTGAGTTCAATGATTCACATGTTGTTGGGGGGGCTAAAATGTGAGATGCATAGTGGGAGAGGAATAACTGATGATTAGTTTAGAAAAATCACTTGTGCTGGGCCCTTCCGAGTTGACAATGGCAGGAGAAATACTATGAAATTTAGCGGATGGCACTGGAGACTCACTGAAAGATCCAGAGTAGAGGAATAACAAAGATCATATCTGGGGATGGGACTGTCTGCTGGATGGCTGGGGAGGGGGGTTGAGTTAAAGGTGTGGAGATTGGCTTATTCTAATGTATATCTTATTCTCTCACCCCTGCCATTGATATTACTCTCTTAATCCATTGGTGCGCCCTCTATCCACACATATCTACACACATCCACACCACCCAACTGGATTCCTGTCTTCTTATCTTTGCTCTCAAAACTCCCCTGCACTACAGCACCCTTCCTTCTATCTTTCCAAACCATGACCAATCTGCAAGATTTAGTTTAATTTCTACTTCTGACAAAAAACTCACAGAATCTACTGAAAGATCAGATTTATGTGACAAAAAACTTAAATCTGATACTCTTGAAGCATAGAGAAGAGCTAAGTCAGAATTATTAAAATGATCTGATCTATTCCTGATGATCGAGGAAACAAAGACGGCATAAAGAATAACTACAAGCAGGAATATAGTGACATGGAAATGTTAATTGGGCATCTAGGAGCAGCTGCAAGGCTTTCTTTGCCTTGCACAGGAAAATATAAAAGCTGACAGTCAAATGGCTGCCTGCTGAGTAAAAGCATACAGCTTGGTAAGACTCAAAGTGAACCAGGGCAAAGTACATTTTGAAGCCCATTAAGCCTTAGGAAGACTATAAATAAGAAAGTCTTAAGATGAATCCAAAGTGGTTAATGAGGCCAAATGCCTCGACTGACCTAAGATGGCAGCTCCAGAGGGCATGATGGCTTACTTACTGAGAATGGAAGCTTGTCAGCAGGAATGATAAATTGATTCTACCTGCGTCTCTTTAACATGAAGCCATCAGGACCTGAGTGTTTGGTTCTCTGGGAATCCAAGAATATGCTGTATGCTCCATCACCCATTCTTCACTGACATTTACATCTCCCAGCCAGGTTCACTTATTGTTCTCTTAGGAATCAAAATATTTACTTCTTTCATACATCCAGGACATATATACATTGATCAGATTTTAGGGATTTTGCTAAACCAAGTTTAAAGGGCATCTTATTGTGTGGAAAAGCAATAAAAAGAAAATACATCAAGATGAAAGGCCCTGGGCTTCCCTGGTGGCGCAGTGGTTGAGAGTCCGCCTGCCGATGCAGGGCACACGGGTTCGTGCCCCGGTCCGGGAAGATCCCACATGCCATGGAGCGGCTGGGCCCGTGAGCCATGGCCGCTGGGCCTGCGCATCCGGAGCCTGTGCTCCGCAACGGGAGAGGCCACAACAGTGAGAGGCCCGTGTACCGCAAAAAAAAAAAAAAAAAAGAAAAAAAAGAAAGGTCCTTAGGATTCAAAGACAAGAATTTCAGATCCTGAGCTGACTGCACTGAGTCAAATATACATATTACTGACCTCTCTTGTATGAATAATAATAGCAAAAATTTCTGGAAATGTCTCATGTGCTCAAGCTAAATGGTTTACAAGTTTAATTCTTATTTAATTTTCACTTGATCCTATGTGGTAGTCACCATCACTACCCCATGTTACATATAGTTGGAGATAACAGTAGTACCTGTCTCATAAAATTGTCATGAAGGGTAGGTGAAACATAAGTCTGATAGGACCATGCCTAACACAAAGTTAGTATTAATAAATATGGTTGTTATTATAGTTGTGATCATTTCTATTTTCCAGATGTAGCTAGAAGTGCCTGCCTTCAGAACTCTCCTGGTTTGGAAGGGAGCACAGACCTGCACAGGCACATGTACAAGCACATTTGGACACTGACAGAGATACATTCAATGCAAGGTAGCATTACAAAGGAGGGCTGTCAGCCAAGTAAAGCAAAGTAAGATATTTGTTAAATACTTTGAACAATACCCACGAAATAGCAATCACATCATAAACATGAGCTAGGGTGGTATAATGGGTCTGAGAGAGGACAGGATCAAAGAAGGCTTCCTGGGAAGATGTTTGCACTAGTATCTGGTCAAGGGTGACCACAGGATAAGGGGAAGGACAATATGCAGAAGAAACGACATGTGTGTGGTCCTTTTGAAAGTAGCAAGTCTCTCAGTTGAACAAGACTCAGCTACAGGGCAGGAGAGGTCTGCAGGTGCTGGAGAATCCTGTGTGCCATGGAAGGGAAACAGAATTCAACTGTAGGACATGGGGAAGGGTCATCAAAGATTTTTAAACAGGAGAAGTAGCAGAAATATTCTTGTGGCCAGGGTACGATACTGGAGAGAGAGTATTCAGGGGTGAGAAGTAGAGAGCTGACCTTTAGAGGGAATGGTGACTAGACAGTGAGGTCATTTTTTTCCCCTGTCCCTTTTGGCATCTCTGTACTACAAGTTCCTGAGGTCCTCTTCAGGGCACCAGACCAAGAGTACCTATTTTCTTTGAATTAAAGCAGAACTGAGTTTGAACTAAATAAGAAACATATGAGGCTATTTTCTCTCAATAATTCCTTTCCTTCTATCATACTACAGTGTACTTTCTATAATTTATTCACCCCAGGGTGCACTTACACAGTGCATCTGTTTCATCATTATTTTATTATTTCTTCTTGCTTTAAAATTGCATGAGCCACTGAGAAGCAGAGATGATGAATAGGGAAAATAGCTGGGCTCTTGCTAGATGAGACTGTGGTTAAGGGTTGGGGGCCTCTCTACCTATCCAGTCATCTATAGTCTTATCCATTCATTTTTCATATTCTTCTGCTCATTTATCTTTCAATAAGCAAAATTAAGGCCTTCTAATTTCTTAGAAGATCTTCCTTCCCCTTCTCATATTCATTTTCCCAAACCCACTGCCATCAAGTCACACACCTATTGAAAAACACTGTAAATGTTCTGAAGTCTGATTCCTTACTATGGCACTCAAGGTCCTTAAGAATCTGCCCAATTCTATTTCCTTGACACTTCCAACAATTCCAATTTAGTCAAATTGTTTCTGGAACAATTTCCTGTACCTTTGCTACACAGTTTCTTTCCTCATGCCATCTCCTTCCTCTCTCTAGTGCAAGACACAGATTTGATCCCACCTCCTCTATGGAATGTCTTCTGTCTTCTCAAGTTCTTTTAGAACTTTTATCAAGACCACAGTGTCTTTCTCCATCAGTTACTTAGAAGATGTACTTGGACTATAGTCAAGACTTTTACTAACCTTTTCTTTGGCTTAGAGAACATCATACATAATGGGAGTTAATTATCAAAGGGAGAGGAATGAAAAGCAGTAATATTGACCAAAATTTGCAGTTTCCTCTGCTCCATTAATGATAATTACTGGCTTACTTCTAGAGCTCAACTTGAAATTTGGTTTTTAATGGCAGTGAAAGAGAGATTTCTATTTAAAGATATATTCCCTAAAGCATTAACTAGCATTATATATATTTGCCTCTTGGTTCAATTTTAAACATTTTTCAAAAATTGGTGATGATGTAAAAAGACATGTTAAATTGACTTAGTTTGGAATCTTGCACCATCCCTTTTGGTAGAAATGAAAATGTGAATTTCATCCACTGTGATGCAATAAAGACTTCTAATTTATTTGCTTTTTTTTTCCCAAGACAATGATTACATTACCCATTATCCCTGAGGGAACAGGCTGCTTTCTCAATTCTTCTGCTTTAATCTCTGTATCTGTACTCATTAAAATATATTCTTATATCTAAATATAATAGGATTACACATCTATGGGAAGCTAATGTTACTTTATTGCTTGGTGAGATCTCTAACCCAATACTTAAAACAATGAATACAGGGACACTCTAAATGTATACACAGAAGCAATTTTGCAGGAAGCATCCTGTTTGCAAAGAGGTGAACTCAATTTGATAGTATGCAGACAAGTTGTACCTCTGGGCTCTTGCCCATAACTAGCATTTTCCTCAGTATCTATTTGCCTGTGCTTAGTTTAAGAAAAAATAAAAATAAATAAATAAAATGAAATAAGGCAAGCAAACAAGTTGGTTTTCTAGCTCAATCCCTTAACAGTTATGCACTAAAATAACTGCACCTCATTCTTTTCTGAGAGCATAACAATTTCACCACAAAAACACAATTACTTGCAAAAACTACATATGAGAACACATATTGCGATAGAATGGGCCAGAAAACTTAAACCAATTTAGAGTGTTTTTTTAATCACTCTATGGATATGAAGAAGTCTAGGCTGGATCAACTAGTTATATTTCTTCCATTCATGGAACTTTGCTGAAAATCTCCTCATCTAAGCCTTCTCAAGCAATTTTTCTAATAGTTTAAAGACACCAGTTTACTTTGCATCTGTAGCAACATAATAATAATAATAAAAACAAAAAATTAAAAACAAAATAATAAATATAATGACAACAATAATGAAAAGGACATTTTCATTGAATGTTATAGTAGGGAACTTTTTATCCATTATTAATTTAATTCTTCTATCTCAAGAAGCTACTATATACAAAGTTCTTTAGTAGGCATTGTGATCAAGGTGAAAAAAAAGAGAAACGGGGAAGAGAAGGATGGAGGAAGGGAGAAATAAAATTAAAACATGGTTTGTACCTTCACAGAACTAACTATTTGAGAGGGGGAGTGTGTTGAACATCTGTCACGTTCTTTGCACACTTTGCAAAGATTTTTAGTTCTTGTCCTATATAAAGAAACTGAAACTGGAAATTATAGTTTATATGTATAGATTATATTATGTGTACAGTTTATATAGATATATAGTGATTTTTGCAAGAAATTCAATCAGCAGGTCAATACTCAAGAAAGGCCTTAGATCTACCTCAAAAGACTGACAAATAAATTTATATGTTTAAAACTAACATAAAATATTTAAGAGAGATATGAATTTTCAGGATTTTTTTCTGCTTAACATAATTTTAAAAACCCCAAACAATGAATCAACTAATTAGCAGTCCTCGTCCATAAAGTGGTTATTTCTGCTAAATTGTACAATATCATTCAACTAGTATGTACAAGTGTTACTAATTTACCCTAAATCAGGCTGATTCTAAACTTCAAGACTTTGCATCACTAGATAAATATAAAATCATTCTCTATCTATCTATCTACCTACCAGATATCTTCTATCTAAGTGAACAGTATATGATGTTTACAAACACACTGGAAGCTCCAAAAAGGCATGTGACAAGGACTGTGAGGACAGAGCCATGCTTAGGTTGGAATCCAGGGGTAGCTGATAAACTATAAATGGTGAGAGGACATGGTGCTTCAAAGAGAAGCGTACTTCAAAGCTTTTGTTTCCCTCCTGCTACTCAAGTCACCTTTCTGAATCTTTTATTCTCCAAATTTTCTTCTGAATTTATGGCTCTCATCACTTTTGAAAGCTATCAGTATCTTTGAGACCCCTCTTTCTCTTTCTCAGTATCCTATTCAGCAAGTGGTCACTGAGAACCGAGGTCATGCCATAGCCTGTGCTGGGTACTGGGGAGAGAGAAATAAAGGGGCTTAGTATCCTATTGTGAGGAGCCTGACAAGCACTGGTATATTACAGGAGAGGCAAGCAATGGGAAGAGTGGATTGTAAATCACCCAATATTTATTCTGTACCTACTGTGGGCCAGGAAGTATTCTAAGCACTCTCTCAGCCATGGAGGAGAACATCTACCCGAGGTACATCCAGTTAATGTTACTAAGTCAGTTCACTCATGAACATATTATTAAATAGCAAGGATACCAAAGAGTAGCTCCTTCCTTTTAGAATATGTCCCTTTTATTGATGAAAGATAAACATGTCATTTGTCGATTGCAGGACACTATTATGTCCTAGAAAAGGGTAATAGAGCACAGGCATTCCACTAGTCCCAAATGAGGTTTTCAACAGCTCTCAGCCAAAAAACACTGGCCTAAGACTTCAAACTAGACTGAAGTGCAAAAGATTTCCTCTTATTCTGAAATTGCTCTTCCTATCTATTTTAATTTTATTTAGCTTATAAAATGCTTTTGATAGCTAATATTTACTGAGACTTTCAGCACACTAGGTATTTCACTTTGATGGCATCATATTCATATTACTGAAATCCTACGGCATAGACACTATTATAATCTCCAGTTTACAAAGGATGAAAATGAGTCTCAGCAAGTCTAGTATATTGCCTGGCATCAGTCAGCTGTTCAGTCAGTAGTGGCAGTGAGAGGTTTCAAACCAGGCAATCTGGCTACAAAACCCATGCTCTTAATTATTGTACCGTAATGCCACACAAAAGGCAGTTTTCTGCCCACATCATCTCTTATCACAAGGAAAACTTACCAACTAAGAATAATTCCCCAATTATATTTCAATCTTATAGTCTTCTTTGAAATATACAGTCTGGTAATATCTTGTCTAAAGGCTGAGCTGCAAGGCTACAGAGAACATAGCATGAACAATTTGGAAAGAAAGAAACTCACCCCATTGCCCGGACTTTAAACTCTTGCCCAGAACAGCTTAAAGCTTAAACTCCAGCAGCCACCATGGTCATGTGGCTAACACCCTTGGGTAAGGAGCTTTCTGTCAGGGATTGGATGGTAACGGAAATCGAAGCCGCTTGTAATTATTTGTGTAATACTGCACTTTCAATTCTACTGATGCTGCATCGTGAAACCAGGGCATTTTTTTAATGCATTTCTAGTCAAAGAAATGGCTCTAAATAAAGCTCCATCATATACACAATCCTATTGCGCTACATTGAATACTCAGAGCAAACATCAGCTTTGTCAGTTCATACCATGATCAATGGCAGTTCATAAACACTGAACACCACTGAATATCTTGGTCTTTACTAAATAAGTCCAGAGACTAAAGATTCAAATTATGACAAAGGAAGAAAAGGGTGGTCTGGGAAGGAGTTTAGGATTGGGGGAGGACGTTTTTGCTTTTCTTAGAATATTTTTTAGCATTTTACAAGGAGCATGCATTCTGGTATTACTTGAATAAATAAAATTTTAATTTTAAAAATATTCAATCTATTCATTACTTCATCAAATACTGTTTGGTTATCTAGTGTGTCAGGCAATCTGCCAGTCATAATTCAGCAGTGGATAAGATTAAAAGGATGACATACCTGATGCCTCTCATAGTCAAGAGAGGAGCAGAGGGTGGTATTTAAGATCCAGCCTCTGGCACCAGTCTACCTGGGTTAAAATTCCAGCCTCAAAAGTTGTTAGGCATGTGGCTTTGCTCAAAACACGTATCTTCCAACTTCCTCATCTAAAATATGATAGCCATACTAGCACCAACTTCATAGAATGTTAGGGAAATTCATAGGATGTTAACATATATAAGGTGCTTAGAACAGCCCTGTTTGGTACTTGGTAAGTGCCATATAAGTTTTGGTGTTGTTAGCAACATGGATAATACTTTCCATTAGCTCTTTCTCAACTTGTATGAACCAGGGCACTGATAATTATGTAGATAGATATAGTATATTATATGACAATGTCAAAGTAGAGACTTTCATAGAGATTATTTCATAAAATAATGTAGCTAAAATGATTTTGAAGCTGAATGTCATTACATAAATGAAAAACTTTTTTTTTTAAAGTAGATAAGGACAGTCTTTGGACACAGATTACCTCAGTGGAATCCAGCTTCACCACTTCCTGTCTCCATAATCTTTAGTAAATTAACTTTTCCCTCTGTATCTCAATTTCATTATCTACAAGGAAAAGATAGTTTTTATCTCAAGGGCTCAATGTGATGATTGGAGTATGTGACCTATGCGGTTATACATGGTTCTGTGCTTTGAAGGGCCCTGAACTTTAATACTCTGACATCATAAAATACTCTTAATCATTTTTGAACAAGGGCTCTGAACTTTTATTTTGTACTGGGTCCCAGAAATTATGTAGTCAGTCATGACAACAATTAAATGCGCTACTATGTAAAAGAGTAAAATAGTGACTGACACATAAAAAGTGCTATGTGTTAGCTATTATATTATTTTGTTCTCTTTATTTTGATATTAGAGAGTCTTATTTCCAAGTTATTATAAAAATCCAACATTTCTGTTTCCCCTAGAACAGAATATATATATATATATATATATATATATATATATATATATATGTGTGTGTGTGTGTGTGTGTATGTACATAATTTAAATGGTTATTTACCTTAGCATCAAATGCAATATACCACCTGCTATGAAATGTCATTTTCATGAAGAATATACTAGTTTTATGATAGGCTTTGGTCACAAAGTTCTGCCTATGACAGCACACCTGTCCAGATGAAGGTGGGGAGTGGAAATGAGGGTGGGTCCCAGGAAGAAAAGATCTAACACTTACGGAGCATCTCCTATGTGCAAAGCAGCACAACTGTCATCTCTTCCAATCCCTGCAGTGTTCCTATAAAGTAACATTATCTTACTTTTGTAGATGATGGCACTAAAGTTCAAGGAGTTCTATACAACCCAGCCAGAATCACAAAAACGAGAATATCAAGATTTGAACCCAGGTCATCCTACTACAATTTCCAAATTTCCATTTCTGTCCATCTTGGAGAGTGAGTAAATGAATGGCATATTTATAAGTCCCTCGTTTTATATATGTACATCGGACTTTAAGAAGTGAAAGGAAATTTCTTGAAAAAGCAATTACTTAAGAACTGGGAATACCCCAGTGTCCAGGAAAATACAGGATGGTTCTGTGTTCTGAAGTAATGTCTTCATCTCTTCAACATTCTTCTGATGAAAGGAACTTCTCAAAGTGCAATAGGCACCAGAGTCCGTGGTCCTGGCTGTGCTAATGCCATGTGCATCATGAAGCAAGAGTGATCTCTTAGACAAGAAGACTGGGTGTTTCCACTGTTGTTCTATAATTTAAGCAATGTTCAACTGTATGAAAAGATATTCAGGGAGGAAAATAATAAGAGGAAGAAAATGATCCATGCGGGAAGAAAAGCCTGAGAAAGAAACAGAAGAGGTTCATTTTCATGTCTCTTCACTTTTGAATAGAAGATCATATTGCCTGTAAAGGTATCTATCAGTCACAAAAAGTGCAGAGTCACAAACCTACTCTGAAGAAAACAAAATGAAACTCTCAATGTCTACATGCAAGCTCAAATGAAAATGATTATGAAGAAGTAAAGGGAAGATTTAAAAAAAAAAAAAGATTAAAAGAGACATTGGCTAGAGATCTTCTCAAGCACAAACACTGCACAAATTGGAAGAGTTGGGAGACCTAAGAAAACAAAGAAGCCTGATCGAAGCTCCCTCTGCCCCCGGATGACACAGAGGCCAAGAAGTGAATTAACTCTCCCTAAAAGCATTTCAAAACTACAAAAGAAACATTGTTCAAGGACAAAATCAAAATTCAGGGGCTTGTACTAGGGAACAACAGATGGAAATGGCAAAGAAAAGGATTTTCATCCTCTTCTTTGGTCCAGGGACGTGGCTCCAAGGGGTCCTCTGATGCCTGTCACCTTTAGAGCAGCCAGAAATGCAAACATCCTTAGCAGAAGAAAAAACAAGCTGGTTTTCTATAAAGCAATCCAAATGGATGCTTTAATTTTCTATCAAAGTGGTACTTTATATGCTACAATTACTCATCCTCCAAATAAAAAGACAAATTCAATTTTGTTATTACAGTCATTTTTAAAATGCACAGACTGTCTAAAGATTTTTGCTATTGATTTGAGCAAAATAAAGATATTTTGATGATACTGTTGAATGATAATACACCTCTTTAATTCCAACATGTTTTTTTCTTTCACTCTAAAAGTCTTGCCAGCCCAACTGAATGCGGAGCTCCAGAAGCATTCATGGGAATGAAATTATGGATTCATAGAGTTTTGCCACTGAATTAGACTTGCCCAGGCATGTAAACAAAAGATGAACTTCTCTGCCTGTTTACAAGTGAAGTATTGTACATCACATATAGAATGCATATAGAACTGACTGTGGAAAAAACTGGCCTTCATCTGAGAGATTTGAGACTTTCCATCAAGAACAGAATTGGCACCTTCCATAAATACATTTCCCTCAGAACTGGTGCTCTAGGTTGGCAGATATGAGGAGACTTCTTGACGAGCCAGCCTTTTAATAGATTCAAATGAGTGGTATACCTCATTTGAAGGACCATTCATTGCTAAGGTCATGAAGGGGATTGTATTCAACCACTTATTAAAAGCCTAGAGATTGTAATATTTAAGGCATATTCAGGTATCATTGAAAAGGCAAGTATAATTCTACAGGAGAATGAATGAGTAAGTGACAGACTAGGAAGATTGGCCACATGGAACAAGAAGGGTTTCAAATTCCAAGCTAAGAATTCTGAACTTTATCCTAGATAACTGAGAGCCACTGAAATTTTTCTGAGCAGGAAAGTGGCAAAATGAAAAAAAGGTATAGCATGGAAAGTTTAGGGAGCAGTAAGTAGAAAGAGTTGATAGGCAAGCATGTAGATGAGATGGCATTTTCTGATTAATTCAATACTCTAAATTATTTTCTCTCCCTGTTCTCCTGGCATGTATATCTGTCGTAATTCCAATCTGAATAAATCCAACTACCTTCTTTTCCTGATTTGCAGCCCAGAGTCCCAGTTGATATGTGTTGCCTTGGTATTCTATCTGGTTAGCACCCTTTCATTCTTAAACATTTCCCAGTTTGGACAATAAATCATATGACCACCCTAATGATCACCAGCCACTATGGAGCCAACTTTTTTTTTTTTTTTTTTTTTTTTGCGGTACGCGGGTCTTTCACTGCTGTGGCCTCTCCTGTTGTGGAGCACAGGCTCCAGACGCGCAGGCTCAGCGGCCATGGCTCACAGGCCCAGCCACTCCACGGCATGTGGGATCTTCCCGGACCGGGGCACGAACCCGTGTCCCCTACATCGGCAGGCGGACTCTCAATCACTGTGCCACCAGGGAAGCCCGGAGCCAACTTTTATGCTCCACTGATCAAATCATTCTCCTAAACTCCCCTTTTACTGTTAAAGTTCCAAGGCTCAGTGTTGAGTCCTAGGCTCTCTCTCCTCTGGCTCTATATTCTTTCTCTCTAAGCATTTGCACTCATGCCTCTGGCTGAAATTGTCACCAATTTGAAAGAGGCCGTTCATATTGTCAGTGAAGACCTCTCCCTTGTGCTCCAGACCTAACTCTCTAGTTGGCATCTTCACGTAGATACCTCAAAGTCACTTCAAACTCCACTTGTCTGAAAGCCAGATGAAAATTCATAGCTGATGCTGCCCCCAGGCCCCAGTCCAATTGCCCCAAACCTTGGATTGTCTCCAGTGTGCCCTATCTCGGTGGGCCTTACCACCACCCACTCAGTTCCCAAGCCAGAAACCCAGGAGGCTTCCCTGGCCCCTTGCTTTCCTTCACTCTCACATCTGATCTCTCAGAAATCTCTGCCACTTCGAATTCCAATTATCTTCTTCTTGAAACTCCTTGCCTGGCCAAGGCCTACTTCTTCCCAAGTTCTCAGTACTTCAAAGACAGTGTCTTGAATTTCTTGACTATGTCGTTTCCCCTATTTTACAAATTCACAGAATCAAGTTCTACTGGCAATATGCAAGCTACATAGAGTGAGGGAAAGAGGGCAGAAAGGAAGTCATTATCTGGAGATGCAGGCTATGGCCTAAGAGGTGGGCCTGGACTGGAAAAGCAAATCTGCAAGTGTCACTAATATTAGCGATATGTAAGGAGAGAATATATGAAAAAAAAACAAACAGAATAATTCAGGTCTGAAGTTTGGGGAACATACCTACTCGGATATGAGGCAGACGGAAAGACAGTGAGAAGAAGAGATTAGAGGTAAGCAAAAAAGAAAGAGATCCCACTCATTTAATTAAACTCATCAAAATTTACCTATGAGAAATGGATGACAGCATTTCTTCAAGTTATTTTCAGCTGCTGCTTAATTATGATTTCCCAACTCATCTTGTGAATCAATCACACATGTGATATTAGAGCATCCTAAGGCAGTTTTACTTTTGAACAGGTATGTAACTTCAGCTGAGTTCATTCACCAGTCTGTGATCAGCTCCTCCACTACCTGTGAAGTGTCCTTAACCCCATTTTACAAAGGACAAAATAAGGATGAGAGATATGCCCCAGGTCACAGCCAGTGAGTGGCAGGGCCAGGACTAGAACTCAGAACTCAGATCTCTGTAAGCCCTGCACCCTGTACAGCACAGCCCTCAAAGGACAGGACCCACTAAGCCACTGCTCCCTGCACCCTCGGTGGTCCTCAGCATGCCAAAAATGACAAATTCAGGCCAGGGAAAAGCTCTTCAGGCCATCTGCTGCTGAATTAACGGTCAAAGACACTTGCTCTGGGCAGGTCCTGAAAATTACCTAATCCCTACTTTGATAAAAACTGGCCAGAATTCTCTGGCTTCTCAGGCCACGTTAAGATACAACAACCTACTGGACTGATACCACCCAGGATAGGGACCCAGACAGAGGTTAATCCTCCTAGAACAGCAGGGCTTACTGAGAGTGAGGTAACTAAGAGGAAGGTGCTGAAGTCCCAGGTGTTGCAGATGTTTAGAGGCTGCAGTGCCCTGAAGCATGATAGGTTTGCAAGGTGCTGATGAGGACCTCACGGCATGGGGGCCATGGACTGGCAAGAAGCCGGTCTGACCCACTGACAAGGGAATCTGTGGCTTCAGACCCATTATCACAGTCACTCTCCATCTGAGCAGGAAACCAGGAACATGGGCATACTCCCCACCAGAGGTGGATATACTGTGCAGGGAATGAAGCCAAAGTTCAGGATCCATCTCTTGTATGATCCCCTGAGGAGGCTGGGAGTTGATGGGAAATGCAGAGTGTTCTACATGGAGAGGAGAAGCCAGGTTGCATTCAGGAACTTTCTACGTAAGCAGTTTTTAAAAATACATTACTTAAAAATAGTGCAAAGAGGAGAACTGGATCTCCAAATCTCCAGTAACTTGTTGTAAATTCTTTTTACATTTGTAAATTTGTATTCTCTTCTTAAAGAGGGCCACAGAATTGTATAAGCTTTAGGATCCACAGATGAAGAGCCCTGGTTTTGTGAGTCTTGAGGCTTATGACCCTAAGTTTCTCTTCAGTTTCACACTAAATATGCTCTTTAAATCTATTGCTAGACAAACAAGCTGAGGGAGGAAGGCAGTGACTGAAGCCTCTTAGTGGGAGTGAGGGATCTTTCTACAGGTTTCAAGAAAAGTAGGTATTCTGTCCCCAAATCTTTATAGCCATACTTGGTCATTTGGGTACAGAAAAATGACACAGACTCAGACAGCAAGCATTACTGAGATAACTAATAATTACAAGTGTTACTCCATCTCTAACAATTCACTGTGAACCTGGGGAAAGTGAGTTTGTGTGTGTGCATGTGCACTTCTGCTGTATGTATCTGTGTTTCTGCTGTGTGTTTGTATTTCTGTGTGTTTGTGTGCCTGTACTCTGTGTATTGAAGTGGAGATTAAGAAGAATATTTATTGATTTGTGAAGGAAAGATAGACACAAAGAGAGAGACTTAAACAGAGATGTGAAAAACCAGGGCAAAGAGAGAGGAGAAATGGTGAGTATGAGAAGTGAGGGTGGGAAGAAATGATGTATGAATGGATGGATGGAAGGAAGGAAGGAGGGAGAAAGGGAAGAAGGCAAGGAGAACAAGTAAGTGTTTTTCTAATCACCATAAGCAAAGTTATCTTGAACCTTTCAGGAAACAATATATTAATTTAAAAAAATCTTGTGGCTATTCTGACAAAACGACCCTCAGTAAAGTAATTTTTAATTGGAAAAGTCTCTAGTCACCTGGGTGCCAAAAAGTGAAAAACAAAAACAAAAAACAAACAAAAAAAACCCATGTTACAACCCTTTCATTCTTATTTCACATTTTTTTTTTTTTCGCGGTACGCGGGCCTCTCACTATTGTGGCCTCTCCCGTTACGGAGCACAGGCTCCAGACGCGCAGGCCCAGCGGCCACGGCTCACAGGCCCAGCCGCTCCACGGCATGTGGGAACTTCCCGGACCGGGGCACGAACCCGTGTCCCCTGCATCGGCAGGCGGACTCTCAACCACTGCGCCACCAGGGAAGCCCATTATTTCACATTTTTGATAAATGTGTCTCATATGGACCATTTCTGCCAATGGCAAATTTTCTTTATGTTTTGGAATTTGCTCTCCAGCAGTTACATAAAAATCTCACTACTGCAAATGTCAGGGAGTTCTGGAGTTCAGAAATAAACCATAATTGGGAGGGAGTTTGGGTAGCAAAATTAAACTGAAGAACCAGGAAAATAAAGTACCAAAAGTCTACTCTATGTTCAACTCAAAAAAATGATGATCATTAGAAAATTGTACACTGCCCCCAAACAAAGAACACTTTGTTCTGGGACTAGTCTCCAAACATCTTAACATCACAATAACTTTTTATTCATATTTCCACTGCCTAACAAGTATCTACAATTAGTAGGTGCTCAATCAAAATTTTTGGAATGTTACCAGTTTTGTCTCTAAAACTTCTTGCTTGTGTGCGTGTGTGTGCGCATGTGCACCTCTGCACATAAAAATGTTAAATTATCTGGAATATTACAACCATAATGTCTCCTGAGAGGCATTCTGGAGGTGAGTGAGGACTTCTGAGTGGAACCATGAAGCTCTCCAATGATCCTAAGTCCTGTCTTTCTGAGCTCAGAGTGATGGCGGGAAGTAAGCACACATCAGCTTCCTGATGCCCTTTGCCAGGAGTGGGGCTTGACACTGCCCAGCCATTGGTGGTCTACTTTTTCCTCCTCTCTCAAGTACCAATCCCTGCTTTTTTTTTTTTTTTTTTTTGGCCTCTCCTTTTGAGATTCTCTCTATCCTATGAGTTAGAAAGAGACAAGCCTTTCTTCCCAGCTGGTGGCACTTAGAGTTAAAGCATTTGAGCTAAAGATCTTGTTAGAGTCTGTGGATGCCATGTGCTCAGCCTTCCACTGTTGAGAAACCTAAGTCAGTGGCAGCTGGAAAGCAACTTTAGCTTCAGATCATCGGCCCTGTCCCTTGTGGTGAGGACATCCTTCATCATGTCTGCCATGGAACTGAGGCATTAAAGGGCCACTTCTGGGCAGTGCTTATACTCAGAGTCCTCACACTGTCCCTAGGCTATTACATGTTTTTGTAGAAAGACAAAAATCTGTGTGCCACATAGGGAGGGGCTGGCCATGAGAATCTTCTCATGAGCCTGCCAGCTTCCTTTGGGCCTGAGGCTATGCTTTGACCACTCCTGAGTTTAGTCCCTCATTTTCCTATCAGCGTTGGAACCTGAGGTAAGGAGACTGGACAGAGAGGCAGGGACCCTCTTTTGTGGACTCAGATGCACAGAACTCACTTTTCACTTCAATTTGGTGTCCATGAACCTCCTAGCAATAGAAAGGATGTCTCTTCAGCACCACTGCTGCAGAAAAGTTGTTACATGATTTGCAAGAGCCTCACTAAACTACACATTTATTACGTATCATGTATTTGTTAAGCCAATCCACACATATTCATTAGCATATTCAAGTAAAAGTAAGAATGAACAAATGGCTAGAGTACTGAGAATAAGGAGATGTGGTACAATTTGCCTCTGGAAAATCCAGCTGAGTAACCAGAAACCACTGATGAGTTTTAACAGTGCAGAGTGAAGGGTGAGAGAGCCTGAGGTTCCCATCAGACTTGCAGTTTGAAAAGAACACTAGCTACAGAGGAGAAAAGATGAAAAGGATTAAACATATGGCATTACTGGATTGGAAATTCTTCAGCATTAGTCCACAAAATCATACATGGTAACTGACTATTATGCTGGAAACAAAGACGAAAGGAAATGGATGGATCTGGCAGACTGGAAATCAAATTTTTAAAATGGCAAATAAGGAAGAGAGTAGCCTCAGAGAGGAGGCTTAGGCTTTTAGCCTGTGGAACTTGATGGTGATGGAGTGTTAGCCTGAGAAGTGAACCCTGGAAGATAACCAGGCTAAATGGGATCACTGGGATTTCAGTTGTCAGCAAGTTGAACGTAATGTGCTGTTGAGACATTAATGGGAAGATGTTACGAAAGTCTAGAGTTCACAGGAGGGTTTGAGCTCTAGATAAAAATTTGGAAGTCCTGTGCACATAGACGGTAAAAGCATGTTGCCAAGGAAGAGAGTACAAAGTGATATAAGCAAAGGACCTGAGAGAGTATGTGGAAGTACTCTAACATTTAATGGCTGAGAAGCAGCAGCTGAGCTTGCAAATGTGACTACAAAGTAGTAGCCAGGGGATAGGAGGAAAGTGAGTACAGTGCAATACACCATGGATGTCCGGTGGAAAAGGAAGTCGAAACAGAGAGGGTGGATTCAACATGATAACATATTGCTGAGATTTCCATATTGTGAGATGAGGACTCAGAAATGTTCTTTATGCTCTGTGACGTGGAGGTACATGGATATTATTGTATGGATGGACCCAGAATCGAAGCAGCATTAAGGAGGAAATGAAAATATTAGGGCTGTTTGTCTGGCATACAAAAAGGAGGAATTAAGAGACTAGAAATGCTCATGAGGTTAATAAAAGCAGATGAGGGTAGGTGTAATGGAACAAGCCAGTCAGGAGGAGATGAAGATTTCTGAGAGCAGAGCAATGGAATGAGTCTAGAGGTGATGATTATGCCTCAGGTGTGGCCATCGAAGTGGGTGGATGTGATGGAGTGACAGAAAAAAATATGGAGATGAGGCTGTCAAGGCCATGGTGTAGAACTGGCGGAAGCCAACACTGTCCTAAAAGATGAGGTGTGGAAAAGTCTGTAGGTGACAATAGCCTAGATAGGATTCATTGTGTTATAATGTGTCTCAAAGAATCGTCTTTTGTTTTTCAAGAACTGAAGGAATAAATGCTATCAGAAGGGCAGTGGGTAATCAGTAGGCCAGCAAACCTACTTTCAGAGCATGAGGGCATGGGAAAAAAACATAAAAATCAGCTTTTCGTGAAGAAGGTGTGTCAACAGTGGACAGTCAGGTTTCAAGAAGGGAAGGGGTTGTGGAGGAAACACTCAGAAAAAAAAAAATGGCTGAGAATGGGAATGGAAGGATATTTGTTAAATACAGAGGCACAATTCCAGATGTCACCATGGACAATTCTGAGAGAAAGGGAAGGAAGTGGAGGTCAGGGTGAGCAGTAGGAAAATATGAATTTTGAGCACAGAGGACAGAGGAGACGAAGGAGGCGACACGAACACTTGGAGCATTCTGTAGTAAGAGATGAAGAGAGAGAGAGCTAGTTGCACTAGTCCAGGTGTCTCTTCAGCTCAGGGCTTTGGCTCCCTTGGCCATAGGTCTGAGCCTCATAATGACAGATGACTGTACCGCCATGCAGTGAAAGCAGGTATATGTTGTGGGGCCTGGGATGACAGGGACCCTTTAGACTACTGCATACACGTGTCTGTCATCATGTACCCTACTGAGAAGTGGAGAAAGTTATGGAAGAGACTGTATCAAACTTTTTGAGTTCTTGGACCCCCTGAAGATGTTCCATCTATAAACCTCAATTTAATTACCATGGTCCACCTTATTAGGACTCAACCCCGAGCTACTTAATTTTGTTGCTAATATGCTCACTTTAAATAGCTTCTGCCTGGTGGGCTTGGGACACATTCCCAGCAATCACTAATCTGGATGAAACCAATCCTCCTTTCTATTAATTAAGAAGTGGCTTTTCCTCAATAATTAAAAGAAAGTCTTCTTTGGCAAATTGTTAGTAATCCACCAGTGATGAAAAAACAACATTGGGAGTGTGTGTCTCAAATGTTTCACTGGTTACCAGATTTATTGGCAGTTTTTTTTTTTTAATTACCTAGTACTAAGAGGACTGACGGACAGGATGAAAGTATGTGAAGGAGAGGGTGTAGTGCAGAGAGTAATGACAAAAACTTTACGATGTTACTATTTAGAGCACTTACTAGTTCAAAGATTGTAGCAGCTCCAGTACAACTGTCATCCGTGGTGATATATATTACAGCCATAAAAAACTTACTTAGAAATATGGGGGTAAGGGTGTAAGAGAGAAGGATATTTGAGCACACGTAACTATCAACCTGTAAGCCTGGGGCTTTGCCAGCCCCACCATATGCAAAGCATCCCCAGGGAGTGGGCATGCCATGGGTTGGCTTAAGGCTAACCAGCTTGATGGTTCAAGCTTCCAATGACATTTTACATTCAGATGAGGTCAGTGACTTAGCAGGTAGCAGTAGCTTTGGATATGTTTCCTAGCCCTGGAAATACCTCTTATCATCGATTTTTCAAAGTCCAGATAGGATTTGGGTATAGAAGGTTTGCTATAAACATACTCATCATTGGTAGCCAACCTGGAACATGAGATGGCATGAGTGCAGCTTCAAACATCTTCACACAAGCCCCACGTTTCTAAGGTTCATGGTGACAGTCCCCAGTGGCAAGAACTCACCTCCCTAAAAGCCACAAACCCTTGACAAGTTGCTGAACTCGTCCTTGAAGGTCTCGCTGAGCTTAAGGCACACTGGGTTTTCAAAAAAAGTCTCTTAGGGCTACCCTGGTGGTGCAGTGATTGAGAGTCCGCCTGCTGATGCAGGGGATGCGGGTTTGTGCCCCGGTCCAGGAGGATCCCACATGCCGCGGAGTGGCTGGGCCCGTGAGCCATGGCCGCTGAGCCTGCGCGTCCGGAGCCTGTGCTCCGCAACGGGAGAGGCCACAACAGTAAGAGACCCGCGTACCGAAGAAAAAAAAAAAGTCACTTAGGTACCCCCTTTCCTGCTCCATGTTGACAGAGGCCAACCAGCTTAGCACTCATAGAATTCCTCTTCACCTTTTGTCAACTCCCTTTATGGCATGAGGTTCGGTTGTGTGCTCATGGGGCAATCTGGGGGAAAAGATACCCCAGATAGGTGATAGTTCTCCTTCACATCCCCTTTCCACATAGCCCTTCTCAGGTCCATTTTCCCTGCACACACTGGCTTTTTGTTTGTCTCCATCCAAACATTTTAATTCTAATTGGCTTATGTAATTCAACCCCTGTTAAACCCAATGGCAGATGAGCTCAAACAAACATCAGGCCTTGCTTAGGCTCAAGCTCTGACCTTGGCGGTCCACATATTTACCGACTTTCCTCACAGAAAACTGTCACCATTCTCTGGCTCGGTGATGACCTAGGTTCAGTTCATTTATCTCACTGAAACTCCGTTTTTAATTGGGATACTTATTCCTGTCTGGCCAGAGACTGCTACTTATCTATTCAGTATTCATCTCCCCAATCATCTGGTTAGAGAACACGATTTTTTTATTTGGAATGACAGTGATTGCCACTAAGAGATTACAGGTAGAAGTCATGAAATGGGGCTTCAAGAAGCTCTTTTCACATCATTTTGTCCTTTCATTATTCCTATTTGGGATGCAGCTATAACAGCTGGAGCTGTAATAGCTGTCTTGTGACCTTGAGGATGGGAGCCATGTGCTAGGGAGAGTAAAGCATAAAGTTAAAAGGAGGCTGTGACCCCACTGACTTTATGGAGCTTCCTTAACTGCTTTGGACTCTTACCAAGGAACCTACATGAAAAAGAAATACACCTCTATCCCGTCTGAGCATCTTTGGTCAAATCATGAGAATCTAAATGATATGCTCCTTCCCAGTGATCAGATGAGAGTTAAATATGAGCATATATGAAAATGCTAAGGCAGTAGCTGGACTCTGCACATGTCAGTTTCCTCATACTGTAGCTTCAGCCTGGCTCTCATGAAACATCATGTGGCCATTTGAGCTGTAAATGACTCTGTCCCGGGCACTGGGAATTGAGACTGTTTCCCTGAGTGGTTTGAGACAAATGCCTTGATAATTTCAAGGACTGGCTTTCTGTCTACACATCTTTTAGAGGAAGGATACCCTAGGCCTTCTATTAATTACAAACACAATCTGTGAAGTGGCTCGTGTGTATTCATGATTTAGAAACGAAAAAAGTATTTTAAGGCTTTGCTGGTAGCTTTGAAAGTTTTCTAAAGCAGAGCGTGATTATGTCTGATGGACAAACAACCTGTAGCCTAGAGGGTACTCATCATCACTCCCCCACTCCTCTTCATGTGTTCCTTTGCATTCACACATCAAAGTCACTTCAAAAACATAAAAAAAGAAATGAAAGAGAAGAAAATAGACAGCCATGACACCACACAATGCAAGTCTATTATTTTAGAAACAGAACTATGTAGATACAGCAAACATGATATCAGTATTGCCAGCAACATCAGTCACATTTGGCTTTGTGCTCCCTTCCCTGGCTTTTAAGAGCCTGCTGAAATAAGGGTATGGAGAGAAGGAGGTGCTTGTTCTCCAAACCCTTCACAAAACATCTCCCACATCAGACAGAAAACCTAGCCCCAACTGCTGATGAGGCTTCTGAATATCTGTGTTTGTTAGTTCAAAGGCCTGAAGCGTTAATGACCCTGGGGTCTTTGTTTACTGCTCTTATTTGGATCATCTCTTCTTGCTTCTTATTGAAGACAAACATTTGAGTAGAGTGTGTGTGTATTTTGTTTTGGAAAGCAGTGTATTCATTTCCATGCCACCTCAGTAGGCAATTGTGACTTCCACAGACCTGCATATGTAAATATACCACATACATGGTCCTAGCTCTGGTTAGAGACTTAAAATCATTGAACCCCTGCCCAACACCACACACACACACACACACACACACACACACACACGTGTGTAAGCTCTCGAGATCCTCCTTCCTGTAACTCCTATTGGTCTGAGCACAACTAAAGGTAAACAGAATTGACAACTGAATGACATGCAACAGTTTTTAACTGAGCCGCTGTTACTGCTTGTCCAGTGAACATTGCTATGCCCTGAGATTCTCCACATAAATCAGACAGGCGCACACACACACACACACACACACACACACATCAGAGTACATAATAAAGGCATCTGATAAATTAAAAAATTACCTCTACTGAGTAGCACAGTAATAGGCAGATAAATTAAATTAAATCAAAACATCTCTCTCTCTCTAAATACATATATATGTGTATTCTAATATAATAGTATTTCCCATGTGAAAAATATTTGAATAAAAAAATTATCCTTTAACAGTTTTATCTAGGTTTAATTGACATACAATAAACCTCACATATCTAAAACAAAATTTTGATAAGTTTTGAAATATGTATACACCTAAGAAACCATGGACTACAGTCAAGATAATGAGCATACGTCATAAACAAAATGAAAAGATAACCTATGGAAGAAAATATTTGCAGATGATACAACCAACAAGGGCTTAATTTCCAAAATATACAAACAGCTCATGCAACTCAACAACAAAAAACAAACAGCCCAACTGAAAAATGGCCAGAAGACCTAAATAGACATTTCTTCAAAGAAGACATACAGATGGCCAACAGGCATGAAAAAATGCTCAACACTGCTGATGTTTAGAGAGCTGCAAATCAAAACTACAGTGAGGTGCCACCTCACACTGGTCAAAATGGCCATGATTAAAAAAGCTACAATTTTTTTTTTGGCTGCGCTGAGCAGCTTGCGGGATCTTAGCTGCCCAACCACGGATCGAACCTGGGCCCCCTACAGTGGAAGTGTGGGGTCTTAACCACTGGAGCACCAGGAAATTCCCTAAAAAGTCTACAAATAACAAATGCTGGAGAGAGTGTGGAGAAGAGGACACCCTCCTACACTGCTGGTAGGAACGTAAGTTACTGCAGCCACTATGGAAAACAGTATGGAGGTTCTTCAGAAAACTAAAAATAGAATTACCATATGATCCAGAAATCCCACTCCTGGGCATATATTCAGACAAAACTATAATTCAAAGAGATACATGCACCCCTATGCTCATAACAGCATTATTCAAATAGCCAAGACATGGAAACAACCTAAATGTCCATCAATAGATGAATGGTTAAAGAAGATATGGTACATATATATATGTACAATATATGTACAATACAATAGAATACTACTCAGCCATAAAAAAGAATGAAATAATGCCCTTTGCAGCAACATGGATGGACCTAGAGATTATCATACTAAGTGAAGTAAGTCAGAAAGAGAAAGACAAATACCATATGATATCACTTATATGTGGAATCTAAAATATGACACAAATGAACTTATCTATGAAATAGAAAGAGACTCACAGACATAGAGATCAGACTTGTGGTTGCCAAGGGGAAGAGGGGGTGGAGGAGGGATGGACTGGGAGTTTGGGATTAGCAGATGCAAACTAGTATATATAGGATGGATAAACAACAAGGTCCTACTGTAGAGCACAGGGAACTATATTCGAAATCCTGTGCTAAACCATAATGGAAAAGAATATGAAAAAGAATGTGTGTGTGTGTGTAAAACTGAATCACTTTGCTGTACAGCAGAAATGAACAGGACATTGTAAATCAACTATACTTCAATAAATTTAGTAAATTTTTTTAAAAAAATAATGAGCATATACATCACTCTCAAAAGTTTCTAAGTTTCTCTTTGTAATCACTCCCTCCCATCCTTCCCCAGTCCCCCTTCTTCAGATAACCACTGATCTACTTTCTGTTATTATAGATTAGATTGCATTTTCTAGTGTGTAGTCTAAATGGAATCATTAGGCATTCTTTATCTTTCCCTCAGTGTAATTTTTTTTGAGATTTACCCATGTCGTAATGTGTATCAGTAAAGTTATATGTTAATGGACATTTGGTTTGTTTCCTAATTTTCCTTATGACAAATAAAGCTCCTGTGAATGTTCATGACAAGTTTTTGTATAGACATATACTTTTATTTCTGAGTAAATACCTATGAGGTCATAGGTATAAATTTAACATTTTAATACTTTGCTAAAATGTCTTCCAAAGTTATTGTACCATTTTATACTTCCACGGGGCAGATGAGACTTACTACCTACAAATCCTCCTTAGTGAAATGTCTCTTAAAATATTTTGCCCACTTTTTAAGCTGTGTTGCTTGTTTACTTATTTAATTTTGTGGGATATATATATATATATATATATATATATATATATATATATATATAAAATTCTGGATACATTCTGTGGCTAATCTTTTCATTACTTTAAGTGCCATCCTATTTACTTATTTATTCTTGCATATAGATGTCCTGTTATTCCAGTCCCTTCTGTTGAAAACACCATCTCACTCACTTGACTTTGTACCTTTGTCAAAGAAACAGTTATTTGTATATGTGAGCTCACCTATTTTATTTACCTATATGTAAATCTTTATCCTAATATAACACTTTTTCATTACTATAACTTTGCAATAAGGCTGGAAATCAGGTAATATCAGTCCTCCAATTTTGTTCTTTTTTTCAAGACTGTTTTAGCTATTTAAGGTCCTTTACATTTCCCTACTCTGTAGAACAATACTACATTTTATCTTTTTTTTTTTTTTTTTGGCCTTTTTGTCCCCATAGAAATGTCTCTTTCAGTAAGAAAATATAAAACTAATACAACTTTGTCATCATGTTCTGTCATGGCACTATTTCTTTTTAACACAATTTAAATCTTTGATCCATTTGAAATTTATCTGGTATATAAGAAATAAGGCAGTATATAATTTTAAACCTACATAACTATATTTTATTCAATATATTTTATATAAGTTGCAACAAATAAGCCTTTCTCAGTGAAAAAATTCCATACTACTCATTTAGACAATAACCTATTTTTAATATATAATTGTTTATACTTTTTAGATACTTCAGAGATTGTCCTGGTAACATGTTTTGGTGGTAAATACATAAAAATACTTTTTTTTCCATCTATAGGCTTCTATATTACCTAAAGATTTGGCCACCCAAGAAATTTCTTCTGATGTAGAGGAATTATTTCTCATGGTGTTTGTCTTCAACATATTATTTATTGCATTGCTGTATAAACGTTTCCTTGCTGCCTCCTTAATAAACTGTAAGCTCCTTGGGAAAGTAATCATATTTTATTTACCTCTATATCAACAGAACAAGTCACACAGTGCAATTAATCAATCAATATGTAATAAAAGAATTGATAGAATTTTCTGATAGACACATTGAATGACATCCAGCCACTTACTTATCATGCTCTGCCCACATTTAGAAAAAGTCTAAGATGACTATATAATAATACAATTTCTTTTTACCTTAAGCATATCTGTTTGTCTGGAGTGAAAGTTTTTTCCAAAGGTTACAGGTTGCATGCTTCAGGGATGGAACAACTGGTATTTCTAAATTCTTTTTAGCCCAAGGTTCAGTCAGCACCATATTCTTGCCCATGACATTAGAAAATGACACCAAGCTATATTCATAAGCCTGCACACTACACATCAGAGAGCATATGAACTCTCTTTTAAAATGATTTGCATGGAGTCTTAACTACCTGCCCAAAAGCCTGCAATGAGAGATAAAATGCTTGAGAATAATAAAATGTATTTTAAATCCTCTCATTCAATGTAGCTCCTCCAACCTTCCTTTAAGAGGGAAGGAAGTCATGTCCAGTCTGTCACCAAAAATCACATCCCAAGAAACCTGGGGAAAAATGGTATTTGTATACTCAGCCATAAAAAAAAGAATGAATTAATGCCATTTGTAGCAACATGGATGGAACTAGAGATTATCATACTAAGTGAAGTAAGTCAGAAAGAGAAAGACAAATACCATCTGATATCACTTATATGTGGAATCTAAAATATGACACAAATGAACCTATCTATGAAACAGAAACAGACTCACGCACATAGAGAACAGACTGGTGGTTGCCAAGGAGGGGGGGTTAGGGGAGGGATGGAGTGAGAGGTTGGGGTGAGCAGATATAAGCTGTTATATATGGAATGGATAAACAACAGGTCCTACTGTACAGCACAAAGAACTATATTCAGTATCCTATGATAAGCCACAATGGAAAAGAATATAAAAAAAGAATGTATATATATGTATAACTGAATCGCTTTGTTGTGCAGCAGAAATTAACAGAGCATTGTAAATCAACTACTTCAGTAAAAAAAAAAGAAAGAAAAATAAAAATGGTATTTGTAGTTCCATTTCACAAGCCCTAAAAACTACATGTATAATGTAGTTCTGTCTAACTGTTCTATGCAGCTTGTTATCCAGTTGCAAATCTTGGCTATCCCAGGGTCTCTTTGAAAGATAAAAGTCTGCAGTAGTACCTAATTTCTGGCACTGCATGCCCTTGCCCCACTCTGTGTGTGAGTGTGTGTGGTGTGTGTGTGGTGTGTGTGTGTGAGTGTGTGTGTGGGATGCATTTTTAAGAGCAGGAGCTTCCTCTTTTTGTGATCGTGTGGTATGGCTCAAAGAAACCCTATCTACCCAGATGGTGGAACCCTCACTGTTCGGACACAGTTTATTACCACCTTATTCATTCTTTGTAGCCATTCCAAACAGTCTCCTTTCCCCTGTTACTCTCATTCTCCATTCCCAGTATCTTCAATCTTGGTAGGATTATGGTGACCCTTTTTAAAAATTATTATTTTTTACCTGTACAGTCCACACTAGAATGGAATCCTTTTCCCTTTCTTTAATTAACTATCTTATTAACATAACTCCTTCCCATCCCTGAGGTCTTACAAGAAGATATGTGTCCCCTACAAAATCAAGCCCTTCCATCTCTTATTGGCATTTTGTTACTCAAATGCAGAATCTCTGGCCTCTTGCTAGACCTGTTGAATTAGAATCTGCATTTTCATAAGCTATCCATGGAATTTGCAAACACATCGACAGAGCACTGGCCTAGACCTCTTCTCTCATTGACATCTTCACTATTGGTTGAGTCCTCCGCTGACATTTACAAAGATGTCAGCATCATCTCTAAAATATCTTTCTTCTGTCCTGCCAGCTTCTCCACTTAGCACCATCTCACTTCACTGCTTAATCTGTGAATATATGACTTTTCTCTACCTACTGATTCTGTAATACCCTGCAGCCTCTTTCAGCCCCCTAATTTGTTCCTGGAAATCTTGACAGTTACCAATGCCTTTCTGCCAAGACCTGTTAAACATACAAGTTTCAATTCTATCACACCAGTGTTATAATTATCACTAGTTGAGGTTTTGGTAAGTCTCAGAAGCTACGATAATAAGCTCTATTGCCAAACCTGATATTTTGCAAAAATAGTTACTCATGTTCTTCCTATGCATTTTATGCCCTCCAAACTCCCTTAACATTCCCAGCCAGATTCAGTTCCTTCAAATATATACTCCTGCCCAGAGACATATGTGGGAGGCTGTATTAGTTATCCATTGCTGTATAACTACCCCCAAAACAAAGCAGTTTAAAACCACACATATGTATTAGACTTTCTGAGAGGAAGAAATCTAGAAGCAGCTTATCTGGGTGTTTCTGGCTCAGAGTCTCTCATGACATTGCAGTCTAGCTGTCAGCAGGGCTACAGTCATCTGAAAGCTTGACTGGGACTAGAGCAGGGTTTCTCAACCTTAGAACTATTGATATTTGGGGCTGGATAATCCTTCGTTGCTGGGAGACTTCTTTTGCATTATAGGATATTTACTAGCATCAGTGGCTTCTATTTTCTAGACGCCAACAGTACCTCCCCTTCCAACTGTAACAAGCAACACAGGACCAGACATTCCTAAGTCTCCTGGGCAGCAAAATCATCCCTAGTTGCAAACCACAGGGCTAGAGCCTCTGCTTCCAAAATGGTGCACTAATAGATTGTTGGCTGAAGGCCTCTGCTCCTTGTTGGCTCTTTACCGGGAGGCCTCAGTTCCTTGTCATGTGGGCTCCTCCATAAGATGCTTGAGTGTTCCTATGACATGCGGCTAGCTTTCCCCAGAGTGAATGATCCAAAAGAGAGTATGGAGGAAGCTGCCTTTATGACCTAGTTTTGGAAGACACACTCCTTCAGTTCTACAATATTCTATTTATTACAAGTTAGTCCTTAAATCAAGCTAACACTCAAGAGAAGAGGAATTAACCTCCATTTCTTGAAGGGAGAAAAGTATTAAGGAATTTCTGGAAATATTTTTAAAGTACCACAAGGCTCCCTATTAAAAAATGCCCTCCTCATATAAAATGTTCAGGAACTTATCATGAAATATCTGGTTTATCTCCCCACCTTACTTGTTATTCTTCCTTTTTTGTGTGTGGCATCTCTTTCCTTTTGCCTACATTATGTGTCTTTATTTTGATATATTTTTCTTTCCCCCCTATTGTGAAATCTGTGAATCTCTATTTAATCTAGAGATCTCTAAAATCCTTTTCACACAGACATTCCTTTGTTTCTTAGCCCATCTTCCTGTTCCAGACTTCCACAGCCCACAGTGGTCTCCCTCATCCAGACTCTCACCACCCTCATTTTATACTTTGTACATATTGCCTTCTTCTAGACAATCTAAACTAAATAAGAAAATTAACTAAGGGCACTGGAAACAGTTGGCCCTCATTTCCTTACTCTTTCTCCTCATCTCTCTGGGTTCCTGTTACCTTCTGCCTTTCTCAACTACCAGCCTAATTACATCCTTCTATCAGTTAGAGATGTTTGCATGCAAACCGGAGCAAAATCTTCTCTGGTTAGAGGTGGTAAAGTGTCTGAAAGAGTTTTTCCCCAGTGTGTGGACTTGAAATTACTGTATCAGGATCATTTGATGAAATGTAGAAATTGAGGCTCTATCTAGACAGTCTGACTCTGTCAGATATCTGGAGGTGGGGTGTCAGCATCTGCTCCTTTTATAAAAGCTAAATGATTACTGAATCTTTTGTTTTCCTTTCTATAACAATATCAAATAAACAATTATATGATTATGGAGACGTTCTTCTGGAATTCTAAGAGTAAAAATCTACATCAGATTCTGTATGCCTCTGAAAATGACTTGACCAGTTAATGACTTACATAAACTAAGGAGGATTCAGCAATTAACCTTCTGAATCTTACAGTGTCTATGATACTCAAAGTCAGAATCACTGGAGATATGCCCAGCTATGAATCACTTTCTCACCAAAATTTGGATATCACTTGTGTGACTTTCTTTTTATTTGCTAGTGAGACAGAGATGACTCCCTCATGCTGATATAGGAGAGGTCAAACAAGCAACATTAGGTGTTTTGCTGTTGTTGTTGTTGTTTTTAATAAAATATTATAAATTAAGAAGCAGCATATTAAATACCAGAACGTTTTAAAGGAATTCTTAGTTGTTGGGGAGTAGCTGTCAGCTCTAAGCACAGCCCAGGGCCAGTTTCCTAGTTAATGTACAGTAGCCAAGGCAAACTCCTAAGTCAAGGTTGTTAGAGCAATTACAAAATACTAAGGGTTGGAAACAAAGCATACAGCCTGAAAAGAAAACACACACACACACACACATCATGAAGGTGGAGAAGTTTGGGATTTGGGGAAGTAGGTCACACTAGTGTTGTTGTTGTTGTTTTTTATGTTTTAGTTGAATGTCGAATAATCTTATGGTACTACCTGGCGCCATGGTTATCTGGCTCGATTGACTGAACAGGGTTAATTTTCTGGGAATTCTTGGATTTAGCTGAGTCTTTGAGAAGCTTACAGGGATGCA
Source organism: Hyperoodon ampullatus (assembly GCF_949752795.1). Lineage (NCBI taxonomy): Eukaryota > Metazoa > Chordata > Mammalia > Artiodactyla > Ziphiidae > Hyperoodon > Hyperoodon ampullatus. Next base: position 70,139,720 of record NC_136914.1, on the reverse strand, counting down.
ATCTGCTTCAAAGATATTCTTTCACTGCAAATGTCCACCATTACATCAATGAGGTCACCTGTGGGTTAGTTTAAAAAAGTGTTTCTAATGAGAATTGCAAAATACTCTCAGCACAAAGCCAGTCTATCCAATCTCCTGTACTACGAGGCTTGACGAAACTTTAGCATGGCTTCTAACAGCTTAAGGCTGTGTCCCTAGGATGAACCCGGTCTCTCATAAAATGCCTGCCTGAGAAAGCTCAATGCTGCCGGGAGAATTATTATCTGTTCTATCCAAAACATAGGAATAGACTGATAGGCCTCTGAACTCCCACTTAGAGCAGATAGTTGAGAAAGCTTGTGATTATAGAAATCTTCCTCGACTTAATATGGGTTTACGTCCTGGTAAACCCATCATAAATTGAAAATATCATGTCAAAAATGCATTTAATCGACCTAACCTACAGAACATCATAGCTTAGCCCAGCCTACATTAAAAGTGCTCAGGGGCTTCCCTGGTGGCGCAGTGGTTGAGAGTCCGCCTGCCGATGCAGGGGACACGGGTTCGTGCCCCGGCCCGGGAAGATCCCACATGCCGTGGAGCAGCTGGGCCCGTGAGCCATGGCCGCTGAGCCTGCACGTCCGGAGCCTGTGCTCTGCAACGGGAGAGGCCACAACAGTGAGAGGTCCGCGTACCACCAAAAAAAAAAAAAAAAAAAAAAGTGCTCAGAACGCTTACATTAGCTCACAGTTGGGCAAAATCATCTAACACCAAGCCTATTTTATAATAAAGTATGGAACATCTCATGTAATCTATTGAATACTGTACTGAAAGTAAAACAAAAACAACTGAACAACAGCAACAAAAAACCCCAGAATGTTTGTATGGGTACAGAACGGTTCTAAGTGTTTGAATTGTTTATTGTGTGGTTGACTGGGAGCTGTGGCTAGCTGCCTCTGCCCAGGATCAGGAGACAGTATCGTATTGCATATTGCCAGCCCAGGAAAGATCAAAATTCGAAATCTAAAGTAAGGTTTCTCTTGAATACATATCGCTTTCACACCATCATAAAGTCAAGAAATTCTAAGTCAAAACATTGCAAGTCATGGACCACCTGTAAATCTTTTCTCTGCCCTTTGAGATGTAAATCTACCACCTAAACTGTCTTCTCAAAGACCTAGGAGCCTTCTCTCTTTGAAATGCAAACATTCAAGGAGATAGCACTCTCTCCTCATTCCCTTGGGAAGGTAAATGTCTATCTTTTGTGGGCACCTTGCTCTAACTCACATCACTATTTCCTATCTTAAAGATAGAAAATTTGTTTTCCTCCAGGTAAGTGCCATACCCAGATAGCCCGTCACATGGACCAAACCACCCCCTGCTTATTGCGCTTCAGAGGCTTTCCTTCAGAATACCCTAGCATTTAAAAAGTTTCCTCCTTTTTAGTCTGGTGAAGTGAAGCTCAGTTTCCACTGGACTCTTCCCAACTGCAATACATATTACTATATTTAAAACACATAACTAACAAGGAACTATTGTATAGCATGGGGAACTCTGCTCAATATTCTGTAACAACCTAAATGGGACAAGAATTTGAAAAAAAATAGACATATGTATATGTATAACTGAATCACTTTGCTGTACTCCGATATAAAATAAAAATTAAAAGAAATCTGTCTTGACTGTTTTTAACCATTGCCCATCTTTATCTGTCTTTGACAGTGTGATTTACTCTAATGGGAAGTTAATTTGTCTTATACTTAAAAATCGGGGTATAGGTTATGATGTACTTCTAGAAAGAACATGAATATAAACCACAGGTGAACAGTAATAATGTTGAATTTTATATGAGCTCTGTATTCCTAGAAGCTGGGACACAGTGAAGGCTGAGAATTCCCCCCCCCATTCCTTTTTATTCCTAGAAATGAGAAATGGCTAAGTACACATGACTACCCTGTGCTTGTATATTCCAAGATAAGACCCATTCCAAGATGACACATCTGTCCTCATTACTTCCATAGACTTGATGATGATTTCCTTGTCTACTGGCCTCTATAAAACCCCAGCCACATTCTTTCCTTTGAGCTGTTCCTCAAAGGGCGGAGTCAGCTGCAGAGCCTAGAGGTGGCTGGGATGGGAGGAGGAGAGGAACACGCATCCCAATTCCCAAGAGTATTTCCTGCTTGGTTCCCTCCCATTCTTTCTTATGGACAATTGGTTTTTTCTTATTTTCATGTAAGTGTCATTAAGAACACTGTTTTAATATTTGCCCAGCCTCATTCCAACCAAACTGCTAAACTTAAGCCTCAATTTCATAGAAATTCTGGAGCAAGCCACTGAACTATGCTTAAATTACCTTTTTTGCAAGCTGACAGATTTTATCTCCAGGTGCCACAGCTGGGGGAAGGGGAGTTGCTCCATGAGACATGAAAATTATCACAGAAGAAAGGGATTGGAAAAAATGGAAGAGATTTTGAGGCAGAGCTCAACACAAAAGTCTTATTTGCCTTTTCTTTTTTTTTTTTTTTTTTTTAATACCTACAACCATGAAGGGCGGCAAACTTCTTTGGCAGCCTTAGAAGACTCAAGGAGAGGACTGTCAAATGCATTAGTCTTCAAAAAAAGTCTATATTCACATATTCCCTAAGTCTTGCTCTGCCCTGAATTTGTGCACCGGCAATCAGAAACAGAAACAGCACAAGCAATAGAAATATATTTGCCCAGCTGATGATGGTAGAGGCAGAGATAATTTACACACTGAAGAAGAACTTTGGAGCAACTATGGATGAATAATTTCTGAAAGGAACTGGAACACTGATGGCAGCCTGGGCTGTAAAATTCAATGAGAAGGATGAGTAGGCATATAGGTGTGGCACATTAATGCAAATACAATACTGATCAGGCCAGGACAGTGACTTTCACTAGCCACTTCAGGAATAAAAAAATTCAGTGATGCACTTCATCTGTTTTTTTGATCTGGTGCACAGAGAGAATAATCCCACACCTTGCAGAAGGTGCTGGAAGAGGAATTATTCTCTGGCAGTGACAGATCCTGAGTGAAGTAAAGCCTTCAATTATAAGTGAAAAGCTTTTCAATTATTGTTTAAATGTTGGTAAAACCACACAGATGAGATATTTCTAAGAGTATTTGAAATCAGATACTTCTAATTTAATAGTTTTGTTATGGCACCTCTGACTCATTAAAATGCTAGGGAGGAAAAAGGAAAGTATGAAAACACATGGCTGAAAAATGGAAGTCAGGTAACCTTTGTTATACTATCAACAGGCCCTCCTAAAACTTTAAATTTGATTATTCTGGATTGAGAGAAAAACATGTAGGATTCACTTCATCATATACAGCCCAACTGGAAAAAAAAAATTTAGGCAGTTGAATCCATGCCTTTATCCTTGTTTAGGTCCAACAGAGGAAAAAATTGTGTTTCGTTGGGAAATGATGCATTGTTTCAGCACACTCCTGCGATATCTGATTTTGATTCTGTGGGAGTTATTTTACAACTCTGTAAACTGCAGATAACTCATAGCAATGCAAAATGATTCTGGTTTGTAAGCATGCACATTCTGTCTTGTGTGGTAGAGTTTCGATTGATTTTCCTCCCCCACTGTGGAAGACACTAGTTTTGCCTCTACTTGCACATTCATTTCAATACTCCTAATTATAAATAATGTTCTTTGGTTCTTCTTCCAACTGGTTGTAAGGTCTCACTAGTTTCCTCATTAATAAGTTAAGTAAAATTTAACATGCTGAGAGTCATGATTTTACCTTCTTTTACAGATTATATCTAACAGCTCAAAACCTAACCTAAACAACAACTTTAAAAAATAGAAAGAAAAGGCATGAGCCCTCAAGCTTTAAAGAAAATAAGCAGAGATATGAACAGCTGTTTGGAAGCAGAAAAGTTTCTAGTTATAATTGATCTAGGAAGTGAATGCCTTAGAAACTTCATAACTATGAACATAGAAAGGGAAGCCAAAAAGAAAAAGCCATTCCCATATGTGAATGGAAAGCATCAGGAATTGAAGGAATCCAGGTACCCTCTGAAGGTGGAGTAGAGCTGAAAACACAGTGGCGTATAGCTTGTGAAAGGAGAATTAAATACCCTATGCCTCGTCTTAAGGGAAGCTCTTCTGTTAGCGTCTAGAAAGCTGTCAGCCAAGCACATAAGGCAGAAGACTGGAGGATTTACCGTTGTAGAAATTGATTGGTCAAAGAGAAAAGACCTACTGCTGCTGGTGAAACCCAACTGACCCTACATCCAGAGTATCCAATGAGCTTTTTTAGTGCTTTTAAATATAAATGGTTAATTAAGGATCAAATATTTGAGAAATTCTCCAGTGAGAAAGAGAGACAGAGAGACAGAGAGAGAAAACAAAAGGAATCAAAAAAAAAAAAAAAAAAGGAAATAAATCAGAGAGCCAGTTAACTGACAAATAAGTGGACTCCAAGATTAGCTCAGGGACATATTGGAGAACAGAAACTATACATAGTATTTTTGAATGTAGCAAAAGAGTCATTTCATTATAATGAAAAAAGGATAAATTATTTTAATAATTAGAGTTTGGAAAATTGATAGCTTTGGAGAAAAAAATGCAGTAAATTGGAACACAAAGATTCTAAATGGCTTCAAGTCTTTTCCAAGGTGACACAGTTTATAGGTTTATAGCTTATAGGTCTTAGATCTTAGGATCCACTTAAAGAGCATTAATAGATTATTATTCATGCCATGGGATACCTTGGCAATCATATCTTCTAAGATTATTTTGTTATAAGGAAGAATAGTCAAGATCTGCACATATTTTTTTAAATTATATAAATTTAAAAAATATATAAAAGTAGGCAAGAGTATAATAAACCCTATCATCCATTTCAATAATTCTCTCATGACCAATTTGATCTCATCTTCTGCCTTCCAATTACTTTAAATTAACCTCATACCATTTTGTTAATATACATTTTTAGAATCTACCTCTATGTGACAAACATCCTTTTAAATATAGATATATGTATAAATATATATATATACACACACACATATATATACACACACCATAATCACACATAAAATTATTAATACTTTCCTAAATAGTCAAATAGTCAGTTAGGGTTCACATTTCTAATTGCCTCATACATGTTAAAAATGGTTTACACATTTTTTTTTTTGCTTTGAATTCATCTTAAAGTCTGCTCAATGCAATTGGTTGATATTTCTCTTAAGTTTCATTTACCTTACAGATTTCTCTTATTTTTCTCTTCAATAAAACCAAGCTCTTTTCCCCTGTAGATTTCCCTACAGTCTTATTTTTGCTAGTTTCAGCCATAGTGTCACCTAACATTTTCCTCCATTTTCTGTATTTTCTGTAATTTAGTAGTTGGATCTAGAGGTTTGATCAGAACCAGGTCGTATTTTGTCAATCAAGACTAATTCATAAGTGGTGTACATTCTTCCACCATGAACTACATGATGCGTGGTTGTCTCTCATCTATTGATTTTAGCAGTTGTTAATAATCAATGCCTAGGTCTATTAACTCATTTGGAGTTGCCAAATGGTGATAGTCTATCAGTTCTTTCTCTCTTGCCAGCTAGAATACTTAGAAAGAAAAATCTTCCTCAGTGTACTGTTTGGTTACCTCATTGGTTAAGGAGATAAAAGGTAAAATAAGATAAAAGCTTGGTTTTCTCTATTCATGGGTTTATTTATTTTAAATGATGAGTTGATTCACAAGCACCCTGCAATGATAAACAATAAATTTTGTTTTCTTTTGTATTACTGTGAATCCATGGATTTTAAACATATTTGATGTGTTTTGATTGATTAGTTTATTAACTTAATGCTTAAACTGTCTGACATTTGGCCAGTTGGATTCTGTCTCTCCTGGGGCTTTGGCTCTAAACTGGCTCATGAGTGCTCTTAATGGGCCACTGCAGTTTCTGGTTTCCTTACTACCTGTCATTAGAATGTTGCAGGCTCATAAGTAATGATACTTAATATATTTAAGTGAATATGACATATTAGACATTATATACATGACTTCAACTTTATAACACACACACACACACACACACACACACACACACTTCACAGAGTCGAGCCTAGGAGTCCAAATAAAAAATTCCAAAATGTTAACATAGATTTGCTCTGGTAGATTAATGATTAACAATGATTTTTACTTTCATATTTATAGGTACCAATATTTTATAATAAGCATATATTACTTCAAGGAAAGAAAAAGCAGACTAAAAAATAAAAAGAGTTCAGATTTTGTAGTAAGGATTTTGTATTATCCTAGCAAATAAAATTACTCTAACAATTCCTGTTAAATCATACAAGCTGTTCTTGAAAGAATGGTGAATTAGTTGATATTTTCAAGGCATTTAAAAAATATTAGGTCTGTGTGGCATTATTCCATTTAGCTTATGACATATTAATAATGCATTTTATTTATCTGGCATTTTAAATAGAGCTTAATGAATTAATAAACATTTTATCTAAACATGTTTAATAAAGACCTTTCAAATGACTCATCTAAATGATTCTGTTATAATTTTATAATAACAACTGCATTTATCACTTTTATTGCATTTGTTCCTTGAAAGTATTTTGCAAACACCTAGTTAGTTAATACTTAATACAGCTATCTTCAGGTAAAATGGATAAAAGGTATCCTTGCTCTATTTCTACTAATAGTCCAGTCTAGACAAAAGATGGGCTGAGGGGCTTCCCTGGTGGCGCAGTGGTTGAGAGTCCGCCTGCTGATGCAGGGGACATGGGTTCGTGCCCCAGTCTGGGAAGATCCCACATGCCGCGGAGAGGCTAGGCCCGTGAGCCATGGCCGCTGAGCCTGCGCGTCCGGAGCCTGTGCTCCGCAATGGGAGAGGCCACAACAGTGAGAGGCCCGCATACCGCAAAAAAAAAAAAAAAAAAAAAAAAAAAAAAAAAAAAAGGTGGGCTGAAAAAAATCTGCTCTTGTCCAGTTTTTAGAGAAAACTCACTACTATGTGATTCTGGATTTGAGTTCCAGATTAAACATTGGTAGGGCTCAGAAGATGTTGCTAAGAAATGCTGTCATAGCAATATAAGTATAGCTTCTCTGGTTTTCAATGGGAGTGTTAAAAAAGTCCAGAACTTATGGCAGCTTTGAATAATTTCACCAAAAATTGAGAGAAACCTATCACCCAAATTCTCCCAGCTAAATATCCCATTGGCTTTCTACAATGGATGCAACTGACCAGTATTGTGGTGACTGCCTTCATAATCACCAGCCTGCTCTTTAGATGGGTAAATGGTATCCTGTGCTCCATTTAAGGGTCTGCATACATAAAGATACACTGCGTAGCTTATTCAATTTGGTCTTTTCATAAGAAGACAACAGAGTTCAAGGGAATGATTCCAAATAAAAGATTTCACTTTGACAGGCTTACCAAGGTAATGGTTATATGATAACTTTAAAAAAAAGTCTGATTTCAGGAATCCCTTGGAGTGTGATTCTAGATATTCAGATCTCAGGTGTCTGTCAAGAAGTCATTCACAGTAATGGATAAAACCTAATCCTTGCCATAATATGGGAACACCAGCTGGGATATTAGTCACAATTAATTTCAGAATTTATTTCAATTCTGACCTCCCCAGGTCAGAGCGGGCAAATGCAAGCCTGTCTTAATAATAATTACCTTTAATAGTGAGTGTTTTAAAGATTACCAGAGTATTTCCAAGGACATGGTGCAATATAATGTTTTACTTTTCATGAGAGTACTTACATTCAAAACAGAACCAAATCCCAAAATTAAGTCCATCATATTGTTTTATGCTTAGACTAACTCCAAGTCTCCAATCTAGACGTAATGTACATTGCATAATCAATGTACCTTTGAACATGGTGTGGGAAATGGGTATGTTGCTACTATTAACCTTTATGAAGAAATTGCACCAGCAGCATCTGTAGCAAGAGCACGTTATCCCAGAATAGCACTTGTAATGTGACGCATGCACTTAATTCAGCATTGTACCTTTTCCCACTTCTTTAGTTTTATTTTATAATATTAAAACAACTCAAAAGTTATAGGAAAGTTGCCAGTACAGTACAAAGAGTTTTTTTTCCTGAAAATTTTGAAAGGAACTTGCTGACATGATCTCTACCACCCTCAAGAAATTTACTGTTTATTTACAGACAAGGACATTTTTGTACATACCATAACATGGCTGGAAAAATTAGGAAATTAACTTTGCTACATTATCACCTAATCCTCAGACATCATTCAAGGTTTATCGATTTTTGCAATAATGTGTTTTGTACAAAAAGACCCAAGTCAGAATTAAGTATTACATTTGGCTGTCACACCTCTTTAGTTTTCTTTAGTTTGGGACATTTCTTCAATTTTTTCTTAACTTTCATGACTTTGATACTTTTGAAGATTTCAGGCCAGTTATCTTGTGTAACATCTCTCAATGTGAGTTATCCTAATGTTCCCTCATGATTAGATTCCGGCTATACATTATAGTTGTATGTAATGTCCTATTCCTCTGATTGCATCTTATAGGGTGGTGAATTTGTCCCAATTGCTAAGGATGTTCACATTGATTACTTGATTAAAATGGTGCATGACAGGCTTCTCCACCATAAATTTACTCTTTCCTTTTGTGATTAAAAAGTATTGTGTGAAGAGGCACTCTGAAACTATGTAAATATCCTGTTCCTCATCAAATATTTATATATCAGTTATTTATATCAAAAAGGATTCATTTTTTCCTATTTTATTCAATGAGCTGTTATCTATTACTATCACCCTACATGTGGATACCTCCTCACCCCTTTGGCTCTGACATCCTATACCAGGAAAACCCCTTCCCACTGCATGAGCTCTTTCTTCCCACTTGTACTCCAAATCCCAACCTTAGTCCACTGTGGTGTCCCCTCTCCAACCATCCTGGACACAGCCACATACTTTGCCCTGCTCCACCTTATGGCTTTAGGACAGAATTGTTTGAGAAAAGAAGGGAAAGAAGAGAAGGTTTTAGTTTTGTTTTGTAATGCTCATAGTGTTACACTACATGTAATACTATGCATGTCTATTCTGTTGTTTTATGGTAACAGCATTTACTCCTGATATTAGTGTCATGTGTGTATGGAACAATTCAGACACTATAAGGAAGTGTAAAGCTCAGCCAGGAAGGGACATGTTCCCCACCAAAAGGCAGACCATGAGTCCTGCCCCAGCACAACAGAAACCTATTTTATTTGAGCTTTATATATGCATCCCACAGAAGGACACTTCCTCAGCTCTAGAGCCTCCTCAGAAGACAGGAACAGGAACCTTCTTGGGGAATGGGAAACACCCCAACAGCTCCAGCAAGGGCATGTATTTCTACAGAATCCCAAGACAACAAAAGTAGCTAAAGCGGGACAAAAGCCCTTGCATTTTGGGTCACTGAAACTTTAGAAACCGAGTCAAGTTTGAATCTTTCACTGATGAGAGAAAACTTTTCAAATAAGAATACAGGTTCTGACCCAAAGCAAATGTAAGACAAGATAGAATCATAGCACAAAGGAGAAGACAAGAGCCACATGAAGGCCATAGTAAGGGACTCTAAAGAGGCTTAATGTACAATTCTGGCCTCTCCTAAGATTCATGCCCCTGAATTGTCTGGGGTTTGTTGCATATAAAGCCATGTGGATAAAGGTTTTTCTTCAAGTATTTTCAAGTGATCTTATGATCACCTTGATACATTTCAAAGATATATTCTTTCTAATTTTGTTAAGAAGAAAAGTCTAGAGCAGATCGAACCAGCCCATATACCCAGTAGCTCTCCCAGGGCCCAAATGAGCAGGACGTGACTGACCCCATCCTCTTTCCTCATCCCAACCCACATTTATAGAAAGGTGCCTCTGTTTGCTTCTCTTGTCTTCTGTCCCCTACAATTTGTAACAACGCAACATTCTAACATATAGCACTCTATCTACCCTCCATCTGCTCTGCATATTGAAGACAAATGACTAATTAAAGATGTGCTGATTAATAAATGTGAAATGGGTTCTGTTCTCCTTTAGTGGCTCCTTAACACTTTCTCCAAAGTACTTTGCACTGATCAATGTTTGACCTTTTTAGGATAAAGTATCAGGCTGAATTCTGTCAGACTTCCTGAGTATATTCCTCTGAGTAAGAGATTTTCATATATTTGGGGGAAGTTTTGGTTCTCTTCTGAGTTCATTTCATGGGATCTCTAAAACCATTGATGAAGCCCATTTTATTTCAACTTTCTATATGTAGGCCCCAATTTACCTTGAAATTAGATATGCTATTTTTAAACATCTATAAATACAGGAAGATCACAAAAAGAATATTAAAGGAACTCAGTAATTTCATTTTTATGTGTAATACACACATACATACTTATATATACTGCATACAAAATCACACTTGTACATATACGTTGCCAAGCCTTGTTTTGTGTCTTGTTTTTCCTTTCCTCCTCTCCTCAACCTGCTTTACACTGATCACCCAGCCATGACTAAATGCTCTCTCCAATGCACTGCTGTCAAAAGAAAAATAACTCCACCATTACCTTGCACATGGCTCATTCTTGGGCAACCCCTCCTATAATTTGGAGGAATTTTCCTGACTCTTAGTCCAATACTCAGATGATCCAACACCAAACAACCTTACTGCTAATGTATCATAACCAATTGGATGTTATGACCCATTCTCTATTTCTGCCCAAGTTCCAATCACTGTGGGTTTTTTTGTGTGTGTGTGGTACGCGGGCCTCTCACTGTTGTGGCCCCTCCTGTTGCGGAGCACAGGCTCCTGATGCGCAGGCCCAGTGGCAATGGCTCACGTGCCCAGCAGCTCCGCAGCACGTGGGATCCTCCTGGACTGGGGTACGAACCGGTGTTCCCTGTATCAGCAGGCAGACTCTCAACCACTGCGCCACCAGGGAAGCCCCACTGTGTTCTTGTTACCAGTATTTTTACTATCTTTCTTAATAATCTGACTAGAAATGCAGCTCTTTTTCTAGGATTGGGCTCCTGCCTTTTTCTTGCCAGTTTTCTTTTCACAAATTAGGGCAACATTTACCAAAATGTATTTAGCTGGATTACACTTATAAGCTTCTCTGTGGACTTGATCTATGCTCAAGTCAGTTTGGGAAACACTGACCACTACAAACTCCTCTTGTAAATTCACAGTACATATTGGCACAGTAACAAGTCCAAATAGCTCCTCTCCCAACCTTGCTTATAGCCTCCATTTTTCCAACAACATCTATGGAAAGAATGGTCCATGAACACTTTGGATAATCTGGTTAATAGTCCTTCACTTTTGTAAACACCAGTCTGCTGACACATTCCTGATGCTTGCAAATCTGAATGTTTCCATTTCCAGATTTCTAGGCCACACTTCAAACCTTAACTGGACCTCACTAATACTAATTATCTCTATAAAATGCATCTATTCCCTCTCTTCTCATCCTCCAGACAATGGTTAATGGTGTTTCCTTTGTCTGCTTTTTCACCCTCCCAACTCTATTAGAATATTTGGGTTTTGTGTTGGGCTCCTGCACCAGTCCATTGATTTGTGACTATGTCATACAAGTTGACCAACAGGATAAAGTGGCCTTTCAGCTCTGACACAGCTACTTTCAGACACTGTTACTTACTAACCAAGAGCTAATCCCTCCTTTTCTTTGCTAAGAGAAACTTAGTTTTGTTTATGATGACACTGGGCCCAGTCTAGATACAATTAATGATTGGTTTGCACAAATCATGGAAATTCTACTCTTCTATGTTCCTTTTGTCACTAAGTATATTTATGTGACACACTTCCAGTAAATGCACTGTAAGAAGTCTTCTGTATAGTTTATAGAAAACAGTTTTCTCCTAATAAAAAGAAACCTCCTTTACCTTTTTCTTTTTTCCTTAAACATGGTTATATAAAGATGTGATGCTTGGAGCTGTAGTAGCTATCCTGTGACCATGAGTTGATAAGCCTGTGTATGGCAGAGTGAAAAGATAAACCAAGTCCGAGAACTTGATGACATTGATGGGCCACCGCATTCAAGACAAAGTCACCTATATTGAGATATCTTAGCTATGGGTTTTCTGGTATTGTAGCCAAAAGTATTCCTAACTGGTGTAAGTTTCCACTCAAGCCACTGTCACAATAGCCTGCAGAGAGTAAAAGCTGAACTAATTGTATTCAATGTAACCAGTCATAATCACCAAGAAAAAAAGATTAAACAAAATAAACAATAACGGGCTTCCCTGGTGGCACAGTGGTTGAGAGTCCACCTGCTGATGCAGGGGACACGGGTTCGTGCCCCGGTACGGGAAGATCCCACATACCGCGGAGCGGCTGGGCCCGTGAGCCGTGGCCGCTGAGCCTGCGCGTCCGGAGCCTGTGCTCCGCAACGGGAGAGGCCGCAACAGTGAGAGGCCCGCGTACTGCAAAATAAATAAATAAATAAATAAATAAACAAACAAACAATAACAATGTAAGTGGATAAGAGCAAATGACTTGCATTAGTATGGTTCAAAAGCATTTTTGGATACATAAAATGTGACACCCACTCTACTAATTGCTAGATACAAAGGAAAATATTGTAATACTGCACAGGCTCTTTCTTTTGAGAAGCTTACCACCTGACACAAAGAAACACACAGGGGAAAACAGCCATATGATATGAGTCACTGTAAAGGAAATTTTTGCCAGGGAAAAGTTCAGAGAAAGTCATAAATATGTGATATTTGAACTGATCCTTGAAACATAAGTGCTTTTAGTAAGAGAAAATGTGATATTTAGGAGGAATAGGAATTGAAGAGCACTCAAGGTAAAGGGGAGAACATGGAGGTATAAAATCTCTTGAGTCCTCCAGGTAAAACAGACGCCTCAAAGAAAGTCTCTGGATGTCTTATCTAACTAAACGTGGGCAAATCATATCTCCAACTCCCTGAAACAGTAGCTACTGGAGGCCCAGAGGCCAGTTTTCATCAAGGGACATCCACCTGGTTTTTAAGTTGATGTTCACTATGCACATTATTAGCACATGGGAGGAAACACACACTGAAATATTTAGAGACAAAGGGCCACTGATGATTTTTTTTAAGTTATATATTGATCAACTGATTGATAGACTGCAAATGCTAAACGAGGTAATATGCAAATGCTAAACGAGGTAATATGTTATCAATAGGTGAGTTTAGGTAAGAGTATACGACGTATTTGAAATGCTTTTATTTTTGCACCTTTTCAGTAAGTTTGAAATTATTCCTAAAGCAAAAGTAAAAAATGACAACAGCATATCCAAAAACAAAAACCCTGAACACTGTCAGGGCTGCACTGAGCTATCCTGTTTTATAGGAATATAAAATCTAAAAGGAAACTCTGAGCCAATGTGTAAATAGGTGTTAACGATTCATTGTACTATATGTAAAGACTAAAGAACAAGCTGAAGGCACCTTGTGATGCCTCCAGTCACATGTGAGAAAAAGCTGAAGGGGAATTAGACAGAGGAGTTTCAAACATCATCTCCAAGATTATGTAAAGTCCATCTTTACCTTGAGATTACGGAGAACTCATGCACAGAAAGGTTTATGCCTGGAGAGCACACAGAGCTGGAGGTGGAATCCCGAATTAGAATCAAGGGTTCTCACGGGCTCACACATGAGAAATATGGGGCATGGCAGATGCAGCAGCCCAGAATCTTCCAGGAAAGCTCAGGAGCTAGCTGGATCATATTTAGAAGAAATCATAATCTCTAGCAGAAGAGTGCTCCTGTGTCTGTGGAATTTGAATTGGTATCTGTCACATACATTAACGACATTTCTTAGTCAACACTGCAGTAAGGACAATTCTGGTCCCTCTCTGACTAGGGAGTTGGGCTTAATTAGCACCTTTCTGCAAAGTGCTGTATGTTTGTTCTCTTCCTCAGGAGACAGATTAATGACTAACTCCCAGAATTTATCCTGAAGGGAAGGTTATAGCAACTACCAAAATCCTTCCTTACAGAGGTGCTAAAAAGTCATGCACTGTATTTGCTTATCTGAATGCAATTTTAAAACCCATTGTAACATTATACATCAAAACCTTGATTATATTCATATCCAGTAACTCCACTCACTATTAGTAGTATAAATTAAGGAATAAAAAGGAGCTTTGTGAACAAAAATGTAGTTTTTAGGTTTTTATAGTAGTAAAAATAATGGAGGCAAACTTCATTGCCCAACAATAGGAAGATGGAAGAATAAATTAATGTGCATCTAATGTGTTAAGGTATACTATATTAAATTAAATTTGTATTTTTAAAGGGTTTATATTATAAAATTGTATTTTAAAGGGTTTATAATAACCAAGAGAAATATTTTGGAATCAGATGAAAATAAAATGTAAAACTGGCCACTGAAACTGTTTTTAACTAAAAATTCTTACTTTGAAAACAGTGGGAGGAAATAGCCCAAGTATGAAGAGTTGCTCTGTTTGGAAGATAGGACTATAACTGACATATCCTATTTCTACTTTTCCTTCTGGCCCAAATGTCTTAAGTTACCACAACTATTTTTATTAAGAAAACCAAAGCAATGAGAAAACTGCCTATTTTGCCTCTGCCCACACAGTCTGGCTATGCCACCCTATGTTGAAAAGCTTTCCATATTGCTATTATTTCTTAAAATTACCTCTTTCTTTGTTTTCCTCTGGCTTTTTACTTTCTGTCCCCTCACATTTTCTTCTTATTTATTCTTATTCCTAATTAATATGGGATTTGGAGTTCAAATCTGCCAACTAAAAATTGTCACTTGCCATCTGCCTCTACAAGGATGAAGTCACTAGCCACTACAGTCACTGACCTTCAACACACCCTAAAAGTTCAGGGTGGAGATCAGGAATGAGGCCCTCTGTGCTCTGGGAAAAACTGGCAGAACAGGCCTTCAGACAGATGTTTTCAGGAGATTTTATGAGCCCAATTCTTACACCTCCTCATGTCTAGAAGAGCACTAAAATCGTAAATGGTGGCATCTGCTCCTCGTGACTAGCAGAAACCTTCTGCAAAAATGTGTGTCTGACTGCATGTACCCCACTTCACCAAAATCCCATATATACTGACCTCCTCCCCTGCCTCTTCGGAGCAGTTTCTCAGAGCTTTCTGACATGCTGTCTCCCGTGATACAGTCCTCATTTTGCCCCAAATAAAACTTAACTCACAACTCTCACATTGTACGTTTTCTTCAGCTGACAAATCTTTGTGCTGAGATGTGCACTGGAATAGGCCCATCCGTTTGTGTTGGCTTTTGCTCGTGGCAGCAGAAATGCCACACTCCCTACCTGCAGCTGTGGTTTGATTGCTACCAGCCCCCTCCCCCCATTTACTGCTACTAACAGAGGGTGATCTGTGGCTCCTGCTCTGTGGGTTCCCTTTGGTTTCATTTCCCCAGAACTGTGCTAAAGCACATCCTCCACTGGGACGGCTGCTTAAACACCTTTCACCCCGTTTCTCTTCACTGACAAAGAGGGAATATTACATTGAGACTACCCGGGAGGCAAAGGCATTCGTGAGAAAAGCCGTTTTATTCTGTTTCTGTCCCCATGGTCAAGCTTATCTTTGAGAATGCCCTCAGTTTTAAAGGTGATTATTCACAGAGACACCTTTACTTCTCCCAGGTGTTATGTCCTGAAATATAATGGAATCATGGTAGACAGGAGCTTTTAAAGTCTACTTTTAGTTCATTTCCCCAATCTGAATGGAGATGCTCTTTGCAATCTCCTCACCCAGGTATTGCTCAACTGATCTTTAACCAACTCCAGCATGCACTCATAGTAGGAATCTCATTACCTCATGAGGATGCCCTTTTAGGGGCAACTTGCTTGGAAAGTTCTACCCTAGACCCAAAGACTTCCCTCCTCTATCTTCTGCTCACTGGTGAAGGTTTCATTTAAGAAGTTACATATTTAAAACCATTTCTTTCTCACTGACCAGACTGGTGTCTACATTTTTTGCAGACTGTAACCATTCTTATAGGTTAAGAAATTGTCTCTAGGTGGTAACATGAAAATGCACACATTATTCAATTTCTTGTTATGTCTCTAGCTCCAGTTTCCTAAAATCTGGACTGAGAAAAGGTATGCAATTCATTGTAATCATGTGAATCCCTTCATAGGCTATGGGGAGAAGAGGAGATATTTTCATTTTTCATAAAGTTTTCATGAAGTTCAAATGTTGGAAGTAATTTCATAAGCTTAGTGTCCTTTTGAGTTCCCATTTGACACTCCCAGAAAAAGGCTGGATGGCCTCCTCCTTCCCTTGAGTGCCCCTCTCTAATGTTAATATGAGTGCTAAATGCTTTATCTTTTTTTTTTTTTTTTTTTTTTTTTTTTTTTTTGTGGTATGCGGGCCTCTCCCTGTTGTGGCCTCTCCCGTTGCGGAGCACAGGCTCTGGATGCGCAGGCTCAGCGGCCATGGCTCACGGGCCCAGCCGCTCTGCGGCATGTGGGATCTTCCTGGACCGGGGCACGAAGAACCCGTGTCCCCTGCATCGGCAGGCAGACTCTCAACCACTGTGCCACCAGGGAAGCCCAATGCTTTATCTTTTAGTATCTTTTATTTCTTCCTGACTATAAAACAGAGATATTATCCTCATTGAACATCTGAGGAAGTAAATTTCAGACAGGCTCCACGGCTAAACCTCATGGGAAACTTCATGGGAAGACAGCAGCAGGGCCAGGGGCCCAGCTCAGCATCAAGTGTCCTAAATAAAACTCCTGTGCTCTTTCCAGTACACTACGTGACCATTTTATATTATCAATCTCAAGCCAAATCTATCTTTCTCTTGTTTTTCCTGCACAAAATAAGTCTAATCCTTATGCCACAAAGGAGCTATTCAAATCACTGAACTACAGTAGTAAATAATGTCCTCAAAAATTCATTTGTACTCTCATGTCCTTAACTGCTCCCTGAAATGACAGAGGTTCCAGCCCCTTCTCTGCACTGGGTCATCACTTCTGAGTGCTGTTCAGAGGGTGCCTAGAACTCAACAAGATATTACGCATGAATAGTGAGAAACCACTATTTTCCTTGCAATAAAGTCACTATGCAAACTCAGCTCAGGGCAGTGGCATCACCAGAGGGGTGGGTGAAGAGAAGTCAACAGGGGCCCTGTCCTGTTTGGGCTAAGATTATCCTTAGATAAACTAGAAGTGAGTTTTGAGTCACAGTTTGAATGATGGGTAAGACTTGCAGCATTGTGGAGGAAGGACTGAGTGTGAACATTCATTTGGCACTTGTGTTAGAATAATTTCAAGATCAGGACACTGTCTGTGGGCTTCTCTGGAGAAGAAAGGTGAATTTTTGTGAATGTTCTGGTAAAGAGACTTAAAAACGATTCTTTCAGTATATAATAATTTGAATGTGATAAAGTTTATTATTTTGATTCCAGGAAATTGCATGCCATCTTACTTCAAACTGTGAGGGGGTTTTGGGTTTTTTTTTTCCAGTGTACTACTTTTTTATTCTTTTATTTTTTTTCTACAGCAAAAATAAGCCAATGGAATTTTTTCCCTGCTCTTCCTTTCATGCTGTTGACTGCATGCAGTCAAGATGCTAATTACAACCACCTAATTTAAATGCCAAGTTTACCCTGAAATAGATCCCAGTAATTCTGCAAAATTACTATTGGGCATGGAGGATGCAAAAGATATGCTCAAATAACCTGTATTTTGCTTAAAGTGATTTAAATGGAGAACTCTAGCATTTTCAGCTTCCGTGCCCAACAGATTACATTGAGAGTGTGCAGGATGGTAACCATGGCTGGAAGTGCACTGATGGAGGCAAAACCCATCTCTAATGGCAGAGTACAAAAAACCTACTTTATTTTTCGTATAACCAGCCAGAACTTCTGGAAGCAGTTAAGAAGCAGCCTTACTAAAATATAACCATTGCAGAGTTATTAAACCACAATGACTAGCAATATGATTAAAGAGCTAAACCAATCTATGAATAGTCTTCTGTCTTCCTCAAAGTAGCTGATAATAAAAATAAATGTATGGAGTACAATGGAATTGAGCAGTATGGGACTATGCCAGAGAGCTAGTAAAACTGACATCTACTAGTCAACTTTGAGTCAGATAGAGGAGAACTTCCTGGTATTGGCAGAACCTAGCAGAAAAAAGGTCTGAAGGAATAGGAATGAGCAGGCCTCTGCTCTTAACTATTATGAGTCAAGAACTGGCTGACTGTCAAGTCAATCAACAACTGGCTGATTGTCAAGTCAATCAACAATTGACTGATTGTCAAGTCAATTGGATGATGTGAAATTCAATATTCTGGGAACAAACGGATTTAGAAGTTACTCTGTGTGGGGGCGTGGAACAGTAACTCAAGCATTGGATGGAAGGAAGGGTCAGGTTAAATTCTTCCTTAATATCTTCCTAATATCCTTTATAGCTTATTTAAGCTATGATTTTGAAAGTTAATGCCCTTTACTCAAGTGAATTCACTTCTACAGCCCAAAGAAAGAGTTTTTAAAATGATTTATGTGCATGGGGATATTTCTTTATTCCTGCCTTTTTGCACACTCTCCCTGATAATGATTGAGGCTGTGGGTTACTGCAGAAGTTTAGAATACTCTTCATGGTTACAGAAGGCTTTCCTGGGCTCTACCCTTCCCCAGGGCACACACATATTTCCATCATTCCCAGGGTCCATACAGTTGGTAGATTACCCATAGATGTATTTTGGTCCTTTTTCTTTTTCATGACTAAATAGCTTGAATGACCTCAAAAGGAAAACTACCAGAGTCCATCAAAAATATCTAATCAATTCACAATTATTGATTCATCATCTACAACTTGCAAGGATCTCCTTTTCAGTTAGCTGATTCACAGCATGAGTAGAGTCATTCAACCACTGATGGTGAGTCTGAGTAAATTGATGATGATTAAGGTCCCTGAATGTAGGGCCCATCAGCTTCAGTGATGCCAATGCCCCACCTACACTAATAATCACAGACTCAGCTCTATCACCAAGTCGGCATATTAAAGCCTGTGAATGGCAGAATGCAGAGTCCAATCCAATTAGCTTTGCAATGGTGTTTATCACCTATCAGGATGCCCATAATTTCCACTGCATGTTTGACAACCTCTACTTTCTCTTTCTTATCTTGTGGACCCAAACATATCACAATAAGGAAATTGGAAATGCACATTTGCACTGTCCCCTTTTGCAATATCGTTGCTGCTACAATGATGACACATTTCACCATTTATATATCTTGTGACCCTATTAACCAACATTCAGTATGTTTCCCTCTTTAATTTAGAAATGCTTTTTGCCATGCCACGCATCTGCCACCAACTCAGGTAAGACTGAGGATAAATGTCTGGGTCAGTAGCACATGAAATCTAACTGAATGGCTCAGAACTCTTGTATTTACATCTGTTCTGCTTTGCAAAGACCAGAGAGATAGAAAACAAGGATGGAGGTTGAAATAGTCTCTGAAGCGCCCAAGCAAAACTGGGCCCTATATTAGAAAAAGATTGCCTCAGATTAAATGTTTACTTCCAAGGATGCAATGCCATATTTTACAAAAGTTATTTCTAGACAGTGGTCTTTCTGCATTTCTATCTATAAAGGGCATATTAATTAGGTTGTCACATAAACCAACTCAGTAATAGGACAGTTATTTGTGTATTTAATTGAATTCTGGATTATAAACTCACTGTTCATTGTTACAAATGGTTATTATAGATTTGGGATGCATTTTTTTAAACAAAAAGGAGTGTGGGAAATAGAAAAGTACACAGGCTAGGTTCACAGGGCATATAAGCCTCTTTCCACCACTTACTAGCAATGAGAGGGAAAGTTAGCCTTGAGAGCTACAGGCTCCTTATCCTTAAGTGAGCATATTAACACTTTAAAAATGGGGTTTCTGGAGGATTCAAGGAGGCCAAGACTGTGAAGCAACCAGCACAGATTCCAGAGAGTACTACACGCACTCAACATGCATTAATATCACTTCTGGTCTGTCCAGAGTGGGAAAGATCTTTAAGGTCCTTTGAAGCTCACTGATCTAGCAACTCCTTGATATGTATTCAGGTTCTAAAATGCTTTATCAAATGTACATATTTTACATTTGTCCTTTCTTGAATTTAATAAGGCATCTGTGGTTCCCAAGTACTAAGTTGGGTCTAATATTCTATGAATTTATTAAGCAGTCTATTTCATTTATTCCTTATTAAAAAACTAAAAAAAAAAGGGTCAAGCTGGTACATTATGGTTATTTTAAAATTAACATTGGATTAAACACTTTATATGTATACGTATGAGTGTATTTAACAGCAGAAATAATAGAAAATATAGGCTTATAATTTCCTAGAATAAAAAGTTGTTAAAAACACTGAATTTTTAAAAACTGATTCAGACATTTTCCACTGATAAATATTTCATTTTGTAATTTATGTTCTCACTAGTGTAAGACAGCGTATGATGTTACCATGCATTCTAGAGGTATAGAGATATCTAACTGCATCACCAGCTTTTGCCACCAAGGAAAAGTAAGAAAACAGTTCAAAAAAAAAAAAAAAAAAAGGAAGGGAGGGGATATTTGGTAGTAATTAGAGCAAAAGAGTTTCTATCTCAAATGTTAAATCTTGTGGCTTCAAACATGAGCTGCATAGCAATTCAATAGAAAGCTTATGAAAGAGGTGATTTTTCTTGCTGCTGTCTTTAATGAAACAGAGTTGACTTTTTAGAAAGTCAGACTAAATAAAGAAATAATACTCATACATCTTAAGTGCTGGAGGAATTTTACATGTATTAACTCCTTTAAATTTTACAATACTGCTGTAAAGGTGTGTCAATATCCAGACACACATTTAGTATGACAAGAATAAAGCATTAAGTTGTTAACTAAAGTCATGAAGGTAGTAATAAATGCCAGGTCTTTCTGTCTCCAAGCCCAAGATAGCCCAGTGCCTTCTAAGGGAATCCTGTTAGGAGTGGTTAGGAAAGACCAAGTAGGAGTGTGAAAATTTTAATGTGGATGCAGGAAGCCTTCTAGGGTTCCTTCTCCACTCCACCTGTCTCTGAAAAAGAACATGTAACTATGGGGGAAGCAAATGCAATAGTCCAGGCAGGGCCATAGTAATAATTTTTTGTTGTTGTTTTGGTTGGAACTGAGACTTCTACCCTGTGCACATGCAAAAGTATCCCCAAAACACTGCACAGAGATTATATGCTTAAAAATAATTTTCATAATTATTTAAAGTCCATTGCCTATTTTAGAAGGAAAAGGTTTTACCTTGCAAATATCTGCCTCTTCCACTTTCCTTCCTGCTTTGCAAGAGGTGCTAGGCCTTTCTGTATCACTACGACTGTACTGTGATTTGGCTGAGAACTCCAGGAAGGCTGGGCCCGTGTCTACTTTGTTGAACCCGGTATCTATCCCTGAAGCCTAACACAATGCCTGGCACAAAGAAGATGCTAAAGTAAAGTGTGTGGGAAGGATGGATAAACGATAAGCAAGTAAAATCTGAAAATCCTGGAACCAGGAGGAGAACAAATCTGATTGAGAGTCCTCATTGGAGGAGAGACAAATGAACTAAGCAGATTTTCGAGGCGTTGCCTAGGCAAACCCCAAAGGGCAATAATACACAGAAGCATAGGCCCTTTACAAAAGTCAGAAGGAGCCTGGGGCTGAGGGACCAGTTCGGGCACTGTGGTGTTAAAAACAGAGCTCCAGAATGCTTCAGCCCTACTCCCAAACTTTACAAGGAGGAATCCCAAAAGTAACAACTTTTCACATCCTTCTTTATTTGCTGAAGGAGTACAAAGAGAAAGAACAGAATATCTAGAATCCAATTCGTGTTATCACTATGATTATTGGAACCCCGGGTGAACTGCGGTCTCATTCAAATACAATGAGGAAGCCCAAAGTTTAAAGAAAGTCCTGGCAGAGATTATAGAGTAGAACTATAATACACACATAGTTTTTCATTTTAGGTTTGAATCACAATAGAAAAGGGGGTGGAGATAATGGAATGAACATGGTATTCGTCTCAGGCACATGATTTTTATCAACTCCACTGTTACACTCTCTGTATCTTTTCTCCAAATAAATTAACACAGCCCCCATCCCCGCAAAAAAAAAAAAAAAAAGACCATGTTGTTGTGAATTTCAGAGGGATAAAATTTCTTGTTTCAAGAAAGACAATTTGCTTCCTAGTCCGAAGAGGAAGGACCATCACTGTATAGAAATGGCATTGCCTTTATGATGAATAACACAGCTAATTTCTTAGGTCCTTACTAGCTTTATAAATGTGAAATTATATTTTAGTAAAAGGAAATGCCAGAGATAACATATACGCAGTTCGATCCCCTTACAGAGTATGCTTTGAAAGGGTGTTAAATGTGTTCCACTCTTTCTCAGCCACAAACAGTTTTTGGCTATCTGCTGACCCAGATGAAAGAAGGCCCACATCTTTTATTGACATGTGAATTGAGGTAGGAAGAATGAAGCCTGGGAAACCATGATTAATGCTTGCATTCTACTTCACCAACCCCAGGCACAGGCTCTGAGAAAAAAAGACAGACATATGGACATGCTGGGAATTAACAGACTTGAGTCAGGCTTTGGCTGCAGTAGTTGTGAAAAACATGGATGTTGGTGTCAGACATGCCTGAGCTTCCAATAGTACTGTAATATCTAATAGCTGTTTGACCTTGGGAATTAACTAAGCTTAAGTTCAACCATCTTCAAAAGGAAGTTGGTAAGGATAGCTTCATCTTAGGTTTTCCATGAAGAGTAAATGAGATGTTTTAGTACTTCACCCCAGTCTAAGCTGTTTCAAGTTAATCAGATCAATGTTATTTTATAGTCCGTGGGAAAGTGTTAATGGCTTTTAGTGGGATCTCTGTCTTTTGGGAGAATAACCAACCCTGTGTAATCTCAGGTAATACTAAGAGTCGACACACACCATTTATTCTGTCAGCCACTGTGCTGTTCCACAGGCATCCAATCATTCATTCATCACACCTCCATAAACTGGTTACTATCCTCATTTTAAAGGGAAAAAAATGAGGCTTCTCTGCCAGAAAATAGAGCTGGTCAGTTGTTAGAGCTGGGGTTTTCCCAAGGTCTGTTTGTTTCCAAGGCCCTTATATTAAGTTTTGTTGGGGAAAGATGAGAGAGGCCCATGAATCCACTTTTCACCATCATCCATGATGTAACCTTCCAGCAGGTCTGATTTTATCCTGATCAATAAGTCTTTAACTAGAGTAAAAGGGGAAGCTTGAAGAGGCAAACTTTTAAGTTCCCCAAATCTTCAAGATTCCAACTTCCCTAATTTACATGTGGAATAATAAAAAACTTAAGTGCAATTGTCATTTCAACACTGGGGCACCAGTTCTCAGTGACACTGGGCAATTTAATTAAGCTCAGATGCTCTAAAATGAAATTAAGTATCTCCATCTCACTGAGATGTTATGAATATTAAATAATATATATATATTATACCCTTGATGTTGCCGATTGCAATAAGCACATAAGGGATTGTTATTAACCTGCAGATGACAAAAGACCAAAGGCACTTACAGAAAAAGGATGAAGGCTAGTGCTTCTTAATCTTATAAGGCAGTGGTGAGTAGGATGACTTAGCGATTGTATTCATGTTCTAGAGTTGCCACAGTAAACTACTACAGACTTCACGGCTTAAACAAAGGCCAGAAGTTCAAGATCAAGGCACTTTCAGGGTTGGTGTTTTCTGAGACTTTTCTCATTGACTTGCAGGTGGGGTCTTCTCCCAATGTCCACATATGGTCTTCCCTCTGTAGCGTATATGTCTCAATATCCTGTGCTTGGGATACAAAATTAATGCACAGAAATCTCTGGCATTCCTATACACTAATGATGAAAAATCTGAAAGAGAAATTAAGTAAACACTCCCATTTACCACTGCAACAAAAAGAATAAAATACCTAGGAATAAACCTACCTAGAGAGACAAAAG
Organism: Hyperoodon ampullatus; assembly: GCF_949752795.1. Classification (NCBI taxonomy): domain Eukaryota; kingdom Metazoa; phylum Chordata; class Mammalia; order Artiodactyla; family Ziphiidae; genus Hyperoodon; species Hyperoodon ampullatus. The sequence goes on along the minus strand of NC_136914.1, from coordinate 70,115,737 downwards.
ACCTGTATGCAGAAAACTATAAGACACTGATGAAAGAAATTAAAGATGATACAAACAGATGGAGAGATATGCCATGTTCTCTCTTGATTGGAATAATCAACATTGTGAAAATGACTATATTACTCAAAGCAATCTACAGAGTCAACGCAATCCCTATCAAAGTACCAATGGCATTTTTCACAGAACTAGAACAAAAAATTTCACAATTTGTATGGAAACACAAAAGACCCTGAAAAGCCAAAGCAATCTTGAGAAAGAAAAATGGAGCTGGAGGAATCAGGCTCCCAGACTCAGACTATACTACAAAGCTACAGTAATCAAGACAGTATGGTACTGGCACAAAACCAGAAATATAGATCAAGGGAACGGTATAGAAAGAACAGAGATAAACCCACGCATCTATGGTCAACTAATCTATGACAAAGGAGGCAAGGATATAGGATGGAGAAGAGACAGCCCCTTCAATAAGTGATGCCAGGAAAACTGGACAGCTACATGTAAAAGAATGAAATTAAAACACTCCCTAACACCATACACGAAAATAAACTCAAACTGGATTAAAGACCTACATGTAAGGCCAGACACTATAAAACTTAGAGGAAAACACAGGCAGAACACTATATGACATAAATCACAGCAAGATCCTTCTTGACCCACTTCCTAGAGAAATGGAAATAAAAACAAAAATAAACAAATGGGGGGCTTCCCTGGTGGCGCAGTGGTTGAGAGTCCGCCTGCCGATGCAGGGGACATGGGTTCGTGCCCCAGTCTGGGAGGATCCCACATGCCGCGGAGCAGCTTGGCCCATGAGCCATGGCTATTGAGCCTGCGTGTCCGGAGCCTGTGCTCCGCAACGAGAGAGGCCACAACAGTGAGAGGCCCACATACCGCAAAAACAAACAAACAAACAAAAAAAAAAAAACAAATGGGACCTAATGAAACTTAAAAGCTTTTTCACAGCAAAGGAAAACATAAACAAGATGAAAAGACAACCCTCAGAATGGGAAAAAATATTTGCAAATGAAGCAACTGACAGAGGATTAATCTCCAAAATTTACAAGCAGCTCAAGCAGCTCAATTTCAAAAAAACAAACAACCCAATCCAAAAATGGGCAGAAGACCCAAACGGGCATTTCTCCAAAGAAGATATACAGATTGCCAACAAACACATGAAAGAATGCTCAACATCACTAATGATTAGAAAAACGCAAATCAAAACTACAATGAGGTATCACCTCACACGGGTCAGAATGGCCATCATCAAAAAATGTACAAACAATAAATGCTGGAGAGGGTATGGAGAAAAGGCAACCCTCTTGCGCTGTTGGTGGGAATGTATATTGATACAGCCACTATGAAGAACAGTATGGAGGTTCCTTGAAAAACCAAAAACAGAACTACCACATGACCCAGCAATCCCACTACTGGGCATATACTCTGAGAAAACCATAATTCAAAAAGAGTCATGTACCACAATGTTCATTGCAGCTCTATTTACAATAGCCAGGACATGGAAGCAACCTAAGTGTCCATCAACAGATGAATGGATAAAGAAGATGTGGCACATATATACAATGGAATATTACTCAGCCATAGAAAGAAACAAAATTGAGTTATTTGTAGTGAGGTGGATGGGCCTAGAGTGTGTCATACAGAGTGAAGTAAGTTAGGAGGAAAACAAATACCATATGCTAACACATATATTTGGAATCTAAAAAAAAAAAAAAGAAAAAAATTGGTCAGAAGAACCTAGGGGCAAGACAGGAATAAAGACACAGGCCTACTAAAGAACGGACTTGAGGATATGGGTAGGGGAAAGGGTAAGCTGGGACAAAGTGAGAGAGTGGCACGGACATATATACACTACCAAACGTAAAATAGATAGCTAGTGGGAAGCAGCCGCATAGCACAGGGAGATCAGCTCAGTGCTTTGTGACCACCTGGAGGGGTGGGATAGGGAGGGTGAGAGGGAGGGAGACACAAGAGGGAAGAGATATGGGGACATGTATAACTGATTCACTGTGTTATAAAGCAGAAACTAACACACCATTGTAAAGCAATTATACTCCAATAAAGATGTTAAGAAAAAAAGAGGCAAGCATCCTGCCAAAGTCAAAGACAAATGTCACTCTTGTAATAAAACTCAATTATAGCCAAATTAATCATAATAATGTTGTGGCCTGTTAAAGAAAATGGAGCAATTTTGAGGAAATCCGTCTAAAACATTGGGAGAAACATATAACCACAGAAGCTCTAGCAGCCCCGATGGGCAGGAGACACAGATCACAGGTGGAATTGTTGGCCAGGACACGGGTCCTCACTGAAGGCCTGAGAAATACTCTTCTCTTCCGTAATGGTATTTTAGTTGACTACTTTATTAGAAACAGTGAATAATCAGAATTAAGCAACCTCACAGAACTTTAGAAATGTTTGCCCAGTGTAGACAGATGGACCCTAGCTCCCTACATCAACAAATCCCCCAAACACAACTGAAGACCTGAGGAAACGCTTGCATGGTGTAGAGGAAGAAACTGTGATTTCCGTGCCAATCAACCTGTGGCTTATGCAATGCTCCCATACTTATGAAACTCTCTCCTATTGCCTTGCCTTGGTCTCCTGCCAAGCGGTACAGGGAGCTCACTTTGACATTGTTTTTCATAAGAAATCTCATTTCTCTTAGCAACTTGTGGTTTTCTTTTTGGACTTCATAGGCAGATTCCACAGAGAGAACAATCAAGAGGAGACTATCACACCGAGCATTTTACTAATCCCCAGCAGACGTTTATGTTCCAGCCTTGCAGGCTCCCCAGAGGTCCTTAGCCTCTCCTCTCCTCACTCACTGGTGTCAGACTCCCCTCTCCTTCATGCTTCATCCTTCTCCATGAACTCTGACTGGGTGTCTCCATGCACGTATGTGTGTGTGTATGCATAGCATCTGAGCATCTTCCCCAGGCTTGCACAGGCAGAGCCCCTGCCCATTACAGCATTGGCAGAGAACACCCCTCAACCAGGGCACTCAGAAAAAACAGAGAGTTTCTAATCCTCCAATGCATATTCACAGAAACACATTTTACCTTCAATTTTATAATCTAAACAATTTGCTTAGCCTCTCAGGGCTTCAATCTTTTCATATACAAAGTGAAAACAATTCATACCTTATAAGACTCTAGCAGAGCTTAAGAAAGATAACCTATATATGTGCCCAACAGAGGGTTTGGGCCAGCAATCATGCTTAGTGAAAATCAGCATTCTTCCCTCCCTATTGATGGAAAGAGGGAGAGACAGAAGACTACAGGAAACAGAAGGAAACGTTCAAGAAAAACACAATCTATTGACATCAAACGTTATATGCTATGAACCACTTTTTTAAATAAATCTATCATTCCCTTTTTTTGATAATTTAATTTATTTATTTTTGGCTGCGTTGGGTCTTCGCTGCTGAGCATGGGCTTTCTCTAGTTGCAGCGAACGGGTGCTACTCTTCGCTGCAGCGCGTGGGCTTCTCATTGCGGTGGCTTCTCTTGTTGCAGAGCACGGGCTCTAGGCACACAGGCTTCAGTAGTTGTGGCTCACGGGCTCTAGAGCCCAGGCTCAGTAGTTGTGTTACATGGGCTTAGTTGCTCCGTGGCATGTGGGATCTTCCTGGACCAGGGATTGAACCGTGTCCCCTGCATTGGCAGGCGGATTCTTTTTTTCTTTTTTTTTTTTTTAAGGGCTTCAAATGCTTGGCTTTTTATTTATTTGTTTATTTTTGGCTCTGTTGGGTCTTCATTTCTGTGCGAGGGCTTTCTCTAGTTGTGGCAAGTGGGAGCCGCTCTTCATCGCAGTGCGCGGGCCTCTCACTATCGCGGCCTCTCTTGTTGCGGAGCACAGGCTCCAGACACGCAGGCTCAGTAGTTGTGGCTCATGGGCCCAGTTGCCCCGTGGCATGTGGGATCCTCCCAGACCAGGGCTTGAACCCATGTCCCCTGCATTAGCAGGCAGATTCTCAACCACTGCGCCACCAGGGAAGCCCGGCAGGCGTATTCTTAACCACTGCACAGCCAGGGAAGTCCCTATGATATCATTTTTAGTGAATGCATTATGAACATGCTGCAGGAGGAAATGGAGAACATAAGTGTAGAATGGTAGAATGATTTATCAGGGAGGGCGTCACGTGGGAAGTAGTGCTTTGAGCTGGGACATGAGATAGTTTGGGCAGATGGAGGTGAAGAATAAGGCCATTTAGTTCTAAGACTTGATTTCAGATAAGTTCCATTGTTTGTGGAAGCCTGGGGTTAAGAGGGCAGGGAAAAGTGCTCATACCATTACTGCTGGCCACAAGCAGCATTCAGTTTGTCTACACTGTGGGCATGTGGGTTTTAAAAAAAGTTGGGCAAATGTAGAAAAAAACATTGCACATAAATGGACAATATTAAAAAAAACACTTCTTTCGAATGAAGGGTTGGTACCTGTTCCTCAGTGTTTATATCCAAGGTTGTATCTCCTTCAACATTAAGAAAATGAGTGCATCTAATTAAATCCATGTAATAGGACAATAAAATAATCAATATCCTGAATAGCAAGAGTAGGTTGTTTTAATTTTGAATACCAATGGCTTTTGAGTTACTATGGCAATAGTGTTCTCTGGGAGATTATAACAGATTTTTAAAAACATGTTGAAGGGCATTGCCTTGGCGAAGTTTTTCACTGTGTGCTTGCACGCAGACAGGTATGTCTATGTGTGCACCTCTGTATGTACGAGTCATGTGAGTGCATGTAGCATACGTGTATCCTGTTTAAAAGAGACCATTGCTAAGGCTAAGTGCACTAGTATTTAAAATAATATATAAAACACATTCTTGGTATTCTCACTAGCCTTTTTATCTCACACAAATAGTTAGTTGCAAGGAAAGCTCAGATAATCAGTAACAGGTAGTTATTTTCTGTTTGCTGGTTTGTCTATTTAATGGTACATCTTATCTGCCTCCCTTTCCCTTTTTATTCTCCCTCTTCAAGGATTAAATGGCTAGCTTTTATCAGATCCCCCCACATACAGAATTTTGCTATCTCTTTCTGTGATTGTGATGAATCTTAATGCCTGAAATTTATTAAGCACACTAGGAAGTGAAGGATCCGGCCTATCACAGAAGCACCACTTCTAATAGTATCTACTGAGGTCCCATAGCATTGTGTTTCCTATTAAAATAATTTAAAATCTGCCTAGATAGATTTGTAGTAAACCACTTAGTTATGTTTAAATGTTGGGGATGTTAACTAAACATGTAAATAAATACTACAAGATAGTGTTTATATGAATAGGTATACCTAAGAAGTATAAAAATAAAAAGGACAATACTGAAAAATTTGTATACTCTGAATAGTCTACAGGTGATGTTATAAAGAAGGAACATACAATTAACAATGAGGAACTAGAAATAAAGATATAAAGTTAATTTGAGTATGTATTCTTAAGTAGAGACCTTGCATCCGAAGACTCTAGATATATTCATGGCCAGACATTTTCCTTTATTTATCTTCATATAATCAGGTATATATCAGTGAATTCTCTAGGATATATTTCTAAATTCACAAACTATGTCTAGACTGACTGAATAGCTCTAAACAGCTACAGTAATGAATAATAAATTAATCAATTCGGACTTTTATGTGATAGGTAATTAGCGAGAGCTTTAAGAAGGTACTAGAATGCTTAACATCGTCTTCAAATCAATGACATCTGGACTCACAGATTTCCAGATCTAACTTAACCCAAACAGGTGTGTAGAATAATAATAGATCCCAAAGGCTACCACCTATTTATCAATAAACATTAGAGACTATACAACAGCGGTTTTCAAAGTGTGGTCCCTGGATAGGTAGCATTAAGATCACCTGTGACGTGTTAGAAATATAAATATCAGGACTGACCCACACTTACTGAATCAGAGACTCTGAGAGTGGGGTCTAACAATCTGTGTTTTATATAAAAGCCTTCTACAAGATTTGGGTGCAGAAGGAATTTTGAGAATCACTGCTGATAGGTAATGGGATTAAAGGGAAGGGGAGAAAATGGGCAGTTTTATCGCAGGTAGAATAATGGTTAAGACTGTGAGCTCTGAACAAAAAGTGGATTGAAATCTTGCTTCTATCACAATTTCTGAACTTCATGCAAGCTATTTCTCTTTCCTTAATTTTAGTTTCCTTTCCTGTTAAAAAAGAATCATAATAAAGCATTAACTGCACATAGTTAATACTCAGTAAGTAATGATTATTTCGTTAATGATTTTTCTAAGCCACAAAATTAGAGCTGGCAAATGCTTATTAAATTCAATTTGACTTTTTAAAAATCAATTTATTCACATTTTCCAATTTGTAAAAATTAATTCTGGCTATTGGCATAAAGCTCTAGTATTTATACTTCTCTGTCCACAACTTGTGAAATAAACAGATTAAAATGAACAGAGTATAAACATGTCAAGCTCATTGTAAAATGCTGTTCTACACATCTGCACTAAAATAAAGGTTTTCAAACTTGGCTCCCATGAAACACGAATGTTCCACAAAGTGGCCCAAGGTAGTCTGCTGTTAAAATAAAATACTGGTGCCCCTTCTGTTTTTTTAATGATTGACTAAATATTCAAATATAACTAAACAAATGACAACTTACAGATATGAGCTCCCCCAAACATTATATTCAGTACAGGAAGAAGTACATTCATATAAAATAGAAATATTTTCTAGAATATATGTATTATCATCTCATAAGATGATTAGCTATATCAATGTCTCTGAACATTTCACAAACTACCTCCTGAATTGCAGCCTCTCAAAGACTGAGAAATACTATTCTTAAAGGGTATTCATCTCTAATGGATGTAAAATTTTCTTGTTTTTAATCCACTAATCAACAGCAATGTCAACACCATGGATGTTAAATCTTATTTTTCAAATTATTGGACTCAAACTCTATGATCTAAATAGCTACAGAGAAATTTTGAGAACCTAGAATCACAATGACTTTAGAAAACAAACTCATTTTATATTCTAAGAGATATTAGTAACGCTTCATGACTCAGGGCCACAAAACATTTCCCTCAGCACCCAGCATTGCTAAGCAGTACCTTTGGAGTCAGAAACATATTTTAGAACATTAATACATATTTTCAGTGTCAAACTTTCCAGCCAAAAAATGTAGGCTTGCCAGCACTGCATATATATTTGAAATGTACATTACAAAAATATGATAGTGTACAAATCTTATAGCATATCTAAGAATAAAGTTCTGAAGGGACTTGGGAAATGCCAATAATTCATAAATAAGAGTGTATCTCACTAAACATCAGATATTTTTCCAAAAAAATAGACTTCTGTGCACAGGAAAATTTTCAGTAATATCAATTTTGAGAACTTCCAGAATCTGTGGCATTATTTGTCCTGCTAAATTAATGCTGCATATCTTTTCACTAATTCAAAAATATTTGTACATTACTAGAATAGATCCCATTAACAGCACTTGCTTCTACTTTGGGATCCAGAATGAGAAGTACATTGACTCTTCATTTAATATCAGTTTTCATGTGTGTGTGTGTGTGTGTGTGTGTGTGTGTGTGTGTGTGTGTATTTTACCATGGTCCTACAATATTTTTTAAAGGAAAAAGGAAAATAAGAGAGAAGAGAAAAAAGGAGAAGAGGAGGGGAGGGAGGGAGGGAGGGAGGGAGGGAGGAAGGGAGGGAGGAAGGAAGGAAGGAAGGAAGGAAGGAAGGAAGGAAGGAAAGAAGGAAAGAAAAGAGGAAAGAGAGGGAAGGAAAGAAAGAAAAAAAGAAAAAGTTAAAAATTTTAAAAGAAGACAAATCTATTCCAGATGAAAACTCATTGAAAACAGATAAAGCTCTTTGACAAATGGCTGCTTAATAAGATATAAAATATCTTTAAAAACCATTAGCCAGTATTATAATTAAAGTATATTCATCATTTATTCTGGGGCTGACATAATAAAATAGACATTGTTGTAGAAGACTGATGGGAATTTAAACTAGGACAATCTTTCTGGGTAGCAATTTGACAATAAATATTACTAATCAATAACAGAGTTATATTTCAGTCCTAGTAGTTCCCCTACACAAAGCTGTATATTCAAAACATTACTAAGTTGTACACAAATAATTTCAAAAATATAGATTTGTTTAAAATGTCTGCCCTTCCTCACAATGGAATACAACACAGTCATTAAAAACCATACCTTGGGGCTTCCCTGATGGCGCAGTGGTTGAGAGTCTGCCTGCCGATGCAGGGGACACAGGTTCATGCCCTGGTCCGGGAAGATCCCACGTGCCGCGGAGCGGCTGGGCCCGTGAGCCGTGGCCGCTGAGCCTGCGCGTCCGGAGCCTGTGCTCCACAACGGGAGAGGCCACAGCAGTGAGAGGCCCGCGTACCACAAAAAACAAACAAACAAACAAAAACATACCTTGTTCAGACTAAAGCAAAACTTCTCAGTCTTCTTCTTGTCAAGATGTATACCCTGAATAACATTCAGATAAAAGTCACTCACGGCTCCCAGCATGAGAGCCGTGCCCTTTTCCTCCCTCTCAAGAAAGCAAAAAGGAATATAACTTAGTAAGAGTGACTCTGTACCACAAACCTTGAATCTGGTATAATTTTTAAGATAGTAAGTCAATCCAAATTTATGTGTTTTATGTATCATGGGTATGAAATTATGCGGCACTCCTCACTCATAACCAAAACACACCAATGTGCTTGGGATAAAGGCCATGGATGAGGATTGAACAGATTATTTCAAAGTACGTGAAGATGTCACCAACATTGTTTAGTGAAAAAAATCAATTAGGAGGCATTCTATTTGTCAGGAATTACATACTATTGAATTCAATAAATACAATAAAATTGAGGGACATTAAAATGTGATATTAGGTAGAATGCCCCCAAAGTAGTCATACCCTATTCCCTGGAACCTGTGAATGTTACTATACATGACATAAGGAAATCTGGAGATAGAATTCATGGATTTTAAAGTAGAGAGATTAGCCAAATTGGCCCAATCTAGTCACTTAAAAGTCTAATCACTTAAAAGCAAAGGACTTTCTCAAACTAGAGGCAGAGGAGATGCAGCAGCAGAAGTTGGAGTGATTGAAGCATAAGGATTTGAAGCACCATTACTGGTTTGAAGATGGAGGGGCCAGCACAACAAGAAACACAGGAGCACTAAGTGGGTGAGAGACGCTCCAGCCTGACAGCCAGCCAGGATTCAGGGACCTCAGCCCTACAGCCATGAAGGATCTGAATCTTCAACGACTTGGAGAAAACCTGGAAGCAGATTCTCCTCCAGAGCCTCTAAGTAAGAGCCCAGTCCAGCAGACACCTTGATTCCAGCCTTGTGAGATTCTAATCAGAAGAGTCAGCCAAGGCTACCCAGATTTCTGACCTAAAAAACTACTAGATAATACATTTGTTTTATTTTAAGCTGCTAAGTTTGTGGTAATTCATCATGGTATTACTAGAAAACTAATATTGTAGGTATATCAGGGTTGTGAGATGAAGTTAATTTTATTTTCTTCTTTACCCTCTTGACTTTCTAAATATTCAGTGAGGAAAAAAATAATTAAATTTTAACTTAGTTAAACTATATCCGCTTTTCACTGAGATAAGGTTTAGTGCATTTATGGAGATTCCATTACCAGATCAACTGTGATTCTTAGCAGGTGATTTTTTCAAATAAAGCTTTATGCAATTTGCTCTTCTGTCTGAAAATACGATCCACTGACATAATATAACCCTTCAATGTTTAAATCAAAGTTGTTCTGTAATTTTCCCAACTGATTTGTCACCACTATTCTGGCACAGAAAATAACACTTCTGCAGTTATAAAGGAGAAAAGATAAAACTTTCTTTCTGAATACATTGTTGTCCTGAGTGACAGACAATGCCAAGGATGCCCCTCAGACTTGCCTAGAAGGGTAAGTCATAATACTCAGTGTTGTGATGTCGCAAACCAAATCAATGCTATTCAAAGTCTGGGCCAGGGACTGGCACACTTTGAAAGGTACTGACTTCTTTCATGGGTAGAGTCTCGTTTTCTTCCATTTAATATAATTACAAAGGAAAAGCCAAGGAATTCATGAAGCTCATTATAGAGGCTTTTGAATGGGTCATGTTGATTCTTCAAATCTTATTTCCTGGCATACCTTCAGAGTTGGCTTCTTTTTCTAATGTTGTAAATTTGCAAATAGCATATGGTAAAATCTCAGGACAAAAAAGATAATGAGATCCTATCATAAAAAAGGAGGGAGACATTGTAATAGAATAATGTAATTTTTTTTTTTATTAATTAAAATCAAGAGGACTACTGGGGTAGGAAACTTTCAGCTGTAATTGATGAACAGTTCAAGACTCAGTGTGGACACGTCTGAGAATCAACAACATGAGAGAGGCATTATGGGGGTTCCACATGGGGTCATGGGGTTCCACAATTTTGTGAGTTTTACCTACAAGATCTCTACTAGTTTCTCACAGTGAAGACTGGAGAAAAATTCCTTGGTGCTTCTAGCAGGAGAGAGGAGAAACTCAGTCATTTTGAAATATGTGCAATGCATTCTGTTCCTAATAAGACCTGCCCTCAAGAGAAACTATTCTGCCAGAGCCTAACTGACCTGGTGGAAGGAAAATAACCCAACTACAATTTAATCTCCTATGTGGGGTGAATTCTCATAGTAATTCTATGAGAATTACTTGTGATGTTAATAGTTCACAGGCACAGATTCACTAAAAGACTGAGATCCAATAAAAGGACTATGGAAGTCTTCCCACACTTACCACCACATCAATGGGGGTAAATCTTGTACAAGATGGGAGACAAATCAAGGACACCAGAGGAGGCTGCAGCCTAGACACGTACAGCTATGGCAAGCAGTATAAGGTCATTTGAAAGAGGACTTGGATTAGTTGTAAATCTATACTGCAAACTCAAAGGCACCATTTAAAGTCAAAAAAGAAGTATAATTGATATACTAAAAGAGGAGAAAAAAATAAAATCATTTATGAGCACTAATACTTCTCAATTAAAGCCACAGAAGGCAGAAAAAGAGTGGAAGACAAAAAAGAAAAAAGAGAGCAAGGACAAGGAAAATAGTAAAAATATGGTAGATATGAATCCATCTGTATCAATAATCACTTCATTTTCCCAGCTTTGTTGAGGTATAATCGACAAAAAAACATCAATTGTCAATGTCATTTGTACATTTGTGGTGTACAATGTGATGTCTTGATATATGCATACATTATGAAATGGTTACCACATTAAGCTAATTAATGTATCCTTCAAATCACATATTTAACTTTTCTGTGCCTGTGTTGAGAACATTTAAAATCCACTTTCTTAGCAAATTTCAAGTATACGATACAGTATTATTGATTACAGTCACCATAGTATAATTATATCTCCAGAATTTAATCATCTTGTATGTCTGAAACTCTTTGACAAACTTTTCTCCATTTCTGCCACTCTACAGCCTCTGGCAACCATCATTTTACTGTCTGTTTCTATGAGTTAGACTTTTTTAGATTCTATATATAAGTGAGATCACACAATACTTATCTTCTTACACCTGGTTTATTTCACTTAGCATAATGTCCTCCAGTTTCATTCGTGTTGTTGCAACTCAAAATAGATTAAAGGCTTAAATGAAAAACCTGAAACTATGTAACTACTAGAAGAAAACAGGGAAGATGCTTTTTCACCTTGGTCTGAGCAACAATTTTTTGGATATGACCACAAAAGCACAGGCAACAAAAGCAAGAACAGACAAAAGGATTACATCAAACTCAAAAGAGTCTGCACAGAAAAGGAAACATTCAACAGAATGAAGAAATAACCTATGGAATGAAAATATTTGCAAATCATAAATCTGATAAAGGGTTAATATCCAAAATCTATAAGAAACGCAAACAACTCAAAAGCAAGAAAAAGACACCTGGTTGAAAAATGGGCCAGTATCTGAACAGACATTTCTCAAAAGAAGACATTCAAATGACAACAGGTATATGAGAAAAATGGTCAATGTCACTAATCATCAGGAAAATGCAAATCAAAGCCACAAGATATCACCTCACACCTGGTAGGATGATTATTATCAAAACGACAAAAGTTAGATGTTGGCAAGAATGTTTCTTCATCAAAGACCAGTTGACTACATTTTTATGGGTCTGTTTTTGGGCTACTCATTTGTCTATTTCCCTGTTCTTTCTCCAGTACAATACTGTTGTGACTACTAGAGCTTTACAGTAAGTTGTGACTACTAGAGCTTTACAGTAAGTCTTGAAGTCAGGCAGTATCAGGATGATCCAGCACTCACGCTCCTTGGTATTTACCCAAATGTGTTAGAAACTATGTCCACACAAAAGCCCACATGTGGATGTGTGTAGCAGGTATAGTTATATTTGTCAAAATGTGGAAGCAACCAAGATGTTCTTCAATAGATGAATGGATAAACAAACTCTGGTACATCCATACAATGGAATATTATTCAGTGCTAAAAAGAAATGAGCTATCAAGGCATGAAAAGACATAGAAAACCCTTAAATGAATATTATTAAGTGAAAGAAGCCAATCTGAAAAGGCTACATACTGTAGCCTGTACTCCAACCATATGCCTTCTGGAAAAGACAAAACTATAATAAAAAGATCAGTAGCTGCCAAGAGAGGAGGGAGAGTGGAATAAATAGGTGGAGAACAGGGGACATTTAGGGCAATGAAACCATTCTGCGTGATCGGATACACACTGTCATGCGTTTGTCAAAACCCATAGCATGTCCAACACAAAGAAGAAACCCTAATATGAGCTGTGGACTTTAACAATAATGTTTTAATATTGGCTCATAAACTGTAACAACTATACCACACTAATGCAAGATAGGGGAAACCGGTAAGTGGTAGGGTGTATATGGAAACTTTCTGTATTTCCGGCTCAATTTTTCTATAAACCTAAATTTACTTTAAAAATAAAGTACATAGATAGATAGATAGATAGATAGATAGACAGACAGACAGATAGATAGGGGTGTGTCCTTTCCTCTCAAATATACCATCTGCATGAGATCCAGTTCCAGGTGTATTTAGAAACTTAGCAACTCTTCTGCTTTCATGTTGCATCTAATTTATTTTACCTAATTACTCTATGTGAATTAATTCTAAATAGAAAAACAATGATTTCTAATAAAGTTTAGGTGAATAATAAAAGTAACCTCACCCTACACTATTTTTCAGAAACATTTTTGTTATAGCATCAACTGTTACTTTCTCTTAAGCCCAGACTTGATCAGCAAACACTGGCTTTCAAAGATGAAACTGTGGGTGATCACAATTAAAAGGAAAGTACTAGGGCTGAAGCTACAGGAAATGTGGAGACTGGGATTTCTTTCTGGACTACAATTAAAATTTACTACATATTGACTCACAGTTATTTGCCATTCCATAAAGAAAGTTTAAGTGATATTGAAAGATGCCCAGTTTTGAGACACCTTCCTTTGTGAATTATACAAATGAGGAAAATCTTTCCAGAACATATAAGGAAACAACCTCAGCCATTGTACAAAATGATGTGAATAAAAAAGAAGGATAAACTACTTTTATTTAGGTCAGTTAGGTAAATATTACTGATTCTGCCCCACTCATATTCTTGATGACACATCATCCTAGCCCACAAAGTAGGTTGATTCCCATTAAGAATTCTTTCCCTTTGTTCCACTTACCATAGCTAAGATAACATTGAAATATAGAAAATTTACTGCGTTACAGAAGAATACATAAAGCAATATACATAAAAACAATATAATAAAAGACATATTTTACAAGTACCAGTTTCTGACTTTAGACCTCAAAAGCTAGCAATATTTATCAATTTGCTTGACTGCTTGCCCTCGTACCTCCTACCTATCACCTCAAGTGATCAGCTTTTTAACCTTTTTTGCCACATGGGAAGAAGAATTTGTTCACTGACATTCCTGTTGTCTCCTTAAAGAAAGACTGTAGAACCATGGTCAAACTCAATTGTCCTCCTAGAGTTCTGAAGACCAGTTTGGCTTCCGGAAGGATGAATGGCCATCCTCCACAGCCAAAGGGCCATGATGTGTTGGCTGACAGGAGGATGTTATTCAGATGTATCTCAGCACCCTTCCACTTGCTCACTCACTCTACTCCCTAGGGAAATGGACCTTGTTAATTACATATCAAGGGGATAGAGCCAGATAACTAATATATATTGAGTACTTACTGCATCCCAACAACTGTAATCGGATCTTTGTATACAATCCCATTTAATTCTCAAAACGAACATATTAGGTGGACATAGTTTTTCATAGTCAACTGTTATGAGGCTTGAAAAATTTAAAAGCATATATCTAAGCTAGGAAGTGGTAGAGCCTGTATCTGAATTGAGTTTTATTTGTTCTCAAAGTTGAAGCTATGATCAACAAATAAATTCAATAAATATAACCTACACATGATAAGAATCTCCACACATAATATAAGAGATGGGTCATTCTCTAACAGTTAATGTGTTATACTTTCCCATCACAGCATTCTCCTGTGATGTGATTAGAAATGTACCATATTCCTTGATCTCTAGTAAGTCTTAAGCAAGCATGGGATATAGAACATAATAGCAAGAATGCAGGTACAAAATCATTACCACAAATCTCATTGCAAACCCAGCAGGCCAGAAAAGACAACATATTAGAGGGCAAATTTCAAAGAATGGATAGCAGACAGTGAACTAGACATTTAATCCTTAGTTAAGAACAAAATGTCTAGAAAAGAAATTGTAGATACTATGATCAGATACCACCTCTTACTTTTAAAAATGCATCCCTTATGGTGGGAAGGATGGCTAAGGGATTGAGACAAGGAAGAAATGAATACCCTAGAGATTCAACTATGATCAAATGTCCAATGTTCATAGTAATGTAGTGAAATTAGGATTCTAATAAACTGCCAGTAGAGGTATTCTAATAAATTGCCAGTAGAGGTAAATTGGTACAACTTTCAGAAAACAATTTGACTAAATGCATTCAAAGCATGACAATAGCCATGACATTTGATTTTATATTCCCATTTCTAAAAGAAAACTTTAACTAAATAATAATGCAAATGTGAAAAAGTTCTAGGCCTGAAAGTGTTAATTTTAGCATTTTTGTGATAGCCACAAATTGTAAACCTAATTATTTTCAAAATGAAGAATATCAGAGTAGTAACTATTATATCTGTGAACAAACTCAGAAAAGTATTGATGACATAGTGCTAACTTAAGAAATAGGATACTAACTTATTTACAAGCTCAAAAATTTAACTATATAATACAATATATTCAAATAAGAAGACTTTAAGAATATAAGGACACAAAGCACCGAGCTGATCTCCTTATATTCTTAAAGTCTTCTTATTTATAATAAGGAATAAGGAAAACACAATCCACATGCCACCAACTTAAGGAATTTATACAAGATGCTTTGCAACCAATTCAATCATGCAAAAACTAAGATGGTGTTCATCAGAGGATACTTGCACATTCCTTTTTTCTTTTAAAGAACAGTGAATTAAGAATGTATCGACAGAATTTAATACCCTATCTTGGATAGCACTGGACTGTTGAAGGAGTTGATGGAGAGTCTCTATTTGAACCAGCGGAGAATCACTTTGTCATCACAGATCAATGGCTTTTGAAGCAGCTGCTGAAGGAGGCCTATGAGCATAGGCCATAGCTACCAAATGGAAGCTGGCAAATAAAGGGCCTTCTTCCTGTTATACCAGGGCTTAATCCAGCACTGGGACAATGTACCAGGAAAGTGATAATAAAACACCACCATGTTGGGTATAGAGAGAAGATGCTTTAACCAACCATAAATTAGGTTTGAGAAACTGGTTTCTGCCCCCCCCCCATTTTTTTTGTTTTGTTTTTTTAATGCATGGAGGAGAAAAGAAGTAAAATTCCCATATGACACCTACAACACCAGTTTCTATCAAGTGACTGGACTACTGAACTGTTAATAGGAGCATCCACAGAGCAGTTATCTAGTTACTATTTGACACGGGGCTTCTCACAGGATCCAGGTGGACCGGGAGACATGAGAATATACCCTTTGGATAAAATATCAGCCTGGTTTCACCTTCCCCCTTCCAGCAGGAGTCAACATAAATAGTATGCATATAGCTGATTCACTCTGTTGTACAACAGAAACTAACACAGTATTGTGAAGCAATTATACTCCAATAAAGATCTATTTAAAAAAAAGATTATACAATATACAATTATGTAGCAAATTCTAGCACTTCAGAAGTCTTGAGTATTTTTTCCCTAAAATTTTGAAAAGGCTAATCTGCCCTAGAATTTTATATTTATTAACTTTATAACTAAATTACAAACTCAAAAGCACAATTAATTGAGTCAATGTATTTACACAGATCCACAAACTTTCCATCCTAAAAGATAATGGAATTGCTATACTTCCAATTTTCCCATCTTTTTCTTTCTCTTTCCTACCTGCACCCATCTGATTTTTGGCACAGATTTTTCTTGTGAAAATTTTAAATATATAGAAGTATTTAAAAAATAAGTTGTACAGTGAACACCTATACATCACCTGGATTCTACAATTCATATATACATATGTAAAATATCCATATATATATATATATATCCCTTATCCATTTATAACTTTGTTTTTAATGAATTTCAAAGTAAATTGCACATATCAGTATATTCTACTCTTGCACACTTAATGTGCATATAATTACCTACAGTTTAATATCTGCTTATGGTATTTTTTTCCACGTAAAACTTAACATTCAGTAAAATACACATATCTTAAATGTACCCCAATCGTACCTTGATTTACTTTGTTTTTTATAACTTTCCTAGGACATCACTTTATACTTATATAGGATAACATTTTTCTCTCTCACTTGATATAATGTGATCCTTCAATATTAAAAATGAAAAAAATCAGTTTGCTTATACTTTATCCTTAGTTTTTCCTCTCAGCATCTCCATATCCTGATTTTTGTTAGTTTTATTATTAATTCAACGTTGTCATGGTTTATTTTTGCTTCTATAACTATGATTCTTAAAAACGTTTAGCTTTAGTCCTACATTTAAAAGAACTCAACAGTATCATTTTTTATATCATTGCTTTACCTTTCATATGTTGCTTGGCTTGATTAGTTCTTTATATTCATATTTCTGCAAATAATACCTACTGTCTTTGTACCTAATGTAGTTTATACTTGGTTTGTACCGTAATACTCTCAGAGATGACAACTGCATCCCTCATGCTCTCTCTTCAAAGCTCCAGCTGCTCTGGGTCTCCTCCCTGCTGATGACTTGTTGAATCCATCACTAATAGGCAGGTGAGAATGACCTCATCTTTCCTTTACCAGTTCCACCAAATTACATGCATCTCCACCTACCAACTTTACTTTTCATCATACTAAAATGAAAGGACATGTGCGCTCCTTCTGAAGCCCAAACATTCCCTTTGTTCTTTCACATTTTACACGCATGTATACATGGCCCTATCTCCTTGTCCAGCCACTACCTTATTTCTCACTTATCCTCAGAAAAATTCCTCAACTAATCCCCTGCTATACTTACTGTCCTTTGGTTTTCTTCTTACCATTTCCAATTGGACTTTCATACTCACAACTCCAATATAATACTTCTTATCAAAGCTACCAAAGACAATATTTTGCCAAAACAAATGGTCATCTATCTGTTCTCATCTTTTATTTTCTTCTTTGCAGCACTCAATATAGATGACCACTCCATCCATCCGTCAATCCACTTGTCCATCCATCAACCCAACCATGTAAAACCAACTTCTCTTGGCTTCTGTGACACTGCATTTGCCTGGTTCTCTTCCTACTTCATTGGCTATACCATCTCTGATTCCACGGCAGGCATTCTCTACTCTGCCAACTTTCTGAATGTTGTGTGCCCAAGAGATAGGAGTTATTTAAAGAATCAAAAGATTTAGAGGAAACTTCACTTCCATAGGCACAACCTTGGAATACATACTATCCTTTCCCATTCATGAAGTTTCTGTTCTCCTTCCCTATGAACCATCCTCTGTGAAGAAAATAGTCAGGCATAATTCCATGCAACTGCCTTCTATTAAACCTAGTTTGATTGCTCATTTGTATTATCCCAAGAGAACTGTATAGATTTCTCTACCTGAAAGAGAAGTAATTGGGATGTCTGCTAGTTATCTTGGTCCAAGGACAGTTTTCAAAATAAGATCTTTAATTTTGAGTAAAATTTCAAAGAATATACACTGTCAAATTGTTCACTCCTGTCTATAACAATGATGAATTTAAATAATTTCCAATCTTTTTTTTATTTCATTATTTTTGGCTGCGTTCGGTCTTCATTGCTGCACACGGGCTTTCTCTAGTTGCAGCGAGTGGAGGCTACTCTTCGTTGTGATGTGCAGGCTTCTCATTGCAGTGGCTTCTCTTGTTGCAGAGCACAGGCTCTAGGCGCATGGGCTTTAGTAGTTGCGGCACGCAGGCTCAGTAGTTGTGGCTCACGGGCTTAGTTGCTCCACGGCATGTGGGGTCTTCCTGGAGCAGGGCTTGAACCTGTATCCCCTGCAGTGGCAGGCGGATTCTTCACCACTGCGCCACCAGGGAAGCCCAATAATTTCCAATCTTAATAACTCAGACCACTGTATTAACACAGCATGGCTCTTGGAGAGTCATGTGCAAGCCTAGAAAGAACACAAATCACACCTTATCATCAAGGTACATGCATAACAAAGTGCATCGTAAGGTCACTGTCATAAAATAAAGCAAGTATTTTTGGGGCTTCCCTGGTGGTGCAGTGGTTGAGAGTCCGCCTGCCGATGCAAGGGACACGGGTTCGTGCCTGGGTCCGGGAAGATCCCACGTGCCGTGGAGTGGCTGGGCCCGTGAGCCATGGCCACTGAGCCTGCATGTCCGGAGCCTGTGCTCCGCAACGGGAGAGGCCACAACAGTGAAGGCCCGTATACCGCAAAAAAAAAAAAAAAAAAAAAAAAAAAAAAGCAAGTAGTTTTGAAGAGCACATGACAAGAGAGATAAAAAGCAAAAGAAGAACAGTTTAGTAGCAAAGTACATGAAACAGCTGACTAAAGTTACAATGTTTTGTAAAGGAAACTGCCCCCACTTCTAACTGACCCAGGAACCCAGACATTTATTTATATAATTTGTGATAATATAAATAAATAGGTATTCAGTAGAATACCGATATTTTATAGATAAATTATGGATATCCACTATCACTGCAAACACAATATGTCAAAAACAGAAATAATTCTCTTCCCTCCAATCTGGTCCCCAGCACCACCATTTCCACACTTGGCAATGGGTACCAATATAATTCCAGTCTCTCTCCACTCCCACCCACCACTGAAAGTGTTTGAGTCACTTTTAGCTTCTCCATTTTCCTCTATTGCCAAGCTGTCTTCAGTGTTCAAACCTTTCTACTCATTGCTGTAAAATTTCTCTTAAGAGTTGATACCACTGTCACTTGTTTTTGTTTGGTTTGCCTCTTGCTGTCCTTCTCATCTCATTTGTTGGTACCTCTTCTTCTGTCCACACCTTAAATAAAGGCTTTCCCCAAGGTTCAGGCATGGTCTTTTCTTTGTTCACTGTTTATTGTCTCTCCAGATGATTCCGTTCATTGGAATAGTTTTCAACTATCATTGACTTTTTTTTTTTTTTTTGCCATGTTGCACAGCATGGGGGATCTTAGTTCCACAACCAGGGATGGGACCCGTGCCCCCTGCAGAGGAAGCTTGGAGTCTTAACCACTGGACCACCAGGAAAGTCTCTATCTTTGACTCTTAAAATGATAGCAGAAGGGCAGATTATATATCCTGTTGTATATCTCCCTCCAATAGATCAAACTCAACATGAACCAAATGGAACATGTTATCATCCCAACCAAACCTATTCTTAGTGATATGGATGGAACTGTCATCCACCCAGGGGACCCAGATAGACATCTGTATGTTGCCCCTGCCCTTTTGCTTTTCCATCACACACATCTAATCAATAATGAAGCTATACTGATCCCATGGAATACTTAGCTCATAAATCCAGCCTATCCTTTACTCTCTGTCATCATTTCCTGTTGCTCAGCATACCCTTCACTTGGCAGCTGCTTTTTTTTCACACTGACACTATAAGAGTCTAAAAGGCAGGAAGAGAGGCTGGGTAAGCCAGGGAAAGTGGGGAACCATGTATGTGGCGATACTGCCAAGAGATTTTCAAAACTGTCTCATTTCTTCTGTAGGAACTTACCTCCTAAGTCCTTTGGAGGTATTCTGGCCGAGCCCTCTCTGACTGTTCTTCCATGACATGGAAATTTCCTCATCTGCTTCTAATTTCCCCAAAACTTCTTCCTCTCGCATTCATTTCTTAGCATTTTACTGCTGGAATTCCATTAGCCTAGCAACATCTTTCTTTTATTTTCGGTACGCGGGCCTCTCACTGTTGTGGCCTCTCCCATTGCGGAACACAGGCTCCGGACACGCAGGCTCAGGGGCCATGGCTCACGGGCACAGCCGCTCCGTGGCATGTCGGATCTTCCTGGACCAGGGCACGAACCCGTGTCCCCTGCATCGGCAGGTGTACTCTCAACCACTGCGCCACCAGGGAAGCCCGCAACATCTTTCTTGAATAGGATCCCTTTAAAAATAATCCTGGGCTGATAAACCTACCCTGAGTTTTATTTCTAGTATGATATTTGAACCTTCAACCTATCATCAGAATTGATTGTATTCAGTGAATTTTCCATTTGCAATCAGGCCTGTATCCTGTGGTCAGGGTTTGTTTAGCCTTCTCAAGGGTAAGTCAGACAAAATTCCCTATGGCCCCTAACCACAGAGGACAAACATCAAGTGAGGACATTCAGAGAGTGGTTCTGTTGAAGCCCCTCTTTACAGTCTTGAGAAGAGACAGAGCATGACTGTTTCATATATATAAACTTCTCATAACCTCCCGCCCTTTAAAAAGCTAATCTACATTCTCTTTAAATGATAGAAATGCATAAGGGGTTTTAAGAGTCTTTGAAAGGCTCTGCATTATTTCCTCTGTAAGTCTGCATTTATTCTAATACATGACTTGGAAATTGTTTTCTATTATAAACTTAAATTTATCTTCTTCTCACACTAGCCTCATGTAGGTTGCCAAATCCTTCCTACCTTAACCTGTCTCTAGATTTCCCTCACTCTCCTTCATCACAGAAACATATATGCATAAGCGAGTGCACACTTACATGCTTCCAATTGTTGCTTAAGATTTGGGGAAGATCCCTTTCATCTCTTTAAAGTAAGATTCTAAACTCAACATTGGAAATTATTTTGTTAAAACTGGTATGGTAGGGAGGGAGAAAGGGAGAAAAATATGCACAGAAACAAAGGATTGAAAGATGATACTGTACTGATGTTAGAAAGAGCTGTGGGAAGGGAGACTGCCAGGAGGTGTATAGAATAAATTCAATAGCAAGTAAAGGCACTATAAAGCCTTCCTCAGGAGTCACAGACAGATAATTGAAGGCAGCAAAGGGATAGGGAAATAAAGGAATTTGAAATCATTGACTATATTTGTATTGTGACTTTTGCAGTCTCTTCCTTTGGAGTGTTGCCACTGACTTCTCAAAGGAAGACACACAGTCAGATTTGCACTGCAATAAACCGACCTCTGTTCTCTGATTGTCTTATATCCCCTGTGAGGATATGCATTTATGAGGAGAGTCAGGAAGGAAGATACGCAGGCTGGATTTCTTTACTAGATTAAAACCAAGCCCCTAAAATCTTTTGCTTTGTTCTGTGTGTACTACAGTTAAATAAGTTGTCCGGTGCATATCCTCCCCAGGGGCTGCTGAATGCATTACCCCAGGGCTTGAATTTTTCATCCATCTAAGACTCCTCCTGACCAAAATGAGCCCAGGCAGCATGAAAGAGTCAAACCTTCCCCTCCTACCCCAAGGACTAGAGAGCAACTACTTTACAGACACCAAAATGACTCTGCCTCACGTAAATCTTCATCTTTTTGCTCATTATTACCTACCATGATGCAACTGCCAATCATGAATCTTCCCCAAAGAACCTAGCCCTCTAGTTCTCCATTTCAATTATACTCTGGTCCAACTTCTCCAGTTTCAAGAATTAAATGGAGAACAGCAGTATTTTCGTGTGTGTGGCTCCTGACAGGGTGGTAGGGACTTAGCCTCTTATCAGCTGTATAGGATTCTCTGGGAGGCTGCAGAAGGCTCATTTTGCAGGCAAGCATGCTTATTTTAATCAGGCCTAGGAACCCAGGGAAGCCACATATATTTAGACATGAGGATAATTTGAATATCATTCATTCACTCATTTACATTACTTTAT
The DNA here is from genome assembly GCF_949752795.1 of Hyperoodon ampullatus. Lineage (NCBI taxonomy): Eukaryota > Metazoa > Chordata > Mammalia > Artiodactyla > Ziphiidae > Hyperoodon > Hyperoodon ampullatus. The sequence continues at coordinate 70,093,317 of NC_136914.1, read as the reverse complement.
TAAGTGCTTAAGAAGCTCCTTCTACTACAGAAAACAATAATAATAATAATAATTATGATAGTATTAAGACACAATTAATGAACCACAGCCACGCCATTTTATCATTTGAGCCTCTCAGTAATTTGTAAACTTATGGAGCAAATAATGTCTCTAGTTGGCAAGTGGGTCTAATAGAAGTTAAATGATTTGCCCAAAGTCAAACAACTAGTAAGCTGAATTAATATGACTTAAGATTCCAACTTATTTCCAATATAACATGTTTGCAACTCTGTTCTGTAATACATAAGTCCTCTCTTCAAGGATCTTATACTCTAACTAAAGAAATCTGACAAAAACTAGAAGACTAAGTACCCAATGACTGCAAGTAAGATTCTGACCAAAGCAGTACCTAATTGGGTGACAGAGGTAAGAAATAAGATATGTTAGCTCAAGGATATATTAATTTCAGCATCTCATGGTTTAAGAGATTCTGTGACAGTCTCAACCCCTCTGTAGGGAGTAAGTTTACTACACACAGGAGATCTATTCCATGACCAGTTATGTGAGTATGAAGTTTTCTTCATAATAATAGAATATATATTTTTCCTTTCCCTAGAGCAGCTACTCATAACCTCTGGAGTCTTCGGCAACAAACTGAGTGTCTCTTACATATAATCATTCTTCTATTTTGGAAGACATCAAATTTAGACCTTTTGATGGACTCTGACCATTATACCAGAGCTCAGTTTCTGGAGTCAGACATCCTGGATTTACAGTCTAACTCCAACAAATCATATACTATATAATCTAGCATATTACCTTTGTTTCCTCTTCTATAAAATGGGATTAAAGAGGATATGTATATAGTTCAGAGGGATGTGAAACTAAACTAATGCATTCAAAGAGTTAGCATAATACTTGCATGCTATCTACTTTTTGGAGTTATAAGTCATAACTTATGCATGAGAATATAAAAAATAACCATCAACAATACAAACATTTGAATACTTGTATTAGATACATCTAATAAATCAGCTTAAAATTTTAATGGTAAAGATTTTCTTGAGAAATCCTTGTACTTGTACTCTAATAATTATAAGATATGTTATGGGAACAATACTTTTCTCTACTGAGGAACACAAAGAACTTACTACTATGACATTCCTTAGATAGTTTATAATTCAATATTAAAATTGGTTTGGCTAGACATGGGCTACCATGAATTTATGTAGAGATGGTGTTATAGTCTGACTTTACTTACATGCACAAAGTTAATAAAATACAGGCTTACTTCTTACAAATCCAAATTCATCCTGAAGGAATCATGTATCTCCTTTGTATTCTCAGTATATATTACAGCCATTATTCTAGCGATCCATCACTTTGGGTTTCTTAGTTGGAAAATCAGTTTGCCAAGAGTCATTTTTCCACCCAGCTGTGATTCTTTAAAGCCTCAGAAAACAACCTGAGCATAAATCAAAGGTGTACTGAGTCTGGCATAAAACAAAAATCAGTTCTGGGATGAAAATCATCTATTCAAAGAAAGTAGATTTTCAAAAATCTTGAAAAATATGATTTTAGATATCTAAAATGACTTGGAAATGAAAAGGTTTCTAACTTTCAGGGTAGAGTCATCAGCACCAGAAACTTAGAGAGTTGTACAGTCCTGTTATAGTCCTATTCATTAAAACAATTATGCGTATTATAAAATACTCAATATATAATTATATATAGTATAATATTTAGTGGCATCTAATGATATATGGGCAAAAAATGACAAAAACAAAGTTCTCTCTTGGAAGTATCTATCCATCTATTTCTTCAAATCATTGACAGTCAATAATAATAGTGATCATAGGGCTTCCCTGGTGGTGCAGTGGTTGAGAGTCCGCCTGCCGATGCAGGGCACACGGGTTCGTGCTCCGGTCCGGGAAGATCCCACATACCGCAGAGCGGCTGGGCCTATGAGCCATAGCTGCTGAGCCTGCGCATCCGGAGTCTGTGCTCCACAATGGGAGAGGCCACAACAGTGAGAGGCCCGCGTACCACAAAAATAAATAAATAATTAAATAATAATAATAATAATAGTGATCATAATGGACTACTATGCTAAACGCTTTACATATATTAAATCATTTTAATCTTAAGTCAAGCCCGTCAGGTACATATTATTTCTAACATTTTATAGATGAAGACTGAGGCCAGAAATGTTAATTAATCCGTTCAAGGTCACACAGGAGGTCTGATCAATAGTAACCTGAGCCCAGTTGTAACTCAATGAATATTTCCACCACAGCATGTTTCTCTTTATAAATAAAGGGAGCTTTATATATAAAGCTTAAACAAGTGTTTAAGTCTGAGCCAAAGCCACTTAAACTCAGCATTAGATAGAAAGGATGATTTGGATTAAAGCACATTTTTATGCTTAAACCCCCCTCTTCCTGCAACCCTCCCCCCTGACATTTATACACTAAAATTTGTAAGTAGGCAAAGGGTCTTCAGTAAAACAGCAGTGCAAGTTCAAAGATGTTTCCTCCAATCTTCAAAAGCTCAGCTGAACATGGTGAAGGTTTGTTGTCACTGTATAACTAGCTGCATGAGGGTCACACTGTCATTGACACTGAGCATCACAGCCTTGCCCAGGTCACTGTCAGCAGTGGAAGTGGTCTTGTGGAAATGAGCAGTGTCAGTGGCTGCCTCTGCTAGGTTTTGGTACCACTGCTTCCATTTGGGATACTGTAAGTGTCACAGGCAACACTAGTCCATCAAAAATGCTGTACAGAGGCTTCCCTGGTGGCGCAGTGGTTGAGAGTCCGCCTGCCGATGCAGGGGACACGGGTTCGTGACCTGGCCCGGGAAGATCCCACATGCCGCAGAGCGGCTGGGCCCGTGAGCCATGGCCGCTGAGCCTGCGCGTCTGGAGCCTGTGCTCCACAACGGGAGAGGCCACAACAGTGAGAGGCCCGTGTACTGCAAAAAAAAAAAAAAAAAAAAAAAAAAAAAAAAAATGCTGTACACTGGTGCAGCCTCTATGGAAAACAGTATGGAGGTTCCTTAAAAAACTAAAAATAGAGTTACCATATGATCCAGCAATCCCACTCCTGGGTATATACCCAGAGGAAACCATAATTTGAAAAGACACATGCACCCCAATGTTCACTACAGCACTATTTACAATAGCCAGGACATGGAAGCAACCTAAATGTTCATCGACAGTGGAATGGAAAAAGAAGAAGTTGTACACATGTACAATGGAAAACTACTCAGCCATAAAAAAGAATGAGATAATGTCATTTCCAGCAACATGGACGGACCTAGAGATTTTCATACTGAGTGAAGTAAGTCAGACAAAGAAAGACAAATAACATATGATATTGCTTATATGTGGAGTCTAAAAAAATGAAACAAATGAACTTACTTACAAAACAGAAATACACTGATGTGTATAAAATTGATGACTAATAAGAACCTGCTGTATAAAAAATTAATTAAAAAAATAAAAAATAAACAAACAAAAACAGAAATAGACTTACAGTTATAGAAAACATTCTTATGGTTATCAGGGGAAAAGGCGGGGAGGGATAAATTGGGAGATTGGGATTGACATATACACACTACTATACATAAAATAGATAACTAATAAGAACCTACTGTATAGCACAGGGAACTCTACTCAATACTCTGTAATGACCTATACGGGAAACGAATCTAAAAAAGAGTGGATATATGTATATGTATAACTGAGTCACTTTGCTGTACAGCAGAAGGTAACACAACATTATAAGTGAACTATACTCTAATAAAAATATAAAAATTTAAAAAATGAGATGCAAAAAAAATTGCATTTCCTCCTTTCCTGGGAACAAGGCAAACTATATTCCTTTGCCTGCCTAGCAATTTGGTTTGCCATGTGACTGAGTTCTAGCCAATAAAAAATGAGAAGACATCATCCATACCATTCACAGAGTAGCCATTGCGAAACACCTGACATGTGCTCAGCCATTATTCTCTTGTCCTTTTCACTGGTTGGGCTGGTGATCCTCAGAAAGACCTTAAAAATCATATGCTAAAGATGGCAGAGCTTCCATCATCCAGAATCCCTGAATAATTGTGTGACAAGAGTCCCTATTTTTCCTGCCCTCTGCTTTACCTGGAACTTCTCTGAATTATTTTGGAGAATATAAATAATCTTATATATTATTAAGCTATTAAATATATGGGTGTATTTATTCCTGCAGCTTTGTCTACCCTTATTAATTCACATAGTGACCACAGAAAACCAGAGCATAAAGGGAGGGGAGTGGCATAGAGTACATAGTAGCAAATGAGGTTTAGTCACAGAGTACAAAGGATAATTCCTCTAGGGCTCCCCTGAAATACTTGGTTGGCATTGGAGGAAGGCAGAATGGGATCAAAATGAGAGAAACGTTGTTTTGTGACCATTTCTATCACTGTATTTTTATCTACAGGTTCCTAGGACCTGTAAGATACACATAATTGAATGAAAAAGTGACTAATGAAAGGAATGTTCCTGCTTTAAACATCTAATACCTAACAACTGCCTTCATAATAACATTCAAAATCCTTGGGAAATGGTAGAGTACTGGAAAACTTTCAGAAAATTTTTGAAAAAGCTGTGTTTTACAGAAGATTGTATGACCTTGGAAAAGTTCCTTAACCTCTGTAAGCCTTGGTTTAATCGTGAGGCTAAGAATATTTACCGCATAGTGTGGGTGCAAGGGTTTAAGGAAAGGATACAATCAAGGAAAGTCAATATTACCAAGACTTTGACATATTTAAAAGAAAAAAAAAACATAATTCCTTAAGAACACATAAGGTATTAGAATTGCTCAGGATGTGACTTTGGATGGAACTGAAAAGCTTTTTGGTTGTTACCATAATTTAGATCTTATTAAAATTATAAATGTTTATCATGGGATCCTGCCAACTTTGACCACATTTTATTTTGCACCATTTCTTCCATTTAATTTATGAAAGTGGCAGTGTTGGGAGCCTATTCTCCACAAAGTGCTGTAACTTGGAGCTGTTATTTATTGGGTTGTGTGTTCCATGTTTCTCCACCTTAGGTTGAATAGGCTGGAGCACTGGCCCCAGCCAGCTAAGCTTTCAGGACTCAGTGGAAACCCATCACCCAGGCTACAATTCCAGCAGAGCCTGAGAATTCCTTTCCCACCAGTGAGGAAAGTCTAGAATGTGGTCCCCAAGGCTGAAAATTCAGGTGTCTCAGGTGAACCCCAGGCAACCTCTAGCCCTAACCCAGACTATGTGGCTTTGGTCCTGAAGCCACATTTATCTTGATGCCTTGAACACTTTTCAATCACCCATTTTGGGCTGTATCACTGTCCTGAATCTCACTTTGGTGGACTAGAGCCTGGCAGGGTTCTTGGCCTTTGTGTGGCCCCTACAGGGGTGGGACCTCTCTCCCTTTGTCACTGACTGTCCTTGACCCCTTGACATTTCATTGAAACTTTTTGGTCCAAAGTCCAAGTGGAACACCAACCTGGCCCCTACCTGGCACTGAACATCAGCAGTGTCAAATTCCTAGTTGCCTCAATTATCATGCCTGTTGCTAGTCTGCTGTGCTCCACTCCAGGCCAGACTGAGCAGAGATGCACCATAACCCTCTGTCAACAGAGCTTTGCACTGCGTATACGAACCACCTAGGCAGATTGTTAAATTAACTCAGTAGGACTGAGATTCTACTTTTCTAATAAACTCTCCATGGATGCCAATGCTGCAGGTTCATGGACCACATTTTGAGTAGCCAGTAATTCTCTTACTTCCCTCTTCGGTATCCACCAGGCTGTGGGATTAGTTCCTCAGCTCCACGTGGGGCCCTCTTAGCTTCCTCCAGTGACACACTCTCTCACAGCTTAAGTCTCAGCATATCTCATAAGAAGTTACACCCAAATGTTGATGTGCTCAGATGTAGAAACATGAACTCTTTCTACACACATGCCCATTCAAGGGCCATAATTCATACTTGCAAGATTTTTGATTATCCCTCTTAAGTTTTGCTAGAGCTATAAATTAAATATCTCACCTAGTTACTACTCCTCCCATTGGAGGACAGGTTCCCCTCACAGGCCAGCACAGACATCAATAGTTGGCATTCACTTCGATGGGACATACAGTAATACTCCTTGCTAAAGCTTTAGTTCTCATTAAAGTATTGAAAAACAACCTAAAATGTCACTAGCAATTAACACAGGTGGAAGGTTGGAATTATATGCAAGAAAACTATTTTTCACTGTTCTGCAACTACATCTGGGTTCAAGCTATTATACTCTCTAAACATTTCTGGAAATAAGCCACTTCAACGGCTGCAGAATAGAAATTTGATACTGATTTTATATTATGTTATAGTTAAAGAGAAAGACAGATTTTTAAGTTCGCTCACTGGAATTGCCAATTATCCCAGTCAATGGGAAATTGCAAACCTACAATATATGAAAAAGTGAATCCCGTGGTAGTGTCAGTGCTGAAGACAATGTTCTCTCAGCTGCCTGGCTAACTGTGTTTTCAGGCTTCTGGAGTTGGCATTTACCTTCCTTCTAAAGGGAGGGAAAATCAAAGTCTTTTGTCCACCTACTTAACACATTTTTTTTCAGACTCAGAGGGGTGTCTTTAGCAGAAGGTTCTCATAGCAAGTTATATAAATATCTAAATCAAGTAGGATTGCCCCTCATTACCAGTCCTTCAGCAACGTGATCTCACACCTGGAATGCTCCCCATCTGATGTTTCAGTAGGTTCATTATGAGAATCAGAACTGTAGAAATGCATCCTCAGTAGTGACTCCATGTGCCTGAATGAACATCTGGTTGAGAATGCAGCTGGCAATGCCTCAATTCCTAATTGGGTGATGCACCTTCAATCAATTTGTGCCATTTCCTCAGGGTTTGAGCTTGTATTTTGTTTTTCCCAGGTGCGTGCTCAGAATCCTAGCAAAGAGGTATATCTAACCTCATAATTAACAAATGCCATGTTGGGTTGGACTTAGTTCACCATTTCTTATCTAAATTTGGGAAACTCACACATGGTTTCCAGACCAAGATTGATGTGAACAGCAGCAGTTTTCCAAGCTGTATGTGGGAGAGACCAGGGTGCTAAGGAAAGCACGGGGGTAAGGCATAGTGGAAGTGGGCCCCCTTTACAACATGAAGCCTGGAAATACTGAGTTGCAAGGAGCAGAACCAAACATGGAACCAATTCGTGGACAATATTAGTGAAAAAAATAACTAAACATGAGGGAGCTTGAATGAGGGAATGGCTTTGGGAGATCAGGCTGCCTCTGTGGGAATGGTTCTTCAATGGTATTAGAAAGTTTGGAAGGATGTGGCCATGGGGCTGGTTGATAGGTACTTAGCACTGAGAGGTGATGAGGAGGCCTGTCTTTACTTATACCTGGCCCCCAAATTTCTAACCCAGCAGTTTCTCAATTCAAAAGAACACTAACTCAATTATCAAAATTGTATTGAACTGTCAAATGCATATAAATGTACATTAATTATGAAAATATGTAATAATTTGACACTGTAAAACAAAACAAACCACATATATCAAAATGGAAATAGTTTTAAATCTCTGAGTACCACCACATGGACTACACATACTTTTATATCACAATTTATCTGTGCCTACACACTATTTTAAATCTGTATTGCTGGCAGCTTTCAAGTATCATAACCTCTGGTTAGACCATGTTACTCCAGTCCATGGTTTTTTCCACGGTCTCTAGACAGAGCACCCCAATGGTTCCTGGTTCACAGCCTACCCGCCCGTTGTACCAATGACTCTGGAACTGGAAGGAACAACTAAATGCTCCCTTAGTCTAGACAGGGTGGGGCTGGGTGCCCTGGGTGCTGCTGGACCTGCATCTTGGCCTTTCCAGAGACTTGTTTAACTCCATGAAAATACCTGCCCCAGATGGATTTCTAAGAGCCTAGAGATAGTCTAATGTAGCAGTTCCCCACAGTTTTGGTCCTAAAACCCCTTTATACTCTTAAAATTTATTGAGGCCCCCAAAAAAATTTTGTTTATGCTAGTCACGTCTATTAATAATTAACCACCTTCAAAAATTAAAAATTTGAAAATTTAAAATACAGTTGACCCTTGAACAACATGGGTTTCAATTGCACGGGTCCACTTACACGTGGATTTTTCAAGAAATGCATACTATAGTACTACATGATCCATGGGTCATTGAATCCGTGGATGTGGAACCGTGGATAGAGAGGGCCACTGTAAAGTTACATGTGGATTTTCCACTGTGTGGTCAGAACCCATAACACCCACGTTGTTCAAGGGTCAACTGTACTTATTTATTAATTCAATAAAAACAATTTAAACTCATTATATGTTAATGTAAATAATATATACTTTTATAAAAATACATTTTCCCAAAACAAAACTAGTAAAAAGAGTGGTATTTACAATTTAATGAATATCCTTAATGTCTGTTTTCAAAGAAGACACTTAGATTCTTGGATCTGTTTCTACAGTATTTCCAACTTTTGCAACGTCACAGATCATGGACCTCTTAAAAATACAACTGTACACTTGAGAGACAATGAGAATGAAGAAGGCAAATAACATCTTAGTATTACTATGAAAATACTTTGAACTTATGAGCTCTCTGAAATGGTCTTGGAAACCCAAGAGGTCCCTTGGTCACACTTTGAGAACCACTGGCCTAATGCATAGACTTCAGTATCACTTAAAGAACATTAACATGAAAATACAAAACTACAATTCACAATTGTCCCACTGATTCCCTGTTAAAGATCTTTTTTCTGTTCTATTACGTTCAAAATCATTAACAATTATTAACTATATGGATAAAATCTAAAAGCCAGGGCGTTTGAATGATCGCAAAAGTTAAAGCAGATATGGGTTGTATAGTTATGATGGCCTGACACTAGAATTTTTCTTTTTTATTTCCAAAGCTGGTCTAGAAAAATAAAGATAATGAAGTCAGACAGAGAAAGACAAATATCATATGATATCGCTTATATGTGGAATCTAAAAAAACGGGTACAAATGAACTTATCTACAAAACAGAAATAGAGTTACAGACGTAGAAAATAAACTTATAGTTACCAGGGGGTAAGGGGAGGGGGATAAACTGGGAGATTGGTATTGACACATACATACTACGATATATAAAATAGATAACTAATAAGGACTTACTGTATAGCACAGGAAACTCTACTCAATACTCTCTAATGGCCTATATGGGAAAAGAATCTAAAAAAAGTGGTTGTATGTATATATATAACTGATTCACTTTGCTGTACACATGAAATGAACACAATATTGTAAATTAACTATACTCCAATAAAAATTTTTTTAAAAAGATAATGAATAGGAACTATATAATTCAACATCCTAAGAAACATACTTAATAAGTACTTACAATGTCAAATACTGTTCTAAGCAATATTTTCACAGTTACGCATCATAACCGCCCTATTAGATTATCCCCGTTTTATAACTGAGGAAACTAAACCACAGAGCAGTTAGGTATTTGCCTAAAATTTCATGCTAATTGGTAGAACCAGCCAGCATTTGAACCCAAGTGTTCTGGCTCCAGACAGAGTAACCAAGACACCATGCAGCCCAGCCCTGTGGTTATTACTGACGGTCAGTGTGATTGCCTTCTTGGGACCATTTTTTTGGGATTTGCTCTTTAAACTGATGGAAACTTTGCTTGTTGGGGCATCAAACAATGCTCCCCCTCCCTATATTTTTCCAAGGATAATAAATATATTTTCAAGTATCTTTATTTTTCTTGGTTTTGAAATTTCCTTTGCACTATGCTCCATGATCTACAGATTAATATGCTCTTTAAGAACAGTAAATATTTTTTATAACCATGTGACAATTCCCTGATCCCTGTGTGCTAAAGGTATAAACTTTTAGTTATCAAATAAATAAGTTAGGGGGATGGAATATACAGCATAGTGACTATAGTTTGTATAATACTGTATTACGTATTTGAAAGTCGCTTCCCTCTTTTACTCACTTTAGTATTTCACTTGACTAGATCTGAATTAACTATTTAAAGCCCTGCTTTTCAAGTCATCTTACTGCAATAGTTTGGACATGTTATGTCAATAAGAGTAATATTAAAATTATACCTATTATAATACACCAATATTAATATTGTTATATTGATAGAACAGTTTACAAAATATTTTGGTTTATATTTTTTAAGCTTCATCAAAACAGTGCTTTAAAGGCAGCTGAGCAGAGACAGTTGTCATTCTGCTGAAGTTACAACTGAATTAACTGAGGCTTAGGGAGACCAGGTGAGGCATCCACAAGGTTGCAGAGAAGAAATCTGCGCTCAAAAGCAGCGCTTCAGGTTGGACTTGAGTGGATGCAGCACTGGCTCTTTAATAATCTGCTGTGGCTCCAGAAGGTTCACTAGGATCCAGAGCTAAGGGGGAAATGTCTCTGACTGGGACAGCATACTGTGTACATCTGTAGTTAGGAAAATACTCAAGGCCAGCTGTACTTCCCAGGACTGCTAGCTCATTCTTGGGGAAGCAAAAAAGTCTATGGTCATTTAACTCAAAGGTGACTAGAATCTGGGGAAACTGGTTCATGAACCTAAACTCCCATAGGCTTGGTTGCATAACAGAGTTTGGATAGGTCATAGTCCCTGTTTTATTTACATTTTTCCACTAAAAATCTTATGGCCGGAACCCCGGAGGAAGATGGTGGAAGAGTAAGACGCGGAGATCACCTACCTCCCCACAGATACATCAGAAATTCATCTACACGTGGAACAACTCCTACAGAACACCTACTGAACGCTGACAGAAGACCTCAGACCCCCCAAAAGGCAAGAAACTCCCCACATACCTGGGTAGGGCAAAAGAAAAAAGAATAAACAGAGACAAAAGGATAGGGACGGGACCTGCACCAGTGGGAGGGAGCCATGAAGGAGGAAAGGTTTCCACACACTACAAGCCCCTTCGCGGGCGGAGACTGCGGGTGGCGGAGGGGGAAAGCTTCGGAGTAGCGGAGGAGAGCACAGCAACAGGAGTGTGGAGGGCAAAGCGGAGAGATTCCGGCACAGAGGATCGGTGCCCTCAGGCACACACCAGCCCGAGAGGCTTGTCTGCTCGGCGGGCGGGGCTGGGAGCTGAGGCTTGGGTATTGGGTTTCAGTCGGAGCGCAGGGAGAGGATTGGGGCTGGCGGCAGGAAGAGAGCCTGAAGGGGTTAGTGCACCACGGCTAGCCCGGAGGGAGTCCGGGGAAAGGGTCTGGAGCTGCCGAAGAGGCAAGAGGCTTTTTCTTCCTTTTTGTTTCCTGGTGCATGAGGAGAGGGCATTAAGAGGGCTGCTTGGGGAAGCGCCGGAGACGGGCGCGAGCCGCGGCTAAAGGCGCGGACCACGGAGACGGGCATGGGACGCGGGGGCTGCTGCTGCCGCCGCCGCGGGACCTGTGTGCGAGCGCGGGTCACTGTCCGCCCCGCCTTCCGGGGGGCCTGTGCACCCCGCCACTGCCGGGGTCCCGGGACCCGGGGACGGCTTTCCCGGGAAAGTGCACAGAGCGCCTCAGTCTGGTGCAACGTCACGCTGGCCTCTGCCGCCGCAGGCCCGCCCCACACTGCGCGCCCCTCCCTCCCCTCTGCCTGAGTGAGCCGGAGCCCCCGAATCAGCGGCTCCTTTAAACCCGTCCTGTCTGAGCGAAGAACGGACGCCCTCCGGCGACCTACGCGCAGAGGCGGGGCCAGGTCCAAGGCTGAGACCCGGGAGCTGTGAGAGCAGAGAAGAGACAGGGAAATCTCTCTGTGCAGCCTCGGAGGCAGCGGATTAAAGCTCCACGGTCCACTTCATGTGCCCTGCGTCTGTGGAGTGCATAAATGGACAGCGAATCATCCCAAATTGAGGAAGTGGACTTTGAGGACAATATTTAAGACTTTCCCCACTTTTCCTCTTTTTACAATGAACTATCCCAAATTAAGGAGGTGGACTTAGAGAGCAAGATTTCAGACTTCTCGCCCTTTTCCTCTTTTTACAATGAATTATCCCAAATTGAGGAGGTGGACTTGGAGAGCAAGATTTTTGATTTTTCCCCCTGCTCTCTTTTTGTGAATGTGTATGTGTATTCTTCTGTGTAAGAGTCTCTCTGTATAGCTTTGCTTCCACCATATGTCCCAGGGTTCTATCTGTCCATTTTTTTTCAATAATTACTTTTTAATTTTAATAATGCTACTATATTTCATACTTTATTCTATTTTACTTTACCTGCTCTTTCTTTTTTTCCTACCTTCCCTTCCTCCCTCCCTCCCTCCGCCCCTCCTTTCCTTCTTTCTCTCTTTCTTTCCTTCCTCCCTCCCTCCCTTCTTCCTTTCACTCTTTCTTTTTCTTTCCTTCCTCCCTCCCTCCTGTCTTTCTTTTTCTTTCTTTCTTTCTTTCTTTCTTTCTTTCTTTCCTTCCTTCCTCCCTCACTCCCTCCCCTCTTGCATTCACTCTTCCTTTTTCTTTCATTCCTCCCTCCCTCCTTTCTTTCTTTCTTTCCATCCTTCCTCCCTCCCTCCCTCCTTTCTTTCTTTCTTCCTTCCTTTCTTTCCTGCTTGCTTTCTGTCTCTCTTTCTTTCTTCTACTAATTTCTTTCTTTCTACTTTTTCTCCCTTTTATTCTGAGCCGGGTAGATGACAGGCTCTTGGTGCTGCAGCCAGGAGTCAGTGCTGTGCCTCTGAAGTGGGAGAGCCAACTCCAGGACACGGGTCCACAAGAGACCTCCCAGCTCCACATAATATCAAGCAGCGAAAATCTCCCAGAGATCTCCATCTCAACACCAGCACCCAGCTTCAGTCAACGACCAGCAAGCTACAGTGCTGGTCACCCTATGCCAAGCAACTAGCAAGGCAGGAACACAACCCCACCCATTAGCAGAGAGGCTGCCTAAAAACATAATAAGGCCACAGGCACCCCCAAAACACACCACCAGACGTGGACCTGTCCACCAGAAAGACAAGATCGAGCCTCAACCACCAGAACACAGGCACTAGTCCCCCCCCCACCAGGAAGCCTACACAACCTACTGAAACAACCTTAGCCACGGGGGACAGACACCAAAAACAACGGGAACTACGAATCTGCAGCCTGCAAAAAGGAGACCCCAAACACAGTAACATAAGCAAAATGAGAAGACAGAAAAACACACAGCAGGTGAAGGAGCAAGATAAAAACCCACCAGACCTAATAAATGAAGAGGTAATAGGCAGTCTTCCTGAAAAAGAATTCAGAATAATGATAGTAAAGATGATCCAAGATTCTATTTCCAAGATCCAAAATCTTGGAAATAGAATAGACAAAATGCAAGAAACAGTTAACAAGGACCTAGAAGAACTAAAGATGAATCAAGCAACAATTAAAAACACAATAAATGAAATGAAAAATACTCTAGATGGGATCAATAGCAGAATAACTGAGGCAGAAGAACGGATAAGTGAGGTGGAAGATAAAAGAGTGGAAATAACTGATGCAGAACAAAATAAAGAAAAAAGAATGAAAAGAACAGAGGACAGTCTCAGAGACCTCTGGGACAACATTAAACGCACCAACATTCGAATTATAGGGGTTCCAGAAGAAGAAGAGAAAAAGAAAGGGACTGAGAAAATATTTGAAGAGATTATAGTTGAAAATTTCCCTAATATGGGAAAGGAAATAGTTAATCAAGTCCAGGAGGCACAGAGAGTCCCATACAGAATAAATCCAAGGAGAAATACGCCAAGACACATATTAATCAAACTGTCAAAGATTAAACACAAAGAAATCATATTAAAAGCAGCAAGGGAAAAACAACAAATAACACACAAGGGAATCCCCATCAGGTTAACAGCTGATCTCTCAGCAGAAACTCTACAAGCCAGAAGGGAGTGGCAGGACATAATTAAAGTGATGAAGGAGAGAAACCTGCAACAAAGATTACTCTACCCAGCAAGGATCTCATTCAGATTTGATGGAGAAATTAAAACCTTTACAGACAAGCAAAAGCTGAGAGAGTTCAGCACCACCAAACCAGCTTTACAACAAATGCTAAAGGAACTTCTCTAGGCAAGAAACACAACAGAAGGAATATACCTACAATAACGAACCCAAAGCAATTAAGGAAATGGGAATAAGACCATACATATCAATAATTACCTTAAATGTAAATGGACTAAATGCTCCCACCAAAAGACACAGATTGGCTGAATGGATACAAAAACAAGACCCATATATATGCTGTCTACAAGAGACCCACTGCAGACCTAGAGACACATACAGATTGAAAGTAAGGGGATGGAAAAAGATATTCCATGCAAATGGAAATCAAAAGAAAGCTGGAGTAGCAATTCTTATATCAGACAAAATAGAATTTAAAATAAAGACTATTACAAGAGACAAAGAAGGACACTACATAATGATCAAGGGATCGATCCAAGAAGAAGATATAACAATTGTAAATATTTATGCACCCAACATAGGAGCACCCCAATACAAAAGGCAAATACTAACAGCCATAAAAGGGGAAATCAACAGTAACACACTCATAGTAGGGGACTTTAACACCCCACTTTCACCAATGGAAAGATCATCCAAAATGAAAATAAGGAAACACAAGCTTTAAATGATACATTAAACAAGATGGACTTAATTGATATTTATAGGACATTCCAATCAAAAACAACAGAATACACATTTTTCTCAAGTGCTCATGGAACATTCTCCAGGATAGATCATATCTTGGGTCACAAATCAAGCCTTGGTAAATTTAAGAAAATTGAAGTTGTATCAAGTATCTTTTCCGACCACAATGCTGTGAGACTAGACATCAATTACAGGAAAAGATCTGTAAAAAATACAAACACATGGAGGACAATACACTACTCAATAACGAAGTGATCACTGAAGAAATCAAAGAGGAAATAAAAAAATACCTAGAAACAAATGACAATGGAGACACGACGACCCAAACCTATGGGACGCAGCAAAAGCAGTTTTAAGGGGGATGTTTATAGCAATACAATCCCACCTTAAGAAACAGAAAACATCTCGAATAAACAACCTGACTCTGCACCTAAAGCAATTAGAGCAAGAAGAACAAAAAACCCCCAAAGCTAGGATAAGGAAAGAAATCATAAAGATCAGATCAGAAGTAAATGAAAAAGAAATGAAGGAAACGATAGCAAAGATCAATAAAACTAAAAGCTGGTTCTTTGAGAAGATAAACAAAATTGATAAACCATTAGCCAGACTCATCAAGAAAAAAAGGGAGAAGACTCAAATCAATAGAATTAGAAATGAAAAAGGAGAAGTAACAACTGACACTGTAGAAATACAAAAGATCATGAGAGATTACTACAAGCAACTCTATGCCAATAAAATGGACAACCTGGAAGAAATGGACAAATTCTTAGAAATGCACAACCTGCCAAGACTGAATCAGGAAGAAATAGAAAATATGAATAGACCAATCACAAGCACTGAAATTGAAACTGTGATTAAAAATCTTCCAACAAACAAAAGCCCAGGACCAGATGGCTTCACAGGCGAATTCTATCAAACATTTAGAGAAGAGCTAACACCTATCCTTCTCAAACTCTTCCAAACAATTTCAGAGGAAGGAACACTCCCAAACTCATTCTACGAGGCCACCATCACCTTGATACCAAAACCAGGCAAGGATGGCACAAAGAAAGAAAACTACAGGCCAATATCACTGATGAACATAGATGCAAAAATCCTCAACAAAATACTAGCAAACAGAATCCAACAGCACATTAAAAGTATCATACACCATGATCAGGTGGGGTTTATTCCAGGAATGCAAGGATTCTTCAATATATGCAAATCAATCAATGTGATACACCATATTAACAAATTGAAGGAGAAAAACCATATGATCATCTCAATAGATGCAGAGAAAGCTTTCGACAAAATTCAACACCCATTTATGATAAAAACCCTCCAGAAAGTAGGCATAGAGGGAACTTTCCTCAACATAATAAAGGCCATATATGACAAACCCACAGCCAACATTGTCCTCAATGGTGAAAAATTAAAACCATTTCCACTAAGATCAGGAACAAGACAAGGCTGCCCACTCTCACCACTCTTATTCAACCTAGTTTTGGAAGTTTTAGCCACAGCCATCAGAGAAGAAAAGGAAATAAAAGGAATCCAAATCGGAAAAGAAGAAGTAAAGCTGTCACTGTTTGCAGATGACATGATACTATACATAGAGAATCCTAAAGATGCTACCAGAAAACTACTAGAGCTAATCAATGAATTTGGTAAAGTAGCAGGATAGAAAATTAATGCACAGAAATCTTTGGCATTTCTGTACACTAATGATGAAAAATCTGAAAATGAAATCAAGAAAACACTCCCATTTACCATTGCAACAAAAAGAATAAAATATCTAGGAATAAACCTACCTAAGGAGACAAAAGACCTGTATGCAGAAAATTATAAGACACTGATGAAAGAAATTAAAGATGATACAAATAGATGGAGAGATATACCATGCTCCTGGATTGGAAGAATGAATACTGTGAAAATGACTCTACTACCCAAAGCAATCTACAGATTCAATGCAATCTCTATCAAACTACCACTGGCATTTTTCACAGAACTAGAACAAAAAATTTCAAAATTTGTTTGGAAAAACAAAAGACCCCGCATAGCCAAAGCAATCTTGAGAACGAAAAACGGAGCTGGAGGAATCAGGCTCCCTGACTTCAGACTATACTACAAAGCTAAAGTAATCAAGACAGTGTGGTACTGGCACAAAAACAGAAAGATAGATCAATGGAACAGGATAGAAAGCCCAGAGATAAACCCACGCACATATGGTCAACTTATCTTTGATAAAGGAGGCAGGAATGTACAGTGGAGAAATGACAGCCTCTTCAATAAGTGGTGCTGGGAAAACTGGACAGGGACATGTCAAAGTATGAGATTAGATCACTCCCTAACACCATACACAAAAATAAGCTCAAAATGGATTAAAGACCTAAATGTAAGGCCAGAAACTATCAAACTCTTAGAGGAAAACATAGGCAGAACACTCTATGACATAAATCACAGCAAGATCCTTTTGGACCCACCTCCTAGAGAAATGGAAATAAAAACAAAGATAAACAAATGGGACCTAATGAAACTGAAAAGCTTTTGCACAGCAAAGGAAACCATAAACAAGACCAAAAGACAACCCTCAGAATGGGAGAAAATATTTGCAAATGAAGCAACTGACAAAGGATTAACCTCCAAAATTTATAAACAGCTCATGCAGCTCAACAGCAAAAAAACAAACAACCCAATCCAAAAATGGGCAGAAGACTTAAATAGGCATTTCTCCAAAGAAGATATACAGACTGCCAACAAACACATGAAAGAATGCTCAACATCATTAATCATTAGAGAAATGCAAATCAAAACTACAATGAGATATCATCTCACACCAGTCAGAATGGCCATCATCAAGAAATCTAGAAACAATAAATGCTGGAGAGGGTGTGGAGAAAAGGGAACACTCTTGCACTGCTGGTGGGAATGTGAATTGGTACAGCCACTATGGAGAACAGTAATGGAGGTTCCTTAAAAAACTAAAAATAGAACTACCATATGACCCAGCAATCCCACTACTAGGCATATACCCTGAGAAAACCATAATTCAAAAAGAGACATGTACCAAAATGTTCATTGCAGTTCTATTCACAATAGCCTGGAGATGGAAACAACCTAAGTGTCCATCATCGGATGAATGGGTAAAGAAGATGTGGCACATATATACAATGGAATATTACTCAGCCATAAAAAGAAACGAAACTGAGCTATTTGTAATGAGGTGGATGGAGCTAGAGTCTGTCATACAGAGTGAAGTAAGTCAGAAAGAGAAAGACAAATACTGTATGCTAACACATATATATGGAATTAAAAAAAAATGTCATGAAGAACCTAGGGGTAAAACGGGAATAAAGACGCAGACCTACTTGAGAATGGACTTGAGGATATGGGGAGGGGGAAGGGTAAGTTGTGACAAAGCGAAAGAGAGGCATGGACATATATACACTACCAAACGTAAAGTAGATAGATAGTGGGAAGCAGCCGCAGAGCACAGGGAGATCAGCTGGGTGCTTTGTGACCGCCTGGAGGGGTGGGATGGGGAGGGTGGGAGGGAGGGAGATGCATGAGGGAAGGGATGTGGGAACAGATGTATATGTATGACTGATTCACTTTGTTATAAAGCAGAAACTAATAAAAAAAAATCTTATGGCCTTAGTTTACTAATCTGTTAATTGATAGGAATCAGCTAATTAAGCACCCAAAATTCAGGTTCTGTAACTTGAATTATTTATGTTGAAGAATGTTTCTTTCACTTAGAAAAGCCTCTTTTAAAAAGGAATTAAGATTATAGAAGCAGAGAGTAGAATGGAGGTGGATGCCAGGGACTGGGGGTAGGGGAAATGAAGAGATATTGTTCAAAGGGTATAAGCACCCACTTATATGAGGAATAAGTTCCAGAGGTCTAATGGACAGCATGGTGACTGTAATTAACAATACTGTATTGCATATTTGAAAGTTCCTAGGAAAGCAAATTTTGAATGTTCTCCCCATAACAACAACAACAAAATGTAACTATGTGAGGTGACGGATGTGTTAGCTAACCTTACTGTGGTAACATTTTGCAATATATGTGTGAATCAATTCATCAAATTGTACACCTTAAATGTATACAATGTTATATGTTAGTTATATCTCAATACAGCTGAAGGAAAAAAAAAAAGACCAGAAGACTTATGATTTGAGAGTAGGACTCAGGGTATCTTTGGGCCAGTCTACACAATTTCCGTGCAATCTCCCCCTAAAAAATTCCCTTATCTTTGCTGTAGTTTTCTTAATTATACTCACATATATACCCAAATCCCCCTGAAACAACAACTGCTTCAGCAAGACAGCCCCTAGTAAATCTTGATACCACATGGTCTTTTATAACCATGTGACAGGTCCCCTGATCTCTGTCTTAAAGGTACAAAATTCCAGTTATAAAATAAGTTATGGGGATGTAGTGTACAGCATAGTGACTACAGTTAACAATACTGTATTGCAGGGCTTTCCTGGTGGCTCAGTGGTTGAGAGTCCGCCTGCCGATGCAGGGGACACGGGTTCGTGCCCCGGTCCGGGAGGATCCCTCGTGCTGCGGAGCGGCTGGGCCTGTGAGCCGTGGCCGCTGAGCCTGTGCGTCCGGAGCCTGTGCTCCGCAATGGGAGAGGCCACAACAGTGAGAGGCCCGCATACCGCAAAAAAAATAAATAAATAAAAAAATAATAATAATAATACTGTATTGCATATTTGAAAGTGGCTAATAATAGATCTTAAAAGTCTTCATCACAAGAAGAAAATGTTTGTAACTATGTATGGTGACAGATGTTAACTAGGCTTATTGTGGTGATCGTTTCACAATATACACAAATATTGAATCATTATGTTGCACACCTGAAACGAATATAATGTTGTATGTCAATTATACCTCAATAAAAAAAATAATAACCCACCCAACGGGAAAAAAAAAAGGAGCACTGTGTCCTCATCTTCCATGCAGAGGATACCTTCAAAGTAGGGCAGTTATAGCAGATAAAGATAATTCATAAGAAAATATTGTTACAAGTGAATGGCTGGCATTTTACAGAACTGGCATGCAAAGTGGGTTTATATTTCTGT
This sequence comes from Hyperoodon ampullatus, assembly GCF_949752795.1. Classification (NCBI taxonomy): domain Eukaryota; kingdom Metazoa; phylum Chordata; class Mammalia; order Artiodactyla; family Ziphiidae; genus Hyperoodon; species Hyperoodon ampullatus. The sequence goes on along the minus strand of NC_136914.1, from coordinate 70,073,589 downwards.
ACTGCTTCTTGAGCTGAGTTTCCCTCTCTAGCATAACAACCTATGTTTTGATTATGAGTATAGGGGATGGCTTAAGTAGATAAACTGAAAAAACATCATGAATTAATATTGAGACCCTAATGAAAATCTGGGAAAATAAAACATACGTAATACCCTATGAAAGCTAGAACTTGCAAAGTATGATCTTGGGCCTTTCAAAGTGAGGCTTTAATCATCAACTCAGAATTTTAGGCCTAATTAAGATACATATGATATCTATTGCCTAGAAAGGAATTTAGTCTCAGTTTTCCTGGCTAAAGGTTAAAAGGAAGTCACCAGGTAAAAAGTGGGTAAGAAGAAGCCAGAGAAAAAAGGGGATAAAATCTTAGCTTTATTGTGTGCTTATCAAGAGTCAGCCATTGTGTTAGGCTAGGGTCACATGACTTACACATGACTTAATCTGTGCTTCAACCTTGAAGTGTTTCCTGCTGAGTCTAAATGGGCTACCAGCATCCCTACACATTCTTCCAGGCAACTGTCTGCAGTTGGCTGCTGAGATAAAAACTGTATTTGTCTTATCCTTACTAAGCTCTTTATATGTTTTGTTGCATCCAAGCATCTTTACAGTCCTGTGGAGTAAATGGTTTTCATCCCCATTTTATTAATAAGTAGAACAGGCTCTCTAAGGTCAACTAGCTTGTCTAAGTTCATGTGGGTATAAGGTCCAGGGGAGAAATTGAAACCTTGGTCTATTTGTCCCTGAACTTTTTATTCCAACCTACAAGACCAGCTAAATGATTTGTGAGTCCCACTGCAAAATGAAAACATGGGGCTCTTGTTCAAAAATTGTTAAGAATGGCAAAACAGTGATAGCAGGACATTAAACCTAGTGTGAGGCCATTCTGAGCATGAGGTCCTGTGCAGAGAATGAGTATCATGCCCGTGAACACAAAGTAACCCCACTCAAGAGTCCCATGCTATAGGAAGAATACTATGTTTCATTTTTTTATAGAACATAAAGCTTTTTAATAGAAATAATAAGCAAAGTGTCTGAACCCAAACTGTAAGACATTGGCTTACAAGCAGTTATGAGAATCATGGGACCAAATACTGAAGATTCAAACAAATCCAGTCATGGACAAACACAGAATTAACAAAAACAAGGTATGAAATCTCAGCTTTTTCCTCTCTTGCCGATACCCTACTCATCACTGTTAACTTTTAATGGTGAAAAATGGTGTGCCCTCATGGAGTGAATTATTGATGGCACTGGTAGGAAAAACTCATTTGGGATTTAGATTGTTACTGAATCAGTATTGTTTTTTTTTAATAGAGCAAGTCCTAAAGGAAAATGTTTTCATATTACTTTACTATTGATTGTTTTGTCAAACTGAAAAACACAGATATTTTAGGTACTGACTTTGATGAGCAATGGTATGCTTTTTCTTTTCAACCTATTTTGGCTACTACTCCTCCCTTCCCTTCCAAGTATTTGTAGAACAAACACCTTTTAAACACAAACTCTCATCAAACCCACTGAATGTTTCTTTCCCCAAACTGCCTAAGTTCAGAATTTGGTATGCTGTTCATATTTCAAGTCCTTATCTGTCATTTGATTTGCTGGATTCTCAGTCTGCTGGGCTAGATTTAATGGCTTCTTATCTGTCCTAGAGGAGAAAATGACTTGCTAGGTAAAAAATATGTTCAAATATTTGAATTCCCATCCCCAAAATAAACTTCTGCCTTGATGTTAATTTAAAAGAGGGAGTTTCTTTCCCCCATTGGATTAAATAAATTATTAAATGTAAAAGCACTTTGAGCTTGATGCTATATAAATGTAAGCTTTTATCATAAATATTACTCAGATAGGAAAGAATAAGCAAATACATGTGTATATGAGTATGCAGGTATGTGTGTAATGTGCGTACACATATCTATATCTATATAGATATAGATACATAGATAATAGATTTTTTTTCTCTTTGGCACCCCTTTATAGTCCAGATGCAGGTATATATTGTAATTATTTTTAAAAATAACACTATCTTTGATGAAGTTGTTAGAAATTTGGCCAAGCATTTCCCCCAGAACACCTGATTTTTAAACTGAGCAGATGTCTGAGGACTATCTAACTGGGAAAAAAAAAAAAGAATAATGCAAGTATGGAGTTGTACTACTTGACAGAAATGGTCAGCAGCCATACAGAAGAGATTGTAGCCATATTCACGTGCTTACTCAGCTCCCACATCGTTTTGAAAACAGCAAGTTACACATGATATGCTTGTCACTTCCTGCAGCTGCTATAATGTAGCTATATGTCCTTGACTCCCTTTTGATTCCCCATTTTTCTTCTGATATGGAACTTGAATTATGAAGCTCTTCCATTCATGATGTCAAGTACTTTTGCACACTCAAATCCATCCTGCTCATAGCAGCCCAAGGAACTAAGACTGGGAAAGAAAAATTTTTGTAAACAAGTATTAATGTTCAGACAAATCCACCCAAACTATTTCATGGATACTAAATTCCTAGGAATGAGGATATAGCAAAAGACCTTTAAACGTAGGCATTTGGTGGGCTTTTCAATTTGGAATTATTGATTTGAAACTATAAATATCAATTAAGTAACAAATAAAAAGTGAATTTATGTGCTGGAATAACTGGACATCTACATACAAAAAAAATGAATCCAGATGCTGACCTTACACCTTTCACAAAAATTAGGTCAAAATAAATCACAGACCTAATGTAAAACACAAAACTATAAAACTTCTAGAAGATAATATAGGAGAAAATCTTGGTGACCTTGTGTTTGGCAATGAGTTTTTACATAAAGTATCAAAAGCACAATCCATGAAAGAAAAATTGATTAGTGGGACTTATCAATTAAATTTAATTCAATTAAAATGTAAAACTTCAACTCTGTGAAAGATACTGCTAAGAAAAGGCAAGCCACAGAGTGGGGAGAAATATATTTGTAAAACATATGTATCTGAAAAAGAACTTGAATCCAAAATATACAGAGTCCTTAAAATTCAAGGATAAAAAAAATAACCCAATTAAAAAGTGGGCAAAAGATCTAAACAGATAATTCACCAAAGGAGATAGGCAGATGGCAAATAAGCATATGAAAAAAATTTAAACATCATATGTCATTAGGGAATTACAAATGAAAACAACAACGAGATACCACTATACGCTTATCTGAATGGATAAACTCCAAAACACTAACAACATCAACTGCTGGCTAGTATGTGGAGCAACAGGAACTCTCACTCATTGATGGTGGGAATGCAAAATGGTACAGCCACTTTGGGAGACAATTCGGCAATTTCTTACAAAACTAAACATATTTTTACCATATGATCCAGCACTCACGTTCTTAGACATTAACCCAAATGAGTTGAAAATTTATGTCCACACAAAAACCTGCACATGAATTGTTTCAGCTTTACTCATAGCTGTCAAAACTTGGAACTGACCAAGATGTTCTTCAATAAGTGAATTAAAATAAGAAACAATAAGCTATAGGGGAGCAAAATTTGCTAACCCAAAATGTTTCTCTTTGGCATGAGGATTAATTTTAGACTGATTAGTTTTAAGAAACAGAAGACTCAGGGAGTTTTTCTTGTTACCTCCATCTTAACTGCCAAAAAGAAATTAGATAAAGGGCCTGTTCCCAGAATAGAGCTATCGATAGAGATATCTGTGAAGAATATGGGCTAGGTGTGGTGGGGGGAGGCTGACAGGGCATAGAGATTAGAGTCCACTCTGTGTTCCACTGTTTATGAGCAGCCCAGCAAATTTTTGTTTACCAAATATTTGCTTTTCCATCTTCATGTGAATTGCCTTCCTCCCCTTTGAAATCCCAAACCACTACCCCCAACATCCTCTTTTGTCTTTAGCTGAAGATTAAATTTAAGGTAAGAACTTCAGCCAGTTTTGGCAAGTTACTCAGTTTTCCTGGGTCTCTCCCATGTATAGGTGTTATTAAACTTTTGTTTGATTTTCCCATGTTAATCTGTCTCATGTCAATTTCATTCGTATACTAGCCAAAAGACCTTAAAAAACGGTAAAGGAAAATGTCTTCCTCCCTAACAAAACAAAGTGTACTACATCCTTGCAATTGGATATTATTTAGCAATAAAAAGCAATGAGCTACCATACCATAAAAAGGCATGGAAGAATTTTATATGCATATCACTGATTGAAAGAAGCAGGCCTGAAAAGGTTACATACTCTATAATTTGAAATATATGATAGTCTAGAAAAGGCAAAACTATAGAGAGGGCAAAAAGTATCAGTAGTGGTTAAGGGCTGGGGGAAAAGGGGATGGATAAATAAGTAGAATAGAGGAGATTTTTTAGGGCAGTGTAACTATTCTGAAACCATTCTGTACAATACTATAATGGTGCATACACAACATTATGCATTTTACGAAGCCCACAGAACCGTACAGCGCCAAGAGTGAACCCTAATGTAAACTATGGACTTTAGTTAATAATAATATTTCAATATTGGCTCATTCTCTGTAACAAATATTAATAATAGGGGAAACTGTGTGTGTGTATTGGGGGGTAGGTTATATAGACACTATGTAATTTCTGCCCAATTTTTCTGTAAACCTAAAATTGTTCTAAAAATAAAGTCTATTAAATTTTAAAAGTGAGAATATGTTTTAGCATGCTTAAAAGTAACTATGATACTTATAATCTAACACTTAGCTTCCTTTTCCCAAACAGCTTAACCCAGTATTTTAACTATTAATAAGAAGTAAAGAAAAAAAGGTTTTTTCCAGAATTATTATTTTTGTAACCATATCCACTAATACAGGATGAACAGAGGCAGAAACTCAGAAAGAGGCTTATGTAATTAAAAATAGTTTTGAAATTAGAAGATGAGTCACCTGAGACTGCCTGGGTAGTGGAAAAAAAAATCCTATAAATAGGGCTGTAAGGCTTATAACTAGGAATCAGGGAAGAAAATGCTCCTGACAGATGCTTTCTCTCCCTGAGGTAAATTCCCAGGCTTTCCTAGACCCATGAAATAAGATTATGAGGGAAATCATTGTCACTACAAACTCGGGGAAGAAGCAAGAATTGAATACTTAAGCATCAGGTACCATGCTAAGAATTTTATCCATATTTCATGAAACACACACACACACTCACAGGTGTGTATGCAAACAACTCACACACGCACATGCGCTCTTGCATATAGACATACAGATGGGACAGCCTAGCAAGTTTACTGAGCCCTTATTTGAGAGAATCAAATCTGTGCCCCAAACTTTAAAATGAGAAATCAAAGGGGTGAGGGGCCGGAGGGATGAGGCAAGAGTGTCAGTTACAAAATCTTCAGGGTTTAACTGAATTATATTTGGTCAGATTGAATTCAACCACATTGCCATATGCATTTTACCTGTATTCAAGGTAAATACTTTTCTTCATGTTATGCTAATTTAAACTGGGTGTTTTTCAATCCAACAGAAAAAACAAGTCTTGTAGTATACAGTTTCCTTAATTTACAGATTAGTCATTACTCTTCTATTGGCACTGGTTGTTATTTTTTTAGGATGATTTTAATTAGAAATTCTAATTAACTGCACACCACAATCACCCTTTTTGCCTCTTCATGAAATTCCTCCTCATAAAGCGGAGCCAACGGAAACCAAGTTACAATCAAAGTAAAATTGCAAATTAACAAATATGCATTGCAAATCTGGAAGCATCCACCAGAATTCAGAAGTTCTTTAAGCAAGCATGGTCCTTTATGTATTTGTGATGTCACTGGGGTCACATTTAAAGAATGATTTTGTTATTTCAGTCACTGAATTAAGTAGAATAAGTTAATTTGAACAAAGATAGAGTCATTTTTTTGTTGTTCTTAGAAAATTTTCTTAGATTTCCCAGGTGTGGGTTTCTCATTTGCAAATAGAGGATGCTAATTGTACCTACCTCATAGGAATCTTATAACATAAATGAAGTAATGGTCACAAACAATTTAGCACACTGCTGTTGCCTTAAGCATGGATGTATTCTAGTTATTGTCATCAGATAAGTGTAGTGTTTAGTAGTCAGGCTTTACAATGAGGTAGACTAGTTTTGTGTTCAGATTCTACCTGACCTTGGGCTATTTAAATTCTCAGGATCTCCATTTGCTCATCTGTAGAATGAATACTACCTTTGCCTTATATAATTATTGTAAAAATTAAATTCAATGAGTTGTAAAAATTTCCAACTGCCTAAAAATGGGTTGGAAATTACAGACTAGGGGCAATTCCAGCTCATTGCTTGCTTTTAAAATAAAGTTTTACTGTAACAGAGCAACACCCATTTGTTTTACTTATGATGAGTAGTCACAACAAAGACCATAGGACCTGCAAAAGCCTAAGATATTTACTATCTGGCCTTTTACAGAAATGTTCACTGACACCTGGACTAAAATATCAATTTTACTCAGAGAAAGCATTCTCATACGAGTTTACACTAAGTAACTTGTAACATTTATTTATTTCTAAATCACTGATCAAGTCACTGTACAGTTTGTACTTTTCTTCTTTTTTTTATACTGGATATAAAAAAATCTGCTTGCATTAATGAATTAAATCTTTAATGTAGGGCTACTGCAGCCCTGATCATGTTTATTGTAATAAATGTTTGTGCATTAATTCCTTATTGGTCTTTGTTTGTGTTTATGTGGTAGCATTGGTTCTACCTCTGTATGAGAATATGTGCAGAGCTTATTATGGTTGCCATGGAAATACGGCCTGTCACTAGAGTTTGCTGTGATCAATTTACTGTGACTGTTTTTTAAAAGCTTGGCAAAAAAATTTTGTAATAAAACTAATTTAATAAAACCATGAGAGAAAAGGTCCAAACAAGAAATAGTGGAGGAAAATAAGCTACAAATACCGCAAAAGCTTAGGTAAAAACTAATGTTATTATGGATTGCATATTTATCTTTTACTGTTGGGAACAATGGTGCTTAAGATGTGGTTTATGTGTCAAAGGGAAAGGACTCAAGGTCTTCCTTCTTCTTTTCCATTAATGCTTAGATGAACAGCAATATCTCAAATATCCATGGAAAACCACTGAGAGAGGCTTTTGAGAGGAAATATTGAATAATTTCCATTTTCCAATGTTCTCTGAGTTCAAAATCATGGAAAGATTTTTTTTTAACTATCCTAACAAATGAATTGGATTACTGTCTCCTAAATATGAGGCCAAAAAAAAAATGAGGACACTTCAGATATGATAAAGCTTCCCTTCCCAAATAAATAGTATCTAAGTATTAATGTTATATTCAACTTCACTTTTGCTTCCGTAGACTTTTCCTAAATTCTTCTGGTGGATATGTTTGACTGTATAACTCTTAGACTAACTTGTACTTTATAATGACTTCTATGACTTTTTTTTAACAATTTAAAAAAATGTTATATTGGAGTATAGTTGATTAACAATGATGTGTTAGTTACAGGTGTACAGCAAAGTGATTCAGTTATACCCATTAAAAGTATCCATTCTTTTTCAAATTCTTTCCCCATTTAGGTTATTACAGAATATTGAGCCGAGTTCCCTGTGCCATACAGTAGGTCCCTGTGGTTATCTATTTTAAATATAGTAGTGTGTATATGACATTGGTTCTTATTCATATTGCTGTATAAGTTTTTGAATAAAAATTCAGTTTAATTCAACTCAATTTAACTAAAATACTTATTGAGGACTTCTACTGAACCCTGTGGGGGCACTGGGATAGAAAGTTTTCAACATGATGCCTGCCATCAGGTAACCTAATGCAGAGTTAGAACAAAAGACATACCACTTTGAAACAAAGGATGCTATTAAAGCCTAGCCACAGGAATAAAACAGATGATCTTGGTATAAGAAGAATGATGTACTGGCATTTAAACTTGAGGGTGATTCAGAGAAGAACTCACTAAGAATGTAGCACTTAATCAGACTCTTGAATATTTGCAACCAATAAAGTGGAAATTGGGGAAATAAAATAAGAGACATTTAGAAAACCATTAGATAAAGCACTGAGTTAGGAAATATGAGACACTTAGTCCATTGAGTTGGAGAGGCCAACATGAATTGAGAAATAGGTATCACTGGAGTGAAGGGGATTAAGAGTGAATCTATGAATAATGGCTTCAGCCTTCTGCTAAAATTGGGCATGATCATGTGCTGAGAGACATTTATTTGTTTATTAATTAAGACACCTATTATGTTCCAAGGTACTGGCAATGTATCAGTGTCCTAAGATAAAAACCTCACGAAGTTTTCCACCTCTCCAGAGGCTTAGCATCATTTACAAAACAGAAATGAGAATGTATGATGGTGGACTAAACACAAAAGACAGTTATCTACAACATCAAATTCTTCAAAATAACATGGGGAAAATGTAACTATGTCATTTTTGAGAGATTAATTTATAAGTTTTTCTGTTTTTCTGTATTTCCTCAACTATGGTCCCTCACATATTTCAACCTATATATTCCTTTCTTCTGGGACTTCTGCCAGGAAGCAACTAAACACACCCCATCAAGTGGTTCTGCTTGCTTTTGGAAACACCGAAACCCACTGTAAAGATATTTCATGTCTAAGAGGCAAGAGTAGTGGGAATGCTTTTTTCAGGCACAAAAGAAGGAAAAGGCCAGTGGAACAGTATGGAAGAAAAGCATTTGGGGTGGGGGAGAAATTTAAACAGAGATGCTCAATAAACAGTTGACTCATCAACCTTAAGCTCAGCAGAAATATCCGAACTCAAAATTCAAATGTGATAGCTATGTATTCATAGGAGACAGCAGAGTACAAATAGGCCCTAGGACTGACTCCCTGGGAACTAAGACATTTAAAATGTAGGAATAAAAAAAAAAGATCCAGCAAAGGAGAATACTGAAGAAGAGTCCAGCAACATCAAGAAAATAAAGCACTGGAGAAGAAATTTCCTGAAAGCTGATTCATGGCTTCTCCTCTCCCACTATACTTTCCCCAGACTCACAATATTGGTTCAAATAATAATAATTTCCCTTAAGAGTACAGTATAGTCTTACACTTAACTTAGAATCATGTGGCTCTCTTCATACCACAAAGATGACTCTTAAAACAAATTTCAATCTTCCTCACTTTAGTAAAAAGAACACAGAGGCTCAGAAATTTATCCATTTATTCCACAAACATTTACAGAGTTACTTATGCATGAGGAATTGTTTTAGGCTCTTGGCATACATGGAACTTACATCTAACAGGAAAGGAGTGCCTTGTCCAAAATCATCTACCTCAAAAATGAGAGAACACGAAAGTAGACCCAATTCTTAACCTGCATTGCCCTTTTGAGTATGATCCCATAGGGAATGCTCACAGGAAGCTTTTAATAGTATAGACTCATAAAGAAACTGCCGAAGGAACAATGTCATCAGAACGATTTTTCTTCATCGGAAGTCTGCTATCACTCCTGCTTAGAAGTCTGCAAATGGCTCTCTGCTGTCTTCATAATGACATCTAAGTACACAGGACTTCATAAATTGTTTACCTGACCATGTGTATATGCTGCACACTTATTGTTTGCCATTCTCATGCACCCTACTCTCCCCCAAAGCCATTTAAGACTTGTTATTCTCCTAAGCCCTCCAAGCCTGCCAGAGTTCTGAATCTTTATCCATGCCTTGCCCTCTGATTGGAATGCCAACCCTTCCTCTTTTGTCAACTTTACAAATGCATGAGCAGCCATGAAGTTTCAGGGCAAGTGGTGTCTTCTCTTCCACTTGCTCCAGCCCCTTCTCCCAGGAAGCCTTGTGTACTGCAACTCTCAATAATGCTTCCATTGTGTCTGGCACGACCTTCCAATGTGTGACAACTACATAGTCCCATGGAAGTGTGTTATCTATTTTCCCTCTAGTCTTTGAGCTTCATAAAATAAGGATGTTTATCTATGGGTCCTTGTAACGTCTACATCCCCTATGCTCTACCCAGTATATGACAAATGGTAAGTGACAAAAAGTGTGTTGCATATGCAACTGAATCTGGAAATAGATATGTGAAATAATAAAAAAGAGCCATCTACTATGGAGAGAGATGTAAATTGAGAAGAGTTTCCAATTAAAACTTCTCAAAATATTTTAAATGGTATTTTATAAGTAAGTTGTTATAATTGTAAAATTTGTGGAAAAAAATAGCACAGGCACCAAAAGACATCTCCTCTAAGAATCTGAGATGAGGAAAAAGTTTTAGGAACATTATTTAGCTTGATTAACAAGCCTATCTTAGAGAGACTTTCAAAAATTAAAACCAGCAACTTCTCAAAACTGAGCCAAGGGTCCATTTAGAATGAAAAAATACTAGGTCCTCTGAGAGGCTGACTTAAAGAGCAAAGTGTTACCTTTGCCCCAGGGATCAATCCTGGGTCTCTAACAAAGGGGACGCAATAGATTTAGGGAGCACTTTTTCTACTTTTCTACTTTCTACTTTTCTACTTTTCACTCAGGATTCAGCAATACATACCAAGATCAAAGCAAAACACAATCTCATGTCACATATTCTCAAGTCCTTCCATTGCCAATGTCTGCCTCTCTTCTAGCTTTCTGGTCACAATCCTATGCCATATTCCTTAATGTATTCCTGAATGGCAGCTGCCTATCTGATGGGATCCTTATTTCCCGCCTCCCACTCTGCTTGGGCAAGCTGCACCTTGGCATCAAACTGAATGCCAGATAAGCAGAATTCTTACATGTGCAATTAAGAGCCACTGGAGTGGAGATAACAGCATCCCATGGTTAGCTGAATAATTCATGGCAAAATGTTCTCTCTTTATCCATAGCTCCTCACACCCTTGACTTGTTAAGCAGCTAGCACTCACACCAAAGTGCTGGTTTCAGCTGAGACATTTCTTAAGCAACTCCTCTCATCAGGTATTTTACATTTTTAAATGTCTTTTACCAGAATCTCTGAAAAAATTAAAAGGAAAGAGAAATGAGGACAAAAACAAACAAAAATAAAGAAGCCTAATGAAACGTGGAAAAAACAGATTCTGGTTTTCTTTCAAATGAGTGCTTTAAATTCAAAGCACAGGAAATATCTTCCAGTGTTTAAGTTGTTTATTTCTGGCTGTTTATCACTTGGCCACTTGTTCTTAAAGCAGTGATCATGATTTTAAAACACTATACTTTGTTTGCAGGTCAGGGGTGGTAGAAGAAATATATAATACTGAATTCAAAGTAGGTATAGATATGTACTATTACTGCAGAGATCACACAAAAATCACAAAGATAGACAAGTGAGGGCATTTATTCCTTTTCAGGGTCTATAACTGAGTTGACTCTAAGTACCCTCAAAACCAACTACCAACCGTGGAGAATATTATAATCCTTTCATTAAAAGGGCTGCCTTCAATTTTAGGTACACAATTGTAAAATATAGAGAACTTCCTCACAGCAGAATTAGCAACTTAATAAGGATGTATTCAGTGTGTGAGAATGCAGGAAGGCATGAAAAAAAAAATGCTAAGGGTAACTGTTCAAATAAAGGTGGAGATTCTCTACAATATTAAATATGTATAAGTTTAGGATCCACTTTTATAAAAGGAGGAAGAATTTTAAAACTCTTTAGCTTTAGAATTTTTTCATAAAAGGTAGGAATTAAAATAGCTTAATATCAAGGTTTTAAAAATTTTTACAAAAAACTTGACAGTAATACCTCTACTTAGTAAAATATGTTTAAACAATATTTGTAAATATAAAGATATTTACAAAGTGAAAAAAATAAGCTATTCCTCCCATATTTTCCACCTCCACTTCTTCTCCCCAAAGGTGGTCATTTTCAATATATTTTTATAATGTATTCTTCAAGAAACATTGTTTCCTGTGTATTTTTATGTAAATATATATATACTTTAAAAAATTACACAAAGTAATCATCAGTTATTTACCATGGGCTTTTCCTATATTCCTGTTTCTTAGTGACTTCTACATGAACTCACACTTCCCTATTTCAATCATTTCAATTAACTGATATTCTGTACATTGTTTACTGACCAAATCTATACGACTTATCTGACTACATCTCTAATTAATACTTATTTAGCATTTTGCCAACATTTTTTATTTGATAGTTCAAAGAGCAGTAAAACAGAAATTCCTACAGAATTATTTTGATGTGCTTTTGAAAATACGTCAGTTGGATAAATCCATAACCAAGAACAGCTGGTACAAAGGCATATGTACAGATTTTGACAGATATTTTTAATGTATTCTTCAAAATTCTATATTAATTTGCAGTCTGAAGAATGATGTATAATAATAAATGTCTCAAAAACCTAGATAAAATATTTGTTTCTAACCTGAGTGGATGAGAAATCTTGTGTTTTTTGATTTGTATTTCTTTAGTTATGAGTGAGATAAAACATTTTTTCTTCTAGAATTATGTATTATTTTTTCTGTTTAATCTTTTATCTAGTTTCTTGGCCTATTTGTACACTTTCTACTGAACAGTATAAATCCTAATAAGTTAAGGAAATTATCCCTTACATTAAATATTTGTCAATTAATACAATTTAGAGAAGGCTTTCCTTAATAGAATTTAAAACCTGTAAGCCATAAAGAAAAGATTAATAGGGCTTCTCTGGTGGTGTAGTTGTTGGGAGTCTGCCTGTTGATGCAGGGGACACGGGTTCATGCCCCGGTCCGGGAAGATCCCGCATGCGGTGGAGAGGCTGGGCCCGTGAGCCATGGCTGCTGAGCCTGCATGTCCGGAGCCTGTGCTCCGCAATGGGAGAGGCCACAACAGTGAGAGGCCCACGTACCAAAAAAAAAAAAAAGAAAGAAAGAAAAGATTAATACATTTGAGTAAATACGTATACATATATATGGCAACAATTATAATAACCTAAGCCAAAGACCAAAGTGCATTTTTAAAAAAATTCAATGCTTAATGAGAAGATAAATCCAGATCCATCTGTCTATCCATCCAAACACACACATACATATACATACATACACACACACACAGTTTTTATAAATCACTAAGAAAACAATTTTTAAAAAATACTATGTGTAAGGCAAGAAGTTATACAATTTCCAAAAATTAATCATCATATTTAATCTTGACATTACTAGCGATAATTATTTTTGTTGTCATTCTCTGAGAGCCTAAATCATGAATAATTGATCAGCTGTTATTATTTTTAAGTTTTATTATTTGAAATAAAAACTTTTCCATAAATGAGAGCCTTGTCTAAAAATAATTAATATTTTAAATGAATCAATGGATTATTGCTCTGGTAGGAACAGGGACAGAGATTGCCTCTCCAATATTGATCTTGGTAATGGCTCATGAATGAGCTCAAACCCACAGAGTTCTTTGAATCACAGCCTGAAAGCCATCAAACTGAAAGGTAATGAGCCAACTAGATCTTTATATAAAGTTTAGAATAGCTAGTGGTACAGTCATAAGGTGGGAAACTAGTAATGCTAACTGCACCCACAATGAATATATAAACTAAGTACAAGTAAAAATGGATTGCAATTTGCATGGCCAGACCAAATATCAGGTAAGAGGGATACAATTTTTGCAATTGATGCAGGAAACATACTGATGGCCTACTGCCTATTTACTAGTCAGATGACCTTGAGAAAGCCACTTAATCAAGTTTAGCCTTAGTGTTCTTACCTCATAGTATCATTATAAAAATTGAGGGACATTTAAAAATACTGAAAATAAGGAACACAGTACTTGGTACATACGAAACCACAAATAAAGAAAAGTTTACACTATTGCTCTGAGCACAGAAAAGGAAAATTTATATTATTGGAAATTTCTCTGAAATTCTTAAGACATAAGAAGATATATATGAAGAATGAGACATATATGAAGAAATGTGTGGTCACTGAGAGAGACCCTGTTACAGGGAAAGAAAGATAACAATAAAGAGCAGATATAAGCAGATCATGCAAATTCTTGAAGGCCATGTTAAGTAACTTAACCTTTATCTGGAAACAATGGGAACCGCTTTAAGTAAAAGCATAAGATACAGTTTTAAAGATGTAGTATAAATAATAAATTGACAAAGGATAGAAATACCAGTTAGTGAAGTATTTCTAAGGAACCTATGAGACATGGCAAAGCTTTCTGTTAGAATACTGTTAATGGAAATAGCTATGGAACGGTTTGTAGTATTTCAGTACTTGTTGATATTGTGGATGAGGCAGGTAACCTAGATTTTGAGGCTTAAAACTAAGTAGACGGTGATGCCTTATGCTGAGAAAGAAGCTCTGTAAAATAGCAATGTTTCTGAGGGCAAATGTGAATCAAAGGCATGGTTTTCACAACGTTGTGCTTGAGATATACTGACATATCCAAGTGGAGATATCAAATAGGCAGTTAAGTTTAAAGATCTATCACTCATATGAGAAATCTGGGCATGAAATAGCTATTTGTGAGTTATCTGTATATAGATGCAAATTTATGTTATGAGTAAGAAACAACTCATCTAGCAAAAGAGTACAGAATAAAATGTGAAAAAATAAGAGAGAGAGTTAGTGGTGGCTAAAGCCAGGCTTTGAGAAACTCCAAAATATAATGACCAGATAAAGGAGAAGTAGGCAGAAAACCAAGAGTATAAAATGTCCCAAGACTCAAAGGATAAAAAAGTTGTTTTGTGAAGAAAAGAGTGGTAAACAGAATTAAATACTGCTGAAGAACCAATCAATTGAAGACTTAAAATCAGAGTTCTGCTTTTGTATAGCATAATGAGGACAATTTATACAAAGTACTTTCACATACTATGATCTCATATCTGGCTTCCATTTTCCAATAATATTCTAGGAAACTAAGGGACAAGGCAGTTATAATTACCTCCATTTTGCAGATGAGGAAGCTAAGGTTCCAACTGGTAAAGTAACTTGCTTAAGGTAATATTGTTAGTAACTGGGCAGCAAGTAAATTCCAAAATTTCTTATCCCTAGTCCAATGCTCATTTTGATATAGTGACTGTCTCATCAATTAATTCAACACTATTTACTGAACTGCTATGAGTAAGACACTCATAAGAGGAGCTACACAGATGAATCGGGCATGGACCCTACCTTCAAAGAGTTTTCAGGATAGAATGGGGCATAATCCTGTAATATAATGTTGGACCTCATAGTGTTATAAAAGTTAATAGAGTATTGCTATTATGGAGGTTCAAAGTGGGAATGGAAATTTAGAACATTTGAACGCGATGGGTAGAATTATGAGAAGGTATATGACCTGTGAAGACCATGTAAAGGTACTTAAGTTGAATTAATAGTATAAAGATAGAGAAACAAGCAATGATTGATAGGAAAAGTAAATAATTCAGCTTGTATTGACCAGAGGTAAAGTGAAGAGAAATAGAAGAGATAAAGAAAAACATAGGATTTACATCATGAAGGGTGTTAATGACAATAAGGAGTTTGGGTGTTATAAGGAAGGTAGAGCAAGGGCAATAAAATAATTTGAACAGAGAAATGGAGTGATCAGAATATTCTTTAATAATAATTAGATCAATTAACAACATGTTAGAGTGTGTGTATAGACATTACCATGTCCTACCAATATGCCCAACTCATCTCTCCCGAGCACACGAAAGAGACTGCACTTCTCCAACTTTTTTGAAGATGGGTATGGCCAAGCAACTTGCTTTGGACATTAAGCCATGTGCAGAACCAATAGATGCCACTGCAAGGGATAAGTGTTTTAGAGCTGATGGACAATTCTCCAAGCTCCCTTCCCCAGCCAAGTCCATCTGCCTAAGAATGGAGAGTCAACTGGAACTGTTCACAGACTTTATGTGGGTGAGAAATAAACTTTAATCTTATTAACACCAAGAGCTTTGGGTTTACTTGCTACTACAGCATTATCTAACCTAGGCTGATTGTACACTGTGTTCACTGTTTTCAATGAGTTAAACCAAAGCTGATGTTCAGCTGATAGGTAGCTTATATTAATATTAAACTACTGTCTACAAAGCTACAGTAATGAAGACAGTATGGTACTGGCACAAAAACAGAAATATAGATCAATGGAACAGGATAGAAAGCCCTGAGATAAACCAACGCACCTATGGTCACCTAATCTATGACAAAGGAGGCAAGAATATATAATGGAGAAAAGACAGTCTCTTCAATAAGTGGTGCTGGGAAAACTGAATAGCTACATGTAACAAGTGAAATTAGAACACTCCCTAACACCATACACAAAAATAAACTCAAAATGGATTAAAGACCTAAATGGAAGGCCAGACACTATAAACTCTTAGAGGAAAACATAGGCAGAACACTCTTTGAGAGAAATCGCAGCAAGATCTTTTTTGACCCACCTCCTAGAGAAATGGAAATAAAAACAAAAATAAACAAATGGGACCTAATGAAACTTAAAAGCTTTTGCACAGCAAAGGAAACCATAAACAAGACGAAAAGACAACCTTCAGAATGGGAGAAAATATTTGCAAACAAAGCAACTGACAAGGGATTAATCTCCAAAATATATAAACAGCTCATGCAGCTCAATAGTAAAAAAACAAACAACCCAATCAAAAAATGGGCAGAAGATCTAAATAGACATTTCTCCAAAGAAGACATATAGATGGCCAAGAAGCACATGGAAAGCTGCTCAACATCACTAATTATTAGAGAAATATAAACCAAAACTACAATGAGGTATCACCTCACACAAGTCAGAAGGGACATCTTCAAAAAATCTATAAACAATAAATGCTGGAGAGGGTGTGGAGAAAAAGGAGCCCTCCTATAGTGTTGGTGGGAATGTAAGTTAGTACAGCCACTGTGGAGAACAGTATGGAGGTTCCTTAACAAAACTAAAAATAGAACTACCATATGACCCAGCAATCCCACTCCTGAGCATATAACCAGAGAAAAACCATAATTCCAAAAGATGCATGCACCCCAACGTTCATTGCAGCACTATCTACAATAGCCAGGACATGGAAACAATCTAAATGACCATCAACAGAGGAATGGACAAAGATGTGGTACATATATACAATGGAATATAAAAGGAACAAAACTGTGCCATTTGCAGAGATGTGGATGGACCTAGAGACTGTCATACAGAGTGAAGTAGGTCAGAAAGAGAAACAAGTGTAATATGGCTTATATGTGGAATCTAGAATAATGGTATAGATGAACTTATTTGCAAAGCAGAAATAGAGACACAGATGTAGAGAACAAATGTATGGATACCAAGGGGGGAAGAGGAGGTGGGATGAACTGGGAGACTGGGATTGACATATATATACTACTATGTATAAAACAGATAACTAATGAGAACCTACTATATAGCATAGGGAACTCAGTGCTCTGTGTGACCTAAATGGGAAGGAAATCCAAAAAAGAGGGGATATATGTATACGTACAGCTGATTCACTTTGCTGTACAGCAGAAAGTAACATGACACTGTAAAGCAATTATACTCCAATAAAAATTTAATTATTGAACTGCCCCTGTATTACTGGTAAAAAACCATTTTCCAAACCTAACGTAACCTCCTCCATACCCTTGCCTCCTTAGTCCATTCTCAGACATGCTGACAGAACCTCCCATGACCCAGAAATTAAATTTTCTTAGTTGGTACCTCAAGTGTCAGCTAAGGCCTGCATCTGTTCTAATTCATTTGTGCCATGATGCACCAATTGTAAATTATTCCCATTATAACCCTGCTTTTAAGCCTATGAGGTCTTACTATCTCCCACTTAATGGGTGATAAAACTAGGGATAAATGTTATGAAAATTATCCAAGGTTGTAGGTTGTCTCACTCCAGAACTTTTATGCTTAACGATAATGGTCTACTGTCTCCAGCCTTAAGTGGATGATTTTGGTAGCTGCTTAAGAAGAGGTGCTAGAGGAAGGCAGACTACTCATGAGTTCACTAATTAGTTCAAAGGTGAAATGTGAGGTCCTTGATTAAGGAAAAAGAAAGAATCTGGGATGGTGAAAAACAGCTACATGTAAAGAAACATTTGGAAGCAGTATCAACAGGACTTAGGATGACTCAGTGATGGGAAAAGGAGGATTAAGGTCTCAGAGTTGGCAAGGAGGGGTGTGGAATCATTTGTGGAGGTAGAAATATCATGCACAGAAGAATGATTTTCATATATTTGCCTCAACATAGTATCTCCCCAGGTGAACTATTAGAGTTGGCTTTGAGCAAGCAAGACAAATGTCAAGTGTAACTAGAAGTCTACCCAGAGAACAATGACAAGAGAAGCATCCTGCCACTCATACATATATGGGAAAGCATGTCTATGTGATACAACACATTTTTTATACCCTCCCAGACACATAAGTTTAACTGTATTTAGTGTAGATTTTTCCAATTTAAGCACCCTTACTGCAGGCACTGGTTAGGTAAAGATTTGTTAGGTAAGTTTCATAAACCACGATTAGTAATCATTGAAATTGCAGATACCAGATTCAGGTCCTTTAGTCCGAGCTTATATTGATCCTTATGTGGTCAAGACAGACTTAGAGAATGAACTTATGGTTCCCAGGAGGGAAGGGTGGGGGTGAGGGATAGTTAGGGAATTCGGGACTGACATGTACACACTGCTACATTTAAGATGGGATATCAACAAGGACCCACTGTATAGCACAGGGAACTCTGCTCAATGTTATGTGGCAGCCTGGATGGGAGGAGAGTCTGGGGGAGAATGGATACGTGTATATGTATGGCTGAGTCGCTTTGCTGTGCACCTGAAACTATCACAACATTGTTAATCGGCTATACTCCAATATACAATAAAAAGTTTTTTAAAAAAGAGAGATAAAGAATGCTCTGTGTTCCCTTTACCACAGGAAGACAATACTTCCAAGACTTCCTTATAGGTAGGATGGGGCCACAACAATAAATCCTGGCAAACAGGAATGTGACAGCAAGAGAAGCCTCATTTCCAGTATGAGGTATAAAGAAGCAGGGGGCCTCCTCTATCTCCCCCTGCTTTGCAAAGGTGACATGGGGGTGTCAGAGATGAAAATAGCATGGATCCTTCAGGAACTGCTTGTAGGATGTTTGGTGTGAAGAGTCTCCAGATCTGCAGCAACTGTGCGTGAACAAGAAATAAACTGCCTTGCTGTTAAACCATGAAAATGCTGGAATGTATTTGTTACCACAGCAGGGCAAAACACCATTGCGAGTGATTATCTTATATCGACCTAAACGGCCTCCTGCTAACAAAGCCTATTATGTTTTCAGGCGGCTGTTTTTCTGTTTTTATTTTTCTTTAGAAAGTTCTTCATTTTATTGATTTAATATCTACCACCAGGTAAGTTAATGCATCAGTCTTAGCTCTCTAGTACAATCAAAATACTATATCATAATAAAGACAAAAACTACATCATTCATGCAACTATTCCCTACATTGTCTTTACTTTCAAAATCTAAGTTGATCAGAGTACCTGGGGATAGAAATATCAGTCTTTTCAAGTAATTTTTTCCCTTTTTTACCCACTAAATGGGTAATTTATAACTTTATAAACCAAATTACATGTTTGAGACTTCCTCAAACCATTAGTTTCAGACTCTATATCCAGATCTATTTTTTCCTTTTTCATAGAACTTCTTAAAATGTAGAGGATAAGTCTTCCCTTCTTAAATATTCCAACATCTAACATATTATTCATATGCTATTCCATGTGCCATTTTTCCATGTACACCTTTTTTCTTCCTTCCTGAGAATTTACCATATTGAGTATATTATGTACATATATCTCCCTATGCAAAATAGTTAAAATTTAAAAACAAAATAATAACTACTATCCAATGAATGGTTAACAAACAAATAAAAAATCAAACCAAACAAAAAAGTCAAAGGGAAACATGCTTGCCATCTTTTACTAGGATTACAAACCAAGTCATGAACATAAAAATAATAAAGTTTATTAGATGTTTATTAAGTACCAGGCACTATAAAGTAGTTTTACATGTATTATTTATTCATAACAGAAGCACTAAACTCATTTTATGGACGAGAAACTAAGTCACTAGTTTAGTAACTTGCCAAATATACTCTATCACTAATAAGTAGCAGAACATGAGGAATTTCAATCCAGCACTTACTCTCAAACCCAGTTCTGGGTTTTCAGTTTGTTTGATTTAATTTTTCTGTTTGTTTGCTTCTCTTTGAAACAAACCCAAACTCCTGGGTCTGGAGTGCCTTAATATCACAACAGAGTTCCATACTTTCCCAGTCCTGGAAGCCCCCTAGTCCTGAGTCAGGAGCTCATGGCACTATTTCCATGGCTAGAATCAAATCATCTGTAGGGAGCCAGGCCAAGGACTTCCCTGGTGTCCTGGGATTAAGGACAAACATTTCCCCAAGGTCTCCAATCTACTATGCCTGAGAGCGCCACTACCCATCAAAAAGCAAAACTCAGACAGAAAAAAGCAAAGCTGATAGGTGTCTGCTACACTGTTTGCAGTGGCCCACTGGGGAGTGACTTACGTGCCAGCATTCATCTTTCTGTATGGGGAAGTAACATGGTGACTACATAGCTCTGTAAGCTCTGTGGTCCATGCTTTCAGAAAACACAGCCTGGGGACAGGTACAGGGACAGCATTGGTTCCATAAAGATCAGATGTGTTTTGTTTGTTAGCTTTTCTTGGTGACAGTTTGGGAATACAGGTCAAGGCTGTTAACCACAGTTCATAGGAACTATGACCTGGACCCTCAGTATAAACATCCTTTAAAGTTCTTGCAGCTTAGCTCCCATTTACTACTAATGAGGTTCAGAGGCTGAATCTGTTGGAATTAGACCTAAGGGAGTAATTTGCTGGCTGTCAGCAGCCAAGTGAGAAACAATATTAGCCCTCAGTGTGCTCAGAGTAACATGCCTAGAAGACCAAAGATGTAAGGAAAAAAGAACAATGATTCTCTGTATTAAAGGTCTGGCTACCTATCCTGCCTATCTGATATTTTGCCCAATACTTCACACTCAGGACTTCACACAATTTATGGTTTCCCATATGCTTCTGTTATTTCCTGTTGTTTCCACTCTTCCTGATGCCTCCTCTGCCTGGACTGCCCATCCACTTCTAACCTATCAGCTTTCTGTGAACCATGTCCTAGTGAACCACTGGCTTTCTATGGACTCTTCTGGAACCTTGCTCACAGCAGTGTTCCCTGTGTCCTCTCATCACATTGTATCACAATCATCTTAGCCCACAGAATGGGCATTGCTCTTTTCTGCATTTCCAGGATCTCACTAGAAGCTGGCACCAAAGTGGCACTCAATACTTAAGTCAGGAATGAAAGAAAGAAGGCACAAATTAGGAAATTGACTTTTATCTTCCATTCTTTCTGAAAGAGAATATTCCTGCTGAGTTATGAAGGTTGTGAGCACTCAGAGGATAGCATCTCACAACAAAGAAGCCATCCTTATATTTTTCTCCTTTAGTGGTGACGCCTCTGAGGTGTCAGGATATGCTCTGACACACTCAGCACAAAGGGTCCTATTATGGAAAATTGGCACTCCTGTGCCTGGAGCCATTCGTAATCTGAAGAGCAAAAAGCTGGAGGAGTTAGAAGCTAAGAAGTTCCATTTCTGAATGTCCAAGATGGAAATGCAGGCAGGAGTTCAGGTAAGAGAATTTAGCAGTGAACTTCTCACTTGAATGAAATTTCCCGGTGTTATTCTGGGAAATCTTGAGCTTCAGAGGTTAATTCTATATTATTAGCTCTCAAAGAGGTTCTCAGTTTTAGAGCATTTACCTGTTACAAGACTTTAACCCTCTCCCAACGCATATCAAAGAGTATAAGCTCTACTAGCAGTGCTAATAGATGATACAGGGATCAACACAAATGGAAAACCCCCATCTCCCACCTTGTGTGCTTCCTTTTTCTTATGAATGCCCTTGGGAAATGATGCATCCGG
Source organism: Hyperoodon ampullatus (assembly GCF_949752795.1). NCBI lineage: Eukaryota > Metazoa > Chordata > Mammalia > Artiodactyla > Ziphiidae > Hyperoodon > Hyperoodon ampullatus. The sequence goes on along the minus strand of NC_136914.1, from coordinate 70,051,702 downwards.
ATGTCCAATCAAAGCAGAAGTTTTGAAGCAAAATTTGAATTCAAATAGACTATAAAATGAAAGTTCTAATCAATTCAAGAGAAGCTCCATCCAAAGAAATATGGAAAATGAATCAACAGACAATATAATTATGCAAAATAATATCACTGACAGCCTCAGTTCAAGCATTCGCAAACACTTTTCCTTCCTCCAAATGAATTTCTGACTGAAAAGGTGAGACATCATCAATCAGTTGTTTATCCAAGGAATGTGTACATATGAAAAAGTGATTACTGAATTTTACTCATTACTTGAACTTTTTAAGTGTTACCTAATACCTGAGAAAACAAAGTAACAAATAGTTTCTCCAAAAATAACCTTTCATTTCTTATTTGTTAAGAGTTTATAGAAGCAGAGGTACATTTTAATTTATTTAATACTATTGAACATATGTTTAAAAAATTTAGGAACATTACCATATTGTATGATCTCTATTCAAAATGTTACCTTAATTAATCAAATCTATAACACCAGTTATTAAATATTTTCTAAAATATTGAAATTATCAAAATATCAACAAGATGATATAGAAAACAGAATTTTAACATAAGCTCAAAAATTAGAAAAAAAGACTCAGAAAAACCAGTTGATACCAGAGGTGGAAATAGTGATATAACATGGATGATTAAATATAATAAAAATCACCTAGATAATGATCATTATTGTGAAAAATTAGGTTCCTAACTAATTCAATCATATTTTATTTTAATTAATGTGAATACATATTATTTAAGAATTCCCAGTGGAATCCTGAGAGGAAAACAGGTCAACAGCATTCCATTATTAAGCAAATACATATTTATCCCAGGTTTTTCTCTCCTACACATGTGGGCAAAAATGTAAAATGACTGGGAAATAGAATAATTTTGACTTAGTAAGTTTTCAATAAGGATGCACAATTTTTATTTCTTTATAATTTTGTTGAAGTTAAAAAAAAGATTATTTATGGACTTGGATGTTATGGCTTAAATCCTTACTTAATTGTTGCTGGCTTTTCATATAAATGGATGTACAATTGCCTCTCTGCATCTTGAATACAGAGGAAGTCTGAGTGGAGTTATCAGGAGGCTGAAATACACAATGACATGTGGCCATGTGACTAAGTTCTGACCACTGAAATCTAAGTGGAATTGACGCATGGCATTTTGAGACTGAGGGAGTAAAAAGCCAGGGTATCCTCCCCGCACATCTGTCCCTCATTCTTGCAGCTGGAGGTGAAAGAATCCAAGACAGCAGAGCCACAGGATGAAAGGAGTAAACTCCCACATCACACCAGAGGGGAGCTGCCCAGAAGACTGATAGGAGTGAGAAGGAAAAAAATAAAAATAAAAAGGTTTATTATCTTTAGCCATGGAATTGGTGGTTTATTTATTATAGCTGCTAATGAGAGCTACCCTAACTTATAGAACTGCCAGCTTTTAGAAGTAGATGTTATCTGCATATTACAGGAGGTCTGATTGTGTTTCAGAAAATGTAATGCCAAATCTTTCTTAGTTTATCTTTGTGATTACCATTCCATTAATCTTTATCAGAAAAAACCTGTAATGATAGCAATTAGAATACAGCATTTACAACAGGCAAGAAAGAGACCTTTTAATAAATACACATAAAAGAAAAACAAAACAAAACCAAAAACTGAAAAGTCCACATCAGTAGGTAGCAGAACAGATCTTGAATTCTGTCAGCCAGCTATGCTCTTATTTCTCTCCCCTATGAAGTCTGTGGGGAAAATCCCTATGTCTCATTAACAGGACCATGTTCATATATGTCTCTAACATCAGGAAAATGGAAATGATGTTGAGGATGAAGATACTGATCATGATGATGACTGACTATACCAATTTACTGAGTGTTCACTTACTGTGTACTAAGCACTCTACACATACTTTATCATGTTATTCTTTAGATGTCCCATGTGAAAACAAAGTTAGTATCCTTGTTTTAAAGATGTGGAAACTGAGGCTTAAAGTCATAAAGCTAATAAATGTAGGAAGGCTGATATAACTCCAAGACTTGTGCTCTTAGTCACCACTTTAAGATAAAACAATTAGATAATTTAAATAAACCAGTCTCATCAAGCAACTTCATGCTTAATATAATTCTGTGCCCTACCCTCATTGCCTTCATATTAAAGTCCAAATGGCATATCATGTTTTAAAGGCCTTTCAGAGCTGACCCCTCCTCACCTCCAAAACCTTTCCCCTCAGTTTTTCTAAATATAACAGTTAAGACTATTTTACGGGAAAACAAGGTGGCAAATTAAAAATAATATTTAATTGAGAAACTAGTTAAGGTGGTTGGATATAAGATACATTACCAAAATAAATAACTTCTGTCTATACTAGCAATAAGCAGATATAAGTAGAAATGGGAAACATTCTGTTCTCAAAAGGCAAAATTATAACCTATGTAGGAATTAATTTAATAAGAAAAGTTAGCACCTATAAGGAGGAAACTATTAAACCTCACTGAAAGACAGAAAACAAGGTCTGCACTTAAGTAATGGCATATCTTATTCTTAGATGCAAAGACAGAATAAAAATGTCAACCCACCTGGAAATTAATTCACTTCTTAATATATAACTTCAAATAGAATATTAACCTTTTTGAACTGGATAAATAAGCTAATAGTTCATATACAAGAATAAAATGTAAGATATGATATATTGACACTTATTTCTACTTATTCCTCAAAACAAAAATGAGAATAAAGTTAGTAAAGATATTTTTAAACATATGAATACATGAAGATAGGATGATGCCAGGGGACAAAAGATGTCATCAAAATTTTAGAAGTCCAAGGAAGATGGAAGAGTGACAGATGACTTTCAGACCCGATCTCATGCCATCTATCAAAATATATTGTAGATGGATTAAATGCTTATATTTTAAAACATGCTATATATTTTTTCTCTACAAGCATATTATATCATTTTATATTTAGGTCTTTGTTTGTTTGTTTTGGTTTTTTTGTTTTGCGGTACGCAGGCCTCTCACTGTTGTGGCCTCTCCCGTTGCAGATCACAGGCTCCGGACGCGCAGGCTCAGCGGCCATGGCTCACGGGCCTAGCTGTTCCACGGCATGTGGGATCTTCCCGGACCGGGGCACGAACCCATGTCCTCTGCATCGGCAGGCAGACTCTCAACCACCGCGCCACCAGGGAAGTTCTACATTTAGGTCTTTAAGAGAATTCCCAATAATATAAAATAGCCAAAGTAAGTTTTGGTATGTAAATATTATAAAATATGGTGTCCCTTGAAAGGAATGAGTTATGTATTGTTTCACTTGGGTGGATTCTATGATACTACTAAGTGACAAAGCCAGATTCAGAGTAGTGTATTTAAAATGATCTTCTATTTGTAAAAAACAATGACCAAATCCCAATATTTATGCATGTGAATTTGTATACTGCTACACAAACATGGAGAAAGCTATGTGTTGCTCAGATCTTCTGCTATAAAAACCAGACCAGCTGCTGTCCTCCTGGGTCTAACCCTTATTCACGTTGAGGCCACACTTTCTGCAGGCTGCTGTCAGCTAATGACTGGGCACAACACAGGTAATAAAGTAGACCCATTCCTACAAGTTGTCAGCTAGGTGACTTTTCCTCATTGAGTTCCTAATGGTTTAGCCAAACTTTCTTGGAACTATACTGCAGCTTCAGACTCTTTCTACCTTACTCTTCCCCTTCTCAGCAGTTAGACCTATCTAAAGGCTCTCCCCAACTTCTCCTGCTTCCTTCCCTTTATCTTTCACAGGTGTTTTTCTTAATACATCTGTTCACATGTAATCCTGTCTTGGCATCTGTATCTTGAGGACCTAAACTAAATGGAAGGATGCACTGTAAGAAATTAACAGTGGTTACTATATTTGGCTGGGAGGAAGTGGGGAGAAAGAGGGAGCAAATGTAGACGAGAGGGAAAAAAAATGAATCAGAATAAAGATGTCCACAATAAAAATAACATTGATGGGCTTCCCTGGTGGCGCAGTGGTTGAGAGTCCGCCTGCCGATGTAGGGGATGCGGGTTCGTGCCCCAGTCTGGGAAGCTCCCACATGCCGTGGAGCGGCTGGACCTGTGAGCCATGGCCGCTGAGCCTGTGCATACAGAGCCTGTGCTCCACAACGGGAGAGGCCACAACAGTGAGAGGCCCACGTACCGCAAAATAAATAAATAAATAAATAAATAAATAACAACATTGATAATATGACCCCAATTGAATATAACTGCATGTATATATAAAGGCATATGTGTATGCACAAAGAAATGCATGCATATTCAAGGAAGTATTGATGGTGGTTATTTTAGAGTGGTGTGATTTCAGGTGATTTTTGATTTTTTGTTACATTTTTATGTATTATTCAATATTTTTGGGGGGACGAGTACTATTTAAATAAACAGAAATAATAGATTTGTCTCCTCTATAGAAATAAATGTAAGAAAATATATCCAATAGTGAGAAAAAAAGAAAGGTCCAAGCACATGGTGTTAAGCTCAGAATCAGTCTTCTCAGATAACAGAAACCTGATAAAATAAGTCAAATAGTACTTGTAAAATTAATGAAAATATTGAAAAAAGCATGTCTACATCTCAAAATTATTCTATACTTTACAGATACACCAATTTGAGTTCTATGTATCATGACGTGTCATGAACTTTATCCCTGCTTTATCAGATCATGGCACATTAACTGGCCTGCAGATAGGGTAACTAACTCGTCCTGGTTTGCCTGGGACTTTCTTTTTTAGCACTGAAGTAACACAACCCTGGACCCCACACAGTCCCAGACAATCTTAACCTTTGCTTACCCTGTCTTCAAATGATATTCAAAAGGACGTGAGGCCTGAGTAACAGGGCACAGAACTAGGCTTAGGCCATCTGGATTCTTCTACAGGATAGATGAGTCTTGCTTTGGAACTTGAACATAAGATACTTTTGATTTCTTTGGGGTTCTCCATAATTACAGAAAATATGAGCTGAGAGACACCTGAGAGATTTTTGTCATTAAATGACCTTTTATAAGCAAGATCAGCAAGGATGTTGAGTTGGAGAAAGCTGGCACTCTAGCTGAGCCTGTTAATCACCAGGCCAGTGTCTTCGCCTTACACTGACCCATCTCCTCACAGCATCATGAATTCAAATTATGTTCTAGCCACTCTGAACTCCATCTTGTGCCTCACGATTACCACTCTTCCCTGCCTCTGCAATTTGCATGTATTTTTTCCTTTGCTGAAAGTGTTCCTACTCCTCTGACAGAAATGTCATATCCTTTTAAGGGCCTAGTTCAAAGGGTACTGCCTCTTTGCCACTCTGGGAATCCTTCCCAGGCAGATTAAGGACCTACCACACTGTAATGTGGCAATTACTTTGTCTCTTCTCATGAGCTGGTAACCTCAATGACTCTGGAGCCAGATCTTCTTGGTTCAAAGCCAGCTCTGCCAGGTAGCAGCCTTTTAGCCTTAGGAAGCCAATTAAAGTCTTACTGAGTCTTAGTCCCCTCATATGTAAAATGTGGTCATTGTAAAAATGTAAATGTGGTAGTTCATCTATTACAGGGCTTAGGAACAGTCCTGGCACAGAGTAAATTCTATACCAGGGTTGCTGTTATTACTGTCTCTATCCTCAAAGCCCGGCTCAGTGCTTTGTTTGTGACCAATAAAGATTTGCTGAATGAAAATCACAGTAGCAAGGCATACTTTCACCAGAGCAAAGAGAAAGGGCAAAGTCAGGACACACACAGCTGAAGCCATCGGGCCAGTATATCCCACCAGGGCTGGCACCTGTGCAGCTAGCATGTTCCCCTCTCACAATTATGTCCATGCATTACCCTGGTGTCCATGAGAAATGAAGTAATTCTTAGTGGCTTTCCAAAGAGCGCTATGAAAATTTGATTCACACAACTGTACTGTTGAAGGTAACAGGTATACCAGAATAATTTGAGTAGCCCTAGAACACAACCAAAAGTATCTTCATGATGCCTAAAACTCTAACATATTTAGAACCCTGGGATACAATGAGATAACACAGAAGAGGGCAATATACAAGGAAATGGAGGAGGCTGTAGAATTATTAAAAAAAAAAAAAAGAAGATTGGGAAAAGGAAAAGTAACCTTCAACTTATATTGTGAAGCAATAACCTGACAGCTAGGAAGGATCCACAAAAGTGAGATGTAACCCAGGTTAAGACTAGAGAGTATTTTAAATAGGAGAAAGTCATCAAATGTGTCAAATGAAGCTGAGAGGTTAGAAGATGAAGACAAATACAGGGCAACTGAATTTAGTGACCTTGACAAGAGCAGCTTTATGCAGTGGTTTGGATGAAACCCCAACTGCAACAGTTGAAGAATGAGAAGAGGAGATTAGTGACAGAATATATAAAGGACTTTTTCAAGAAGTACTGGTATAGGAAAAACAAACAGCCAGAAGAAATGGGGTGGTAGCCAGAGATGTATGAGAAGCAAATGAGTTTCTTGTCCTTCTTCTTTTTTAAGAATGAGAAATTCTAAACTATGTTTGTAAAATGTCATCAATGACTATTTGAGAAAGCTATTATTTATGTTTCAACAAAAAGATAGGGCAATCCAATGACTGAATCCTTGAGAAAGTATGCAGGAAAAATCTGGAGTCAGAAGGGTTTGGTCATTGGTAAGTGGCAGGACAATGAATTTATTTTAACAGAAGGGCAAAAAAGAGAAAACAGATGTTGAGGAAGTGAATTTTTAAGTTTGTCATTGGGAGACTAAGGGAGTTTCCATTCGAAGTCTTCCATTTTCTCAATGAATTATAAAGCAGGCTTGACAGTAAGTAAAGTGAGAAAGCCTAGATTGCCAGTGAGTTTTAGGGAAAAGGAGGATTTATGAATTAGTTATTTTGGGGAGTAAAAGAATAAGCTTATTAGCCAATTGTGATAAGACTATTAGACAAGGTTGACTCATTTTGTATATAAAGTAAAGCTAATCTGGCTTAAGAGGTTTTTTGCCAGCAATGTTCTTCCCCCTTGGGAGTGGAAAATATAAACTGGACAGGTGGGTTCAACCATAATGGAAAACTGGCCACTCTAGAACTAAAAAGGAACAGGCAATTTGTGTTTGAAAAGATGTGATTATGATGGTAGATCTTGGGATATAACTAAAATAAACAAAAAGATTAAAAATGGGAAAGGGGTCTTTGTTCCAGTGAGAAATAGTGGTAGCAACAGGTTGGAGATCTCTCCATATCTCCTCTAAAGATGAACTGGCTATATCTCAATCAGTTTGTCAGAGACCAAATATTTGGAGTTAAGACATTTGAGTTTTTAAAGGAAGAGGACCAATATGGTGAGGGAATGGAGGAAGGCAGAACACTTAGGAGGCCAGATCATTGCTGGGAGGTAGATATGAAATGCAACAGCATGTAGCATAAGGATAGTCTGTGTAAGAAAAGAATTGAACTATTACACACACCATCTTTTTACCTGCCTTTTTCACATAAAAATACACATTCATGTCAATAAGTATAGGTATCCAGCATTGCTTTTTAATGGTTGCATAATATCTAACCTGTATTAAATTAATCCTCTATTAGTGGATATTTATTCTGATTCCATGTTGGTAAGTTACAGCTAGAATTGTGAGGACCTTCCTTATACATTCATATTGCAAGATAATCTCAGGCAGCATTTCTGGGTATGTCTGAGTTCCCTCAGAGATCCTCAGATTATTCCTCTGTATGGTCATGAGAACCTTTGAAGGAAGGGAACATGAAAAATATGTCACAGGTTTCAGGAGAGGCCATCTGTTCCAAGGGTGACCTGGGAACAGACCTCTTGCACTTCTGTAGTTTAAGATTCTATCCCGGTGACATACCATGAGGTCATTATAGATGCTTCAGAGTAACTAGTTTGATTTCTGAAGGCTAATTTTCATTCCTAAGATAATTCCACTTGAAACCTACTGTGGAATCAAGAAGTTCATCTACGCCTCAATTTTAATTCACCTTCACTGGAAAACGTAATTCCACACTTTAGGAAGTACAACATTTTGACGCATATGTTTGGTGTAAACCCACGTTTCCAATGCCCTGTGTAAAAATATGCTAACATTTAACAGCTGATCCCAGATCCTGAGGGTTTTGAAATGCAGCCCGTATTGCTGTCAGAGGCAGTTAAGTCTGCAGATTTGCATTAAACTGAAATATCGTGATGGGCTTATGAGCCATTGCTTTTTACAAGCCTAATTAAATCTTGTAGATAAACAGAAAATATCTCAGGCAGGTGTGCATATACTTAAAAATCATGAAGTGAGGGGGATGTAGATGTGCCTTATCTCAGTGTTACAACTGGGTGATTGAAAAAGAAACTTCTAATACTTCAAATAACTAACAAGAAACTTTTAGTAACGACCCCTCCACCCCACCCCACTCCCGCCGCTGGACTTCTAGGAGTCATTCTGCAAGGTTATAGGAAGAGCTCAGAAGATTATGGCTCAGAGAATGACAGAGGTATTCCTAGCTCCAGTTCCCAGCATATATAATAAACTCCCATGGATTCTGTCACATTCACATAGCTGTCTAGGCAGTTCTATTCAGAACATTAAAGACTGCATGTTTTTCCTTCTGACCTCACCAAAAATGCCTTCAAAAATGCTGCCAGCATACCCATCTTAAATAACTGGTACCTGCAGAATTCAGCATTTAAAATTTCTCTCCAGCAAAACTTCTGTTTATAAAAGAGGTTTGTGACTCAGGGGCACACAATGAGTACAGATGTGCTGGAGAGTTCAAGGAGAGATGGAGAAGCTCCTGCATGATGCAAGAAAAGAAATAGATGTGTAGATACATGTGTGTTTTTTAAAATATATATATACCAACTTATTAGAAAGCAAAAGTGGTGGGAGTAGTGGGGGTCTCACTAATTATCCTCCTCCCTATTTTTTTTTTTTTGTAGAAAAAGGCAAATGATGAAACTTTGTAGAAAGTACAATAATTAAGTCTGTGATCCTCAAGAGGAAAAAGAGGCATTGAAATACTAGGACAGGCGGTGGACGCTAAACTGTGCACAATGCCATTTGTCTCTATTTTAGAAAGAGTCCTGACTTGGCCTTTAGAATTGCAACATTCCTGGGACTTCCCTGGTGGCACAGTGGTTAAGAATCCACCTGTCAATCCAGGGGACACAGGTTCCAGCCCTGCTCTGGGAAGATCCCACATGCCACAGAGCAACTAAGCCCATGCACCACAACTACTGAGCCCGTGTGCCACAACTACTGAAGCCCACGCACCTAGAGCCTGTGCTCCACAACAAGAGAAGCCACCACAATGAGAAACCCACGCACCACAACAAAGAGTAACCCCCGCTCACCACAACTAGAGAAAGCCCGCGTGCACCAACGAAGACCCAATGCAGCCAAAAATAAATTTATTTAAAAAAAAAAGAATTGCAACATTCCTGAAGTAGTGTTGTTATTGTAAGCTGACCACTCTACTCTTCCCTAAAATGCATATATCAAACAGACTCACTACCTGGAATCGGGGTCTGTCACACTCGGGCACAAAGATGGAGGTACACAGCTTCCCTTTCACTGCAATGATCACAACTTGGGAAGGACAGCACTGCTTCAAAAGGCATCAGGCCCAGGGCCAGAGTTTGGGCTTTGTCCCTTATGACACACACAGACAGTTTTGAACTTGTTACTTAACTTCTCTGAGTATCAATTTCCTTGGTAAAATGAAGATAAAGTTAGATTTGCTAATTCACATAAATGTTTTGGTAAATGAGACAATGTCTAAAAATCTAAGTAGTAAACTTCTACCATAATAAATGTAGCCAAGGGCTTAAAAAGTAAGATAACCTTAATTTTTATGGCAGCTTTATTGCTTCTATTTGAGGGAACTTGGGCAAATTAAACTTTTTATGCCTCAGCTTTCTCATCTGTAAAAAGATACTTTGTGGGACTTTTGAGAGCATTATGTTGGATAACATACATAAAGTGTTATACTCAAAACAGTCATCAGTCAATATTTTATCTTCTACAAGGTTAATAATTGCAATGGATTAAAACCCATCAAGTATGTTCAAATCCATGGGTTCATAGTGTCATTTTTTTAAATGGTTATCTTTAAAGAATGATAGGAAAAATTTGTTAACTTGAAAACTAGGAATTTTTTTTTTTTGGACCAAAGGAAGTTTGTCACCAGTGAGACCAGAGTAGGGTACCCAGAAGTGGACCCTGTGCCTCCAGAAAGGACAGACACTTCGACTAAGGGCTTTCACTGAGATAGGTCTTTGCTTTTCAAAAACTACGCATGGCACTCGATTAGATGGGTCTCTCATGGACACATGGCCAAAGGCCTCGAGGGCTGCTGCATGCTGTCTAGCTATGTCCACCCATCTGGAGACACAGGCAGGGCAGTGCTCTGTGCAGACAGACGTTATTAAGATTTTATCCTGGGCTTCCCTGGTGGCACAGTGGTTGAGAGTCCGCCTGCCAATGCAGGGGACACAGGTTCGTGCCCCAGTCCGGGAAGATCCCACATGCCGTGGAGCAGCTGGGCCCGTGAGCCATGGCCGCTGGGCCTGTGCGTCCGGAGCCTGTGCTCCTCAATGGGAGAGGCCACAACAGTGAGAGGCCCACGTACCGCAAAAAAAAAGCGCAAAACAAAAAAAGATTTTATCCTATCTTTCCTCTATGAACTGTATCACTGGGTAACCAAAGAGAAGATGAATTCAAGTGTCTCTTTATGGAATTATTTCAACTAATATATAAAGAAATATAGAATTTGGATATTACCATTTTCAACCCTCTATTACTTAATGGACATGGGCATTAAGCATCAATAGCTGCTAACATCAAAGAAAGAACAAAACCAGTTTTTTTTGTGCTTCTTGAAGGAACACAATTCCAACTATAGTCTCACTAAAGTGATAGAGGGTGAGCCTAATTCAGAAGCTACAATCACACATTCCACACTATGAGAAACTGTACAGGTGAAATGGTCCTGGTCTCTCAACAAATAAATGTTATTAAAAATTTTTTTAAAGGAGGAGGGTAAAAGAACCTGTATATTAAATTTTTTTTCAATATATAACCAATTAGAAAAAATTAGCAGGCTAAACTATAGTGTCCAGGGATACATACTTGAATGATAAAACTAAATGAGTATCAAGGAAGCAATTACAATAAAAGTCAGCATAGTTTGTTGGGGAGAGTGGTGAGCATGTTTGGGATGAGGTATCTGGGACAGGGTTTCTGGGTGGCTGGCATAGTTATTTCTTAGAAGGGCACTTGCCTTGAAACAATGAATGAAGCTACAAATTTTTGTTAGGCGGCTTACTGTATCTGCTTTTAAAAAAGTTAATTCCAACACTGTTCAATGAAAACAAACACAAAATCCTTGATACTTTTAGCATCATCATCCAATCCAAGTATAAGCAGCTCAGGGGAAATCACAAACAAAAATTTGTTTTCAACAACTATTACTAGTAGGGTAACCTAATGTCACTTCATCTTACCACAGTCAGTGTTGCCTACTTGAAATATTACAGACTTCTTTTTTTCTGCTCTAACAGAGAATTAGAGAAAGATTTTGCAACATACTTCTTATCCATGAATGTCAGATTTTTTTTTAATGCAGAATGCATGTAACACGTTAAAATTAGTATTTGAGAAAGCAGATTTATTCCCCCAGATTCTTGTTTCCATTACCTAAAATGGCATTTTAAATCCTTTCTATTTCTCTCCTTAGTAAGCACTCCCAGGCATCTACATTTATCTCTATATACTAACTACTTCTTCAAATACTGTATTTTAATCTCACAGAAATCACTGCTTCTGGTGGGTTCAATTTGTGTTTTAAGTAATATGTCACGGTATATTCTGCTTTGTATTGTCCAAGGCAGATAATATATCATGGGGTATTTAATGAATCTTTAAAGACAACAGCCTTTGGGCTTTTTCAATAGTAACAAAAAGAATGTTTCAAAAATGCAAGATTTTTATTTTTTTGAAGTACATTCCAGCCTGGGGTTGAAACAAAGATATGATGCTAATAAGCCCTTGGTATGGAGGCACATTTCCTCTGTATTTCTGCAGCATGTGAGTGAAATGATCATAGCTAGGTCCTGGATTTTCTGAAACAGAATGTTAGAATCCTAGAATGTTAATCCTGCCAAGCATCTCCAAGATATGCTGGTCCAATTTCTATCGAATGGAGGTGATATTGCCATAGGTATTATATGGGCCTAACCCCTAACTGATGTTTCCAACTTTGGGTTTGGCATAATTCCATGTTTATTACATTTGTGTTTCAGTTAATTTACATGACAACTCAAGGAAGTAAATATCATTATAGCTGAGGACCTAAAACACTAAGCAAACTTGGGGTGACAGAATTAAGTTAGAGAAGTGCAGCTGGGATTTAAAGGCAGGCAAACACCTCCTTATAACCTATGTTCTTTCCATTCCATTTTGTCACTGTCTTGTTTTCTGAGCAAAGCCACTGGGTACAAGGGAGAGAAGTAGACCTAAGGAGGAAATGGAAATACCAAAGAAGAGTTGAATCTCAATCAGAGGAGTCAAGGGGCGAGGCAGCAGCAGCACAAAACTGTAAGTTACTGGCCCCATTAGCAGTGGCAATTCAGGCTCCTATTTCTCACTCCCTTCTCGTTGGCAGGCTGAAGTATTCTGGAAATTAGTCTTAGATATTGGGTAAGATGTTGGGGCAAATTATGCAGGGAAATAAATATTAAATCTTCAATAAATTGATTCATTATTTTATTTCTTGCTCCAGCCTTTCAGAAAAGACAAAATCTTCCTAAAGATTCCTATGTGCCAGGTACTATGCTAGCTGCCGATATATAAATTGAATTAGACACAATCCCAGCCCTAAGGTAATTCACAGTCCGCCGAAGGATTTCAGCACAAATCATTTGCATTCTGGTTCATCTTTTGGGAAATTTCTTTAGCTGAAGGAAGCCACGTTTTGGAGTTTCCAGCAACACAATTCCTTTTCTCCTCTTGTCTGTTCCACAACTGCCTTCTTCCCTGGACCCTGTCTCTTCTAAGCTATGCCCTCTCAGTCTGTTTCCCACTCAACTATCCAGAAAACAGTGGCAGGAAATGCCGAGTCATATAGAATACTCCCATCCACACTATTTCATTGCATTGGAAAATGCCAAATTTCCCCATCACTGGCACCCGCCTCAATGACCATTCCTAACTCCATTGATGTCATAAATGTACCTAAGCCAGAAAACTCATTGCCCAACATTGATGAGAAAGTAGGGGAGCATGTGGAATCCCCTTCTGGACTCTGACTTATTTTGCAGAATTAGGGAATTTGTTCATATAATTTCTCCAGGGACACACTCGATTATTCTGTATCAGCTTTGTAATAAATGTGATAATAGCTGTTTTAGAGTTTAATATAACAGAAGCCCAAGCAGAGGAACAGGTGCAAAGGGAATTAAACTAAATATCTTTCTCTTTAGAAAATCAATTTTGCCTATATTTCCTGTACAAGACAAACTGTTGTGTCTGGCTCCCTGCCCTCTGTATTCCTCAGCTCCTGTGTGAACCCAGGAGTACTTGAAACCATTAGGTATTTCACCTTCTGTACACCAGAACCAGCTCTCACTTCAACTCTGGAAGTAGGGGCAAGAGGGATTTTTAAGTAGTTTAAGATCCACACTAAGACTCACTAATAAATTTCTTGCTGCTGATCTGCTCTTAAACTCATTTTTTCCTGGGTCTAATAAAGAATACCATGAACACCTGTTATATGCTGAGCACTACACTACACGTTTTACATATATCACTTCATCTAATCTTCAAATAAGTAGAGAACTGTTATCAGACCATTTTACAAATGATGAGGTTAAGTGGCTTACTCAGTCATACAACTAGCAAGTGTTAGATGAAGATCTGAGCTCAGCACTGTCCAACCAAACCCAAAACAAACAAAACACAAACAAAAAAGCAACAAAACAGGGCTTCCCTGGTGGCGCAGTGGTTGAGAGTCCGCCTGCCGATGCAGGGGACAAGGGTTCGTGCCCCGGTCCGGGAAGATCCCACATGCCGCGAAGCGGCTGGGCCCGTGAGCCATGGCCGCTGAGCCTGCGCATCCGGAGCCTGTGCTCCACAACGGGAGAGGCCCCAACAGTGAGAGGCCTGCGTACCGCAAAAAAAAAAAAAAAAAAAAAAGCAACAAAACAAAACAAAGAACCTTGTTCAGGCTCTTCTAGCATCAGAATATTGCTTGCATGAGTCAAAGATGGTTCCCCTGATGTGGCTAGAAATCTGTAATAATCTTGCAATAATCTTTTATATTTAGGCCTGTTAAGATGTCCAAAAATTGATGTAATTATTTGTTCCCACAATAGAAAGTGAGAACTTGGTAGATTTTACTAGACAGATAAATTTAACCTTAAATATACTCTTATCTATCTACCTATCTAGTTTCCAAATTACAAATCTTGCAGAGAGTGGTCTCATTATCATCTTCAAGAATCCCCTCAGTGATAAAAAGGCCTTAGGTGGGCCACTTTATCTGACCTCCAGGTTCTGGATTATTCTCTGATCCTCTTCCCTGTCCCACCCTGTTCACATCACAGGCCAATTGCTCTTTCCATTTCTGTTTCCAATTGTTCTTTCTATTTAATAAAACAACTCAATCTTTGAGTCTGAATTGCTAACAATTCACTCAAAGTGCTACTCCATCAATTTCCTCAGTTTTAGCTCCTCTTGTTTCCATTTTTAAATACTTAAGCATAGCTAGAAATTCCTAGTGCCCTGTGAAATAGTGACCATGGCTCCTTATCAATCTGTCCTGAGTGTATCAGATATGCATCTCCGTGTTGGAGCTGAGGAAGAACCGGGGTCCACTTTGGACTTGGGTGGGGAAATGCCAGCAAATATAGTGTATTGGATCCTCTGGAAAGCTGGAAAATATATATATATATACATACATGCATATATATATGTGTGTGTGTCTGTCTATGTGTATTTCTATACAGAAGATCTAGAAGACCTTCTTTACTGGAACATAATTCATACTGGGCCACTTAAAAACACAATAAGTAGCAAAATTTCATTTAAGGACAAAGAAAAAATTGGAAGAATGAAATTACGTAGGCAAATATGTAAATTTTCCCCTACATTTAATAATTTAGGCTTTAATGGCCCCAAGTAGGAATTCTATCAATGAACAAAGTATGGATCAAGTTCTGATATTTTGTGTGTAATTTTTCTTTACAAATTTTATAACTGCATGGTATGTCATCTTCCTTCAACAACATGGAGTATATTAACACCATTATTTGAAGAAGAAAACATATTATTAAATCATTGAAGATACAACTTTTTGTAAATTTAAGATGTATTTTAAAATAATCCATGAAGAACTGAAAAGTGTTTATGTCCCTGCTTTGGTGCTGTGCAATACTTCCATGTAATTTAAAAATGTATTTTGCCCAATAGTAGTCCAGGAGCTTTATACCACACACTTAGGATTCAAATTATTGTTTAGAATCTAACTTACTTTCATAGAACTCTAGTAAAGGAGCAAGGCAAGGCATGATAGAAAGATGGGTGGACACGTAATAAAGAAAAACGGTCCCAATTTACAATACAATAAAAACATAGCTGCAGAAGAAGTTATTCTCTTCTTTCAAGTTCCTAACCAGTCTATATAAAGGCTTGGCCATACTTACTGTTTTGTTTTTAGAAGTGTTAATGTGTAGGACATCTTTATATGCCTTCCCTATTCCATACGAAGGTAGACAAAGCATATCATTTCAATGTCACAATTTGCAAATGTGCATGCACTGACCTAAGAAAATTCTACAAAGGGCAATAATGATAGTAATTTCAATAACAATAATGACGCCTTACACTGAATTGCAATTTGCGGTTTACAGACCACTTCTGGATTCTGCATACCATTTAATTTTCACGAATATCCTATGGGGTGATATTATTGACTAGACATTGCTGTACCTTCAAAATTCACATGTTGAAATCCTAACCCCCAAAGTGATAGTCTCATGAGGGTGGAGGCCCCATGAATAAGATTAGTGTTGTTTTAAAAGAGACCTCAGGAGGGACCTTCAAGATGGCGGAGTAAGACGCGGAGATCACCTTCCTCCTCACAAATACATCAGAAATACATCTACACGTGGAACAACTCCTACAGAACACCTACTGAACGCTGGCAGAAGACCTCAGATCTCCCAAAAGGCAAGAAACTCCCCACGTACCTGGGTAGGGCAAAAGAAAAAATAAACAGAGACAAAAGAATAGGGACGGGACCTGCACCAGTGGGAGGGAGCTGTGAAGGAGGAAAGGTTTCCACACACTAGGAAGCCCCTTCGTGGGCAGAGACTGCGGGGGGCGGGGGAAGCTTCGGAGCCACGGAAGAGAGTGCAGCCACAGGGGTGCGGAGGGAAAGCGGAGAGATTCCTGCACAGAGGATCAGTGGCGACGAGCACTCACCAGCCCGAGAGGCTTGTCTACTCACCCGCCGGGGCGGGCGGGGCCTGGGAGCTGAGACTCGGGCTTCGGAGGTCGGAGCGCAGGGAGAGGACTGGGGTTGGCGGCCTGAACACAGCCTGAAGGGGGCTAGTGCGCCACGGCTAGCCGGGAGGGAGTCCGGGAAAAAGTCTGGAACTGCCTAAGAGGCAACTGGACAGCTACATGTAAAAGAATGAAATTAGAACACTCCCTAACACCATACACGAAAATAAACTCAAAAGGGATTAAAGTCCTTAATGTAAGGCCAGACAGTATAAACCTCTTAGAGGAAAACATAGGCAGAACACTCTATGACATAAATCACAGCCAGATCCTTCTTGACCCCCCTCCTAGAGAAATAGAAATAAAAACAAAAATAAACAAATAGGACCTAATGAAACTTAAAAGCTTTTGCACAGCAAAGGAAACTATAAACTAGATGAAAAGACAGCCCTCAGAATGGGAGAAAATATTTGCAAACGAAGCAACTGACAATGGATTAATCTACAAAATATACAAGCAACTCATGCAGCTCAATAAAAAAAAAAAAACCCAATACAAAAATGAGCAGAAGACCTAAACAGACATTTCTCCAAAGAAGATCTACAGATTGCCAACCAACACATGAAAGAATGCTCAACATCACTAATCGTTAGAGAAACGCAAATCAAAACTACAAGGACGTGTCACCTCACACCAGTCAGAATGGCCATCATCAAAAAATCTACAAACAATAAATGCTGGAGAGGGTGTGGAGAAAAGGGAACACTCTTGCACTGTTGGTGGGTATGTACCTTGATACAGGCACTATGGAGAACAGTATGGAGGTTCCTTAAAAAACTAAAAGTGAACTACAATATGACCCAGCAATCCCACTACTGGGCATATACCCTGAGAATACCATAATTCAAAAAGAGTCATGTACCACAATGTTCATTGCAGCTCTATTAACAATAGCCAGGACATGGAAGCAACCTAAGTGTCCATTGACAGATGAATGGATAAAGAAGATATGGCACATATATACAATGAAATTTTACTCAGCAATAAAAAGAAACAAAACTGAGTTATTTGTAGTGAGGTGGATGGAGTTAGAGACTGTCATACAGAGTGAAGTAAGTCAGAAAGAGAAAAACAAATACCGTATGCTAACACATATATATGAAATCTAATAAAAACAATGGTTCTGAAGAACCTAGGGACAGGACAGGAATAAAGATGCAGATGTAGAGAATGGACCTGAGAACACGGGGTGGGGGGAAGGGTAAGCTGGGATGAAGTAAGAGAGTGGCGTGGACATATATACACTACCAAATGTAAAATAGATAGCTAGTGGGAAGCAGATACATAGCACAGGGAGATCAGCTTGGTCCTTTGTGTCCACCTAGTGGGTTGCGATAAGGAGGGTGGGAGGGAGATGCAAGAGGGAGGAGATATGGAGATATATGTACATGTATAGCTGATTTACTTTGCTATACAGCAGAAACTAACATACCACTGTAAAACAATTATACTCCAGTAAAGATGTTAAAAATATATATATATATAAAATGAAAGAGTCCTCAGAGAGCTCTCTCCACTTTTCCACCATGTAAGGACACAGGAAGAAGCTGAACAGGAAGAAGGTGACCATCTATGAACCAGAAAGCAGGCTCTCATCAGATATTGGACCTGACAGCATACTGATCTTCACTTCCCAGCCCCAGAATTGTGAGAAATAAATTTCTTTTGTTTATAAACAACCTATGGAATTTCTGTTAGAACACACTAAGATAGATGAAGACTGCATGCATTTTACAAATGAGTAACCAAAGGCTCCAAGATTTTCACACGATTACAGTGCCAATCAATGCAGGGTCCTAAGCTATTTCCCAGGTCTTCTGATTCTAAGTTCACAGTGCTTGCTTCTCCATGACAACTGTCTTTTTTTTGGTCAGGGTATCTTTAATAATCCTTTAATAATAAAACTTTAATAATTCTTAATTCTTTATAAGTTCTCTAATTAGTACATTTGATAATTTAATAAAATAAATTTATAGTAAATTATCTAATAATTCTCATTGTAAACTAAGGACCCTTGGAGCCCAAATAACGTTCTGGCAACCTTGATGCCATCCTCTGACTAATAAGCAAACCAGGCTAGACCCTGATGAACACCCTACGAATTACATAAATCAGGGTCTCCAGATTACAAAGATTATGCTCCGATGACATGAACTATTCCATCACAATTTCGTAGCTGGAAACTAAGGCACTAGCCTTTTATCTCTGGATCTAGGCAAGAGTAACACTGGGTCCTCAACTAGATCAGCAAAATACTAACCACTTGGAAAATAGCAAAGGGCAAAACAAAATTCTCCATAACCTCCTACTTATAAATCAAAGCCATTCTCTGTTACCATCTTCCAGAATATATGTTCTTTAAAAAGTAGAAAAACAAAAAGAAAAATGTACTGTTTGGAAAATAAAGAAATCTCAACCCCTAACTCTATGTGAGTCAAACAAATTTATTTCTTATGAGAAAGAGAGCTCTAGTCTGAGTCAGCCTTGTCTGATGGAAAACAATTTCATTCCTGTGTTTTTTTTTTTTCTTTTGTATTTTCCCCCCATCCCCTGAGTAGTCCAGTGAGCTGCCTTCCAGCTTCAATTTCTCATACTTCTGGTAATTTTATCAAAGGCTGTCATTTTGTTTGTCTTCTTGAATCCATCAAATCCTCAGCAGATCCAGACTTCATGAAAAGTGTTACAAAATCTTCCTGAGTGATATGTGTAGTTGGTGAGAAGCACAGAAAGCCTGATCAATTATTAGTGTGATTGACTGCTTAGCAAAATAAGCTCAGGGAAGACCTCGGGACAGACCACACTGAGTGGCTAAAGTAAGTTGAGCCTGGGATCAACATTTACAAAGAAAACACAATGCCACTCGTGGAACAGTTCAGATCAAGGGATTTCAAAGACAATTTAAGTTCAGTTGTACTTGCTAATACAAAAATGCTATAGCTGTGAATGTTAGTTTACAAAAGTAGATTTAAAAACAGATCTGTACAATGAATTCTTATAAACTATATTTGGGTTAAATGCAGAATGGTAGAGTTCATTATTTAAAGGAAAACATGCAGGTGCCTTGCAAACCAATATATGAATCTTAAAATACACATAATTCGACCAAAATTACGTTTAGGCATTTGAGTATTTTTCTATGGGGCCCAGCTCTACATAAATATCCAGTCCCCTATAGATTTTCTTTCTGGAATCTGTCATTTCCCAGATGCAGTCTCTCACCAAGGTCCTCTCCATCCCCACTGATGTGACTAAACATAAAACAATTCTAGTCCTTCTCCATTTCTCTCTCAACATTAGCAGTTTTCCTCTCACTGCAGTCATGGTGTCTAGTTTTAGCTACGGAGCTCAGAATTTCCATAACGCTTCAATAAAAACTCCATACTTCTTAAAATGCAAACTCCGATTTACATTCACTTACCAAAAATCCTCAAAATATTTCCTTTCATGCAGAGTGGGGTTCCCTAAAAAGTCTATGGTAGCATTCTAGTTCCATGAGATGCTCCCTAAAGAAAGTATTCTGTGCTAGAACAAATAATATTGCAGACAGGGATATCTGTGGCCCTGAGAAGTGTTGCTAGGAAAACAAGAACAAGGGCTGCACCTATCCTTTGAACCTTTAGTACAATCATTGCCTACACTTATTCGACCACAGAACCATACTTTTTTTCTTTCTATAATAAGGACTATTTATACCCTATGGAACTTATGTTGCTAGAAAACATACTTTAAGAACACACTTTCTAGCCACGGGGAAAATACATGACCTGCAGCCACTATCATGCTTCACAGCGCCATCCACGATGTGAACACCTACTCTCTCAGCCTCATTTTCTAATGCCAAGTATTTTACACTAAATACAATTATGTTATTGTACAACTCAGGTCCTTTTATCTTTGATAGTCCCATGTCTGGGGACTGCCTAGAACAGCTTAAATATCACCTCATCCAGCACGTGTTCCCCAATTGGCCCCTAATTCTCCTGGAACAGTTAATTATTATATTATCTGTGTGATAGCTACATCTAGCACAGATTTCAAATACGGCACTTAACACACTGTGATAAAATTATTTTTTGTTGATATATATTTGTTATATAGTGTGTGTATATAATTTTCTCCAAAAGATTGTACTTTGATAATAAGGGCCATATCTCATATTCCTATCTTTTATATAAGGCGTGGGACCTCCTGAACACACCATGAAGCCATGAATGCTTTTTTAATTTAATGACAATGAGGGGAGAAGCACTTGGAATCTGCTGATTAAGATTAAAGGCGGAAGTGAAAATATAAGTTTTTTTAAAAAAATTGTATCACTTGTTGAGTGCACGTGCTCCTGTGCATATATGCGTGTGTACACAGACCACTTTGCCATTATAATCAGAGATAGAGTGACTCTATGATTTAACGTGCAAATTGAGATATTTTTGAGAGTAAAATGGTGTGCCAAAAATAATGAAATCGTATACTTTGTAATAATTATTTATTAGCTAACAAATTCGTTTATTAAATTGGTATACATAAAATATTTCTATTAAAAAATGTTCAAGAGTAAAATTCTTTCTAAAATGTAAAAGCAAGATATCTCCTCTTGTTTTATAATAATAACAATAATAGCAAAACAAGTTTTTATTATTTGGATATTTAAAAAATAATAACATCAAAATAATCATTCTTAGTACATATTCATATAAATTAATCAATTTTGTTTATATCTGTTTCCAATACCATGTTGCTGGTATACTGAAGAATGTATCTTTGAAAAGATGTCATTATTTTTTAATCACCTATTAGCAAGTATAGATTGCATTTTATGGATAATTAATTCCAAATTTTTGATACTTTTAATTGACTCTTCTCTATCGTCCACCGTAATAACTTTAATACTTTCATTGAAGGTGTTCAAGTAAGTTCAGAGACAATTCTTTTATGTGCATAATAAAATGTGCCAGTGTTTCAGCCCAACTATTTTCGATAGTACATTTTTTTTGCTCCAATTTACAGTCCGTTTCTTTGTTAAGTATTTTTAGAAGATACAACTCAACAAGAAAGTTGTCTCTCTTTATCATTCCTTTAACTATTTCACTAAACGAAGATATACCATTTTAAGCCTTCTTAAACTCAGGCCATTATTGTATATACTATATAGTCATCCAAATAAAAATAAAATTCCATTAAAAATTTTTACCCTATGTCATGATGTTCTTAAAAACGAAGGAATACTTATAAAATTCAATATGATCTGACCTTTGGATTCTTGTTTAATTCTTTCAGTTTTTTCCTTGTTTTTGCAGGGATGCACCTCAATGTCATTCTTTTTGTTAACTACAAATGAGTTTTTCTTTTGTAAGAAAACACTTAGGAGACATGTTTACCAAAAGAGTTCTATATGACTGCAGGATACTTAAGTTGGTTTACAAAATATTTCTTTAAAAGCTCAAAATTTCCAACAATGATTAAGGATGAATATTGCAGAGAGAAATCAGGACCATCAGGCTAAAATGTATATTGGATAATAAGCATTAGCCCTGTCTCCAAAGTTACTTTTACTAAACGTATCTGTAAATTTTGACAACTATAGCTTCTCTATCTATTGGTAGATTATTGAATATTATTTGGACCCAATCATGAATTATGTGTGTACACCACTCTCTTTCTGCTTCATAGATTCTATGGTTTAATAAGAACATTGCTTTCCTATGATACAAGACTCCTTCAAATTTTCTATGTGTATTACCACTGCAAAAAGAAACAAGTAGTTTCTCTTCATTGTTCAATGTTGAACTTTTAGTAAACTAGATTTCTTGCAGCTTTTAAGTTTCTGTGAGATGATTTACCATAATTCGAAGGAACTTCCAAAACTTTTAGCTTGATTCCATGAATTTGATGAAATTCCATTTATTGGCAGTAACTGACTTGCTCTTTAAAGCATCTGATACCACTGATATAAAACTGGCATCTTTTACCTGCTTGCAAATCATCTCTGTTAATAAAGCCAAGACATTTACAACTACTATGGTTTCACTTTTTTGTACATGCATAATAATACTTGCAATAGAAAATGAGTAAAATTAATTTAGAAGAACAATTATTTGACATAAAGAGTCATGCTTTGGAGCCAATGATGTTAATTTGGCATCTTCAGGCACGGTCTCAAAATAACTAGTAACTTTTCAAGTAGATGCTGATGTTTCTTTAGCAGATTTGAATCTTCTGACTTTTGTTCTATCAGTGATATTACTACACTGATGGTAAATATGGATCAACATTTTGTACAAGTTACACGTTTATCATCAACTTTCTTACCAATTGGAATTTCCTTAAGCATGAACTTTTGAGCAACTGCTGCTACAGAGATTTGTTTAAAAAAGAAGCAATGTCAAACAACAAGCTAAATAAAAAATTATAGATTTATGCCATACAATAAATAACAAAACCACTGAACTGATAGCACTCATACTACGTTCCATGTATTCAACAACTATAATGTTATTACTCTCACCTGCTTCACGAACTCCTAGGCAATAATTTCTCATGCTTCACTCCAACCCCTCTCACACCTGTGGCCTAGCATCTTTCTGCACCATGCAGGCTTAGCACACCTCACAGAACTGGCTAATACTCCAAGTGTCCAGTGGGGTAACTCCATCCAGTACTTCTCCCACAGACACTTGAAGCCAGAGGAGTTAGCTATCCCTAGTCCCTTGTGTCCAGGAAGACTCTGTTATATCAGCAAGCACCCTGTATTGTGCATCTTTATAAAGAGGGAGGTAGCTATGTTCCATCTGGTAAGACATTCACATTATTATGTTGCATTATTAATAACACTTCTTTAAAATTATTAAAAAACTAAGAACAAATACTAAACCAAATGGGATGCCAGGAAGAAGGTAAACCAGGTCTTTCTTGGGTCATGTGGGATGTGTGGTCACCTATAACAAACAGGGGGTATTCAAGTCAAGTATGTAGTGATGAAGGTGAGTGACAGTCTGTCTGCATTTTTCTGGAATTGGCAATATTTTTTTTTTCCCTTTTTTAAACCTCCTAGAAAAAGTCAATCTTCTTTTTAAACTAAGTAGCAATTGCATGGTTCAGAAATGTTGGAAAAATGAAAATGTATTTTTACTCAGCACTTGGTTTGAAGGCCACAATCAAAAAACCACTGAAAAATCCTTAAGAGCACACTGATCTCCAAGAGAGCAGAGAAAGATGCTGGTTTTTAACTAGCAATTGTCCCTGAATGTCTGTGAACAGGCTGTCTGAAGGTCAATCTCCTGACAGTAGAGGTGGCTTTGGAAGTCAGAATCCAGAAACAATCTGGATTAGGGACACCCTCTTTAGTATTCCTGAGAATTCAATGCAGCTTCTGCTCGGATACTAACCATGATGTGAGACCCCTACCTTAGTCTATTCACAAATCATTCCAATCATAAGAACTTGTAAAAATTTTCTTGTAATTTACCTGATCAAAACTCTCCCGCCCCCCACACACACCCTGTTCACCATCTGGACCCAGGAGAATGTGGAAATGTCCCTCAATGTGGCAGGCCTCCATATATTTAGTCACACTCCTCTAAGCCATTTCTTCTCAAACATAAACTTGCATCTATACATACTGCCTTAATATGTACTCCTTTACTAAATAAGTGGATGTCAAGGAATTGTTTTGTCCATAGCTCACAGTCAGTAGTTTCTAAAGGTGGCAATTATGCTGCTGCCCACCCTCACCCCCAACAGGTGACACTTAGCAGCACCTGGAGACATTTTTGTTTTCACAACTGGGAAGGGGGAGGGTACTACAGGCACCTAGGTGATAGAGCCCAGAGATGCTGCTAAACATCCTCCAATGTACAGAACAGCTCCCTCCCCTGCTCCAACACAAACAACGACTGGAGCCAATAAGCCTGGAAGGAAGACAGAATGCCTCTCCTCCGGAGGGCGCCACTCCTTTGTTTGGAAAACAGCTTCCAGGGCCTTTTAGGTTATATAAAGCTGGTGCCCTTTAGTACAGAATTGAGAAATACAATTTAGCAACTAAAAGTACAGGATGCCACCTACAGGATGGGTGAAATTTTTGTAAATCATATAACTGATAAGAGATTGTATATAATATATATGTTATATATGTGTGTATATATATAAAACAACTCAGTAATAAAAAGATAAATAACACAAATTTTTACAAAAGCAAAATATCCAAATGGGCATCTATTCAAAAAATAAAAATAAACACAAAAATAAACTCAAAATGGATTAAAGACCTAAATGGAAGGCCAGACACTATCAAACTCTTAGAGGAAAACATAGGCAGAACACTCTATGACATAAATCACAGCAAGATCCTTTTTGACACACCTCCTAGAGAAATGGAAATAAAGACAAAAATAAACACATGGGACCTAATGAAACTGAAAAGCTTTTGCACAGCAAAGGAAACCATAAACAAGACCAAAAGACAACCCTCAGAATGGGAGAAAATATTTGCAAATGAAGCAACTGACAAAGGATTAATCTCCAAAATTTATAAGCAGCCCATGCAACTCAATAACAAAAAAACAAACAACCCAATCCAAAAATGGGCAGAAGACCTAAATAGACATTTCTCCAAAGAAGATATACAGACTGCCAACAAACACATGAAAGGATGCTCAACATCATTAATCATTAGAGAAATGCAAATCAAAACTACAATGAGATATCATCTCACACCGGTCAGAATGGCCATCATCAAAAAATCTAGAAACAATAAATGCTGGAGAGGGTGTGGAAAAAAGGGAACACTCTTGCACTGCTGGTGGGAATGTGAATTGGTACAGCCACTATGGAGAACGGTATGGAGGTTCCTTAAAAAACTACAAATAGAACTACCATATGACCCAGCAATCCCACTACTGGGCATATACCCTGAGAAAACCATAATTCAAAAAGAGTCATGTACCAAAATGTTCATAGCAGCCCTATTTACAATAGCCCGGAGATGGAAACAACCTAAGTGTCCATCATCGGATGAATGGGTAAAGAAGATGTGGCACATATATACAATGGAATATTACTCAGCCATAAAAAGAAACGAAATTGAGCTATTTGTAATGAGGTGGATGGACCTAGAGTCTGCCATACAGAGTGAAGTAAGTCAGAAAGAGAAAGACAAATACTGTATGCTGACACATATATATGGAATTTAAGAAAAAAAAATGTCATGAAGAACATAAGGGTAAGACAGGAATAAAGACACAGACCTACTAGAGAATGGACTTGAGGATATGGGGAGGGGGAAGGGTAAGCTGTGATAAAGCGAAAGAGAGGCATGGACATATATACACTACCAAACGTAAGGTAGATAGCTAGTGGGAAGGAGCCGCATAGCACAGGGAGATCAGCTCCGTGCTTTGTGACCACCTGGATGGGTGGGATAGGTAGGGTGGGCGGGAGACGCAAGAGGGAGGAGATATGGGAACATATGTATATGTATAACTGATTAATTTTGTTATAAACAGAAACTAACACACCATTGTTAAGCAATTATACTCCAATAAAGATGTAAAAAACAAAAAACATAGAAATGGCCAGTGAGCATATAAGAAGATCACCATCATTGGTTATTAGGAAAACACAACCCAAAACCATAATCAAAAAAGGGGGTCAATAAAAAGTGTTGCAAAGGATGTAAAGAAATTAGCACCCTCATTCACTGTTGACGGTAATGTACAAAAGTGCAGCCATTTTGGAAAGCAGCCTGGCTGTTCCTCATGTTAAACATAAAGTTACTGTATGATCTAGCAATTCCATGCCTATACACCCAAGAGAAATGAAAGCATATGCCCACACAAAAACTTCTACACAAATGTTCATGGTAGTATTATTCATGGTAGCCAAAAAGTGAAAATAACTCAAATGTCTGTCAAATGATGAACTGATAAATAAAATGTATTGTAGTATATCCATACAAGGCAATGTTATTCCACAGTAAAACAAATGAAGTACTGACCCACCCTATAGTATAAAAGAACCTTGAAAATATTATGCGAAGTGAAGAAGCCAGTCACAAACGTGCACATATGGCATAAGTCCATTTATATGAAAAGTCCATAATAGGCAAATCTTTAGAGAAAAAAATAGATTAGTGTTTTCCTAGGTCTTGGGATGACGGTAAGGATTGGAAGGAAACAGTTAAAGGGTGCAAGGTTTCTTTTTGAAGTAACGATATGTCCTAAAATAGATTATAGTGATAGATGTACAAATCTGTAAATACTTAAATCTATTGAATTGTAAATTTCAAGTTTAAATGGTGAACTGTATGGTATGCTAATTATACCTCAATAAAATCGTTAAAAATGGAAGACGTCCTGTTAAACTTTAAATTCAGATAAAGAGAGAATTCTTTTAATCTACTTATGTAATTATATCTCATGCTGAAGTCATATACTGAAAATTATTTGCCATTTATCAGAAATTTAAATGTAATAGAGTCCTGTATTTTAACTGGGAATCCTATATACAATAGATAAAACACATTTAGAGAGAGAAAATTAGAAAATCTTCATAATCAAGTCAGAAAATTTTGGAGTTTATATTCTGAAACCAAAAGATTAGAATCTAGAAAGAAGGTGGTGGGGAGAGACATTAAATAAAGAAGACGGGTCTTGTATTTAATGGTAGTGTAAAGTAATTTACACTTTCTCAAAACTTAGGAATGTCCAATGTGTATTGAGACTACCATTATCCAACATTCAGTTGCTATTGGCTTGTGTTATAATCACTTTCCTTTATCCAATAAAATTACATGACAATGTGTCGCATACAACAATCTTGGGTTATGGCGCTTGGGGCAATGAAGGAATCATTGGTGGGACAGAATTTGGTTTTAGAGGGCACTCAATCCAATAAGCCCAGGGAAGAGCTCAGAACCAAAATTCAGAGGCAAGTTGTAGGGAGAGACAGGCTGAGATGTAAGAAGCTGGGTGAGATGAGAAAAAAGGGTTTAAGAAAAATCATCCTTTTACTCTCCCAGCAAAATACTAGATAAAAATATTCCTGAAGGATTTTTTTGTTTGTTTTCTTTTTGAGGGTGGTGGGGGAGTGGGGGAGAGAGAAAGAGGGAGAGAAGACTAGAGAAGGGTCTATGTCTTGGGATGGTGATGTCTATCATTTTACTGGGTAAAAAATGGAGCCTTAGGAAACTAGAGGATGTGGACTCATTTGGTTTGGAATATTGGAAAGGCTTTTTAATTACCATTTCCATGTACTAACTTTGGCCAATGCATCTCACAGTGGATGTGAACAAAAACCATTTTATTCTATATGTTCAACATTTACAGAAAGCCTAGTAGATGCAAAGTCCAAAATTGGCTTTGGGAGATTTGTAAGTGAATTAGACAATCCATCTTCTCAAAGATCTTACAGACTTGGCTGGAAGATAGAACTTAAGAAATAATCCCAAAACACAGTGAAAATACTTTACCACCATTTTTGTTTAAACTACTACTGTCTTGGTTTAAGCCCTTATTATCTTCCTTCTAGAATTTCTATTGCCTCCGTGTAATTCTCAATATCAATCTTTCAAAAACATAGTTTTGGCAATGGCTTCACTTTCTTAAAATTCTTCATTGACTGCATGTTGTCAGTTGGATAAAGTTCCGATGCCTCACCATAGTCAGCTAATCCTTCCTCAGTTTGGTTGCATTCTACCTCTCCAGCCTCAGCTCTTGGCTTTCTCCCCCATGTATCTTAGGCTCCAGCATGCACAAGGGTTTTTGCAATGTCAAAACAATAACAAGATTATTCGAAGCTACATATTCGCTCCGAGAAAGGGAACTGTGTTAAGCAAGGCTTTTTTGCTCAGCAGAGCATTGTGATGGGTTTGAATACAAAAAAGAGGGCCCAGAAGAGAAATGGGCACAAGACTGGGCACCAAGGACCCATAAAATGAAGTCTCTGTGGAATACTCCTAGTGGAGGGATGAGCAAAGGAATTTAAACAATAGTATTTTAAATAAATGTGATAGTGCTTGTATTGTTACCATGTAAATTCCTACATTTGCTTCCACCCCATAACCCTCAAATTGCTACATCTTTAGTACAATCTACTACATTCAACTGGCTTTTGAATTGGGAGCTGGGGCAGTGGAAATTGAGGAAGGGTTGGATTTTCACATCTGAATCAATGCAATAAGGAAGAGAGAAAGCAATCACAGGATGGCATGGCAACTCAAATTTAGAGGAAGCCGAAGTTTGAAACTAGAAGTGACCTTGATATAATAAATCCTCCTAAGAACTCTCAGAACATGTGAGAGCGCTTTGGACAATTAAGGAACATGGGCTAGGGAACATGCATCTATTTTATCAGATCTCAAGGTGCAGAGGGACCTGATATATGAACTATGCCCATTATACCCATAAACAGTTTTACAGTGCCTCAAGTTACTACAGAATTGTTCAACAGGATTCCTAAGAAAGTCACTGAGATCACATTGCAGTTGCACATGCCAGGAGTGAACATCTGGGGAAAAGCAATAGGATTACATTGATTCACAGGGGAGCACACATAATATCATTTCCTCTTGACCTCTATTGAGCTGGCTTCATTATCAAATCTCCTGGTGTTATGGGAAGCATTAATTTCTGAACTGTTCAGGCTGGTATGTGGATTTTTAGTATCAGGTGTCATCTATTATATCTCACAATGGGATTTTTTGAACGTGAGCTTGCTGATAAAATCAAGGATCAATCCAGTAAATGGGAAATTGCATCTTCAGACCAACTTTCCATCTATCTCTCTCTGTAGACCTTAATGGCTCTGTCACCAGTTGCCCTTGAAGGTAAAACCCCTACCAGTGTGAACCTGAGCTGTGTAAATGTTTATCACATCTCATAATAAAAATACAAACCTAATCATAAAAAAAATTTACCTCCATGTTCAAATCTAAATTAAAAAAAAATTTAAAGAGAAAGGTAGATCACACACCATGATCAAGTGGGGTTTATCCCAGGAATGCAAGGATTCTTCAGTATATGCAAACCATTCAATGTGATACACCATATAAACAGACTGAAGGATAAAAACCATATAATAATCTCCAAAGATGCAGAAAAAGCTTTCAACAAAATTCAACACCCTTTTATGATAAAAACCCTGCAGAAAGTAGGCATATATTACCTAATATAATAAAGGCCATATATGACAAACCCACAGCCAACATTGTTCTCAAAGGAGAAAAACTGAAACCATTTCCACTAAGATAAGGAACAAGACAAGGTCGCCCACTCTCACCACTATTATTCAACATAGTTTTGGAAGTTTTAGCCACAGCAATCAGAGAAGAACAAGAAATAAAAGGAATCCAAATCGGAAAAGAAGAAGTATAACTGTCACTGTTTGCAGATGACATGATACTATACATACAGAATCCTGAAGATGGTACCAGAAAACTACTAGAACTAATCAATGAATTTGGTAAAGTAGCAGGATACAAAATAAATGCACATAAATCTCCTGCATTCCTATACACTAATGATGAAAAATCTGAATGAGAAATTAAGGAAACACTCCCATTTACCACTGCAACAAAAAGAATAAAATACCTAGGAATAAACCTACCTAGAGAGACAAAACACCTGTATGCAGAAAACTATAGACACCGATGAAAGAAATTAAAGATGATACAAACAGATGGAGAGATATACCATGTTTTTGGACTGGAAGAATCAACATTGTGAAAATAACTATACTACCCAAAGCAATCTATAGATTCAGTGCAATCCCTATCAAACTACCAGTGGCATTTTTCACAGAACTAGAACAAAAAATTTCACAATTTGTATGGAAACACAAAAGACCCCGAAGAGCCAAAGCAATCTTGAGAAAGAAAAACAGAGCTGGAAGAATCAGGCTCCCTTACTTCAGACTATACTACAAAGCTACAGTAATCAAGACAGTATGGTACTGGCAAAAAAACAGAGCTAAACCCATTCACATATGGTCACCTTATCTTTGATAAAGGAGGCAAGAATATACAATGGAGAAAAGACAGCCTCTTCAATAAGTGGTGCTGGGAAAACTGGACAGCTACAATGTAAAAGAATGAAATTAGAACACTCCCTAACACCATACACAAAAATAAACTCAAAATGGATTAAAGACCTAAATGTAAGGCCAGACACTATAAAACTCTTAGCGGAAAACATAGGCAGAGCACTCTATGACATAACTCACAGCAAGATCCTCTTTGACCCACCTGCTAGAGAAATGGAAATAAAATCAAAAATAAACAAATGGGACCTAATGAAACTTAAAAGCTTTTGCACAGCAAAGGAAACCATAAACAAGATAAAAACACAACCCACAGAATGGGAGAAAATATTTGCAAATGAAATAACAGACAAAGGATTAATCTTCAAAATACACAAGCAGCTCATGAAGCTCAATATCAAAAAGACAAAAAACCGGGGGCTTCCCTCATGGCGCAGTTGTTGAGAGTCTGCCTGCCGATGCAGGGGACACGGGTTCGTGCCCCAGTCCGGGAAGATCCCACATGCCATGGAGCGGCTGGGCCTGTGAGCCATGGCCGCTGAGCCTGCAAGTCTGGAGCCTGTGCTCCACAACGGGAGAGGCCACAGCAGTGAGAGGCCCGCGTACCGCAAAAAAAAAAAAAAAAAAAAAAAAAAAAAAAAAAAAAACCCAATCCAAAAATGGGCAGAAGGCCTAAACAGACATTTCTCCAAAGAAGATCTACAGATTGCCAACAAACACATGAAAGAATGCTCAACATCACTAATCATTAGAGAAGTGCAAATCAAAACTTAAATGAGGTATCACCTCACACTAGTCAGAACGGCCATCATCAAAAATTCTACAAACAATAAATGCTGGAGAGAGTGTGGAGAAAAGGGAACCCTCTTGCACTGTTGGTGGGAATGTAAATCAATACAACCACTATGGAGAACAGTATGGAGGTTCCTTAAAAAACTAAAAATAGAATTACCATATGACCCAGCAATCCCACTACTGGGATATACCCTGAGAAAACCATAATTCAAAAAGAGTCATGTACCACAGTGTTCACTGCAGCACTATTTACAATAGCCAGGACACGGAAGCAACCTGAGTGTCCATCGACAGATGAATGGATAAAGAAGATGTGGCACATATATACAATGGGATATTACTCAGCCATAAAAAGAAACAAGATTGAGTTATTTGTAGTGAGGTGGTTGGACCTAGAGTCTGTCATACAGAGTGAAGTAAGTCAGAAAGAGAAAAACAAATACCATATGCTAACACATATACATAGAACCTAAAAAAAAAACATGGTTCTGAAGAACATGGGCGCATGACAGGAATAAAGATGCAAACGTAGAGAATGGACCTGAGAACACGGGGAGGGGGAAGGGTAAGCTGGGATGAAATGAGAGAGTGGCATGGACATATATACACTACCAAATGTAAAATAGATGGCTAGTGGGAAGCAGCCGCATAGCACAGGGAGATCAGCTTGGTGCTTTGTGACCACCTACAGGGGTGGGAGGGAGACACAAGAGGGAGGGGATATGGGGATATATGTATACATATAAGTGAGTCAGTTTGTTATACAGCAGAAACTAACACAACACTATAAAGCAATTATACTCCAATAAAGACATTAAAAATATATATTAAAAAAAGAGAAAAGAGAAAGGTAATTTAATGTTTATTATTTCAAACAGTCACAAATGAATAATAAGTGTGTGGGAGGGACATATTTCTTTCTCATGAAAATACTAGTTTACCCAGGTTGTGATTTACTTATTAATCCGTAGATTGAAAGCTCCATGATGGCAGGGATTTCCCCTGCTCTTTTCACTGACATAGCCATAGCAGCAGCTCCTGACAGACACATGGTAGAAAAATAGCATTTGGCAAATGTATGACTAAGCAAAGGATGCTAGCATCTAATTTATTCTGTTGGTCATTTTCATGTAAACAATTTAGACATCAAAGAACATGACCACAGGGGCTTCCCTGGTGGCGCAGTGGTTGAGAGTCCGCCTGCCGATGCAGGGGATACGGGTTCGTGCCCCGGTCCGGGAAGATCCCACATGCCGCGGAGCGGCTGGGCCCGTGAGCCATGGCCGCTGAGCCTGCGCGTCCGGAGCCTGTGCTCTGCAACGGGAGTGGCCACAACAGTGAGAGGCCCGCGTACCGCAAAAAAAAAAAAAAAAAAAAAGAAAAAAAAAAGAACATGACCACAAAATCAAAAGATACCATTACAAACAACATTAGCTAATGTTTCTTGTTTCCTAGGTACATTTTTAGGTCTCTTATCTCATTTCCTTTACTCCATTCATTTTCATTTACAGGATAATGAAATTTAAGAAACATGTCCTAAGTCACAGGTAAATTGAGGAATTTGAACATGAATCTGTGTCTTTCTTATCACAGAGCCACTGTCTTATCCTTTGCCCTAAGTGCCTCTCCATGTACATATACAGATCTATCCCATGAGACAGAATCCCTGGGAAATGAAACAGAACTTGTCAAGATATGTCTTGACAAAGACTGTTTAATGTTCATTTTCTTTTCATTGTTCACTATGAACCTTCTATAAAGTTTTGCATAAAATGAGATCATGTGTTATGAGCCAGCTTTATACATTTGGTCAATTAGGAGCTAACAACGTGAGTCCTAAAATAATTATCTCAAATTTGTTTTTCTAACCACTACATCTCAGTTTAAAACTGGATTTATTCTCATCCACTCCACACTCCTCCACTCACATACACTGATAAGGAATGAAGATTAGTGATGCTTGAGAACACATAATCAAATCTTGCTTAAGAAGATTTCTTGTTAACATTATGGACACACACTTGCACTAGAGGAAGATTATATATATTCCTAGACTAAATCTATCAGTAGCTATGGCAGCAGTTTTAATTTAGGGATCACTCAATGCTTAAGTAAGGCAACATCCTTAGGACAACATTCAAACTGAACACTTACATTCAGTAAATCAAATGAATCATCATCATTACTTTCCTTAAATGACAGAGCAAAAGTACCAAGCTTATTTAATACACACACTTTTTCCCCTTATCTTTACATTTCACTCCCAACAATGACTCCTATGAAAAAACTCAAATGCAAAGAAAGAGTGTGTGTAGAAGCTGTTAGAATCTCATTAGGCCAGATGGTATCTATAAAAAGAAGAAATTTCCACGGAGACCTAAGAAAAATAACCAGACAAAAATCACTCCCATGTTCTGTTGGAAGAATCTATCACATAGAAAGAGTATGATGATTCTGGGATAGAACCAAAGGTTTTTCTCCCAAATTAATTAGCATGAAATTCTTTTGCATAGGGAGAATTGTAGATATCATGATATTTTCAAAGAATTTACAAATTCATAAAAAAATAAAAGAAAGAAAGAATGTTCCTTCAAATATGCTTTACTGACAATTCTTATTCTCATTTACATTTTTGCCTGTTTATAAGACTGGGCTCCACTGATGAAGACTTTCTGATTTTTAGCATTACATGGGTGGTGTTTGAGACATATATTTTTCCTTTGAGATAACATTGGCCTCTTAGTCACTTGCAAAAAGCATTTGAGTGCTTCCCTGGTGGCACAGTGGTTAAGAATCCACCTGCCAATGCAGGGGACACAGGTTTGAGACCTGGTACAGGAAGATCCCACATGCCACAGAGAAACTAAGCCTATGTGCCACAACTACTGAGCTTGCACTCTAGAGCCTGTGAGCCACAACTACTGAGCCTGCGTGCCACAACTACTGAAGTCCGCGTGCCTACAGCCCATGCTCCGCAACAAGTGAAGCCACCACAATGAGAAGCCCACGTGCTGCAACTAAAAGTAGCCCCCACTTGCCACAACTAGAGAAAGCGCGCACACAACAATGAAGACCCTATTCAGCCAAAAGTAAATATATAAATAAAAATTTTTTAAGTGTATAGGTTTAAAAAAAAAGCATTTAAAATAACTTTTACTCACTGATTATTTGAAAAATCCTAAAAACAGAAAATGAAATGTGAGTACGGTCTTGTAATTTCTGAGCCAAAAAAGTAAAGAATCACCTTGGCATAAATGTAAATAGATTTGACAGATAAAGAAAGAGTGCACTGCTGGTTGAAGAAAATCTTTCTTTGAAGACCATGAATGATACCAGAGGCACTGTTATGTGGGTTATTTTGTTATGCTTTTTTTTTTGGAAAAAGGTTTTACATTTTCATTCACTCTAATCTACCAATAAAGTTGTTATTGTTCTTTGCATATGTGGATAATAGACATATTTTGAAATGTCTCTAACTTAGTTTCTTATACATAGCATATTGTAAGGTTGAGTTTTTCTACCATCACTCCACTAACAATTAACACTGGTCATGAGGCTGGGAAGAAGTAAGAATGGAAAAGTCAGAGATCTGCTCATTCCGGCCTAAACAAACTGTGGTTAAGTCCTGGATAGATGGGAAACACAGTAAAAGAATATTACAGTTTGACAATCTCTAGGTCCACCCATGTTGTTGCAAATGGCATTATTCCATTCTTTTTTACGGCTGAGTAATATTCCATTGTAAATGTGTACCGCAACTGTAAATCAACTATACTCCAATTAAAAAAAATAAAGCCATGAGGGAAAAAAAAGACCACAAAAGAGTTCTTAGAAATGTCATTATCACACAAAAAAAGAATATTACAGTTATTCTGCTCTGAATTTTGTGAAGAAAAAAAGAAACTAGGGAGAGTGAGAGGGTCATAGATAAAGCTCATTGCCTCCTATCTTATTATTTTACCTACACACACACACACACACACGCATATGATATTCAAAATACTTAATCACTGGCATCGGCCATTCAAAATGGACACAAGCTCACAATTAATGAATGTTCATTTTTTACGTGTGTTGCTGTTGCTTGGTTGTTATATTTTTTGTTCTTATTTTGTTTAGTTAAATTGTTTACTTTTTCCTTTGAAATCAGATGCAACTGGAACTTTACCATATTCCATTTTCAGGAAACTACAAAGTAACCCACATAAAGATACCACTAAGACCTTACCAGAGTGGCATAAATAAAAAAGCCTGACAATATTATTTATCACCATATGTTAGCACATGTGAAACAAGGGGGCATCCATACCACATTAGCTACAGTGTAAATTTGCACAATTACTTCAGAAAACAGTTTGGAATTATCTAAGAACAATACAGATAACCATTCCCTAGGATCCAGTGATCCTATTCTAGTTTTCTCATTTGTCACAGCAAAAAAGGAAAACAATAATAAAACTAGAAATAACACAAATATACACTAGTATATATAAATAATTTGTGGCTTATTCATAAAATGGAACACGATAAAACAGTGCAACTATTGTCATTGATATGAATGAATTTCAAAATAAATAATGTTGAACTAAATAAAGTCAGAAATGAATACACAATTCCATTTATAGAAAGAAAATTATACCATTATTTCTTTTTTATACATATATACATGATAAAGCTAAAGGGAGAAGCAAGGGAAAAACAATCTATCAAAAATTTAGGCTGGAGGTGGTAAATAGGGAAGGCAATGAAGGAGGGCCATAGAAGAGCTGCAACTGACTGGGAGTGTCCTTTCAAAGTGGACTTTGGATATTTGGTGAGTTTGTTATTCTCCTATAAAATATAAATCACTTGAATGTTTCCTCAATTTCATAATGAGCTCAAATGTAAAAAATATAGAACAATAGTTAACTTCAGTCTTGCATACACATACCAGTACCTACCTTTTTATTTTTTTATTTCTTACAAATGTTACCAGCAAATTATCTTAGATATTCACTGGAGAATGGAGGCACATTAATCTAGGAGAGACATGCTTTTTCTGATCTTAAAAGTGAAACAACTGAGGAGATGTTAAAGGGTACAAGCTTGCAGTTAAAAGATGATTAAGTCCTGGAGATCTTACGCACTGCCTAGTGATTAAAGTATAAAATACATTATTGTTGACTGTAAAGTTGCTGAGAGACTAGATCTGAAATGTTCTCACCAGAAAAAAGGAAATGATCATTATGTGATGTGACAGAGGTGTTAGCTAAAGTTACATTGGTAACCATACTGCAATACATAAATGTATCAAATCAACTCATTGTAGACCTTAAACTTACACAGTTATGTGTCACTTATATCTCAATTAATAAAAACAAAAAAATAGGGACTTCCCTGCTGGTCCAGTGGCTAAGACTCCATGCTCCCAATGCAGGGGGGCCCAGGTTTGAGCCCTCATCAGGGAACTAGATCCAACATGCCACAACTAAGAGTTCGCATGCAGCAACTAAAGATCCCGCGAGCCGCAACTAAAAGATCCCTCAGGTCGCAACGAAGATCCCCCAGGCCGCACTGAATATCCCGTGAGCCGCAACTTAGACCTGGTGCAGCCAAATAAGCAAACAAACAAACAATGACAACAAGAATACAGTTCCTGAAGTCACTTCCATCTGAAATTTGAATGTGGCCACTGTAACTCCTAACAGTAGCTCAACTAAGAAAAGTTGATAGAAATCTTATTTTTTTTTTCCTAAACTGGGGGCTGAGTTAGACAGAAGAAAATTTTAGGTGTTTGATAGAATCCTCATGGGCTCTATTCATCACATTCCTCTCCCCACTTTGTTTACTACAGGTCAGAACAAGGACAGCCAAGCCTATGGGAAAGATTTGTTCTGTCCTTTCTTTCCACTACACTGGTGTTTATTAACAAATCCCCTGGCTCTTTCCTGCTTCTTATTGACTGCATTATCTCCTGCATTTTTGAAGAGAAATAAAATGGCCAGTGTCTGTTCTATTTGGGCTCCACCTCTCCTCACCACATCTTTGTAGGACTTGTTCACCAGTCCCATGGCTTCTTCA
This sequence comes from Hyperoodon ampullatus, assembly GCF_949752795.1. NCBI lineage: Eukaryota > Metazoa > Chordata > Mammalia > Artiodactyla > Ziphiidae > Hyperoodon > Hyperoodon ampullatus. The sequence continues at coordinate 70,014,233 of NC_136914.1, read as the reverse complement.
ACTGGACTCTCATTTCCCAAAAAAATGCCCAGCAGGGATGAAGAGTGACTAGTGGAGGGGATTCACTCAGGTTACTTTCGATATTGTCAATGTAAGGAGTTACACCTTTCAAAGTGCATCATACAGAGGACAGACAGGTAAGAGTAAGAAAACAGGTCATTGATTTTAGGTGATAAGCTGGAATAAATATGAGCCACCACAGAAAACTGTGCAAAAGTTAGGGATAAAAAGCAATAGTTTATACTCTCTGGGATTTGTTGTTGTTGTTCTCATTGATTTTGCTTATTTTGTTTTATTTCTTTCCAATAAGATATAGAACAGCTTTGACTATTATATGCTTCCAAATGATCTGGATATCAGAAAATGCTTTACACTGTATTCCAAAATTTAGGTCAATCTTCTTTTGGCCATAAGAGAACTAAATATCCAGTGTTACATTTTGGCAGCAGATTTTTGGTTTTGCAACAGGCTAACTGGCAGAGAATGCTGGAATAGAAAAGTCTTTAAAATAAGTGAGGGTCAGGGGACTTACATCTACTTATATGCATTCACTCATGTAGTAAATGACTATTTCTTTTCCACGTGTCCCAGCCCTGTTCTAGGTGTTAGGCATTCAATGGTGAACAAGCCACCGAGGTCCTTTTCCTCATGAAGCTTCAAACCTGGCATTAGCAACTGATCCTACCCTCTAAGTAGAGACAGTGCTGGAATGACCAAGGGACAAAACGTGTCTCATATAGTGGAAAGGCACAGGCCATTAGAAGTGGAAGCCCTATCAAAATATCCTGGGTAAATTGGGGACTCTGTATCTGTGCTAGCTTTTCTCCATCTTCTCTTTACCTATATTTATTCTCCATTCTTTTCTGCCCTGTTCTGTGACCAGGAGGATGACTTTTAAAGAGATATATTACCCTGGGTTTCCTGGCACTCTGGCTTTGGTTGCATCTGGTAAATGGGAGACAGTAGAGCGATAAGAGGGTCAGAGGATAGGAAGACCAAAGGGAGAAGAAGAGGATGCCCTGGGTCTACTTCACCTTATACCCTCTCTCTTCTATGACTCCCAATGTCAGCTGGACACCAGTTGCCACTTCCCTCTTGCCACTTCTGCCTACAGTGGTCACATCTCTTCTTCTTGTTTTTGGGGTCGACACACACTTGGGTAAATAATTAAATAATCCCCCTGGAAAAGCCTCTCCAAAAGTCCCATTTGCAAGAACCATCTATTGCTTGATCAGAGCTAACTGAAACCACCATCAAGGGAAGGAGCAGTGTGCAGTCTCCTGCCTAGATGTCTAAGCAGAGGTAGTCCATGTTTCACCAACAGAGCCCTGCCTCGGTGAAAGCCCATAGTCTCTGGGCTCTCAGCATCACACTTGTGAGAATTTGAAATGTATTAAACAAATACTGGTTGACATCTCCCAGGGCATCCTGGAGAAAATGATGTGACTAGTCTGATGCTCTCTGGGAGCTCACTGTCTGGTGATGGAGGGAGACAGGTATAATGGGAGTACCATACGATGAGGGCTATGAGAAAGGTATGTATAGGGAACAATGGAAGCAAGGGATTAACCCTGCTGAGAGGGGAAAGGGGTTTGGGGTAAAGAAATACTCAACTGGGCTTCCCTGGTGGCTCAGTGGTTGAGAGTCCACCTGCCGATGCAGGGGACATGGGCTCGTGCCCTGGTCCGGGAGGACCCCACATGCTGCGGAGCGGCTGGGCCCATGAGCCATGGCCGCTGAGCCTGTGCTTTCAGAGCCTGTGCTCTGCAACAGGAGAGGCCACAACAGTGAGAGGCCCGCGTACCGCAAAAAAAAAAAAAAAAAAAAAAAAAAAAAGAAATACTCAACTGAAAATTGTGTATATGAACTAAGATTTGAAGGATGAGTTGGAATTCACTATACAAGAAAGGGGCAGCTGGATCAGGGGTGGGTGATTGGTGAGCAGAGCAGGGAGGGCAGTGCAAGAGGAATAAACCATGTCTGCAAGGTAACAGGAGCAATGAGGCCTGGAAAAATGCGGCCTGCAGGAGGAAATGCTAACACACAGTGGAGGACAGCCAGGATAGAGGTGTTGGAGTGTGTAAGAATATGAGATCAGGAAGTAGCCGAGCCTGACCATGAAGCCTTCTATGGGTCAAGGGGAGGATCTTTATTCTGTTGGCCCTGTAAATACATGTAATAATTTTTCAACAGGGAATTAAATAATCCAATGTATATTTTAGAAATGTAAATCAGTAGTGGAGACTGAAGGACCGGTTAGCGTCTTGGTGTCTCTTCTCTCCCCTAGTACCTCTTCTGGGCTGTAGGACTTATCAGCTTCAAGGATAATGTTTAGCTCTTATGCATCTTAAGGGGGCACTGACTGTTTGTGGCCTGCCCTTAATTTGTAATTTGTTGTGGCGTCTGTTCTGATTGGTTTGTGCCCATGTCTTACCCTTGAAAAATGTTGTAGTATGGCTCCTCTTCTAGGATGCAACCATGGCAAGCTCAGATCGCTGCAGGGGGACTCTTATAACCCACAAGAGAAAATACAGACCTACTTTTAGCATCATAATTATTTCAAAATATTCTAAAAAGCTATCACTCTCCACAACTGAAGCGTCTAATTTTCTTGTCATTTATTGCTTAGTGAAGTAGAAGGGTGATAAGGAGAGATGAAACTAGTTAGACAGGAAACAAAGGTGTGAAAGGAGTTTTGGGGAAAAAGATAATGAGTGTGAGTTTAGGAGTGTTGAGCTGGAGATACTGATGGAAAACTCTGGGAGGGTAACTAGAAAACCTGTGGGTCCAGAGCTTAACAGATAGGGGAAGACTGAGATGCATCTTTAGATGTCATCAGAAACAAGGTAGAGAGTTCACTTGTGAGTACAAATATAAGATGACCAGCTGATAAGCAGCCATGGCTGCTGAGCCTGAGCGTCCGGAGCCTGTGCTCTGCAACGGGGGAGGCCACAACAGTGAGAGGCCCGCGTACCACACACAAAATATATATATATGTATGTATATGTGTGTATATATATATATATATATATATATATATATAAAAGATGACCAGGAAAACTGTGTCACTAGAAAAAGCAAAGAATGAATACCACATCATTCCAGTCTTCATTTCATATGGAAAACTCTTCATTTGAAAGGTAGCCCAAGGATAATCAGTGGGAAATCATTAAGGTGACCACTGTCCTGATTTGCCTGGGATAGCTCCAGTTTATGCTCGCCATTACAGTAGCCTATCTGGTTCAGCATTTGACCTAGACAAAAGTGTCGAATTTGAACAAGAAAATCTATGGTTTGAATTTAAGTGAGTAGGTTTGAGAGAGTGGTCAAGAGCACTAAACACAAGTCTATGCAAACCTTCTAGCTTACCAGCCTTTGAGGAACCTGAACTTCTGGTCTACCTAAGATACATTCTTTGCCATGAACCTCAAATGTATTCCTTGGGATTCATTTTCAGTGATGTGTTATTATTATCTGGGATACTGATTGGCTCTTTGGAGTAACTCAACCTATTTGAATTTTTGGTGTTTCAATGCTGGTTTTCAGAGTTTTTATTTTACTACCTCTGTTTTGGGGTGATGGTGTTTTAACTTCCATTGTTATATATCCTTTTAGCTTTCACTTTTAAGTTGAAGTCCCTCATGGTTTTGGTGTCAAAAGAATAAAGTAATTTGATCAGGGGAGGGTTATAAATCTGTCATATCAGATATACTTTAACTCCCCATAATTAATGGCCAGTCTGAGATTCTGATCTTCATGCCATGTATGGAAACAGTGCATCCCATGCTGGGCTTACAGTTTATAACATGTTAACATTTTAATCGACTCCGCTTAAATGAATAGTACATTCCCACAGGTTTTAGGACAATATTGATTTCTTGTGGAAAATACTCAAACTACTAAATGCACACGAAACCCCATAGGAACCCAATTTAACCTTAGAACATTTAATTACAAAGCATTCTGTTTAATTGGTTTCCAAAATAACGCTGTTGAGAAAATATTTCATTAGAAAAAGGCTATTGGATAGGCAAAGTACTATAATTTGACAATGTTTTCTCTAGTAAAATCCTTTATCACAGTCTGAGTTGGCCTTATCAGACCTCATATTTTATTTTTTCTGTTAGCAGGTGGGCAGAGAAACACACTCAAAGAAAACTGCCACTTCTATATGTATCTTTCTTCCTTCCATAACAGAGTTATTTTCTGCACAGAGGAGAAACAAGCATGTATCTGGAACACATAAGAAACATGTCAGAGGCCTAGTCCCAAATACTGCACCTGTGGTTACCACCTGTTCTAGGCTGGCCTAGTGGTCACCTGGAGGCTCACAAGTCCCAGGACAGGAACCTAACTACACAAGCCAGTGGCACTCCACCCTCTGGTTTAGCAGAGTGAGGTGTGGCCCCCACAGAACCATCCCAGTTTCAGGCCACCTGCATCTTTATTTCACTGCTGTTCTAGCTGACGAGGCATGGGCATCCTGCACCTGCTCCATCCAAAACTGGAGGCTGAACCTGCACCAATCTTTTTTTTTTTTTCTTTGCAGTACGCGGGCCTCTCACCTCTGTGGCCTCTCCCGTCGTGGAGCACAGGCTCCGGACGCGCAGGCTCAGCGGCCATGGCTCACGGGCCCAGCCGCTCCGCGGCATGTGGGATCCTCCCGGACCGGGGCACGAACCCGTGTCCCCTGCATCGGCAGGCGGACTCTCAACTACTGCGCCACCAGGGAAGCCCACCACCAATCTTTTTTAACTAGGGACCTGATACTCTTTTCCTCCTTCTCAGAAGGTTTTGATTTCCAAAACCTGATGCTCAGGGCCAAGTCTGCCCACGATCTGCTTTGCCTGCCTCCCTACTATCCCTTTATTGTACTGCTCTATCAAGCTATGCCTAGATCTTACCAACTTCCTCAGGCTTGGCACTTTGTACTGTTAACCCTGTCACAGGAGAAGCTGTATCTCTAATGAGATTAGCTGTACAAGTCTACAAAGGGTGGCCCCAACTTAATCTCTGTCCCCCCATCAGCTGTCAGGGCCCAGCATGGCTTGAAATCATTATACAAGGTTTCACGACAGTACATTTTCCCCTTTTATTCTCTTTTTTTGCCTTAATAAGCTTGGGACAGCATCATTCTGAACACAATTTTCACCTCACGATTACATTTTGACATGAACAGCGGTCTTTATGGCATATCTTACCTGCACTGCTGTGTGTAACTACTGATAATCTCACAAAGGCAGTAAAATTGGTCAAGAGACAGCACCACCTGAGATGCTGGGTGAAAGCCCTGGGGCATGATCATAGCTTGAATCAAGAAAATTACTTCACTGGGAGCAGACATTATTCAGTCAGGTAAATCATTACATAGAAAGTGAGCTTTACCTAAAAGTTTATGTATGTGACTTGTTTATTCTGGTTACATTTCCTGGTTTGCAAAGTAACATAAACAAAATTGTTACAGATCACTTCCTCAAATCTGTCCCCCAAACATGCAAATTCCATGAAACTGGGGGGCTATTCCAGAGTTGATTTGTTTAGAAGATACAGAATTGATAGATAACATGGTAGAAACTAGAAAGACAGGAGACACAGAGGAAGGAAGGGAGGGAGGGAGGGAAAAAAAAGGAAGAGAATAAATTCCAATCAGATAGAGAATAGACCCATGCAGTGATATTTGTGTTTCTCTGAAAAACCACAGGGTCATGTCTCTGTAAATACAGCAATCAACTGTTGTGTCAGTTAAGGTTCTGTGATTTCAGGCAACAAAACCTGCTCTGGCAGATCTAAGCAAAAAAGGAACTTGTTGGAATAAACTGTTTGAAAGCATGAAAGAAAAAAACTGGAGTCATTTGTCTCTGAAAAGAGAAATCAAGGCAGAGCTGGGATATAGGTTGTAAATTTTCTTGCACCGTCTCTTAGTGACATATTAATCAAAAGAAATGAACTCCAACCATTAAATATCCTTGTGGTATGCTTAAGAATAAAATTGCAAGGCAAGAGTGGCAAGAGTGTGGTTTTGCCCTAGCTTGGGTTTCCTACCCACACCTTGGCCACAAAATGTAGGGTATCTAGATGCCCAGTGCCTCCAAGGATGCTCCAAAGTAAGAGTGGGAAAGGAATCCTAGACACAGCAAAATCAGGAGGTGTACTTTAAAGTTACCAGCATTGTACCATGCTTCAGACTTTGCATTGGAGCATCCCATATAATTATCTAATCTTATCCTTCCATCAGCTTTACCAAGTAGGTAGTAGTATCCTCATGCCATTGCTAAGGTAAAGGAAGACCAGGGAGATTAACTAACTTGCACAAAGTTAACATCTAGTGAGTGGAAGAGCCCAGACTGAATCTTTTTTTTTTTTTTTTTTTTGCGGTATGTGGGCCTCTCACTGTTGCGGCCTCTCCCGTTGCGGAGCACAGGCTCCGAACGCACAGGCTCAAGGGCCATGGCTCACGAGCCCAGCCGCTCCACGGCATGTGGGATCTTCCCAGACCGGGGCACGAACCCGTGTCCCCTGTATCAGCAGGCGGACTCTCAACCACTGCGCCTCCAGGGAAGCCCCAGACTGAATCTTGGCATGTCTTCTGTCTTAATCTAATATGATCACTTGCCTGAAACTTCCTGTTTCTGAATTTGAGATGAAAATAGAACTCAATGATTTTTCTGTTCAGGTCTGATGTTAGGTTAGTGTGCACATTACAGTGATACCAGTTGTTAAAATACTGAAATACTTCCAACCCGTTGGTAAATAGCCACAGGCTCTCTGGATGCCTCATGACCACCACTCTGGCCATTCTTGCCCTTTCTTTAGGTCCTCAGACCTCCCCATTATCCAACAACTGAAGAGTTAATGCCTGGCATATCCGGGGACTGCTAGGATTCTGCTACTGTATTACAGCTGGCATCCTTTCTGATTAGTTGCTATCAGTTTCATACCAAAATATTTTGAATTTCACCTCTGCTACTATTTAAGTCTCAGGGGAAAAGATAGTAGGACTTTAAATAATGGGATCCACTTTAGATTCCAAAATTATCTGCGCAATATGTATAACAAAAATAGCTAGGTCATTACTTTCACTATGGTCTTAAAGAAAAAACTAATAAAACCAATTTACTTCTGGGCCCACAGAGTCTGTGCTTCACTGAATTTTCCATTTTGGTGCCCTTTCTTACTTAGCATCCTTCCTAATTTATTAGAAACATTAATCTAGTGGGAATGTGTGCCTATGCCGTAGTTAAAAAAAAAAAAAAGAAGAGGACTTCCGGGTAAGATGGCGGAAGAGTAAGACGCGGAGATCACCTTCCTCCCCACGGATACACCAGAAGTACAGCTACACGTGGAACAACTCCTACAGAACACCTACTGAACGCTGGCAGAAGACCCCAGACCTCCCAAAAGGCAAGAAACTCCCCACATACCTGGGTAGGGCAAAGCGGAGAGATTCCCGCACAGAGGATCGGTGCCGAGCAGCACTCACCAGCCCGAGAGCCTTGTCTGCTCGCCCGCCGGGGCGGGCGGCGCTGGAAGCTGAGGCTCGGGCTTCGGTCAGAGCGCAGGGAGAGGACTGGGGCTGGCGGCGAGAACTCAGCCTGAAGGGGGCTAATGTGCCACAGCTAGCCGGGAGGGAGTCCGGGAAAACTCTGGAGCTGCCGAAGAGGCAAGAGACTTTTTCTTCCCTCTTGGTTTCCTGGTGCGCGAGGAGAGGGGATTAAGAGCGCTGCTTAAAGGGGCTCCACAGACGGGCGTGAGTCGCGACTGAAAGCGCGGAGCCCAGTGACGGGCGTGGGACGCTGGGGCTGCTGCTGCCGCCGCCAAGAAGCCTGTGTGCGAGCGCAGGTCACTGTCCACACCGCCCTTCCGGGAGCCTGTGCAGCCCGCCACTGCCGGAGCCCCGGGATCCAGGGGCGGCTTCCCTGGGAGAGCGCACGGCGCGCCTCGGGCTGGTGCAACGTCACGCCGACCTCTGCCGCTGCAGGCTCGCCCCGCACTCCGTGCCCCTCCCTCCCGCCCGGCCTGACAGAGCCAGAGTTCCCGAAGAGGCTACTCCTTTAACCCTTTCCTGTCTGAGCGAAGAACAGACGCCCTCCAGCGACCTACACACAGAGGCGGGGCCAAATCCAAAGCTGAAACCCGGGAGCTGTGAGAACAAAGAAGAGAAAGGGGAACCTCTCCCAGCAGCCTCAGAAGCAGAGGATTAAAGCTCCACAATCAACTTGATGTACCCTGCATCTGTGGAATACATGAATAGACAACAAATGATCCCAAATTGAGGAGCCAGGAGTCAGTGCTGTGCCTCTGAGGTGGGAGAGCCAACTTCAGGACACTGGTCCACAAGACACCTCCCAGCTCCACATAATATCAAACGGCGAAAATCTTCCAGAGATCTCCATCTCAACACCAGCACACAGCTTCACTCAACGACCAGCAAGCTACAGTGCTGGACACCCTATGCCAAACAACTAGCAAGACAGGAACACAACGCCACCCATTAGCAGAGAGGTGGCCTAAAATCATAAAAAGTCCGCAGACACCCCAAAACACACCACCAGACGTGGACCTGCCCACCAGAAAGACAAGATCCAGCCTCATCCACCAGAACACAGGCACTAGTCCCCTCCACCAGGAAGCCTACACAACCCACTAAACCAACCTTAGCCACTGGGGACAGACAACAAAAACAACAGGAACTACGAACCTGCAGCCGGCAAAAAGGAGACCCCAAACACAGTAACATAAGCAAAATGAGAAGACAGAAAAACACACAGCAGGAGAAGGAGCAAGATAAAAACCCACCAGACCTAACAAATGAAGAGGTAATAGGCAGTCTACCTGAAAAAGAATTCAGAATAATGATGGTAAAGATGATCCAAGATTCTATTTCCCAGATCCAAAATCTTGGAAATAGAATAGACAAAATGCAAGAAACAGTAAACAAGGACCTAGAAGAACTAAAGATGAATCAAGCATCGATTAAAAACACAATAAATGAAATAAAAAATACTCTAGATGGGATCAATAGCAGAATAACTGAGGCAGAAGAACGGATAAGTGAGGTGGAAGATAAAATAGTGGAAATAACTGATGCAGAGCAAAATAAAGAAAAAAGAATGAAAAGAACAGAGGACAGTCTCAGAGACCTCTGGGACAACATTAAACGCACCAACATTCGAATTATAGGGATTCCAGAAGAAGAAGAGAAAAAGAAAGGGACTGAGAAAATATTTGAAGAGATTATAGTTGAAAACTTCCCTAATATGGGAAAGGAAATAGTTAATCAAGTCCAGGAGGCACAGAGAGTGCCATACAGAATAAATCCAAGGAGAAATATGCCAAGACACATATTAATCAAACTGTCAAAAATTAAACACAAAGAAATCATATTAAAAGCAGCAAGGCAAAAACAACAAATAACACACAAGGGAATCCCCATCAGGATAACAGCTGATCTCTCAGCAGCAACTCTACAAGCCAGAAGGGAGTGGCAGGACATAATTAAAGTGATGAAGGAGAAAAACCTGCAACCAAGATTACTCTACCCAGCAAGGATCTCATTCAGATTTGATGGAGAAATTAAAAGGTTTACAGACAAGCAAAAGCTGAGAGAGTTCAGCACCACCAAACCAGCTTTACAACAAATGCTAAAGGAACTTCTCTAGGCAAGAAACACAACAGAAGGAAAAGACCTACAATAACAAACCCAAAACAATTAAGAAAATGGGAATAGGAACATACATATCGATAATTACCTTAAATGTAAATGGACTAAATGCTCCCACCAAAAGACACAGATTGGCTGAATGGATACAAAAACAAGACCCATATATATGCTGTATACAAGAGACCCACTTCAGACCTAGAGACACATACAGACTGAAAGTAAGGGGATGGAAAAAGATATTCCATGCAAATGGAAACCAAAAGAAAGCTGGAGTAGCAATTCTCATATCAGACAAAATAGACTTTAAAATAAAGACTACTAGAAGAGACAAAGAAGGACACTACATAATGATCAAGGGATCGATCCAAGAAGAAAATATAACAATTGTAAATATTTATGCACCCAACATAGAAGCACCTCAGTACATAAGGGAAACACTAACAGCCATAAAAGGAGAAATCGACAGTAACACAATCATAGTAGGGGACTTTAACACCCCACTTTCACCAATGGACAGATCATCCAAAATGAAAATAAATAAGGAAACACAAGCTTTAAATGATACATTAAACAAGATGGACTTAATTGATATTTATAGGACATTCCATCCAAAAACAACAGAATACACATTTTTCTCAAGTGCTCATGGAACATTCTCCAGGATAGATCATATCTTGGGTCACAAATCAAGCCTTGGTAAATTTAAGAAAATTGAAATTGTATCAAGTATCTTTTCCGACCACAATGCTATGAGACTAGATATCAATTACAGGAAAAGAGCTATAAAAAATACAAACACATGGAGGCTAAACAATACATTACTTAATAACGAAGCGATCACTGAAGAAATCAAAGAGGAAATTACAAAATACCTAGAAACACATGACAATGGAGACACGACAACCCAAAACCTATGGGATGCAGCAAAAGCAGTTCTAAGAGGGAAGTTTATAGCAATACAATCCCACCTTAAGAAACAGGAAATATCTCGACTAAACAACCTAACCTTGCACCTAAAGCAATTAGAGAAAGAAGAACAAAAACATCCCAAAGTTAGCAGGAGGAAAGAAATCATAAAAATCAGATCAGAAATAAATGAAAAAGAAATTAAGGAAACAATAGCAAAGATCAATAAAACTAAAAGTTGGTTCTTTGAGAAGATAAAGAAAATTGATAAACCATTAGCCAGACTCATAAAGAAAAAAAGGGAGAAGACTCAAATCAATAGAATTAGAAATGAAAAAGGAGAAGTAACAACTGACACTGCAGAAATACAAAAGATCATGAGAGATTACTATAAGCAACTCTATGCCAATAAAATGGACAACCTGGAAGAAATGGACAAATTCTTAGAAATGCACAACCTGCCAAGACTGAATCGGGAAGAAATAGAACATATGAACAGACCAATCACAAGCACTGAAATTGAAACTGTGATAAAAAATCTTCCAACAAACAAAAGCCCAGGACCAGATGGCTTCACAGGCGAATTCTATCAAGCATTTAGAGAAGAGCTAACACCTATCCTTCTCAAACTCTTCCAAAATATAGCAGAGGGAGGAACACTCCCAAACTCATTCTATGAGGCCACCATCACCTTGATACCAAAACCAGGCAAGGATGTCACAAAGAAAGAAAACTACAGGCCAATATCACTGATGAACATAGATGCAAAAATCCTCAACAAAATACTGGCAAACAGAATCCAACAGCACATTAAAAGGATCATACACCATGATCAAGTGGGGTTTATTCCAGGAATGCAAGGATTCTTCAATATACGCAAATCAATCAATGTAATACACCATATTAACAAGCTGAAGGAGAAAAACCATATGATCATCTCAATAGATGCAGAGAAAGCTTTCGACAAAATTCAACACCCATTTATGATAAAAACCCTGCAGAAAGTAGGCATAGAGGGAACTTTCCTCAACATAATAAAGGCCATATATGACAAACCCACAGCCAGCATTGTCCTCAATGGTGAAAAACTGAAACCATTTCCACTAAGATCAGGAACAAGACAAGGTTGCCCACTCTCACCACTCTTATTCAACATAGTTTTGGAAGTTTTAGCCACAGCAATCAGAGAAGAAAAGGAAATAAAAGGAATCCAAATCGGTAAAGAAGAAGTAAAGCTGTCACTGTTTGCAGATGACATGATACTATACATAGAGAATCCTAAAGATGCTACCAGAAAACTACTAGAGCTAATCAATGAATTTGGTAAAGTTGCAGGATACAAAATTAATGCACAGAAATCTCTGGCATTCCTATATACTAATGATGAAAAATCTGAAAGTGAAATCAAGGAAACACTCCCATTTACCATTGCAACAAAAAGAATAAAATATCTAGGAATAAACCTACCTAAGGAGACAAAAGACCTGTATGCAGAAAATTATAAGACACTGATGAAAGAAATTAAAGATGATACAAATAGATGGAGAGATGTACCATGTTCTTGGATTGGAAGAATCAACATTGTGAAAATGACTCTACTACCCAAAGCAATCTACAGATTCAATGCAATCCCTATCAAACTACCACTGGCATTTTTCACAGAACTAGAACAAAAAATTTCACAATTTGTATGGAAACACAAAAGACCCCGAATAGCCAAAGCAATCTTGAGAACGAAAAATGGAGCTGGAGGAATCAGGCTCCCTGACTTCATACTATACTACAAAGCTGCAGTAATCAAGACAGTATGGTACTGGCACAAAAACAGAAAGATAGATCAATGGAACAGGATAGAAAGCCCAGAGATAAACCCACGGACATATGGTCACCTTATCTTTGATAAAGGAGGCAGGAATGTACAGTGGAGAAAGGACAGTCTCTTCAATAAGTGGTGTTGGGAAAACTGGACAGGGACATGTAAAAGTATGAGATTAGATCACTCCCTAACACCATACACAAAAATAAGCTCAAAATGGATTAAAGACCTAAATGAAAGGCCAGACACTATCAAACTCTTAGAGGAAAACATAGGCAGAACACTCTATGACATAAATCACAGCAAGATCCTTTTTGACACACCTCCTAGAGAAATGGAAATAAAGACAAAAATAAACACATGGGACCTAATGAAACTTAAAAGCTTTTGCACAGCAAAGGAAACCATAAACAAGACCAAAAGACAACCCTCAGAATGGGAGAAAATATTTGCAAATGAAGCAACTGACAAAGGATTAATCTCCAAAATTTATAAGCAGCTCATGCAGCTCAATAACAAAAAAACAAACAACCCAATCCAAAAATGGGCAGAAGACCTAAATAGACTTTTCTCCACAGAAGATATACAGACTGCCAACAAACACATGAAAGGATGCTCAACATCTTTACTCATTAGAGAAATGCAAATCAAAACTACAATGAGATATCATCTCACACCAGTCAGAATGGCCATCATCAAAAAATCTAGAAACAATAAATGCTGGAGAGGGTGTGGAAAAAAGGGAACATTCTTGCACTGCTGGTGGGAATGTGAATTGGTACAGCCACTATGGAGAACGGTATGGAGGTTCCTTAAAAAACTACAAATAGAACTACCATATGACCCAGCAATCCCACTACTGGGCATATACCCTGAGAAAACCATAATTCAAAAAGAGACATGTACCAAAATGTTCATAGCAGCCCTATTTACAATAGCCTGGAGATGGAAACAACCTAAGTGTCCATCATTGGATGAATGGGTAAAGAAGATGTGGCACATATATACAATGGAATATTACTCAGCCATAAAAAGAAATGAAATTGAACTATTTGTAATGAGGCGGATGGACCTAGAGTCTGTCATACAGAGTGAAGTAAGTCAGAAAGAGAAAGACAAATACTGTATGCTGACACATATATATGGAATTTAAGAAAAAAAAAATGTCATGAAGAACATAGGGGTAAGACAGGAATAAAGACACAGACCTACTAGAGAATGGACTTGAGGATATGGGGAGGGGGAAGGGTAAGCTGTGACAAAGTGAAAGAGCAGCTTGGACATATATACACTACCAAACGTAAGGTAGATAGCTAGTGGGAAGCAGCTGCATAGCACAGGGAGATCAGCTCGGTGCTTTGTGACCGCCTGGCGGGGTGGGATAGGGAGGGTGGGAGGGAGACGCAAAAGGGAGGGGATATGGGAACATATGTATACATATAACTGATTAAATTTGTGATAAAGCAAAAAAAAAATTAAAAAAAAAAAGAAGAAGTGTGATGTGTGGTGCGGTAGAGTTATCTGTACTCGTTAGCTGGGATGCAGGAGGGTCTAGAAGAGTCAGTCACCAAGAAGACCATAAATCATAGGCAAGAGTTTTCCCAGAGGACTCCAAGATACTGTACTTTGTTATCTTCCCAAACATGAGGTGCTTACTTTGTGTTCTAGCTCCACTTTTCCATGTTATAATACATTCATTTAAATGCAGATTTTGTTATTCTGCTTAGTATCATCATCTATCAGACAAACACCTGTGGGGAAATATAAATTAACCTATCTCCATACATTAGTGGGAAGCACTAAGCTTGCCACAATTATCAATTTGCCCTCAGGGTCACCTTGTTTATCTTTCATACATTAAGAATCCTATTCAGAATTGCACTATTGTGCCTTGCCATCCAAGGTGCTGTGCCTCTGATTAATAGGACAACTTTGGCTACACCACAGCATGAAGAACTCATCCATAAACTCAGGAACAAATATCATGCTGGGGAAAGTACCACCTACAGATGTGCTGATATCAGTGTGATCCATCCCAATGTGTGCCACTGCTGTATCTGCAAGGCTCTGGAATTGCTCTTCTCAGCACAAGAACATTCAAGCTGGGAACCCAAAGCAGAACTCAATAAGAGCCTTATTAGGAGTCATCTGACGGGTCATGCATGGAGGACAGAGAGGGGTGGAATTTAGCTGCCTTTGAAAAGCGAACCAAGTAAATCCACAGATAAGAGCTACAATAGTTTTGCATTTAAGGGCTCAGAATCAGAACTAACATTAGTAAGTGCTAGCCCTGGTTCTGTATTCTATAAACAGTATTTCAGTCCACACTTACAGCAAATTGGGAAGTAGGGATGCCATTTTCTCCATTTAACAGATGAGATTCAGAGATTACATTATACATAGCTGTTGGCCATGCTGTCTGGTTCCTCTAAACTATGTCCCACTGCTTTAGTTCAAAAGCAAGAAGAGTCTGACAGCATACCAAAGCTTTTACACATGCCAGTGAATGTATTCCTCTCATCAGCAGTATTGCTATATCTGAAGAGAGTACTCTACTGAGGTTGAATACACCCTGGAAGTTGAGATCTCAAGTTTTAAGTACTGGGTTTGGCACAGTCTCTTTGCTGAAGCCCTCAAACCAGGGTTAGGTACTCTTATTGTCCAGTCCTAGTGTCTCCATATCTACCATATACTCAACACTGTTAAAATTATTTGTCTGAAAATGGCCTTTCCGAATAGACTGAAGCTTCCATGAAAGTTTCTGCCATAATGTTTTGTTTGCCAAAGGCCCCACACACTTAGACCAGTGCATGTCACTTAACAAAATATTGAATGAGTAGTCAATCTCCAACTCAGTCCATGGTAGAGGGAAACTGACAACCTGATACAAATACCTTGACCTAGTAGATGTATCTTCAACAATACAGGTGGATGCATCAGATGCCATAGCTCCAGAGAACTAGTTTCTCCTGCTTAGTCTCTTGGCTCTAAATTCAAGTTACCCAAGGAGCCACCTAATTTTTTGGATGTGTGTCCTACCCAGGTTTTCTGCAGAGGCAGAATGTGTAGACCAGCTACCGTAAATACTTTCTCTTCTTGGTAGTTTCATTTCTCAACCGAAGATCAGCATTGGCATCGTAGTCACTCACTTGCTCCTTATGCATGTGAAGATTGTGGAGTTAGTTCCATGGAATTTGAGGGCGGTCGCATGATGACATCACTGGACTTCTAAGGCAAAGACCCAGACCCAGAAATGCTGTGACCTACTATGGTACCATACTTTTTTTTTTTTTTTTTTTTTTGCGGTACGTGGGCCTCTCACTGTTGTGGCCTCTCCCGTGAGGAACACAGGCTCCAGATGAGCAGGCCCAGTGGCCATGGCTCAGGGGCCCAGCCGCTCTGCAGCATGTGGGATCTTCCCAGACTGGGGCATGAACCCGTGTCCCCTGCATTGGCAGGCGGACTCTCAACCACTGCGCTACCAGGGAAGCCCTGGTACCATACTTTGAGTGATCCGCAGTGTTCCTAGAATGGCATCTCTGTCACATGATGTATAAAGAGAACTTAGTTCATTCTAAGAAGAAAAGGACTATACCTAGAAAGTCAGAAGGAAAACACTTAGAAATTTTCAGAACTTTCAGTAAAAGAGACATAGTTGATGGTTTTGTGAGAAAATACAGATGACAATAGTGGTTAGAGAGCTTAGTCTCAGTTGTAGACTTCTTTATTAGAATTCTCAGAGGTTTTCTTTGATCATTTGCATTTGTCAACCCCCACCTCAAAGGTATACTCCCTCACACTACCAATTCCCTTCTTCCAGGAAAATCTATTGACTAGACTTTCCTAAGAGCCCCAAGCTAAATATTGAGCCCACATTGGTCTGTAGGTCATGCTCCTTCCTCCATTTGATCATGCCTCTGAAATACATCTCTCCTGCATCCTCTGCTAAAGTTCATAACTCTCTTTATAAGAGAAAATATTTACACAGTTTACACATTTAAGTCATCCCTTCTCTTCTGTTTCACTCAGATATAACTAAGAACATCATTTTCAAAATCAATCAGGAGGTACAAGATATAGATACATCCTGATTCATTCCTAGACTTTCTTCTAGTAGAAACGGTTAAGTTATAGAATGAAACTATTATCTCCATTGAGACAAGCAGCACCTTTTAATAACAATAGGTACATTTTTAGTCACCCCAGAAAATCATTTAATCACATATTCATCACAACATATCAGGCAAATCAAATTGGAAGACAAAAGAACAAAAATCCCAGAACAGAATTATATTTAAGTTAGGTTGGATATTTAAAACATGTATCTTTCACAGACTAAGGCCGGAATTGTCTGACTTACAGGATCTGAAAAATTCCAGAGGAAAGCAGTTTCTCTGTATACAGTTATATAATAAATACAATTCATGAAATTTTACATGTTACAAAGTAATTTCAGAATTACCTCATTAAATTCCACATTAGTTGTGTGAAGTAAGGCCTGATATTATGGCCACATTGAATAAGTGAGGAAACTGAGGTGCAAAGAAATGTGTGTCTCTTCCAAAGTCACAGTCAAAAAATGGGCAGAAGACCTAAATAGACATTTCTCCAAAGAAGACATACAGATGGCCAACAGGCACACGAAAAGATGCTCAACATCACTAATTATCAGAGAAATGCAAATCAAAACTACAATGGCGTGTCACCTCACACTGGTCAGAATGGCCATCACCAAGAAGTCTACAAACAGTAAAGGCTAGAGAGGGTGTGGAGAAAAGGGAGCCCTCCTACACTGTTGGTGGAAATGTAAATCACTGTAGAAAACAGTATGGAGGGTCCTTAAAAAACTAAAAATAGAGCTACCATATGATCCAGCAATCTGACTCCTGGGCATATATCCAAAAAAGACAAAATCTCTAGTTTGAAAGGGTACATGCACCCGAATGTTCATAACAGCACTGTTTACAATGCTTTGTAAAAAAAGAATGAAATATTGCCAATTGCAGTAACATGGATGGACTTAGAGATTATCATACTGAGTGAAGTAAGTCAGACAGAGAAAGACAAATATTGTATGATATTCCTTGTATATGGAATCTAAAAAATATGCAAATGAACTTATTTACAAAATAGAAACAGACTCACAGACTGTGAGCAAACTTATGGCTACTAAAGTTGGTGGGGATAAATTAGGAGTATGGGATTAACAGATACACACCACTATATATAAATGATAAGGATTTACTGTAGAGCACAGGGAACTATATTCAGTATCTTATGATAACCTATAATGGAAAATAATCTGATATATATATATATATATATATATAAAACTGAATCACTTTGCTGTACACCTGAAACTAACACAATATTGTAAATCAACTATATTTCAGTTTAAAAAAAAAGAAACTTAGCTGACTAGGGATTCAAACCCAGGTTTTCTGACTTTGATTCTAGTGTTCTTGATAAAGCACAGAAATATAATTATGTTTTTATTATAACGTTTTCATTAAAACATCATAAAGAACAAATATTTATTATGAAAATCAATGAATTTTTAGCCAGCCCATCTTTATATGTCCCTAGCACTGGAGGGTATAAAAAGAAGGAAAGTATTTTGTCCCTGCAATAAAGCCTTTTACAATTTAGCTGAGGGCTAACACAAACACCAAGACAACCTGGAAAGTTGTGCTGCTAAATTAATTTTTTTCATGAGTCTGGATTATCAGAGCAAGTGAAGGACACTGCTGACCTGAACAGGTTCATGCAGTCTTGCCAGCCAAGCACCAACACTTAGTACGTGAGAAACAAGATTCCAGAAGGTGGTAAGCTCGCAACTGAGCCTTTTGAATTACTGACAAAATGGGGAAAATAAAATTGAGGAAAGCAATCAACGTTATGTCTATCACTGCCAAGGTGCTTTTTGACATGTGGTTTTTCTCTCCTCCACCTATCATCTAAGACAATGGATCTCTCCAGATTTCATTCATTCATTTCTTCATTCAGTCCTTCAGCAATCATTTATTGGTTGCCTATTATGTACCAGGCACTGTTTGGAATGTTATGAATACAGTAGTGAAGGAAAGAGATACAACCCCTGTCCTCATTAAGCTTACAGTTTGATGGAGAGAGATATATACACAAATAAATGATTAGATGTGCACAATAAAAGGTCATAATAGCTATGGAGCAACATAAGCAGGAAATAAAGCTAGGGAGTCCCATGTTGGTTGGGGAACTGATACTTTTCAAAATGTGGTCAAAACAAAGTCTGGTGAAAAAAACAACATTTGAGCAAAGATCTGAAGGAGGAAATAGAGCAAGAGATGCTGCTTCCTAGGAAAAATAATATTCTACGTAAAAGAAAGAGCCACTGCAAAGACTCTGTGGCAAGCCTATTCCTGGCTTGGGAGGGAAAACAAGGTGGATGGTGCTCTGGAATAGAAAGAGGCAGGGATTGTAAGAGTAGAGGGGAGAAAGCACACGGGGGAGGAGCTAGTAAGTCACAAAGGACGTGGGGTACCTTGAAAGGACATTGGCTCTTAAGTTGAGTAAGATGGGGAGCCCCTGGGAGTTTTTGAGCAGGGGGGTAAGGTGATCTAACTTATGTTTTAACTTGTTGCTGTGCTGAGAATATACTACACTAGGACAAAGGTAGAAGCAGCAAGGCCATAGCAGTAGGTAAATGCACAGTCCAGACAAGAGATGATGGTATAACCCTGGTCTACTTCTTTCTCCCCTGCTCTCTTCTGGCTGTGCTTGAATGGTCCCATCCACTCCACCTGGTTCCTTCACACATCACCCATGTCCTGATCACTTCCAAATCTATCTCTAATTTGGTCCCCTCTCAATAGCTCCATATACTTTACAACAGCCTAGATAGCTACCCCGAACCACAACATGTTGATGTTAAACTTCTTAACTTCTCACCTTAATAAGTTCAGAATGCTTTGTTTCTTGTCTTAATTAATGACATTTTACACCCAGTCGTCTGCCTCTAAATCTAAACCATACTCTATTCTCACTCCTCAACAAATAACCATCTGTCATTTCTATACCTTCAAACCTGTTACCATCTTATTATTCCTATTATTACTGCCCTAGTTTACAGCATCCTCATATTTTTCCAGAGGTACAAACATAAGGTCATTACCAACTGTTCATAGGTAGGATGGGTTCACTTAAATACACAGAGACAAAAGTTCAGCCCAGACCCACAAAAGACCCACTTATTCCTACCCAAGGTAGCACGGTAATCGTTCAGAACAGACACATACTTTTTCTACTGTTTCCTCTTTATTGCCAAAGGACACACATTCTAAAGTCCCACTGAAAGGATTTTAGCAGATTAGATGCAAATAAGGAAGTGCTATCTTCTGTTTATATGAACAATGCACTAAAGTAGATCAAGGACAACAACTGAAACTGTTGAAATAATGCAAGCTGAAGAAAGCTAGCACTAACCATAGGCAGGAAAAGTTAAAATGGAGAGGAAATGGATGGATTCAATGAGTTTTAAAGAGAGAGTTTCAGGTGGGTTCGACACTTTAGCCCTTATTTATGTATAGTTTCTGAGGTCATATGTTTTAGCCTTATACTCATAATGAAGGCTTCTTGAGATCAGAGTTTTAAGCAACACATTTTCTGTCCTTCATTTTATTTAATCTTCACAAGAACCTTTTGTTAGATTATCACCAGTTCCCAGCTGGGAAAGCTGAGGCTCAACCTTTACATCATAGAGAAAGACTTTACCTGCAGGTTTGTCAGACATCAAAAACTTGAGTGTGGGTCCTGCACATAATCTTAAAGGCAAAATAAGTTGAACAAAACTGTCATGGGTGAATTTATTACTCATACATGTCCAATAAATATTTCAAATATGTGGCATCAATTCACAAACTCATCATCTTATATAACTTCCTGGAATGCAAGGAAACAGAAGTAACAGGGATCTTTCCTATTCTATTTCTTGTTTAGAGAACACTGGAGAAAACATTTATATTTAAGGAAGCAATATTTCTAACAAAGAAATGAAATCATTCAACATATTCTTTCTAAAAATCATACGTAAAATGATAAGCCCTAAATAGCAAGAAAAGGTCAAGAACATGTGAAGAAATGAAAGAGCAGATTGTTAATTATCATTTTTATTATCTTCTAGGAAAGAAAGGAAGGTTTGTCTGTAATTGCTTTGGTAGTCACAGCAAATGAACGTTAAAAATGCAATATTCCTTCTCCAGAATTGTTTGTTGTCTCAATTTCCCCTTTGAAAGTTCAGCCAAGCCTCTTTTTAACTGTTTGTAAAAACAAAAGCAAATTGAGTTCCAGCTCAGCATTGTAGGGAGTTAATAATGTTGGCTCTTTGCCTCAAATGGTATGGGATTTGCCCAAGAAGAAAATCATTTTTCCAGTTGAGTTCAATGCTCTTGCTATATGACTATTGTGGAAAGAACATATTCATGTTATTTCATTTAATCATCACTAGGTCAGGCCCTTCTCCCTCTTCGGGAGTCACTGTCTTTCTCTTGAGAACCACTACTGTCTACTGGTTTTTCTATTTGCAGGGAAGCAAAATTTGCCACACTAAAATGCGTCTCTTTGGCAAGAGGAAGGAACAGAAGACTTGGGAATTTTTATCTTTTCACCTCCCCCTTAACTGCCTAAAAATATTCAGACAGAGGGCCTATCCCAGGAAAGAAAACTATCACCAGAGATACACCTATAGTATAATATGAACTAGATGTGAGAGACAAGGAGGAACATAACCAAGTCTGTTAAAATTTCTCTATGTCCCACTGTTCTTACATGGCCCAGCAAACATTTGTTAACCAAATATTTGCTCTTTTTTCACCTTCCTGTCAATTCCCTTCCTTCTCTTCCTCCTTTTCATTAATCCAGAATAACATATATACCTCATTTTTCCTGATTGTTTTTGGAAACTTCCATGCCATGTGGATTCCCCTTATGTATGTACTTTTTTTTTTCTTCCTATTATTCTGTCTTATGTCATTTTAATTATTCAACCAGCCAAAAGAACTAAAATGGTAAGGGGGAAATTCTCCCCTCCCAAACACATTTCAAGTGGGCTTTATTTTTACCCCTGTTAGTCACTGTGTCCTCTGCTGGGCAATGGACTGCTTTCATCATTCTTGTTGAGGCCCTAGACCCTCATCAGGAGTCCTCAAATTCCCCAAACTGAGCTGTGGTCCATGAAATGAACTACCCCCATCTTATGTCATGACATTCTGTGAACCTCTTGAACCTTAATGTCTTACAGGGTTTTATTGAAAGTTGTTAAGTTTTTGTTCACATCTTCTTTTTCTCAAGAACTCACACAGTGCCTTAAGGATACCTGGGCTGAGATAACTTCGAGTGACAGGCATCAAACAATTCTCTAAACTCTTCCTCTTCGTTGAGAATAAAAAACTGATCCTGAGCCAAACCTCTGTGAGTGACTCTTCTCTCCTGGGACCACCTTTTTTGTCTCAGCCATCTGTCAATACAGATAAGTCTGCCCCCAGTCATGAGAGAATCACTGAATCTCAAAGGTGAAGGGCACTTTTAAAGTTATGGAATTCATCCACCCACCAATGGTAAATCCTCATTACAACATTGCTCCCAAGTGATCATTTGGTTTCTGATGAAGACACATAGTGATGGTTACACGAATGTCTTTATTTAGAACTAAAGCATGCCTCCTCTAACTTTCACATACTGTTCCTGCCCATGAGTTCATACCAAAGGTGCAGTGAAAGAAGATGTTTTCTCTCTTTTTCTCAAGTCTCATTAGTGCTGAACAACCAAAAAGAAAAATCAACACAAAGTGAGAAAAAGAATAACTTTCATTTTTAAGGTGAAATAAATCAATTTTAAAACTCATTCTGTTCAAGTGTATGTACCACACCAAAATGTAATCATAGTGAAATACTAAGCTCTTATAAAAAATTGTTATTTTGACTTTTGTTGGTATTTGTGTGTCCATTTTGCTTTTAAAGAATTAGGAAGAAAAACACGATTACCCCAAAATGATATGCATGGTCTGATAGGAAAAATGGGTATGTCTACCTTGCATTTGATGTTAATTATTTGTCCCACATAATACTCAGTACACTGGATGTGATATTCCTTCCACAGAATTAGGAGAAACCTAGTAGTTTTACCCAGTGACTGGTGATCAGTCCCAATCTGCTAGCTGGTCCTATATCTGAGAGAGACAGCAACCTTTAGCTAGAGACTGAGAAAAAAATGCCGAAGTTAATGTAACAGAATGTTTCATAAATTTAGATTTTGTATGTGAAAATTAATGCATCCCATTTGATATGCTATTTGGCACCCTGTACTAAAAAAGCCTTAAAAACAAAAAGCAACAAAGACAAAAAAAGATTCAAACCATTGGAGTCTGTAATTCTGCTTTTGGGAATCTATCCTAAGAAGATAATCTGAAATAGAGAAACACTTTATGCACAAAATATTCGTTGCAGTGTATGTTTAAAGGAAAAAAATTGGAATTAACCTGAATAGCCAATCATTGGCGGGAAGGTTAAGTAAACTTTGTTTGGTATTTAAGATAAATATCTGCAAAACGGCTTATTTACAAGGAGGTTATGTCCACATGGGAATATGTAAAGAGAATAAAACAGGATAAAAATATATGGAGAGTATGCTCTCAAATATGTTAAATAAATATCAAAAAGATAATAAAGACTGGAAGAAAATAAACATTTGTGCCAGTTGCTGAAAATATGGGCAATAGTTTTGTAATTCTTTATTTCTTTTTTTTTCATGATGAATACAAATAAATTTTAAATGGGAAGGGAAGGATACCTTACATAAAGAAAAGCTGAGTCTTTCAGAAATAGAATATCATCTCACATCCAAAGCAGCTGTGCAGATTACAGTGGTGCTATTACCAGGTTTATGAAATATGAATGCTGACCTTGTCTCCTTGCCATGTACTGACACTGACTGGTGTTTACTGGAGGCCAATTACTTTTTCTTTCACCTTTAATTCTTCTCCAAATTTTATCACTAACTACCACTCTGTAAGCCTAAAATTGTTTGAATGAATCAATCGCCCTCTTAAAACAACATTTTCTTCTTGTGTCAGAATTATTCTGAATATAATACAAAAATTATATGCATAACTCTAATGGCAACATTTTGTTAATGAGGGCATCTTGGCAGGGAGACTACATCTGAGTCTGTATTTTAAGCCGCCCTTAATTCCTTTATGAAATTCAATAAATACAAATTCTAACAAAGGAGGAAAATAAAATCTTATCAGCTGTCCTCTGGAGCCTTCAAAATAGTCCTGCATTCTTTAGGCAAAACTCACTGAGAATGTTTTTATTCTCGTATCCCTCCAAGGGGAAGTGGCAGAACCCAAGTACTTCGCATTTTCTTCTCTGAGCTGAAACACTGGGACAGACAAAGGTAAACACAGCTGGCCAGAGGTGGTCAGAGCTTAAGGGCCCCCAGTTGCCTGGGGCTCCTTCATATATTTTGAATTTGTAATCTTGCAAAGGCCCCTCAAGTTGTGTAAAATAGATGTTCCACACAACTTTGATTGACCCAGGGACATGATCAACTTTCCCAGAGTACTCTCAGTGGCACCTGGAGGGCAACACAGATCTCTGTTTCTTCTGACATTACCTTTTTTTTTTTAACATCTTTATTGGAGTAAAATTGTTTCACAATGGTGTGTTAGTTTCTGCTTTATAACACAGTGAATCAGTTATACATATACATATGTTCCCATATCTCTTCCCTCTTGCATCTCCCTCCCTCCCAGCCTCCCTATCCCACCCCCCTAGGTGGTCACAAAGAACTGAGCTGATCTCCCTGTGCTATGCGGCTGCTTCCCACTAGCTATCTATTTTACGTTTGGTAGTGTGTATATGTCCATGCCAGTCTCTCACTTTGTCACAGCTTACCCTTCCCCCTCCCCATATCCTCAAGTCCATTCTCTAGTAGGTCTGTGTCTTCATTCCCATCTTACCCCTAGGTTCTTCATGACCTTTTTTTTTCCCTTAGATTCCATACATATGTGTTAGCATATGGTATTTGTTTTTCTCTTTCTGACTTACTTCACTCTGTATGACAGACTCTAGGTCCATCCACCTCACTACAAATAACTCAATTTTGTTTCTTTTTATGGCTGATGTGACATTACCTTTTGAAATGTGAGACCCAGTTGGTCAAATGGAAGCGAAGAAATCATGGGAGAGAAGAGCAGAAGAGAAACAGAGGGGAAAGGGATGTGAGACAGAAAAGGATCAAGTATGACAAAATGCTCCTAAGATTAAAATCAAGTCTTGGCAGTGTCCCAGGAGGAAAAACCCAGCCCTCGTGATGTATCATGACTCTGAGGGAGTCAATTCAGGGACCACAGGAGGAATGGCCTTGGCTCTATAATTGTTCAATACTCAGATTAAGAAAGAACAGGGATTAGCCTATCTCTGTGTCTGATATGCTTATAACAGCCAATTCTTAGTTGCCAAGATCTCAGATGAGTATGTTATTTTGAAGCACTGGAAAAACCATTCATAAAAATTCCATTTCAGAAAATGGTGGGGGGGAACGTGCAGTTTGAGTTTAATAGAAAGCATCACAGAGACACTGATTATTAACAAGGTGGCTTAACAAACTAGTTCAATTCCTTCTTTTACAGATGGAAACAGAGCTTAGAAAGAAGTGGCATGCCTGGGGTGATGGATCTAGTGACAAAGTGGAGATATCAATGCTTTTTCCATAGAGCTCATCTTTGCATACTGGATGATACATTTTTTTAGAAAAGCCAGTTTTCTGATATGTTATGGAAAAAAAATAAAAGTCCTTCAACGTTAGTATCTGATTCTCTTGCACACATACACACAAATACAAACACAGTGGAAGAAAATTATCTTTTATTACTTGTCCTATTATTTCAAAGTCCCATAATACAAGTTTTAGAAAGAGAGACTGTATTTGGATTTTCTTCCTTATTTGTGTCTTTGCTCTCATTTTACTACTCATAAATTGTGCAGAGAAGAGGTAAAAGTCAGAAGAAGATATAAAACTAATTCTCTTCTCTCTTTAGAAATAACTTAACTTTAGGTACTTTCTCATACTCCACAGAGGCACCTGGAAATACATTTAGCATTTTATTCCAAGGACTACACTTGGGCTCAGGGAATGCTGAAGTCACAGCAATCCAATGCCCTGGGATGACACCAAATTAATCCACACATGCTTTTGGGGGGGAAAGAGTTATTATAGTCTGAAACTAAGTACAAAGTTCAATTTACTTTTACATAGATCCTGGGATTAAATGCATAAAAGGGATCAATTGCACCTGTGGAATGCCAAGGAGGATCCTGGTGCTTAACTTTTGGGAGATCACTGACTTTTTTGATAAATTGCAATGGCCACTATCTTCAAAGAAATATTCTTCTGTAAATGCTCACCAATGTTTGCATATAATTTCAGAGCTTACTGGACTAAATCAAAAGACCAAGGTTAGTAGTTCATCTGACCAGTATGACAGAATGTGAATTCACACATTCATCTTCCATTTCTGGGCCTCAATCTCTTTAACTGCAAACTTCGTCATGATTGGGATTGATAATATCTAAGACTATTTCTAGCTCCAAGATGCATTCAGCCTATATTAGGTTTCTATCCAATCTGTCTTGAAGAAGTAAGTTTTTATAACTATTCTGAGCCTGGTGGGAAATTCAACCTTAAGATTTCTCAGAGGTTCACAATGACATGAGTAATTATGTTGATGATTTTTAAAAAATCACCACTAAGTGTTACTTAGTTTTCATTTAAATGGAAGAAAGAATTACCCTGACAAGACGGAATATTTCTGAGATGGTTTACTTAGTTCACTTTGGTTCT
The DNA here is from genome assembly GCF_949752795.1 of Hyperoodon ampullatus. Classification (NCBI taxonomy): domain Eukaryota; kingdom Metazoa; phylum Chordata; class Mammalia; order Artiodactyla; family Ziphiidae; genus Hyperoodon; species Hyperoodon ampullatus. The sequence continues at coordinate 69,987,969 of NC_136914.1, read as the reverse complement.
GCATGAGACTGAAACCATTTAGCAGAAAATTAAATTAAAGTTTGCCAAGAAATTAAGATAAAATGTAAGGATCACCTTGTAAAGCTATTTGTCATTCTGGAAAGAATGGATGATCCACGTCAACCTTCAAACTCAGCTCCATGAGAGCAACTGGAAATTAGAGAGAGTTTTAAAAGTGATGGACAAATGGAGTTTGATATGGGTAAATGTCAGTTGATTCAAAGAGTGAAAGGACAACTGAGTGTGACAGATAGATTCACTGTCCATGAAGATCAAATTATTGAAATCCAGTGTTCAAAGAATCCTAGAAGGGCTAGGCTTTGCTGCCATAATAAGAGATTAATCTCAGGGCAATTAGAGTAAACTTGAAGAAAAGGCTTAAGAATGATTTTAAATCCCTTCTATTTTCTTAACCAAAGCAAAGAGAGTATAGATAGGCATCTGATGACATTTAAGGGAAAGAAAAAGGCTCCTGAGTTTTCAGAAGCAAAGCCAAAAGCCATTCTTCCATTTATTTACAAGCCAGGGGCACAAGCAAAAGCTGATTCAGGACCTTGCCTGGAGTTGATAACAGACCAGCCTCACTAAATGGTAACAAAGATCAATACCATTGAACTACCTGGTAATTTATATGCAGCCTGACATAAATTTGCATAAACCTATGACTAATAGGTAGGAAACGAGAGTCTAGTTAGATAGCTGAGACTGTATCTGAAAACAATAGGGGAAAATGATTGAACTTTTAAATACTTCAGAGAACCCTAAATTTCTGCAAATTTAATACAGGTACAAAAGGTCTGCTTCATACTTCCTTTCATTCACTCATTCAACAAGTATTTTCAGAAACTACTATGTCTCGGTCAAACTATTCTAGGTGCTGGGAGTATACCAGTGAGAAAAGGATCAAATCTCTGATATTACATTCTAATGGAGAAAGTCTTACAATATACACTAATCATGCTAAATAAGTAAATTTTCTAGTGTGTGAGAAGGTAATACATCCTATGACAATTTTTTTTTTTAATTGAGAATAGGGCATCAGGAGCACTGAGTGAGGTGGTAGGCAAATTGCAGTGTTAAATAAACTCGTTGGAGTAGGAATCACTGAGAGTGTAAAATATGAGCAAATACTTGCAATGGATGAGGTAGTTAGTAATGCTAACATCTGAGGAAAGAGAATATGATCAGAAGGTAATTCTAGCGTCTACGGTTGGCGTGAAATGGTATGACTGGAGTAGAGGAAGCAAGAAGAGAGAAGGAAAGAGGAAATAAGAGGTAATAAACACTTTTTCTCTGGATGAAATTGTGAGCTAGATTTTATGCATAAGAATAATATGATCTAACATGTTTTGGTCACTCTGGCTGCCATATTGAAAATAGACTATAGATGAATAAAATTAGAAGTGGGAAAACCTGTTAAATATTTGTTTTATTATTTATTATAAAAATACTCCAGGCAAGAAATGCTAGTGGCATCGTTAAGTATAATAGTAGTAGCAATAATGAGACATGGGTAGATTTTGAGATGGGAAAGGTAGCTGGTTAAGTAGGTTTTGAGGGGAACAGGAATTAAGTATTGAAAGGGTTGAGTTTGAAGTATCTTTTAGAAATCCAAACAGAGATATAAAGCAGACACTTGGAAATACAAGTCTTGAGTTTGGAAAGGAGGTCTGGGCTGAAGCTGTCATTGTGGACGTTGTCAAAATTTAAGTGGTACTTAAAGCTGTGATACTGGGATAGATTCACCAGTCATGAGGAGAGAGAGGGACAGATAGACAGACAGAAGCATCAAGGATTGAGATGCTCCCATGTTCAGAGCTTGGAGAGAAGTGGGAGTGAGTGACCAGTGAGGTAGGAGAAAATACAGAGTGTGCAAGAGAGTGGGGTCTAAGTTCAGAAAGTTTACACTCCACAGAGCATGGTGACCTTGTTGACAGATCACTGAGGACTGGGAAAGGACCAGTGTGAGGCTAAAGGCAGACTGGAGAAAGTTATGGAAGAAAGAATGGAAGTAGAGGAATTGACTGCCTGAGTGTAGACCCATCTTTGAAGAGGTTTGCAGCAAATAGGAGCAAAGAAGAAGGGTGGTAGGTGGTAGGGAATTTTGGTAAAGTGATGATTTTCTTTTCATGAGAATTAACAACTATTTTCTTTTCATGAGCGTTAATATAGAGATGGAAATGGTCCGATAGAGTTTTGAAATCAGGACTGGATGTAAAATGGGGTTCCGTTACTTGTTTTATGACCCCAGATGAGTTACTCAACTCTGTACCTCAATTTTTCTATCTTACCAGACATGAGGCTGCATTTCCTTTAGTTAGCAATCTCTAGGGAGACAGCATTGGATTATGTAAAGACTCGGAGAGAGAAAGATTTGTATTCTAGGTCTCTTAGAAGCTGTAGCACCTTTGTAAAAACTTTTTTGGATCCCTAGCATTTTCACCTTGAAATGGGAAAATAATACTTGTGCCACTGGGATTTGGTAAGAATTGAATAAAATGGTGCAAATGAATTGCCCGGGATAGCATCTAGCACATATCAGGTACCCAATAAATGTGATTTGCCTTCATTGTTTGCTCTATGTGTCTCAGATGAAGATCCAGATTCTCTAAATGGACATTTGCACCATCAACTTCAACCTTGATCTTTGCTTGATGAATCTGGTCTCCAGTCTATTTGTAACAATAGTTTAGCTTGAGGCTCTCCTGAGACTATTTATTTGGCTTAGATTATTGCTTCACTTCTAACAGTGACTTTGCTGCCTCAACCTGTGCCCATCCTCCCATGACCCAGTCTGATTCCATGAGCTCCAGCCACACGGGCTGTGCCCTACTGAGTTTGCTGCCAAAGCAAAGCTAGGCACAGGGAAGGTTATTTCAGAAAACTACCAACAGAAATACTAACTGGACCTAAATTAAAGTTACACTAAATGTTCCCTGGTATAAATGTTTAGACCATTTTCTTAGAGATATTTTCCTATCTCTAAGAACATGTAAATACACCCTGTGGGAGATGTAGAGAACTATGGTAATTAAACAGTTGTTAAGGCACCAGTTTCTGAGTTAACTCAATCTGCATTCAAATCCAATCTGAATCACACTAGTTGGGTGAACTTGGGCAAGCTAGTGAGCTTTTCTAACCTCAGTTATCTCATCTGTAAATGGGGCTTGCAACTAATGTAATGTGAATGAAAACTGAAATAATTTAAGCAAGAGCTCTTCATAGAGCACTTGATACGTGTAAATAATAGTACATTTATCATTGAGTAGGCCCATCTATATATTAGGTACTTGGACACAGAAGAGTTCAACACTAAAAATTCACAATTCAAGACAAGGGTAATGGCATGGAGGGTTCAATCCAAACTATTTCCTAAATATTTGAAACCCTATAGTATGAAGTTCTCCATGAAAAAAAAAAAAAAGAAAAAGAAAGAAATACAGAATATGGCACAAAATCATTAATTCCTGAGGTTTTATGTAATTCTCCACCCAAGACACAGCTGATCACGCCATTCCTGGTGTTGGCTTCACAGCTCTCAAGTTGTAGTGAACCTCCCAGCACAGGAGACAGCCTTCCGTTTGAAGGCCAGTTTTACGTACAACCATGAAAGTAAACCCCACTTCCGTGAGACACTTTTTGGAAAGAAATCCCTCAAAAGATACTGTATCTAATCAAACTAAGGATAGAGCTACCATTTTATACACATCATAATTTAAGATTAAAAAAATTTTTAATTTTCTGTGAGCTATGTGATAAAAGAATAAGGGTTTTCCCCAATGTTTCCCAGGTTTAATCAAAGGTAATTTATTTTGTGCTTAACTCTTATTTGGAGTTTGGGAGGTCTCATGCTGAGATTAGTCCTACTATTTGTATAGACTTTAGCAAGTTACAAGTCCTCTGTAGGTCTCCTTTTCCACATTTGGAAATAACAGCATTTTGGTTGGAGGGTGGTTGTGAAGATTAAATAAGATTATATGTATATCACATCCTTCATATATAAAGTGGTTAAGAATTGGAAGTTCTTCTCTGGTATGATTTATGTTTTCTCACACTTTGATAACTTCTAAATAACCCTTACCTACCTTGGGCTCAAATTATCAAATGGCCAACCTCATCCTGTTAAAAAAAAAACAATAGGCTCATAATTATGTCCCTGATTCTCCTCACATAAATTTAAATGAATTCGTACCATGTTAATTAAATTTTATTATTTTCAGTAGACTTGAAATAGGTGTGATTTACAGTACAATAGTTAGGGCTTCATTATCATACATGAAAGTCTTGAGAATTTTCTGCTAAACAAATACTGAATCCATGTGATACTCCCTAATTATTGTGAGCCTAAGGAGGCTGCACTCCATATATTGACCACAACCTATAATATACTAAAATGTCATTCTGGGCTCCACAAATTGGACTTTGACATTCAGTGTGCAAGATTTTTATGAGACACCCTGGGGAATGTGATAGGAAATGATATTGCTTTGGCTCTATATTTTGTCTGTTCCTCTTTTCTTACAACAAACACAAGTAGATGAATCACTAAGATAAAAGTGAATGCCTTTCCTTTTTGGAATAAATGGTTTATAAAAACTGTAGTCTTGGGGGCTTCCCTGGTGGCGCAGTGGTTGAGAGTCTGCCTGCCGATGTAGGGGACACAGGTTCGTGCCCCAGTCTGGTAATATCCCACATGCAGCAGAGTGGCTGGGCCCGTGAGCCATGGCCACTGAGCCTGTGCGTCCGGAGCCTGTGCTCTGCAATGGGAGAGGCCAGAACAGTGAGAGGCCCATGTACCACAAAAACAAAAAACAAACAAAAAAAAACTGCAGTCTTGTCCGATTTCAAATAATCACACCTGGGTATTAAGCCTAAATAATGATTTACATGAACAGTTAAATTAGTAATGGTCTTTTGACAGGCTTAACCTGGATTCTGAAGTCTGAAATGTATTCACCATTAACTATTTTTTAACCGTGTATGAATATCTCTCCTCGGGGTTGCAAAACTGATTCAGCTGGTGGTGCACAAAACATGGCTTGTGATGTCAGAGGTTTGCTTTTGTATGCCAGCTCCACTCATTAGTTGCTGTGTGACTTTGGGAAAGTTACTTTAGGTCTCTGCTCCCCCATTTATTTATCCATAAGAAGGAAATAACGATAGTACCACCCATGTTAATTTTGAAAATTAAAACAGACAAATGATGGAAGGCATGTACTAGACACACACACTCTATGCAATGTGGTCATAACTTAGTCATAGAAAACTCTAAATCCACAATTCCACTTTCCGACGTGTTCACCTTAAATGCATTTACATATTTACAGGAAGATAAAACTCCTGGGTTTTATACTGACTTACAAAATTATTTTTAATAAAACCACTCAGACTATAAGAATAAATGGGAAGAAAATACAAAACAAACGAAGCATACTGGTACTGATTCTTCCCAGAATTAGTCCCACTAAATCACTTTATGTTCATTTACATTTTACTTGGGGTATCTTGTTCTTCCTCAGCTGCAGAACATTCCTTATGAGACTTTCAGATAATTGTTACATTTTAAAGAAATGCTAGATGCCCCTGTTTCTGATTAGATTACCCTTCAAGAATCCTACTACTCTGTTTATGTGCTTACCATACTAAATGGCCTAATATCCCAAATTAGTCAAATTAATATTCAAAAGCACAGCTCTCTTGGTACCTGATGCTAAAAGCTATTGACATCCTGTTTCTTGAATTATTCAAACATACATCGTTATCAATTTGTATAAGGGTGTTTTATAAACAGGCAATTCATTTAAGATGTATACTTATTCGTGTTTATCTAAAATTTAGCTCATCTTTGGATTCAATTAAGGTGATAGAGGTTTTTAGGCCATTTGGATAGAGCAGGGTTATATATGGGGACATGGTGGAGTCAAATTCTTCTAGGTGTTATGCTGGGGTCTTAAGGAAAAAGCACCACAACAGCATTCAAGAGACAACCCGCCTATGCTTGTTAGATACATGATGCAAGATGAACTGTGAAAGATGCTATAACCACATTATGTTATTTGTACTGCAGCATATCATTTTAACGATATCACTCCCATTTTTTACATATGTAAACTGACATTATTTTCTATTTTTTTTAGATGAATAAGGCTAAATGAAGTTGAGGCCTGTAGCAGAAGGTATTCTGGGAAAAACTGGCACAGTCACATACATCACACCTGAATACAAAATCCGGGACAAGACACTCCTTAGAAAGCTTAGAGTCTGGGAATCCCAAATCTGGAAGTACCTGAAAAGAGCTCTAATCCAACTCTATATCACACCAACACTGTGGTTCTACGAGGAATGCAGCTCTCATGACAAGATCTTCATTAAAATCTGGCTTGGCATAAGGAAATGTCACAAGGAAACCACTGACAAATGAGGTCCTAGATCCTCTGGAGTGGGGACTGTTGTGACTGGAAGCAAGGAAAATCAGATCAAGGAAAAACTGGGAGTCAACATACGATAGTAACACCAAGGGTGACAAATTTAAGGGACATGAATGCAAGAATTTAAACATAATAACTATAATAATCATTACAAACAGCTATAATTTAAAAAGTAATAATAGCAGTAATTATAACAAAAGTTAATAGTTATTAAGTGTTAATGGGTGCTACACACTGGGCTAAATTCTTTACATATATCATCTCATTTAATCTTCAAAACAACCCTCAGATAGAGCTATTGTAATTCTCATTTTCCACATAACAAAACAAAGGCTCAAGGAAGTTAAAACAGTTGGTCCAAGGGCACAAAGCCAAAGGGTGGCAATGCCTGGAGTCAGAAACATCTTAGGTCGACTCTGAAATTCAATTCTTACCCAGTATGTTACACGGCTTATTTTTTGAAAGTTGGAAGGAAAAACAAACAGATGAACCGTTTACTAAACATCCAAACTGTATCCAAGATCCAAAGTGTCAATCCAGGTGGAAACCGGCAAGCATGTGACTCTGTTTCAAATCACTACATTGTATTTTGTGGACCATAAAGCCATTATAAATGACTAATATGTATGCTCACAGATTGAAATACAAGGAAAATAAAAAAACTTTGCTAGATGCTGGAGATCAGAAGTTTATAATTACATTTACAGATTGTCTTCACATGTGAAAAGCAAATTAAAATCCAATGCATACAGTATTGGTGTTTTTTTTTGTTTTTTTTTTTTTTTTGCGGTACGTGGGCCTCTCACTGTTGTGGCCTCTCCCGTTGCGGAGCACAGGCTCCGGACATGCAGGCTCAGCGGCCATGGCTCACGGGCCCAGTCGCTCCACGGCATGTGGGATCCTCCCGGACCAGGGCACGAACCTGTGTCCCCTACATCGGCAGGCGGACTCTCAACCACTGCGCCACCAGGGAAGCCCCCATACAGTATTTTTTAAATTTTCTTAGAAATACTCATGGGAGTTAAAAGGCAGAATTTGGTCCTGTCTCTAAATTCCTGAGCACTGCTTGTGCTTAAACACTAACAGACAAATTGAGCGCAGTGCACACAATATGCAAATCCACCAGGCTGTTCAGGTACTGGGGTAACCAGAGATTACTTGCCATAAACTGATCTTGAGGAATTAGTGCTGTCCATACTTTACAACCCAAGATTCTAGGAAATGCCCATTAGTAACAAGGAAGGAAACCTCTTTAAAAAGGGAATGGGGTCTGATTTTTTTTTTTTTTTTTTCTGTAAAAAGCTGCAGCTGCATTGTAATTGTCTGGGAAGTCATCTACATTAAAAAGAGAATCATCTACTTCCAGTATCCAGTATCCCTCGCTTTACACATTATCACCATCATCTTTAAGAATACTCACAAAGACTCTCACTTGAGGGGCAGAGATTGTTGGCTCCATTTTTACAAAGGTCCACGGAGTTTGAGACAACTAACCAGTAAGCTGCCTTGAGACCTTGGAGTCAGAAGTCACTGCATCCTTTATGGGGCAGGGCGAAGAGCTGCCCTCTGTCTGGGAGACCCACTCACTGCTGTCCTGCCACTATGACCTGACTCTGTAAGCTCATCATGGATGTTTCATAGGAAGCACATCTTCCTGTTAGCCTCTTTCCACTGTGAAATCCAGATCTCTAGTAAAGCCCAAGCTGGCCTTTGAGCCAGGTTCTAAACCCTCAGATAGAGAGTGAATATATTTCTAGAAATCCCCCATACCAGCTTACTTTCATGTGTCAGGGCCCTTCTGCCCTGCCTTTCCGGGACAGAAACTTTGAATTTTGGAATTTACCCGAACTTGTTAATTCATTAAAAAAAAAAAAAAAATCACCCCACATCTGCAGCTGTTAGGACCTGTGCTGGCAGGTGAAGTCGATGCTTGTTTATAGCAAGGTCTGCTCCCTCTAGGGCTTATTTTAGGGTAACTTGGACTCTGGATTTATGACTCTCTCACACTTGCCCCCACATCTGAATACTATGGGTGCCTCATCATGTACTACCATTCCCTACTCATTATCCACTTTCCCCCATGCATGCATCCTTAGGAAGGTTTACAAAACCTTATTGTCTAGTCACTAGCCCTGTGCTTCCCTGAATCACTAAGAGGGTTGCACTTTACCCCCAGAGACTCTGGTTCAGTTGGTCTAGGAACAGCCTAGGAACATGCATTTCTACCAAGCTCCCTGGTGCCATGGGGACTGCCTGTATGAGGACCACATTTTGTATAACTCTGAACGAGACTATTTCTCTGCACCTCATTTCTCCCAGGTTCCCAAGCTTGAAGGTTAGTACCAGGACTAGAAACCCGAGCCTCCAAACTCTTGATGCTGTAACAGCAAGATCCTCATAATTTCAGCTAAATGTTAATAGATGGGAAAAGAGGAAGTAGCAACTACTTTTACTTTAATAGCTCTTTATTGGAGTATAATTGCTTCACAATACTGTGTTAGTTTCTGTTGCACAACAAAGCGAATCAGCCACATGCTACACATGTCCCCATGTCCCCTCCCTCTTGAGCCTCCCTCCCACCCTCCCTCTCCTACCCCTCTAGGTCATCGCAAAGCACTGAGCTGATCTCCCTGTGCTATATTGCTGCTTCCCATCAGCCAACTATTTTACATTCGCTAGCATACATATGTCCATGTTACTCTCACTTCACCCTCCCACCCCATGTCCTCAAGTCCATTCTCTTTGTCTCTACCTCTTTATTCCTGCCCTGCAACTAGGTTCATCAGTACCATTTTTTTTTAGATACCATATATATGCATTAGCATACGGTATATGTTTTTCTCTTTCTGACTTACTTCACTCTGTATGACAGACTCTAGGTCCATCCAATTAGAACACTACCTAACACCATACACAAAAATAAACTCCAAATGGATTAAAGACATAAACATAAGACCATACACTGTAAAAGAGGAAAACATAGGAAAAACACTCTTTGACATAAACCACAGCAAGATCTTTTTTGACCCACCTCCTAGAGTAACAGAAATAAAAACAAAAATAAACAAATGGGACTTAATTAAACTTAAAAGCTTTTGCACAGCAAAGGAAACCATAAACGAGACAAAAAGACAACCCTCAGAATGGGAGAAAATATCTGCAAATGAAATAACAAAGGATTAATCTCCAAAGTATACAAACAGCTCATGGAGCTCAGTATAAAAAAAACAAACAATCCAGTTAAAAAATGGGTGGAAGACCTAAATAGACATTTAACCAAGGAAGACATACAGATGGCCAAGAGACAAATGAAAAGATGCTCAAAATCACTAATTATTAGAGAAATGCAAATCAAAACTACAATGAGATATCACCTCATGCCAGTCAGAATGGCCATTATCAAAAAATCTAGAAACAATAAATGCTGGAAAGGGTGTGGTGAACAGGGAACCCTCCTGCACTGTTAGGGGGAAAGTAAATTAATACAACCACTATGAAAAACAGTATAGAGGTTCCTTAAAAAACTAAAAATAGAACTACCATACAACCCAGCAATCCCACTACTGGGCATATACCCTGAGAAAACCATAATTCAAAAAGAGACATGTACCACAATGTTCACTGCAGCACTATTTACAATAGCCAGGACACGGAACCAACCTAAATGTCCATCAACAGATATATGGATAAAAGAGATGCAGCACATATATACAATGGAACATTACTCAGCCATAAAAAGAAACAAAACTGAGCATCTTCTTGTAATAACAGAACATAGTTGGAACAATGAACATACACAGGAAATTCAGAACTACTATAGGACCAGTGCTGGCATCAGTCTATTCTGGAGTAAGAACCTTGGCCCAGGATGGCAAGGCTGGGCTCAGTGTGGCTGGCTTCCTACTAAGCAAGATTAATTCTCATAAAGTCTCAGTGACAATTAAAAACAATAATTTAAAAACTACAGGTGTTATATACTAATAAATATTTGACAAATCCTTTTGCAGAATTCTGCACGTGGATTCTTTGCCTAGAGGGTACTTCTGATTCATTCCATACAATCTCTAAATATTTCCTATTTTTTTATGTTTTTTACTTTAGAAATGTACAGGAAAACACTGCATTGAAAGGATGCCTAAATTTTATTTATTCATCTTTTGTTGTGTTTTTCAGTTCATCTCTTGGGAGTAATCACATCAAAGACTTCAGGGATAAAAGGATAGAAACACAGCAGCAAACTGACTGCCAAGAGTGGAAATGGTGATGCCCATCTCAGTAAACAACAGAACACAGCAGCCAATTAGGGATAACGCCAATATTAATTAGCTCCTGACAGAGGAATAATCAATATTGAATAACTAATCTTTTCAGAGCATTTGCATTCATCTATGGTAATTATTTTTTCATTTCCATGGAATAAAACAACTTCAGCACTATAAGCCAAGAGGAAAATAAAGATTACTACACAGTATTTCTGGAAGTGAATATTTTCAATCATTTAAGTCTATACTATCTTGTAAAATAAGGTTGTCATTCATTTAACCAAATAGCACTTAGTACATTTTAAATCTGTGATGTATTTTGTTCATCACAGCACCCCAGGGAGGCCACATTACATATCAGTGAAAAGCACAGTTAACTTACTTGCCAAAAAAACACAGTGCAGTAAGGAGAGAAACATTCAGGAGTAAAATATTTGGGAATAAAATTGATAGACTTGGATGTGAGAGATGAAAAAGAGAGAAAAAAATCTACGTTAGAGCCAAGTCAGGAGACTGTGTAGGGCAAAAATATAATTGATGGTAGTAAACACAGGAGGAGTAGCTTCTCTGGGGAAAAAAAAGTAAACAGACTTGAGAGGGCAGACAGCAGAAGCAAAAAGAACTACAATTCTGCAGGTTCTGGAAGGAAAGCCACATTCACAGAAAGACAGACAAAATGAAAAGGCAGAGGACTTTGTACCAGATGAAGGAGCAAGATAAAACCCCAGAAAAACAACTAAATGAAGTGGAGATAGGCAAACTTCCAGAAAAATAATTCAGAATAATGATGGTGAAGATGACCCACTACCTTGGAAAAAGACTGGAGGCAAAGATCAAGAAATGATTAACAAAGACCTGGAAGAATTAAAAAACAAACAAACAGAGATGAACAATACAATAATTGAAATGAAAAACACACTAGAAGGAATCAATAGCAGAATAAATGAGGCAGAAGAACAGATGAGTGACCTGGAAGACAGGATGGTGGAATTGACTGCCGTGGAACAGAATAAAGAAAAAAGAATGAAGAGAAATGCAGACAGCCTAAGAAACCTCTCGGACAATATTAAATGCAACAACAATTGCATAATAGGGGTCCCAGAAGGAGAAGAGAGAGAGAAAGGACCTGAGAAAATATTTGAAGGGATTATAGTCAAAAATTTCCCTAACATGGGAAAGGAAATAGCCACTCAGCTCCAGGAAGCACAGAGAGTCCCATGTAGGATAAACCCAAGCAGAAACACGCCAAGACACAGAGTAATCAAACTGACAAAAATTAAAGACAAAGAAAAATTATTGAAAGCAACAAGGGAAAAACGACAAATAACAAACAAGGGACTCCCATAAGGTTAACATGTGACTTCTCAGCAGAAACCCTACAAGCCAGAAGGGAGTGGCATGATATATTTAAAGTGATGAAAGGGAAGAACATACAACCAAGATTACTCTACCTGGCAAGGATCTCATTCAGATTCAATGGAGAAATCAAAAGCTTTACAGACAAGCAAAAGCTAAGAGAATTCAGCACCACCAAACCAGCTCTACAACACATGCTAAAGAAACTTCTCTAAGTGGGAAAGACAAGAGAAGAAAAGGACCTACAAAAACAAACCCAAAACAATTAAGAAAGTGGTCATAGGAACATACATATCAATAATTACCTTAAACATGAATGAATTAAATGCTCCACCCAAAAGACACAGGCTTGCTGAATGGATACAAAAACAAGACCCATATATATGCTGTCTACAAGAGACCCACTTCAGACGGAGGGACACATTCAGACTGAAAGTGAGGGGATGGAAAAAGATATTCCATGCAAATGGAAATCAAAAGAAAGCTGGAGTAGCAATACTCATATCAGATAAAAGAGACTTTAAAATAAAGAATGTTACAAGAGACAAGGAAGGACACTACATAATGATCAAGGCATCAATCCAAGAAGAAGATATAACAATTATAAATATATATGCACCCAACATAGGAGCACCTCAGTACATAAGGCAACTGCTAACAGCTATAAAAAAGGAAATTGACAGTAACACAGTAATGGTGGGGGATTTTAACAGCTCACTTACACCAATGGACAAATCATGCAAACAGAAAATTAATAAGGAAACACAAGCTTTAATTGACACAATAGATCAGATAGATTTAATAGATATTTAGAGGACATTTCATCCAAAAACAGCAGATTACACTTTCTTCTCAAGTGAACATGGAACATTCTCCAGGATAGATCACATCTTGGGTCAAATCAAACCTCAGTAAATTTAAGAAAATTGAAATCATATCAAGCATCTTTTCTGACCACAATGCTATGAGATTAGAAATCAATTACAGGGAAAATAACGTAAAAAACACAAACACCTGGAGGCTAAACAATACATTATTAAATAACCAAGAGATCACTGAAGAAATCAAAGAGAAAATCAAAAAACACCTAGAAACAAATGACAATAAAAACACGAAGATCCAAAACCTATGGGATGCAGCAAAAGCAGTTCTAAGAGGGAAGTTTATAGCAATACAAGCCTACCTCAAGAAACAAGAAAAATCTCAAATAAACAAATTAACCTTACACCTAAAGGAACTAGAGAAAGAAGAACAAAGAAAACCCAAAGTTAGCAGAAGGAAAGAAATTATAAAGATCAGAGCAGAAATAAATGAAATAGAAACAAAGAAAATAATAGCAAAGATCAATAAAACTAAAAGCTGGTTCTTTGAGAAGATAAACAAAATTGATAAACCATTAGCCAGACTCATCAAGAAAAAGAGGGAGAGGACTCAAATCAATAAAATTAGAAATGAAAAAGGAGAAGTTACAACAGACACCGCAGAAATACAAAGCATCATAAGAGACTACTACAAGCAACTCTATGCCAATAAAATGGGCAATGTGGAAGAAATGGACAAATTCTTAGAAAGGTATAAACTTCCAAGCCTGAACCAGGAAGAAATAGAAAACATGAACCGACAAATCACAAGTAATGAAATTGAAACTGTGATTAAAAATCTTCCAACAAACAAAAGTCAAGGACCAGGTGGCTTCACAGGTGAATTCTATCAAACATTTAGAGAAGAGCTAACACCCATCCTTCTCAAACTCTTCCAGAAAGCTGCAGAGGAAAGAACACTCCCAAACTCATTCTATGACACCACCATCACCCTGATACCAAAACCAGACAAAGATAATACAACAGAAGAAAATTACAGACCAATAATATCACTGATGATTGTAGATGCAAAAATCCTCAACAAAATACTAGCAAATAGAATCCAACAACACATTAAAAGGATCACACACCATGATCAAGTGGGATTTATCCCAGGGATGCAAGGATTCTTCAATATATGCAGATCAATCAATGTGATACACCATATTAACAAAGTGAAGGAGAAAAACCATATGATCATCTCAATTGATGCAGAAAAAGCTGTTGACAAAATTCAAAACCCATTTATGATAAAAAGTCTCCAGAAAGTGGGCATACAGGGAACCTACCTCAACATAATAAAGGCCATATACGAAAAAGCTACAGCAAACATCATTCTCAATGGGGAAAAACTGAAAGCATTTCCTGTAAGATCAGGAAGACAAGGATGTCCACTCTCGCCACTATTATTCAACATAGTTTTGGAAGTCCTAGCCACAGCAATCAAAGAAGAAAAAGAAATAAAAGGAATTCAAATTGGAAAAGAAGTCAAACTGTCACTGTTTGCAGATGACATGATACTATACATAGAGAATCCGAAGATGCCACCGGAAAACTACTAGAGCTAATCAATGAATTTGGTAAAGTTACAGGATAATAATTAATGCACAGAAATCTCTTGCATTTCTATACACTAATGATGAAAAATCTAATGAGAAATTAAGGAAACACTCCCATTTACCACTGCAACAAAAAGAATAAAATACCTAGGAATAAACCTACCTAGGGAGACAAAAGACCTGTATGCACAAAACTATAAAACACTGATGAAAGAAATTAAAGATGATGCAAACAGATGGAGAGATATACCATGTTCTTGAATTGGAAGAATCAACACTGTGAAAATGACTATACTACCCAAAGCAATCTACAGATTCAGTGCAATCCTTTTCAAACTACCAGTGGCATTTTTTACAGAACTAAAACAAAAAATCTTAAAATTTGTATGGAGAGACAAAAGACCCCGAATAGTCAAAGCAGTCTTGAGGGAAAAAAATGGAGCTGGAGGAATCATACTCCCTGCCTTCAGACTAGACTACGAAGCCACAGTAATCAAGACAAAATGGTACTGGCACAAAATCAGAAATATAGACCAATGGAACAGGATAGAAAGCCTAGATATAAACCCACGCACCTATGATCAACTCATCTATGACAAAGGAGGCAAGTATATACAATGGAGAAAAGACAGTCTCTTCAATAAGTGGTGCTGGGAAAACTGGACAGCTACATGTAAAAGAATGAAATTAGAACACTCCCTAACACCATACACAAAAATAAGCTCAAAATGGATTAGAGACCTAAATGTAAGGCCAGACACTATAAAAGTCTTAGAGGAAAACATAGGAAGAACACTCTTTGGCATAAATGACAGCAAGATCTTTTTTGACCCACCTCCTATAGTAATGGAAATAAAAACAAAAATAAACAAATGGCACCTAATGAAACTTAAAACTTTTGCAAAACAAAGGAAACTACATACAAGACAAAAAGACAACCATCAGAATGGGAGAATGTATTTGCAAATGAATCAACGGACAAAGGATTAATCTGCAAAATATATAAACAGCTCAGGCAACTCAATCTCAAAAAAACAAACAACCCAATCCAAAAATGGGCAGAAGACCTAAATAGCCATTTCTCCAAAGAAGACATACATATTGCCAAGAAGCACATGAATAGCTGCTCAACATCACTAATTATTAGAGAAATGCAAATCAAAACTACAATGAGGTATCACCTCACACCAGTTAGAATGGGCATCACCAGAAAATCTACAAACAACAAATTCAGGAGAGGGTGTGGAGAAAAGGGAACCCTCCTGCAGTGTCAGTGGGAATGTAAATTGATACAGCCACTATGGAGAACAGTATGGAGGTTCCTTAAAAAACTAAAAATAGAACTACCATACGACCCAGCAATCCCACTACTGGGCATATACCCAGAGAAAACCATAATTCAAAAAGACACATGCACCCCAGTGTTCACTGCAGCACTATTTACAATAGCCAGGTCATGGAAGCAACCTAAATGCCCATGGACAGACGAATAGATAAAGAAGATGTGGTACATATATACAATGGAATATTACTCAGCCATAAAAAGGAACGAAACTAGGTCATTTGTAGAGACGTGGATGGCTCTAGAGACTGTCATACAGAGTGAAGTAAGTCAGAGAGAGAAAAACAAATATCATATATTAATGCATATAATGTGGAACCTAGAAACATCATACAGATGAAGCAGTTTGCATGGCAGAAATAGAGAGACACAGATGTAGAGAACAAATTTATGGACAACAAGGGGGGAACGTGGCATGGGGGTGGGTGGTGGTGTGATGAACTTGGAGATTGGGTTTGACATATATACACTCATATGTATAAAATGGATGACTGTATAAGAACCTGTATAAAAATAAAATGAAATTGGAAAAAAAGGAAATGCACATGTTCCTTAAAAAAAAGTACACAGGGCTTCCCTGGTGGCTTAGTGGTTGAGAGTCCGCCTGCCGATGCAGGGGACACGGGGTCGTGCCCCGGGCCGGGAGGGTCCCGCATGCCGCGGAGTGGCTGGGCCCGCTGAGCCTGCGCGTCCGGAGCCTGTGCTCCACAACGGGAGAGGCCACAACAGTGAGAGGCCCGCATACAGCAAAAAAAAAAAAAAAGTACACAGACTTGCACAGTCCTAATAATAATAAATATCATAAAAGTTAACACTTATTGACAACTCACTATGTGTTAAATACTTTGATCATGCTTTATTTTACAGAAGGATTAAGTCTTCACAACAACCTGATGAGGTGAAGTATTGTATACCAGTAAGAGAGGTAAGTCTGTAGTGGTGAAACAGAGGGTCAATCCCAGTCTTTCTGACAACAGAGTCCAAGTTCATAATTGCAAAACTCCAACACTTCCCAATATAAGGCATAGTATAAGGAAGCATACAGTATACTAAAAGATGTAAAAGGGGAGTAGGTACATGGCATCAAGAAAGCTGTGTTTTGTGCAAAGAGAGATGTGAAGAGGACACTTCGCTTCCACTCAGTGAGATCCTGCATTCAAGAGTCAAGAGCTGACATCTGACCAAGACTATAAATAAGAAGGGAAGGCCAAATGCTAAAGCATAGCTACACCATATTACTGACAATCACAGAATTTCTCCTAAATAGCACACCCATATCAAGAAGGAAGCAGGCTACTCTGTGCTGAAACTGGCAGTTGACACTGTGTGGACAGGAGGGTAGACCAGCCAAGCTTTACTCATCTGAAATGGGACCATCATTGCAGATTGCTCAGAGCACAGTGTTACGGTCCACTCTTGTGACAGCTTGGACTTAAGCCTTAACCAAGAACGGAATTTTTGGTTTGGTCACATACATGGCAGAACCTTGGTAGCTTCGGTGTGGCAGCTGAGAGGCCTCTATCAGAGAGGGTGAAAGGCATGTTTAAAGGGCCCCATGTCAGCTCTGGAAGCCCCTGAGACCGAATGCTCCTTCCCTTAATCAACTTGCAGGTTGATGCAATTGAAACACCTGTTTCAGTTAAAAGATTTTTCTGCCTTGGTCCTATTGGTTATTATTTTGCAACTTTCCATGTATGCTGGATTCTTCTTACCTGTGAATTCTACTTGCTAATGAGAAAACTACAATGCCAGAAATGCACCCCCAACACACACACGCACACGCGCACACACACACACGCACACACACACACACGGCAGCAAGTTGCAAGCCCTGGGAAGACATGGAGCCCTGACAATTACATTGCTATAACTTCATATGTATTACTTAAGTTCTCAAGTTCTCTATTTCCTTAGTTTAAAATGGAAGCTATACTGTTAAAGGAATAAGTAATAAAGTTTTATAAAGTGGTTGGCAGAGAAATAAAGGATGCTTAGCCTTACTACCCCATTTTCTTCCCTTCTTTTCCTGATTAATATGTAAATGTTACAAAATACGTCCAGAAATATTGATTCTTTATCAGCTTGATACTGGGCTCCTGAGTGCTTAAGGCAAGCTGTACTTCTATCTATAATGTTATATTTGAACCCTAGAGTTGTACTTTACAATTTGAAAACTACTTTTGGCTACACAAGATAATACTTATGAGTAGAATCATTAAACCTAAGATTATTTTTAAATTTTTCAGAAAATAAAAACCTTTCTATTTCCATCCTGTTTAAGAAAAGATTTGTAGGATTAATATGCAAAGTAAATGATTAAACATAGCAATTATTTTTTTACCCTTAGTTTTTTACCCAAGAAAGCTGAAATAAACATGTAAATATGGAAGTCACATGCTCAGAAGTAAATACTGGGCTTCCTTGGTGGCGCAGTGGTTAAGAATCTGCCTGCCAGTGCAGGGGACACGGGTTTGAGCCCTGGTCCAGGAAGATCCCACATGCTGTGGAGCAACTAAGCCCGTGTGCCACAACTACTGAGCCTGCGCCCTAAAGCCTGTGAGCCACAACTACTGAGCCCATGTGCCACAGCTACCGAAGCCTGCGCACCTAGAGCCTGTGCTCTGCAATGAGAAGCCACCACAATGAGAAGCCCACGCACCGCAACAAAGAGTAGCCCTCGCTCGCAGCAACTAGAGAAAGCCCGCACACGGCAACGAAGACACAATGCAGCCAAAAATAAAATAAATTAAAAATAAGTAAATAAATAAATGAATAAGTAAAAACTGAAGACCTAGAGTCTATATGAGATCAACAGGAAGGGAGTGTAGGGAGAGAATATGAAATTTGGTGGTGGGGGGGCGGGGATCAGACATTCTGCATTTTAGAAGTTTACAGTACAAATGTCACCACCATCAAAATAAATAATGGCTGAAGAAAATGTCATTGAATTTGGCAATTAAGGTCACTGAAGTCTTTAAAAAGAGCAATTTCAATGGACTAAGAGAGCTTAAGCCATAATGTGAAGAGTTAAATTTGATAGAGAAACATTAGTGACAACAACTGGCTGTAATTTTAAAGTCTGGCAATGGAATGAAAGGCATAAGGTGGTAACTAGACATCTCAGCAGACTCTTGGAAGAGATATTCATGGAAAGGGAGAAGCAGATTCATAAATTTATAAATTTACCCTTGATTTAAACCAAGGGAAAGATCTCAGAGGGGAAAGAAGAAAACAAGATAAACACTCGGATGATGGGAAAGTAGAAGGATGGAAGGCAATGATGGAAGGTTAAGCTCTAGTAAGGATGTGAGACAGGTCTTCCTCCAATAGTATATATTATACAATAGTATAATAGATTGGCTTATTGTCTTATTGATCACAAATATTCATAATCACTTTATTCCACGGAAGGAGTGCACGTTCACTAGGTCTGACCATGTGACTGGCTTTGCCCAATGATATACGAACAGCTGTGAAACATACTCTATCTGAGCAGAAGCTTTAAGAGCTAAATGGTTTGACTCAGTCTTCTCTTTCCCTATGGCAGGAAAATCAGCATGTCCCATTATAGCAGCTGCTGCAGGAACGAAAAGACATGTGGACCAAGCTGAGTAGAGCAGACATAACAGACAAGAAACAAACAGATCTGAATAAAGGTCAGCATGCAATGTAAATAAGAAAAAAATGATGAGCCCCTGTGATTTGGGGAGTTATTTATTAACAAACAAAATTGACCGATACACCAACACAAAGACAGATACTTAGAAAGAAATACAAAAGATCCCTCCTCCTTTCCCCCCTCCACTCAGGACAAATAAGATTTCCCATTTTTCCATAGGCACAGATTATTTTATTTAGGATATTCAGGTCAGCATACAGAAATGCCTTTTATTTTAAATGGCTTTATTGAGATATTATTAACATATAAAATTCACCTGTTGCAAGTGTACAATTCAATAGTTTTCAGTAGATTTACAGAGTGGTACAATAATCACGATTATCTAATTGTAGAATCTTTTTATCTTCTGCAAAAGGAACCTTGTATTCTTAAACAGCCACTTTGCACCCTGCTTCCAAGTCCTAGGCAACCACTAATTTAATTTTTGTCCCTATATATTTGCCTGTTCTTAACCTTTCATATAAATGGAATTATACAATGTGTCAATATGTGGTCTTGTGTGTCTGGCTTCTTTCATTTATCCTAATAGATGAACCTCAATAATAACATTAGGCATCCTTTTTTAGGACAAGACAGACACACCTTTTTTGATGGCAGGCTCTTTTTTACTATCTGTATTTACTATCTGTATATTTTTACTATCTATGTATTTTTTACTATATATATTTACCTGAGCCAGAGGTATTATTATTCCCATATTTCAGGCAAAGAAACCGAGACCCAATGGTTTAATTCCATCCCCAAAGTTGCATACCTATTAAGTGCCAGCACCAGTATTAAAAACCAAGTCACTCTGACTCCAACTTCCATGCTTTTTTCCTCTCTATCACATTACCTCATATAAATTTCAAAGGACTGTTTCTCTAAAAATGTCAGTTATCTAAGGATATTAAATTGCATAGTGGATATCCTTCAACTTTATGCCAAGAGCCTTTCCACACTGTATTGCACCAAAAAAGAAACACAAGAGAACTGCACTGTGCTTTCGAAATAGGCAAGGTAATTTAAAAAGCAGATAAAAAGTCAAAAGTAATAACAAAAGGAGCCTGTCTGGATACTGAAATGTAATCCACTTCACCCAATCAATTATTCCTTACATAAAAGAACACTAAAAAAGATTAGGTGGTTCTTGTCTATTGTTTTTAATTATTTCTAAGTTTACATTGGTATGACATATAAAAAGACATAATAGGATAAGTCTAAAGAACCTCAAACTAATTTTCAGGAACACAAGCCAGCACCTGGACTGATCTCAAACAGCCTGGAGCAGCCTCATGATTTCTGAAAACCTAAAATCTCACCCAGTTAACAGACGTTATTGTGCCCTATTAAAGAGCTTAGAGTCCATGGTGGTACAGAGCTTCCTAAGTATTTAGAATTCATGTTATTACTTTCAGATTAAACATGCATTTTTAAAAAATGTATTCTTCAAATCCCAAAGGAGATTTGATTGGGGATTTCTGCAATTAATTTTAACCAATTCAGAATAGTTCTTTTCTTTATCCCTCCTTACATCACTGAATTCTTGGCCTCAACACAGTTTTGGAAGCTCCAGAGTCACTGTAAACTCTACCAGAGTCTTGGGCTCCATAACTAATTAGCAGTTAAATTCAACTTCCTCAAAGCTTTCTGAATCATTCCACACACTCCTCTCCTGTCCCCTAGTCTTAATTTAGACCTTGCTGCTCTCTGCTCCCTAACAGATCTCCCAATGTCAGCCTTGGTTTTCTCTTTTATTTCATATTTGTGTTGCCAAATTGTCTTACCAGAGCAATTTCTTCTTTTTCATTTTTATTTTATACTGGAGTATAGTTGATTAACAATGCTGTGTTAGTTTCAGGTGTACAGCAAAGTGATTCAATTATAAATATACATGTATCTATTCTTTTCAAAGTTCTTTTCCCATTTAGGTTATTACAGAGTACTGAGCAGAGTTCCCTGTGCTATATACAGCAGGTCTTTGTTGGTTATGTATTTTAAATATAGCAGTATGTACATGTCAATCCCAAACTCCCACTCCCAACCTATCTCCCCCTTCCCTTCTCCCCCCGCCACCGGTTAACCATAAGTGCATTCTCTAAGTCTGTATGTTTCTGTTTTGTAACTAAGTTCATTTGTATCATTGTTTAGATTCCACATTTAAACGATATCATATGATATTTGTCTTTCTCTTTCTGACTTACTTCATTTAGTATTGATAATGTCTAGGACCATTCATGTTGCTGTAAATGGCATTATTTCATTCTTTTCAATGGCTGAGAACTACTCCACTGTATATATGTACCACTTCTTCTTTATCCCTTCCTCTGTCAATGGACATTTAGGTCACTTCCATGTCTTGGCTATTGCGAACAGTATTGCAATGAGTATTAGGGTGCACGTATCCTTTTGAATTATGGATTTCTCCAGATATATGCCCAGGAATGGGATTGCTGGGTCATATGGTAGTTCTATTTTTAGTTTTTTAAGGAACCTCCATACTGTTCTCCAAACAGGCTGTATCAATTTACATTCCCACCAACAGTATAGGGGAATTTCCTTTTCTCCACACCTTCTCCAGCATTTACTGTTTGTAGACATTTTCATGATGGCCATTCTGACTGGTGTAATGTGATACCTCATTGTAGTTTTGATTTGCATTTCTCTAATAATTAGTGATGTTGAGCACCTTTTCATGTGTCTCTTGGCCATCTGTATGCCTTCTTTGGAGAAATGTCTATTTAGGTCTTCTGCCCATTTTTTGATTGGGTTGTTTGTTTTTTTGATACTGAGCCACATGAGCTATTTGTAAATTTTGGAGATTAACCTCTTGTTTGTCGCATCGTTTGCAAATATTTTCTCCCATTCTGTGGGTTGTCTTCTTCTTTTGTTTCTGGTTTCCTTTGCTGTGCAAAAGCTTGTGAGTTTAACTAGGTCCCATTTGTTCATTTTTGTTTTATTTCTATTACTCTGGGAGATGGATAGAAAAAAATTTAAACACTCTTATGTCAAAGAGTGTTCTGCCTATATTTTCCTCTAAGAATTTTTTATAGTATCTGCTCTCACATTTAGGTCTTTAATCTATTTTGAGTTTACTTTTGTGTATGGTGTCAAAGAATGTTCTAATTTCAGTTTTTTTTACATGTAGCTATCCAGTTTTCCAGAACCATTTATTGAAGAGATTGTCTTTTCTCCATTGTATAGTCTTGCCTCCTTTGTCGTAGATTAATTGACCATAGGCATGGGGCTTATTTCTCGACTTTCTACCCTGTTCCATTGTTGATGTATAATTGTTCATAGTATTCTCATATATTCCTTATATTTCTATAAAGTTGGTAATAATATCCCTTCTCTAATTTCTAAATTTATTTATTTGAGTATTCTCTTTTTTTTTCTTAGTTGATCTAGTTAAAGATTTGACAATTTTGATCTTTTCAAAGAACCAAAATTTTTTCTATATATTTGCCCTAATCTTTATTATCCTTTTATTCCTGCTGCTTTTGTCTTGCTGGTCTCAAGATTCTCTTTTTGAGTTTTGGCAGTTTAATTATAATCTATCTCAGTTTGGGTCTCTTTGGATTTATCCCACTTGAAGTTCATTGAGGTTCCTATATCTGTATATCCATTTCTCTTCTCAAATTTCAGAAGTTTGTCGCCATTCTTTCTTTTTTATTTATTTTTTTAATTTTATTTTAATTTATTTATTTTTGGCTGCATTGGGTCTTTGCTGCTGTGTGTGGGTTTTCTCTAGTTGCAGCGAGTGGGGGCTACTCTTTGCTGCGGTGCAAGAGCCTCTCACTCCGGTGGTTTCTCCTGTTGTGGAGCACAGGCTCTAGGTGCACAGGCTTCAGTAATCATGGCTCGTGGGCTCTAGAGCACAGGCTCAGTAGTTGTGGCACACGGGCTTAGCTGCTCCGCATCATGTGGGATCTTCTGGGACCAGAAATGTCTACTTAGGTATTCTGCCCATTTTGGGATTGGGTTGTTTGTTTTTTTGATATTAAGCTGCATGAGCTGCTTGTAAATTTTGGAGATTAATCCTTTGTCAGTTGCCTCATTTGAAAATATTTTCTCCCATTCTGAGGGCTTTCTTTTTGTCTTGTTTATGTTTTCCTTTGCTGTGCAAAAGCTTCTAAGTTTCACTAGGTCCCATTTGTTTATTTTTGTTTTTATTTCCATTTCTCTAGGAGGTGGGTCAAAAAGGATCTTGCTGTGATTTATGTCATAGAGTGTTCTGCCTATGTTTTCCTCTAAGAATTTTATAGTGTCTGGCCTTACATTTATGTCTTTAATCCATTTTGAGTTTATTTTTGTGTATGGTGTTAAGGAGTGTTCTAATTTCATTCTTTACATGTAGCTGTCCAGTTTTCCCAGCACCACTTATTGAAGAGACTGACTTCTCCACTGTATATTCTTGCCTCATTTATCAAAAATAAGGTGACCATATGTGTGTGGGTTTATCTCTGGACTTTCTATCCTGTTCCATTGGTCTATATTTCTGTTTTTGTGCCAGTATCAGACTGTCTTGATTACTATAGCTTTGTAGTTTAGTCTGAAGTCTGGGAGCCTGATTCCTCCAGCTCCATTTTTCTTTCTCAAGATTGCTTTGGCTATTCGGGGTCTTGTGTTTCCATACAAACTGTGAGATGTTTTGTTTTAGTTCTGTGAAAAATGCCATTGGTAGTTTGATAGGGATTGCACTGAATCTGTAGATTGCCTTTGACATGTCTTAAATTTGATGCTAATTTTTCTACCTATTTGAATCTGATATTGAATCCCTCTAGTGAATTTTTCAATTCAGTTATTGTATCTTCACCTCTATAATTTATGTTTGGTTCCTTTTAATAATTTATATCTCTTTGTTGATATCCTCATTTTGTTCATAACTTTCCTGATTTCTTTTATTTCTTTGTTCATGTTCTCCTTTAGCTCTTTGAGCATATTTATGACAGCTGTTTTAAAGTCTTTAACTAGTAAGTCCAATGCCGTTGTTTCTTTGGGGTCTGTTTCTGGGGATTATTTTGTTCCTGTCATGCTTTCCTGTTTCTTTGTGTGCCTTGTAATATTTTATTGAAATTTGGGTACTTGTAAAAAAGTTACCTTTCCCGGTCTTTTCAGACTGGCTCTATGCAGAGCAAGACATTCCCGCATCAGCCTAGTATGAAGGCTTAAGTTCTTCTCTGGCCTCTTCTGGCTATTCATATTCTTGATCTGTGAGTGTGTGTGTTTTACAATCCCCCATATACACAACTATTTTTGAATATAACACTTTAATAGTCTCATCCCTGTTTCTTCTTGGGGCTTTAGTTGCCTATTGTATTCTTCAATCAGTAATTTCTCATCTCAGGAGTCTGCATGTCTGTAGCTCTGTAGTAATTTTCATGAGCCATGCCTGCTGCTTCCCATGGCTTCCTCTTGTCTGAGATCCAAGCTGTTTTGGCTGTCTCACCTCCAATGTAGGTGAAACGGAGACCACTCTCTCAGGCGGTCCACACGCAGATTATAATGTTGCAAATTCAGTTCTCTCTGGTTCATAGATGGGAACTGGGGACTAAACCACAGTTTTCTTCAAACTGTGCTTCCGCACTCTGCTGAGAAGGGGGTGGAACAAGGGCAAATAAAACCTGCACAGAATTTCCTACCATTTTGAATGTGGCTTTTTCTTGATTGGGTGATCACCTCATTGCTGTAGATCTTTTGACTGATTTCCAGAGTTACTATATGGTTATTTTAGTTAGTTTCTAGTTGTTGCTATTGTTGTTGTTTTTTAATTCTATGGAAGAATCTTGCTGATATCATTCAACCTCTTGACTGTTATATACTGAAAAATAATTTTTTTCAGCCAAAGACAGTTGATGCATCTCTCCATGTTACTGGCTATATTTTGTCTTGTAATTCATTTATTTTCCTTTCTAAAAAAATTTATTGGCATATAGTTGTTTTAAAATGTTGTATGAGTTTCAGGTGTACAGCAAAGTGAAGCAGTTATACATACACCTATATCTACTTTTTTAGATTCTTTTCCCATATAGGTCATTACAGAGTATTAAGTGGAGTTCCCTGTGTTATACAGTAGGTCCTTATTAGCTATCTATTTTATATATATATATTAGTGTGTATATGTCAATCCCAATCTCCAAATTTATCCCTATCCCTGTCTTGTCACACCCCTGGTAACCGTAAGTTTGTTTTCTACATCTGTACTCTATTCAGTTTTGTAGATAAGTTCATTTGTACCCTTTTTTTAGATTCCACATATAAGTAATATCATATGATATTTGTCTTTCTCTGTCTGACTCATTTCACTCAGTATGACTATCTCTAGGTTCATCCATGTTGCTGCAAATGGTATTATTTCATTCTTCTTTTTTATGGCTGAGTAATATTCCATTGTATATATGTACCACATCTTCTTTATCCATTCCTGTTGATGGACATTTAGGTTGCTTCCATGTACTGGCTATATAAATAGTGCTGCAATGAACTTTGGGGTGCATGTATCATTTCAAATTATGGTTTTCTCTGGATATATGCCCAGGAGTAGAATTGTTGGATCATATGGTAACTCTATTTCTAGTTTTTTAAGGAACCTCCATACTGTTTTCCACAGTGGCTTTACCAATTTACATTCCCATCAACAGTGTAGGAGCGTTCCTTTTTCTCCACACCCTCTCTAACATTTATTGTTTGTAGATTTTTTGATGATGGCCATTCTGACCAGTGTGAGGTGACACCTTACTGTAGTTTTGATTTGCATTTCTCTGATAATTAGTGATGTTGAGCATCTCCTCATGTGATTTTTGGCCATCTTTATGTCTTCTTTGGAGAAATGTCTATTTAGGCATTTTTCACAGAATTAGCACAAAAAATTTTACAGTTTGTATGTAAACGCAAAAGACCCCAAAGAGTGAAAGCAATCTTGAGAAAGAAAAATGGATATGTAGGAATCAGGCTCCCTGACCTCAGACTATACTACAAAACTACAGTAATCAAGACAGTATGGTACTGGCACAAAAACAGAAATATAGATCAATGGAACAAGATGGAAAGCCCAGAGATAAACCCATGCACCTATGGTCACCGAATCTACGACAAAGGAGGCAAGAATATACAATGGGGGAAAGACAGTCTCTTCAATAAGTGGTGCTGGAAAAACTGGACAGCTACATGTAAAAGAATGAAATGAGAACACTCCCTAACACCACACACACAAATAAACTCAAAATGGATTAAAGACCTAAATGTAAAGCCAGACACTATAAAACCCTTAGAGGAAAACATAGGAAGAACACTCTTTGACATAAATCGCAGATCTTTTTCAATCCACCTCCTAGATTAATGAAAATACAAACCAAAATAAACAAACAGGACCTAATTAAACTCAGAAGCTTTGGCATAGCAAAGGAAACCATGAACAAAACAAAAAGACAACCCTCAGAATGGGAGAAAATATTTGCTAATGAAGCAACTGACAAGGGATTAATTTCCAAAATATTGCAAACAGCTCATGCAGCTCAATATCAAAACAAAACAAACAAACAGAAAAAACCCAATCAAAAAATGGCCAGAAGATCTAAATAGATATTTCTTTAAGGAAGACATACAGATGGCCAAAATGCTCATTAATTTTCTGTTTTTCTTACTACTCTTGTCACCCTGTAAACTCCTCAAGAGCACAGAAAAGTTACTTCCTTCATACAACACATAACTCAGTGCCTGGTTCTTACTAGGCACTCAATTTTAGCTTGATAAATTGAGCACTATAGCAAAGCAAGCCTAAGTGTGTAGACATCACATCATCTAGCACCATGTGTATCACCAAGATTTTCCCTAGCTGTACAAGCACAGCATTGCTTTAGAGTGTGTGTCAACAGTTGGGTAGGTTCACAGAAAGCCCACACTGATTTTGTTGAAATTCTGTAGCTGGTATATTGTTACGTTAGCAGACTGTTTTTGGAAATTGCAGCAGGCACTGTGCATCAGCTCAGAAGGAAAATGAACGCCACTTCTCTACAATGTCTGCAACCACACCCCTTCCCTCAGTGAAAAGTGGGTATTTATTCAGAGAGAGAAGGCAGCATTGCTCCTATTGTTCATTTGGCTTATTCAAGAGATTCTAGAAACAGCTCTGTCACTTTCAAAAAATAAGGGGAAAAATCAAAAACAAAACAAAAATCACTAAGTACATGAGTCTCTCAAAGTAGAGTTTAAAGTAAAAGCCTGATTGATGCTAATTAATTCCTGTTATCTGAGATAATGGGGAGAGAAGGAAAGGAAGGGGAAAACATTCTTGGCTTTCATTACCACTCACAGGAGTCCTTCTGAAGAAAGACACTAAATGTCTCCCCTGAGGTGTCTGTTGTCCTCTTGTGTGAATCAGTCAAGTAGAAACACACATTATTTTGACATGGATACCCAAAGGGGAATTGCCAAAAAGTGGAAATGTCTGATAACCCATTAGAAAATACTGTATTAAGTAGCCTCTATCATAGGCAATATCTTCAAGGAAGAAGACTTATTGAAAGTCAGCATAAATTTTCTAAATCAATCTTTCCCTCCTCACCCCCAAAACAAAAATAGCTGGACTGCTGATTGTCACATATAATCTGGATCTGTTTTTCACAGACAGTGAATCTCTCATCATTAAACTAATGTATTTTAAGAGTCTCCCGTGTTGTATATCCATCTTGTTATGTATGTATCTATATGTGTCAGGCACATATCCATAATAAACATATGTTGAATATCATGTTTTCAAAGTCCCAGGTTTAGGTTCTGCCATCCACTATTATTAAGTAATTTACCATACCTGGCACGTACCTACCCCTCACATAGCAAATGCTCAACAGTTATTTGCTGAATTAATCTATTATAATTTGGCTCCAAACTTTAAGAAACATGCAAAGCTCAATTATTAATAAAATCCTTTCAGTTTTAATTTTCCCTGAAGTTACACTAGCAACTTTTTTGGGGGGAATATTAGACTTATATGTAACAAGTATATATATATATATATATATATATATATATATATATATATATGTATGTTTGTGTGTGTATACATACATATACACATATATACACATACCTTGTGGAGAAGATGTATTCAAACTGGACCAGAGGAATAACCTTAGGAAATGCCTTCAGAATGTTCCATGATCTCTCAATAGTTCAGGCGAGGTGGCAGCCAGCAGGCAACCAGGTACCAGAGAGGAATTTTAGTAGGGCTGAGCAAAAGGTTAGAAAGGAGAAACTCGAGTTCTGGTTCCCAGAGCAACCTGGAATCCCTGTCGGATCTTGAGCAGAGAGGCTTGGGGATCATGGCAAAAGAGAGAGACAGCTGCAGATCCAGGGCACTGGAAGACTGGGAACTGTGCGGGCAGCAGTCTTGGGAATGGGGTGGGCCTGGATATCCAAACAGAGGTCCCTGATAAGCTGAGTAGGGCAGGACAAACCAAGGAGGACACCAAGGTGTCTCTCACCTCAGCTAAGTGTTGTTTCCAGGAACTAGAGTAAAGACAATTTCAGGAAACACAACCATGGTGAAAACGAGGGTTGCAGAAGCTGAGGCTGAGTAGTGGTGGCCAGTGATCCTAAGGCTTAGGGTAGAATGTGACTATGGCTAGAGGACACTGAGCCCTGGGACTGTGACTCAGGGTTGCTGCTCCGTCCAGCTGGGTCCTATGCACTGTCTGCACCTGCCATGAGATTATGAGCTTCCTTTGTAAAGTACTACTTGGTGTTCATAGGCCTCTGATAAAGTCTATCCTGAGGATACAAAATCCTTCTATCCTAACAAAGTACTGCTGAACTCTCCACTATGTTTGTGTTTGTCATGACCACTATTAAATAATGATCATTCTCTTTATTGAACACACGTTGTATATTCTACACATCCTAGCTCATATTATCCTTTTAACATTCTGGTGAGAGGGGAAAATTGAAGGCTTAAGTGGTTCAGCCACTTGTCTAAAGTTCCCTAGGCCATGAGAAGTGAAGCTAGAACCTTCACCCAGCTATATGTGGCTCCAAGGTTTCAATGCTTTCTATGAAGCTACCTGGCTCTTATTGGAAGATATGAAAATATTAATCATGAATTAACCCTAAAAGCATTGAAAGAGGACTTTTTAGAAGGGATCTCAGAAACCCACAGACCTTTTTTTATGCTGTGCCTTGTCATAGCATAGAATTTAAGGCTTAAGTCTCAGAATCAGGCTATTAAGAAGCCAGAGGGAGGGTTCTCACCTGAGAGCAGAATACACTCAGGCCCTCAAGGACCCCTTCTTCAACAGTCTAAAAGGGCAGAACCAGGTCCCAGTTTCACACAATTGACTAAAAGGGACAGGATGAAAGCAATTACTTTGCCATTTCATTGAATTTCTTGGTTTGTACAATCAAAGATACAGAAAGAAAATGATCTCTCCTGGTTCTGTTTTGACCTTAACCAAGAGAATAATTAGGAGGGAATAATAATAATGATAACACACAGCTTTTTCACTTTCTAATCTGAACTGATTAGATTATCCAGTAAGTACACATCTTGAACTAATGTGCATTCAGACACACATGAGCACACGTCCCTGTGCCAGACCTGGCCAGGCTCCTTGTCCATTCAAGAAGTTTCAACAGGGCTTCCCTGTTGGCGCAGTGATTGAGAGTCTGCCTGCCAATGCAGGGGACGTGGGTTCGAGCCCTGGTCTGGGAGGATCCCACGTGTCATGGAGCGGCTAGGCCCGTGAGCCACAAATACTGAGCCTGCACATCTGGAGCTTGTGCTCCGCAACGAGAGAGGCCGTGATAGTGAGAGGCCCGCGCACCGTGATGAAGAGTGGCCCCCGCTCGCCGCAACTACAGAAAGCCCTCGCACAGAAACGAAGACCCAACACAGCCAAAAATAAATAACTAAAATACTGAATACATAACTACTTTAAAAAAAAAAAAAGTTTCAACAAGGCCTGGTGCCCAGAGGATACAGCCAGGCTCCTAACCATTCAGAGACCACAATCTCCACACGAACAACCAGCCCATGACATGTTGTGCACACTCACTCCTAATCACCATGGCCTAGAAATGATCACACCCTGAAATTTCTGTCTCTATCAGTTCACTCATTCAGGTTCCTCAAAGAGAGTGTCCTATATTCCCCCCAAAAGAGACAGTATTTGCCTCTTGGAATGTTACCCATCTTTCAAGGTCTGTTTTAAATGCTTCTGAATCTGAACTTTTGGATCCTTCTTTGACATACTCTGTGGGCCTGGGTTTCTTGACAGCGTAGAACATAGGCTCTTTGTGTCGGCTAATCGCTATATTGCTGGTACTTATCTCAGTAGCTGGTACACACAGGTGCTCAATAAATGTGAACAGCAGAAATAGAAGAAGGGAAAAATGGAAGGAACAAACCTGGAAGAAAGTCAGGCAGGAGCAAAGGAGGGCAGGAAGGCAGGAACAAAGGAAGGGGACATGTCTCCTTCCACCTAAGTACTGACTTTGAAAAGCAAAATGAAAAAGAACTCAACAGGGCAAGTGAATGACTAGTTGCCTTACAAACTTAAGAACAGATATGATGAGTCACAGATGTGCTCATTTATTTCACAAAGATGTTGAAGACTTTCAGACGCATTGGCCTGAAGCTCGTATTCCTGAACTACAAGAAATCTTGTTCAGTTATAGCAAGAAGGCAGGAACCTTGCTTGTTTTCTTCCTCCTATCATCACACAGGCATTGATTTTAATACATGCGTATTACCTATCTATCTATCCATCTCTCCATCCACCATCTATCCATCTATCTCTTGCTCACCCTCCCCCATGCCCTTGGAGTTCCACCAGAACAATGGTGATCAGAATAGCTACTTCTCCTAGCCATGCTGAAGATTCAATTAGATGCAATAAATCTAAAGCTCCATCCTATATTCAGCAAGGCATTTCCCAGTATCTGCATCACCTGCAATCATTCTACCCTTAGCTATAATTCAGCACCCTCCTCACATAATTCTCTGCCTAGGATAAATCTGTCAGATCTTTTTGTATCACTTGTCTCTTGTTGGACAATGCCAACATATCTATAGACATTCCCTTCCCAATGCTGAGATTAAAAAAGGAGGGGGGAGGATGACAACTGCTTTTCAAAGTGAAACAGGTTTAGGTCACACTGAAGTTCTCTAAAATGTAACCTCAATGATTCAGCCCCTTAGCCATCCTCTCTGAAAGTTTGACACGTAACATATACATTCAAGAGAACTATTTTACATCACAGTTCACAGTTATTAAACCTGCTCTCAGAGGCTCCAGCCCTTCCCTCACAAGGGACGAGCACTGCCACATCTCTGCAGTGCAATGTGGTGGAGGGAGGTTGGGCCTTGTAATCACACAACCTGGGTTCCAACCTCAGTTCTGATACTAACTGCAAATCCTGGTGCAAGGTCACTTAACCCCTATTTAGTTCAGTCTTCTTATCTACACAAAGGGGACTCTAATACCTCATAGGTTATTCTGAGGATTAAACAGGATTGCCTTAGTGATATGCTAGAACAAGCAGCAGCATCTAGTAGCTACTGGGAAAATGTTCTTCTCCATTTCCTTAGGAGTTACGTGGTCACAGAACAATTATTAAAAAAGGTATGACATTCAAGACACACACATATATATGCACAGAAAGATCATATTATTTGTTTCCTTGAAATCTACTTAAATTTAACTCCAAATATCCTTCTCTGCTACAAAGGAAAAAAAAAATCAAACATACTCATGATTGATGTTAAGTTCCTTCCTCCAACATGCCCCTAAGCCCCATGGTGGTGTAAGGTCCAGAGCTCTCTGGTAGCACAATACACCAGCTCATAAGTCACGTGGATTACCAATGTGTGTTCTACTGTCCTGTCCTCCTCGTCCCCTTTAGATCCAACAATCAGGGACCTAGCGACCTTTGCTGTAGATGTGCAGACTTCCCTCTCTGAAGGCATGCCACCTGCTTGGTACACTTCTAGGCAATGAGACACAGTTCCCTCTTTCATAGGACCCACAATCCTTCTTCCTCCTCCCAGGACTGCAGATTGTCTTTGGATCAAGGGAAAACATTTTCTATTTTTACTTGTTTCCCTCAGAGGTACTCTGCCTCTAAAATCTTCATCACAAGTTTGGTAGCTTGGAGAAGATAAAATTAGGAACAAAAGCATCTTGTAGGTCAGAAAGCCTACAGCCTGTGACCTTCTCCAGTGAGGAAAACGGGACACGCATAAACATAAATTATCTCAGAATTTGTCTTGCTACAATAATAATTGACAATATTTTAATAGCTAACATTTAGTGAGCATCGTGATGAACTCAAAAAATACCAGCAGTTCTACATTAGTGACTAAACTTATACATAAAGTGCAGTGCTTTACCACTTATAGGGCTCCTTTACACTCCATCTCAGTTGATCCTATCTTCTGGGAAATAGGCACAAGTAGGATAATGGTCCCCTTTTTTTGATAAGTTTTTGGAGGCTCTGCACAGTTAATCTGTGGACTTGCCAGCTTGCACATCCCTAGAGCTCTTGGGAGACACATCTCCATCTGGGCTTCCTCTGTGGTCAACTGCCCTGAGTCAGGATGCAAGAGTCCAGAATACTGCAACCCAGCGACACACTCCTTTCCCTTCCCTGTCCCCACCTCCTCATTGCATGGGCTGCTCTGTTAAATGGCTCCCGCGTTCTGTGTCTAAACTGATACACCAACACCCGCCCCCGCTTAAGTCTCAGCTCCTTCCCGGAGGCCACACCATGTTCCTCCATGGGTCCCTTAAGGAGATACTCTTCCAGACTCTGACCTTATTTCCAGAAGTACACTTCTGTCTGACACCTTGAGAATCTGCCTGTTCCTTACTGCCACCTCCTGGTTTCCAGGTCTGGGATCCATTGACCCCACCTACCTGCTGGACTGTCATTCATCATCTATCTTCTTCCAGCTTCCTGGCCTCCACTACCTACCTGTTTCCTCTTAGAAGGAGTTTATTTCTAGGTCTTGGCTTGCCTTGTCTAGTAATTCTCTATTTCATTTAGCCCTTATCTAGCTGGTCGCAATCAGAGGAGTATGCTTCCATTAGATGGTGGATGTTGACATTGACCTCTTCCCAACAGAAGGTATCAAGGAGCCAAAGAAAGAGACCAGGACGTAGCTTTATGGATCCTCTCTCTGTACCCAAGTGCCTCTCATGATGCATACCCTCTTCCGGGAAGAAGGGCTGGTGGTGGTTGATCTCAGAGGAGTCAGTCATAAGAATTGTTGTACCAAATGGGAGAGACAGAGGCTGGAGGAGAAGAGGAGGACTAGTCAGAGGATAAGAGGGCTTGGATCACGCATCAAACAGGCCAGAGGCAGGTGTCTGGCAGTGAAGGCAAGAAAAGAGGAGGTCAAGGGAATGGAGTAGGGGGCAGAGCCAGTGAAGTCAGGCAGGTTGAAACCTCAGTCTAAGAAGGGACACATGGGCCTGGGCAGTCATTTTGTGTAGATGTACACCTTGATGGACAGGATCAGCCCTTATAGAAGCCCCCCAGGCTAGACAGATTCAGAAGCAGGCTATGTTCCCTGAGTTTTTACTGTATGCACGGCACAGTGGTATCTGTCACATGCTCTACCTCATCTAATCTGTATCATTTCTCTTAGAGGAGGAAATGATTCTGTACCTTTTAAAGGTATTGAAAAGGGCTCAGCAATATTAATATGACAGCCCTGTTCCCACAACTAATGAATGGAATGCAGAGGTTATATTTAATACAAGGTCCATGCGATTTCAGTGCTGTCCCCACTACTCTGGACTGGTCCTCTAGCCTCTCTCCCAGGTTCTGGGCCTGGGTCTCAGCCTGGTCTTTGATCCTAATTTCCTCCTTAGCATCATTTAACATCTGCTGCAGAAATAGCCGAGCTGGGACTGCTAACTGCTTTTCAGCCCTGGGCACCCAGGTACATAGCCAGCCTTCAGCTCTTGTCAGTGGGACAGAAACATTGGACTCACAGTTGACAAGTCTCTGAAGTTAAACTATCAGTCAGGGAAAATAAAGGAATCCTGTACTAAACTACTCCATGGAGCAAGCCCTCGGGGAAGGAAATCCTCTCTTCTCCTGAGAAATTGGCCCACTTGAAACTCCCAGCTCAAACAATGTTTTGAATCACATGCTGACTGACTTGAGACATCCCAGAGGGAAACTCTTAACTTGACACCTAATTAGTCAACCAGAAATCTCCCACGAATGTGCTCCTTCTCTGCTTCAGCCAGAGCCTAATTAAGACCCTAGCATGGCTGTTACTTTGTGCTAGGGCTATCATTTAGTTAATGGCCCCATTATTGTTAGCCTTGCGGCCACTCCTGTACACCATTGCAGAGACACTCTTCAGTAAGATGGAATTGTTTAAAAGGGTTCCCGGGAGAATCAACCACAAACCACAGCACAAGACACACCCCACCACTGTCCTCAGCCCCCATCAGCATAGGCAGCCCTCTGGGGCTGTGCAGGGGAGTCAGAAACCTGGATTCATGTCCTGGCTCCTCTAGCACCAGGACATGTGGAAAACAGGGCCGGGCATTTACCATCTCTAAGTTTGGGATAATACTTCTGCCTCTTAAGCGGCTGTTGTTATGAGGGCCATAAACTCTGTAAACTCTAGAGCACTGTAAGAAAGTTAATAGTATCAGTCTATTCTGAGCCCCATTTTCTGACAGTTAATTGATTGATACAGCTCCTGTTTGCCTGATTTCCTCTCTCATTGTGCCCTGAATCTAATCTTCTCATTTGCCAAGATTTTTCATTTTACCCTAGAGAAGGGAAGCCTCTGAAACACTCATTAGTGGCTGGAAGGCTGCTGAGAGGGTGGACTTCCTGGTCCTTGCTGTGGTCTTGGCCTGGCCCAGGGCTCAAACTGGTCACCCAGGGGCCAGGTCCTTTGACTTACAGTGGCAGGGAAGGCTGGCTTTTTTTGTTTCCCATGATATAAATGTCCTGGATATCATGCGTGTGTGGATTCCTTCTCTTTTAATTGGTAGTTTGGATTCTGCTGCACAATCAGCCTTCCCTTCATCGAATCAATTAGCTCTTGCAAATGCACTGGGTGCTTCTCCAGCTCTATAATTAACACTTAGTGTCAAAAATTGAAAAGTGGAAAGAAGCAAACTCTAACCATATGACTTAGAGGTGAATGTCAGCCTCTAAGAAAAATGTTCCTGAGCCTAATTCTTCATATATGTTTGCTCCTGCTTGGATCTTATTTTTGAAGAACATATAAATCTATGTCTAAAATCTGATGATTTAAGTTACCTGACCCTCAATGGTAGTATCACCCTTTAAGTCTCAATTTCCTCATCTGTAAAATGGTTCTAATACCCCTTTCCTCACCTAATTCACAAGACTCAGGTGAGTGAGGATAAAGACAGAGTTAAGGCATATAATTATTTTAACTATTAAAGTCTACATCACACTACAGATGTAAGGTGGCATTATTACTTGATAAAATGTTTTTCACCAGCAGAACAGGGAATTAATTTGCAACATGTCACCCGGCCCCAGCTCCTCACCCTGTCATCCCTTGGGACAACCCTTCGCAAGATTCTCACAGTGATGTGATGATATATATTTTCTTTCACTATCTAATTTGGTTTGCCAAATAAATCTACCCCAAGGGGATGCAGCTGAACTACCCTGTACATATGCATGGGCTCTGATTCAGGCAGATGAGGGGTTTTGCCTCCTGGCTCTGCCATGTGGGAGCTGTATGATGTTGCCCAGCTATTCAGCCTTGGAATGTCCTGAAGATCAAATGAGATCATATCATAAAGTACCAAGCACACAGTAGGCCCTCATTTAATGTAGTTCCTTTTCTCTCTAAATCATCACAGTGCTGCTTAATTAATAGTATACTATGTGACATGATCAAGGAATAGGCCACACACAGGTCTTTGCTTCTAAATCCAGTCTTTCTTCTACTACTCGGTAGCTATTTCAAAAGAGAATTAGGAACGTGGTTTCTCCATTTCAGTTATGTCCTTGGGCGTTTACAGAGAGAGAGAGAACAGTTTGGATGCTATTCTTGACAAATACTTCAGCCACAATTAAATGTAGCTACTGTACTTAGGACAAAGGACAAGTGATCAAAGAAGACTAATTATAATGGATTATGATCCCTCTCCAAGTCTGTGCTTGATATTTCAAGGAAATAACTGCCTGCCATCTATCTAAAAATTCAAAGCAGGAGCAAAAAGTGCTCAGAGGGCAAAAGCCAGTCAAGGATTCATTAAAATCCTAGAAGTAGTGCTCACTAGTCATTTTCTGCGTGCATTCAATCCAAGAGGCCAAGAACGGCTGGGAGTCCTAAAATCCAGTAGTGCTTTCTAGTAGGTGGACAGACAATGAAGAGATGAAATAATGTAGAGGTCCTGGGTTCAAGACCCAGCCCTACCTCTTCCTGGATTTTTTTCCATTCTGGCCATTCAGGCAACTTCCCTGAGCAATAATTTCCACACCAATCAAACAGGAAAACAAAACAAAAACAAAGACAAAGACAGTGACCAGCCTATCTACCTTGCAAGGTCAAATCCAAACTTGTATAATAATATTTCCCACTCAATACGCTCAAAATCAGATTCACCATCTTTTCCCTCAAAGCTGTCCTTGCTAAAGCACCTATATCAGAGAATGGCGTTGCTATCCACTTGGTCCCCCAATCATCCCTAATATGGGGATCAGGGTAGCCAGCCCCTTTTACTACTCCCCTCCCCTGCCCCATGAGATGAAACATCCATTCTGTCTTTCCAGTCCATCTCCTCTTCTCAGCTCCCACCTCCATGACTCAGCATCTCTGGCATCATCTCTTCTTTGGTCTCCCAGCTTCTGGCCTCGACCCCTCCATTCCATCACTCATGCTTGCTGCTAGGGTACTGCCCATAAACTACAAGTCCCAACAGCGCATTCCCCTGCCTGAAATCCTTTAGTGGTGCTACAACATCTATTAAGGCAATTTTATAAGCAGTAGAAACTTTTATAAAAAATATTTTTTTTGGAGCATCGATATATAAAAGTAATAAAGGCAGAACAGCAGGGTAGAAAAAGGAAAGGGTACTCTCTAAAGTGTTACCTGTTCATCCCCCATGATTGTCCCTGAATTACCTCTAAGGGCTCAGGAAAATATTTCAACTTAGATGATGCAAAGTCTGATGTTAGTTCCCCTTTCTTCATCTCCACCTCAGCATCTAAAGACAGGTCATATTTTAATGCTAAGATCTGTGATATGTTTGATTGTTATACAACTGCAATCTCTTACATTTGAATAGGGCTTCATAGTCTATTAAACACTTTCATATAATAGTATTCAAGATCAGCTATGCACCAAGCACTGTGCCCAGTGTTGCCAAAATAGAGTAAAAGAAGTTCCCCCTGCTCTTTCTCATGTAACTACTGGTTTATGGAGTGGGTAGACAAATACTAGTTTGAATCATGTGAAATGATGAAATGGTCAAAAATGGTCAAGTATCAGCAATTTCATATGGCTCAATCTATGTAACTTACATTCCTCACCGGCCTCTATATCTTTGCAGACAACCTATGCTCCTCCTTCTCCCCAGCCAGCTAGCTGTGTCAGGAGTCTGTGCTGTGGAGTGTATCATTTCTTCTCCCTAGCATACCTGTGACCATCATGGGTACCTAGAATCCTACTTATTTTTCAAGAATCTAGATAGTATTAAAATCTCTTTGAAATCACCAAGTGAAGTAACCATTCCTTATACATAGCTTCCATGCATCTATTAAAGCAAATCACAATAGACTAATTTTCTCTTCACCAATCCGATTTCTCTGTTCAGCTCCTCTAGTAAGGCTCTGATTCTTCTATTAGGCATTTTTCTCATCACTATGTCTCCTGGCTATTTTTTTAGTTGGTGAGGTGAAGAGCTGTCAGAGTTCAGTTTTCAAGCATTCAAATTCGAGTCCCCCAACTTGTTAGCTGAGGGATCTTGGGCAAGTTACTAAATTACTTAAAGTGTCTGGGTCTCAATTCTCTCATGTATAAATGTAGATAATATTATCTACCTCACAGGAATACTGTGAAAATTAGATGAAGGGTATGTTGCAAATGTTTTCCCCAATTTTTGTGTTTGCCTTTCAAGTTTTGTTTAATATGTCTCTTGACATACAGATTTCTTTTAATATTGAAGTACCCAAATATACAACCTGCCTCTATAGTTCCTTTCATTACTTTTTTGTTTAGAATACCATTTTCCTTCTCTGAGATCAAAGAGATATTTACCTGTGTTTTCTGCTTCCTCTGTAGTTTCACGTTATTCATTTAAATGCTTAATACATCTGAAATTGTGTTTGCTGAATGATGTGAGATGAAAAAAAGAGCTAAGTTTTTTTTTTTTCATCTGAATGGCCGTGCAGCATATATCAACTTATTGATCCTTTCCTCACTGACTGGAAAAACCACCTTAATAATACATTATATTTTATACTTAAGGCTTTGTATTCTGTCTCCTTGATCTATTTTTTTTAATTACCTTGGCAGGATTTTCATTTTTTAGCTTTTTGAATATTTGTATAGCAGATACTATCCTCCATTCTTTGTTTCCAAAATGCTCTTGTCTGTTCTGTTTTATTCTTCCTCATAATCAATTTTACAAAGGGAGATATATTATTATCCAAACTTCACAATCAGAAAAACATAACTATTACAAGTACATGACAATAGACAATCCAGTTGAAGGATTCAGCACATAGCTTTTTAGGCATATCTAGGAAATGCGATTTCCTTGATCTTCCTCCATTAAGAGTCTGTATCATTGAAGAGAGGTCACAGACGAGCCATGATCTCAAAGGGTGTGGAGCTGTCAAGCCTCCACTCGCACTGGGGGAATACTCATACTTAATACCTGGATCACCAAGGAATGGAAAACCTACTATCACCTACCAACTGCCTTGCGGCACAGACATGAAAGATAATGGTAATCACTGTGATCTACTGAGCAATTACCATGGGCCAGGCATAGTGCCAAGGCCAGAAAGGCAATAAAATGTAGTGATTATGGGAATGAGCTTTGGTTTCAGATAGTCCTGGGTTCCAGTCCCAATTTTATTACTAGCCAGCTGTGTGACTTTAGAGGTCTATAGCATTTCTGTGATGAGTACGGCTATGACAATGGCTAGAACGCAGAGAAATCCCCACAGTGACCCTCTCTTGCAGCTCACATTTTATCATCAAATCCAGTTCTTATCAAAACTATTTGAGTTTTTAACCTTCTATTAAATAAATGAGAAAACAGAGGACCAGACAGTTAACTTACTGAGATTCATGCAAGTGGTTAATGCAGAGCCAAGTTCAAACTAGGTTTCTCTGACTTCAAAGCCTCCTGCTTTTAACCTACATGCATTGCCACAGCACAGAAGCCAGGTGTCATTTATATGTTACACATTGGTTTCATTTCACATGGAGCTACCATTGTTATTTGAAGGCAATTTTGTGTGATGTTTAATTTAGGGTTTTGGGTTTTTTTTTCTGGTTTGTAATGTTTATCACTGAATTAATGCAATGATTATAGAAACTATTCTAGGACGGGATCAAAACTGATTTGTAGATATGGTAACCAACCATAGTGGTTTGCCTACACTCTTCCTTCTTACCTGTAATATTTGACTCTGTGAGCTATGTTGGCATACCCTGTGCACACATGAAAGAACCTCTCAAGAAAAAAGAAAATTCTGAAAATAAAGACACTATACTTATCATATGGTCTAGCTCCTCAGCATTCTCCATTCTCTAGGCTAGGGTAAGATAAATAAAACTTTTTCACACTAATAGCATTAATAATAATTATTATTATAACATTAAAATACTATAAACCTGTGTGCCATTTTACAGTTCACATGTTATTTTTAGGTACATAATTCCATCTAATGATAATATCTGTGAGGTAGTTACATTTTCTTCATTTTAAATATGAGAAACTGAGGCTCAGAGAGGCTCTCTAATATCATATAGTGTAGTAGAGATGGTGTCTACAAAGATTCATACTCCTCTTTTACAGTATAGAATTTTGCTTGAACATCCCTAAGCCAGGGACTACATTAGTGAGAACCCCTCTGGCCAATGAAAAGGAATGGACATCCTCTACAAACCTGGCCCATAAGATCTTCCACATTTTCTCCTCGTCATTTGCCAATGGATGTTGATAATCAGGGAGACGTGAAAGATATATGATGAATATGGCAGAGACAAAGATAAAAGGAAACTGGTTCTTCAATCAAGACACTATCATAACTAACACATGTGCTTATTATAAGGGGTGTAGAACTCCAACTGTGGCAGAAAAAAATCACACACACAATAGGACAGCTGACCATGAACATGTTTTGATGCTGCTTTATGAAATGTGTTATCTCAGCCTCTGATGGATAGATAAAACAGTTGTTTGGATTTCCCCAACCAAGGTGAAAAAAAGATATTATACCATGGTAAAAACAAATTGGGGTTTCAACCTATAAAGCAAAATACACGTTACAGATAACAGAAACCATAAGGGATAAATTAAACTGAGGAATAATAAATAAACTGTGTTCTAAACATTACAAGTCAAAGCCTATATCAATGTTCACTGAGAAGCCCATTGAGTTCTGCAAATGAGCATGTGGTATTCATGGCACAAACCCAGCTGATTCAGCAGATGTAGTAAATATATAATCTGTCATGTTCTGGATGGACAGCCTGACTTCATAGCCTTAAACAGAGTTATGTCTAACATCCCAAGGCTAACGCCACAAACAATGAAACACACCATTACAAGTTTATAGAACAAGGCTTCAAATACTAATAATTACTTCCACCGTGGCTGGGTCATAAATAGGATTATGAAACATCAGCAAGGATAACAACTCTGATTTTTGCAAGACATCTTAGATCTGGGGACACTCACAGGTTTGGTGGGCAAAACAGTAGCAGAAGTCATGCCGGATACTGAATAAAGAAGGTGTGGACCCTACTTGCCCACTGTAACATTTCATAGGACTAATGTTTTTGTTCTGAATTGTCAAACACAAAGAACTCTCTTTAAATTACTTAAAAAAATGTTTTTTTGCAACCCAGGATGGAATTCTTCAGACAATCATGAACGCAGGTCTAAGCTGTCATCACCTTGCAAGGCAATGTATAATTCAAGTGGTCTTTGCCTCTTGGGGCAGACTTTCAAAATGTTTGATGCATATATTACTGAAGCACACTATAGCTCAGAACACAAGTGAGAAATCATGCATGCAGTATCTTGAAATAAAACAGACAAGCTGAGGCACACAGAGGAAAGCTGATATACATCACCTGTTAAGATTATTCAGTAGTTGTTATTGATTTTATTTACATTCACTGTTATTCCTCTGAGAAGTTAAACAAACGACTTGTTGAGACAAGCACAAGCTTGGCTGCTCTATTTTGTGAAATGGGAAACAAACAACCCAGCTCCCCATGCCATCACTCCTGGGTTTTGCCAAATTGTTTGCTTTTATCAGGTAAATGTTCTAATGTTAACATTTGCTTACATGAATTCACCCTACTTCTCACATTCACGGGTGATCCTTCATTTCTTTAAATGTTTGACAATCAAATAAATTGTGGTAGGCCCCTTCTGGGATCAAGTCTATATTAATTCAACCAAGACAAGTCATATTATATAACTGTTAGGAACATGTACTCTGCAGCAAGACTGCTTGGGTTCAAATCCAAGCTCCAGTCCTTGCCCTTTGAGCCATCTGGGCAAGTTATTTAAACTCTGCATCTCAGTTTCTCTTCTATGAAATGGGGATAAAAATGTCATCTTCCTACAGAGTTGCCCGGAGAATTGCATGAGCTAAATTGTTTACAGCACTTAGAACACTGTCTGGCACATAGTAAATAGTATAAAACTGCTGGCTACTATATTGCTATTCTTTTTGTTCAAGGAAGAAAGAGCTCATCAGTAACTGTGCAGTTATCATGGTTGATAAGGCTTATAATAAAAAAAATAACTTGGATACCAATTTAAAGATAGTGTTGAGTTCAACACTGGAGAAAACACAGAGATAAACACAGAGTCATGTTCTCTAACAGAGTGACTATGGAAAGCAATGCCCTCAGCTGTGGCAGTTCACCTGGTGAGTACTTTCTTAGGCTTCCATTACATAATGATCTCTGTTGGATTGTATAAGTTTTACAAAAAAAAAAAAAGTCAGTGATAATAAAACTTGACAAATGATTTTGTACTGACCAAGTTAAATCCACACTAATTATTCAATCAATAAATGCATTTAAAGTGCATTTTTAAAAATCTACCTAAGCAGAGGATGAGAAAAATTTGACTCTACAGCAGTAATGGGTCTTAATGAGTCAAGGTTCTGAGAAGACATGGCAAGAAGAGACTTCATGAATGCTTTCATATCTCCTCTGGAAGAGAGTATGGGCAGATTTCTTCAGAAGACAACATCCAGGAGAGAAGTCAGGGGTTATAAATTTTAGTTTAACATGTAATGAACTGAGGTTCCCATCAAGCAAAAGCTGGGTAGCCAGCTGCCAGGGCCACTCTGTTGAGTCTTTAACTGGTTGGCTGGCTGGAAAATTGGCCAAAATGACAACTGAGGTTGGTTCCATCTTGGAGATGCTCTGACTTAGACTCTATTAAAAGTCTTTTCTGTTACCACTATGCCTGTGACATACCCTCAACAATTAAGGAAAGGCCTCTGGATGATACAGACCAGCATTCCCCAAAGAAAAACATCCTTGAAGGTGATGAAGTAGATTTATTTATTGCAGGATTTCTGAGAACTTGTAGTGTGTTAATATATTTTTTTTTAACTTGCTAGAAAGGGGTGTAATATTCAGTGTTTCTCAAACTTATTTGCCTACAGACCCCTCCATCCTTTTTTGTGCAGCTTTTTGCAGAGCTGTTGCTCTCAAACAAACAAAAAAACAAACAACAACAACAATAATACACACACAGAAACCAGTTTCACAGAGCTTCTTTCCAAGCTCATCTCTAGCACTGAGTTCAGGAAATCAGAAGCTCAGTTCTGCTCTAACTGGTGTGAAGAATCACTATTCTATGTATCATGCCTCCAGGCAATTCTCTCCTGTGTGTCCCTCTCTCTCTCTCACCAGATCATGAGTTCTTATAACCCTACCTTATTTACTATTTTAATCTCCACCATTTACACAGTCTTT
Source organism: Hyperoodon ampullatus (assembly GCF_949752795.1). Classification (NCBI taxonomy): domain Eukaryota; kingdom Metazoa; phylum Chordata; class Mammalia; order Artiodactyla; family Ziphiidae; genus Hyperoodon; species Hyperoodon ampullatus. The sequence continues at coordinate 69,944,305 of NC_136914.1, read as the reverse complement.
GATATAGAGAGGACACTCAAAAAATACATGTCAATGAGCAAATACAATGAGTGGAGCAGGCTTTATCCTGAAAGAATCTGGGGAAGGAATGAGTGCCTGGGACTAGACAACCCATGTGTTATGTGATCTAGTGTGAGGAGATCCTGATGTGCTGAAAATGTGACTCCTTGGGACTGGGTTTCTTTGGGCCACTCAAGTCCCTCCTAGCTGAGATGAACGCCAGAAGGCACAAATGCCTTCACAGACTGACCCACCATAGACTCCCTGCTATTCACTCTTTGTTATTGATTGCATTTATTAATCTCTTATTTTCTTCCTTAGTATCCACAGCAATCTGGAGAGCTGGACCAGCCCCAAACTGGGGAAAATGCAAAGATGATCTCATCTTGGAAAACGAGGTTTCTTTTTCATTTAGGCTTTCTTTCAATCATTCACATGACCAGTAAAAAGGAGAGACTCACTATGTTCTAGGCCCTGTGCCAGTGCAGGGCAGCAAGGGTAATAAAACTCTGGCCTTACTTCTCAAGATCTCACAAGCTCTTCTTGATATCTGTCAGCTCACTTCCTGTCCTTGCAGAATGTCCACTAGACAATCATTCCCATTTCTGGGACCCGAGTTCAACTCACATCTCCTTTGAGAAACCTTCCTCTACTCCCAGGGCAGTTGCCCGCTGCCTGGCTTCAGCTTACAATATCCCCTGGGAGTGCTACTCCAAATAGCAGCTCATGGTCCAGATGGCTCCATCTCCCTCTCAGCTGCCCCAGTCTCACGAATGGTCTGTGCTTGGGAACAGGATAAGGAGGCTGCTGGCTGCAGCATTCCAGGGCTCCTCACTCTCTTGCTATTTTCCCTACTGATTCAGGGTGAAAGGTAATTACACAGTGAATGACACAGCATGGCTTGTATTACTCTTGAGAAATTACAGAGCTGAGGCTTGACAGTTGACTTTAGGGGCAGACACTAGACTTTAATAGAGTTTTGGTTCCTTTGATGTACAATTTGGAAACACACACACACACACACACACACACACACACACATATAGTACAGTGTAATACAAGTTGAACAAAACTTTAAGTCACCATTAAAATATTGTATGATATCACTTATATATGAATCTAGAATAGCTGAACTCATAAAAAACAAAGAGTAAAATAGTGGTTCCCAGGGGCTGGCAGGTGGAGGAATAGGAGAGATGCTAGTTAAGAGTACAAACTTGAAACTAGTAGATAAATAAGTCCCAGAGATCTAATGCACAGTGTATTGATTACAGACAACAGTACTCTATTATAAACATCAAATTTGCTAAGAGACTAGATCTTCGTTATTCCCACCCCCCCACACACAAAGATTATATAATCTGATAGAGGTGTTAGCTAAGGCTACATGGCAATCATATTGCAAAATACAAGTGTATCAAATCAATATGATGTATACCCTAAACTTACAAAGTGTTACATGTCAATTATATCTCAATTTTTTTTTAAAGTTATCATTAACAGGACCCAGCAGGAATCACTTCTGTGATGAAGGTGAAATCATTCTAACCCAGGGTAACTGGGAAAATGAGCAGCCATCTATAGAAGAGAAGCAGGATTTGGGTGCCTTGAACACAAATTTTAAATCTCTTCATGTGTATCTTCTTTAAAAATTAAATTTATAACAACCACTGAAGTACATTAACATCTAAAGATGTGAGCCCCTCAAAGTCAAAGATCCGAACTGCTCACTGCAGCATACTCAGTTCCTGGTTCACAGGAAACACTCTGTAGATGGATGTGAAGAATTGAATATGCAGAATTTTAAAACATATTTTTTAAATACACATCTTATAACTCAGTCCAAACAGGGTTTCTTTTTCCTGTTTTCTTTCTAGTTAAACAGCAGCTTTTCTGAAGAGGCTGCACAAAGAAAGGGGGCTATTTCTTGGAAAATACTGAACACCACATCCCTCTCTAGAAAAATCACAGCATACAATATACAGTTCACTTGTCAAATTTCAGAAATCTTTTCAGGACTACCCTGGTGGCACAGTGGTAAGAATCCGCCTGACAATGCAGGGGACATGGGTTCAAGCCCTGGTCCAGGAAGATGCCACATGCTGCAGAGCAACTCAGCCCGTGTGCCCCAACTACTGAGCCTGCACTCTAGAGCCCGTGAACCACAACTACTGAGCCCACGTGCCACAACTACTGAGCCCACGTGCTTAGAGCCCGTGCTCTGCAACAAGAGAAGCCACCACAATGAGAAGCCCGCGCACCGCAATGAAGAGTAGCCCCCACTTACCACAACTAGAGAAAGCCCGTGCACAGCAACAAAGACCCAACACAGCCAGAAATAAATTAATTTTAAAAAAAAGAAATCTTTTCAATATTAGATTATGATGATATTGGCTGTGGATACTCCCAAACACTGACTGTAATTCCTCTGCGGCTCTACCTTTCCTATTGAAGCAAATTTCATGGGAAATTTCTCAGGGAAATTAGACCATCTCCTTCTATTTAGGGCTAAAAGAAATGCTGTTATGAATATCATCTCTCCCTCAAAGAAACCTTACCTTATCATCAATCTGCACTTAAAAGACACAATAGAATTATATCTAGTAACTGGCTAAGTACTGCACCAAGTGGGAGTACAGAGGACTGAGTGACAAGAGGACCAGTCATTCATATTCTGCATAACAGAAGGCCTTGGAGTGTTCTGATATTCACTGAACAATTCTCTGCCCATTAGAGGACCATATTTAGAAGAACCTTAAGCTCTCCTGACACACAGAGGCCATAGACATCTTCAAAATTCAATTACATTTTTGTAATTTTCAACTCAACAACTATTTAGAGAACAATGCAACTCTGCTTATTGTCACATAGAATACAAAGATACAATCCCACTACTGGGCATATACCCTAAGAAAACCATAATTCAAAAAGAGTCATGTACCAAAATGTTCATTGCAGCTCTATTTACAATAGCCAGGACATGGAAGCAACCTAAGTGTCCATTAACAAATGAATGGATAAAGAAGATGTGGCACATATATATATAATGGAATATTACTCAGCCATAAAAAGAAATGAAACTGAGTTATTTGTAGTGAGGTGGATGGACCTAGAGTCTGTTGTACAGAGTGAAGTAAGTCAGAAAGAGAAAAACAAATACCGTATGCTAACACATATATATGGAATCTAAAAAAAAAAAAAAAGGTCATGAAGAACCTAGGGGTAAGATGGACATAAAGAAACAGACCTACTAGAGCATGGACTTGAGGATATTGGGGGGGGAGGGTAAGCTGTGACAAAGTGAGAGAGCAGCATGGACATATATACACTACCAAATGTAAAATAGATAGCTAGTGGGAAGTAGCCGCATAGCACAGGGAGATCAGCTCGGTGCTTTGTGACCAACTAGAGGGGTGAGATAGGGAGGGTGGGAGAGAGGGAGACGCAAGAGGGAAGAGATATGGGAACATATGTATATGTATAACTGATTCACTTTGTTATAAAGCAGAAAACTAACACACTGTTGTAAAGCAATTATACTCCAATAACAATGTTAAAAAAAAAGAAAAAGAAAACGAAGATGAGGCAAATTTCTTGATATCAAAGAGCACACTGTCTGTCGTGTGTGTGTGTGTGTATGTGTGTGTCTGGGGGTGAGAGGAGTGGGTAGGAAGGACAGATACATGTAAAATCTTGAGGCACAACTGACTTAGAACAGTGACATTTAATAATGCTAGTGAAGCTTCTGGAATCCATCTGTGTATCAATTAATTCATCCACTCATTCATTCTATAGATAATTATGAAACACCCACTTTGTGCCAACACTGGGCAAGTTTAAAATCCATGGTTGCTGCCCTCAGGGAAGGGAAGTTCAGGGTCCCACCAATGAGAAGGATACCTAAGCAGAAAATTGCAGTTCAGTTGGGTAAATGTTAAGGTAGAATTATTAATAAAGAGCATTTGGAGTACAGGGAAGGAAGTGACTTTATCAGCCTGAGATGTGGAAGAAGTTTTCTCAGAGGTGCTGACATTAAGCTAAGTCATGAACAAATGAGTCAGAGGTAGCCAGGGGAAAGACGGTGGAGTCCCAGGCAAAAGGACAGCGACTGAAAAGTCTTGGTGGCAAAAAATGAGCGTAGTGTCAGGAATGTTGATCATTGAGCAAGGATTTTAACCCAAATTTAAGTGTATGAATTTTTTAAATTAATTTATTTATTTTTGGCTGTGTTGGGTCCTCGTTGCTGCAAGCAGGCTTTCTCTAGTTGCAGCGAGGGGGGCTACTCTTCATTGCTGTGCACAGGCTTTCTCTAGTTGCAGTGAGCAGAGGCTACTCTTCGTTGCGTTGCATGGGCTTCTCATTGCAGTGGCTTCTCTCATTGTGGAGCACGGGCTCTAGGTGCGCGGGCTTCAGTAGTTGCAGCACGCGGGCTCAGTAGTTGTGGCTCACGGGCTCTAGAGCACAGGCTCAGTAGTTATGGCACACGGAGTTAGTTGCTCCATGGCATGTGGGATCTTCCAGGACCAGGGATCGAACCGGTGTCCCCTGCATTGGCAGGCAGATTCTCAACCACTGCACCACCAGGGAAGCCCCTAAGTGTATGAATATTAATGGTTGAAAATTCATATTACAGTTAAGTAGGTTAAAGCCAGATAGTGAGGTGACTTGAATATAAAGCTAAGAATGAATTTGTTCTATACTTAGTAGAAAAATTTACCCATTGTAGTGACCTGAGACTTTGTAGTAAGTTCATGTTGGTGACCATATGGAGAATGAATGTGGGAGACTCAAATCCGTGAAACAGATATTACAGAAGTTCAGACATGATTTCACTGGACTCAGAGAGGACGGAGAGAAGAACCTAGCTCTCAGGTGCATATTTATGGAATAGAATCAGTAAGTTTTGGTGTTTGAGTTATATGGCAGATGGAGACGTGATAGAATCCAAAATTTCCCACATTTATAGCTTGAGAAACTACTTGGATGGCCACACCAATCACCAAGCCATAGAACATGGCAGGAGGAAGGTATTTAATGCGAAAAATACTTCTACTTCAGACACAGTGAGATCTCTAAAAAGGCATGCCCATTACACCTTTCCCTTGATGGATCTAGGATAGAAGTGACAGACGAGCATCCTGCTGTCAAGTAATGCTCAAAACTATGTCTTATTTGACCTGCACAGGAAAAAGGAAATAGATAAGTAAACTAGATAATTGGGAATGCCTTTAAGTTAGGTCTACACATACATACAATATTGTGATTTCCTACTGTCTCCTTCCAATATTTAGGTCCTTTAGAGCACTTGCACTGGCCACCCCTAGTTGACACCTCTGTGTGTATCTAGAAGGCATACATACAGTTTGGAAATCTTCTTCCAAGACAGTTCAAATAGTGGGAATTGATCATGAAACTCTAGGAGAATTTGTTGGGTGGCAAAGGAAATCGGCCTCACGGCAGCCTGTATGAAGACCATGCTTAAGAAAAGAGGATTGCTTCCATGTCCTGGCTACTGTAAATAGAGCTGCAATGAACATTGTGGTACATGACTCTTTTTGAATTATAGTTTTCTCAGGGTATATGCCCAGTAGTGGGATTGCTGGGTCGTATGTTAGTTCTATTTTTAGTTTTTTAAGGAACCTCCATACCGTTCTCCATAGTGGCTGTATCTGTGGCACATATATACAATGGAAGATTAGTCAGCCATAAAAAGAAACAAAATTGAGTTATTTGTAGTGAGGTGGATGGACCTAGAGACTGTCATGCTGAGTGAAGTAAGTCAGAAAGAGAAAAACAAATACTGTATGCTAACACATATATATGGAATCTAAAAAAAAAAAAAAAGGTTCTGAAGCACTTAGGGGCAGGACAGGAATAAAGACGCAGACATAGAGAATTGACTTGAGGACACGGGGAGGGGGAAGGGTAAGCTTGGACGAAATTAGAGAGTGGCATGGACATATATACACTACCAAATGTAAAATAGATAGCTAGTGGGAAGCAGCCACATAGCACATGGAGATCAGCTTGGTGCTTTCTGACCACCTAGAGGGGTAGGAGGGGGACAGAAGAGGGAGGGGATATGGGGATATATGTATACATATAGCTGATTCACTTTGTTATACAGCAGAAACAAACACAACATTGTAAAGCAATTATACTCCAATAAAGGTGTTAAAAAAATGAGAGGGAACTTAGACCTTTGAAGTGCATTGTTTGTTGGAGTAAGATAGATAATACTAATTACCTTCTCAACTGTCCCTGTAGCATGGCTTTTGAAACTAAATTAGATACTTTATTCTTCTTATTTGACCAGTCTACATAGCATTTATTATTTCACATATTACATGCATTCAGGTCACTGTTTATGCAAATCCATCTTTGTTAGTCGCCCTCTTCATTCTAAACCTTTGAAGGGAAAGGGACTAAGATAAATGAAAAATGGGAAAGGGAAAATGGACTAAGATACATGAAAACAGAGGTAATTCTTCCAATTCTCTTTTGTTTTTGACAATATCTTTTCAATAATAAAGTTTCTGCTGTCATGTTCTGAACATGCCTTCGGATTTTCACACCTTGTCTTTCCTTCTGCCTTGGAAACTTTCTCAGTAGTTCTTTACATGGACAGTGACTTCTCGTTGGTTCATTTTCATCAGAAAGGCCTGTCCAGCACATCCTATCCAAGAAGCCTCTCCCTTCCTCTCCACCACTACCCACACCTTATCATTTGCTATCAGCTTATCTTCTTTGCAGTACTAGTTACAAGTTAAAATTATATATTTGTTATTTGTCAATTGCCTCATCCCCCAGATTGTAGCTCATTAATTCCTCTGAACTTCTTGTTTATTCAGTCACATAAGAATAGCTTTTTGAGGGAAAGTACATGTTAATTTATTGGGGAGTGTCAAAATGGTGTTATTCTGTTATTTCTTCTTTCACTTATGAGGTAGAATACTTTAATAGAGAAAAAGATACATTGATGCTTGATTCTTTCCTTTTACTCATCAGTTTTTAAAATAATGAATGTGTCCGTTATTAGCTTCCAAAGATGACCGATTCACTCCTTACATTTCTTCATAACGAAACCACCATGGATGGTGGCTATATTTTTAACATCACAGTGGTCCTCCAGGAGTTGAAGACAATTGGCCCAGATCAAGACCAGTAAGCCAGAGCTCAGACATCACCTCTTCCTGAAGCCTATTTGGTTTTTCCAGTCAGAATCACATAATCCTTCTAGAGGTTCCCTTAAATTTTTGCATATGCTTCTATAATTATTCTTCTGAAATAATATGGAGTGGTGGTTAAGAGCATGAGTTGTAGGAGAAGAGAAAACTAACTTTAATCTTAGGCTTGCCACGTATGAACTGTGGATACTTGGCCAAGTTACTAAAGACCTTGGAGTCTTGGTGATCCTATCTAAAACATGGTTGTTAAAAGGACTGATGAGACAATAAGTCACTAATCAAAGTGCATGGCATTGTATGTTATCAAAAACTGGTAATCAACACAATTATAATTGTTCATATGCCTAGTATTTCAATGGATCATGAACTCTTAAAGGTAAGAAATATAATTCTTTTTTTAACCACCTAGAACAATATAGCTATCCAATAAATATTTATTACGTGAATGACAACTCAATTGACCCAAGCTGGTAGTTTCATCCCAAGTTATTCATCACTTCATCACTTGTAGTAGTGATATGTCAAGTGGGATATCATAGAGGAGGGAAAACCCAAGAGCACCCACTGAATCCGAACATCATAGATATTATCCAAGGTGAGTTCTCTCTCTCTTTCTCCCGCCCCCACACCTCTCTCCTCTCAGGTTTATAAACACTGTGTTTGAGGCTCACCCTGTAATCTATACCCTCAATTTTCTGAGTATCATATTCCAATGTAAATGTCAGGGAAATATGTAAACATCAAAGAGATTTCAACAGGTGAAAGCTCCACAGGTGATTTATTATTCTAGTGACTTGTCTCCCTGTGAAGAAAGACCTACACTAAGCCTAATTTTTATCAACTTCTGGTTCAGCCTAGAACACCAAAATCCAGCTGGCAAAAATAAACCTGTTGGGCTTCACTGGTGGCGCAGTGGTTGAGAGTCCGCCTGCTGATGCAGGGGACATGGGTTCGTGCCCCAGTCCAGGAAGATCCCACATGCCGCAGAGCGGCTGGGCCCGTGAGCCATGGCCACTGAGCCTGCGCGTCCAGAGTCTGTGCTCCGCAACGGGAGAGGCCACGACAGTGAGAGGCCTGCGTACCGAAAAAAATAAAAAATTTAAAAAAATAAAAAATAAACTTGTTAGACGTTGCTTCAAAGCAACTTCTATGCAAATCCCTCCTAGGTATGTATGATTTCATAGGAAATTCACAAAGAAATAAAATATTTGATACTCAGTGATACTTTTGCTCTCTGTTTCCGACATAATGACTTCTGGCTATTGAACCTCATAATCTGAAGACTGACAATTTTTTCTTTTTTTTTAACAGGTAACACTGAGCTTTGAAACCACAGCAAAACCGAAGAGCATGGAGACTATGCTACACCACTCTCCCAATTCTGTGAGTTCCAACCACCCTGAAGTTCCTTAGCAACTCAAATTTACCATGATCCCTCCTGAATCTAGTCCTATGCCCTACTACTGCTATCTGGAAATCCTCTCTCTACTCCATACCCATCCTTTGCCAAGTTAATGCATACTGACATTTGAGATCTGCTAAATGTCATTTCTCTGTGAAGCCATCCTTAGCTCCTGATACGAGGTCATAGCATCTTCTATCAGTTCTTCATAACCCATATTTCAGTTTGTAATTATATTTATTCACATGACTGTTGGATTGATGTCTACACCTCACCTATAACTCCATAATTCTGAAACAAAGGTTCTTGTTTCATATTGTAGCATTTAGCACTGTCTCTACCATTGAGTCAGTGTCAGTATTTGCTGAATGAATGCCTGACAAAAACGTAACAAGTAGGCAAGAAAAGGTAATTCACATGCATCAATCATGTACTAATGTTGGCAGCAGGTTAGGGAATGTAAAGACATGATCTCATATCATTCTCACTTTGACTAACAAGGAGGTGTCATCACCACATTGTTACAAATGTGGAAATGGGGGTCCAAAGAAGAGAGTCATTTGTCTACAAGACAACAGCAATCCCAGTATAAGAGGTATTAGAGCTAAATTCTCCAACTAGGAAAGAGAAGAATATTGTAAGGATAAGAACTCTACTCTTATGCCAGGCATACTTAAATGAAATTTTCAAATATCCTCAAAGTTTAGTATGAGAGCTTCATTGGATTGTGTGGTAAGTCCTGACTGTTGGCTGTGTGTGATCCTGACAAAATGGTGAAGCCTTTCCTTTTTCTTAGAAATACCAAAATAACTTAATTCCTTTCTTCATTTTCTTCTGTTATGAAAACATCACATTTGGTTTTCTCCATCTGGTACTGAATTCAATCTCTCTTTTTTCTTTTTTTTACTAACACTATTACTGACTTTTATTTTTAAAAAGAAATAGGCTATTTTTATATTTAAATACTTATTGAGCTGCAAACTATGAATTTTATGCTTCTTCCCTCTCCAGTTTTACTGAGATTGGCAAACAAAAATTATAGTTAAGTCGTACAGTTGATGTTTTGGTATACATAGGTCTGGTGAAATAATCACCATAATTAAGCTAATTAACATATCAATTACCTCACATAATTATCTCTTTTTTTCATGATGAGAACACCTAAGATCTACCCTTTTATCAAATTTCAAGTATACAATTCAATAATGTTAACTATAGTCACACGCTGTACATTAGATCTCCAGAACTAATTCATCTTGCATAACTGAAACTTCGTACCCCTTGACCATCTTCTCCCCATTTTCACCACATCCTCAGCCACTGGCAACCACTATTCTACTTCCACTTCTATGAGACTGACTGTTTTAGATTCCACAAATAACTGAAAGCATGCAGTATCTGCCTATGTCTGACATATTTCACTTAGTATAATGTCCTCCACGTTTATCCGTGATGTCACAAATATCAGAATTTTCTTCTTTGCTAAGGCTGAATAATATTCCATTATAGGTATATGTGTATATGTCAAATATACATGTGTGTATATATGTGTGTATATATATATATATATATATATATATCACATTTTCCTTTATTTGTTCATCTGTTAACCAACATTTAGGTTGTTTTCATGTCTTAGCTATTGTGATTAATACTGTAATGAACATGAGAGTGAAGATATCACTTCAAGATCCTGTTTACAATTTCTTTGGATATATACACAGAAGTGGAATTGCTGGATCATATGATAGTTCTATTTTTAATTTTTGAGGAAATTCCATACTGTTTTCCATAAAGGCTGTACCAATTTACATTCTCACCGACAGCGTACAAGGGTTCCCTTTTCTCCACATACTCACTAACACCTGTCTTTCATCTTTTTGAGAACAGTCATTCTAATATGTGAGATGATAGCTCACTGTAGTTTTGATTTGCATTCCCCTGATGACTAATGATGCTAAGCACCTTTCCATACACCTCTTGACCACTTGTATGTCTTCTTTTGAGAAATGTCTAAAGTCATTTGCCCATTTTTTAAAATCATTTTCAAATCATTTTTTTTGTTTTCTTGCTATTGAGTTGTAGGAGTTCCTTAATATTTTGGATATTAACCCATTATCAGAAATATGGTTTGCAAATTTTTCCTCTCATTCCATAGGTTGCCTTTTCACTCTGTTAATCATTTCTTTTGCTGTTAATAATTTCTTTTGCTTTTTAGTTTGATGCAATCCTACTTGTCTATTTTTTGCTTTTGCTGTCTTCGCTTTTGTGTCATATGCAAAAAATCACTGTCAAGACCAACATCAAGAGACTTTCCCCATGTCTTTTTTTTTCTACTGTGCTACTTTGAAATCAGAAAGTGTGATGGCTCTAGCATGTTCTTCTTGCTCAAGATTACTTTGGCTATTCATGGCCTTTTGTGGTCCCATGTGAATTTTAGGATTGTTTTTTTCTATTTTTATAAAGAATGACATTGGAATTTTGATAGGAATTGCGTTGATATGTAGATCAATTTGGGTAATATGGACATTTCAACAATATCATTTCTTCTTGATAAAGACTTGCCAGGATCCTCCTCCAAATCACATGGTATTAGGACACCCAGTTTCACTGAAGTTAAGACCTGCTCATTTACCCTGCAGAACCATGAGAATCAATAAACTGTCCCCTGACATTTATAAAACATTTTATACCTGTGGAGTTGGATGTTCAGAGAGGTTAAGTGACTATCAAGTTCACAGAAATACTAAATAGCAGGGCCTAGATTTGACACCAAATCCAGTATTGTTTCTACTGCAGTCCAGTGACTAACAAATCATTCTCCTTCAACCACAGATACCTTGAGAGGAATCTGCTACCAACATCATTTACTCTGAAAACCTTTCCATGTGCATTAATGGCTTATTGCTTCCATCTGACTATCAGATGTACAAACAGAATTCATACTTCAATAAGATAAACCTTATATAATTTATTCTTTTGTTTTTTAAAGTTCTCATCTATTCCTCACATTAATGACAGCCAAGCATTCTTTTGTCACCTTATTTCTTGGTCTCCAGCAAAATAACCAGTGTCCAGATAAAAATAACAATTCTGAGAGTCTACAAAATTGCCCCAGGTTTAAACCTTGCTAAGGAAGAAAGATTAACTGCTAATCTGCTGTGCCTAAGGAAATTCACAACTTTCTAAATCCAAAGGGATTTGTTCTGCATTTATATGACCTGTAGTCACATTCCTTTCTGGGAAGAAATCTAGAATATGTGTGCACTTTCTATATTTAACCTGAGTCAGCAAGCAATTTACTCAAGTCAGCAATGACCACAGTAAACAATAAAAATGCCATTTTAATCACTCTTGAAATTTAAAATACATTTGCAACAGAGGCTTAATAATTAGCGTGAGACAATATGGAAAACCAAATTGCTTACTGCAAGCTAATATATGATCTCTTGTGTTAAGTGTTTACTACATTAATTCTATAACTGCAGATGCAATAATTACAATCATTTGCCGAGGGAACTATCCTCTTGCAGCCACCTGGATTAAGGTAAGTGGATTTCATTGGTTCAAAGCTGATTCAAGCATTTAGGGAAAAGGTAGCATCTCCACAAGGGTTCCATAAAGTTATTTCTGAGCAAGATTACAGATAAAGATATTGGTCACACATAATTGCCTCTAAATCCCAATTATTTTAATGAGCATGTTTCACTCTGAAACCTCTGAGACACAGAAAGCATTAAAATAAAACATAGTAAAACAGGAAGGATAATTAGGAAATGAAAAACTATCATTAATGAAATAGAAAGCCAAGATTATAGCATAAAATAAAATAAAACTGAAAGGGGGCTGTTTGAGAAAATAATGAAACAGGTAAACTCCTAGACAGATTGATTTTTTTAAATGGAAGAAGCAAAAATGTGTATTATGTATGTTAAAAGAGATGTAACAAGATGTATAGAGGAGATATTTATAAAAATTACAAAAACTATATGGGCAAATTTGGTAGCATAAATTTGGAAAATCTCGAGGAAGAAAATGATTCTCAACAGATTATAATGTTCCCAAATTGACTGCCAAAAGGTAGAGAACCTGAAGAGCCCAATGATCATAGAAAAGATGAGAACAGAATTAAAACTATCTGCCATTATAAAGTGGCTCATGACCCAGAAGGTTTTCCAGATGCATTCTACTAACCTTAATATGAGAGATTATATCTATTTATGTAAGTAATATGAAACAATTGAATAATACACAAAGCTGTGAAAATTACTTTATGAAACATAAAAATAAATCCCTCATATCCAAAACTAATAAACATAATACAAAAAGAACTATATACCAAATCCTTGTATACATGAACACCAAATACAAAATAAAATACTTGCAAAGTGAATCCAGTAGTGTATTAAAATAATAAAACACCATGACAAAAATATATCTTATTCCAAGCACACAAGGTTGATTCACCTTGTAAAATCTAAAGCCAAAATTAGGTAAGTAAACATATTAAACAAGAACAACCAATAGGCAACTGATAAAGTTAGAAATTATCTTTAATTTAAACAGGGTAAAATAGAAATTTAATAAAACTCTAACATGACAAACAGGGCAGGGATGCCCACTCTCAGTTAACATTTAGTACTGCTTTAAGAATTTTAACTAATACAACAGGACAAGTAAATTAAGTAATAGAAATATCTCATAGGAAGAGTAAATTTTATTTATAGATATTATAATTCACCTAGAAAAATCTAGAGATTACTAAACTAAAGAGTTTTAAAATTCCTAAGAGAATTTGGTAAGTTGTGTAAATTATATATACTGAAGGAAACTTCATTTAAAATAGTGATTCTGCTCTCCAAAAAATAAGAATAAATTTAATTTAAAAAGTTGAGCATAATTTTAAATGATAAAATATATGAAAGTTATAAAAAATGAGCAAATAGAGAATACTCCATATTTCCAAAGAAGATATCATATCATTAATCATTTTCCCATATTAGTATATGAGTAATGCAATTTCAAACAAAATCGCAATTTAAAAAGAAACCCAAGAAATGACTTTAGAATGTATATGGAAGAACAAGTACCCATGAGCAGGCAAGAAAATCTTAAGGATAAAAATGAAAAACACCCTTTCTTTCTGGATTTTAAAACATATAGCAAGTACAATCAAAATAGCATATTGACACAGAAATAGACTAATAGTCCTGAGGAAACAAAAAGAAATTTCAGAAATAAACACAACTAGGAATGAGGAAATTACAAATGGGAAAGCTCACCGGTAAAGGCAAACATATGGTAAAGGTACGAAATCATCCACACAAAAATATGATATCAAAACAAGCAATCATGAAGAGAATACAAATGCAGGATATTGGAAATGCATTTGAAATTAAGAGACCAGAAACTTAAAACAATCTTGTATATATATATATAGACTGTTATATCAAGACCTCATGGTAACCGTAAACCAAAAATTTACAACAGATACACACACAGAAAAGAAAAAGCAATCCAAACACAACTCTAAAGATAGTCATCAAATCACAAGAGAAGAGAACAAAAGAGGAAGGGAAGAAAAAATACCAGAAATAAACACAAATGCATATTAGAACTTAATGTACAAAAAAGTAGTGTTTCTGTAGAGTGGAAAATATTTAATAAATAGTGTGGGTATAATTGGCTAGGTATCTAAAAGAAAACAAAGCTTAGAATTCCACTACAAACCACATACAAAAATAAGTTCTAAATATACAATTTTATTTAAAAGTAAAATATCAAAAACATAAGAAGCATATGTATGAGATTTCTGTATAAACCTGGAATGGATTAGAGAATCTAAATCAGGATTGAAATTTGAGAAGCCATAAGGGAAAGGAAGTAGTGACAAAGACTATGTAATATTTTTAGCACTTCTATAAATTGATAAGGAAAAGGAAACTAGTCAATCATAAGTGAGTGTAAGATATGAACAGGTAAGGAAGATGAAGGCTGAAACAGAAATGTAAATTGTCAGTAAGGAGATGAATAAGAAAATAGTCATTCTTATTTTTAGGCAAAAACAATGTTATTTTAAAAAGATATACTTTTTTTGGCATCAGATTTACAGAAAGGCATAAAACTGTAGATTCAGGAACTTTTCAGAGTATGAACTGGCAAATGTATTTGATTCACCATTCCCATGCTAATCAATCGTTCCTGTAGGAATAAAAGCAGTAGTATGTAAATCTATTTGCTGTTTTGTTTTTAGTGGTTTAAAAAGATTACTATAAACCTAGATATCTGGTCACAAGAGAAATGATAGATCCATTCTGTGGAATTATGGGAGGGATTAGAAGAATGAGTTTGATATGGAGATACATATATGTAAATGTATTTATCCCTGGAGGAATGTCCATGATTGTTATGTAAAAAATCCAAGTTGTAGAATAATATGTATTGTCTATTATTTCTTTTTAAAAATACCCATTACATTTTGAGCAGAAAGATAAATACCAGTATACTAAAATGATTATGTCAGAGAGGAAGAGATATTATTAGTATTTTTTTAAATGTTTTAATTTAACAAATATTTGCATGTAGGTCAAAATTATTTCACTTTTATAAACGCAGCTTGATTGCTGGTATCAAGGTAATAAATTCTTAGAAGCACTTCCAGTATGGTGGAGTAAGGATATCTGAAAATCCACTCCTTCTTAAAAGGTATGAAAACACTGGAAAATCAACTTTTTTGTAACTCTAGAAATCAACTAATGGCTTGCAGAAATGCTAGAAAACTTTATTCAAGACAAATAAACAGGGACTTCCCTGGTGGCACAGTGGTTAAGAATCCGCCTGGCAAGGCACGGGACACTGGTTCGAGCCCTGGTCTGGGAATATCCCACATGCCGCGGAGCTACTAAGCCCATGCGCCACAACTACTGAGCCTGTGTGCCACAACTACAGAGCCTGCACTCTAGAGCCTGCAAGCCACAACTACTAAGCCCATGTGCCACAACAACTGAAGCCTGCACATCTAAAGCCTATGTCCCACCACAAAGAGAAGCCACCACAATGAGAAGCCTGCACACCGCAATGAAGAGTAGCCCCCACTCGCCACAACTAGAGAAAGCCCACGTGTAGCAACAAAGACCCAATGCAGCCAAAAATAAATAAATAAATAATTTTAAAAAAGAAAAATAAACAAGTATTGGTAACAACAGTGAACTTTGTGGTGTTTTAATTAACTCTATTCCCATTTCCCTCTCTTCAGCTACACGGTAGCCTTGAAAATAAGCAGACTCAAAACTATGGTAACTGTGAAAACATCAACACCAGAGATATTGGAAGGGGCTTGGAGCTCTCCCCAAAAGCTCCAAACCCATAGAATTGTCATTATTTGACCTCTTTGGCTTTTCTTCACGGAAAAACTCCATTCATAAGGTTGGTCTTTATTTTCCCTGACTCAGAGTTTATATACTGAGAAACCTTATTCACTGTGTATTTGTTGAAAACAATCAGAAACAATTATTTAAATGACAATTTTCTGAGATAGTGATACAAGTTGGAGCAAACAAAAGGCTAGCCCAAACACTTAAACATGGGGAAGCTCAAAGTGGGAGACTTTGAAAACCTCCAACGTATTCTTGGGGATTTAGACACGCACATATAGGGCTGAGTACATAACCAGGAAAGATCTGAGAAAGACCTAACCTCTCATCTTGGCTGATTTTTTTGATCTTTTGCACAAATAAGAAGTGAAGGCTAAACCAGATTTGTAAACAGACATATCTTTAAGGCATACCCCAACACAAACACAGAAACTTACGGCTTAGGGTGGGAAATGTATTGGTGCAAGGAATGTAAGGAAATCAATAATCCAATAATTATGTGACCAATAAATAAACCCAGAATTCAGGGGCCACATGAGACAAAAAAAAAATACAGACTATAAAGAATTAGTCTACAAAAGCCAATAAAAAGCAAACATGAACAACAACAAAAACAATAAGAAAAAGTAGCAACAACAAAGGCTAAAAGGAAGGGGATTAGATTTACAGGATTGGTATACTGTTCAAAATGTCTAGTGTCTTTTGTTTTGTTTCATTTTGTTTTTAGATACACACTAAAATAAGAAAGTATGGCCAAAATATGGATGAGGGGGTGGCTCAATAGAAACTGTCCCTGAGGAGGACCAGATATTGGAATCACTAAGACACTGAATGAGCTATCATAAATATGCTGAAAGAACTAAAGAAAACCATGTCTAAAGAAATAAAGCAAAGTATGAGAATGATTTCCCCAAGCTGAGAAGATTATTAAGAGTAAATTATAATAGAAATTATAAAAAGGAGCCAAATAGATATTCTGGAGTTAAAAATTAAAATACCTGAAATGAAAAATTCACTACAGGGGGACAATAGCATATTTGAACTGTAAGAAGAAAGAATCAACAAACTTGAAGATAAATCCATTGATGATTATATAGTCTGAGGAACAGAAAGAAAAAAGAATAAAGAAAAATGAACAGCATCAGAGACCTGTGGGACACCATGAAGCACACTAATATATGCATAATAAATGAAAGCCCTAGGAACAAAGGACTCAAAGAATGTAGCAAAAAGAATATTTGAAGATATAATAACTGGAACTTTCCAAATTTGATGAAAAACATCAATTTACACTTCCAGAAGCTCAAAACCCTCTAAGTAGGAGACACATAAAGAGATTCGTACCTTGATGTATCATTGTTAAAAGCCAAAGACAAAGAGAATGTAATAAGAAAAAAAAATGAATCATCATTCACAAGGGATCTTAAAATTAACAGTTAACCATAAGAACCATAAAGGGAGTGGGATGATATACTCAAAGTGCTCAAAGAAAAGACTGCCAACCAAAAATTCTATAACCATCAATATGGCCATTAAAAAATTAAGGAGAAATTAAGACATTTCACAAAAACAAAAACCTGAAAGATATCATTGCTAGTTGACCTGCTTTATAATAAATAAGGGGTATCTAACAGATTGATGATGAATAAATAAAGTCCTTCATCCTGAAAGAAAAAGACACTGAACACAAACTCAAACAAAGAAATACAGTATTACTTAAAGAAACTACACAGGTAGATATCAAAAACAGTACACAAGAACTTTTTTTTGGTAATTCTTTTGTTCTCCTACCTGATTTAAAAACTGCATCAAACAATGATTATAGAACTGTGTTGATGGACTAATGTAAAATATGTAATTTGTATGACAATAATAACAAAAGGAGTGAGAAGCTGAGCTTTGAAATTAAGTTTATACCAATGCAAACTAGATTGCTTTAAAATGTTAATTGTAATCTTCAGAGCAACCACTAAAAATAAACACACACATACTAACAACAGTCAAGAGACTTTAAGACAAAACTTATTACTCAAGAAAAGGAGTGAAATGTATAATGGTAACTCTTTAATCTATCAGTATTATATAACAATTATAAACATATATGCACCGAACAACAGTGTCCTGAAATAAATGAAGCAAAAATGGTAGAATTAAAGAGAGAAATTTACAATTCAGCACTAAGTTAGAGACGTCAATCCCCTACTTTCAATAATGAATGGAATTAGGCAGAAGATCAATAAGAAAATATAAGACTTGAACAACACTACAAACAAACTAGATCTAACAGACTTCTATAGATTATTCCACTCAACAAAAGCCAACATTATTTTCAAGTGTACATGGAACATTCCCTAGGATAGACATATGTTAGGACATAAATTAATCATCAATGAATTTAAAAGTATTGAAATCATACAAGGTATGCTGTCTGATCATAATGGAATGAAATTAAAACCATTAGCTGACAAATGTTTAGGAAATTCACAAATATGTGGAAATTAAACAACCAATGTTTCAAAGGAAAAATCACATGGGAAATTAGAAAATATTTTGAGATAAATTAAAAGAGATCACAACATACCAACAATTATGAGATGTAGTTAAAATAGTGCTTAGTGAGAAATGTATCAGTGTAAATGCCCATATTAAAAAAGAAGAAAGATCTCAAGTCAATAACCTAAACTTCCACCTTAAGAAAGCAGGGAAATAAAAGCACTTTAAATAAGCAGAAACAAGTAAATAATAAATCTCAGATTGGAAATGAGATTAGAGTGTAGAAAAAAAAAACAAAACCTTAAAACCAAAAGTTGGTTCTTCAAGAAGATCAACAAAATTGACAAAATTTAACTAAGCTAATCAAAAAAGAGAGAAGATACAAATCACTAATTCAGGAATTAAAAGAGACATCACTACTGACCTTAGAGAAATAAAAAGGATTATAAGATATTCTATGAACAACTTTTGCCAACAAATAGGTAACCTAGATGAAATAAACCAATTCCTACAAATTCACAAGCTATAGAAATGACTCAAGAAGAAATACAATATCTGAATAGATATATAACAACTAAGTGAATTAGCCATTTTAGTCATTTTAAAACTTTCCACAAAGAAAAGCAAATGTTTTAAGATTAATCAATTCCAGTCCTCACAAAGCCTTCAAAAAAAGGTGGAGGAGGAGAAAGTGGAAGAAGTGGAGGAAGTGAGGGAGGATCATTTTTCAACTCATACTGTGAGGCTAGTATTATCTGGGTACCAAAACAAAGGAGAGATATAATGCAGAGAACAAAAACAAAGCCCAAAAAACAAAGTCTGTGGGCCAATATTCTTTGTGAATATAGACATAAAAAATCTCAACAAAATACTAGGACATGAAATCTGGCCATATGTAACTAGGATTATACAGTGTGAACAAGTTGTGTTTATCCCAGAAAGTTAAGGTTGGCCTAACATCCAAAATCAATCAATATAATACATCATATTACTAGAGTAAAGGTCAAAGACACCTAATCATTTCAATGGTGATAGGGAAAGCATTTGATATAAATCAGTTCCTGATAAAAACTCTTAACTAGGAATAAAGAAAAACTTCTACAGCCTGATCAAGGGCATGTATGAAAAACCCACACCACCATATTTAATGGTGAAAGACAGAATACTTTTCTCCTAAGATCAGAAATATGAAGACAAGATGTCACCCTTGCCTCTACTATTCATTATAGTATAGGTTCTAGCCTGGGCAGTTAGGCAAAAACTAAATAAGCTATACAGTTTGGAAATGAAAAAGTAAAACTATTTGAAGATGGTGTGATCTTGTATATATAAAATCCTAAAGAATCCACAAAACCCTATTAGAATTAATAAAAAGAACTCAGCAAATTTGTAGGATACAATGCTAGTATACAAGAATCAGCTGTATTTCTATACAGTAGCAATAAACAATCTGAAAATGAAATAAAGAAAGTAATGCCTTTGAGGACTTCCATCTTCTAATCTAACATGTAAAGAGCTTAGAAGTTGTCATCCCTCTTCTGTCCTCACAACTGAATACCAATAACTCTTCTTAGACCCATCAGAGAATAGAGGTCACAGAGTGAACGGCCACCATAAAAACTGGAGAGATAGTTGATTACAGAGAATCACAGCATACTAAGAGGAGAAGTCACTTCTGGAACTAGCAACTG
Source organism: Hyperoodon ampullatus (assembly GCF_949752795.1). NCBI lineage: Eukaryota > Metazoa > Chordata > Mammalia > Artiodactyla > Ziphiidae > Hyperoodon > Hyperoodon ampullatus. The sequence continues at coordinate 69,924,159 of NC_136914.1, read as the reverse complement.
TTATAAACAAATAAAGGGGAATTGACTCATTGCTGGAGATGGAGCTGGAACTAGACTGAGAAATAAAAACTCCCAGTGGCCCAGCCTTAGGTGGTTCCCTCACACTTTCATGAGTTTTACTTTCAGGAGCTCCACTATATTCTCAAAGTGAAGACGGGAGAAATATCCACTTGTGCAATATTTTGAAATATACTCAGACATACTTAACAAAAGCGTGTCCTCAAGGAAAATCATTTTACAGGAGCTTAACTAACTTGATTCTTACTAAAGCCTAATAAAACTTTAGGAAATGAAAGACCAACACTATCCCACTCTAGACTTTCTGTCTCACCTGAGAGAAAGGGGTTATGCTAAGAAGTATTTGTGAAGGTCTCAGCCCAGGAATATAGGTTCACTAAGGGTTTGAGACATGATAACAGGATGACAGAATGCTTCCCCATTCCTTACCACTACATCAATAAGACTCCTAAATAATAATAAGGAATTAGAGCCGAAAGAACTTCAAGGCTCAGACCTTATTTAAAGAAGGGAAACCCAAAACAACAGGGGAGACCAGAATAAGGACACTAGAGGACATTTTAGTCTCCAACATCATAGATACAGCAAACAGTAAACACAGCATAACTCCTAGCTAGATGAGCATAAAATCTCGTATTAGTATGAGACCAATTTCCTCAGTTCTTCTTATCCAATACATCATGACTGACTTTCAACCAAAAATGTTAATCCATGCTAAAACAAACAAACAAAAAACAGTTTGAAGAGACAAACCAAGCACCAGAAACAGACTTAGAGATGACAGAGATTTTGGAATTATCAGATCAGGAATTTAAAATAGTTATAATTAATTTGCTAAGAGCTCTAATGGGGAAAAAAAGGACAACATTCAAGAACACATATAAGCAGAGAGATGGAAAATTTAAGAAAATAATGCCACTTAAAATAGCATTGAAAATAAAATACTTAGAAGTAAATTGAACAAAAAAGTACAAGTCTTCTACTTGGCAACAAATTACTGTTGACAAAAATGTAAGAAGACCTAAAGAAATGGAATGATATTCCATGTTTATGAACCAGCAGTCTTAATACTGTTATGATGACAAGAGTCCCCAAACAGATTCAGTGTGATCCCTATCAAAATCCCAGCTGGATTTTTTGCATAAATTGACAAGTTGATCCTAAAACTCATACAGAAATGAAAGGCATCCAGAATAGACAAAACAATCTTGGAATAAAAAAGAGTAAAGTTGGAGGATTCACAATTCCTGATTTCAAAACTTTATACACAGCTGCAATAATCAAGACTTAGGGTACCGGCATAAGGAAAAATATATATTATATATAAAATATATATCTCAATGGAATAGGATTGGAAATAAATCCTCACATTTATGATCAACTGATTTCAACAAAGGTGCTTCAATGGAGGATAGAACAATTCTTTCAACAAATGATGCTGGGGAAGGGAAAATAGACATCCACATGCAAAATAATAAATGTGGAACCCAACCTCACACTGTGTAAAAAGTTAATTCAAAATAAATCATAGACATGTAAGAGCTAGAATAATAAAGTTCTTAAAAGAAAATATAGGAATAAATCTTTGTGACTTTGGTTTAGGCAATGGTATTCTAGAAATAACAGTAAAAGGACAGCTACAAAAGAAATACATAAATTGAACTTCTTTGAAATTAAAACATTTGTGTCTCAAAGGATATAATATTAAAAGTTAAAAATATAACTCAGTAAATAGGAATATTTGGAAAACATATTTGATAAGGGACTTACATCCAGAATACATTAAAAAATCTCATAACAATAAATGGAAAAATAATCCAAATAAAAATTAGCAAAGGATTTAAATAAACATTTCTCAAAAAAATACATAAGTTACCAATAAGCACATGAAAAGATGCTAAACATTATCCACCATTAAGGAAATGCACATCAAAAACACAATGAGGTACCGCTTCACATTCAATAAATGATTAATATCTAAAAGATTGACTGTGACAACTGTTTGTGAGGACACGAAGAAATTGGTCCCCTCAAACTTTGCTGGTGGGCTTGTAAAATTATGCATCCACTTTGAAAAACAATCTGGCAGTGCTTCAAAATAGTAAACATAGAGTTACCATATGGCCCAGCACATCCATTCCTAGGTATATGCCCCACAAACTGAAAATATATGCCCTACAAAGACTTGTACCCAAAAGTTCATAGAAGAATTATTCATAACAGCCCATAAGTGGACACAGGTCAAATGTCCTTCAACTGATGAATACATAAACAAAATTTGGTATACCTAAAATAACAGAATGTTACTCAAGTATAAAACGTTATGTAGTATTGACCCATGCCACAATATGGATGAAACTCACAAACATTATATTAATTTAAGTAAATCAGACACAAAAGGTTACATTTTGAATTATACAAATTGTCCAGATAAGGTAAACCCATAAACACAAAACATAGATTTGTAGTTGCCAGAGGATGGGGGGATGTAGGAATGCAGAGGCTGCTAATAGATATGAGGGTTTTTTGGGGGGTGACGTAAAATTCTGAAATTAGATAGTGGTGATGGTTGTACGACTCTGTGTGGGATGAATATGATATAAACCTCTGAACTGTCGACTTTAAAAAGATGAATTTTATGGTATGTGAATTGTATCTCAGAAAAGCTGTTTAAAAATAGACTAAAAATAAGTGCCACGACAATATCATGAACCTTTCAGAACCACAGTTAATCTTTGTGTGTGTGTGTGTGTGTGTGTGTGTGTGTGTGTTTCCCCACATATAAGATTCAGGGGAAAATTGCCATTTTGGTCAAATTGAGAAAATTTAAATATTAATTTTAAGTTTCATCTCAATCAAATGATCAATTAGGTTTTAACTCCTTCCAGAATATAAAGAACACCAAGAATGTATGAATATATAACAAATTATGTATTCTAAATTCACTTTCAATAAAAATATGGATCTTCTTTGACTTATGGTGGGGTTATGTTGTCATGAACCCATCGATAAACCCATCATAAGTTGCAAATACCATAAGTCAAGAATGCATTTAATGCACCTAAGTTACTGAACATCATAGCTCAGCCTATCCCACCTTAAACGTTCTCAGAACATTTACACTTGCCTACAGTTGGGTAAAATCATCTAACACAAATCCTATTTTATAAAGAAGTATTGAATCTCTCATGTAATTTGCTGAATACTGTACTGAAAGTGAAATACAGATGGTTGTAAATGTTTTGGGTGTTTACTCACGACCACGTGTGTGACTGGGAGCTGCAGCTCACTGCCGCTGCCCAGAATCACAAGAGAGTTATTGTTCCATATATCACTAGCCCCCAGAAAAGATGAACATTAATTTGATTGTGATTTATTTTACTTGAACACGATTCTAATGATGTGCATAAAGTCTTTACCTGGAATTAAAAAATTAACTCACTCATCAAAGAGCACTTACTATATATCTGACACTAAATGTATCCCAAACACATGGGCTAATTAACAGAAAGAAAACTGTATTTACAGAAATAAACCTGTATTTATATATTTACGTTGAAGATTTCTCTTCAGATTACTAAAAACCCATATATAATTTATATGATTCATATATTCAGTTTAGTTAGGGGAGGGAACATACTTACGCACTGCACATGGCATTCTCACCAAATTCTGACTGCAAATCTGTCATTTTTAATTGACAATTTTTACCCAAGCATAGAAAATAATTTACCACATAGCAAAGCTGCCTTCATTATCTAGCTCTTCCAAAAATTAAAACAAATTGGTATCTATACTATTTCCAGAATCCTAAAATACTCTGGGGATTACCACTGGCACTGCTAAATTCCAATTTGAAAACCATAATTCAAAAATACAAGGCTATATTTTACCAGCAATATGGCAAATAGCACTTCAGTCACTGCTTGAAATTTTTCTGGCTCTAAGGCAATATGCAACGTGGTTGATAATAATCAATATTAAATATTTAAGACATGAAAGATGATCTTTTTTTTACTATCATCCAAGCAAGCATCTTATAAAGTGTGTAGAGCAGAACACTAAGACTATAAAGTTGTCTGGGCAAAATTAAGAGTGAGAGAGGTTTAAAGCCAGAGAGCTTTGGAAACTAACACACATTAGATTTCATCTTCGCAAGGTCATAGCGCATATATGTACATTACAAGTTCTCAACCTTCACCCTGGGAGGAATCCTGTTTAAGTTTGCTTAATCCAGATTGTATCAAACACATTTATATCAACTTCTCTTTTTTTCTTTATCTTTTCCTAACTCCTTCTCCAAAACACACATACAAAGCATCTTTGAATATTCTAAGTTATGTCTGATTCAGGACAGGCAAAAGTAAACGTTTGCTGATTGAACAAATAACATTTCCACAATGCTTAAACAAGTGCATTGAAATCGCAGGTGCGTAATTAAAGGATGAGGCCAAGCTGAAGATCTTCTGTAGTACTGCATAACCTGTAAATAATTATATCCTCAGAAGCAAATGTGGCTAAAATTCCTTCTGGTGCTCAGGCTACCAATACAGGCACTGCTTGATGGAATGATTTAATTAATGTTTTCCTAGGACAAGTTTGAATTTAAACTGACAGTAGCTGCAATGACATACCCAGAAGGAACTTAGTTTCTAGAAAAGCTCTACATGCTCGCTTCCAGGAAGTTTCAAGGTGCTCCAAAGGGAAAAGGAGGTCCTGTCTGAAAGTCAGGCTAACACCACAAAGCATTACCCACGGGAACTTGGGGACCAGTATAGAATGGGCATGTTCTCTCTAATTTAAAGAAGCAAGTGAACACAGAACTAGGCCGCAGCACTAGCCTTAATACCATCCTATTCCTGGCCATGAAAAGAAATAAAAAATAAGTGGAATGAAACAAACCTAAGTAGAGCTGAATAAGCACTACAGAAGAATTTGGGAAATTCAATTTTTACAGGTGGACAGCATCCAACAATTCAGTCTTATATCTCCTAGGAGGTGATCCAGATCTCTTACATAATTGTCTCTTTTTTTTAATAACCAAGTGCAAAGACTTTAATAATTTTCCATTTAGGCCAGTCCCATAAACCTCTGTATGTCTTGCAAAGATTACTTCATTGTTGCCACACAACCTTCTCTGTTCCCTTCTGTGTAACGCTTAACAGGAAAATGTTAACTTATCCCGACATAGTATCTGAACTGATTTTCTCCTTCTTTAAATGGCTCCCCAAGTCTTTCGTACGTGTCACATAAAAATCAAAAGCACCATTTAATTGGAAAATGAAGCATGATGTCATGCTAGGTTTCAGAGCTTTGGGAAATGTTAACAGATAGGAGTCACAAGTGTTATTATATATTTATTTTATTTGTATGTGATAGAAGTAGTGAAAGCTTGTTCACTGATAACTTGGTTTTTTTTTTACATCTACTAGTATTCACTTTTTTAGTGTACAGTTTTATGAGTTTTAAAAAAATGTGAAGATTCTTGTAGCCACCATCACAAAACCATCCCAACACCACCCATAATTCCCCCATGCTGCCCCTTTAATCACCACTGCCAAACCTCTACCTGCACTGCCAGCCTCTAACAATCTTTCATCTGTCCCTTGCACTTTCAGAATGTCATAAATGGAAACACAAAATATTTAATCTGGCTATTGTCACTTAGAATAATGCCTCTGGAGATTCATCCAGATTGTATATGTAAATAGTTTGTTTCTTTTTGTTGCTGAATAGCATTCCATTGTATGCATACACCATAGTTTTTATCCACCTACCCACTGAAGGACATGTGGGTTGTTTCCAATTTGGGGCAACCGTGCTGCTATAAACACTACTGTGCAAGTTTATATTTGAACATAAACTTCATTTCTTTGATACCTAGAAGTAAGCTTGTAAGGTCATATGGCAATAGTATGTTTCACTTCATAATAAACTGCCAAAATGTTTTCTAGAGTGGTTGAACCATTTTGCATCATTTGAATTTGAACAAACAGGCAAAGATATGGTATTGGGAAGGATATGATTTTTTTCATAGGTAGTTTACATAAGATGGAATGATATTATTTAAACATCAAAAGATGAGACAGTGCATATTAAATAAATTCAGTTCTGTGTATCTTAAATCCAACTTATTTGGTTCATTTGTTCTTTGAAGATAAATACAGTATAAAATAAAAATTGATGAACACTAAAATGTAGTTATGTGTTACATAACTACAGTTTAGTGTGAAATCACTGCATTCCTAATTATGACTTCTGTTCTTCTAAGAACAGCTGATATTACTGAATGTTTTAAATTAGGCAACAAACTCAGCAAGACAGGTTCACTGGGAATTGTTCCCTCCCATTTCCAGGACATAGTGGCAAAGAGGACCCAAGTAAGCACAGAAAACAAATGCATAGATCAAGTCAGAAACCAAGACTGAGCCATAAGTCAACTGCAGCCAGCTACTTCAGTAGGTAAATTCTCCACCAAGTTGACTGCAGCCAGCTATTTTTAGTTCTCCACCAAGTTGTTCAGTGAGAGAGGGGGAAAGGAGAAAAAGGTGTACAAGCCATTTGCTTAGAAAGGAAGAAAAATGTGGAAAGAAACTGAATTCTTGGTGACTTCATTTGAGTTGCTGGATCAAACTGCCAGAAGAACAACATGGTCCAGTAGTTCCTGTAAATACCTTAGTATGTATGAGCTGAATTTCTGTCACTTGCCATACAAACTATCCTTATATAGATGTTATATTACAACTCTATAAGCAAACTTAAAATAATACAAAATGCAATGACAAAAGTTGGGGCGAACAGGCTGAAGATAAAGTAAAATATTGTGTTACTGTCTTTGGATGGTAGAACTATATGGCTGTATTCGTCTATTTTTAAAATCCTTACTTCCACATTTTATTTCATGAAAGAGAAATTCTTTTATTGAACAGACACATAGATTAAAAATATATTATTTCAAAATACATGTATTTCCATGAAGGACTGTACTTTTTTAAGAACATTAATTCCACAATGATGGAATACGCAGTAACAAGCCAATCATAACTTATTGAATACTAATGGCTTTATGTGCAGAAGAAAAAAATTAAAACCAACTTATTTAATTGAAAGAATATTGACTTTAGCAACTTTTATGAGTACAGAAAATTATTTAGTTTTTCTCAGCCTCAGTGTCAACATCTAAAAAATGGTAGTGGGCTTTATGTCTCTCAGTTCCTATTTTAGGCATGTGGTCAAAGAAAATGCATTATTCCAAACCCAGCCAGGATCAACATTTGAAAATGCAGTTAGATGTTTCTGGAATGTTTAAGCTCTACTTCAGTCATCCAAAGACACTCTCTTTTCTTGGGGTCTTCTTTTCCTTAAAATTAGGAAAAAAATTAAAATCTCTAGATTGTTTCTGAAATTAAAATAGAAAATCAGTGGATTTCCATTTGGTTTTTTTTTCTTCAAAACAGATTATTTCATTAAATTCTGGGTAGTCTAAAAATGGCAAATAGTCTACTTTAAGAAATAATACTTGTACTTCCTTTTAAACATCAGTGATGTTCTTAGTTTATCTCTATAGTATCCAGTTCAGTGTGTTTGGTTACCTAATTCTATCCATAAAAATGCACAATTTATTTTGGTTTGTTTTTCCAGAGACCATTGATTACAAAAATTCTTTTTCATCTGAAGAAGCAGCTTAGTAAATCTCCGGAGAAAGTTTGTTAGGCTTAAACATCCAACTGCATTAAAAAGGTCTTTACAGTTGAGCTTTTTTCAAAAATATCACAAATTAAAGATAGGGGTATAAGCATAAAGCATATTGCCAACATTATAGTATCTTCTATCAACAAAGTTAATCTGCAAAACACAAATGTTCCCAATGAATGATGCAAACATGGCTTCTTACATCCTCTTTTGACTTTCATAAATTAATCATTGTTATTGTGTCCACTCTATCTTTGGAATATAAAGTCATATTTTCCAGATTAATGCAAAGCTTCTCAAATATCTAGCGTGGGATTGGACTTGATCTTACTAGTTCATTTGTAGCAGCTAATTAAGTTTAAAAGATTCCCCCCCGGGCTTCCCTGGTGGCGCAGTGGTTGAGAGTCCGCCTGCCGATGCAGGGGACACGGGTTCGTGCCCTGGTCTGGGAAGATCCCACATGCCGCGGAGCGGCTGGGCCCGTAAGCGATGGTCGCTGAGCCTGTGTGTCCGGAGCCTGTGCTCCGCAACGGGAGAGGCCACAGCAGTGAGAGGCCCGCATACTGCAAAAAAAAAAAAAAAAAAAAAAAAAAAAAAGAAAAAAAAGATTCCCCCCAAATCTGGTGTTCATAACATCAATCAGACCCTACCTAGAGATAAGGTGAATTGCCTTTTCATTTAACCCCATAGTTTAAGCACATATACTGTAGGAGCTAGCAGTTATTTCCCTCAAAGAGTTACATTTCAGGGCATATTTGGCCCTGAAATGTTGCAATCACTAAAATGACAACTTCTGATAGAAAGTTTAAACCTTCTTTCCACCTCAAAGCCTTCACTTCAAGATGTCCTGGCTAAATTAAAAATTTCCTTTCAAAAAATAATGCTCTCTAATTCTTCTAGTGTAACCTACCATCATCCCTCATTCAGACATCTGCATTTAACTGCCTAACTAGTCCACCAGTGTCCCTCAGGCCTCTTTCCAAGGGTTTCTCCACTCATCAGCCAGACTGGAACATGACTGTGTTCATTTGCATCCAGTCTCCACAATTCACTGACTATAAACATTATGGGAGTCACTTTATCTACTGTTGCCTCAGTTTCCCCTTCTGTAGAATTGGGATTATAATAGCATTCACTGTGGAGGGCTACTGACAATTGTGTAAGTTAATATATTGAAGGCCTCAAAGAGTGCCTCCATGTAAGAAGTACTCCATCAGTGGTACTATCAGTATTACTTTTACAGTGAAACAAACACTGTATAAACAAACACTGTAAGGCCACACCCCTCCTTAAGTCAATGTCCGCATTTCAACCATGTTAGCCTGATTCCAGAGACTATGTTCCTTCTTTGCACATGTTTTCCCTGTATTTCCCTGTATTTCCATGTATTTTGCCTGGGATACTGTTTTCTTCATCCTTTACCACTACTCAATCCTTGGCTCTCAGTTCAAGCATCACTTTCTCAGAACATGTGTCTCTGACTGAACCAGCTCCACCCCTGTGCACTGCAACTTTATAAATCTCTTTTACCTACACCTTCAGAAAACCAGAAAATGTTGGTATTTTAATTTTGGAAAAATCTGTAAACATATAATTATGATGTAACTAAGTGTATAAAATATTTATAATTGGATTTTTTAAGGAACCAAGAGGAAAGACTGAATTACTCTGGAGACTAAAGCCAGGAATGACTGAACTGGTCTTATAAAAAGATGAATTGGAATCTGCCTCAAAAAGGCAAATATGGGGCTAGAAGCCACTGCTGATCAAAATGTTGGGCATGATTATGGGGGCCATGAGGATAATATCTCATTTAAAAGTCCTGCGAACCCTCCAAGTTAAGTACTATTTTTTCCACTTTAGATGTGAGAAATCTGAGGTTGAAGTAATGTGCATAAGATCCCACAGCCTACAAAACGAAGGGTCTGGAAGTGAATTTAGATCTGACTTTCCTACATCATCTTTGCACTGAAGGCACCCTTCCATATGTAGTGGCAGGTAGGGGTGAAAGAAGAAGATTCACTGAGAAACCACTGAGGCAGCAGGGTAGGTGGAGGCAGGCTAGAAGTAACATTGGTAAATGAGGCTAAGAAGACAGGTCAAGACAAAAGCATAAAGAGTTTTATATGTTCCCAGGGAGAGCGAAGGATCTCATCGAAGCAAGTCAAGCAAAGGGAAGCTGTCTTCTCAACAGGCCCAACAGGAACTGGACTCACTTTCTCTGGGAACCTAGATGGCCCTCTCCTCTCCCCTCTCTCTCCACTCTCAGGACCACCTTTTCATACTTACTCATGAACTGACATGTCTGCCAGCCCTCACAGGTTGGCACCCCACACAAACGGACTGCAACTGCTTGGTCTCACAGTTAGTTAGAACCACTGTTAGAGGAGATCCTTCCTTGACCCTCTGTGCTATGCTAGAGGGTGCAGAATCACAGAGTACAAAGAGAAGTCAAGGGGCAAAGTTAGTTTCCCTACTGGGCAGCTCTGAGTTAGAACGGGCATTCCAAAAGTAGGTCAACTAGATATGCCATACTAAAGAGCTTGAACTTTATCCTGAAAGCTAGGTTAACAGTTCCTAAAATACTGCTGAACATTGATTTGCAATAGATTTGTGCAAATTAGTCACACTCAACAGTCAATGTAGTATTCTTTGAACTCTTGGAAGATGTGCCGTGATTAAATATTGATTGTATCTAGCTTAAAATTCGCAAGAAACCATCTAACACAGAAACTGGGAGGTAACATGTTTGTGATCTTTTAATAGAACACATTTATCAGTGTATTGAGAATTAGCAGAATAAACAATTGTGTACACCAAAAATGAGAGCTATAAGTATTTCCATATTTAAGGGAAGACATAAGCCCACAAATTACCTGAATATGCCTACAGCACAGACTTCAGTTTGCAGGAAAATACCTCAGTATTTTTTTAGTTATGTTCGAGAGAAAAAAAGGACATAATTAATTGTTATTTCTTGTTCTAACAATTTTACAGTTCACAGTAAGCGTTGCAAAATGGACTCTGTCACAGAGCCAAAACAAGTTTTCTCTTGACTGGAAACACTCAAATTCATAAAGAAATCACTTTCTTTAAAACAAATTCAAATGTGCTTTAATAATTAAGGGAAAAAATAATAATGTGGTCTCCCTACAATCATTCCTACATTAAACTCTGTATGTCAAAATCAAAATTATTTTTATGCATGATGGCAGTTTCCCACTAACAATTTTCTATATTGACTAACAATCTTATGTAACATAATTACAAGACTCCTGCTTGTGTATTTTTCGTTCTCTTTGCTTTCATCTGAATACAAATTAAGTGTAATCACTAGCAAACCTTTATGGTAGATGCTTACAATGTAATGCCACAACAGAGCTATGTAAAATGAACCTAATCGGAAAGGCCTTGAAATACTTCTTCCCTTAACAATAGGACGTGCAACTATATGAAGGAAAATTTCCAGACTGAGTGATTTTCTGAATTAAAAAAATGGGTGAGTATGTGAAGGCAGATTGACTGCTCATAAATTGCTTTCATTCCTAAAACTCTGCTGAATATTCCCATCTTATGATCTACCAGTACATGCAAGTCAACATTAAACCCAAACTCCCTATGATCTATGACTGTTTCTCACAATGGTTAATTATACTGTAAATCTGGCTGGGCTACAGTGCCCAGTTATTTGGTCAAATGCTAGTCTGGATGTTGCTGTGAAGGTCTTTCATAGATGTGATCAACATTTATGATCAGTTGACTTAAATAAAGGAGATTATTCTTTTTCTTTTTTTTTTCTTTTTTGTGGTACGCGGGCCTCTCACTGTTGTGGCCTCTCCCATTGCAGAGCACAGGCTCCAGGCACGCAGGCTCAGTGGCCATGGCTCACGGGCCTAGCCACTCCACAGCACATGGGATCTTCCCGGACCGGGGCACAAACCTGTGTCCCCTGCATCGGCAGGCGGACTCTCAACCACTGCGCCACCAGGGAAGCCCCCTAAAGGAGATTATTCTTGATAATGTGGGTGGGTCTCAGCCCAATCAGTGGAAGGTCCTAAGAGTAAAAACTGAAGTTTCCCAAACGAAGGAATTCTACCTCAAGTTTGTCATACAGAAATCATGCCTAAGTTTCTAGCCTGCTGGCCTGCTTTATAGATTTTGGACTTGCCAGTCCTTATAATCACAGGAGCTAATTACTTAAAAATATATCTGTTTATACACAAACACACACACATATGCTATTGGATCTGTTCCTCTGGAGGACCCTTACTGATATATTTGCATTTAATACCTTCTTCTCTTTATGATTTTGGCCCTATCTATTATTAACACAATATCTTTCCTTAAATTGAATTTAAAGTAACTCCTTATTTTTATTTGCCTAATCCTAAGGAACAGAACCATAAAGTCACAAACTTGATGTGTTAATTTTTTTCTATGACACATTAATATAGAACTATTGACATTTTAAAATGGTCATCCACATGAAACCTGAAATCATGCTGGTTGTTCCTATACCACTTTAGGGAAGCATACCCTGAATTCACTTTTCTTCTTCCCTTCATTTGATTAATAGAATAAAATTTCTCCTACTATGTGGAATCAAACTATCTACTATTTCACCTCTCTATTTTTGCCACATAGGTTAATTCCTTCTTATCTTTCCACTCAAATTAAGCTTTGTGAGCAATTACTGAATATGGTCATGTGCATATCATCTTATTCATTATTGTATTCTACACTTATATAATGAGGACTGTTTCCTAATGGAAGAATTGATAATGAAGACCATGAGAGTACATAGACACATGCTACAACATGAATGAACCTTGAAACATTATGGTAAGTGAAAGAAGCCAGACAGAAAAGGCTACATATTATATGAGTCAATTTACATGGAACACCCAGAAAAGGCAAATCCACAGAGACAGCAAGTAGATTATCAGTTGCTAGGGGCTGGAGGGAGAAGGAAATGGGAAGTGACTGCTAACGGGTATGTTTTTTGGGGGGTGAGGGTGACAAAAATGTCTTGGAATTGGGTAGTTTTGATGGTTGGTCAATCTACTAAAACAATTGAATTGTACACTCTAAAAGGGTCAGTTTCATGGTAGTTGAATTATATCTCAATAAAAAGAGTTCACAGATATAGTTCTGAAACTTAGAAATATTGCTTTATCAATTCTACTAATATTTTTTCATATATCAGCACCATGGAATTAGTCTCAAATAAAAAGTAATGTGTGATTGTTTTCTTTCTTTGTAATAAACAAAATAATATTGTGTCATAAAATTGACTGCATCTTACTCAATAAAATATGACTATATTTCTGATTTTACTTGCCACTAGGTACAAACTATTGAAAAATCTATATTTCAAAGAATTGTTACTGTAAAGAAATCAATTGTTGCTTTTTTACTTCAAAATATTTAAACTAAATCTACTCAGTATGTAATCAGTTTTGTTTCATAAAGATGAGAACTGTGGCAGATTTTTAAATAGCCACAATCCTTTAACACTATTCCCAGTAGGCACTGGGCTTTATATTCCCTCTCCTGTGTCTGGGTGGGCTGTAACTGCTTCCATCAATAGAGTATAAAGGCGGCCATACTGGGTGAATTCCAAGGTCAGAGAAGGCCACACAGCTTCCCCTGATTCTCTTAGGATGCTTGCTCAGGGGAAAGCCAATCGCCATATAAGAAGTCTGGTTATTTTAAGACTACCAAACCGAAGAGGTCACACGCAGGTGTTTGGTTGACAGCATCAGCTGCCAGCCATCTGAGCAAGCCTCTCAGATGTGTAGCCCAATCAAACCTCCAGATAACAGCAGCCTAGACCACACCTAACTGCTACAGGTGTGAGGCATCCCAGGTGAGAACTCCCACTCGTGCCCTTCCTGAGTTCCCGAACCAAAAAACCATGAGCAAAATTCAACAGTGGTTGTTTCACACTCTCAGTTTTAGAGTAATTTATTATGTGGCAATAGTAACTAGAACAAGATACAGTGAAGAAGGTCATCTTTTCTTTGATAATAACCCATCCGGGCAACTCAGCAGCTGGCACAAACCTAGGGCACATTTTTATTACACTTGCTTCACAACAGAATGTTGACTACTATATACTAATAGGCTCTGACCTGTTTTTTAATCCAGTTCAGCCCTTCGTTTATCCAGGCTCTGGTTCCTTTCCTTTATCCTCCGTCAAAATATGCTTTTATGTATTCTTAATGGAGTGCTAAGTCATTATTTATAAATACATTTGAAAACATAAATACAGGCATTTTCTAAACCACCATTGGTTTCTTTCAACTGCTGTATGCTTATATGCTACTATTAAATAAATTGTAAACCTGCCATATGTTTGATATTCAGTTAGTGAAGTCTGATTCAGCACAAATAAAAAGGACTTACTTAATTTGGAAATGCTTTACTTTGGACCTAATTATTGCAGTAATTGGTAGACAGTCTTATTACTCTGAACATTTTTTTTTCTGACAATAAGCCTTCCATAGTTTTTAGACGGAATTCTCATTACCCATAAAAATGCCCAAATTTCTCTTCTTGATATACTAGGTACCCTATCATATGGTGCCACCTTAGTTTTCCCATTTCCTATTATTTCCCTCCAGGTACACTATATACCAGTTTCAGTAAAAACCTGGCAGATGGTATCATACACAGTCACTTATTCCATTTCCAAACGTTGAAGTTCCACGTGTGGAAAAGTGTCTTCACCGTATCTGCAAGACTGAGGTTTCATCAGCTTACAGATTTTCTAGTCTTTAAAGTTTCCTATAGATTCTTAGTTATAAATAGCATCTTCCTCCTTGGAAATAGAGTACCACTCCTAACGTGCATGATTTTTTCTCTTGTATTATTTCTATCATTCTACATAAATATTGGTCACAAATGCTTTCCTGGAACAGATGCTTAGCAAATGCCACTGAACAAAACCACAAAAGAACAAATGTATAGGGGTGTAAATCAATGAAATGCTGAATTCAGTTTTGTCTAACTCCTTCCATAAGAGTAGTCAACATATTTCTAAAATTTTCATCAAGAAATGAATGAAGTTTTGTAATATATAATAACTTTTTAATAGTAAAAAAATTTTGTAAATGTATCTGTCTTTGTGTGAAAAGACACCTCTTATGCTAAATTGATCCATTTCATGAACTAGTTAAAAGATCATGTCTGCCAAGGGCACATCCATTATCCTTTGAAGAAGACTGGCTTATAACCATGAACTCCTTGAGAAAACATCAGTCTTAAGAAAACCCAAATGAGTTTTAGAAAACAAGGAAAATACTTATGTAGCTTTTAACATTAGCCTTGTAGAAAAAAACCATCTTGTTCCAGAGCAATGGCTCTCTTTCACCTTATATTATTTTTCATCAATTATTAGACCAAAGTATGAAGGTCCTGCCACTGTCAGAAAAATAACTGAGAAGGGCAAAGATTTTACAAAGTTTCCATTAATTTATTCATCCCTATTAAGTTTAAAGAATTAAATCTCCTCTACCAAACTCATCAAATTGTATACATTATATATGTGCAGCTCTTTGTGTATTGATTACACCTCAATAAAGTTTAAATTCCCTCTAATGTTGGAGTAAATTGTTGCTCTAACACATGAAAGGCACTTTTTAGTGGATGGAGGAACTGATAATCATTGCAAATACCTTATCCCATATATGGCCACAAATTCAGAACCTGTGTTAGAATGTAACACAGCACACTTGTAGTTTATATGGAGATTGAGGGAGAGTGAACTTTTAGCCATATCTCAAAGCCCTTGTATGGGCTGTGATGGAACAACCTTGCCAACAATCTTTGATCACTTGACAAGTACTCTTTTTTGGGGGTTTTTCTCAAATATCCTCTGAGAAAGTCTTCTGTGACCATGATCTCTAATTACCTGTGCTTTCTAGTCTCTATAATAGTACCCTATTTGCTGCCTTCCCAGCCTTTCAAAATTCATTATTATTTTTCTCATTTTTCCCTATTTTAACTTGTCTTCCCTGCTATTGTATAAGCTTCCTGAGGAGCTTTTCTTGTTCCCCATTGCATCCACAGCTTCATTCAGATTGCTGAGCAGAGAGTAAGCACTCAATACACTTTTAACAGTTACAACAATAGGATAAGAGTTATAAGTATCTACAGATGGCTCCCAACTTACGATGGTTCGACTTAGGATTTTCTGACTTTAAGAGGGTGTGAAAGACATGTGCATTCAGTAGAAACTGTACTTTGAATTTTTTGATCTTTTACTAGGCTAGCGACATGCGGTACCATACTCTCTGGTGATGCTGCGAGCAGCAGCAGTCACAGCTCCCAGCAAGCCACTCAGTCACCAGGGTAAACAACCCATATACTTACAACACTTCTGGACCCATAAAACCATTGTTTGTCACTTTCAGTAAATTCAATAAATTACATGAGATATCCAACACTATTATACAACAGGCTTTGTGCTAGATGATTTTTGCTCAACAGTAGGCTAATGTAAGTGTTCTGAGTACATTTAAGGTAGGCTTGGCTAAGCTATGATGTTTGATAGGTTAGGCACATCAAAGGCATTTTTGATTTATGGTATTTTCAACTTAGATGGATTTATCAGGATGTAACCTCATCATAAGTCGAAGAAGCTCTATAGAGTCGACTTAAGCCAATCACAGAGCTAAACTAAGCATGTTAAAGGGTTACCTCAAGTATTCTTCATACCGGCTTTACAAGGCACATAATCATTCTCCTCATTTTACAGATGAGTTAACTGATACACATAGATTATTTAACTTTCACACAATCACAAGTTAATAAGTGAAAAATATGACTCTAGACTCATGGTCATCTGCTTCAAAAACAAATTTCATCACCACTGTGCCCTTCTATTAGGGCAGATTGCTTCTGCATCCCCCCCATGGTGCACATATTCTAAGAAGATAATTCTTGTTCAAGACAATTTAGGGATAAAAAAGGCTAAGACTTTTAAAAGTATATAGAAATAGTTCATACTTGTGAGAGTCCAATTTTAACTGCTCTCTTCTATTTCCCTTTTATGTCTAAATGAGGGTTCCCAGCCACTAACTAAGCTGTTTTCCCAGAACTATTTCTTGTGGTGATTCTGAAAAGAAAAAGAGTGGGAGTCTTTGAAGAAGGCTGTTGGGTAAAGCAGAACAAGGAAAAGAAATAGGATATAGAGATGTCTTGAATGTAAAAATTAACCACAAAAATAATGATAGGATTCCCATTTGAGTTCTGGAAATGAAAGGTCCATGAAAATTAATTACATCCTAGAGAGATGTCATAGGAGAAAATAGTTCAATTTAGTACTTAGATCGATTAAAACAGTACGCATTTCAACGTAAAATAGACCAAATGGCCAAGTCAATGAATTTCTAAGCTCACACAGTTGGTGACAGTTTTTATATACTCAAAATATTAATAAGAAAAAAATCTTCAAGTCAGAATACAGTATTCCATCCTCCCTCTAACTGGGTGCATAACACTGGGCAAGTCACTGTATCTCTCTAAGCCTTGTTTTCTTTGTCTCTAAATTAGGCAATCATAACTGCTCTGTGTGTCTCCCAGGGTTACTACAGGATTCCAAGTACATAATGCATCAAGGCATCCAGAGAGGTGTGGAACCTTTAAAGGTCTGTCACTCTCACTTGGATGAGCATTATCTCTGAGCACCTGAGGCATAATTCACAAGTTACTGAATGAGGTGGAGACACAATTAACAGAGGAACTACTTTGCATGAACTTGGAGTGAGACCCTGACAATGTCTTTTAACTTTCCTGAGTCAATCTCTTTTCACCTCCCTGGTTTGTAAAATGACATCCATGAAAGTGCTCTGAAAGCAGCAATATGCTGTAGAGATGTGAGGTATTATCATGGTGGCTGCTATTTGAGTTATTTTCTGTTTGTTGTACTCTGATTAATTTTTCAGAAGACAGATATTCCCAGTGAGGAACAGAAGGGTTTTTGTCCTCATCTTCTATTACCCAAGGCTTAAAATACTATGAATATATGATTTAACAGTATAATTGCTAGATAGAAAATTAAGGTAGATTTAGCCTCTAATTCATCCAACCCCAATGTTAAAATATCCTTAATAATATGATAGGTTGGCCAAAATTACTAATACTATTTGAGGCATCACCTTGCTGTCCTATCTTTGTGCATTTTGACAACATTGATCTTGGTATTATCAGAAACAGAGCAATACAAATTATTTTTAATGCACCATGTCCCAAAGCTAATGGTTGGACAAAATTAGAAAAATGGAGCTCAAGAATATCTATCCAAATCAGGAGAACAATATTCTCAAACCTAGTTTTCTAAATTAACCTTACAGGGTCCAATTATTTGCAAACGTCTTTAATAATTCTTCAAAACAATAAGGCTGAGATCAAAGCTAGGAAAGCTCTCTCCACAAAAAAAAGCCTTTCTCATGCCTTTAAAACAGTATCTCTTCCTACTCCTCCCCTCTTTCACTGTGTTCCAGCCGCCATGGCCATCTTTCAGGTTCCCAAATAAGCCAACTCGCTCCCAGTTCAGGGCCTCTGCACAAACTTCTCTGCCTGGGATGCTCTTCCCCACTGCTGTCCACACAGCCTTCAAGTTTCTTCTCAGCCTTCATGTTTCACCTTCACGTATTGTATTACTGACTTGCCAAGAGAGGCCTCTTTTGACCACTTGTCAGAGGACTTGCCCAATTTGCTTAGTACCCTCTCTGTCTTCAACCACAATACCATCATAATTTCCTTTGCAGAACTTCATCACTTGGTTCTAAGTTTCATAAAGACAGAGGTTTTTGTCTGTCACTTACCACTCTTGATCCAGCTTCTAACTCAGTGCATCAGACACTTAAGCAGTATTTATTGGACGGATGAGAGGAAACTTTAATTCACTATCCATAGCAAGTCTTTATGAAGTACCCTCTCTGTGCCAGAACCTGTGCTCTGTGCTGACAGGGATGGAAAAATGAGGAGCCTATTAGAATCTCAAGGAGCTCACAGACTTGTTAATGATATTGAATGCAAAAATCGGTCCCCTTTCCCCATATAATTATGCTTCCTATACATTAGCTCAGACCCTATAAAATTAACTTTATTAGACTTCA
Organism: Hyperoodon ampullatus; assembly: GCF_949752795.1. Classification (NCBI taxonomy): domain Eukaryota; kingdom Metazoa; phylum Chordata; class Mammalia; order Artiodactyla; family Ziphiidae; genus Hyperoodon; species Hyperoodon ampullatus. The sequence goes on along the minus strand of NC_136914.1, from coordinate 69,905,323 downwards.
CTATGGCAAATGGCATCCTAATCTTCAAAATTACTAATTCCCTAGTAAAATATACAGAAAGAAGAGTCATCTCTGAAACATTTCCCCATAGCCTAAAAAACCTCTTATGTAAGAAAGCTTACTTCTGCTTAATATCCATCCATCCATCCATCCCTCCCTGCCTCCATCCATCCAACCAACAAATATAGCACAAAATAGGGATTAAGATAGTAGTAGGATCTGGAGTAAGAGAGTGTAGATCTAGATTGCAGCTTCTCTACTTATGTTGTGTGACTTTCGCAAGGCTGTGCCTCAGATGCCCTAGCTGTAAAATCAGACAATAAAAGTGTGTTATTAGGTGATGTTAGGACCTGACAGTGTCCAACACTGACCAAGCCCTGGACAACTCCATCCTGCCCAGGCCTCTGAGTTCCCTGTGGGGCAGCATAGGACCCCACCAGCCCTTGTTGTACAGGAAGGTCCAAGAAGATCCTCTTGAAAAGGGTGAGCTATGTAGCCCTAGGTGGGTTTATGAATTTGAAGGACCCAACTCTTCTCCTTTTCTGTATTCAGATCAATCATTTATACATTTATACCAAGGTTTAAATGCCTTCTCTTTACCTGTGATATATACTCAGGAGGAAAAAAAACCTCAAATATCAGAATGTAATTTTAAGCATTAATGGGACAGTTCATTCAGCCTCAGGGTTAGTGTAATTCTTCCCTATATCTAAACCCTTAAGTCAACTTAGGTCAGCAAACCTGAGGTCACAAAATTCCATATATAATTCAAAGCATACAAGGTAATTTTCTCAAGTATTAGTTAAAATTTAAATCCTAAAAATTATGTTGAGGTCAGGGTTATCATTCCCATTTCACAGATGGGAAAGCTAAGACCTTGAGAGTTGGCATAGTATGTCCAAAGCCACAGTGCTGACAAGAAATTAAAATGAGCACTAGAATGCAGGTCTTTTGATCAATAGTCTCTGGCTCTTTCTGCCATCCCCCCTGCATTTTTATATAAGCAAAGAATTCTGCACTCTCTTAAGTGTCCTAACTTCTAGAAATATCCCCAACGGCCAGAGTCATATGAAAATTTATGATATGTAAACTGCTATCTTCCTTTAAAATTATCTTTATATATATATATATATATATATATATATACATATATATATATTAAAAGCTCATGTTTTAAATCATATGCATGAAAATAGATGTTGTTGGGGAAAAATGTTTAAATCTCAAGATTGAAAAGTGATTTTGAAATATGCATGCCCTTTTCCAGCTTAGGGGGAAGAGTGACATATAATCTATAAATTATAGTGGAATCTTGTTAATTCTAATGAGTATCTGTTAGGGCTGTTGCCAATTAATGAATCTTGCAAACAATTAAATGACATAAAATGTTGGCTAAAGGGTAGTTTTTCTGAATGGGGGAGGGGTGTGTTCTTTTTTGCTGCTGATGACAATCTGGAGACTCCAAATAGACTATGAAAGGATTTATAGGGCTTGATTGATGGGAGGCTCAAATGAATAGAGTTTTCACTGGGAGAAAAGGGTCAATATTTCAACATTAAGTCAATGGTTTTATGAAGTCCCATGGAAACTGCTCTGAAAGTAATTACTCAACATGAATGCCTCCTCGTGTTTTCATATGTTTCAGACGAGAGGGTTTGTCAGACCTTTCCTGTGGTTGCATTTCCATTCCTTGGTCTCAAGCTGGGAAGATTATTTCTGTCAAAGATCACATAGATCCCTTTAAATAACAACAATAGGTATGAACAACACGTATTTTGAGCCAGCTATCTTTTTAAAAACAGTGAAAAACTAAATGATTAAGATACAGTTCAACTGTCATCTTTGTCAAAATCAAAAGCAAAAAGGAGAGACAGAATCTCAGAGAAAATAGCCTGGGACCAACACAAGCAAACACAGTGATCAATTTTCTGTGTAATGATTTATTCAGTATGTCATTACTGGTGCATGCACACACACACACACACACACACAGATACAACCATTTTTCCACTTTATACTGAATGTCGTATAATGACGGAAAGTGTTACTGATTTCTTTTACATTGTAGGCAGAGGAGGATATGTATTACAATAAACTTCAGGTTAATGATGTTGAAAGAAGTTTTACACTCCACAATGCACTGGCAGTGCCCGGAAGGATAAGGAGAGAAATAAATGAATAAAAGAATTTCTCACTTAGAAAATATCACTTAAAGTGTCAAGATCATAAGATCTGGCCTGTTCATGAGCACTGAGTTGGGACAGCTTTGCCTGGGGGCCCTTCCTGAGCAACAACAGAAAATAAACAAAATAGGGAAAGGAATAAAACCATCTGTTCAGTTATAAAAGAAGTGCTGGTCCTCCCCACAAAGTAGACCTTCTTACAATAACTAAAGAAGCACAACTCTATACACAAGTTTATTTTCTTCTTGGTCTTGAATTTCATGGCTAAAAATAGTGGTCAATTATTTTGGGGAAAAATTACCACCAGCATACTTTATTTCTATGACTGTTTATTCTTAATGTACATCCTCACAATTGCTTTTTTAAAAATAGATATGCAACATACTAATTAATACCTAATAATAACTTAAAGGCAGATTTATAAGCAAAGTATCTATACTCAGAAGATTTCAAATACTCTCTCAAAAAGTATCAACATGGCTATATATCACCATGATTTAATCATGGGGTTTTATCACAGAAATCTAATTTATTAAGTCAATTTCTGATATTTCTCAAAATCAACTATATAAGATAATTTTTTAATCTGTTGCATATGAAAATTGTTTTAAATAACTGAATAAAGCCTATAAGTAAACAGAACCTCATCTCACAAACTTTCAGGCTCTCTCATCCATATTTTGTTTTCCATAATTTTAAATGGCATCTAATATCTGCTTTTCCAAACTTGACGCAAAAAAAAAAAGCTTAATAAACCTTGAGAAAACCGGGTTGAATTATCTAGAGGTAAATATAAAAGGTAACTTAATCCAAATAAAACAGAAAATAAGAACAATTCAAATAAATTCTATTTGTAAATTGACTAGATTTATGGCTCCTATTGTCCTAAGATCAAGAGCTTTGAGGCCCCTAGCATTAGACCCCTAAAAAATATGCAAAGAAACACCTTGAAAGCCACTCCCAGTGTCTTACATCCAGGTAACCCTCATGTAAGAGAGGGGAGCAAAAATACCCTGTGATCTATAGAGCCAGAGGTCAAAATATCGAGTTGTCCCAATCCTGCCTTGTACTGGAATCTCTGCCCCCTATTCCCTCTGCATAGAAGTAAATATATATCTATATATCTATGTAAGTATAGATATATACGGATATAGATAGATGAATGTTATACATAATCTCATATTGTAAATCATATATATATCATTTGTCTTCTAGGTCTAGCTTGTATGCCAACTCTTTCCAGGAATCACCCTGATTTATCCTGTTGAGGTAACTCATTGATAACCTTCTTGCTCCAGGAAACACTTGGTGGTGAGGACAATGATGGAGTTCCTCTGTGACCCTGTCTGAGAGGGTACGGTAATTAGTATCTTGTTTCAGAGTTATCTTCATGCACATCTTTTCCCCCACTAGGTCAGAACTGCTAGATCTTCAGGAGAGATAGCACAGGTGAGATATGGACTTGGAATTTTGAGCCAGACAAACCTCAGTTTGATCTTTTCTGCACTGAGAATCAACCTCATATACTGGACCAAGTTATTTAACCTCTCAGGTCTTGCTGTTCTAAGTATAGTACACGGACCAGCAGCATCAGTTCACCTGGAATTTGTTAGATATGCAGAACCTCAGGTCCCATCCAGACCCAGTGAATCAGAAGCTGCATTTTATCAAAATCCATCTTTGATTTGTATGCAGATGAAATTGTGAGAAGTGCTTCTCTCAGGAACCTTCCATTTCCTCATCTACAAAATTCACACACCAGTAGCTAACTCCCAGGGAGGCTGAGAGGATCGATTATATATGTAAAATGCTCATCTCAGTACCTGACGTGTGATTTGGGCCTGATGAATGGTAATTTTACTTTTTCTTATTAATATTACTGACGGTGCTGTGTATTATTACCAGACAGTTTTATCACTTAAACTTTCTGAGATGCATCTCTAAAACTGGGATAATTATATATGTTTTCTATGATTTCTTTTTCTGAGGAGTAAATCATTTAATATCTGTAAACTGTCAATATGGTGCGTGATTTTCATTACCTTTTCCCAACCCTCCTGCTTAGGGGCAGACATCAATTTGAAGCCTCTTTGCACATTCTCAGTGGCTTTCAGGGAGCAGGCATTTGATGAGTGGCACAGAAACACATCGAGGGTGTTTTAGATGCCTACATAATCCTATTTCTGCAGACAGTCCTATAAATTTCCAAAAGCTAAATTAAATGGAAGAAACAATTAACAAACGTCTATGTGCACATAGCAAAATATGATGACTTTTCATCGATGTTTCTTTAGCTCATATAAATCCCTAGCTTCAGTTCCTTGGTCATTAATACTCAGGCATGGGAAATTAAAAGTTTCTTTATTGAACTTCACTATAACTACATTTTCCTTTAATGTTTTAATAAAAGCATTTTTTATTGTACTTGTATTTATTTACAAATGCCCTGGATTTGAATTGGTATATCTACTCTATTTGGTATGTCCAGGAAAAAAAAAAAAAGGATTACCCTGCTGTTCAACATAGCCATGGTTGTTTTGGTGCTTTATTTTTATCGTTTACCTATTTAGCTGAATGCATGTTTCGATTAAATGGACTTGGTAAAGACTGATTCTAATTAAACTAAAAAGAAGCCATGAATCCCCGATAGTGAGATGAATAAACTGTGCTGAGAATAAATAGGATGCACAAACAGGCATCAATGTCAAAATTAACTACCACTTGTCATAATCTCAGAAACTGAGGTAGGTTGTTAAAGCATATTCCAATGGCAGTCTTGCACTACATCCCTTAGCAATCCTGTGTTGAACTGATTCATCCTGATTCCTTCTGAATCTAAGGGGCAGATGAGAAATTTGCAGTGGGAGAAGCACCACTGTCAAGTGAGAAATCAGCTCAAGTCCATTCAGATTCCTTCTGCCTCATTTCCAAACTGCTCTGACAGGTCCTAGAGACCAAAGTGATCAGGAGCACGACTTAATTGTGTCTCTCTTGGACACCATTGCTTCTCTATTTGTTCAAGCTCTCTCCTCCCTTGCTTTGCAGTAAAAATGTATATTTCTTAGACCTTTTAGAAGATGACTTTTTCCCCTTCCTGTAATCTAAAGTCCACTTTAAAATGTGAGTTTCATTACCTACAATGCCTAAGTTCAATTATCTTTTAAAAAGTGCTTGTTATCCTCTTACTAAATTCACAATGATGGCAAAATTTGGTAGATCCCAACTGGAGCCAAAGTCGCTGATTTGGGCTCACTTTTTCAAATTAGCTTAGTCACCTTCTCAACTCCTTTCAGAACTTGGGGAAGGCCACAGTGACCCAATAAAAGGTACTGAAAATAGGTCCTACCTTTTCAGGGACTTTCTCTAGATTTTAAACATCTCTCCTAATTCCCAAACCACTCCCCTTCTCCTGGTGTCTCCAGTGGGCCTCCTATTGGCTTGTATTTTGTTTCTCTCCCCTTGCTCAGCACTTTCACAGGGATGCTTCTGCTGGCCTTGATCTTGGCTTTCCTACCTCCCTTAGTTCTGTTGGTCCTGAGGCCCCAGGGCCACCCCAGCCAGCCCTGCAAGTCTTGCCCACACCCTGGATTTCTGCAGGGCACTCTACCTATTTCATAGATTATCCACCATTGCCCAGAGGGGAATTTCAGGAAGAACTCTTGTCAGTGAGTGACAAGTCAGAACTGGACTCCTCTCCTCACATACACTATATGTGCTGGAAGACAGACTGCTCTTTGAGGGTAAGGATAATAGCAGGGTCTTCAAAAGCTGGTGGCAGGAGGTCTTCCTCAGCCTTTCTTTGCCCCTCTATCAGAAGGCAGCTGATGTATTTGACTTTTACTCTCTGGGATAAGATGGTTCTCATTAACTGTCTGAAAGGTAGTGTGGAGGTGAGAGCAGCTACTCTCTCTTTGTGAAGAGGGATGTTATCTGTCTTTAAAAGAAAAATATTGGTTTAGCTTCCATACCACATATTTCTTGAAAGAGAATGGTAGTTTTCCCTTTTGCATTACAAAGTGTACTTGTAAAAATAAGGTAGCAAATTCATTTTTGACAGACGTTTTAAAACTGTGGCATTTAGGAGCTAGCCAGTGGCTTTTGCTTTTTCTCTGAATAACAAATGTTCAAAAGATTTGAACTAAATAGGATAAGCAGAAACTGCCATGACTGAATAGTCAGGACAATACATATTCAGGTGTTTCTTCCTAATTGGATCACTGTCTTTAATTGTATTTCTTGCATAGACAAAGAAAGACCTTGGGACCATGCACTCATTATGAAATTCAAATGATGTTTCCCTTCATTACAAGAGGATTTTGTTTTTTAATGAATACTTTTTGTATTCTAAATGCCAATTCAACTTCAAGAATCAATATACTATAAGCCACATAATTTGGGAACACCTTTCTCTTCCCAATGAGCATTCTTATCCTGGCGTGAGATGTGTTCAACCAGATTAAACAGCTTAACATATTCAGGCAATGAAGGTAGTAGCTCTAGGAGTCTAGAAATTGACAGGGAGAGAAGAGACACCTGAGGGAAGTAAGGAGGCAAAAGCAGGTCCTCACCTTCCAGGATGAGCAAGCAACCATCTGACCACAACCAAGAGGGACACTGAGTGAAGCAACTTGGTTAGAGGGATGATAGACAAAACAAAAGGCACAAACATGATATGAGGGGCCATGCTCTTCCGTCTTCAGGGACACACAGAGAGACAAGAATGGGACAAGTTTGAGGGTCTGAAATCTGGCAAGCAAGGGCTATAGACTTTGAGAGGTTAATAGCAAATTCAAGTGACGATATCCAGCATCTATAAAGTATAAGACCTAGGCAATATCCCTGTTACACTTATATGAACAAAGAAGCCTTATATATTCATGGTTTAACTTTGCACGATTCCAATAGGCATGAATTTCAGTTACCACGGCTTAGCTAAATAACAACAGTACCCTAAAAATAGAGCTCACATTTCAGTTTTAACTATGAGTATCTGCATAAACTACAAATTTCCCTGCAAAGCTCTTCAGTCCACAAATCACCATGTGCATAACACATAGACATCATGATCAGTGATGAATCATGTCACTCCTTTCAAAGTCTGTCAATGATTGGTCACTGCACATACGTCAGTTCATAGCAAAGCGTGTAGCCATGTTGCCTCCTTTTCTTCTAGTGATAAACCCAAGTGGCATTTTTTAAAAATTGAAAGTCAAAAAAGTGAATTGGTTAACAAAGATGAAAGTACAATGAAGAAAAAAAAGTAATACAGCTGGAAGTGACATTCAAATGGAACATAAACAAAGTGATAGGAGCAATAGCTGACTATGGGAATATTGACACTTCTGCCACTTGAGAGAACTTGTTACACAGCTGGAGAAACTTAGTGAAGACAAAATTATTGATGTAAATATGGAAAGTGACTGTGATAAAAAGGATGAAAATGTTCCAGAGGAAGTAAGTCTATCAAAAAAAAAATTTACATTAACAGAACTCTTGGGGACATTTCCCACCATTGAAAATTCAAAGGATAAAATGTTAGAAGCTTATCCAAACTTAGAAAGGAGTATGTCAATTTGCCAAGGTATAGAAAAGTCATTCATTCCATATTGTAAATTAAATAACTAGAAGAAGGCAAGCCCTGTCCAACTACCTCTGATAAGATTCTAACAAAAAAATACATTTAAATTTTTAATGTTTTAAATTAAAATATATTAAATAAATATCAGCTTTACTATTTTTGCATTTCCCTATAAATTTATACCTAACATTAAGAGTGTTTTTAATTACTGTTTTTGTTTTAACAAAAATTTTTAAACGACACAGGGCAATAAGAATTTAGTCCATTCATTATTAAAGTCAGTTTGAGCAGTTTCAGCTTGCATAGTTGTTTTATAACCCAACACTGCCATGAAAAGCAAGGACTGTTTGGATGGATGGACAGATGAAAAGGATGGATGGATGGATAGGTAGATAGATAGATGTTATATTGTCTATAAATTATTTATAACAATGACCCACTGGAGCTATTGGGCACTTGGGGGTCAGGTGATCCTGTGCTTCATGGGACTCATTTTGCGGTCTCATATTGCTGAAAGGGCAGTAACTACATGGAATATATTCTCCTTATATTGATAGCAGATGCCAAAAAAGCAACCTCAACCTCACAAGTCCATTTCAAGCCTCTCCTCCAATTACCTACAGACATCCCACTGAACAAACAAGGCATACATATGACCCCCAAATCAAAAGGTGTTGAACTACTCCATCCACAATGAAGCCATGGCAAGTCTGTACCTGAAGAATTTGGACAAATAACTCACTCTATTGCAGCATAGGGGAGCTCATGCTAAGATATATTTCTATTATAACATAGCACCTGGCAGTAAGTAGGTTTTGGAAGAGGAGACCTCAGATCCTCACCTAACACTACACAGGTTAATGTGTCAGTAAAAAAAAAAAAAAAAAAATAGTCCATCAAATATGACTAATCACAATGACTCATGTCAGTTTGCAAAAAATGATTTGAGCCCTTGAATTCTAAAAGTATTCTCTATATTCTCCTAATGGTTATAATAAAATACTGCTAGTACTATAATTAAATAAAAAGAAAACTTTGGAGAAGCAAGAAGAACTACCATCCTGCAGCCTGTGGAACAAAAACCACATTCACAGAAAGATAGACAAGATAAAACGGCAGAGGGCTATGTACCAGATGAAGGAACAAGATAAAACCCCAGAAAAACAACTAAATGAAGTGGAGATAGGGAACCTTCCAGAAAAAGAATTCAGAATAATGATAGTGAAGATGATCCAGGACCTCATAAAAAGAATGGAGGCAAAGATCGGAAAGATGCAATAAATGTTTAACAAAGATCTAGAAGAATTAAGGAACAAACAAACAGAGATGAATAACACAATAACTGAAATGAAAACTACACTAGAAGGAATCAATAGCAGAATAACTGAGGCATAAGAATGGATAAGTGACCTGGAAGACAGAATGGTGGAATTCACTGCTGCAGAACAGAATAAAGAAAAAAGAATGAGGGCCTCCCTGGTGGCGCAGTGGTTGAGAGTCCGCCTGCCAATGCAGGGGATACGGGTTCGTGCCCCGGTCCGGGAGGATCCCATATGCCGCGGAGCGGCTGGGCCCGTGAGCCATGGCCGCTGAGCCTGCGCATCCGGAGCCTGCGCATCCGGAGCCTGTGCTCCGCAACGGGAGAGGCCAAAACAGTGAGAGGCCCGCGTACCGGAAAAAAAAAAAAAAAAAAAAAAGAAAAAAGAATGAAAAGAAATGAAGACAGCCTAAGAGGCCTCTGGGACAACATTAAACACAACAACATTCACATTATAGGGGTCCCAGAAGGAGAAGAGAGAGAGAAAGGACCCGAGAAAATATTTGAAGAGATTATAGTTGAAAACTTCCCTAACATGGGAAAGGAAATAGCCACCCAAGTACAGGAAGTGCAGAGAGACCCAGATAGGATAAACCCAAGGAGAAACATGCTGAGACACACAGTAATCAAACTGGCAAAAATTAAAGACAAAGAAAAATTATTGAAAGCAGCATGGAAAAACAACAAATAACATACAAGGGAACTCACATAAGGCTAACAGCTGATTTCTCTGCAGAAACTCTACAAGCCAGAAAGGAGTAGCATGATATACTTAAAGTGATGAAAGGGAGTAAGCAACAACCAAAATTACTCTATCTGGCAAGGTTCTCATTCAGATTCGATGGAGAAATCAAAAGCTTTACAGACAAGCAAAAGCTAAGGGAATTCAGCACCACCAAACCAGCTCTACAACAAATGTTAAAGAAACTTCTCTAAGTGGGAAACACAAGAGAAAAAAAGGACCTACAAAAACAAACCCAAAAGAATTAAGAAAATGGTAAAAGGAACATACATATCGATAACTACCTTCAACATGAATGCATTAAATGCTCCACCCAAAAGACACAGGCTTGCTGAATGGAAACAAAAAGAAGACCCATACATATGCTGTCTACAAGAGACCCATTTCAGACTGAGGGACATATTCAGACTGAAAGTGAGGGGATAGAAAAAGATATTCCATGCAAATGGAAATCAAAAGAAAGCTGGAGTAGCAATACTCATATCAGATAAAAGAGAGTCTAAAATAAAGAATGTTACAAGAGACAAGGAAGGACACTACATAAAGATCAAGGGATCAATCCAAGAAGAAGATATAAAAATTGTAAATATTTATGAGCCCAACATAGGAGCACCTCAATACATAAGGCAACAGCTAACAGCTATAAAAGAGGAAATCGACAGTAACACAATAATAGTGGGGGACTTTAACACCTCACTTACACCAATGGACAATCATCCAAACAGAAAATTAATAAGGAAACACAAGCTTTAAATGACACAACAGACCAGACAGATTTAACTGATATTTATAGGACATTCCATCCAAAGACGGCAAATTACACTTTCTTCTCGAGTGTTCATGGAACATTCTCCAGGATAGATCACATCTTGGGTCACAAATCAAGCCTCAGTAAATTTAAGAAAACTGAAATCATATCAAGCCTCCTTTCTGACCACAACGCTATGAGATTAGAAATCAATTACAGGGGAAAAAACATAAAAAACACAAACATATGGAGAATAAAAAATACGTTATTAAATAACCAAGAGAACACTGAAGAGATCAAAGAGGAAATCAAAAAATACCTAAAGACAAATTATAATGAAAACACAACGATCCAAATCCTAGGGGATGCAGCAAAAGCAGTTCTAAGAGGGAAGTTTATAGCTATACAAGCCTACCTCAGAAAACAAGAAAAATATCAAATAAACAATCTAACCTTACACCTAAATGAACTAGAGGAAGAAGAAAAAACAAAACCCGAAGTTAGCAGAAGGAAAGAGATCATAAAGATCTGAGCAGAAATAAATGAAATAGAAATAAAGAAAACAATAGCAAAGATCAATAAAACTAAAAGCTGGTTCTTTGAGAAGATAAACAAAATTGATAAACCATTAGCCAGACTCATCAAGAAAAAGAGGGAGAGGACTCAAATCAATAAAATTAGAAATGGAAAAGTAGAAGTTACAACAGACACCGCAGAAATACAAAGCATCATAAGAGACAACGAAAAGCAACTCTATGCCAATAAAATGGACAACGTGGAAGAAATGGACAAATTCTTAGAAAGGTATAATCTTCCAAGACTGAACAGGAAGAAATACAAAATATGAACAGACCAATCACAAGGAATGAAACTGAAACTGTGATTTAAAATCTTCCAACCACCAAAAGTCCAGGACCAGATGGCTTCACAGGTTAATTCCATCTAACATTTAGAGAAGAGTTAACACCCATCCTTCTCAAACTGTTCCAAAAAATTGCAGAGGAAGAAATACTCCCAAACTCATTTTATGAGGCAACAATCACCCTGATTCCAAAACCAGACAAAGATACTACAGAAAAAGAAAATTACAGACCAATATCACTGATGAATACAGATTCAAAAATCCTCAACAAAATACTAGCAAGCAGAATCCAATAACACATTAAAAGGATCATACACCATGATCAAGTGGGATTTATCCCAGGGATGCAAGGATTCTTCAATATATGCAAATCAATCAATGTGATACACCATATTAAAAAACTGAAGGAGAAAAACCATATGATCATCCCAACAGATGCAGAAAAAACTTTTGACAAAATTCAACATCCATTTATGATAAAAACTATCCAGAAAGTGGGCACAGAGGGAACCTACCTCAACATAACAAATGCCATATATGACAAACCCATAGTAAACATCATTCTCAAGGGTGAAAAACTGAAAGCATTTCCTCTAAGATCAGGAACAAGACAAGGATGTCCACTCTCACTGCTGTTATTCAACATAGTTTGGGAAGTCCTAGCCACAGCAATCAGAGAAGAAAAAGAAATAAAAGGAATACAAATTGGGAAAGAAGAAGTAAAATTGTCACCATTTGCAGATGACATCATACTATGCATAGAGAATCCTAAAGATGCCACCAGAAAACTACTAGAGCTAATCAATGAATCTGGTAAAGTTGCAGGATACAAAATTAATGCACACAAATCTCTTGCATTCCTATATACTAATGATGAAAAATCTGAAAGAGAAATTAAGGAAACACTCCCATTTACCATCGCAACAAAAAGAATAAAATACCTAGGAATAAACCTACCTAGGGAGACAAAAGACCTGTGTGCAGAAAACTATAAGACACTGATGAAAGAAATTATACATGATACCAACAGATGGAGAGATATACCATGTTCTTGGATTGGAAGAATCAGTATTGTGAAAATGACTATACTACCAAAAGCAATCTACAGATTCAACGCAATCCCTATCAAATTACCAATGGCATTTTTTTACAGAACTAGAACAAAAAATCTTAAAATTTGTATGGAGACACAAAAGACCCTGAATAGCCAAAGCAGTCTTGAGGGAAAAAAGTGGAGCTGGAAGAACCAGACTCCCTGATTTCAGACTATATTACAAAGCTACAGTCATCAAGACAATATGATACTGGCACAAAATCAGAAATATAGATCAATAGAATAAGATAGAAAGCCCAGATACAAACCCATGCACCTATGGTCAACTAATCTATGACAAAGGAGGCAAGGCTATTCAATGGAGAAAAGGCAGTCTCTTCAATGAGTGGTTCTGGGAAGACTGGACAGTTACATGTAAAAGAATGAAATTAGAACACTCCCTAACACCATACACAAAAATAAACTCCAAATGGATTCAAGACCTAAATGTAAGACCGGACACTATAAAACTCTTAGAGGAAAACACAGGAAGAACACTCTTTGACATAAGTCACAGCAAGATCTTTATTGATCCACCTCCTAGAGTAATGGAAATAAAAACAAAAATAAACAAATGGGACCTAATGAAACTTCAAAGCTTTTGCACAGCAAAGGAAACCATAAACAAGATGAAAAGACAACTCTCAGAATGGGAGAAAATATTTGCAAACGAATCAATGGACAAATGATTAATCTCCAAAATACATGAAGAGCTCATGCAGCTCAATATTAAAAAAAACAAACAACCCAATCCAAAAAATGGACAGAAGACCTAAATAGACATTTCTCCAAAGAAGACATACAGATGGCCAAGAAGCACATGAAAAGCTGCTCAACATCACTGATTATTAGAGAAATGCAAATCAAAACTACAATGAGGTATTACCTCACACCAGTTAGAATGGGCATCGCCAGAAAATCTATAAACAACAAATACTGGACAGGGTGTGGAGAAAAGGGAACACTCTTGCACTGTTGGTGGAAATGTAAATTGATACAGCCCCTATGGAGAACAGTATGGAGGTTCCTTAAAAAACTAAAAATAGAATTACCATATGACCCAGCAATCCCACTACTGGGCATATACCGAGAGAAAACCATAATTCAAAAAGATACATGCACCCCATTGTTCATTGTAGCACTATTTACAGTACCCAGGTCATGGAAGCAACCTAAATGGCCATTGACAGACAAGTGGATAAGGAAGATGTAGTATATATATACAACGGAATATTACTCAGCCATAAAAAGGAACGAAACTGGGTCATATGTAGAGACGTGGATGAAACTAGAGACTGTCACACAGAGTGAAGTAAGTCAGAAAGAGAAAAACAAATATGGCATATTAACGCATATATGTGGAACCTAGAAAAATGGTACGGATGGTTTGTCGGGCAGAAATAGGGACACAGATGTAGAGAACAAACATATGGACACCAAGGGGGGAAAGCAGCAGTGGGTGGCAGGGGTGGTGTGATGAATTGCGCGATTAGGATGGACACGTATACACTGATGTGTATAAAATGGATGATAAATAAGAACCTGCTGTATAAAAATAAAATAAAACTCAAAATTTTTTTTTTAAAAAAAGGGCTTCCCTGTTGGCGCAGTGGTTGAGAGTCCACCTGCCGATGCAGGGGACACGGGTTCGTGCCCCGGTCCGGGAAGATCCCACATCCCACGGAGCGGCTAGGCCTGTGAGTCACGTCTGCTGAGCCTGTGCGACCGGAGCCTGTGCTCTGCAATGGGAGAGGCCACAACAGTGAGAGGCCCGTGTACCACAAAAAAAAAAAAAAAAAAATCTTTGCCTGTGTTTTGCAGCCAAGTGCCAGTTCAGAAGCTCTGTTGCTTTTCGCTAGCTTTGTGCACACAGTCGTGCTTGACAAAGCACAACACAGAAGAAAGGAAGCCTGGAGAGAGGAGCCCATGCCACACATTGCTCACCAGCCCAGACTGTGGATGTCCCACCCCCTAAATGGGAACCAAGCACACAGTGGGATTGCATCCTGATTTGTTCCTCCTGTGTGGTCCCAGTGTCTGCCCAGCTGATGCATGAGGGGGCTTTGCTAGCTTCAGCTGCCTGCCTGTGGAGGAGGATGGACACACCGCAGGCTTCATGGGTGTCTGCTCTTCACAGGCCTTCTTTGTACATATGCTCCCACATCTGTTCCTTAGGGGATTGAGAGCCTGCCAAGCAGGGTGTGACATGAGAGAGGAAGAATCCCCCTCACTCTCAACCCAAGAGGAAGTGCTCTGTCTGGGCTTCCTGTTGGCACTGTGTGTCTACAGAGGTGACATCAGCCAGCACATTACAAAAATAGCACAGTGTCATGAAGGAGGACCTGTGTTCAACGAAGCGACCAGAGAGAAGGCAATCTTCGAATAGCAGTGCACAATTTACACACTGTAGTGGGATTTGTGAGGCGGCGTGTGCATGCAATTTAGAAATAGGATAAAGGTATGTGGAAAAGTGGTGACTAGTAATCACTTGACATGAACATGGCAGGCAGCATTACTGATTTCAGAATTTGTGGGATCTGAGGTCACCAAGGAGAATTTCTAACCCTTCAAGACATCCTCTGCACAAAGAAAGAAAAAATTTCGAATAAAAACTATCATAGAAGCAGCAGGCACAGGGAATGCAGTTTAAAGTGTACCCCTAACAGGGAGGTTAGTTTTTTCATTAACTTTGTCCTTTTCATAAGCTTTTATGAGAACTGACCCGATGCCTCCATCTCCGCCAGAAGCAGAGGTCCAGTGACCACACATCTGCATCTCCTCTCAGCCCTATCCTTGGCAGGAGAGGTGAGTGTAGCAGCCATCTTGCTTATGTTCCTAGTGATACAGCTCTTCTGGTTTTTCCTTCCAGGTAACAATGCATTCTTCAGCAATTGGACAAAGACAGGTCTAATCATAGTCCTCTCGTCCTCAGCAAGACAAGTGCCGTCCTTCCTTAGATTTTTTTTTCCTCCTTTATTGAGATATAACTGATGTATAGAAGTGTGAGTTTAAAGTGTACAATGTGATGATTTGATACATGTATACATTGCAAAATGTTTACCACATTTTTCCCCACTTTGGAATACCATTTTCCTTCTAGTAATGACTTCCTTTGCACCCTTTCCAGGACCTTCCCCCTTCCTTTATTTCAACCAGTCAATGCCAGTCATGATGGAGCAGCCTGAATGCCAACTGTATGCAGGATTTTTATTCTCTCCCAGGGGCTCCTTCCTGGACCTCATGCAAATTGGATGGTGTAGCTTCTTCCTGGATATTGGGATGTAAGATGATCCCAGTCTTAGCAGAATCCCATCAAGACTCCTGTCTTACAGAACAATATGCCTTTGCTACCCACAGTTATGCCTTTGCTCTTAGTACTGATCACCAAAGGAGTTCAATGGAGTTCCATGCAACAGGTTTGGAGCTATAGATAAACTCTATTTAAGAAGTGGGAGCCTTTCACCTGCATTCCATTTTAACCCATTCCTTACAGAAAAGTGAGCTACTCACGATGCCAAATAATTACCCTCCAGACATTCCTCACCTAACAACTTTCTCAATCTTGCACATTAAAGAAATGGTCATAACTATCACCAAAATCATAAAAAGCCTGCAAAAAGAGAAATACAACCTAACCCCAAGCAATATGTGATTTAAACAAACACTGCAGCATGCAGATAACACCCCTTCCAGTTCGGAGTCCATTCAGCACGGCTTTTCTTTTTCATGGTTAGATCCATATCACACTGATACATGTTCTGCCAGCCAAGCTATAATACTGCATTTTGCCAGGGCTCAGTAATATAAAATGATTTAGTGCTTTCAGCTTGAAAGATATTGCAATGAACACTGTGATTTATTAAACAAATGGGCTATTGTCCTAAATAAGTTTTAAATTATATATACCCTAGGAAATAGAGTTAACTAAAGTTTTCATGCTCTTAGCCTATTTTCTGCTTAGCAATTTATACAACACATAAGCAGTTCAACTCAGAAAATGCAAGAGAAATTTATAACCGGAATCCTCCATACATAATTTCCTTAACTGAGTGTACCAATTGGCATTTATTAATACACAAAGTCAACTTCCCACACATCCTTCTTATATCCAGGCAACTGTCTATATATTTACTGGACTCATACATCATTGTATTCTAAACACTTGGTCTACCAGAAAAATATGCTAATTGTAGATGACAGAATCTCCTATATTGAATGTTAGTGGCATTTTGGAATATTATTTGTCACTTTATCACAGAAGAGTGGTAGGAAATAGAAATGACAGGAGCAGTTAAAGCCAGAGGAATCTAGGCAATACACTGAAAAGCTGCCATCTCTTATTCTCAGTTCACATTGGTGAAGACAGCAGAGTGTGATAACAGTAGATGAGATATTTTCATTTAATCTTTTAAATGTATTGGCTTAGAAATGTGAGTGGAATTCACATGGGGCAATTCTAATGCCTTTCCTAGTTTCACCTTTTGCACGCACTTGAAAAAGAATTCAACTTTGGCAGCACTATTGATGAGAACTGTTATAACAGAGAAAGAGAAAGGAGGCAAACTGGATGAGAATTTAAAGAGCAACTTAGTCACAACCTGAAGATTTTATGGTTGTTTTTGCGAAGACTGTAGGTACCCAGAAACAGTATGTATTAGGTAAGATCTATTTCAGCTGTTACAATAAAGAGGTCCCCAAATAAAGTCATTTTTTTTAAAGATAAAAGCTTTTTTCTTTTTAATGTATAACAATCCTTGGACAAACAATCTGGGTTAATGAGTGGACCCAATTTTGTTCCAGATGTTCATCCTATTGGGTGTTCTCATCTTCATGATTGGAAGGCAGGTCACGATCATTTCTGTGCTCTGATGTGTATGAAGGGGAAAGACAAAGAGATTCCAAGACAAAGGACTTTTCTTTTATGTGGAAGATGCCCCCAAACTATACACATCACTCCCACTCATGTCCCATTGGCTCTAATTAGGTCACATAGCCTTACCAAGCTACAACAGAGGACATGCAATGTGATCTACAGCTGGAAGGCCAGGTAGCCGGCTTAAACTTTGCCTGTTTATTATTCACTGACATTTGAAGGGTATTTCCAGATAGATTATTTACTTCCAAACATCGCCCCAGGTTCCATTTAACTTCTTTCACCCATTCTGTGTTCTTTTCTCTTCCAGGTCCTCTTTCATGGTAGGATGATATAAGTAGCAGGATATTCCTTCTCAGACAGAGAAGACTGTAGGAGAAGCCTTTCAAAACTCTAACTCACACCCAACCCAGGTATCTCAGACAGTGCTTTGAAATAGTCGATAAATAGATGTACTGAATCACTGAGTGAATTGCAAGTAGTAATGTTGTCAAATGTGCATGATTAGATTTCAATATGGCAAAATGTTTTTTGGAGGGAAAATATTTGTTGCCATGACCAAAAGCTAACAAAAATGACCTTGTTTAGTAATTACACAGATACACACAGAACATTCAAAATCGTGTTTCCCCAAAAGTGCGTTTGTAACCCAGCAGCCAAGGACTCTCCCATCTATGTCATCTTTACCCTTGCTCTGAATCCATCCTCCTCAGAACTGACACCCACAGCCCTAGCCATAGCAAAGCTACAGGGCATGGGTATCTGCAGACTCACGGGTGCTTCCTTCTGCCCCTAGGCTCTTGCACCCTTGATTGCACTCTCTCTTTTGCCCAACTACAACCTAAAGGCAAAATTAGGCCTTTCTGCCAATCCCCCTCTGTAGAAAAATGGATTAATTTATCTTTTTGTCTCTTACAGAGTTACCTTGCTTTTCCCTGAACTCCCAATATTAGCTGAATTCTAGGTCTAGAGAAATCACTTTTGCAATAAGATGGTCCCTATACCTTATCCAAATTACATACGTTTGAAAGTGAAAAAAACACTATTAATAATTATGTAGGTGTAAACCGGGATTCTCACGGGCAAATCAGATACATGGTCCCCTTTTTTGTAAAGCAATTTCCCTAAAATAACTTGTGAGGAATATAATTCTACTTGAGGATTCATATTTAAATTGCCACTCTGGGAATATTCTAAAAGCTTATTGGAGAATTGTGATCAATTATAATGAAAAAGGCTGAAAAATGAAGCCACCTTAGGTCACTTCACCCAACCAGTGACATAGAGAAATGTCATCAAAGAAGCAGAGGCAAAATCTTCTAAATGGTCTTCTGAAAGGAGGTTGGTAAGAGCCAGAAACTTACCACTACTGGTGGGGAAAGAATGTGAATTAAGATACAAAACATCACTGTTGATAGAGAGTTTCATAGATATTCTAGGTTTTTTTTTTCCTCCATAATATGCCAGTGAAGTAGGTATTATAAAAATCCCTATTTTTATTTAATAGAAAAGAAACTGAACTTCAGTGTGGTTAAGTGATTTGACTGGCTGACCAGAGATTCAAATCCAGGTCCATGTGACTGGACACAGTCCAAAGCACAATAAATGGCCCAAGTAGCCCATCAAATGTACCTGCCAGACAGAATTTCTGACAGCTGTACCTTTGACAATTGAGAATTATGGTTACTTTTTAAAGTCAATGATTTCAGAAAGTCACACTCTACATACGCTTTCATCTCCATAAGACCAGCTATTGACCTAACCCAAAATTTTCTAAACCACTTTATGTCCAGAAACTACTCATATATATGTGGTTGAATATATGTATAAGCATAAAACTATTTATTGATTATCTGTAATTTTGAGTTTCAATAGCCACTTGCATTTTATTAATTCAGAATATTAGTTTGCATATCCATCAATTAGTTTACCTGCTGCCACGTAAAAAAGTACATATCAATGTATTTTACTGCTCTTCCCTATTAAAAATAAGTAGTTGGCCACTGAAAATATGTGTGGGATACTTGTTGATTATATGTTAATCTGAGCAGAATGTTCTCTGAGGGATAACTCAGATCAATGCATAAAGATACGAGAATGTAAAGTAAAAAGACAAAATCTCTTGTGAGACAAATTTTTGATCTCCAGTGACTCATAGGTGGTGAAAGCCTGGATGAAGTGGGACCCTTCACCATGAAGCAATGATTACTGAGGGTTTGACTTTTCAAAACCATACTAACAGTTATTTCTGTTTCTTGTCAGCTTGGAAAAAGCACGCATTTGTGAGCCGATTATGATGCACACTCACTAGCTCTATTACCTGTAGCAACTCACTATGACACTAAGACTCAGTTTTCCTGTCTTCTAAAATGTGGTTTTAATGCCAACTTTACTATGTGGTTTGGAAAAACTGTGATATGCTAGGCAGCTCAGAAATATTTCTTATGTTTCCTCCTCTCCACTCCCCAGCCCTTATACCAGTGGTTTTAGAACTCTTGTTTAAGAATAACCCTGGAATACTCTGTAAAATACAGATTTATGGGGTCCCTGTCCCTAGCCCACTGACTTAGCAAATATGGAATGAAGCTTCAATATATGTATTGTAACATGCTCCTGCAAGTGACTCAGACACAGGTAATTTGTGGAGCATACTTTGTGGGACACTGCCTTACAACATCCCTCTGAATCAACATTTGGTTGGGAGGCTAGAAAGATGATACTATCTTGGGGATGTGGGGACAGGGAATGTATTACTTCACATTTAAGTAAAGGTCAATTCTTGCCTCTCTACCAGGCTAGGTTTCTAGATTCTCTAAGACAGAATCATTGATTAATTCTCTTGTTACTGTTAATATGATTTCTATCACTTCTTAACATACTTAGAGGCCAAAATGTTACAAATGTACATAATACAGAGGTTACTATTTCTTAAAGAAATATCAAGCCTCTGAAATATTTGCCTTATTACATTTTTTAGTAATTTCATTAATTTTTGAAATGTTATCCAAGGGCATATAGCAATTCTGCCTCATAACTTGATTCTGCCCTCTATTTTCCTGTCGTACAAGACACCAATATTTCTAGCTTCTACAAATAATTCTAAAGATATAATTCTTACATTTAATTCTGTGCATATATAAACAAATACCCTCTGTTTATACAAATAATTATATACCTTTGTTTACCTTGGTTTTCTTTGATTACAAAATACCTAAAAATAGAATTACCATATGATCCAACAATTCCACTCCTGGGCATATATCCAGAGAAA
Source organism: Hyperoodon ampullatus (assembly GCF_949752795.1). Taxonomy (NCBI): domain Eukaryota; kingdom Metazoa; phylum Chordata; class Mammalia; order Artiodactyla; family Ziphiidae; genus Hyperoodon; species Hyperoodon ampullatus. Next base: position 69,884,655 of record NC_136914.1, on the reverse strand, counting down.
ACTATAATTCTAAAAGATACACACACCTCTATGTTCACAGCAGCACTATTCACAATAGCCAACACATGGAAACAACCTAAATGTCCATCAACAGATGAATGGATAAAGAAGATGTGGTACACATATACAATGGAATACTACTCAGCCACAAAAAAGAACAAAATAATGCCATTTGCAGCCATATAGATGCAATTAGAGATTATCATACTAACTGAAGTAAGTGAAAAAGAGAAAGACAAATACAGTATGATATCACATATACAGAATCTAAAATATGACACAAATGAACCTATCTATGAAACAGAAACAGAATCATGGACATGGAGAACAGACTGGTGGTTGCCAATGGGGAGGAGGTTGGGGGACAGATGGAGTGGAAGCCTGGGGTTAGCAGATGTAAGCTTTTATACATAGAATATATAAACAACAAGGTCCTACTGTATAGCACAGAGAATTATCAATATATTCAATATCCTATGATAAACCATAATGGAAAAGAATATTAAAAAAGAATGTGTGTGTATATATACATATATGTACAATTGAATCACTTTGCTGTACAGCAGAAATTAACACAACATTGTAAATCAATAAAAAAATTAAAACTAAAAAAAAATCTTAGAATATATTCCACATTTTTTTCCTAAAAAGCTTCACTGTTCTATATTTATGACACATTAGTTTAGCATTGATGTGGGTCCCATAACATATTTAACAATTCTTCTGCTAAGGGACATTGTTTCCAACCTTTTGTTGTTTCAGTGAAGTGATGAAGTGAATATCTTTATTGGAAATTACTTTTCATTTTGCTAGGATATCTATAAGGTTGAAAGGGAAGTGCTAGATCAAAGGATAGGTACATTTCTAATTTAGAAACAAATTGTCCTCTACTGTAGCAATTTATACTTCCACAATGTACACCTATGTTTATTTTCCTACCTTCTTATCAACATATTATCAAACTCTGTTCTTTGACATAATGATGGGTTAAAATTTGGTATCTCAGTATAAATGAGTGAGACTTTTTTATTCTGAAGCAGACACAGCTTTCCTCCCCACAAACACACACATAGTTACTGGCTCTATATTAATGCTATGATAATTATTTTCTCTTAGTTTAATTATGGACTTACTTTTAAATGAGAAATCTTTCTAGAAGAAAAATGATGGCAGTACTATAAGTCACAAAAGTTGATGATGATCAGCGATTTCTGTGCCCACTGCTGATGCATGTCCAGAATTAACTTTCCCATCCTGATTGATTTTGCAGGAAAAGGCAACTCACAGGCAAATGTGAAGTTTCATCTGTTAAAACTATCAAATTTGCATATGTTTGCAAGCTAAAAGCACTTTCAAAATGCTCAGTCTTTCCTTTCCCTGTTTGTTAAGGTACATTCATTTCCTTGCACATGACCTTCTGAAAAGCAGGGATGTTGGTGAGAACAGCTGGAAGGCAGGAGACACTGTATCTGTCCATGCACATGTCAGCCAATCAGCCTGGCAGTGTTATTATATGAAAAAGAGGAAATAGGAATGTCAATCAAAGCACCTGTTTGTAATCTTTCTTGAAAATACAATTTTTTAGACAATGAAGAGATTCAAATGACAGCATATTTATATTTTTGTTTTATGAGAAAATATCACTTTGTTTAAAACAAGTCAATACTTATATAGAAGTAAAAAAAAAAGTTATGGTTTTTATTTCCTATGAGCAAAGAAAAAGAATAAGGCTAAAGCTGGTAAAGTAACTGGGGAAGATGAAATATGATATGGCACATTAGAAAAAAATTGCCAAGATTGAATTAACTCTTGTGTTTAGAACAACAGCTCCAAAGAAGTGATTTTATAAAACATATTGCTGGACAGTTAATTTCTGTTTAATGTGACATCGAAAAAGTGGATCTTTCAGAGTAAAGGAAAATAGTGAAAATATCTTCAAAATAAGTCAATAATAGTTTTGTGTGACCTCTAAATTAAACATTTTATAAGAATTCTCCAGATAAAATGGGAAACTGTTCAAGAAGAGGAAAAAAATTTAAAAATGCATCTATGAAGACTTTGTCTATACTCCATGTTTTAAACCAAAATTTATGATGACATAATAAGATTTAGGCTGAATATTTCACTCTCAAGCTCAACACACCCTCATTATGATATTAGGCAAATACACAACTAACAATTTAATATCCAAATAAATTCATGTCATTTTATTGTTAATGTTTGCATTCCTTATCTCCTTGCATAAAAGGACCATTAATAAGGAGCCATACTAAAAATAATTGTACTTATATCCAAACACCAAAGGAATATTTCTATGCTTGAGGATTTAGATAGTTGAAGTTTTGCTGCTTATAAACAATTATTAATGAAAACCTTTTCTTTTTCATGGTCTTTAAAAAATGCCCCAAAATGTTAGACTTATTGTTCTACAACAGAAAGGGTAGATTAATGGGAGATAAAAGTAAACAAATGTGCTTAAACTAGTATAACAATTTATATCTCATGTAAAAGCCTTGTGGAAAAATGATTTTACTCACACAATTTTTTTCCTACAGCTGAATCACAATTCACTACTATTGCTCAATATATATCCAAAAGTTAGATAAAGTAGTTTTAAAATAAAATACTTCTTATTGCAAAAATTAATGGATGTTCAGTGAAAGACAATTTGAGAAGTAGAAACGTGGCTTAATACCTAAAACATGATATTTAGGGGGTTTCTTGTTCTTTCTTTCTTTCCTTCCTTCCCTTCCTGTTCCCCCTCCCTCCCCTTCCTTCTTTATCTCTTTACAATTTCCATTAGGGCAATTCCCTTTATAAACATACCTCATTAAGCATTTTTAAACAAAATTTGTATTCTATCTTTGTATCTAAAATCACAACAACTTAAAATTAGAGAAATGCAACTCAAAACTACACTGAGGTATCACCTCACATCAGTCAGAATGGCCATCATCAAAAAGTCTACAAACAATAAATGCTGGAGAGGGTGTGGAGAAAAAGGAACCCTCCTGCACTCTTGGTGGGAACATAATTTGCTGCAGCCTCTATGGAGGTTCCTTAAAAAACTAAAAATAGAGCTACCATATGACCTAGCAATCACACTCTTGGGCATACACCCAGAGAAAACCATAATTCAAAAAGATGCATGCACCCCAATGTTCATTGCAGCACTATTTACAATAGCCAGGACATGGGAGCAACATCTGTCCATCGACAGAGGAATGGATAAAGAAGATGTGGTACATATATACAATGGAATATTACTCAGCCATGAAAAAGAATGAAATATTGCCATTTGCAGCAACATGGATAGACACAGAGATTGTCGTATTAAGTGAAGTAAGTCAGACAGAGGACAAATATCATACAATATCACTTATATGTGGAATCTAAAAAAAATGGTACAAATGAGTTTGTCCACAAAACAGAAATAGAGTTACAGATGCAGGAAACAATCTTATGGTTACCAGGGTGAAAAGGGGGGGAAGGATCAATTGGGAGATTGGGTTTGACATATACACACTACTATATATAAAATAGATAACTAATAAGGACCCACTGTATAGCACAGGGAACTCTACCAATACTCTGTAATGGCCTATATGGGAAAAGAATCTAAAAAAGCATGGATATATGTATGTGTATAACTGATTCACTTTGCTGCACAGCAAAAGAGTAACACAACACTGTAAATCAACTATACTCCAACAAAATTTTTTAAAATTAAAATAAATAAATAGAAAAATATTTATAGTAACAATTTCCATTAGAAGTGAAGTATTATGATTCACTTGCTTATGAAACATTGCCCCTCCTTCTTTGAATGGATTCTCTCCATTTTAATTATGCCTAATCTGACTCAGCTCAGTGATGAGGGGAACCTCTGAGCAACGTTTTGGAAAAGGGAAAGAAGCTTGGTCCATGTGGTTTTTGAAATGTCACCTATAAGTGAATACCATTCCATTCACTTTGTGTATTATCCACACATTTCCTGTTCCAGAATTACTTCTTATATCTTTTCTCCAAGAGAATTTGTAACTATTACTGTTAGTCTTGATTGAGGAGAAAATAGGTATAATAAACACATACATCTAAACAGATACAAAGTTTATTAAAACAAAACAAAATCCCATGAGTCATGTATAAAGAAAAACCTAAAAAATAGAAATAAGTATTTTTAATGGTGAAAAAAAAAGACCACTCAAATATGAATAAAATTAAATAAGCCTGTCAATATTAATATAATAGAATTAAGGTGTTAAGTAAACTAATGATGGCAGTTTATAGTGATAAAATTATACTCAAAATTAACTATGTCAAAAAGGTTTTATTTGAAATGAATAGCAGATTAATGTTTAGTTACACTGTAAAATCATTTTTTAAGTACACATGAGACAAATGACCATAAACACATCTGATTGGTAAAAATAATGGCATAAAGGATATGAGCAGCATCATTAAAAAGGGGAATTAAATAGATTTTGAATGTTGCATCTTTGAGTTAATAAATTGCCTTTTTAATGAAACATTTAGAAAAAAAGGCTACTAATTCGTCCATGATGAAAATCCTTACTTATTCCAAAATTGGCATATTTAGCCATGTAGATGTACAAATGTGATCTATATGTGATCTATAAAGATCACAGTCTCAGACAACAGTGATGTAAACTTTTGAAATATAATTTTAAATATTCTCTCCTTTTATATTTTTAATCTCTTTGCCAAATAACAATTGGGTCAAGATGGAAATTGGGGCACAGTAATGTCCTATTTTTAAAAAAATTACTTGCAGCTCACACAAAAAAAGTCATAGTGTGAAGTACTTGTTATTAGAAAGAAAAAGAAAATAAAGCTTTTAACCTAATTTAACCAAAATTACACAAATAATGAAGTGAATGCTATAAAAAGTTTTTAAAAAGGTAAAAACAATTTTAATAAGTGAAAAAATAGATAAAATTCATTGAAATTCTGAGCATTTCCTAATAAATGCACTAATAAATAGAGTAGTGCCTAATAAATGCACTCAACTGGGGGAAAAACATTTAGAAAAGAAGGAGATATATAAATATATTTAAATGGTACAATAAGATTATGAAATAAATGGACAATACTTTCCTGAGTTATAGAAAAGAGAAAGATAGCGACAAGGCTGTTTAAAAAACTATGCTACTGAAAGGGATCCTGGTTGGTTCATTTATTGGTAAATTCATTTAAAATACAAAGCAACCTTCATATAGCTGTTGTACAAATCGCTCTGAAATTTGGGAAATAAATGGAGCCTTTTTTAAGGTATTCTGTGAAACAAAAGTAAAACATATCTAACATAATAGAACTTTAATAAAAATTTAATCCAGGCCAATTTCATTAATGAATATTAAATTAAAATCTTAAGTACATTATTAGTGGTTGCAATTAAGCAGCAGGATTGTTTATGCTATGAATGCAAGGATACTTCTATACAGGCAAAACTATTAGTTTAATACACCATATGAATAGGTCAATAAGAATAAAGCATTCCATTAGATGTGTTTTGATAAAAAGGTCTATGCACAAATATTTATCCATACCCAATAAAAATATATTGAAATATATGGATTAACTCTTTACAGTCTGGTACAAAATAAAAATATTTTTAATAAACTATTTGATTTAATATCAGTTTGGACTGTTAAATCAATACAATAATATGTGAAAAACAAATAAGAAAACTTAATAATGGAAGTTTGTAGGGCAAAAGATGAATTATTTTCATCCTGCATGATTACAAGCCTGCAAATGGCAACTCAAATTAAATCTAACAGAAATGTTTAGTCCATAAGTATCTAGATATAAGATAAAAATACAAAAATTAGTACCTTTCTTATATCATTATAAAATATATATATATATACAAGGGCTACTGTATACTACTAGCTAAGCAATAAAAAGATATAGGTTTAAAATCATCAACAAGGACTGTGGATGAAAACAAAAATAAATCTATAGACTATCAAAAGAGTATTGCAGAGATGCCTGAATAAATGCACAGAAATACCACTTATGTGGAGTAAAAAATGAAATATTATAGAAATGAATATCTCTAGCCAAGACTCTAAGTCTATGGGCAAAAATATTAATAGCACTTCTCCCTGGAGGCTGGTATTGCCATTGCTTTTTTTTTCTTTTTAATCTGCATTCTATAAACAAAATGGGGCTGTATTTCTTTAAAAGTAATACAAATAAACATAAAACTTAATAAATGGGTTGTTATGATTTAAGGATATCAAAGTATAGTCAGATAAAGCAGAACACTAAAGAAAAAATAAATTGTAGTACCAGGAATTAAAACCCACTCAAAAGCAAAGTTAATTAAAGCAATGTGGAATGGCATACAAGAGGAAATATTATTTAAACCACACTCAAGAAAAAGTTCATACATTATACACATACACACACAGATAGAAAAGTAAGGAACACATTAACACAAGAAAGGAGAGGATTCTTCAAAAATGATTTGGCTGTTTTATCATTTTTCCAATATACAAAATGACCATGTGTTCTGGTATGTCCAGGATAGTTCAATTTTAATCCTCACAACAATCCTACTGAGCAGGTAGCTATTATCATACCCGCTTTACAGATGAGAAAACTGACTAGAGCAAAGTTAAATGAATTTTGCTATTCTTAAAGCTAGTAAGTGATGAAGTGATAATTTTTGATCTCATGTTTGGTGTTTTTGTTTTTGTTTTTGTTTTGCTAGCTCAATGAATGATGCTGCCCAGATGCCCAAACCAGAAATTTGTCAGTCTCCTTGAATCTCCTCTTTCCCTCATACCTTTCTTCTTCCACTAGCAAATAAATCTTGTGATTTACTTCCTTCAAATTTATCTTTATTTCCTCTTTAAATTCTCACTACCAACATTTATTTAGATCATTGCCTCAGCCTCCTTTCTTAATCTAAAGGCTTTTTTTATTTTTTTTTTTGTGGTACGCGGGCCTCTCACTGTTGTGGCCTCTCCCATTGCAGAGCACAGGCTCCGGACGCGCAGGCTCAGTGGCCATGGCTCACAGGCCCAGCCGCTCTGAGACATGTGGGATCTTCCCGGACCGGGGCACGAACCCATGTACCCTGCATCGGCAGGCGGACTCTCAACCACTGCGCCACCAGGGAAGCCCTAAAGGCTTTCTTTAATTCATGCTCTTTTAAGATAGCTTTGCTCCTCGGTCATTGATGAGGGATGTGAAGCTCATTTTCCCCCAAAGGTGTTAGCTCACTTTTCAGGCAATGAAAATGGGGCAGGGACAAAGGCTAGACATTCTCAGACTTACAGACCTCCAAGAATTAGAACGGAGGTAAAATGAGCTTGAAAGTGAGACTCCCAGGTGCCAGGAAGCCACAGTTAATTTTGCTCCCTCCTACCAAACTATTCCTCAGATCCAGGTCTCATCCTCAGTCCTCCAGTGGGGAAGCATCCTTAGGAAGAGCCACTCTTTTCAGTGTAACCCATCACTCTTGGGGGTTTGGAGAAAGAAAGATACAGGAATGACTGCCTGAGTCTAATTAGTACTCACCTATGTTCCTTCTGTTCCCCAGCCACGTGCACTGCCCTGATTTTATCAGTGGCCTCAGCCTTATAGCTTGAGCCACGCTGGTGTGAATACCAGTACACCAGGCGCCACCACAGATGGGGAAAAGCAAGAGCAAGCTTTCAGCAGCTCTTTTCCCAGGTTACCCCACAGCCATTCCAGCTGTCTCCTACTCCAGGCTTCTGACAGCACATACTGGAAAGTTCAAAATTCTCTCTCCCCATCAGCGGTTTTCCACAGGGGTTGCTCGCCATGTTTTCCCTATGTTGATGTGGTCTCTCCAGAGTTCCTCTAGGCTAATGTGAGGGAAGTTACAAGTATAACTCCTCCTTCCATTAGTTCTCTCCCCTGCAACTAAACTGATCCTTCTGAACAAACCAGAGAAACAAACAAAACAATCCTCCATAAACCGTTATAGAAAGTTCTCAAGTCCCCAACGACTATTAGTGGCATTAATGGCTGAAAGCCCAAGATTTCCCCTTTCATTTGATTGGCCAAATCTTTCTGCGCCCCCTTCCCCACCCCTTTTTAGTTCAAATACCTGGTGGAGGAAGAAGGCTAAGTTCTATCAGCTACAAGCATTGTTACTGTAGTCTTTACCACAAGGTGGCACCATTGAGGAAAGCGGTAACCCTTCAAAAGTATCCTAATCCATCAAGACTTGGAAGCTTTGTTCGCAGAAATTCCAACCAAGAGGGGTTAGTCTCTCTGCTTCCCAGGATGATAGGATTTTTTTTTTTTTTAACTACCACTCAATATCCCAAAGTAGAGGAGCCAGAAGAGAATGTTCCACCTCCACTATATGATAATACAAAATCAGCTTAGTTTCTAGGCAGTAAATTAGAGCCTGGGTCACCACTCTACTCTTCTGCCTTCTCCTTGGGAGCTCACCTTAAGAGCTTTTGGTGTCCCTTCTTGCCGTGAATCTTAACCAGATCACTCTCTTCTACCCAGACAAGTCCCCTTCACTTTGAATTTGGAGGAGCATGGTTTTGGTTCTTGATCTCTTCTCTCCTAAAACACCTTGAGCTCCTTATTATATTAACTGCTTATTCTTCTTGAGAATTCTGCATTCCAAGGGGTCCGGGCAGGGGCGGGCTAATACACACACACACACACACACACACACACACACAAGCACACACAGATGCATACAGATGATTTACCCTCATCCTACCAGACTGTCTCATACTTACAAAATTAAGAGGGCCTGTTTCAATAAAAGAATGTTCTCTACAAAGCAACTTATTGTGCTTGCACATACCGAGAATGAAATGGAAGCTTCTACAGATCAAGTTATATAACACGTGCATAAAATGAACGTTACTCACTTGCCTAATATTCCTTATTGTTTTGCTGTTGCCTTCAAAAATTTACTTGTTAAGTAAAAATAAAATATAAATTCACATAATAGCCACATAAAGGATAAAGGAACGTGCTTATTAAAGACATGGGCATTAGATAATAATAAGGGGCAAGCTTACACTTATTAAATTAGCAAACAGAATCTCAACTACTCGATGCAGCCAAGATATTCTTGGGTCAAGAGCCATGAAAACGGTCATACCCTTGGGCCAAGCAATTTCACTTCTAGGTTTCAATTCCAAAGAAGCAGCACAAGAAAAGTACTCCATCTATGCACAAATTTCACTGAAGCACCTAGCACAGGCTTGACAGAGAATGAGTGCCCAATAAATGTGTATGGAAGGCTAGATGGAAGAGAGAGGGTCAAAGAGAGAGAATGAAAGGGAAAGAACAATTAGAAATTTTCTAAACATGCCTCCATGGAACACTTTGCTAAATATGGGTACCATGACTACCAGGACAATAGTAAGTAACTTGAAAGTGACAATTGTGGAGGCACATGGAGCCACATGGAAATATGCCTATAAGTGGGGATGGTGTGGGGACATGGGGAATAGAATACAAGGTTGGCCTGCTTTTTAGAGACTACCATGGAATTGTCTGAGTATATAGGCACGGACTGGAAAGAACACTGTTAGAGGAATAGCGCCATCTCTTGGCATGGTTGATTTGATCTACTGGTATGGTAGCAGTGAGGGTAAAGTACCTGTTTTGAATCTATTAACACAGTGGTGAAAGTGTTTTTGATAAACCCAAAGTTGTCAGTGATCAGGGAAGCAAAGAAAAGGGCTTATGACAGCATATAGATCAGTGATTCTCAATGTTGGCTGCCCATTGGAGTTTTAAAAATATAGATTTCTAAGTCCCACTTACAGAAATCCAGATGTGTTTGTTCTACATGTGGCCTGGGCATGTGAATGCTGAGTCCCCCTGGGTGATTCTACCACGCAGCTAAGGTTGAAGCATATGGGCATAGAGCTTTGTTACCCAAAGCTGGGTCCACAACCAGCAACACCATGGCATCCAGAGGCTTTTTAGAAAAGCAGAATTTTAGCCCCGCCCTTGATCTATTGAATCAGAATCTGAATTTTATGTTTTTTTTAACACATTCTACTTAAATTTTAATTTGCATCCAAGAGCAATCCTAACCAATGCAGCCTTTTCAATTTTTATATTGTAATCTTAGTTTTAGCTTGAAGCATGACAAATTTGTTGGCATTATTTTTCTCTCCTATATTAACATTTTTTTTAACATCTTTATTGAAGTATAGTTGCTTTACAATGGTGTGTTAGTTGCTGCTGTATAACAAAGTGAATCAGCTATACATATACATATATCCCCATATCCCCTCCCTCTTGCGTCTCCCTCCCACCCTCCCTATTCCACCCCTCTAGGTGGTCACAAACCACTGAGCTGATCTCCCTGTGCTATGCGGCTGCTTCCCACTAGCCATCTGTTTTACATTTAGTAGTGTATATACGTCCATGTCACTCTCTTACTTCGTCCCAGCTTACCCTTCCCCCTCCCCATGTCCTCAAGTCCATTCTCTATGTCTGTGTCTTTATTCTTGTCCTGAATTTTTTTTTTAATTCACAGGTGAGTACATGGATACGCCAGTGCGGAAAGCACTGGCAGCAGTAAGTAATAGGTTTGCTTTGTGCTGCCTCTTCTGCAAGAATCATGCCTTTCTTAATTTAGAATTTCATCTTTTGTACCTTAAACGACAGAATAGCTATGTTTTCTTTTGGAAATATTTGCTCTTTCTGAATCCTTCTGCTTTTCTTTGATAGAAATTCAGTAAAACATGTAGTGTTTACTATGTGTTTACTACGTGACAAAGGTGAAAATGCAAGAGATCACTCAGTTTCTTCACCCAATCTTAAAATTGGAAGTGACCTTAGAAATTATCTCCAATCACGCTATTTTACAATGAAGAAATTAAGATCCACAGAAGGTAAGATATTACCAAATGTCACATGGTGAGGAAGCAGCAGAGCCTAGATTTAGAACATCATCATTTTTGATAAATCAGAGCTGTCTTTTTGAAAATTTAGTCTTCCACTGTAAAACCTGCTTAGCATTTTGTCATGTTTACACGTGATGGCTTTCTTAGTTTGAAAATAATATATTTTTTAAAAGCCTCAGATGAATTATCTTGGTTGAACTAAACTACTGGGGAAATATGATTATTGCCAACTTTTAACTAGTGCTGTATCCATTTCTCAGAATGTTGCAGAGAACAGTTTCCCCCAACTTGAACCTTCTGCTCCTTGGGAATAATACTCATTGTCTAGCCTAAACTTATGAATCAGAGATGTGGTATATAAAATCCCCCTGATATAACAGAAACCTGATGAGGTGCTGGCTTATAAAACTGCTGTGGATGGGATGGGCATAAGATGACATCATGTTACTGGTACCCAGGAATTCTCATTTAGCAGATACATGAATTAACAAGCTAACTAGTAGAGATAAATAAGGGTTTCCAAGGCTTCACAGACATATTCTCAAGTATATGCAGAAAATCTTGCTCCGACATAATTACTGGGTGGAGGATGCATCGTAGTGGCAGAATTATGAAAAGCCCCCTGGGATAGGGGTAAGGGTTGCATCATGTGCTGGGCAGCATGACTGATTTAGTTCCTCACTTCTCTAAGTATGACCCATGGGCATCACCTGGGATATGATTAGAAATACAGACTCTCAGGCCTCACCCCAGACCTACTCTACATGAATTTTCAGTTGAACAAAATCTTCAGAGGATTCACCCGCTCATTAAAGTTTGAGAAACACAAGTCTCCTTCACTGCTTCCCAAATTTGTCTCCATAATGGAATCATCTGAATGCACAATTGCTTCCTGGGGGCCGTCTCAAGACCTGAACTGGAAAATTCAGAGGAGGAGCCTGAGAATCTACATTTTTAACCTTCAACCTTGATGATTTTACAAGAGTGTAAGCATGACAAGTTTAGAAGACCAAGAGCTTGAGTCCAACAGAACTGAGATTGGTGCTCAATCCTGCCACCTACTGGCTGTATGTCCTCGAAGCAGCTACCTTCCCTCTCCAAGGTTCCTTCTGGACATCCAATGGGGATAGGACATTCTTTTGCATATTTAACATAAGGACTAGGCAGGCAATCAGGAAGTAGTGTATAAAGGCTGGAAACTTCTGCCTTGCACTTAGTAAGCATGAAATGGAAGATGGCTATTAGCATTTTTGCCTATTAACACCTCACATTTGTCCTCTCAAAAATGCGGGTGGTAGGTATTGTCAAGGGTTTTTATTCATAAAATTTATTTTTACTGAGTAGGTAGCAGGTTCCAGAAGCAAAGATAAACTCACAGCCTAGTGGGAGAGTCAGGCAGGTGAACAGGAATATTATAATAGAAACAGAAGTTTTCACAAATGAATCATTTCATACATCCAGATAATGTTTTGGTTAGCTTGTGGGGGGAATAGATCAAAGCCACTATTTAATATCATTAAAACAATCATTATTTCTTTCACATACGCTAACCCACGCAGAAAGAAAAGAGCTTTCCTGAGCACTGAAAATCAAACCTTGTCACAGAGAGTAAGGCTCTTGCGTGACTTCAATTGTGGCTGTAAATTAGCCTAGGAGAACACCACAAAGTGTAGCAAAATTATGACCTTATTTAAAAGTTGATGTCTTAACAGCTCATCCTTTCTGCCATTTCTTTCCAACTTAGTGTTTTTCATTCTCCATCGTTCTATTATTAGCCTCTGCTTTATAACTGCTGGAAAATGGTTTTCCTCTAGCAGTGGAGCCTCCCCCTGATGCACATGCCCCTCCTTCCCAGGACTCAAAGCTGAGCGTTCCTAATTGAATTTCTGCCCTTCAGGAGTACAGGGTCATTGGGATCAATGTGCTATCAGAGGACTCCAGGGAGGCCAGGCTCAGGGCATGCTGGCCTCTTGGCATCATTTTAGTCTCTTCATACTTCCGTCTTGGAGCACTCATCTGCCTCAAAGCCTGGGGTCTGTTTGTTTAATGAAGTCTGCTGTTGAAATGATAACTCCTTTCCCCAATGTGAGCTCTAACTGCATTTATGATGTGTTTAAATGAGAAACTAGTCTTTGGTCATCTAGAAAGTCGCACCATTTTAGGAACTCTCACGACCTTTCTTCTTCTGGTTTCTGCCTTATATAAATGTCACTGTTTATGCCAAAATGCTACCTGACTCATTATAAGGGAAACCCTACATGTCTACCTTACTTTGACCTCCTGTTAGCCTCACAGCTCTCCTAGAGAAAAGAAATACTTTTTAAATTGGGGAAATGAAGAACATTTTACTTGAACTTGACAGTAAGTAACTTTAAATTAATTTCCTTACATCTTCCCTGAATAATTCAACAATGATCCATGGTCAAGGCATCCTTGAATGGATGTGTTTGTTAGGAAAATTTTAGTGCTGGAAAATCATTTCTTATACCTAAGATGTTAATAAATTGATTTTTAGATTGTAGCTATTAAATAGTCTGCAAATATTTCATATATGTAGATACAAATCATAAATTAATTTTGGATAAAGAAAATGAATCTTGATTTCATAATTTAATCAATGTGACACGTATTAAGTTTGAAAAACCATACTCTTGTCTGCTCTTTCCACTAACCATAAAAATTCTGAGTTTAAAGGAATGGAATTTAAAATGTCATCATGCCTTGATATATTTTTGAGAACTACCTGGACACAAGAGAGGAAATAACTCAAGGAAATAATTCAGAAAAGAAGTGACCAATTGCATAAAGAATTTATGATATGAAACTGATTATTTTTAATTGCATCTAAAATAATTTTAAACCTCTTCCTTGTGGTTTGAAGGGAATTTTCCCCAATAACAGCTCAACTCTCCATGCCTTTGTTGGCAAGCAAGAGCAGGCTTCAAAATAAGAAATGAGTAGGCTCTTATCTTTCCAAATGCAAATTCATATGTTACTTCCTCTCAGAAGCTCTCCCTGGCTTCAGGACCATTGGGTTTTGGATTCTTCTATGCAGATATGAGCTATGCACATATAGTTCATATAGATTGGATGATACAGATCACAGAACTTGTCACATTGAATTGAACTAGAAAATGCCCTTAACTGTTTTCTTATGATTTTTTCTGAGAACATTCATCACTATATTCCTACCACCTGGACCTGGAACATTGAATATGCTTAACAAACATTGGTGGAATGATGGGATTAATGTATAAAACTGACATTTATTTTTTAGTGTATGTAGGACTAAATTTTATACCCCTCACATATAGCATATATATATCTAAAAACACATTCTATATCACTCAAATATGACATATATCTCCAAACAAGATATTCCTCAACTCATGTTTACTTTCATTTTTTTCCTATTCCTTATTTTATCTTTGATTTCTTGTTTGTTTGTTTGTTTTAATTTGCAAGGGGGATTGTATGTAAATATACTTGAAGATATTTCCTGCAAGTTTACCAGTCTGGTAAGGATTTCCTTATTATCCCAAGTATGAGTTTTGGTGCCCAGTGACTGTCAGTGTTTGCCCATCACGGCATCCTGTAATGCTAGATTGTGTTGACTTCTTGGTGCTCCAACTAACAAAATGTTCTGTAAAGGAAGGAACCATTTTGTTTTGTTTGCTATTGAATCTCAGTACCCTGCATTGACTAACTAGTAAGTATAGCATATATGTACACTGTGTGTGTGTACACTTGGGTATATATAGGATTGATTTTTTGCTTCAAGCTGTTTTCCTGATATTCATAAAACCACCAGAATAGCTGTAATCATGAAAAGTTAAACAGAGTTAGAGATACACTCCAAGATAAACTTCGGAAACACTGACTATTTTCTGTAAAACAAGGAGGGCTTGGTTCTCCCATCATTTTTTTTACTTTTCACAAATAATAGCTAGGTATATTGGTAACTGAAGAGAACACTAATTGGATGTTGGCGTGTACTTACACAGATTTGGGGTACGGCGGAGAGACCCTGCTCTGCCTTCTTATCCAGACCCTGCAGATACTTAGTGACTCAGGGAACTCTCAGCTGACTGGGGGAAAGTGGGAATAATACAGAGGTTGTATAATATCGTGACATTTATACTACAAAAAACACAGCATACATATAGCAAATGATGGTCTGCTTTTCTAGGAAATTGAGTTTTGTCTAAATTAAAATTAGAGCAATAATATACCCTATTTAGCTCAGGACATTCTTGGTCTATGCTTATTTTACAGAAGAAATTATTAAAACTGTCCATTACATCTCAAACATTTTTGGGTTTTGAAGACAATCTATATGGTTACTCAGATTATAATATGTTGGGGAATTTAAATATGTATATATTACTTATATATAATTATAAATATATGTATATATTTAACCAATACTGTGATATCTTGAAAGATAACCAGAGTTTATATGTTTTATTTTTAAGCAGTTGGGATTTTAGGAACCCTGGACCATTAGGATTTTAAAGGAAATATGTTAGTGGAGAGGTTAAGTGCATAGACCCTGGAGTCAGCCTGCTTAGTCTGAGTCCTGGGTCCACTGCTGTATAACCTGAGAAATGCCCTTGGCCTCAGTAATTACTAACCTCTCTCCAGGGCTGCTATGGGTGCCTGACACATAGGAAGCACCATATAGACATTCCCTGGGTTTATTCTATCAGGTAGATTTGCTGATGCTCTTCCATTTGGGGAGTATAATGATTACAGTACACAAAGCCTGACATTTTGGTATATACAGAGACAATGTGATTAGGTCCTTAAATCATCTTTTATATTTTTTAAAAGATGCCCAGACCAAAGTTAATTGGAAAGAAATACCATCCTCAGGAAAGTGAAATGCTGCCCAATGCTCTAAAACTGAGGCTAGAGCAAGAGACCTCTCAACAGTAGACAGAGTGCGGCAGAGTGCTGCAAACTCCCTCACTGCGACAGAAGATTAGGCAGAACATCTGAGCCATCATTGTCCTGATCTGAGAAGGTTTTCAATGGAATGTTTGCCTGAGGAACCTGCCCAGCAGGGTCTGTGGGGCCACAGTTAGTACTGTTCACATCTATACAAACAGACCATCACTATCTAAAATGATATTTATGGATATATGTTCTTAGTTGTTTAAATAAACTTGGTAAAAGTAATCTATACTCCACTCGAACTGCAGCATATGCAATCACAGCATTCTGACTCTGTGTGCAAGCTCCCAGACTGTCCCTGCCGTAACAGGACTGTGACCCCTGCATGCAGGAAGGTGCCCAGCGTGGCAGAACCAGCATTGCCATAGAGGAGATACCTGAAGGGTCCTCAGCCTGCATGGACTGAAGAGTAAGAGGGGATTCCTCTCTTCACAAATTGTCAACAGGGAGAATTCCCCTAACAAAAGGTGGCTTCTTGTTCCTGCTTTGCTCCTAAACTTACTGCTTGAAGAGCTACAATGATCCTTGATTCTGAAAAGTGTTATTGCCCATGATCAGGTATTATTGTGTTTTTAAATAAGTTTCTGGGTGAGTTTTCTTTAACTTCCACTGGTGGGTCAAAGCTGAGTTCTGTGTGCTGGGAAACTCTGAGTACCCAGCTTGAAGCCCTGGCACAAGTCAACTGATCTCCCCCTTTTAAGCCTAAGTCTTCTAATTAAATAGGCAGATGATATCCACTCAATTTCTCTCACAGGATTCCAGCACACATGCTTTGGTTAGGTTTCAACATGAGCAGAAGGGAGGAAGAGGAAAGAACTATTATACATACTGTCTATTATACATTTAGAATTTTTCTGTATGTTGCTGCTTTCAATTCTTGCAACAACATTGTAGGGCAGGTATTAATGTGTCTGGCTGGCTCTCTCTCTCTTTTTTTCAATACAGGACTGAAGGTTCTGATTAAATCACTTGCCAAAAAACTCACACAGCCAGTATAAAGCCGAGTAGAGTTTTTAACTCAAGTCTTTTCATCGGGAACACCCACATTTGCCTCATGTACCTCTTACCCCAAGTCATATAAGGAAGCGATTTAAAAACACAAACGTATATCAATTCTTTGATACAACAAAAAAAACCCAAATCATGACAACTACCTCAAGAAACACCATTTCATGCTTCAAGGAGAGCTGCCAATCAAGTTAGAAAACATTAAAATAAGGTTAAGAAACCTTTGGCCATTAACTAAAAGATGTGTCATTATTCTTTATCAAATGTGCTTTTCCGTTCCTCTGATATTTCAGTAGCACTTTAAGAAAAACCAGCTCAGGTGGAATGCAACCAATTTAAACAAGAAGAAGTAAACCACTGCCTAAGTGTCATGAAGTTGCCAAATTATGTTCACTGTGTTGTTGTTCTTGGTTTGTTTGCTTTCTGAGTTAATAAGACAATTTTGACAAACTTCATCCACAGAGAAGAAAAAGATGCATGGTTATAACCTGGCTCACTTCTTCTCAAGGGCAGTCAGTAGACCACCTGGTATGAACATAGCTGTTGCACATTACTCAAATTACACCTGGGATGCAGCAAACATTCTCATGAACAATTATCAGATGAACTTGAAAATTCTTCTAAGGCTCTTACCCTGCTATTCAATTCCACTCTACAGAGATTCTGACACTAGGCTTGGAGTTATAGACATTTCATCGTCCACCCTCTGCCGTCAATGGAGCTCAGGGACTTGTGCCAAAACCCCATTTCCATCCCGACTTGCTACAACCACAGGAAATCATTAGTGGCTGCTCTCAGAGCACTTACTGAAGAAGCTTTGGATAAAGAGGACCTGCCTTAAGTGGAAGAGCTAATGGACCTCCAAAGTGATGGAGCAAAGCACTGACAGGGATGTCCTGTAATTTTATATAGTATATCATAGGGATATCGTTACACTGTGCCCAATCAAGTCTCTTAAACATGGAAACTTTGATTTCAAAACCTACTGAAGCAGAACTAGACACAGTGAATAAGAGCAGTTCCTGGTAGGGCTCTCCTCCCCTTTCAAATGCTCCCCACCTTCCACTCACCAACTCCTAAGAGCATTTTACCCAGCTAGCTGCACTGTCCATCAGCCCCTTTATGGAAGTATTGCCTCAGGCAGTGGTTGCTATTGGATTGTTTGCCTCTTTTTCCAGCAGTTCCATATTTCAAGTGATCCAAGCATCTTCAAATGAATTGCATGATAGATTTCCAAAATGATCACCACAGGTCAAATTCAGCTCAAATGCTATCCTTTCCGAAGTTTTGAAAATCCATTTTTGCAGCAAGGCTGGTGCAACATTTAATGAACTTCAATTCAGAAGAGATACATCCTTTTAACTTAATTTGGCCTGAAAACACACTTGGCCCATTCAAATGCCTAGCAATCTTTTCAGTTACACCTGGCTACCTCTTTCAACTCTAGTGAAATATGCTACAAACAACACCATTCCCAAAGTTCTTCAAATTTCTAGAAATGGCATAAAAATAAATATATTAGACAATATCCTGCTTTTATTCAGGATATTTTGATTCAAGGAGTTTCTAGTGATTTGCTTTCCTTCCCTACCCAGCTTCATTTCTGTAGGATGTACCTTCCTATTACTCAATCCATTTTTTTTTGTTTCAAAACACATGAATTCAGCATGGAAAATAATTATTACAAAGAGCATAAATGAATTTTTAATAAAAGGAGCAGGCACACTCTAATGGACTTGATAGTGTTTAATCTGGAATGGCTAATTGAAAGTTCTCTTATCAGCCTAATAATAGTGAATTATAATGACCTTGATTTAACAAAGACAGGGACACTATCTTTCTCAATGGAAAGATGAGAAGCAGGGGTCAAATGTCTTAACCAGATGTTACATAAATGAAATACATGTACAATGTAGTGATCTTGGAAAACTCATAAGGTTCAAAGAAGACAATAGCTGTAAATCCGATTAGCCTTTTTATTCAGCTTTTTTTCAGAACTGGATTGCTATCGTATGCTCAACTTAACAATTTTATTTTTCTACATAATATGATATGAGCATTTTCATATCCTTAAAATTTTGAAAATTCCAGTTACATTGAATTCATCCAAGGTGTAGATATATTCTAATTTATATAGACCTCTAAATTCAGGTTTTCTTCGTTCGTTTGTTTTGCTGTTACAAATCCTGTGGTAAACATCCTTAAAAATAAATCTACATATATTTTTCTGTAGGCTAAATTCTTAGAAAAAATTCAAAGATGTTGAAACACACTGAAACATCACCTACAGAAGATGTTTAACAAAATACGCTCCCTCAAGTAGTGAATAAGACGATGTTTTTTTACTGCACCCTCACCAAACTATCTGCTTTTTAAAATCATTAAATATATGATAGGCAAACAAAAAATGTTAATTTGCATTTTTTTGTGAGGCTGAGTATTTTTCATGCTTACGGGTTACTTGGATTCCTTTTCAAGGGAAGAGGATGTTCCTCTCTTTTGCCCATATTCCTATTGAGATTTAATTTTAGTGCTACTCTTATTGATCTATGTGACTTCTTCAGAATATCAATTCTTTACCATGTTTGTTGTACAGTTTACTGACACTTTATCTGTCTCTCAATTCTGTTTCTGATTTATGATATTCAGATCAAAAAAGCAATGTTGTGTCAAGGCTGTTAATTTTTCCTTTCATTGCTTTTTGCTCAAAAGCAATTGCTGATGTAAATAAACATGTAATTTTATTTACTGCTTTCCCTAATACTTTATTTGTTACATTAACTCTTAAATTCATTAAGAACAACTTTTGGTATATAAGGAGGAGGTAAAAATCCAACTTTGATTTGTTTTACCTAACAGTCAACCAAGTTTATCAAACAACCAGACTCTCATTTTCCCCGATTTATGAATCTCTCCTTATTCTACACTAAGTTCCACAACATACCAGGTTCTATGTTTCCTAATCAGTCAACCAATAATCAATGACTTATATTGTAAATTTAGCAACACCAAGTTTGCCTATTTGTTATTCTTTAAAATCTATCCAGTTATTTTTATGATCTTGGTATTCCTCTTAAATTTTCATCAGCTTGCTCTATAATTTCTAACTATTCTCACCATAAACAGTCTTTTGAAAGATCTGAAAATGCATTAAAGAGTGAGAAAATAACAGCAGAAAACTATGAAACCTCCCTCCCTTATCCCAAGATTCACACTTTTAAGATTTTGTGGCATACACTTTCAGGATCTCTATCAGGGATGATCTAGGTAGCTCTGTTACTATTCTTCCTTGGCAAGGAAACATAAGCGTTTCAGCATGATCGATTTTTCACAACATGGAAAAGATATCTTGATTCAATTCACAATTGGATTGCAATTTACTTTTTAAATATTAAATATATATATATATATATATATATATATATATATATATATATATATATATATATATATATATATAATCTTAACTTCTCTCCGATTTGAATGTTTAATCTTTGGAGACACGTAAAAAGCAAACTATTTAATGAGCTAAATTCAGGTACACCCCTTAACATTGCTGCTCTGATCTATTAACTTGTGGTTTATTTAACTTGCAACAGAATCCAGTTAGTAATGCATCAGAAGGATAGCCCTGGTAGCATGCCAATCACACGAAAGTCATTTCCCTTGTTTTCCTTATTTCCTGGAGATGAAGTATTTCACTTACTCCAAGTGCATTACAAAGTGCAGTGCCATTTAATTCCTAAGTTCATATCCGTATGTATTTATTCAACAGTATCTTTGTGATAGGAGATGCTCAATAAACATTTGTCGAATGGAGGAGCATAAATGAAACATACTACTTAAATAGAGTACTGTATAAAATGACACATTATTAATAACTACATTGGAATTCTTACAAGTGGCTGATGCAGGAAGAAATGGTAAGCCTTTTATTCACAGCAAAGCCTGGGAGATGAATAGCTGACACATGCAATGTGTGATTTCTTCATATGCACTAGTAGGAGATTTATATGCACCTATTAACCTATTGGAGTTCCAGTTCTGTCTTAGGCTGGTCTTTTGTCATGATTAGCTATGTTGTGACTCTATGTTAAATAAAAGGTTGTCTGTGCTGAAATATGCATGAAATATGAAGACAGAGGCCAAAATTATTATACATGTACATCATTCCAGCCAAAACATAGATATATCTCTGCTTGTCTATGTTAAAAAAAAATCAGACATGTACATATGTGCAAAAGAAAAGAATATTTTTCTGGACCTGAGATCTACTGTCATAGACTGCATTGTGTCTCCCAAATAACCAATGTTGAAGCGCTAACCTCCAGTACCTCAGAATGTGACCATATTTAGAGAAAGAGACTTTATAGATGCAAGAAAGTTAAAATAGGGTCATTAGAGTGGACCTTTATCCAATACGACTGGTGTCCTTTTAAGAAAAAGAAATTTGAATAAAGACTTGTACAGAGGAAAGAAAATGAAAAGACACAGGGAGAAGATGGCCATATACAAGCCAAGGAGACAGGTCTGAAAGGGATCCTTCCCTCGTGGCCCTCAGAAGGAAACAACCCTGCCAACACCTTGATCTCAGACTTCTAGACTCCAGAACTGTGATAAAATATATTTCTTTTGTTTACACCACCCAATCTGCAGTGCTATGTTACAGCAGCCCTAGCAAACTAATACACCTGTGAACTTAACAGGGAATACAGTGAGGCTGTATGTTAAAAACAAATAGGAATTCTTTTGTTTTTTCAACATTCTCAGTTTTTGAAATGATGAATCAGACCTGCCTGCGTATAGTGGTGGGGCCTGATTTGAAACTTCCTTGGGGTAAAACACCATCACAAAAGTCACTGCTTTAGGTGAGGCTTCTGATTCATCCCTTCATCAATCAATTATAAATTCAAACTTATTTGATGGCACTGCCCACTTCCACATATGACACCACCGGATTGACAAAGGTAACATTAACACATAGCTGATCATCAATAAGAGCATGGATGCACTTCATGCTTTGAAATGGTACCTCATTCTTGGCTTTTCCCTTGAGGTCTTCAAGTCAGCTGTGTGCTTTCTACCTGTGTCTGCATTGATCTAATAAACATAACAAGAAAAGAGAAATGTGGGGAGGAACAATTCCCACTGCCCTTGATCCCCAACTCAGGTTTTCAGAGGACAGAAATGGGTGGTAACTTTTGTAAATGAAGTCAATGTAACGGCACTGCCCAAGTCACATGAAAGCCACCATGTCAAGGGTGATGAAAGGTGACAGGATACACAGTGGCTCTTATGGAGATCGGCCACTATCATTGATCAGCTCTTCCAAACCTGTGTCACTGTCCACTGTGAACTGAAGCTAGCCTGGGGAGCCAGGCAGGATTTGCTGACACATTCTAAGTTCATACCTATAAGGTGCATTTCTCTGTGCCATCTTAATAAAACAACATGGAATAAAGTTTTATAATAGCAATAGCGAGAGAAGAAAGTCATAATTTTCCATGCTTCACGATTCAGAATAATTAATTTAATAACTGTGTCATATGAGAAGAGTAAATAAAGAGAAGGAAAGGGGTGTGGATATATATGATCACTGAAGCATATACAATTGCAAGGAAAAACAAATTACCAGGGTAGCGCTGGAAATAAAAGCTTGGTGTGAAATATTTTTTAGATGCTAATTTGATTCTTCTGTGGAGCCTTAAAGCTGCAGTGTCTACAAGACCACTATTTACCTCCACTTGTTTTTATTTTTAGCAGTTATATAACCTTTTGTTTCTAAAAACCAATTAAACACCTTCTTGATCTCCACTGAGAATTTTCCCTGTTCTCTACCTAGACTATAACAGGACTATGATTTCATTTACAACACCTTGCTGGAGAGTATTTCATCATCAGGGGAGTTAAAAAAAAAAAAAAAAAAAGAGCTGAAATTAATAAACGAGGGCAGAATCAAAATAAGATGCAGTTTTCTTTGGACACAGTTACAGTCTCTGGGGTTTGGTTCACAGTAAACATTGAGACTCTAGATCTTAGCTAAGCAGTTTCTTTGCCATGCCACAATCTGTAGGTCTGCAGGAAGATATTATTTCTGAGTATGAGCATATGCGCCTAAATCCCACACCAAAAATATAGGCTTCTAAAGTGAGTAAATAATTATTTCTATTAAATTGTTACATATAAAAGTAAACCTTCCTTTACTTGATCAGGTGAAACATCTTGTCTACTTTAATTCAGTTTTCCTTCCTCGAATACTAAAGATACCAGCCTTGTTCCTTCCCACATTAAAACTACTGATTCTGCTATTCAAACACCAGACTATATGTATCACATTGTATATTCCTGGAGCTCAGCACCCCCTTCCACCTCCAGGCCTCTCTGAGGACCTGCCCTCAGTGCCAGTCGCCGCAAGTGACTTACCGACAGTGTTTATGGGATCCGGTCAGGGTTTCAATTACAAAGCACTCGCCATCATTGAGACAGTAGGCAAGGTCCTTGTCTCGGCAGGGTTTGAAGTGCTCAGATCGCTCAGTGGAATATGTCGTCGTATCTGTTGAAAAACACAGAGAAAGGCTGTCAGAAGTTCATTCTGACAACACCAGCTCCTCTCATTGGGCTGGACCTGTTCATTGAGACCTTCTTATGGCCTCTGACTCTAGCCAGACAGGTTGGAATCTTCACTGTACTGAAAAAACACAACTGGATATGACCATTTTATAGACTGAATGTTTGTGTCCCCCCAGAATTCATATATTGAAACCTAACCCCCAATGTGATGGTATTAGGAGGTGGGGCCTTTGGGTCATGAGTGGGATTAATACCCTTATAAAAGAGACCCCAGAGAGCTCCCTGGACCATTCCAGTCATGTGAAGACACAGCAAGAAAATAGCCCTCCATGAACTAGGAAGTCCTAACCAGACACTGAATCCACAGGCACCTTGATCTTAGGCTTCCCAGCATCCAGAACTGTGAGAAATAAATTTCTGTTGTTTTTAAACCACCCAGTCCATGGTATTCCGTTATAGCAGCTAGGACTAAGACAACTACTGGATTCAACTGTCTTATTTCTCCACAAGATTTTAACAATTGGAATCACTCTAGACAAGTCCCATCAGAGGATACATTACCAGTAAAAGCTGAATGACCCTACAGTCAAATATCTCAAATTCATTTTCATTAATTTCAGTGTTAAGAAACATGTATTAAAGGATTTAAACAACATCCTCTTCCCTTAACTGTTGTCAAACATCATTAAATATCTGATCAACATACATATACTGTAACTCTTCTATGGAAACCAATGTCAGTTTCTCTGTGTGTGTGTGTGTGTGTTTATCTTTTTTAAGTTATGGCTGTTAATTTGCTAATAGCTAAGCCAATTATTCTTTCACTTTTTCCTTTTATTATGTAATTAAAATGCAAATGTTCCAAATTCTGAAACAGAATCTCAAATGTGAGGAATGATTCTGGTAAATATTTAACACAACTAAATTATTGTCATTTTTTAGCATTATCTTTTTTTTTTTTTTTTTTTTTTTGCGGTATGCGGGCCTCTCACTGTTGTGGCCTCTCCCGTTGTGGAGCACAGGCTCCGGATGCGCAGGCTCAGCGGCCACGGCTCACGGGCCCAGCCGCTCCGCAGCATGTGGGACCTTCCCGGACCGGGGCACGAACCCGTGTCCCCTCCATCGGCAGGCGGACTCTCAACCACTGCGCCACCAGGGAAGCCCTAGCATTATCTTAAACACGTGTTTTTTAAATCATAATCACTTACTTTTTTGAATTAAGTTATATATCCATATCAGCTTCCTAAATATGAAACTAATAATAAGTATAAGCATATGCACTCTACTGGATGAAAAATCTGTTATAACATGTAGACATTCTCCTTTCAGAGTTTTAAGCAATTAAAATATTAGCACCAATTTCATTGCACTATTCAAGAAAAATATATTTAAAAAGCCAAAGATGGATACATGATTCAGCATGTAAGCTCTTTTTATTTCCTTTACATAGATATAGATTAATAATAATGCTCAACAGCATGGGCCATTGTACCAGTTTACTAACTGGAGGTCACAATGAGCCTCTTCCTACCCACCATCCGAATGGAGGGGAGAGTTATTATCCAGAAAGAAAATTCACTCATGTTCTCCCCAAACCTAAAAAGCCTTAATGGGCCCCTTTCCCATAGGAAGAACTCCAAATTCCTAAGTAGAGCAAAGAAAAACATAGACCAGGTAGAATTTTGCCTGTCTAGACTCATCTTCTTGCATCCTAAAACACACAACTTCATTTCCAACTATTATCCTATTTCCCCAATACCAGTAACTATCATAGTGATCCTTCTTCTTGGACCATATTCTTCTTTGCTGGATAACATCCAGCAATTCTTCAGAGCTTATGTCATCTTCCCCTTGTGTCCCCCAGAACCTTTTATTGCTTGCATCACTGTATTCAATGCTGCAAGTAACCATTTGTTTACACCTTTATCTGTTTCAGTCTGTAAGTTCCTTGAGGTCAGAGGTTGAGCCTTAATCAGAATTGGTGCTCAGTAAAAATGTCTTCAGTAGGGCTTCCCTGGTGGCGCAGTGGTTGACAGTCCACCTGCCGATGCAGGGGACACGGTTTCATGCCCCGGTCCAGGAAGGTCCCACATGCCGCAGAGCAGCTAGGCCCGTGAGCCATGGCCGCTGAGCCTGTGCGTCCGGAGCCTGTGCTCCGCAATGGGAGAGGCCACAGCAGTGAGAGGCCCGCGTACCAGAAAAAAAAAAAAAAAAAAAAAAAAATCTTCAATAAATCTGATAACTCAAGGTGGGAGGAAGCAGGGGGTGGGGGTGGGATGAATTGGGAGACCAGGATTGACATATATACACTAATATGTATAAAATAGATAACTAATAAGAACCTGCTGTACAGCACAGGGAACTCCACTGTACAGTAGAAACTAACACAACATTGTAAAACAACTATACCCCAATTAAAAAAAAAATCTGATAACTCTAACATCACTAAAGTTTAAACACCATTGATGAAACATATGGTCATTAAAGATATCATTATAATCATCTGAAAGTTAATGTATATCTTACAATAAAAAGTTAGACATAACTTTCATATTAATGTTATCATTTTAGTATAGTCGTTTTAATATTGATAAATATTGCAAAATAATCACATTGCCTTCAGATTCACACAGACCTTACTCATATGCTATTCATATACTGTGAGCATTGAAAAGTCCACTTCTAATCTTCTCTTTCTTGATCATACAATGGGAACTCATTTTTTTCTACTTCAAAATATTTGCCTGTTAATACTTTGGCATGAAATAAAGGCTCTGCAAAACAGACACATTTTTTGTTTGTTTGTTTTCCAGAAGATCTCCTCTACAGGGAAGATTTGTTATTCAAGACAGTATGTGATAAATAGTTACACAGACTCAATCTCTCTTTCTATGGGAAATATTTAAAATTCAAGAGCTCTGAGCCAAAAATTCAATATGAACCACCACACAGTTGACTACTACTCTGACCGCTGAAGTATATTAATTCATGATCACTTAAGTTTTCCTTTAGTTTCTTATTATCCATTTATTGATATTCACTGATCATTCCTCTAAGAACAGCTTTTCATTAACATAAACTACAGCATAAAAAGGGAGATCCTTATTTTATAATCAGTGGTTTTAACAAGCTACAGACTCCAAGAGCAATACAATGGCAAAGCAATCGCAATCAATTAGTTTCCATCTGACAACTGCTGTCGCTGGCGGTTACCGCCCTATTCTACCAACCACTTTCTCATCCATCAGCACAATAAACAGGACCAGAACCAAGTAAAATGCCTCTGCAAAGGCCCAAGGTGGGGGAGTACAGAGATGTCAAGTCTAACATGCCCTCACGTTTTCTATTTCCATAGCTTAGAGAATCCCAAAATTGATTTAAAATACACATGCTTATCCCTCACAGTGACTTGACTAAATTCTAAGAGAACATCCTTATTAAATATTTTAAGTAACTTGATTTAGTACACAACCGAATATTAGTCTTGATCCTTCTATAGATAAATAAAATGCAGTTATCAATAAATTTGAAATCTTAAGAATTTACCCATGCATTTCACTATATAGTACCCATATAGCACTACTCACCTAAAATCACAGAGGTGTTGGGAAAGGTAAACAAAATTCAGCATGAGGTGAAATTTTACACTTGTAAGGCATCATGCCAAATATGTGACTGGAAAGATAGAAAAATTCCTTAATGAAATCACTAGGCTGTTATACTAACTCTAAGACCACCTACATACTTTTGTAAGGTAAATCATAAGTATACTGTGTCTAAGTCACTGTTAGCCTTTCTATTACTTACAACCAAAAACAGTCCAAAGAGATGGTAATAATCTTGGATGACAGCCTCCAATATTTATAGATCTGCTTGTAAGTACATGTATGTATACATTTAATTTTTAACATATACAATATATTGCAGACATATAAAATAGAGCATAAGCAAAAATGAGATAAAAATAAATAAGGTATAATCCTGATTTTCTTTCTGTGCCCTAAGGTGACACGGTATGCCCTAATATATCCAGCTGAGTGCTTTGTTCTGAAGGGGAAACATGGGACATTTGTGAGAAGGAGGTAACAGATAAGACCTAACTCCAAACTATAAAACTTATGGCCCTAAATATCCTTGGGGTACCTTAACAATCAGACATAGAACTCTCATCTATAAACTTATCCAACATATTCAGAGCCCAGTGTTTATGTTTTAAAACTGCACCACTTTTAAGATAGTCTAATACACTAAGGTGGCTACAGTATATGGTACTATTTTGTCATGTTTGTAAAATTCAAGGAGCACCTTCTGTTTCTAGGAATGATACCTGGTAAGTAAAATTGTTATAGAGCTCCCTGTTGTCTTCAAAAAATTACATGGATAAAGGTCCAAGTAAGTAAACCAGAAGGGGCCAAATATTCCCATGAATTCTCATTTGTTTTCCAAGGCTCTCCCTTACTCCACAGTACCTCCTTATCAGGCATCACTCATCCACCACATCAGCTCATGAACCTCCCATCTTACTGGACCATGAGCTTGTGGGGGTGGAGCAGGTCTTCACATCACTGATCCACAGTCTTACAGACAGCCTGACACAGAGGTGCACACAATAGATGTTTATAGAAGAATGATCTTTTTATAACATGAGTGTTTTTCTAAATGTTCTGTATAGTCAAGTGTGCACATTTTGTAATCATAAAAGAAAAACTCTATATGAATAAATGTTTATAAGTTAGGACATGAGATGAGTTCCAAAAGCAACTTTAGGTAAAGTGCTTAGAATTTTATAAGAAGAGCAGAAAATCAACTCCACAAAATGGAGGCAAAGGGAGGAGAAAAAACAATAATTAGGGAAAATATTCAGAAAGAGACGGCATGAAGGAATGTTAGGCTTAAAATGAACAGAGATAGTGCTTAGGATAGGGATTCCAAGCACCATGAGCAAAGTTCAAGGTCTCAGGACAAGAAGTGCAGTTGCTGGCTTGAGGAATAATGCCCATTCACTTGGGACCACAAAGGCTGTGCAATTATCCAGACCATTCATCTGGCACTTGTTATATGTAGTTTAATGTGTTTTCTTATATTTTTATGGGTTTTGGTCTCTCCCCAGGGAGGTCAGGGAGAGTGCTTTGCTTTCAAGTTCTGTATTTTTTCCGCATCATGTAGCATATATAGTGAGCAATCGGTACAGTAATTAGATGCACAGTGGGAACTAGTGGTTAATTCATTAAAGGCAAAACGGGAAGAAAATGTAAGGCTGGAAGACAGAAATCCCTGCAGATTTTGCAATGAAAGTTAATTTATTAATGAATTAAAACAATGACTGGTTTTCCCCCTTAAGTACTAACTTGAACCTGAATGTTACTTATGGAGGTTTTCTCTGTTGCCAGCACAACAATGCACACTGTGGGAACAGAGATTTTGTTGTAGGAACAAGAGTGCTAAATGGGCTATTACAGATAATAATTGCAGTAGATAATCAAAGAAAGGGAGAGCTTAATTCACGCTATAGTTATCTCTAAAGGCTTCCCAAAGGGTTGGTATTGGAGTTACATCTTGAATGGGCATGATTTAATTGGCAGAGGAAAATGAATTCTAGATAGGAAGAGCAGAAACACCTAAGGAAGGAAAGGTGAGGCACAGCTTAGGCCCTAAATCCATCTTCACATGCCTGACTTGCAAATGTCAGATTCATGAAGCAGTTTTTTCCTTCCCCCACTGAGTTCATGACATGACAATTCTCTAAGAAAAGTTAAGAATCTGGTGATGCAAGCTTTTAGGATTAGCAAAATACCTTTACAGGCTAGAAGCCATTTAAATATGGTTGTTGAGGCAGAGTCAAGATGGCTGTGTGGGAAGATGTGGAGTTAGCATCTTCCCACAAGTAGGGTGCCTGCCAGCTGCTGGTGGGGGACTCTGACGCCCAAGGAGATGGGAGGAACCCCAAAATGAACCAGTGGGATGTAGGGGGACTGAGGTGGGACGAGAAGTGGAGGCCAGACAGGATCGGCACCCCTGAGGCTGGGGAGATCAGGAGAGGCAGGCGGGAGGGACTCTCCCGGAAGAGCAACAGAGAAGCAGAGGACGATCGCCTGGCCCACTCGGGCACAGGGAGCCTGCTGAGTTCCCAAACTGGTATCCCCCACCTCCAAAGCCCCATCCAGGCCACGTGGGTCCTGGGGGCATAGGAGGGAGGCCAGGGAGATCAAGAGAGACAGGTGGGAGGAGCCCTCTGGGAGGAGTGGGAGAGGAGCAGAGGGCGACTGCCCAGCCCACTTGGGTCCGGGGAGCCTGCTAAGCTCCCAGGCCAATCCCCCACCCTCCAAGTCACCTCCAGACTGCGTGGGTCCTTGGGGGCATAAGAAGGAGAATAGGAGAGGCAGGCGGGAAGGGCCCTTCCAGAACGGAGGATCAGGAGAGGAGAGGAGGGCATTTGCCCCACCCACTCGAGCCTAGGAAGGCTGCTGGGACCCCAGGTGAGGTCCCCTGCCCTCTGAGACGAGGAGTGAGGGGCACGCCTGGCTCCCTTCTGTCCTTTGAACCTAAGCCTCACCACCACACAACCCCCAGGGCCTTTTACAGCCCAATGGGTCCTGAGCATTGGCCCTGTCCACAGCCCAAACCTCACCCTTACTTAGGCCCCACCCCCAAAGCAAAGGCCTGCCCCCCTCCTTTTTTTTTTCTTTTCCTTCCTCCTTTTTTTTTTTTCTTTTTTTACTATTGTGGTACTGATGTACCTTCCGGATGTTGATTCATCTATATTTTTATTTTTATATTCTTTCTAACATATCTGTTAGTTTCCTAGTCTAATTTTATTTTTTTACCTTACTGTTCTTTTTTTTTTTTTTTTTTTTTGCTGCCATCTAAAGCTCCTGTGGTGGGAGCTCTGAGTCCAAACCACTGGACTAACAGGAAACCTCAGACCCCAAGGAATATTCACTGGAGTGAGGTTTCACAGAGGTCCTCATCTCAGCACCAAGACCCAGCCCCACCCAATAGCTTACAAACTCCAGTGTTGGAAGCCTCAGACCAAACAACCAGTAAGACAGGAACACAATCCCACTCATTAAAAATAAAAAATGAGACAACAAAAAGAATATGTCACAGATGAAGGAGCAAGGTAAAAACCTACAAGACCAAATAAAGGAAGAGAAAATAGGCAATCTACCGGAAAAAGAATTCAGATTAATGATAGTAAAGATGATCCATAATTTCAAAAATAGAATGGAAGCATGGATTCAGAAAATACAAGAAAGGTTTAACAAAGATCTAGAAGAACTAAAGAACAAACAAACAGATGAACAACACAATAACTGAAATGAAAGACACACTAGAAGGAATCAGTAACAGAATGAGGCAGAAGTATGAATAAGTGAGCTGGAAGACAAAATGGTGGAAATAACTGCCGAAGAGCAGAATAAAGAATGAAAAAAATTGAAGACAATCTCAGAGACTACTGGGACACAACACTAAATGCAGCAACATTCGAATTATAGGGGTCCCAGAAGAACAAGAGAAAAAGAAAGGGTCTGAGAAAATATTTGAAGAGATTATAGTTGAAAACATCCCTAACATGAGAAAGGAAATAGTCACCCAAGTCCAGGAAGCAGAAAGAGTCCCATACAGGATAAACCCTAGGAAAAACCAAGACACATGTTAATCAAACTAACAAAAATTAAATTCAAAGAAAAAATATTAAAAGCAGCAAGGGAAAAAAATATATAACATACAAAGGAATCCCCATAAGGTTATCAGTGGATTTTTCAATGGAAACTCTGCAGGCCAGAAGGGACTGGCAGGATATACTTAAAGTGATGAAAGAGAAAAACCTACAACCAAGATTACTCTACCCAGCAAGGATCTCATTCAGATTCGATGGAGAAGTCAAAAGCTTTTCAGACAAGCAAAAGCAAAGAGAATTCAGCACCACCAAACCAGCTTTACAACAAATGCTAAAGAAACTTCTCTAAATGGGAAACACAAGAGAAGAAGACCCACAAAAACAAACCCAAAACAATTAAGAAAATGGTTGAAGGAACATACATATCAACAATAATCTTCAATGAAAATGGATTAAATGCCCCAAACAAAAGACACAGACTGGCTGAATGGATACAAAAACAAGACCCATATGTATGCTGGCTACAAGAGACCCACTTCAGACCCAGGGACACATACAGACTGAAAGTGAAGGGATGGAAAAAGATATTCCATGCAAATGGAAATCAAAAGAAAGCTGGAGTAGCAATACTTGTATCAGATAAAAGAGACTTTAAAATAAAGACTGTTACAAGAAATGAGGGACACTACATAATGATCAAAGGATCAATCCAAGAAGAAGATATAACAATTATAAATGTTTATGCAACCAACATAGGAGTACCTCAGTACATAAGGTAAATGCTAACAACAATGAAAGGTGAAATCAACAGTAACACAATAATAGTAGGGGACTTTAACACCCCACTCACACCAATGGACAGGTCATCCAAACAGAAAATATATAAGGAAACACAAGCTTTAAATGACACAACAGACCAGATAGATCTAATTGATATTTATAGAACATTCCACCCAAAAGTGGCAGAATACACTTTCTTCTCAAGTGTACATGGAACATTCTCCAGGATAGATCACATCTTGGGTCACAAGTCAAGCCTCAGAAAATTTAAGAAAATTGAAATCATATCAAGCGTCTTTTCTGACCACAATGCTATGAGATTGGAAATCAATTACAGGGAATAAATACTGTAAAAAAACACAAATACATGGAGGCTAAACAGTGTGCTACAAAACAACCAAGAGATCACTGAAGAAATCAAAGAGGAAATCAAAAAATACATAGAAACAAATCACAACGAAAATACGGCAACCCAAAACCCATGGGATGCAGCCAAAGCAGTTCTAAGAAGGAAGTTACCAGCAACTCAATCTCACCTCAAGAGACAAGAAAAATCTCAAATTAACAATCTAACCCTACACTTAAAACAACTAGGGAAAGAGGAAGAAAACCCAAAGTCAGTAGAAGGAAAGAAATCATAAAGTTCAGAGCAGAAATAAAAGAAATAGAAATGAAAACAATAGCAAAGATCAATAAAAGTAAAAGCTGGTTCTCTAAGATAAAAAAAAATTGATAATCCCTTAGCCAGACTCAACAAGAAAAAAGGGATAGGATGCAAATCAATAAAATTAGAAATGAAAAAGGAGAAATCACAAGTGACACTCCAGAAATACAAAGGATTATAAGAGACTACTACAAACAACTATATGACAATAAAATGGACAACCATGAAGATATGGACAAATTCTTGGAAAGGTATAATTTTCCAAGACCGAACCAGGAAGAATTAGAAAATATAAACAGACGTATCACAAATAATGAAATTGAAACCATAATTAAAAATCTTCCAACGAACAGAAGTCAAGGACCAGATGGCTCCACAGGTGAATTCTATCAAACATTTAGAGAAGAGCTAACACAGATCCTTCTCAAACTCTTCTAAAATATTGCAGAGGGAGAAACACTCCCAAGTTCATTCTACGAAGCCACCATCACCCTGATACCAAAACCAGAAAAAGACATCATAAAAAAGAAAATTATAGACAGATATCACTGATGAACATAGATTCAAAAATCCTAAACAAAATACTAGCAAACAGAATCCAACAGCACATTAAAAGGATCAGATCGCATGATCAAGTGGGATTTATCCCAGTGATGCAAGGATACTTCAATATATGCAAAATCAATGTGATACACTACATTAACAAATGAAGGAATAAAAACCATATGATCATCTCAATAGATGCAGAAAAAGCTTCTGACAAAATTCAACCCCCATTTATGATAAAAACTCTCCAGAAAATGGGCACAGAGGGAACATACCTCAACATAATAAAGGCCATATGTGAAAAACAGTAAGTATCATATCAATGGTGAAAAACTGAAAGCATTTGCACTAAGATCAGGAACAAGACAAGGATGTCCAATTTCACCACTATTATTCAACATAGTTTTGGAAGTCCTAGCCACGGCAATCAGAGAAGAAAATAAATAAAAGGGAATACAAATTGGAAAAGAAGAAGTAAAACTGTCACTGTTTGCCAATGACATGATACTAAGAAAATCCTAAAGATGCAACCAGAAAACTGCTAGAACTAATCAATGAAATTGGTAAGGTTGCAGGATACAAAATTAATGCACAGAAATCTCTTGCATTCCTATACACCAACAACGAAAAATCAGAAAGAGAAATTAATGAAACACTCCCATTTACCAAGGCAACAAAAAGAATAAAATATCTAGGAATAAACCTAAGGAGGTGAAAGACTTGTACTCAGAAAAACTATAAAACACTGATGAAAAAATCAAAGATGACATAAACAGGTGGAGAAATATACCATGTTCTTGGATTGGAAGAATCAATATTGTGAAAATGACTATACTACCCAAAGCAATCTACAGATTCAATGAAATCCCTATCAAACTGCCAATGGCATTCTTCACAGAATTAGAACAAAAAGTCTTACAATTTGTATGGAAACACAAAAAAACCCGAATAGCCAAAGCTACCTTGAGAAAGAAAAATGGAGTTGGAGAAATCAGGTTCCCCAACTTCAAACTATACCACAATGCTACAGTAATCAAGACAGTATGGTACTAGCACAAAAACAGAAATATAGGTCAATGGTACAGGATAGAATACCCAGAGATAAACCCACACATATATGGGCACCTAATTTACAAAAAAGGAGGCAAGAACATGCAGTGGAGAAAAGACAGCCTCTTCAATAAGTGGTGCTGGGAAAACTGGATAGCTACATGTAAAAGAATGAAATTAGAACACCACATAACATCATACACAAAAATAAACTCTAAATGGATTAAAGACTTAATTGTAAGACCAGACACTATAAAACTCTTAGAGGAAAACACAGGAAAAACACGCTTTGACATAACCACAGAACGATCTTTTTTGAACCACCTCCTTGAGTAACGAAAATATAAACAACAATAAACAAATGGGACTTAATTAAACTTCAAAGCTTTTGCACAGCAAAGGAAACCACAAACAAGATGGAAACACAACCCTCAGAATGGGAGAAAACATTTGCAAATGAAACAACAAAGGATTAATCTCCAAAATACACAAACAGCTCATGGAGCTCAATATCAAAAAAACAAATAATCCAGGTAAAAAAATGGGTGGAAGACCTAAATAGACATTTCACCAAGGAAGACATACAGATGGCCAAGAGGCACATGAAAAGATGCTCAACATCACTAATTATTAGAGAAATGCCAATCAAAACTACAATGACGTATCACCTCACACACGTCAGAATAGCCATTATCAAAAAATCTAGAAACAATAAATGCTGGAAAGGGTGCGGTGAAAACGGAACCCTCCTGCACTATTGGTGGGAATGTAAATTGATATAGCCACTATGGAAAACAGTACGGAGTTTCCTTAAAAAACTAAAAATAGAACTACCATATGACCCAGCAATCCCACTACTGGGCATATATCCTGAGAAAACCATAATTCAAAAAGAGACATGTTCCACAATGTTCATTGCAGCACTATTTACAACAGCCAGGACATGGAAACAACCTAAGTGTCCATCGACAGATGAATGGATAAAGAAGATGTGGCACATATATACAATGGAATATTACTCAGCCATAAAAAGAAATGAAATTGACTTATTTGTAGTGAGGTGGATGGATCTAGAGTCTGTCATACAGTGTGAAGTACGTCAGAAAGAAAAAAACATATACTGTATGCTAATGCATATATATGGAATCTAAAAAAAAAAAAAAGGTACTGATGAACCTAGTTGCAGGGCAGAAATAAAGGGTAGACATAGAGAATGGACTTGAGGACATGGTGTGGGAGGGCGAAGTGAGAGTAGCCTCAACATATATACACTGCCGTATGTAAAATAGTTGGCTGGTGGGAAGCAGCAGCATAGCACAGGGAGATCAGCTCGGTGCTTTGCAGTGACCTAGGGAGGTGGGATAGGGAGGGTGGGAGGGAGGCTCAAGAGGGAGGGGATATGGGGACATATGTATGCGTATGGCTGATTTGCTTTGCTGTGCAACAGAAACTAACGCAGTACTGTGAAGCAATTATACTCCAATTTAAAAATTTCTAAAAAAATAATAAATTTGTGTTAAGCTAATAAATTTGTGGTTTTAAGCAAACAAATAAATAAACAAGGTTGTCGACTCCAGCAGGGTCTTCCCTGGGTGGAGTGCTGTGTAAATGAAACCTGCTTCTATACGTTAAAATCCCCTGTAGAATATGCCATTTATCAGGCACCCAGGAAGGTGCACTGACATAAGACTGAGTTATAAAATATTTAATGGTCAAGGAAAATTGCAAGAAGAATGCAGTGGTGTTTGAAAGGGAAAAACCATTTCTCAGCTGGCAAAAAGCAGAGATAGCTTTCTCCCCACTGCCAAAGATCAGACAATTGTTCACTTTGCTGGCGTGGGAGAAACGGGGAGTGCTGGGCAAGGAATTTAAAAGTTCAATTTAGTCATGGGACTGCTGTGAGAACTGACAGTTCCTGAGGTATCCCAGAGCCATCAATTCTTGCAGCAAATGTAGAAAGGACCCTTATCAAGCTTGTGTGACATACCTGGGCCACCTTGCCTTTTGAAATTTTTTTTTTTTTTGGCTGCATTGGCTGCGTGTGGGCTTTCTCTAGTTTTGGCGAGCGCGGGCTACTCTTCGTTGCAGTACACAGGCTTCTCATTGCGGTGGCTTCTCTTGTTGCAGAGCACAGGCTCTAGGAGCACGCACTTCAGTAGCTGTGGCACACAGGCTCAGTAGCTGTGTCTCACGGGCTCTAGAGCGCAGGCTCAATAGTTGTGGTGCACGGGCTTAGTTGCTCCACGGCATGTGGGATCTTCCCGGACCAGGGCTCGAAACCGTGTCCCCTGCATTGGCAGGCGGATTCTTAACCACTGCGCCACCAGGGAAGCCCCCGGTTTGAAATCATACTTTTAAAAACTGCACCAGCTTAAGTAAACCTGCATGGGACATAGCTTGTTCAATGGAAGTGCA
Source organism: Hyperoodon ampullatus (assembly GCF_949752795.1). NCBI lineage: Eukaryota > Metazoa > Chordata > Mammalia > Artiodactyla > Ziphiidae > Hyperoodon > Hyperoodon ampullatus. The sequence goes on along the minus strand of NC_136914.1, from coordinate 69,848,144 downwards.
CTTATTGAGGAACTGCAGAGTTATCCTAAAGCTGAATATATTTCTTTCTGCCTGCACACATACACATACCTATATAAACTGCTTTCAGTGACAACAGTTAAAATACCAGCTACTGTCACTGGAACATCAACTCTGCTCCCCACATCACTCTACTGAAATGGCCCAGTCTACATCACTAGCAATCTCTAAATTCAATGGATGTTGAAATGTTTCTTTTTTTTTTTTTTTGCGATACACAGGCCTCTCACTGTTGTGGCCTCTCCCGTTGCGGAGCACAGGCTCCGAATATGCAGGCTCAGCAGCCATGGCTCACGGGCCCAGCCGCTCCGTGGCATGTGGGATCTTCCCGGGCCGGGGCACAAACCCGTGTCCCCTGCATCGACAGGCGGACTCTCAACCACCGCGCCACCAGGGAAGCCCTGAAATGTTTCTTTTTTCTCATCTTGTTTGAACTCTCAGAAGCATCTAATACTCTTAGTCAAGCCCATCTTCACAAGAAACCTTTCACTGGCTCCCACTGTCACATAACATTGATTTTCCCCTTTCTTTTTGGTTTTTGTCACCTGTTTCATCTAATTTCTATTTAAAAGCCAGATTACTTAAGGGCCAGTCTTTAAATAACTCCTAACATATACTCAGTGGGGCTCTAAGCATTTTCCTTTAGGTATTTTTTGGTCTTAAAATAACACTATGAATTTATGCTACTATTTACTATCTTACTTTACAAATAGAGACAATTTATTCTTAGAGATTTATGTCATTGGCCCTAGGTCACATGGCTCTGAGTTGGCAGCTTCTGGACCTGAACCAATGCAAGTCTGACTTGTTCCACTAGACCACTTCCCGTAGACCTTTTTTTTTTTTTTTCCACTTTTACTTATTCCCTAGGCTAGTGCTCCTACAGGTGTGGTCCTCAGACCAGCAGTATCAGTATTACCTGGGAGTACATGAGCAATGATAATTCATGAGCCCCACCCCAGATCTGCTGCATCAGAAACTCTGCAGGTGAGGGGAGGGACGGTGCTTTAACAAGCTCTCCAGGTAATTCTCAGACACGCTGAACTCTGAGAACCAGCTGCCTTGGGTGAGCCTGATACCATCTCCATGCCAATAGCTCTCAAAGTTACACCTGAGCTCAATCTGCCTACCTGCAGGTTTTCCTGAGCTCAATCTGCCTACCTCTCTCTTCCTGATGGTTATCCCAAAGGCAACCAAAAAGTAACTTGTAGAAAACTCTTGCTCTTCCTCCACAAACCTATTCTTCCTTTAGGATTCTCAGTCGCAGCAAATGTCACACTACTGATTCCCTTGTGCAGGCCAGAAGCCCAGAAGCCATCCTTCTTACCCTCCACATGAATCACGAGATATCAGTGGGTGACTCTACTTCCTACATATCTCTGGAATCTACCACTTCTTTCCATCTTAACTCACCTGGAATACTCATCATAGGCCTGCCTACATGCGTGCTTGCCAGCCTAAAATGAATTATCCACATTACAATCCGTTTGCACAGTGTGTACACTACACATAATGAGGGTTCATTTCCTTCTGGAAAATTGCTTAGTGGCTATATCCCTGCCTCTTATGAAGGGAATCAAAATCCTTCCAAGCCCCTGCCTCTGTCCTCATCTCATACATAATACCTGTCCCACCCCACCCCCCATTTTCAGTGCATTGGCTACAGCTGTTCAAATGGCCCATTCCGCATCCCCTAAAGCCTTTGCACATGCTCCTCTCTGAACAGGGGCACCCTGAACACCCCACACACTCTCACAGTAATCTACAGATTTCATCCAGAGCACATACTATGAGATGGTGAAACATAAAGCAAAAAATAAACTCCCATTAGTTATTCTCTACAAAATCCCTTGGGTTGTACCACCAAGCACAGGGGCTCTTCTCATGGGCACTTCCCTCATTTAGGTCAAGGCACTACTCCCTTCGTTTTCCTTTCTTTGTCTTTCATTCTTTCAAGCAGAGAATATCTCCACACCAACCCTGAATTAAAAGCTTTTCCTTAGAGATGAGATGTTCAAAAGCCCCATAGAGGGGCTTCCCTGGTGGCGCAGTGGTTGAGAGTCCGCCTGCCGATGCAGGGGACACGGGTTTGTGCCCCGGTCCGGGAAGATCCCACATGCCGCGGAGCGGCTGGGCCCATGAGCCATGGCCGCTGGGCCTGCGCGTCTGGAGGCTGTGTTCCGCAACGGGAGAGGCCACGACAGTGAGAGGCCCGCGTACCGGGAAAAAAAAAATCCCCATAGAGACTTAATTCCTTCTAATAAAACAGCCTGGCTGGGGAGTTTGAACTGTGAGGCGACTACCCCATAGGCTGAGTTAACCTTTAAGAAAAAGCAGGGGCACGTTACTGTGAATGTGTAGCTTAAAAATCCAGGACATAAGAGGACTTTAAGAGGACAGAAACAGCAGTCACTTACTCACATTGGTCAGAAGACGAGGATTCTTAGACACTTTGCAGAGCGGCGTTTTGTCTGTCTGGTTCCAAACAGAGTCACAGAGTAGCTTGGTGGAATATCACGTTTGCTCATTTGGAAACATCTCAGTCTGGCTGCCAGCAGGACCATTTCCTGCTTTTTCAGATATTCCTTTACTTACATGGGCGCATCAGGATGTACAGAGAAATTCCAGTACCGTCAGCCCAAGAAAGAACGTGACTCTGTAGGTGATTAGCCAGTCTTGGCCTCCAAAAAGGAGAACGTTGAGGTTAGAGCGGAGAGGCCTTTTGAGCTTCTCCAGCACAGAACCTCTACTAACTGACTTCTGGTCTGAGCCTCTCTTCCAAGTCAGGTGCAGCAGGGAATTTAAATGAGACGCCAATTTAGACCTCAATTAGCCAGCTCTGTTTCCCATGCTTGCTCCCTAAACAACCCTCTGATTTTTGATTTTCCATGTACGAATGCTTTTCAGATTGGGATATGTTCATTCTCTGTGATATCTTTATTGCCCTGAAGCACCTTTATGTGACATACACTGGGTGAGACACCCTTGCATGTGTAGCAAGAGCCTCCCGTCCACCCTCCCTGTGCTCCAGCGAGTTTTCTGCAGTCAACAGGTGACACGCCCACCTTGAGAGCATGCCCCAGCTGCCTAAAATTCCCTCGTGTCCTCGTACGAGATTAACAAACACTTCTCAATCCTGCAAATCACCACACAAGCCAAACTCAAAAGGCTTCCTGGGACTTCACTTTCCCGCGTTCTTCTCACGTTTCTTGGGCTCCAATAACACTGGAACAGATCAGGCCTTTTATGACTTTGTGACTTTATATATCCTATTCCTTTGACCTATACAGTCAATAGGTCTCTGCCTGGCAAAACGTTTCTCACTGTTTAAAACCTATGTGAAATGAGAGCTCCTACTGAAGCCTTCTCCAGATCCTCAGGATACAAGTATTTGAAATTCCAATAACACTTCATTCCTCCTTCTAATACAGGGATAATCATTCTGAATTGCAATTTAAATGTTTACATGTCTACTCTCCACCCTTTTCCCAAATCAGACTCTGAGTTCCTGTGGACCTGGCAAGATCATCTCTAAATCCTTACCATTTATCCCAGGGCCTGACAGATAGTAGATGCTTAATGCATGCTTTCAGAGTGAATAAGTATTATAATGGTTACATGAGTGATTATCACACCAACATCACAGGAACACACATACCTTAAGCATGATAAGGTAAACACCACCTTGTAACTCCATATCATAATAATGTTTTTGGAGCTAAATGATGAAAAACATATCTCTGCCTATGTGAATGCACCTGAGGCTGATTGCTAATAATCAGGGGTTTTTTAACGTTCATTGGTTTCAGGTGAAAAATAAGCAGTTTGTTCCTTGATAAACATGTTTGTTTACTTACGAACTTTCTCCTAGTTTCAAATTTCTTGCCTGTCAAGTATGCACAGAGGTGATATTTAAAATATTTAATAAGCAGTATGGAAATGACAAGTCTAATCAGAATAAATCAGTTCATAGCTAGAGCAGGGTCCTGGAGGTAACCTAGTGGGGCCAGATCTTAACTCTATGGTTTCTGGATTAATACTGAGGAAGTTTAGGAGCCCTGGTGCAGGACATCCTGGATGTCATGGAGAGAATTTATTCAGGGGGATGTGAGCAGCAGCTATTTACCAACTAGAATAAAATCACTGCAATACTTTAACAGCCAGTACAACTAATGAAGTACCCTGCTATGTATCATACCTTCTCGTAGTCTAAACTTGTCTTTAGCTCTTTTAGTTGTAACAGCTGAAACCAGACAATCTTAGGATAACACAGAACTTGGAGGTCAACATGTGATAATAATGCTTGGAATAAACCTATTGATCAGATATAAATATTTTTCAGAAGAGAAACTGAAGCACAGGAGATCATGCAATATGCTTAGGATTTCACAGCTAATAAATAGAAAGGCAGAAATAAAACCCAGAGAAGCCCAAGCTCCACAGTGAATGTCCTTTAGCCCTCTGCAGCTCCACCTGTTCTGAGTCCCGGACTCTTTCAAGGTATGTGTAGTCAAGTATCTCCTTGCCAAATGCTGTTAGTCACTTTATTATGAGTCAATGCAAGAGCAATTAGGAAGCGATATTTTTCGGGAAACCATTCATCTTCTCACCCATCCACCCCACACCCATTGTTTGAGCACATACTGAAACTGTCAGATAGGTACTGGGAGAAAATAGGTGGGTACAAAAACTAAAATAAAGACAGTGCTTGACACTGGGGGTTTCTTTTACTCTCACATTTTCTTTTCATGCTATTATGGCTTTGAAATCATGTCTAAACATTGACATGATTCTCCAAATTCCTTCATAGAAATGAACATCACTCACTTTACTTATTTAAAAGCTTCTTTTTCCCCCTAATAGCCCTAGATCTTATTTGGATCCTCTTTGTTAGTGTTCAGAAATCCAAGCACTTCCTCCTCTGTATGGGTCATGAAGAAGGCATGGGCACTGCAGCTACATGGACACTGCAGGCCTAGGCTGAATCCCTGCTTATGCATTTGCTATGTCGTGTCACAGCAGAAGCAGAAAAAGAAAATGTAAGAGTTCAAAGAGAGGGCAGCAGTGGCTTGATGCTCCACATTCCCTTCCGTGTAAGAAGGGCTTGGAGAGTGGCTTCAGGTGGGAACTAGACTTACCTTAATGCTGCCTTTGCATAGGAAACATGTTGTTACTTCTGTGCGCTTAATTGGGATCCTTCCAGAGATGGAGATTACAACCACCATTCTACTCTCTGTTTCTTTAAGTTTGGATTTTTTGGATTCCACATAAAAATGATATCATACAGTATTTGTCTTTCTCAGTCTGACTTATTTCACTTAGCATAATGCCCTCAATCTTGACCCCTACCCTGCCACCACCTCCATCTCTTGGGATCTTGCCTATAATTCTGGGTGTAGAGAAAAGTCAATCAAAAGAAGTCTCCCAAAGAAACTGTCAAAGAGACTTTAGGGAGTACTCACTCTGGCTGATAACAAAAATTATGAAAATGATATTAAAGGACTGTAAAAGACTAGTGTAGTGCCAATTGTTCAAGTACCAGGCCTATGGCTTCAAGCTGTCTTGCATCTCCAGACCCACCTTAGCTAGCATATTGCTAGACACACAAGAGACGATAAAGAAATGCTAAATCAGATGGAACAGCTACAATTTCCTAGAACACGCAGTAATGAGGAGAGGAAATGCAAATGTGCAACCAAAGTATTAGGACCAAGAAGACATGAAGGGTCAGCAGAAATGCACTAAAAGTTGAGTCCTTGGAAACTTAAGGCACTTGAATTTCAACATGTCCAAACTTAAAAAAAATAAAAATAAAAAAATAAAGAAAAAAGACAGAATAATTGCTATCCCAAAACATAGGAACTCAATAATGCAGGGTTAACCCCTAAAATGCCACAGTTGTTCAAACCAGACAAACTAGAATTCATTCAGTCACTAAGTTATTTATCGTTTTGACAACCTCCAGGTCTCAGGGATATGCAATCAGGTTATATTTCACTCCCTTAAAAAGTCTCATCCTCTGCACCCCTCCTCATCTTCTTAGTAACAGTGTAGGGTGTCCCAAGCAAAAGGAGAAAAGGCTTGGTTCCTTCTACCACGCTGGAACTCTGTGCTTTGGCCTCAGTATGTGGAATTAAGTGTGCCTAGCCTTAAATATCTCACGTTTGTAATGTACCTTTGGAAATCTGGGTTTACATTCAAACTTTGCTGGTTATTGGCATTTTGAATAAATTGAATATATGAAAATGTATAATTCATGAGGTTCCATGAAACCTGAATGAGAAAAAGGAACAATGCATGGTAATGGGTCTTGCAGTACGGGGCACCGAGCACTTCTTTCCCTTATTTACATTTTGCTAAGTAAGTCAACAGATAATTTATTAAGCGTCAACATAGCTAATTCTACAATGTCTCTAATTCTACAGTGTCTCTACAATTAAAATCATTTATTTATTTAACAAGCTATCATTGGGCTCCTCCTATGAGACTCTCGAGTACCATACTGGTTCCTGGGGTGAAAGTGAGATCTCTGATCTCAGTTCAGAGATCATAAGGCACGTGGCTGCCTCCCAGGAACTGTCAGGCATGTGTGACTGTCAGGTACCCGGTCCACGCTAAGTGCCAGGCAGAGGACAGGGGTGGCAAATGTACTCATAACACCCAGAGTTTGCTGACTTCTTAGCACTTGTTTGGAGACTGGATATGGCTACAGAATTTCAAATATTAAAATGTTCCTCATAGGGCAGTTTGTAGTTTTCCCATTTACTACTAAAAAGACTAGATAAATAAAGCGAAGGATGTCCCCACCAATCACTAGACCCGATGATGTCACAAGTACACAGCCTGCAACTCTACTATCGCACGGCTCTCAAGAATTAAGACTTTTCTTAATTTTCTTAATTTCCTTAAAAGTTTTTATTTATGTTTTTCTCTTTTGCCAGAGAAGAGAGGGACTCATGTCTCATTCAGTCATGATTGTCTTACTAATCTGTGAAAATGTGGACGAGAGATAGATGGTTAGAATGCACATGGCACAAAGGAAAGGTCTATGGATCTTGTTTGACTCTTGGCTCAACCATGATCACCTGCTTTTCAGCCAGTTCTTAATTTTTCTAAATTTTATTTATAAAATATGATCATAATATTACTAATTATTCATTTTCATAACAGTTGAAAGGGCCCGATGCAGTATTGACTTGTAGTAAATATTAATTTCATCTTATGAATTTTCTCCTTGACAACTTTACTTTCCATTTCATTAGAAATTTCTCCAAAGAATATACACATATATCCAATAAATATATGAGTTCAACATCATTAGTTATTATGGAAACAGACATCAAAACCACACTGAAGTACCACCTCACTCCCACTAGAATGAACAGTAACAAGTGTTGGCAGAGAGAATTTGGAAAAACTGGAGACATATCCTGCTGGTGGGAAAGAAAAATGGTGCAGCTGCTTTGAAAAATGGTTTGGTAATTCCTCAAAATGTTAAACAGAGTTATCATATGAAAGAGCAATTCCACTTCTAGGTGTATACCCAAGGCAACTGAAAAGAAATGTTCATGAAAAACAAATGTTCATGCTTGTACATGGATTTCATAGAAGCATTATTCATAGCTCCAAAATGGAAGCATCAAGTAATGAATGGATTAAAAAATGTGGTATATCCAGACAATGGAATATTATTCACCAATAAAAGTAATAAAGTACTGATATATGCTACAGTATAGATGAACCTTAAAGTGTAATACTTAGTGAAAGAAACTAGACATAAGGCTATACTGTATGATTTCATTTATATGAAATGTCTAGGATAATCAAATCCACAGAAACATAATGTAGATCAGTGGGTGCCAGAGGGCAGGAGGAAAACTTTCTCTTCCTGTCTTTCCACCTTGGTCTTCTATATACTCTTTTATATTTTCAGTGTATTAATAGGTAAAAGGAGACAAATATTGTTCAATATTTTAGATTCTGCAAAAGAATCACAGTCAATTTCATGCTATGCTTTTGAAAGAAAAGGAACACACACTGCAAATGATTTGAGAAAGAAGGAAAACCCGTCACGTATTTCCCCAAATCTCCTTGCATTATTGACAAAACTTTGCTCTCAGACATGTTTCAGAACAAATATTGTTTTGAGAAAATTGGTCCATTCTCTGTGCCTGCTGGAAAGCAATTAAAGCTGAAATCAAATAGCTATAATCATCTGTTCATTTCCGACCCTTATCTCTCCATTTGCAGAAAGAGCTGCTATGTATTAAAGTGTTTGTGGATCATTCAATAATTTAAGTATTAGCGAAAATGGTGGGTTTTGAAGGTAGTACTGAGACAATTTGGAATTTTTAGCAGAAATTCCAAATAAAGTACAGATAAAAGGCTAGCAACCCTCCAAATTTTGCTTCTCTAATAGTGGAAGTCATAAGATTCCCCTCTCTTTATCTTGGCTTAAGCTGTTTCCCAACCAGCACTACAAAGCAGAAACATAATTACCCTCTTTAACACCTTAAGTTTTGGCACGGGGGCAGGGGGGGGATTCTTTTTCCTTCCCACACTGGGACTCCCTGTCTCCTCTTCTTTCTGGTGTGACTTTCTTGCACACACCTAGTAACATCCCCTTTTATCCAACCTAGTTGGTGAGCCTTAACCAAAAATCAGATTTAGTTCATAAAGAACAGGGGTCAGGAAACTGTGGTTCATGGGCCAAATCTGGGCCATAACCTGTTTTTGTAAGTGAAATTGTATTGGAACACAGCTAAGTTCATTTGTTTATACATTGTCTATGGCTGCTTTTGAGCTAAAATTAGTTAAGTAGAGACCACAAAACCTAAAAAGCCTAAAATATTTACTTATCTGGCCCTTTACAGAGAAAGTTCCCCAACTCCTATATAAAAGATGGAAGATGGTAGCTTTCTTATAAATTATATATTTGATATATCTGAACTATTCAAAATATTTGACATTGATTTAAGTACTTTGGTGTTATATATTTCAAATAAATATATATATGCAGGAGAAGCATAGCCAAAAACTAAAGCAATAGGTTTTGGAAGAAGACAGACTTGAATTTGATCCTGGTTCTGATATTTAACTAGTTGTATGATCTTGGATAGATTACTTAATTTCCTTAACCCTCAGTTCCTTTCACCTGTAATATGCGGATAATGAGAGTTCGCACCTGTGTCAATTAAAGTGATCTTGGCTGAGAGTACCAAAAACTCAACGTAAAATAGCTTAAATCTGAAGGAAAATAACATTATCCCACTTAACAAGAGGTGGTTCTTGCATTGTCAAACAGTGTCTAAATGGGATCATTAAGGACCCAGGAATAACCCTGCTCAGCCATCACTGGCTTTCTCCTTAGGCTAGGCTCCCTCATCACAGGTAGCTGCCATGATTTTAGACATCAATTCTAGACAGAGTCTTGTATAGACCTGTACCACCTGCCCACCTCTTAAGCAGTCTCCAGCATGGGGACTGGCATTCCTCTAAGTGGCTTAGTAAAGCACACGGCCGCGTGGAGAGTGGACTGATTGCCAGAACAAACCTGGAATTCAGTGAGGAGGGGAGGCCATAGAGGAGAAAATGTGAGCAGATAGCCAACAATATCAGATAAGTTTTTATGAGGTCTCAAAAAATTAATGCACACAGAACACAAGTATATGTTCAAGAAATGTTAGCTCTTCCTTTGGCCTGTGATATCTTTTTGTTATATTTGCTGCTAGTGTCCTTCCAAAATGTATACCTTAATATAAAGTATGCTTAGATTAATTTGTATTGAGAGTTTTAGAAGAAGTGCATATCATTCCATTAGATGACTGAAAAATTTCCAGGCTCTAGTGAGATTGGATGGACATCATTATTCAAACACAGACATCTCTGCATCTTTGTTGCAGCACACACTCATGTATCAGCATTATCCGTGTCCATCTCATATTAAGTGTGTATCAAACACTTATATATCCCCAAGGTCATTCGGTGTAATTAACTGCAAAGTAAACTTAATTAAGGTAAATGTGCCATCTTCTTCACAAAAATCACTCTCTGAATGCCCATAATTAAGAAAAAGAAGCCCCCCTCCTTAAGCCCCCTAATTCTTGCTTGGCTCAGGCATCCTCTTCTCAAGCTATCATTTGCAGCCTCTCTTATCTGCCCTCAAAGACACAGCATTCCACATTCCCTTTGTCACAGCCCTTACCACACTGCACTGTAAATGGTAGTTTACATGTTTCTCTCCCCTGCACCAGCCTGTGAACTTTGAAAGGGCAAGTCCTAATACACAGCATGCTTTGGGGGAAAAATAACAAATGAATATGAATGCCCACTGAGAATTTCCACATGGAGAGATTATTACTCTTATTTACACATTCTATTTGCCATGGAGGAACTGTTGTTTGCACTCACAGATCGATAGGCCCATCCTCCCTCTCCTGGTTCCTTCTCCTAGTGTTTTCAGCAAGGCAGGTTGATTGGAGCCATCCAAAGGTCCGTTGTTGTTTTTCTTTTCCCCCTCCTGTCTTGGTCAAGACACTATTCCACAAAGGGAAACAGACTGAGACCCCACCCCAAATTAAGAGTCAATGCAGGGGGTAGATATGAACCAGGAGGGCCTACCTGTGGATATTCTGAGCAGGTGAGAGAACAGCCCAGGAACTCAAATTGCAATGTTATGAGATATTTAAAACTATCCTATCAATCCAGGACTTCCCTGGTGGTCCAGTGGTTAAGACTCTGCACTCCCAAGGCAGGGGGCCCGGGTTCAATCCCTGGTCAGGGAACTAGATCCCACATGCTGCAACTTAAAAAAAAAAAAAAAGGGACTTCCCTGGCGGTCCAGTTGTTAAGACTTTGCCTTCCAGTGAGGGGGGTACCAGTTCGATCCCTGGTCGGGGAGCTAAGATCCCACATGCCTCACAGCCAAAAAACCAAAGCATAAAACAGAAGCAATACTGATATTGCAACAAATTCAATAAAGACTTTAAAAATGGTCCACATCAAAAAAATCTTTAACGAAAAAAACCTATCCTACCAATAACGTAAGCACACAAATCCCTCAAACCTTAGTTCTGGAGACAGTGATCAGGCACAATACAGTGGAAAATGTCCTTGGAGAATGTTGACTGCAGAGATTGGAAAGCTCCCATCTCCCAAACCGGGAGATGTTCTAGGAAGATGCCTCCATGTGGCAATGCTCTCCCATTAAGCTCTGCCTTTTGAAATCCCATCCATTTCCCCACACACAACTCAGCGTCAGTTCAGTTGTGCACTCTTCCCCAATCCTCCCACGTGGCTTTAACCTTGGCCTCCTCCCTGCTTCCTCATTTGGCTGATTTCTTTATTATAACATGCATCACTCTCTGTCTTGAGTGACAGCTATTTTGGTGGGTGTTTATCATTCCTGCTCCCCACTAGGGAGATCGTGAGCTCCTTGAGGACAGGGGCCGTGATTCACTCACCTTCTCTCCCTCATTGCCACAGACCATCTAACCTACTCTAGAAGCAAAGGCAGGAATATATCACATCAATAAACACATCTGAGAATGTTCTTCCCATTATATTTTACTACAAAACTGAAAGCTTCTTTGTAAACAGACTGTTTCCCTTATGCAAGTAGGATTTTGAAAAAAAAATTATGTTAAAGAACCTAATTGTTGATCCTTTCTGTATGATTGCCTATATAAGAAGAAAAACAGTCTTCTTTTTCTTCTTCTTCTTCTTTTTTTGTTAGGGTGAGGATACTGCACCAAATATAAATGCCTATGTTTGCCTAATCCTGTTTTTTGTGAAGACATACATATCCTACTAATTTAAAATTGCCTAAAGAGACTGGGTTTTGGCAGATAGTGTCAGATCACAAAAGTCAGTTTTTCTCTATAAATGGCCTTCCCAAGCATCCAAGATCAAAATATCACAAATCAATCACATCAAAGATAAGAAAAGTAACTGTCTCTGTGGTATTGATCTCATGCCAGTACAGAGCTAAGGCAACATGGAATCTGCCTCTTTTTGGCTTCTCCAGGAAAGAAAAAATTCCACAAAGCCTAGATGTGATTCAAAATATACCACTGGTCTGCCTTGTAAGGTGGTGGATCCCCATCATTGCAGGTATATGCAAGCACAGGGGAGACTGGCCTCTAATCATGGGTGTTTAAAGGGATTTCTTCTACTGGGCAGAGGGTTGGAGTAGGCAGCCACTACTGTCCCTTCCAGAGCATCCCTGGATCTAAGCTGTGAGGAAGAGCCAGAGTGGCAGAAGAGAAACTGTTGGCTCCCCAGTCCTCTGTTCCCTGTGGCATCTGATAGGCAGGTGGTAGTGTCATGATGTTACACAAATGCAAGGCGTAGGCTTCTAGGCTCAAACTCAGCATGTACCAAACACACTGACACAGTATCCTAGTCAAAAATTAGAGCTGTGAAAGCTGATTAATTTTGCATCCAACTAAAATTCTATTTCACAGCAAAGTAATTCCCCAGCTGTGAAAGGATGAGCACTACGGCTCCAAAGAAATCAGCGAGCCCTCTCTAGTACTTAAAGAATCCTTATGATTCCCTTTGGGTGACAGACAACTTTATAGTAACGCTGTTCAGATAAATCAAATCTCAAGCATTCTTACCAGTGGGCAAACAATTGCCCATGAAACTCATGCACTTCTCAGCCTTAGGTAGTCACTGGCTCTGTGCCAACAGAGTAGCATGGAGGTCACAGGCCCAGGCCTCTGTCTGCTCTCGCTCCTGTGCCCTCCCCACGTCCAGCTTTCTCCCTTCTGTACTGCAGTCAGGCAGTACTGCATGGAGATTATATTGTCCAAATGTCTGAAGAGTTCTGATAGGGCCGAACAGCAGTATGTACACATTTCAGCTCCGATTGTGGGGAACATTTATTTTCAGCCACATCCATAAACAGCTTGAATGATCAAAGCAGCTTTTTCCAAAAAGGTTTTCAGGAAAAATTACTCTAGGGATAGTTATAAAACATAAGAAGAGAGAGAGAAACAAAAACAAAAACAAAAAGAAACAAAAACAGGTCTTCAGTTGGGAATGACTAGGTTAAAATGTTTTCTTTCCTCCTGATGTCTCCAACCCTTTGGATATGGTAATGTGAATGCGAATCTTCAAGACAGAACTTTTGGAAGCACATTTGACCACGGGAACCTTTATTCCTGGCCCCCATTGAAATTTCAGTTCCATACGAGCATAGTTTAGGAAATGCTGAGTTAAAATCAAACCCATGGGTCTGTAACATAGGGGAATGTTAATAATGTGGTCCAGAAAGTATCAGAGAACCAAAGCCTTTTACATAATTCAGAGGCTGGTAAAAATAGCATTCAGTCTGGAAATGGTTCCCTTTTCATGAAAAGCTCAGGGAAGCTATAAAATCACCTCTACTTGCATAAGTGCCAGGCCAAGAATAAGAGGAGAGGAGGGAATAAGTGAAAGGAGAGGGAGGTGTTGGATGCCAAAGCATGAACAAAGAGTGACCAGGTCCAGCCGGTAGTCCTGGGCACAGGTCATGATAGTAAGGGTTTTGCCATATCTGCATTGAGACAGAGCTGAATCCCTAGGACACCAATAAACAGAAATGGGCTCAGTTTTAAAGCCATTTAAGCATACAGTCAATTCTGTTGTACATATCTAACCACTGCAGATAATGAGATTACTCTGCAGTAAATACAAAAGCCAGGAGACAACAGAAACAAGCTTCGGATGTTGTTCAGTAAAAAACACAGATTGGACTGGTTCATGGTCAGAGCCAGGATGTTCAATGGAGGAGTGGACATAAGACTCATTCCCTCAATCACATCTGCTGAAGGTCATCAACAATGCCATTTTAAAAGAAAGATACATTATGCTAAGAATCCCAATGTACCTTGTTATACTTCAGATGTTAACTTGGTGTATATTAGATTGACTACTTAAGAAGCCAGATTGTTAAACTTGCAACTATAGTCAAGGATCTGGTGCCTGTAACATGACAAGAGATTAGAAAAGCATTATTTGTCAAAAGGCTTCAAAATGTTTCTAATTTTTAACCTAGCAATTCTACATGGAATGTGTATAGAGAAAAGTAACCTAAATATGGAAAAATGTTTTGTCCAAAGATATGTACTGCCATAGTATCTATATGAGCAGAAATGTTAAAACCACACACATTTCCAATAATGGAATCATTAAATAAATTACATTGGAGTCACACAGTGGGATTTTATGCAGTTATGATAAGTGATATTTATGAAGTATCTGTTAACCTGATTATAATATAATGTTAGATGTATTAAAAATAATATTAGTGTATTATATATTTATGATTATGAAAAAATGAAGGTAAGTAGGGGAAAATGACTGAAAATGTAGCAAAACATTAGCAACAGTGTAAAAGTTGTATTCCTAAACATAATTATACATGACACTTCTCTTTCAATTCTTTTTTCAGAATTTTCAAATTTTTCTTTTACCACTACCATTTACTCTTATGGAACAAAATATAAAATACGTTAGTCCTGGAAAGTACTGTCTTTAAATAATGGTTCCAGAACTGGGCTTTCCTATTAAGGTGTTCCTCAACTACAGATGCATATTTAGGAAACAATCTCATATGCGGAAAATAATAATAGCCCCCAAATTTCATAGCTGTAAAGAAATATCAACAGGAAAATGGGAGAAACAGAACAAATGAACACTGAGGGAAATGTAACTCAGGTACACTCTGGGTGTCAAAAACCTGTTGGTGGAGGCCTTGGTCCATAGCTGTAGAGACCCAGGTCCTATAGAACCAGAATCCAAGAACACAGATCTCCAACTTCCTATAGGGGGTTGCCCACAGTGAGGCTTCCATGGTCAGCAATCTTGGCTTCCAGAAGTCTAGTTTACCTGATGACATGTCAGGAAAGATTTGGAAGGAGATGTAAGTGACATTGCCAAGGTGAAGGCCCATTAGACATTTGGTCTTGGAGTCCAAAATGTCATGTACCTGAGGGGTTACTGTAAAGGAATAAGACAGATTATCCTACATGGTCAAATAAATTTAGTCTCATTCTTTAGATCACTCTTGATGTGACAAGAGATCTAAAAATGGCCTTGCCTTTGCTCTAGAAATATATATGATGAACTCTCTAACTCCTGTTCAGGAGGTCTTCTATTTCAATCTGTCCCAAACTAATAATGTGTCCCTAAAATGTAATTTCAAATCATTCTTATTAAAACAAAAACAAAAACAAAAAAAACAACTAAGCAATCACTTACCTTTATTGTAGATGATTGAGACAAAAGAAAGAAAAACATTTGCAACAGAAATGTTAATTAATTAAACTCCCAGAAAAGGTGAGCTATTCATAAGAGAGTATGATGGATATAGAAGTAACATATTCTTCTCTGATAGGAATAACTGTTTTTTAAAAAGCTTATTTTTCAGTATAATTCAGCTCCACAATAAGAAGGCAGCACCCTGACACCAGCCAAGGAGAAAAGAAGCCACTCTAAAAATACCTCCGTAAAAATGGAAAGAGCTGACATTTCCTTCCATTCTCCTGGAACAGCTATCTCTGGGACTGCATGGCCCTCAGCTATCCAATCATTTTATCCTTCACTCTGTTTTATATCTATGCCTCTTAGGGCAAGGGAAAGTGTGCAGAAAATGGCTCCAATTTTCAGTCTGTATGAATTTCTTTCACTTCTTAAAACAGATCGGTTACAAAAAAGTACTATAAACAAAGGAATCTATGGAATTTCAAGGCAGTGATAAAGCAATCTGCAGGGATAAATAAATTCTAACTTTAAATTCCTGGCTCATCAACCTCTAGTATGCACCCACACATTCTCCTCCAGCATGGGCACTTGAATAGGTGTCATCTGTTCTTTCATTTATTCAAATGATTTTATTGAGCAATGATGTGCCAGGCATCATGGAAGCTCTGCGTGAGAATAAGAGATGATTGGACATAGTGAAACCTCCTGAAATCACTCCAAGGCAGCTACAGACCCCAAACCCTACATTCATGGTGAGGTACAGAGAAATTGAGCAACGCTTGCTCAATCCATTCACAGACTTGACAAGAGCCCGCAGGAGTGGTGGCCTATAAACCACTTTGCTCTTCATTCATGGATGGTAGAGACATTGGCCAACCAAATAGTAAAAAAACATGGACTTAACTCCTGAGTCTAGAATGCTTCTCTAATCAATAAGGGGCGAGGCTGAAGGTCTCACCCCTTCAGGACACACACATGAGAAACACCCAAAGAGAATTCTAGCTTAAAATACTAGTGGCGCAGTGGTTGAGAGTCCGCCTGCCGATGCAGGGGACACGGGTTCGTGCCCCGGTCCGGGAAGATCCCACGTGCCACGGAGCGGCTGGGCCTGTGAGCCATGGCCGCTGGGCCTGCACGTCCAGAGCCTGTGCTCCACAACGGGAGAGGCCACAACAGTGAGAGGCCCGCATACCGCAAAAACAACAACAACAACAACAAAATACTAGTGAAGAAAATGACCCTTCTCCTTCTAGCAAGTGTTCTCTTCATGAACTTCTGAGCTAGAATGCTGATTCCTGTAAAAAACAAAAAAAACAAGGTTGAAGGGCTTGAAGCCCTAACCCCCAATGTGACTGTATTGGAAATAGAGCCTTTAAGGAGGTAATGAAGGTTAAATGAGGTCAGAGGGGTGAGTCCCTATTCCAATAAAACCAGTGTCCTTATAAGAAGAGGAAGAGGCATCAGAAGCATACACAAAGAAAGAACCATGTGAGGACACAGCAAGACGTTAGCCATCTTTAAGCCAAGGAGAGTCCTCTTGAGAGACCAAACTTTCCAACAACTTGATCTTAGACTTCCAGTTTCCAGAACTGTGAGAAAATAAATTTCTGCTGTTTAAGCCACCCAGTCTACAGTATTTTGTTATGGTAGCCCTAGATAATCAACATACCATATGGCTATTTGCATGTCGTATACTTTGGTCTATGTAAGAGAACATATCTAGTAAATGTTAGCCATCATGTGGACACAAAGAAAGGTACACAAGGCAACTATATTTGGTTTGCAGTCTACCTAAGGCATAATTGCTTTGAGATCTGGAAGATGATGGTACCTAAATCTCCATAATGTAACTCATATCTCTGCCTCCTCCAAAGCTAACCAATTTGGGGTGTCATTGCCTGGAAGATTATTACAATAGTGAAGGAAAATTGTATTAATGAAGATGAAAGATAGATTTTAAAAAAGAGAGATTATTTTTAATCCCTGCCTTTTTCAGACTTTCTTAATTATAGCCCCAAGTATCTTCAAATTAAAAGCTCAGGCCCACCTACTGCTGAGTCAGCCTTTCCACAGGCAAATTAGGAATGACATTCAGGCTACCTATGGTAAATGAAGGGCATCCATCTGGCCCTTGTAGCTTCTGCTGTCTTACCACTGAGTCTCAGCCCATGTACTGGGTTTGTAGTCCTATGTGCTACCCCCACTCCAATTTTGCTTCTGGGACAAGAGTCTAAATGCCCAGGATCCAAATAATCTGACACCCTGTTTAGCTCTTGCTTATTTCGCATACTATGTTGCCTGTATGCTTTCTCTTAGTCTAGGGTCTTCCTTCCAATTAACTGATCCCATAGAACAAGGTGCCAATGCCTAAAATGACTCCAAGAATCACTTCCTAACTTTAAAAATACTAGCCTTTACTAAATAATATGTATCAGAAAATACATTAAGTTGTCTTTAGGGATTACCTTATTTAAAAAAATAATTCTTTGAAGCAAGTATAATTTTCCACGCTATTTGAAAGAAAAAAATGAGGGTTAGAGAATTTAAGTCATTTGGCAAAAGTCACAAATTAAATGTGATGAGAGATATCTGATCCCAGTCAAAATGTAAAATACTTCAATTTTAAAAATATGTGAAACAACATTGATCAAGATCTTAGAAATCTGGCAAAGAAGGAAACTGATCCCTGAGAAATGGGAAACAAATTAAATGAAAATCATAACGTTTGAGATAATAAATGCCCTGGATGGAATTAAAGATACATTAGACATGTCAGAAGAAAAGAGTAGAGTACTTGAATATGTAGCAGTAGAAACTATCAAAATAGGAAAATGTTTTTTAAAGGAAAAGGAAAGAACTGAGCATTAAAAAAGTATGAGAACATTTCAAACTGCATATCAGGATTATAACCAATATAGAAGTAATTGGAGTTCCCCAAGAAGAGAAGGACAGAAAAAACAATTTTTAATATAATAGCCAATTTTTTAAAATTTTGATGAAAACTATAAAGCCACAGTACCATGAAGCTTAACAAATTCCAAGCATAAGAAAGATGAAGAGGATCATATAAAGGCATATCATAATCAACTTTCTAAAATAACACAATAAACAGAAAATCTTATAAATGTCCAGTGGGAAAACATACATTATGTACTGAACAATAAAGATAAGAGTCACAGCAGGATTCTTGTCAGAAACAGTAGAATTTCAATGCCAGTAGAGCAGATCTTTAAGAAAGTGAAAGGAAAAAAAAAAAAAAAACAAAGAGAAACAAACAAAAACAGTTAAACTAAAATTCTTTACTCAGCAAAAATACCTTTTGAAAACAAAGGTGCAATAAAGCCATTTTCAGACATACAATAGCTAAGAGAATTCATCAGCTGCAGAGCTGCATCACAAGAAATAATAAAAGATGACCTTCAGGCAGAAGAAAAATACTAACCAGAAATCTGGGTCTACACAAAGGAATATGGGCCACTGGAACTAGCAATTATGTGGGTAAATATAAAGACTTTTTCTTTTTATTTAAATATTCAAAATATAATGAATTGTTTAAAGCAAAAACAATAGCAAAGTATTATGAGGTTTATCATATATCTAGAAATAAAATGTTTGATAATGACAGCATAAAGGCTAAGAGGGGAGAAATGAAAGTGGACTGTGTACTGTTCTTATACTATGTATGAAGTGGTATAATATCATTTGTAGGTAGACAGTGAAAGTTAAAGGAATACACTACAAACCACAAAATACTGGTAAAGCAACAATGAAAATAATGAAACAAGGAGCTAAAAGTATAAGACAACAAAGGAAATGGAAATATAAATTAGAAGGTAAAGATGATCAAATTAGATATAAAAGCAAGACCCAATTACATGCTACCTAAAAGAAGTTCACTTTAAACATAAAATTTATATATAGGTTAAAAGTAAATGGGTAAAAACACAAACAATAACCAATGAAAACTAGTGTCATCATATTAAAGTCAGGCAGATGGAGTTCAAAAGCAGAAAAATTTGAGGGATATTACAGAATGATAAATGGGTGGGTCAGTTCTCCAAGGATCCATAACAATTGTAAATGTGTATGCAACTAATTGGAAAGCTTTCATATTAAGCAATAAGAATGGAGAGATATACCATGTTCTTGGATTGGAAGAATCAATATTGTGAAAATGACTATACTACCCAAAGCAATCTACAGATTCAATGCAATCCCTACCAAATTACCAATGGCATTTTTCACAGAATTGGAACAGAAAATTTTACAATTTGTATGAAAACACAAAAGACAACAAATAGCCAAAGCAATCTTGAGAAAGAAAAACGGAGCTGAATCAGGCTCCCTGACTTCAGACTATACTACAGAGCTACAGTAATCAAAACAGCATAGTACTGGCACAAAAACAGAAATACAGATCAATAGAACAGGATAGAAAGTTCAGAGATAAACCCACACACCTATGGTCACCTAATCTATGAAAAAGGAGGCAAGAATATACAAGAGATAAAAGACAGTCTCTTCAATAAGTGATGCTGGGAAAACAGGACAGCTACATGTAAAAGAATGAAACTAGAACACACCCTAACACCATATGCAAAAATAAACTCAAAATGGATTAAAGGGGAGACCTTCAAGATGGCAGAGGAATGAGATGTGGAGATCACCTTCCTCATCACAAATACATCAGAAATACAGCTACATGTGGAACAACTACAGAACACCTACGGAATGCAGGCAGAAGACTTCAGACTTCCGAAAAGGCAAGAAACTCCCCACATACCTGGGTAGGGCAAAAGAAAAAAGAAGAAACAGACAACAGAATAGGGATGGAACATGCACCACTGGGAGGGAGCTGTGAAGGAGGAAATGTTTCCACACACAAGTAGGCCCCTTAACTGGCAGAGACGGGGGTGGGGGGAAGCTTCAGAGTCACGGAGGAGAGTACAGCAATACGGGTGCAGAGGGCAAAGTGGAGAGATTCCCACACAGAGGATCGGTGCCAACCAGGACTCACCACCCTGAGATGCTTGTCTACTCACCAGCCAGGACGGGTGGAGGCTGGGAGATGAGGCTCTGGCTTCGGAGGTCAGATCCCAGGGAGAAGACTGGGGCTGGCTGCATGAACACAGCCTGAAGTGGGCTAGTGTGCCACAGTTAGCCAGGAGGGAGTCCGGGAAAAAGTCTGGAACTGCCTAAGAGGCAAGGGACGATTGTTTCGGGGTGCACGAGGAGAGGGGATTCAGAGCACCGCCAATATGAGCTCCAGAGACGGGCGTGAGCTGCGGATATCAGTGCGGACACCAGAGACTGGCATGAAATGGAAAGGTTGCTGCTGCAGCAACCAAGAAGCCTGTGTGCAAGCACAGATCACTATCCACACTTCCCCTCCTGGGAGTCTGTGCAGCCCACCACTGCCAAGTTTCCATGATCCAGGGACAACTTCCCCAGGAGAATACATGGCACACCTCAGGCTGTTGTAATGACATGTTTGCCTCTGCCTCCGCACGCTCACCCCGCATTCCATACCTCTCCCTCCCCCGTGGCCTGAGTGAGCCAGAGCACCTGAATCAGCCACTACTTTAACCCTGTCCTATCTGAGCTAAGAATAGAGGCCCTCAGGTGACCTACACACAGAGGCGGGGCCAAATCCAAAGCTGAACCCCAGGAGCTGTGCAAACAAAGAAGAGAAAGGGAAATTTCTCCCAGCAGCCTCAGGAGCAGAGGATTAAATCTCCACAATCAATTTGATGTACCCTGCATCTGTGAAATACCTGAATACACAACAAATCATACAAAAATTGAGGCAGTGGACTTCGGGAGCAACTGTAGACTTCTGCTTTGCTATCTGCATCTAATTGGTTTCTGGTTTTATGTTTATCTTAGTTTATTATTTAGAGTTTATTATCATTGGTACATTTGTTTATTGATTTGGTTACTCTCTTCATTTTTTTAATACAGATATATATAGATATATATTTTATTTTCCTTTTTCTCTTTTTGTGAGTGCATATGTGTATTCTTCTTTGTGTGATTTTGTCTGTATAGCTCTGCTTTTACCATTTGTCCTAGGGCTCTCTCTGTCAGTTTTTTTTTCTCTTTTTTTAAATTACTTTCTAATTGTTTTATTTTTAGTAATTTTTTAAATTTTGCATTTTAATAACTTCATTTAATTTTATTTATTTTCATTTTTCCTTTCTTTTTTTCTCCCTTTTCTTCTGAGCCATGTGGCTGACAGGGGCTTTGTGCACCAGCCGGGTGTCAGGCCTGTGCCTCTGAGGTGGGAGAGCCAAGTTCAGGACAGTGGTCCACCAGAGAACTCTCAGCTCCATGTACTATCAAACAGCAAAAGCTCTCCCAGAGATCTCTGTCTCAATGCTAATACCCAGCTCCACTCAACGACCAGCAAGCTACAGTGCTGGACACCCTATGCCAAACAACTAGCAAGACAGGAACACAACCCCACACATGAGCTGAGAGATTACCTAAAATCATAATAAGGTAACAGACACTCCAAGACAAACCACCGGATGCAGTCCTGCCCAAAAGAAAGACAAGATCCAGCCTCACCTATGAGAACACAGTCACCAGTCCCCTCCACCAGGAAGCCTACACAACCCACTGAACCAATTTTAGCCACTGGGGGCAAACACCAAAAACAACAGGAATTACAAACAAGCAGCCTGCAAAAAGCAAACCCGAAACACAGTAAGTTAAGCAAAATGAGGAGACAGAGAAACACAGAGCAGATGAAGGAGCAAGGTATAAACCCATCAGACCAAACAAATGAAGAGGAAATAGGCAGTCTACCTGAAAAAGAACTCAAAGTAATGATAGTAAAGATGATCCAAAATCTTGGAAATAGAATGGAGAAAATACAAGAAACGTTTAACAAGGACATAGAAGAACTAAAGAGCAAACAAACAATGATGAACAACACAATACATGAAATTAAATATTCTCTAGAAGGGATCAATAGCAGAATAACTGAGGCAGAAGAACGGATAAGTGACCTGGAAGATAAAATAGTGTAAATGAATACCACAGAGCAGAATAAATATAAAAGAATGAAAAGAATAGACGATAGTCTCAGAGACCTCTGGGACAACACTAACTGCATCAACATTCAACATACAGGGGTCCCAAAAGAAGAAGAGAAAAAGAAAGGGAATGAGAAAATACTTGAAGAGATTATAGTTAAAAACATCCTTAACATAGCAAAGGAAATAGTCAATCAAGTCCAGGAAGTGCAGAGAGTCCCATACAGAATAAATCCAAGGAGAAACATGCCAAGACACATATTAATCAATCTATCAAAAATTCAATACAAAGAAAAAATATTAAAAGCAGCAAGGGAAAAACAACAAATAACATACAAGGGAATCCCCATAAGGTTAACAGCTAATCTTTCAGCAGAAACTCTGCAAGCTAAAAGGGAGTGGCAGGACATATTTAAAGTGATGAAAGAGAAAAACCTAAAGCCAAGATTACTCTACCCAGCAAGGATCTCATTCAGATTCGATGGAGAAATTAAAAACTTTACAGACAAGCAAAAGCTAAGAGAATTCAGTACCACCAAACTGGCTTTATGGAAAATACTAAAGGAACTTCTCTAGGCAGGAAATACAAGAGAAGGAAAAGACCTACAATAACAAACCCAAAACAATTAAGAAAATGGGAATAGGAACATACATATCAATAATTACCTTAAATGTAAATGGATTAAATGCTCCAACCAAAAGACATAGACTGGCTGAATGAATACAAAAACAAGACCCATATATATGCTGTCTACAAGACACCCACTTCAGACCTAGGGACACATATGTACTGAAAGTGAGGGGATGGAAAAAGACATTCGATGCAAATGGAAATCAAAAGAAAGCTGGAGTAGCAATTCTCATATCAGACATAATAGATTTTAAAATAAAGACTATTACAAGAGACAAAGAAGGACACTACATAATGATCAAGGGAGCAATCCAAGAAGAAGATAGAACAATTGTAAATATTTACACACCCAACATAGGAGCACCTCAATACATAAGGCAAATGGTAGCAGCCATAAAAGGGGAAATCGACAGTAACACAATCATAGTATGGAACTTTAACACCACACTTTCACCAATGGACAGATCATCCAAAATGAAAATAAATAAGGAAACACAAGCTTTAAATGATACATTAAATAAGATGGACTTAACTGATATTTATAGGACATTCCATCAAAAACAGCAGATCACACTTTCTTCTCAAGTGCTCATGGAACATTCTCCAGGATAGATCATATCTTGAGTCACAAATCGAGCCTTGGCAAATTTAAGAAAATAGAAATGGTAACAAGTATCTTTTTCGACCACGATGCTATGAGACTAGATGTCAATTACAGGAAAAAATCTGTAAAAAATACAAACACATGGAAGCTAAACAATACACTACTAAATAACCAAGAGATCACTGAAGAAATCAAAGAGGAAATCAAAAAATATCTAGAAACAAATGATAATGAAAACACGACAACCCAAAACCTATGAGATGGAGCAAAAGCAGTTCTAAGAGGGCAGTTCATAGCAATACAATTGTACCTCAAGAAACAAGAAACATCTCACATAAACAGCCTAACCTTACACCTAAAGGAATTAGAGAAAGAAGAACAAAAAACACCCAAAGTTAGCAGAAGGAAAGAAATCAGAAAATCAGATAAGAAATAAAAGAAAAAGAAATGAAGGAAACAATAGCAAAGATCAATAAAATTAAAAGCTGGTTTTTTGAGAAGATAAACAAAATTGATAAACCATTAGCCAGACTCATCAAGAAAAAAAGGGAGAAGACTCAAATCAATAGAATTAGAAATGAAAAAGGAGAAGTAACAACTGACACTGCAGAAAAACAATGGATCATGAGAGATTACTGCAAGCAACTATATGCCAATAAAATGCACAACCTGGAAGAAATGGACAAATTCTTAGAAAAGCAAGACTTTCTGAGACTGAACCAGGAAGAAATAGAAGATATAAACAGACCAATCAAAAGCACTGAACTTGAGACTGTGGTTAAAAATCTTCCAACAGGGGCTTCCCTGGTGGCGAGGTGGTTGGGAGTCCGCCTGCCAATGCAGGGGGCGTGGGTTCGTGCCCCGGTCCAGGGGGATCCCGTGTGCCACAGGGCAGCTGGGCCCGTGGGCCATGGCTGCTGGGCCTGCGCGTCTGGGGCCTGTGCTCCGCAGCGGGAGAGGCCGCAGCAGTGAGAGGCCCGCGTACCACAAAAAAAAAAAAAAAAAAAATCTTCCAACAAACAAAAGCCCAGGACCAGATGGCTTCATAGGCGAATTCTTTCAAACATTTAGAAAAGAGCTAACACCTATCCTTTCCAAACTCTTCGAAAATATAGCAGAGGGAGGAACACTCAGAAACTCATCTACGAGGCCACCATCACCCTGATACTAAGCCCAGACAAAGATGTCACAAAGAAAGAAAACTATAGGCCAATATCACTGATGAACATAGATGCAAAAACCCTCACAAAATACTAGCAAGCAGAATCCAACAGGACATTAAAAGGATCATACACCATTATATAGTGGGGTTTATCCCAGGAATGCAAGGATACTTCAATATATGCAAATCAATCAATGTGATAAAGCATATTAACAAATTGAAGGGGAAAAACCATATGATCATCTCAATAGATGCAGAAAAAGCTTTTAACAAAATTCAACACCTTTTTATGATAAAAACCCTCCAGATAGTAGGCATAGAGGGAACTTACCTCAACATAATAAAGGCCATATATGACAAACCAACAGCCAACATTGTTCTCAATGGTGAAAAACTGAAAGCATTTCCTCTAAGATCAAGAAGAAGACAAGGTTGCCCACTCTTACCACTATTATTCAACATAATTTTGGAAGTTTTAGCCACAGCAATCAGAGAAGAAAAAGAAATAAAAGGAATCCAAATCGGAAAAAAAGAAGTAAAGCTGTCACTGTTTGCAGATGACATGATACTATACATAGAGAATCCTAAAGATACCACCAGAAAACTACTAGAGCTAATCAATGAATTTGGTAAAGCTGCAGGATACAAAATTAATGCACAGAAATCTCTTGCATTCCTATACACTAATGACGAAAAATCTGAAAGTGAAATTAAGAAAACACTCCCATTTACCATTGCAACAAAAAGAATAAAATATCTAGGAATAAACCTACCTAAGGAAACAAAAGACCTGTATGCAGAAAACTATAAGACACTGATGAAAGAAATTAAGATGATACAAACAGATGGAGAGATACACCATGCTACTGAATTGGAAGAATCAACATTGTGAAAATGACTCTACTACCCAAAGCAATCTACAGATTCAATGCAATCCCCATCAAACTACCAATGGCATTTTTCACAGAACTAGAACAGAAAATTTCACAATTTGTATGGAAACACAAAAGACCCCGAATAGCCAAAACAATCTTGAGAAAGAAAAACGGAGCTGGAGGAATCAGGCTCCTGGACTTCAGACTATACTACAAAGCTACAGTAATCAAGACAGTATGGTATTGGCACAAAAACAGAAATATAGATTAATGGGACAGGATAGAAAGCCCAGAGATAAACCCACACACCTATGGTCACCTTATCTTTGACAAAGGAGGAAAGAATATACAATGGAGAAAAGACAGCCTCTTCAATAAGTAGTTTTGAGAAAACTGGACAGCTACATGTAAAAGAATGAAATTAGAACACTCCCTAACATCATACACAAAAACAAACTCAAAATGGATTAAAGACCTAAATGTAAGGCCAGACATTATAAAACTCTTAGAGGCAAACATAGGAAGAACACTCTTTGAAAGAAATCACAGCAAGATCCTTTTTGACTGATGCACTGAAGAATGAAAGTAGTTCTCTAGTATGCTAGGAGAATATATATTACTAAAATATTATAAGATGATTGACTTCTTTATCTTTTTGAAATTGTCTAGCCACTATGGAAACATATCACTGTCACAGCTCTCATTGGTGTTGTCATGCCATTAATCTCCAACTCAGATAGCACTTGGATGCCCTGGGAGATCTGGTAACAGGAACAAATCTTAGTGACTGCCCCAACAAGGAAACAACTGTCAGTCTTGGGACAAGTAAAGAAGAGGCACGCTAACTAGACTGAGAAAAAGTTCTACATCATCAGTCAACAGACATGTCTCTGTTGCCTTTTAAATCCTGTCTTTTGGTGCAAAGTGCCATGTCTGTTTTAATTTGTGTTCATGTATGAGCCATGCAAATATGCTTTCTTCCTAGCATGACACACCATGCATATATACATACATAAAATATATACATTTTTAGCATCTCCTAATAACATACAACTGTGGAAGAGTCAAGGATGTAGCAGGAAGATCCCTATCTCCTCAAGGCCTAAACTTTGGAGTCACTAGTAGTCAAGTGGGATGTTACAGAGGTAGAATAAAGCAGAATTCAAAATGCAAGTCCTACGTTCAAATTCTAGCTCTCCCATTTCTCATGTGAGGAAGTTGAAGCAAGTTAGTTATTTCCTAAACTATAAAAGAGGGGAATTAATAACCACCTCATGGTTTTAAGGAATAACAAAGGCAATGCATTTAAGGATCTTGATGCAGTTCCTGTGGCATTATGAGAACTCAAAGAATGATAGCTGATTTGGGGGCTGCAGGGACCTTGGATCTCTCTCTGCCCAGGACATGCTATCCTGCTTCTGAATAATTTACACATCCCAGTCAGCTAAAAACTAATCACAATTACCTTGTTTAGAGGACAAATTAAAGATTTCCTGAATGTTAGATGTCAAGGAGATAATCAATAAATGATCAAGTCCAACATATTTATTTTAAAGAATGAAGCAGTGACTTATTCCTGCTCACCCAGCTAAATATTCAATGAATCCTAACCCTGCTTTAAATCTCCTGATCTAAAAATTGATCTGAAATTGATCTCCAATTTTACCACTGAGCTAAAGTGCCATCTCTCTGTCTAGCCTTTCCTTTTCTCTTTTTCTCCCACTTCCTCTCTCTCTCCTCTTTAGTTCCTAGTTGACACTGGAAGTGACTAAGCTTCTTTACTAAGCATCATGAAGAAGTTTTCCAATCATCTGTGAACTGGCCTGGTCCCCAAATACCAAAATCATCCAATAAGACTGTAGTGAACATATTGACAAGTCTTTATGTTTCCAAGGTTTATCTTAAATAAAAACATGCTACTTGGAAGAAATAATTTCTGAAGAGCTAGAATTTATTAACACCTGAGCCCCTATTCACTGTCTGCAAAATCAACACTGCCTGTCAGATGATAAATGAAACTTTAGAAGACAATTGGCAGGTTGTTCTCCTGAGCCCTTGATCCATTTACACGTATCTTTACTCTCAAGGCTTTGAAAAATGGAATTGGTACCCATGACAACACAGCCAACTTCTCCAGCCCAGAGAAGAGCAAAGCAGTCTGTCACTAGAAGATTCAGTCAAGATGCCACATTCTTCCTAAGGCAACTCAGACAGACAGTTCTCTAACTGTCTGTCTCTAAACAGATTGACAGATCAAGCTGTGAAGTCAGCCAAGGAGGATCAGCACCACCCACTCTGGACAGACGCAGGCTCGGCTGGTCCTAATCCCTCTCCAGGAGGTAGGTGGCAGGCAAAGGAGCCGATTCATGATGAAGACTGCCTGTGAGTGTTGGCGCTGGGCTTTGCCAAACTCGAAGTTATGCTCTGGTCAGAGCAGGCATTACAGGGTTTCTGAAACCACTATTAAGTAGGGAGACCATGGTAATCTGGTTACAGTCTCTGAATCTGGCATTCTAAGAGCAAGGGAGAATAATTTAGAAGAAAAGCAACACCACGCCAGGGACAAAAGACGGGAGGAGGGCTTGAAATCCCAGTGCAAATTGCATGCCTCTAGGTACCAATTTGCCTTGCAGTGGAATTTAGGCTTCCTAAAGTTAAATTATGCATACAACAGCCTCATTATCCACAGTGGTATTTTCATATAAAGATCTGAAGACAAAATGTAAACTTGACTCTCGGAGTCTTTAGAAAAAGCGATTGACTAATCCACATACAGAACAGCTCCGGTTCCACCTGCTGCTGCCTATACAGATGGGAAAGATGTGACAGAGGGGACTCCCTGCAGCAGCCAGTACCACAGACTCAGCGCTGTAAGCACCGCAGTCCCAGGCCTCTCTTTCAGATGTTGCAATTTTACAAAACATTTTAAAACACTATTCTAAAGTAGCAATGCACACAGCAGGGCTGCAGTAAGAGATGTTTCCTGTAACAGTATTTGGTGGATCTTTTGTTCTCACGCTAACATATCCTTTCCGGTATTAAGACAAAATAAACATGTTTGGGAGGTCTGTTTTTTCACACAAGACAAAGCCAAGTATTTATTATTTATAAAGGCATCCTTTAGGAGTTACTTTCCCCAAGAGGAATGCTATTGTTGCTAGATAAATTTTTCACTCATTCAACAAATGTTATTGAGCTGCCACTCAGCTGAAAACTGGAGTTGAAAGATGAACTAGATATTGTCCTGCTTTCAAGATGTTCACGATCTATTTGTGAAGTAAACAGGCCAACTCTGTTACAATACATTGTGTTCTTTGCACTAAGCAGATGCAAGAGCGGGAAGAGTAGTGACATTGTAGCGAGGTCTTGAAAGAACAGTGAACCTGCCAGAAAGACAGAGAAGGCATAGCTCAACAGTTGCTACAGTATGAAGGTTGACGGGGAGGGGCTCATGTGTGAGAAGCTTCGGGAGATAGAACTCTATCTAACTCTAAGACGGTCGGATGCAAGGGAGCCGGGCCATGAACAACCTTCCATGCCGTGTTGAGTCTAGCTTTTATATCGAGGTTCATAGGACATTACTAAGAATTCTACAGGGAAGTGAAAAATGACGATCTTAAAACCTCTTTTTCTTTCTCCTGTTGATGCCATTTACATACATAAATCACAGGAATTGTGGAAAATAAACTCTAAGAACAAAAACGACCTGTGACACCACAAGCATGACCATATGTTTATGTTAAGTCGAGTATTCTGGAATCAGTGTGGAGAGTCTATTGCCCAGAAGAAATTGGAAGTAAGAGACTTAGGAAAAAATTATGGTAATATAAGTAAGAGATAAGAGATAATAAAGGGCAGAACCAGGTGAGCAGCCTTGAAGAGTGAGAAGATGGAAGGATTTGCTGGATAACAAGAAAGGTAACTAACTAGACAATTCTTGGTCATTGGATGTCACCCATTCTTGGTGATCTAGGGGAATATTCATTTATTTATTAACTCACCAAATATTTAATGCCAGCTGTATACCAGATACTTTTCTAGGTGTGGAGGGCAGAACTAAATGAACAGACAAAAAAGAGTTTTTTGTTTTGTTTTGTTTTGTTTTGTTTTGTTTTCCCCTTCTGGATCTGACTTTTAGGTGAGGAAAATAAAATAGTTTCCAAATCTCCAGTTTGGCAAACTGGATTACTGTTGTATTCCTGAGACAGGAAATTCACATCTGTTGCAGAAAAAAAAAAATCTGCTCTGCCTTAGATACACAGAATTTGAAATCTGCCTCTAAGCTTATTTGAGGGATTACACAACCTACAGGAGATTAAGAGAAGACAGTGCACATTCTGTACCTTTCTGGAAAGCATAGGAATGATATCTCAGAAACAAAACCTTCTGACTTTCAGGAACTGGTGACAACAAGAAGTCATAGCCAGCTGATGAGAAAGGCAAGCTAACTAGCAAAAATGACCTAATTGCACACACATGGGTTAAAGTCAAGGTAAGAGTAACAGAAGGGTGACAATTACTTCTGCCTGACGATGCTGAGCAAGCAGGCCAGAATCTGTTCCATGATTTTATCTGGATCAGGTTCCCCTGCCCATCATGAAAATAGCCTCCATAGGTAAATTCAGCTCTGCTTTGGCTGAAATTATAGAAAACTGAACTGACAAGTCTGCTGAAGAAAGATGAAAGTGCCACATTCTCCATAGGGAGACAAGTACATAAGTGAAATTGGGCAGAGGTTTCAACCTTTTCCTTCTGAGGAATAGAAACTTCTGATGAAATGAAATCTTATCCCATTTATGTCAGATAAAATAAAGCAGATGAGGAAAGTGTGGCTGGGGGGTGAGCTGTACTAACAATGAGGCTACGTCAAGGGGTCCAGAGTGAATCATAAAGTAGACTCCTAGTCCAACCCCTTCATTTTATCAATAAGGGAAAAAAAAAAAAAGGCCATCAAGGCAAAAATATTTGTTCACCTGAAAACAGCAGTTGAGTTTGATTTGGAATCCAGACCAGCTCACTTTTTACTTCCCACTTGGATTTTCAACAGAACTGGCTTTAATACGTCCTCACAAAATGCACTGGGAGACAAAACACATTATTTACTTAATTTTATGACTGCTAATATAGTCATTTCCATTACAAAAGCCCCCATATTGCTTTAGTTATAAAAACAGCAAATTGAATCTCTATAGTCTTATGATAGTCATAGAAGTGTCTTGAACATTATTCTAAGTTCTTAATAATATTTTAAATAATTTCCTGTTACACTTCTTCAAAGTAAAACTGCAGCGTGTTCTTCTCATTGGAGCTGAGATGTTTTAACTAGATAGAGATAGAAGGAGAGGCCTCTGAATACATGTCCCAGTAATGGCTCCAGGTTCTTATATTAACGCCATCATTACTTGGGGCCAGTACTGAATTTCCTGTAAAGGTTATAATTATTCTAGGCCCAAATCTCCCTCACTCCTCCTAGCACAACTACAGTCACAGTGGTAAAAACCATTGGTACTTATGATTGCTTTGTTTTTGACACAAAGAGATATGATTATAAGGTAAATAATCATACATGTTCAGCAGAATCCATTCATGTATCCAAAACAATGTCATACTTCAAAGGTGTCACCTTGAGAGGCACTATCCCTACAGGAGCAGCCACTGCCTTCTCATTTCCTGCCAACTTCAATGTATGATCCAGATAAGAAAAGCAAATCATATTACTGGCTAGGTACAGCTGGCCTTCGACTAAACGTGGTTTTGCCCATTTTGACCGCCGTGCTCATTTTTACTTCAGGCTGATTTGAAAACTCAAATCATTCCTCAGAGATGAAGATGAGCCCTCGTGTTCACTGACCACCACGTGACCAAGTGTGCCTCAGGCTCCGCAAAGGGCTCAGAAAGGAAGTTTCAGAAGTGCTCAGAGCAGTGAGTGCTTTGGCTCACCAGGCATCTACTTTTTTTTTTTTTTAATTTTTATTTTTGGCTGTGTTGGGTGGCGAGCAGGGGCTACTCTTCGTTGCAGTGCATGGGCTTCTAGTTGTGGTGGCTTCATTTGTTGCAGCGCACAGGCTCTAGGCATGCGGGCTTCAGTAGTTGTGGTATGTGGGCTCAGTAGTTATGGCTCATGGGCTCTAGAGTTCAGGCTCAGTATTTGTGGCACAAGGGCTTCATTGCTCCGTGGCATTTGGGATCTTCCCAGACCAGGGCTTGAACCCATGTCCCCTGCATTGTCAGGCAGATTCTTAACCACTGCACCACCAGTGAAGTCCCCTAGGTATCTACTTTTAACAGACCTCACACAAGGCTAATAACAGAATTCAACTGCTTTTATTTTGAATGAACTCTATTATAGTAAAACTTCGTAAGTCTACACATATCAATTTAAATAGGGACCATATATACAGTATGGAAATTCCATTATGCTGATGATGCATGGAGAAACAAAAATTTGTGGGTACCCATTACTTCAACTGGGATAAATACACACACACACACACACACACAAACACACACATATATTTATATTCAGCTAGAGAGAGTCAAATCCAAATGCATCATTTTATAGTTAAGGAAATTAAATCCCAGAAAGTTGACAGTGATACCCCCAGTGACACAAACTTTGGTCAGAACCAAAGAACCTGGGTAGCTCACCTCCCACAAACTCTGCATTTTATTGTTTTCAGTCTCTTTTTGATGTCAATATCAGAATGCTGGAAACAAAGTGGTAAGTCATTTTTCCTACCTTGGCATTTTATACATGTTACATCATTGACTCCTCACATACCTATATCATATAAGTTTTACTGTCCTAATTTCACAGAGAAGCTATAAATATTTGTTCCAAGTAATACAGCCAGAATGTCCTGTAATCATGATGAGGTGGCTGGGATAGAACCTGTAAAAATGAGTTCAGACTATCAAGGAGATTATGATGGCAGCAATAAATCCCAGGTCTACTGTTGACTACTTGAATGATTGTAGATAAGATGATAAACTTCTCCATGCCTCAGTTTCCTGTCTGTGAAATATGACAGCAGTTGGAAATGATAGTACCACCTTTATAGATTTGGTGTGAGTATTAAATGAGATAACACAGGGCTATATCTAATACCTGGCACATGGAAAGAACTTGGCAAATTTCTGGTAACTATCAAGTAGCAAGTCCACCCTTGTTCATCTACTCTCCTGATCCAACTTGGCTTTGCATGTCCATATCCTACAGTTTTTTTGTTTGTTTTAACTGTAATAAAAAAATAACAATACCCATTTTGGGGCATAGCCAATAAGTGCTAAATCAATCATGAAAACATTCATTTCACAGCTATTTACTTGATCTGTCTCCACCCTATACAGAAGGAGAAGAGAGCAAGCCAAGAGATCACTTCAGTATGCTGCATGGGAGTAGTTAAGTTAAAAGTATGGGGCTTCCCAGGAGGCGCAGTGGTTGAGAGTCCGCCTGCCGATGCAGGGGACACAGGTTCGTGCCCCGGTCCGGGAGGATCCCACGTGCCGCGGAGTGGCTGGGCCCGTGAGCCATGGCCGCTGAGCCTGCGCGTCCGGAGCCTGTGCTCCGCGGCAGGAGGGGCCACAACAGTGAGAGGCCCACATACCGCAAAAAAAAAAAAAAAAAAAAAAAAAAAAAAGTATGGCTATCCCATGAACCTAAAAAAGAAACCATTGCCTTAAACGATGAGATCCCACTTAAAATTCATTTAAAAATAATAATGCCAGATGATTTCACTTCCCTGAAGGTACCTCACACTTTCCTACTAGGCATCTCAGAGAGTAACATCTGATCAGTAGTCACGGGAGGAGCTAGAAAGAAATGTCGCCTTTATTTGACCCATCTTTAGGGGGAGCCACACAGGTGTCCCCATGTTTGCTACACTGGCTATCTAGCTTCTCGTGCTGATGCTTGTCTGGGATTTGACATTTCCTGAAATGAGTTCCTTCCTATCTAGATTCTAAGTGAGGAAGGGGTAGACGATGAGAGAGAGGGAGAATTTTTTGTTGGTGGTGAAAGAATGAACATCTGTCTCTCCAGTTTTTGTATCCTGCCTCTGCCAAAATGTATCCATCCCTGGGTACACTTCTTACAATATTTTGCAAGTGGAAAAAAAATGATTGAAAGAAATTACTGGCATATTCAACTCAGCTACCCTTACGGCCCTTTCACATACAATAGCCTCAAGTGGTTGATGTGTATATTTTGGAAAATACAATATTATTCTTTTGCGCTCAGTTGTCTCAGTGTTATTCATTTTCTTTCAATTTTATTTAAATGAAAGTTGAAATCTCCAGACGACTTTGATAGTTGTATAAAAATAGTTTTATGTTGTAGAGAATTCTTCTATCCCCATGCATAATAGCACACTAACATTTGGGGGGTATTTATTATTTGACGGATAATAGACATAAACCTAGGAATGAAGAGCATTCAATCTGGGTCTGCCTGATAGAAAAAAGCCATAATGCACCTCTTTGACCTACTCAGGAAACACAGCACAAGTAACAGCACCTTTTTGGTGCCTGCTCTAGCCATTCTACACACAAAAAAGAAAGTGCAAGAAAGAAGGAGATAAATGATATTGCAGCAATGCCACGCTCAGAATCGGAGGTCACTCTTATATGAAAAGATTACTCTGACGGCACTGAGAGGGGACTGATCTGAAGGAGAGATTGGAGGCTTCCAAAGATGCCAGTTAAGGAGCAATGGCAATTGTTCAGGAGATACAATGAAGGATTGAGAAGGGGAGAGAATGTGATTGCAGAAATAATTTGGAGATAGAATGGCCACATATTGGTTAAGAGGATTGAGGGAGAGGGAGCGTTTGAGGTTGGTGTTACCATTATAGATAGATAGATACATAAATGCAATAAAAGAAATGATTAAACAAAGAAGAGAATTGAGAACAATCTGTGTTGAAAGGTGCTGACATTATGTGCTTGCTTAGGACACCCTCCAGTTTACCTGTTCAAACTGCCACCCTTGACACTTACCTCTCTGACACTTTCAGTCAAAGTTTCCATGTTTTTACTCCTGAGTGCTGCTTGCTTGTCTCTTTGTTCTGGTAAATTATTTAGCCTCTCTTTTCTTACTGACCTCCCTTGGCCTGTGACCTGGAATACACATGATTTCCCTAGAAGTCAGACTATTGCCTACCTTCCTTCCCTGTAGCAGGACAGCTTGCATATAGAAATCGGAATTCTCCCAGATACACAAATTTGGACCCTACAGGCCATCAGAAACCATTAGCCAATCAGTGGAGGCTTCTCACAATTTCTTTTTAATGCAAAGCAATTTGTGAAATGAAGCACTGTCACCTTCAATTCAACTAAGGGACCTTGAAATATAGCAAGTGGCAATGTGGGAGGTGTTTTCTTTTAAAGTCTTACCCATGGCAGCTTATAAATACAAAGAGGTATGCTAAACCCTTGTAGCAATTTATTTTTCCCTTGTTCTGTAATCTCATAAAACTTTATATAAAACCTATCCATAGGCAACATTGGGGAAGGATGGGAGATGGTGGTTCAAACACATCTGGGAGCTTCTTTACCCCCAGCAACAACCCGGACAACATATGGAAGATGCTGGTGAAGCCTCAGACACTGCCAAGAGTTCTGAAGTCCAGAGCTAGCACAGGAGTTTCTCTACTCAGAGCCTGATAAGATCTTGGGAGGATCCAGGGGAGGACAGTAGTGGTGGATCCTGGCAAGTACATGACCTGCAGAA
This sequence comes from Hyperoodon ampullatus, assembly GCF_949752795.1. Taxonomy (NCBI): domain Eukaryota; kingdom Metazoa; phylum Chordata; class Mammalia; order Artiodactyla; family Ziphiidae; genus Hyperoodon; species Hyperoodon ampullatus. The sequence goes on along the minus strand of NC_136914.1, from coordinate 69,812,835 downwards.
AACTACAGATCCCAGGAAAAAGTGTCACATCAGTTGATAGGAGTGGGCCAGATTTCTCTAGCTCCCAAACAACTGAGGGAGAGATGAATCAACAGTGAGTCCTGTCTATATCTGAGGCTGGAACATCTGAAAGAGGAGGAAAATGAAGAGGCTTCCTTGTATTTTTAATAGAGTAGAGAGCTGACACCATGCTTTTGCTACATCATTGGGCCATGGTAGAATAGACCACAGACCTTCCTGCCATTTCATGACGTGGCTCCAAATTAATGTACTACAGAGTTCAACCTGAGTCCCAGGAAGTAGATAAAGGGAACTTCTGGCACATATAAGAAATCCTATAACCAGAGAAAATGAGCACAGGTGAAATAACCAAGAGAGATCCTAATAAATTATAGGTTCTGAGAGTTACAGATTAATACATGAACTAAAAATTAAGAGGAAGAAATCTTGGTATGGATACGGCTGTATATGTCAGAATTTTCCCTCTCATTCTTCTTGTAATCATAAAGAATTAGCAATAAAATATAATACATACAAAGTCCATTTTCAGGGACATTAGGTTACAATATTCATATTCAAAAATATAAGTAAGGGCTTGCATAAGTAGCTGAGATCAGGCAGAAGCCACGAAAGAGACACACCAAAGAGTCCAGAAGCAGAAAAATCTCCAAGAACTCAACAAAAATGCCTTCCTTGAAAGTAAGAGGCTCTCTCAAAGTTGAAAAATGATACTTCTTGTTTGGAATAAGAGATGGGAACGTGGGGAAGTACTCTCTTAAACCAAGGTGAGTTTAAGATATTAAAAGAAGAACAATTTCAAAAATAGCAACAAAATATATCTACTCACAAAAGAGAACTATTGCTCTGAAACAGAGAAAAATATGATCAAATACTTAGCTAAGAATTAAAAAATGAATTGATGAAGTAATCACACTTATGAAGGAAAAACCAAAAAGGATAAATGCAAAAACTTGTGAAAAAGTTAGTGTTAACACAGAAAAAGATGAAATATAAATATGAGCTGGCAAAAGTTAGGAAAGAAATAGAAGATTAAAATTTATGACAGATAAAAGAGTAACTTGAAGGAGAAAAATAAAAGGAAGCAGAAATTGTTTTAAAAAACTTAAAATGGTTTAGAGAAAATGAGAAATGTAGAATACCAATAAGAGACTCAATATATTTAATTCAAGTCTCTGAAGAATAAAGCCACAGTGAGACAGGACAAATATTACAAACATTATTTTTAGTAAGTTAAATATTACAAATATATTTTTAAATATGTGAAACAAGGAAATGACTCAAAATTGAAAAAGTGTTAAGTATCAGAGAAAATTTGTTAATGTAGTCACACTGTGAAACATCCAGGTAAAACTACTGAAATTCTTTAATGATTTAATAGTTTTTTGCCTCATTGACTAAAATATATTTTTCTTAATTTTTAAAAGGGAATATACCAAACTCGTCTTAGGTTTCTTCACAACCGACAACATAGAAGATACTCCAGGAAAAAAAGTATAAGTCAGTGATTTCATTCTCTCACTTAATCATAAAAGTACACATGTTTGAACATGAAAGACTCAAGTTAATACTGTTATTATTATTGTGAGTATTCTTAATATTCAATGATAATGGACTTTCAGTTCTCACCAACAATGATCAAGTATATAAATTAAAATATAAAAAGTCTAAATAACATGATTAATGTGACAGATTTTACTGATATATAATATACATGCCTATGTGTATGTAATTATGTGCATATATATGTATGTGTGTTTATAAAATAACATTTGTCCTGTAATAGTACAATTTTACGTGCCCATGAGAGGGCCACAAAAATTGACCATATCATAGCACACAAAATTTATAAGTGCACAGAGTATTCTTTAATTTAAAAATATAATATGATAAAAAATTAATGACTAAATAAAAAGCCAAAGAATTCTCCCACCCAAAAATTCTTAAATTTGTGTCAGAAAAAAGAGCAAATTTAAATCATGATTTTTTTTAAGGATGATATTGAAAATCAGAAACTCCACAAAGGTAAAGCTAAATAATATGAATAATAGTCTAAGAAAACATAATTTACCAAAGTCATTAAACCAAGATTAAAAATCTAAATGGACAAAATAGATGAAACTGGAAAATAACACCCCCCCCATCAAAAAGCAACAGGTTCTGATGTTTCCATATGAGACCTCTATCAGACTTTTAAAGTAGATAATCCTAATAATATTTAAATTGTGCTAGAATATAAAACAAAATGATTTTTTTCAAATTAGTTTTAAATAGGAGTGTAAAAGAATTAATCTCCAAAATATACAAGCAGCTCATGCAGTTCAATATCAAAAACACAAACAACCCAATTCAAAAATGGGCAGAAGACCTAAATAGACATTTCTCCAAAGAAGGTATACACATTGCCAATAAACATATGAAAGAATGCTCAACATCACTAATCATTAGAGAAATGCAAATCAAAACTACAACGAGGTATCACCTCACACGTGTCAGAATGGCCATCATCAAAAAATCTACAAACAATAAATGCTGGAGAGGGTGTGGAGAAAAGGGAACACTCTTGCACTGTTAGTGGGAATGTAAATTGATATAGCCACTATGGAGAACAGTATGGAGGTTCCTTAAGAAACTAAAAATAGAACTACCATACGACACAGCAATCCCACTACTGGGCATATACCCTGAGAATACCATAATTCAAAAAGAGTCATGTACCACAATGTTCATTGCAGCTCTATTTACAATAGTGGGACATGGAAGCAACCTAAGTGTCCATCGACAGATGAATAGATAAAGAAGATGTGGCACATATATACAATGGAATATTACTCAGCCATAAAAAGAAATGAAATTGAGTTATTTGTAGTGAGGTGGATGGACCTAGAGACTGTCATACAGAATGAAGTCAGAAAGAGAAAAACAAATACCATATGCTAACACATATATATGGAATCTAAAAAAAAAAGGTTCTGAAGAACCTAGGGGCGAACAGGAATAAAGACTCAGATGTAGAGAATGGACTTGAGGACACGGGGAAGGGAAAGGGGAAGCTAGGACAAAGTGAGAGAGTGGCATGGACATATATACACTACCAAATGTAAAATAGATAGCTAGTGGGAAGCAGATGCACAGCACAGGGAGATCAGCTCTGTGCTTTGTGTCCACCTAGAGGGGTGGAATAGGGAGGGTGGGAGGGAGAAGCAAGAAGGAGGAGATATGGGGATATATGTACACATATAGCTGATTCACTCTGTTATACAGCAGAAACTAACACACCATTGTAAAGCAAGTATACACCAATAGAGATGTTAAATAAATAAATAAAAATAAAGAAGAGTGTATTCCAGAACCTGATCAAGATAGTACAGAAAATAAAACTACACACCAACATTAGTTACAACTGGTAATGTAGAAGCCCCACACAAAATATCAGGAAATTGAATGCTGCAGCATGTTAAAAGAACAATACATCATGATCAAGTAATGCTAATACCAGGAATGTAAGAATGGTTCAATAGTAGATCTATTTATATGAACACTCATATTAGTAAGCCCGAAGAGAAAATCATATAATGGATGTTAAAAAGTACATTGAGACACTAAAGGAACTGCATTTCCAGAGAGACACATCAAGAGGGCTTGAAAATGGGCACTCCAAGGAAATTCATGACAGAATCACCAGACCGAGATAAGCACAGGCTGTAGAAGGCAGGCAATAAATACTTGCTGAGCTTTCCTTGCCAGATGTCAGCACCCTTGCTGAACAGAATAGTCCAAGAGAATCCCCGGCCAGACCCTTTTGTCTACATGGATGACTCCAGCATGAACTTCAAGGATGATTCACAGATACCAGTTAGTCCCAAGGAGTCTAAGAATGCACATTTGTTCCATTTTCTTGCTAGATTTTTGACCTTGTTCCTTTCTTACAACTCTATCATCTGCCAAGTCACACTTTGTTATTGGAACATCATCAGTGTCTTTAAGTTGAAGAATCTGTTCTCTCAGATCTTATGAATCATTAAATGTGGATTGTACTGTGATAGAATAAAATAAAGCAAAGCCTTGTCTATGTTTCATGTAAAAAAAATACATTGATATAATTCATTATTTATTTTAAAAAGTCAATAAAAGAATAATCAATGTTAACTAAACTTACTGTGGTAATCATCTCATAATATATATACATATCAAATTATTATGTGTACACCTTAAACTAATACAATGTTTATATGTCAAATATATCAGTAAAACTGGAAAAAACTAATGGATGGATATTAGCCTTTCCTAGGGAAATATATTTATGTCAGCCTAAAGTATACTATGCTAAATATGAAATATTACAGGCATTCCCAGTATAGTGACAATAAGGAAATGATGTCCCCTATCATCAATATTCCTTAAAATCATATTTCAGTTAATTAGAAATCAAATAACGTTCAGTGAGTTAGAAAAATGAAAGAAATTGGATGTACAAAATTTGAAAGGAGGAGGAAATATGATCACTATTTATAGAAGTTGGAATTGTACATGTCAAAAATCTGAAAATATTACTGTATAAATTTCATATACTAAAATCAGTAGCTTGCATAGAAGAAATAACAACTACTACAAGAGATATTAGTAAAAGATCCTATTTATAATCAGAACAAAAAGATAAAATATATCAAGCCCAATAAAACATATGTAAGAAGTATAATAGGAAAGCATTAAAACACTATAAATTGAAACAGAAGAAGTCTTGAACAAATGGAAAGTCATAATATGTCTTGAAGATGAAACCTCATCATCATTTACATGCCACTTCTCCATAGTTAACATATATTCTCATTGTCCACATAGAATTCCCTACAGGTTTTTCTTTTTCAATAAGATAAGCTTATTCTAAAGTCAAGGTGGAAATTATATCAAATAAATATAAACCATTAAAGCTCTTTAAAAAAAAGAGCAATGAGAGATAATTGGTCCTTCCAGACAGTAAAATGTATTATAATCTTGTTTTTAAAAACTAGTGAGTTAATAGATATGTGAACCAGGATATCAGAAGAGAAATCCCAAGAAGATCTGTGGTAGGCAGAATTTAAAAATCGCTTCTAAGATTCTCTGTGTAATCCCTTCCACTTGAATGTATGTGGGACCTGTGAATATGAGGAATGTCATGCTATGACTAGAGTATATGATACGGCAAAGGTGAACGGTTTTACAGATGTAGATAAGATCTCTAATCAATTGGCTTTAGGTTAATCAAAGAGATAAGGTAGGGAAGTGCAAGGCCCTCCAGGGGTTCAGGGTAGCTCAGGTTGACCTCCAGCTAGAAAGCAGGGATGTCAGCCTTAACAACTGCAAGGAGTCGAATTCTGCCAACAACCATGTGAACTAGGAATAGCATATCCTCACCTATTCTGACCAATGCAATAACTCAAAATCCAGAAAATTCAGAAGCAAAAAAAAAAAAAAGTCAACTACAAAAATATGTTTTTAATGTTCTGTGGGAAAAGAACTTATTAAAAAAATCAAAAGACAAATGACAAACTGGAAACATAATTTTTAGTTATAAATTAGCAAAAGGAGCTTCCCTGTCTAACATGTAAAGTGCTCCTAGAAAATAAGGAAAAATACAACAAGGGACTTCCCTGGTGGCGCAGTGGTTAAGAATCTGCCTGCCAATGCAGGAGACACGGGTTCAAGCCCTGGTCCAGGAAGATCCCACATGTGGTGGAGCAACTAAGCCCGTGCGCCACAACTACTGAGCCTGCGCTCTAGAGCCCGTGCTCTGCAACAAGAGAAGCCACTGCAATGAGAAGCTCGCGCACTGCAACGAAGAGTAGCCCTTGCTCACCACAACTAGAGAAAGTCTGCACGCAGCAACGAAGACCCAACACAGCCAAAAATATCTAAAATAAAATTAATTAATTAAAAAAAAGACAATGAGCAGAGAGAAGATATGGGCTATACCAATTATATAGCCAATTATGAAACAGGAATTACAAATGACTCTTAGACATGAAAAGAATTCAGTCATACTCAAAATAAGAAAAAGAAATTTAAACTGCACCGTGGTACAATTTTTCACCTGTCAGTCTGGCCAGAAAAAATAATCCCAAATTCCAAAAGTTTGACAATGTAGGTTATTGGTGAAGCTGCAGGAAGACAGGTATTTCCATATATTTCTGGTAGGAGGGTTGATTGTTGGTAGAAACCCTTGGGAAACAATTTGGCACTACCCAACAAAACACACTAAGATGTACTCTGATATTACAATTCTACTTCTGGGAATGTATCATAGACACACTTGCCTATATGAGAAAGGATGATGTTAATCACTGCTGTGTTGCTTGTAATGGCAAAATTCATAAAAACATAAATATTTATAAATGGGGACAAAGTTCATTGGTATCCCTCTCCCACTGAAGAGTGTTAGTGTTTTTCTAATTTTGCTATTACAAAGAATATTGGAATGACATAACAAATTGTAAGTCATATGCCCCATCTGATAACAATATTCAAGGTATGATATGAGCCTCCAAATAAATTATAATAATGAGTCACCAGGTGAATTGGAAAGGATAAAAGAGGACGTGTCCTTCTATGCATGTGTATGTGTGTGCATGTATGTGGGAAGAAACGTTGAGATTATTCTAGGGTTTATTTTCTTGAGTGGGAGAGAGAACAGTAGTGCTTTGATAGTGTCATGGTGAAAAAAATACAGTACATCTTAGTCCCGTGTAACGGTAGAGATATATATGATTGATTATTAATGCGAGAAAAATAAAATAAAATGTTGAGTGTCCAAATTATTTAATTCAACCTCAGATAAAATTGCGGCTGAACCTGAAGGCCACATGTTTCATTGAAGGTTAATGAAGAACCTTAAAAAATAGAACGACAGTTCACACAGGTGCTTTGAGAATACATTGCATTAAGCCAGACATTACAACCCGTTATTGAGATAATGGTAAAAGCTTCAGACTATTTACAAGTCCTGTATCTTAAGGATATTAAGTCTACATACATTAGGAACATTGGGGTGAAAGTCCTTTCTTGTCAGATTTAAACTTATTCTAAATCTTGTCATCATGAAATTGAATCTTAGCTAGTTTGTTTGCAAGAAGCTCTCCTGGGACATCCTGACTTAACTAAAATGATTTATTTTTAAATAACCCTTCACTTAAGACACTGATGTTATTCTAACTGGTTGGTGGTGTGAAATTGTATTGCTCTTTTTATGTTTGAATTAGGAAATTGAACTTATATATCAATCTTTAATATTTAACCTAACAATGACCTCACCAATCTTATTACATGTAACTCAAAATGTATATAAGTAATATATAAATATATACATAATCTATAAACCATTTCGGTACAGTAGAATATTTGCGATGATGCAAATGTTCTCTAAATTTGCACTCTCCCATATGGTAGCCACTAGCTACATATGACTCCTGATAAATTGAAATGTGATGAGTGGGACTGAGAAATGGAGTTTTTAACTTTAATTTTAATATAAATAGCCACATGTGACTCTGAGTATGGAATAGATTTTCTTGGAATAACTTTTTTTCTTCCTTATATAAACAATACTAGTATAATAAGTGTAGGTTATAATAAAATTATCATTTAAAGTTCAACATGGGCTTTTTCTTCTGCAGAAAGTAATCTTTAATAGAGTTACAAAACAGAACTTCTAAATGATGAAGTGGGAAAAGAAAGTAAATAATAACTTGGTCAATTTTTTTTTAAAAAAGGAAAAAGGACAAAAAGAAACAAAAAGTAAAAAGTAGGATAATAAACATAAAGATGGAAAGAATGAAATTACACATATTATCATGTTCAGAGTAAATGGAGTCAATTTTCACATTAAAAATAGTGTATTAGATAGAATTATAAGAGACTCAAGCCATATGCTGTTTACACACACCGAAAGAAAAACAACCAAAAACCTTAAAGCAAGTCATCATCAATAGCTGCAAATAAAAGAAGGCTGGGCAACAAGATAGCAGGCAAAAGCAAACCCCCAAATTATAACAATAATAGTAATAATAATGATAAAACTGTCAATATCTATGTCAGACAAGGTGAGAATTAAGCTTAAAACTACCAATCAGGATAAAGTGGTATATTAATAGAAAAAAAGGCAAAGATTTACTACTAGCACTACTAATAATAATAATAATAGAAACTAAATGTAGTACAATTCAAAAATAAAATTGCAAGGAGACTGTGACAAAATATATAATTATAGGGGGCATTTTAATTTGCCTCTTTCAGAATGGGTTAGAATTAGTAGAAAAAAATACGTTAGGATGTAGATGAATACAACAGCAGCAATTTGATTTTAAAAGTCTGGAATGTAAAGTTGGTAACAGCAGGAGTCTTGTTTCTTGCTACTTCTCTCATGCCTGCAATAATGCCTGGTACAGGGCACTCAGTAATTATTCAAAGCATAAATGATTGGCTATGTAGGAACCTTATTTCCTTCAAATATAAAAATATAGATTATATATTTTGAAATATCAAAAATCTGAAATATGTGAAAATTAAGAAGGCACCAATGTATAAAATTTTTTTTTTTTTTTTACGGTACACGGGCCTCTCACTGCTGTGGCCTCTCCCATCGCGGAGCACAGGGCCCGGACGCACAGGCTCAGCGGCCATGGCTCACAGGCCGAGCCGCTCCGCGGCATGTGGGATCCTCCCAGACCGGGGCACAAACCCGTGTCCCCTGCATCGGCAGGCGGACTCTCAACCACTGTGCCACCAGGGAAGCCCGTATACAATTTTTAGATCAAATTGGAAATCAAAATGAAAATTATAGTGTCAGGAATGAATGGGTGGAGGAGCACGTAAAAAAGTTGTTTTGTGATATTTTTTCAGAATTGTCAGATTGATTGACGTACTAAAACCTTGTTTTTAACAGGTGCTAGATATGATTGTTAAAGCACAACACAATTACTAAGCTGATGAAATGTAATATTCAAATTAATTTCTGTAAAAGGTATTTTATGCATATTTACCTCCTCCTTTTTTAATAACAGGGAAATTTCTTCAAAAGGTGTTTTTTTAAGTCAGGGTGTATCTGCCTGCCTTTCAGAGGGGCTGATGTGAAGCCCAAGTATTTCATAATCTATCCACTGGGGAAACTAGAGAATCAAGAAGAGAACTGTGTATTCATTTGTGGGAACTCTCCTGTGCTGTTTGCCACCGTCATACTTTAGTTCATGCTGGCAGTGATGACAAGTAGGACAAAACAAAGTTGTCAAATAATTTGTAACTGCCCAACAGGTGTCCTATCCTCCTTTTCCTATTTATGCTTACAGTCAACTTATCATTTATTTTCTGATAGGACAAAAAAAATAAGAGATGAACATCATGAGAAGCATATGATGAAAATACTGAGTTTTTCTGCATTCACTTCATGAGAAAATATTGTAACTGCCTTAATAACTTACATAGTAATTTTGTAAACTTTTGATTATGGACATTTTCAAACACACAAAAGTAAAAGTAATGTATAAGTATTTCTATAAGTATAAGAAACCCTAATATATTAATCACTTAGCTTCAACAAGTATCATTAATCTGGGTATATTTTTCCCCATACTCCACACATGTAAAAATTTTTTTCTGTAGCATTTTAAGGTAAATGTAAGACAGCATTCCATTTTACCTACAAATACTTAGTAGTTATCTCAAAGAAAAAAGACTTTTTATTAACAAAAAAACTAAATAGTAACTCTAATATCTATTAATCCCCAAACTAATGTGTTTAGACCTCTTTATTTGTATATAACTACCTGGCATTCTTCCAGAGCCGCTGACTAAATGTCTTAATCTGGCTTATAATTTACAGTTTAGGCCAAGCTAATAATTAAATAGTATTTTCAGGCAGCATAGGGTTGTTCTTTGGTAAAATGCTCCTTTCTGCTTTTTCAGCTAAAAAGGCATCTAGATATTCATTAAAGACTTGGGTGTTTTTTCATCCTCATGTAACTGGGGGACTTCCTTGGATCCATGTCACTCCTTGGATGACCTCTGGTTGGAGTTTTGGATACCTTTTGTCCAGTGCAGAGGTTGGCAAACTTTTTTCTGCTAAGGGCCAGACAGTGCATATTTGAGGTCTTGCAGGCATATGGTCTCTGCCACACAACTACTTAACTCTGGTGTTATTACATCAAAGCAGCCATTGAAGGTACATAAACGAATGAGCATGACTGTGTTCCAATAAAACATTTACCAAAAAAATAGGTGGAGAGCCATATTTGGAGCCCTGGCTATTTTAAACCATTCTGGCCTCCTTGCTGTAGCCCCAGGTAGCTTGCTCATGGAGAGGGGGTACAGCACAGTCTATGGACCAGACTGTCTACATCAAATCCTGGCTCTCCATTTATTAGCTGTGTGATGCTAAGAAAGTTACTTACCCTTTCTGTACTCAATTTCCTCATCTGTAAACTGGAGACCATATAAGTAATTAACTCATAGGTATTGTGTGAAATAAGGATTAAGTGACCAAATACATGTAAAGCTCTTAGAAGAGCACTCAATAAATATCAGCTATTACTTCTATTATTATGATGCTAGGCAGTGTCAGCCCTTTGGTCCTCATGGACTCAGCCTTCATGTAACTCTTACTTGACTGCAGAGTTCTGAGTTTTTGCCAGGTCATTTATCTATAAACTAGCCCCTGGGTTTAAACCCAGTCTCCACAGTGTGGCTGCCATCCTTAAGCCACATGGCATGCCACTGGATCTCAACTCGTTTCAAGGCTCAGAAAAACCAAGGAAGTCTCCCTCTGCATGATCATGATCATTCTGATCCACTCAGGTATCTTTGAGGTGATTGTGCCCAGGTAATTCTGGAAAGCCTGCAATGCAGTATCCTTGAGAAGTCCAACTGATCCCTTTCTTATCTAAGGCCTCTCCCACTATCCCAATAGATGCCTGGATATGAGAAGACAGAATTCACATTTCTCTCACTCTCTCTCAGTGTCTCCTTCTCACAGCATCCTAAAACTCGAGTAAAGACATTATTTTTTACTTCCACTAGACAATATCCTTAGAGTTAGCCTTGCTACCCTAAGTAGATGGGGCATTCTATCTACACCATAGAATTACTCTGTGGTTTTGGTACGCTAAAAGGAAAGAGAAAACGATTTCAGAAATGGAGTTGGAAGGACACTGATCATAGATCCTGGCTGACAAGGCTTATTATTCTCTTGCATACTCTAACAATGAGTGTCAAAAGCTAAATACAAACTTGGGATTTTCTCTTTATATTCCTTCTTGATGGGTTTTGACCTCATTTTTAAAATGTTGCCAAGGTTAGACAAAGGTGAGAATTCAAGAAGAAACCTAGCAAAATTATAAATAGTAAACATGTTACATATAAGGATGAACTCATATTCAATAGACTGTAAAAGCCATATATTAACATGGTTATGATCCATTCAACTTTAAAAAACAAGCATCAAACCACTAACACATCACTTTTAGATAGTTAAGAAATAGATTTAGGGAATAGATTCCAGATTTTTTCTTAGTATTGGTGTGTGTATTGGCTCAACACTTGCTAGACTACAATATCCTTGAAGGAAAGAAAGAAAACAATACATACAATAAATAAATGTGATAGCACATATATTAATATATAAAATGCAATAAACAGCATATGTATGTTATAATATATGTTTAACCACATATATTTATATAATCCAATCCAATACATATGTATGTATACGCATGCACGTATATATTACAAAGAGTTTTCACATGCATTATTTCAGTAAGCTGAAAGGTCAGAAAGGTTTGGGGACTTTCTTATGGGTAACTTTAGTCAGACTAAGGGGAACTACTCTTGGCCCCCCTACATTCTCTTCTCTACTAAACAGGAAGAATTGTCAGCGCAACTCTTATTATGTTAAAAATGTTATTCTCCTCTCTACTAGTTGATATTCGTATTCTATACAATATTGACATTCATCTTCTGCCCTGATGCTCATCAACAGCTTCCTCAACTCTCACTCTTCAAATCCTGTTAACTTTATCCTCTAATAATAGCTCAAATCATCTACTTTCCTCCCCCATGATCACCCCAGCTATGAGCATCTCTCATCTAGGTGACTTCAATAGCCTTTGACCTGGTCTACTGCCATCCAGGTAGACCACACAGGAGGTAAAATGGTCTTTTCCAATAAAAAACAGATTACATCACCTCACCCACCCTCCACCCTGCTTAATAAACTCAGATGGTTTCTCATTGATTTGAGGATAAACTCTAAGATGTACAAAATGCTAGGCACCACATCTGTTTATCACTGCTTATCCAGCCTCCTTCTTCCTTTCCCAACTCCAGCCACAGTGACTCTCCATTAACCCTTCTCCTTCCTAAACACAAGACCTACTCACATGTCATTTCCTCCACTTGGAATGCCCCTCCTCCTACCTTTCATCAATCTAAGCATGCTCATTCATTAGAAACCAGGTTAATGATTATTTCCTCAGGAAAGCTTGGCACAACTCCATGATGAGGTAAAAGCCACACTTATATACATTGATTGCACCATGGTCTCTTCTTCATAGCACTTACTATAGTGATAATTTTACATTTATCTATGAAATTACTTGAGGTAATTACTTAAGCTCCCTGAAGGCAGGTGGGTGGTTTTTTCCCCCTAATTTTGTTCATTTTTGGGTTCTGAGAGCTTAGCACTGCACCTGCCACATTGGAAATTCAATAAATATACGTTGAATTAGTGAATAAATATGGAGAGAAAAATAAATACCAAGATATTCTACTTACTGGTGGAAGATGCTGAGAAAATGTTGATAACAGAAATATGAGAATAGACTTCTCCAAACTAAGGTAAGAGGTTAAAATAACATACTGTATCCTCCTGAATAAAATCACTGTGTACAATACTTGGAGAGGGCTAAAAGGTTTCAGAGGAAGGAGAGTTTTTCTTTATTTCTCCCCTGACATATTTTTAGAGTGTCCATTTCGGGAACTAGGTTGGAGACTCCATGGCCTACCTCCCAGGATGTGGAAGACAGCATGACAGTGAGATTCCTTGAGATCCTGTTAGCAAAATTTGTTTGACTTTTCTCCACTTTACCCAGGGTCCCAGTGGTATCATCCATTAAAAGTGTACCCTTGATAACAAAAACAAACTTCATCGAGGTCACACAGAGATTTTGACACTAAGCTCATTCCACTACAATACACATGCCACTCTTGAATGAAGTTTATAGCTGGCGACGAATCAATTCTATTACAGAGTGATCACCAACCTTTGTTCTTTTCCATAGAGTATCCCCTCTACATTTTTAAATGAAACTAGTTGTATTTGTTTTTGTGTTAGGAATTCAACTGTTGATAGTCAACATTGCATTAGTTCAACTCTCATAAGTTTGGGAAGGATTAGTCATATTCTTAGTGAAACAAAACAGGCCATAGTCATGTGTATTTTTAAAAAATAAGATTCAACATTAGTCATTAACAGGTTGAACATGGCAACACTATTTTTATGAGTCAGTGGATAGCACATGAATCACATGTTTACATTTTATCATCTAAATTTCACTTCAGAGCTTCTTGATTTACTCGTACACATTACTTAAATTCATCAGGAACTTGTATCTCTATCTTTCACTGTTTCTTAAAAACCCATGGCTATGGATTACCTTGTTCAGGAACTGTTAGAAAAAAAAAAAGAATAAAAACCCAGAAGGGAATAAATAGAATCACTATTGATTGGTTTATAGCTACCATTCTCAAATATTTACATTCCTCAAGTACAAATTCAAATATTTTAAAAGTAGAAAATAAAGAAATAAAAGTAGACAGGGAAAACCACATAAAAATCCAAGGAAATGTGTAAGCTTCAGTTTGAGGAAAATTCATGTGCTGAAACAGGAACCTAGGACAGAGCAGGCATATTGGTGCAGATTTTAAATTTTAAATAAAACATGTGAGGCAACTGAAACCAGATGCCTGTCTTAGTTCAAAGGGAAACAAAAGTAGTGTGTGTGTTTGTTTGTGTAAAAAAACCTTTAGAAGTATTTAAATGTGGGTCTTTGAGCAGTGCTAGTTCTAGGGTAGCCCCCAAGATTTACGGCGTATTAAATATATCCAAGAAACTGCAATCACTGGGGGATGGACATATACCAAAATTAATAACTTTTCAGCAATAATTAGGGTTCAGGTAGTTATAATTCATTGTCTTTGAGGAAATTTTTCATTAATTCATTCTTTCAATACTAATTCACAGTGCAAATAGATAACAAATATGAACTCCACTAGAATGTACTTCATGATTAAATATGGCAAAAAAAATGAAAACTTTACCATTGGAATGCAATAGAAAAACAATCTGAAAACTGGGGCTATTGAAGTTTAATATAAGTTTAACATCAAAAAATCATGATTAGGCAAAGTAATTGTAACATGGTGGCTTCAATGTGACTGTTAGCCATTTATCAGAGCAGTTAAAATGGGCTACATCCAAATACTACTCTCCTAAAATGCTGAGTGCACATCTGAGAAGAAAACCACGCATACAATAGAAATGCAGTAAGAGGAGCAAAAGGAGGATTGTGAAAACATCAAGGGGTTAGGACCCCTTTTAAGGCAAAGAGCAACTCTACAGCCCTTCCAGAGGATGCTGTTACAGCAAAAATACAGGTGTCACAGTTGGCAGAAGTGAGGAAAGGTGAGTTTGTAGTCAAGGAGATTAAAATCGGAGTGATAATTGAGGCAAATCCATTTTGAGTGATCATTTATTCAACAGATGCCATATACTCATTTGAAAATGTGAAAATACAGTCAAAATTAGAAAGGCATAAATAGAACCTTCAAAGAAAACAGGGCCACAGGGAATTGGGTGATGCTTGTTTTTCTAACAATACTTGCAGGCAGACGCCAAGTAGAGGATTGGTTATTAAAGCCATTATTTCTTTTGCAATTACTAAATGAACTTTCCATTTTGTGAAAATATATGTATGCATTAACTGAGGAATTGTTCTTTTGAGAACTCTGATTTTAAAAATATTATATTGAGGCAAAAATGTTTTCATTTTGTGTTTTTACATGCATGGAAAAGACAAAAAAGACATAAAGGTATTTATTACGTGAAACCTCATGACAAAAAAATTAAAAGGCTGGAGGAAATTAAGATTATTTTCATATGTAACAAACTCCCACAAATACAGCCTGTGTTATTGCAATGGCAATAAATTAATCTTTTATCCCAACTCAAGAAAGCAAATGTGAATGCAAGGAAGACTCATGTTATTATAAGGATAACCTTGAATCTACTATCACTTTTTTCCTCAATAAATCTTTCGCAGAGATTGGAATTTATGTTCTTGTTTGTATAATGAGTATTGTACTTGTGGTGCGATTAGCTTGCTCTTTTCCTAAACAGATTATAAGATAACTAGTTAACCATTGGACTTCTCTGGTGTCACCTGTAGATGAAAGAGGAAAAAAGAGGTTTTTCTTGGGGAGAAGGAGCAGTGGGGGGCAGGGAGAGCAACGCTACTCACCCCTTTCTGTACCCCATCGGTCCTGCTCTGTTGGTCTCTAGTGCTGATGGAGTGAAAGGTAGAGTCAGAAAGTGAAGTAGCCAAAGTCCAGGTTGATGGACCCAGAGTTGGAGAAAGTGCCACTGCTCCACTCTCCCCAGCACCTCAAGCCATGGAGAAGCTGAGAAATACAACTGGCATGAAATCAGGCAAGTCCTTTGCTCCTGAAAAGACTTCCTAAGGGAAGAAGTAACAGCACTTTTTCTAAAGAAACATGTGCATGTGAATCACTGCCCTGGGGTGGGAAAAGGTGCCCAGGCAACAGTCATTACTAGTCTAGCCTGTTAATGCTAATGTGACCAAACACGGACTTACAGGCTGGCAAGGGGGTCTGGTACACTGGAAAGTGACAAGTTACTTCTGACCTACTTCACAAGTGTGTTTCACAACACCTTATGTGGGGAGACAAGCCAGCATGTCTACTGTGTCATCCATCAAAGGGAACGTGAAACACCTGAATGATGAAGGGTCTAGGTATGATTGCAAGTTATTGAGTCAGCATCACTGCCCCTGTGACAGCTGCATTCCACTGGCATTGAGCTCCAGAGGGCAACAAATTTCTTTCGTACAGTTTTAACCATGGTACTTGGAACAGTGCCAGGCATGTGGTAGACACTCCATAAATATGTGTCAACTGAATGAACACATCCTCACATCCTGCAGAGTGTGCATCTGGGCCTGTGTACAGCTGCTTCCTCCTCCCTTCCCAACTCCTACTGCATGAGCACCAGTGAAAGCACTCCCAGCCCTCTACAGTCCAGCAAAAAATAATGTCTCTTCCACACACACTTCTGAGCTCTGAGCCCTTTCCACCTACTAAGAGAATAATACCAGGTAAATTACTTAACCTCGCTGATCCTCAGTTTCTTCAGAAATAAAATAGGAAAAATAATAGAAACTCAGGAGAGTTGACAGTATTAAATGGACTAACTAATGTAAGTGAAATGGAAAGTGTACAACAGCCTCTCAGTAAACAGAAGTAAAATTCCATCTCACTATTCAATAAAGATATAGGCAATTTATCTGAATGGAGTTGGGTGTCTCAAATAAGAGAGTAAGAAAACTTCAGAGCACCAAAGAAAAACATATCTCTCAATTTTCCAAGTAACCATGAGACAATGAACGGGACTCCACTGGGGCTTTTCTTATAGAGAATCGCATGTATGTGGGTTTTGTGTCCAAAGAAATGTCCCAGAATGAAGTCCTGGGTATTGACTTTGAATTGGGAAAATTAGCCAAGTCAGCTCTACTGGCCTGGAATTTAGCCCTGATGACCATGACCAACACCTTTGCCATATATGATGACCACTGGTTGAACATTAGGGCTGGGCCAAAGTTTCAAGAAACCAGAAGACACAGGTCCTTTCTCAGGTTGTTCATAATACACCACCCAACTGCCCACTGTCCCTCCAGTTCTGGCCTCTCCTCCACCAGCTTCAGTTTTCATCTATGCCTGTGAACAATGAACAATGTTCTTTGTGAACAATGATAAAACCTGTAGTCAAAACACTCCCACCGGGCCTCCCTGGTGGCGCAGTGGTTGAGAGTCCGCCTGCCGATGCAGGGGATACGGGTTCGTGTCCCGGTCTGGGAGGATCCCATATGCCGCGGAGCGGCTGGGCCCGTGAGCCATGGCCGCTGAGCCTGCGCGTCCGGAGCCTGTGCTCCGCAACGGGAGAGGCCACAACAGTGAGAGGCCCGCGTACCGCAAAAAAAAAAAAAAAAAAAAAAAAAAAAAAAAAAAAAAACACTCCCACCTTATGAATTCCCTGGCGGTCCAGTGTCTAGGACTCAGAGCTTTCACTGCGGAGGGTGTGGGTTCAACCCTTGATCAGGGAACCAAGATCCCACAAGCTGTGCGGTGTGGCCCAAAAAAAAAGCACTCTCACCTTAAACACACACACACACCACCACCCCCATCACCATCACCATCACCATCATAAAATGTTAAATGCAGCTAACCATCTATAACTGCTTCCTTTTCATTACCTTCCTTTGAAACTTACCCAAACTGAGGTCTTTCAGGATAAGTTCCTTTGCCAGATCATTTTGAAACCAAAAGGTTATGAGTTTCTAGCACAATTTTTTAGACCCTTACCCTCCCACTCCACCCCCCACATTGAGAAAATGAAGGTCATAAAGATATAAAACCTGAACACTGGTGGGCTTAGCTCTTTGTGTATAGAATAAATACATAACAGACACACCACCCCACATAGCCAACCTATTTTGAAAATCAGGAGTGTCTGTCTACCACCAATGAATTGGTACTTGATATCTGTCCTACCCTCAGGAACCTCAAGGATAGTTCCTAATCATTCTTCTCAAAACAGCAGCATTGTTCCTTCCATGAAATTAAACCTAGGAATTTCAGGGAATAAAGAAGCCGTATCCTGAAGGTGGGGCAGTTTAGATCTGTGGTTGGAAATCTATGTGAAAAGAAGGTGAGTAATTTGGCAGGAAGTCACTGGGAGGCCAGGATTTAGAGGCAGACAAACTAGTTTCTTTGAGCAGAAAGCATGGTGGTCAGAAGACAGTGGCATATTTGTTCCAACTGTTGAAGTTTCCCTCCCTTTCTTCTGGCCACCATCCGTGGCACGTGTCCTGGGCCGGACGCTGTAAGTTCACATGGCGAGAAATTATTGATAAGATCTCTACTCTGACCAAATAGTACCTATCACTTCCATCTCAGGATAATGCTGTATAATGGATTGTAAAATCCATCAATTTATTAATTAGGCCAGGATATCCTGGGGAATTGGTTACAAGAAAATTAAATCAATAAAATAAAATAAGGACATCTTAAAAGTCAGCTGGAAAGTTGAACTCCCTTTTCTTACCAGGAGTTTGGTGAGTGGGTAGTGCAGTCTTTAGAAGGCCATATAAAGAAGAAATGAGATTTATCCAGGAACAAAAGTACCTGAATTTATGAATTCTTCCTTGTCTGTTAAAGTCAAAAGATTCACTTTATCTTATAACAACTTGGTGATTCAAGTTTCCACCCCCAGACCCAGGTGCTCTTTTCCTAACTTTGTGACCATGAGCTGCTGTTTTCCTCTGATGGCAGCATACACTGACTCAGTGTGAGCCTGGAACATTTCAGAGTGAGGATCTGTTTCCTGCTGAGGGCTAAGCATTTGCTATTCAAGGCCCCGAGGAAGCGAGCAGCTTCTAAGTCCTTTTCAGAACAAAGGGATGGTATCAACCAACCAAATACAAGTTAGAAACAGTAGTTTAGCCACAATCTATTTCTGAAACACAGTCTCCTGGGGGATTCTTTAGGTAGAGCTAAAATATTAATTTAAAGCCAAATAGGTTTTAAACATAGTGTGCTTTCCTGTATAACTGCAAGCACCAATTAAGAAAGAAAAATGCTTACATTATAGAACTGGGGAGCAATACATTCCTAGGATTTAAATAGAAAGAAGATCTGATATTAGAGTGAGCTTCATGTGAAACACAAGAGTCAAGCTTACAGAGCATATGCCTCTTTGAGAAGGTCAATACATCCTAAGATGAAATGGCAAGAGAATGATTTTTTTAAGAAAAAAACGAAAAGAAAAAAAAAAGAAAACTGTCCACTCATGAACCCTGAATTTTCAATGTCATGAATTTCAGGGATGTTAACATTAAATTGGTATGTAGAAAACAGATGGAAAAAAATAGAGAAAAGAAAGGACCTATAAATAAATGAGAACTTGCGGAAATTTATAAGGAAAACCATACAAGGAACAGAAATATTTTTCTGTAGAAAAGTTGACCTTTTCAAAGAAAGAGATTAAACTGAAAATAGGCTCAACCTAATGGGAAGTCTGATAAACACAACTGCTTGTTAATAAAATGTCCACTTTGCAGGGCAAATAGACAGTCCCGTCTCAATCACGGGGAGACTCCAGTATCTTTCACGCTCACTCTTGTGTCTGTGTGAAACCAGCATCTCCACAGCTTTCTATACAGAAACATGACTTGCTATGAATTTAAATCTATGACAGCCCATGTTTCAGGCTGATTAAACTAAGTTATTTAGATGTCTGTGGTGTGAATTCAACTTGGGAACAATTAAACCATACATCTCTTGAGCAAGGGGCTCACTGGCATAGACATCTGACCGTTCATCACTTGCCATGGACCTTTCCACTGTCATCTCTGCAGCTCCTTGATACGCAGATATTGGCTCCAGTTCTGAAGTGGGTTCATTTGTCACTATCATCAGGTGGCATACAGTGAGTACCAGTTCATTCAAGGTTCTGCACGTATATTTTGTGTTGGAAAATTCATAATGAAAGCCTATGTTAGCAATGGCAATGGCACTTGCTCTCTCTCTCTCTCTTTCTCTCTCTCTCTCCTCTCCCCCTCTGGTTTTTCCACCTTAGCAAACTGTACACAAACTATAAACCACAGAAAAGCCTAATCATAACCCCAGTATCACTTATGCACTCATTCAGGAACCCTTTCCTCAGCACCACTGTGAGACTTGGCATGCTCTGTGTTGTCAAAAATTCAGAGATGAAACAATAACAGCCTCAAGCCTAAAGAGTTTTACCACTGAGAGATGCACACAGATGATGCCCTGAGATAAGCACTGGGGCATGGGGGCACAACACATGACTCCCATGACCCAGTCTGAGGCCTGGGCAGCATGGCACCTGCCAGATCCAGGGCAACAGGAAAACTACATTTCTTGGCATGAGAAATTCACAAGCATCCATATATTTAGCACAATAATAATAGATTTTATTGTGTCTTCATTATTGAAAACCTGCTGCTGGGTGTGTGTTTCCCTAGGCTCTGATAGAGTGTTGCATACCAACTGAGCTGGAGATTTCTTTCTCCCACATCTTTGTTCCTGACTATTTATAGGCTGAACTATTTTTGGCAAAAATGGATCAAGGTTACATATAGGAAACTCAGGTTGCTAAGTTATAATAGCTCTTTTCCAATGAAAGCTTGACTTTGTGTACTGCCAGAAAGCATCACATGTTAACATGGCTATGAATTTTCTCAAAAAATAATGCAACCTGAATTCAGCCTGTTCAATTACATTTGTGCAGAGAAATACGAGAGGCCATGGATATACTCCTGAATGGCATGTGGAACAAATTTACCAGAGGCCAACACAGACATCAACTAAGCACACAAAGGACCAAATCTTCACTCTTGGAGTCCCATTTTTTTCCTTTCTGCTTCCTTAGGAGTATTTCCCAAACTTAGTGGTAAGACTTCCAGTAGATTGAGACCAGGAGAACTCAAGATTATGGAGTATGTGTTATGCGTCATGAGCTGTACTGGAGATGTTGGATCCTCACAGAACAAGGTACACTCATGAACGTTTAGACAACAAAGCAATTGAGGTGAAGAGGGGGTGAGACAACAGCTCAAAGTAACACAGCTAGTAAATATGTGAGCCAGAGTCTGAGCCCAAAGACCAAGCACTCTCTGCTCTACAAGTGGTTCCACACATGGGGAAGCAGCAGAGTCACCAGGGAAGGATGTTGCAAACTCAGTCACCTGGGTCCTACCCTTGGAATCAGGAAATTTGTCAGGGTGTTGGTGGAGAAGCTCCCAGGGGCCTGACACAGCTGTTCCACAGGCTGCCACTCAGGGGCCACCATGTCCCACCTTGCTCCCTTGTTCCTAATGGCAAAGGCAAACACCTCTGCCACTGATGTGTATTCACTGATTTGATCATCGCAACAACCTTATGAAACTCATGCTTATATTTTCTCTATTTTATAAATGAGGAAACCAAGGCTAGAATCATTAAGCAACTTGTATGAGGTCGCATGGTTGGTAGGCAGGCTGGCGCTGAGCTGTCCTTTTAACCTCTGTGTTTCAGAGATTTTAAGTTCTGTTGCCTTAAATCCTACACAGTGTCCCAGACTCAAGAGGACTCACCACTAGTGGATCTATACCAGTGACAAGGAAGTGACTTTTTTAAACACGAATCTACAACTTTCACTGGCTCCCAATCACTTACACCAGAACAGGTGAATCGGTGGCTTACAGGCCAGCTACATGATCCAAGTTTTTTTTAAAAAATTAGTTATAATTCACAAAATTAAAAATTCCTTACCAAAAAATCCAGTCATCTGCCTAGTATGTATGTATCCATTCTTGAGGAAAAAACTGGCTGGAATGACCCTGGGGCACTTTCACTAGACCAGGTTTTCATTCTTCAGCTCATCACAATCCTTCCTGCCCTGCCTCCCTCACTTAACATTTCTAGTTATCCCCTGTGGAGGTTGGAGTTTGAGATCCACAGCCATACAAGATCAGGCTTGGGATATAGTACTTGGGATAAGGAAGAAAATGCCCACCCTGCTTGCTGCCGAAAGACTTCACAAAAAATATAGAATGAAGCTAACCAATTAATGTGACTTCTGCAACAGCCATTTCCACTGTCAAACCTATATCTATAAATATTCCCAATAGATGATATAAGACTAAATTAAAAAGTAATACAGGGGCAAGAGAAACCTAGTGTCCAGTGACCACGAGATGAGAGCTGACCTCCCTGGGGTCTCACATCTGGCCATATCAGGGAAAGCACAGAGTGCCCCATTCACACCTTCTCGGCAGAAGATGGAGTTCATAATCACTTCCAGGACTCAGTTCCAGGATCCACTCGAGTGTCCCAATTCTCCTTCCTGCAAACTGCATGTGGAGTTCAGTACAGAGTGTTAACCAGTGTCCCTGCAATCAGCTCAACCCCCACTGCCACATCTCTCCACCCTCTCCCACCCACCACTGCAGCTCAGCTGGGCACTAGAATTATTCTTCTGTCGTTTCCACCAGGCTAATGCATCATACCTAGAACTCCAAGTTTTCTCTGAATACTTCCACTCTTAATCACAACAGGGAGTCTGTTGTCTTAACAAGTTCCTATAAATCTTCCAAAGTAACACATCTAGTAAATATGTGAGCCAGAGTCTGAGCCCAAAGATCAAGCTCTCTCTGCTCTACAAGTGGTTCCACACATGGGGAAGCAGCAGAGTCACCAGGGAAGGCTAAATCCTATTTTGTTTCCTGCACACCATTCAGCAATCATACTCCATCTGGATTGATGACTGGATTGATGACTGAATGTCTTAGTTCCCACCCTCCATCCCAGATGGAGACTAGCTTAGGAACCTACATTATGACAGTGCAAGTAGTTAAAGAAAAGTAAGCCATACGACCTTTCTTCAATGAAAACGCTGATGGAAATCCAATCTTGAGGTGGGAGTGAAAAAGGGCTCTCCCCTGTTTCTAGGTCTGTTCCCCTAAGGTATCTCAGGGCACAGTGTTTGCACAGTACCTTGTGCACTAAGGGTCTGAAGGCCAGTGAGCTATAGTATTTGTACACAGCACCATGTATCACCCTTATTGGGACCAATGCATTGAAACACGTGGCTTCTCCTTTCTCTACCCAGAACTTGGTAAGAACACTAGGATGTCACTCCAAGTTTTCCACTTCAAAAAAGCACCAATTTAAACTCATAATTATTTCCATAGTTTACTATCTCAGAAAGTTTCCATACAAGAGCCATCTTACACAGAAAGAAAAAATAGAATAAAAACAAGAGCTATTTAATCAGCCTACAGTTATAAGACAACACTAGTTATTTTTAGTGTTTCTGCTTCTGGGTCCAAGGGGTCTGCCCATCAAGCAGGCATGAGTCTGCTCTGGGTGGCCATGCTGGCACAGGATGGATGGTCACTGGAGGGCTGTAAAAACTGCAATTTCCCTTCACTTAATTGCCCATGTCTCAGGCAAAGAAGCGTTTAGAGTACTCCTTGCTAATATAAAGATAAACAATTGCCTTATTGGGAGCAGAAGTTATGCAGGGAGAGTGAGTATAGAAGCTATTTTATTACTGTGTAGTCCGTAGGTAGGTGAAAGACCTTGCCAAAAGAAGACTTTGCAGAAGTTCCAAAGTGAAACCTCCAAAATGCCTACACCCACCATTAAAAGCACAAGGGCTATGGTCGGATGGCTATATAACTTCCAGGGTAGTGGTTTTGGTCATCTTCCAAAGCACTTCTTCAATTTTGCACAGACCAAGGAAAGAAAGTCATCATCTGATATTTGACAGTGAATTTTGTTGGATGCAATGAGGAAACGCTGGGGACAAAGTCTTCCAGGAGGGGATTTTCCTAGATTGCATCATATTATCAAAGGCAGCTGTCCCAGAAGACACTGTCACGTGACATGCTGAGCCAAAGGGAACCCAACTGTTGAAATGATCTATATTTCTTGCCCTGATTAATATCATTTTATAAAGTTCTGTGTTAATATACACAGCAGCACATTCATTAATACGCATTTAGAAAATAAAGATGCTTTTCTCAGCTTTCCCCTTTGACTGGAGAGGGGAAAGAGAAGTTCTTCGATGCTACGTCTCTCCCTCTCCTTCCCTTTCCCTTACTTTGTTTTAATTAGCTACTCACTTCAACTGTTAATCACCATTGCCTCCAATCCCCACTCCAATCCCCAGCTCCTGAGAGAACTACTGTTATATGAGTCTGGAGACTTCTCTCATTCAAGCAAAGTTATTTCAATCCCACTGATCTCTCATTTACTTTAAGAAGCAGATTCGATAGCAAAGGGTTTGTTTACTATATTTTGAGAAGTCTTCCAGGGAAAGGCCATTACTTATTGCAGTAAGCTGAGGGTAGAAGTGATTTTACTGTCTCTCAGGGTAACTAATTTCAATTGATCTAGTTAAGCGGTAAAACATGTTGCCAAGGTTAATTATAATTCATCAATCACACCAACACATGGAGTTTACTGATGGAGACAGCCTCACATATTTGCTTGAGGTATGCAACAACATCGTGAGAGATCAGTTTTAATAATCTTTCCCTCCATGTTCACTGTCAGCAAAATGTGATTTACAGAAAATCACTTATGCCTCTCCAAATGTATTAATGCAAAACAACTTTGCTTTTTTTATTCTTTATAAAGAAAATCAACACAGCCAACAGAAATCAGTTAAGCATAAAAGGTTTTCAGTCAGTTTAATCTCCATGAAGTGTTTATTGATGTTGTGTGAAGCCAAAACATTATTTAGATAAATGCTTTTATTGTCTATGTGGATTTTGGAGAAAGAATGGGATGGGTTTCTTTATGGTTTCTTTCTAGGTAAACTTTTAAAAAGGATTGCAAACAAGTCAGCAGTGGCCTCAGTTTGATGGTTCTTTTCAGCAGGTTCTGACACTGATGGAAAACTTAGAGACTCGGAGTCAAAATGAGAGTTGCCTTCCAAGGCCAGGGATATTTCTTTCCCTTAGCACAATTTGAGTCAGATGACCAGCATGTGCACTGCTACCAAAAGGCTTTATTTGCTAATGACCTCTCCAGAAAAAAAAAAAAATCCATTCATTCATTCATTCTGAAATGACTATTTATGAGACCTTCTCTACAGGGCATTGAGTTAGGTTCTGTCAGACCAGCAATAAACAAGCCGGGTATGGCTTCTATCTCCACACAGCTGACAGTCTCATGAGGAAGACAACCCTTTAAATAAATGACTATAATAAGGAGGGCTGTGAATCATCGGAGAAGCAGCACAGGGCACTATGTGAGAGGACTGAAGCAGACACCTAACTCATCTAGGAGGCAAGCAAGATGCCCCGATGGAAGTACTTTAAGTTTATATCTAAAGATAATTCATACATTGTCAAGGCAAAGAGGAGAGAGGATAACTCCAATCAGAGATGGAAGGGCTCCTTACATTTTTCAGCCATGAGACACAACAAAATTGTCACTCCATGTGTGGAATACAGAGCAATGAAAACAAGCAGGGACATGCGGCTCTGTCAGAAAAAAGAAGATCAAAACCAAGAACTAAACACCATCTCTTCCAGTCACTTAAGAACCTGCTTCTTATTTCACACAGGACCAGGGACAGTTCTTAAATGAATTTGTTAAACAAACCAGTGTCGATTCTGCTTGTATGAGAGAAAGCTGTTTGCTATTAGTGAAACCAAGGGTCCTGCCAGCGGACATTTTCAATGGAAGAGAGAGAACAGGGAAGAAAGTGTGGAAGAGTCATCAGGTTTTGGTCCTCAGGGGCCACTAAGGCCCCAATATAACCTTTCTCTATCTAAAGTCCTAACATTCCCTTCAGCACCACCCACTACAGAAGCAGAAAAGAATGCCTCAGCAAGATGTGTAGGTCTGCAAAAAATTCATGAGTACAAAGGCACTTTCTCCCAGTCTCAGGATGTGTGATTTTGTAATTCCATTCAGTAAGAATAAAGAAACCAAGAGATGATAGATAGATAGAGAGAGAGAGAGAGAGAGATACATGATAGACCATTACCTGGAACTGATAAGTGCCTTGGAGATTTAGAGGTTTAGATAACCTTGGTACAAATCCTCATTTCAAAATATGGTCAAGTCTAGGTTTATCCCCAAAACCTTCATACATTTCTGTCCTCTTCATTTTTGCATTCTTATCTGTGTGGTGCTCTAATTTCAACCCCTCCTTCTTTGTCTTCACAGGCATGTAGAGATGTTTGAAGCTTACTGAAGACTAGAAGTGATATGGCAAGAAATCACATTTCACAACACCACGTCTATCATCTTACTGACTCTCCCAAAGCTCTCCAAAAGATGAGAAAGGTAGACCAATCTGCTTCTCTCTCTGCTTCCCTTAAAAAGTGAGACTGACACTTCCCAGAATTCTGGTGAAGAAAATAATATTATTATTATTATTCACTGTGGCTGGAACCAGATAAAGCATAAAAGCTGTATATTTGATGGGTAAACTTTGAGGATCTTCAGACAGAGATACTGAGAGCTCCCTGTAAGGTTGCTGCAACATTAATGTTATGATATAACCAGACCAGCATGGAGTAATAGGACCCAACTTCTTTTAGTGGCAGCTGGAAAACTACATTGAGGAAGCTGGGAAACGGGTATGGACATGACCAGAGCCAAGGAAGAAAGGTCATTCTAGTGACTACTATTTCTTGAATATTGCCTTGCTGCCTAGTGAGGAGAAAATTATTATTATTAATAATATTATCTACCCCTAACACAGAGAGTCTTAATGATCATTTGCAACTAATACAGATATTAGTTATATATATGTATATATATGTGTGTGTGTATATATATATACATATACGTATCTGTGTGTATATATATATATAATACACATTAATGCTTGAATTATCTGTAAGCAAAATAAGCATAATTCAAAGAGTGACATAGCTTTTTCAATTTTCAAATTGCATGCCCTATTCTGGAAGAGAATTATCTGAACTGGGTGGCAATCATTTGCAATCATGCCAAGGATGGTGTTTCAGTGAGAAAAATAAATGGAACTCTTTTCTAAACTAATGTTTCCCTATTTAAGAATCCACACTTTTTCCATTTATTTTATGGTTCAAAAAGGCATTTACTAATCACTTAAAGGACCGTTCTAGACTGAAGGTTTCAAAAGGACAAGAAAATAACACATATCCCTGTAATAAACATATCTATTAATGCCCAATTTGAATGAAGCTGGACATGCAAGAAAGTTGAAAATAAATATCTGCTATGGAGCACCTGAAATTTAAATTACATAAATTGTATGGTGACTTCAACTTCACTAATGAGGTAGAAAAAAATAATATTAAAAATATTCTTAATATTTATTAAGAATAAAATACATTATTGTCTTTGCAATTTTACAAGTATGTAAGACAATTCAGGAAAAATATTTTTTTAAGTTTAAAGTTTAGCCTAATCAAAGAAAATGAACCATCTTCTTTAACTGACATGTTTTAAGGGTTTTAAAATAATACTTTTGTGCTAAACATATATAAAGTTCAATTCAAAAATATGTTTGAGTGCTTATTAAGTGCTAAGCATTGCAGATATAAAGATGAGTATGTCATTTTTTCTGCCCTCAAAGATCCATAGAATAATATTATCTACCTACCCACCAAACCAACTCATAAAATTATATTGAACAAGTTATATATCATCATCTATGCAATCAGAATAAAAATATAGTATTTACCTCTATTTTAAGGTTAGCTTTTTGTAACTCTTTACTGCAAAAACTTAAAATGTTGATTTGTGTTATTCAGAATAATCCTGTATTACATTTCTTTGTGAAAATGCAAAGCAAAATCATGTTAAAATGTTCTGGTGAAGTTCCTTTACACCTTCCTAGAGAAAGGGATTTACGAAAACATCAACCAAGTATATAAGATAACCTACGGAAATATAAAAATTCATTTCCCTTCAGTATTTAGTATTTTTCATGAACCAGATTTCAAATTGAGAATAAGAAACACATTTTAGAATCAGTTTATTCAAATCTTATAGAGTGGCATTTCATTAAATTAAATGCAAAATACGCTAATGTTTTAAACAAAAGTGGCCATTCTTGAGCAGGTATTTGTAGTGTATTTCTTGTTTACACCCTACCTTGAGTTAATGGATTTACATGTGAATTGGGGCAAATTACCTATTTATGTCCCTTATGTTCAAATAATATTTTGCCCTGATATGTATTTTGAAAAATGAATTCTGGTTGAAAAAAATGAACTTACTGCTGCCATTAAATAAATAGTGCATCATCTTAGTTAAAATTGGGTTCTTTGCACAGTATGCATAAACATATTCAGTTTTTGGAGGACTGTTGTATATCTTTACTTAGTTTTGCAAAATATTTGCATGTTTAAGTTTTAATAACATCACATACTAGGTGATCATTTTCTATTCTGGGACATAGGTGATTAACAGCATCACTGGAAGGTTGAATTATATTTGGATGTTGTTCCTAAATTCAAAGTTAAAGCACAATCACATCTAGCACACTTTACTCTATCACTTAAAATCGTTTTTCTTCGTATCTAAGGAACGTAACATGATTACATCCTTTGAGATTTTTGAAAGATGACCTTAAAGTGAAAATATATGAAGGGCTTGATAAATAATACACTTACAAGGCATGTACTTTTTTGTTGTTGTTTAAAAAGAATTTGTTATCCAAATCTGAAACAGACTGCTCTCAGACTCTGGGGACCCTGACTGCCACCATCTCTCTCTGCTGAAAGTCACACTAACCCAGCCTTCAGTATCTTTCACTGGCCTTTTGCCTTCAGGGAAGCTAGACTCTCATTAAGAAGCAGAGTCCGACTTTTCAAGTCATGTCAGTGCCTGACCCTTCTAGAAAATTCATATTTCAGTATTATCCTACAGATAAAATGAAGTTCAAATAGATACTGTCTTCTGCTGCAATTTCAGTTAATGGAGCTGTAGTATAACATAAATTTTTAAAAGTTTCCTAACTCTATGCACATGTCAACTCTGGAAAGAATTCAGCAAAAAAGAAGTCTACGACTTTCAGCAGAATAGTGTGAATTCAGCACTCGTATAGCTACATTGAATAATGTCGGTAAGTTAAGGAACAGATGTACAAGTGTGGTTTTTAAACCACAAAAAGAAACTTTAACAATAGTTATCTCTGGGATGTTGGATTCAGAGTTGTTGTGGGGCACTGAAACTTTGCTTTTATTGTTTGACTTATTTGACTTTTTTAAAACATAGGAGTGAGTTATATTTTTACTTAAATAAAATACTATGTTTAAAATAGAGTATATCCATGTATATTTGCTTTCAGATAACAAGAGAGCTGGAAGGGACACTGAAAAATCATCTGGTCCACCCAGTCTCCTATTAACTAGCAGGTGGTTTTTCAGATATTTCTTGAATCTTGATAATGGAGACAACTGAAAATGTTCAGACACATTGAAATGAGATATGTGTTAGATAAAGTGGAGGCTTTCCAACTGAGCCAGTTAAAAGCTTTAAAAGAGAATGAAACACCAATCTTCCAGAAGCATCATGACACCCTAGATGGAGCTAGAGAAATTATTCCATGGAGGAAACTAGATTGGAGTGCAAGAAAGCTAGGTGGAAGTTCAAAGAGAGGCAGCAGAGGCTAGTCTAAGTATAAAGCATGGGAGCTGGAAATGGACAGGCCTGGCTTTCTAAGCAGCTGCGATCCTTTCTAGTCGGGTGCTTTGGACAAGAGGTTTATTCTTCTTTCTTATCTGATCAAACGAGTAATAAATGGAGATTGCAGCACAGTATGATGGGCAGATCAAATAAGCTTATGAAATGCTTACATTATGCCTTACAAACAACAACAATAAAATATGCATACCTCAATAATTTAAATTTTTAGTTTTTAACATTTTTACTAATTACCAGGTTAGATTTGGTTTTAGTTCTCTAGTGTTTCAAAGAAAGGATATGAATGAAATATTTCTTAATTTTTAAATTAATCTCTTTTTGTAACCTGTACTTTCTCATCATATTCATATTATTGTCCCTAGTGAAAGAATCAAACTCAGATATATAGTAGTCAGTTTCATTCATTTTTGTTCCTAGATGACGTGCTTAAAGCAAAAATTTTAAGAAGGCATCAATAAAAAATAACATTAATTCTAGTTCTGTCAATTCTTCCCTTAATATGGGAATTCAGACTTGAAAAAAAGGTTGTGGATTTTTTTTTAGTTCACTTAATCTTCCAGCAAGCCTTGAACTTCCAGTGAAAAAAGCTTCTATAATTTTGGGGAAGAGATTTCTCTAGATACTTCATCTGTTTTTGCTGTACTAAAATTTTTGCACATACAATTAGAGACAGTTTGTCAGTGCTCTCTTCTAATGACTATGGAAGTTTATTTTATATTCATTGACACTATTTTGGAAATTATACATTCATTTAAATTTTAAAATTAACATGAAATGTCTGAGACACTAATTCTTTCTCCTCAATCCTCTCTGAAATCATGGTCATCATAGGAGGTGGAAAGCTACACAATCACAAAAGTATATTTTGGTTTGTAAGGAAGTTGCAATAATCTTATCACTCTATTCTTCTGAATAGAGCCTTATAATTAAGTTCTTTTTACCTCAATCGTGTTTTTGGGGGTGAGTAATATTGGTGGGGAGTGAGAAAAGAGTGCTTCAGGGTTTGTCTGGCTCATTTTTATCACCACCAAGTTTTCTTCTTTGTAGGGATGAGGGAATGAGAGGAAGACACACTGTTCTTTCAAAGAACTTATTTCTTTCTCTGCCAAGGACTTCTATGAACTGAGTTCCTTCTACTTTCAGATTACCTCTTATTTAAATGCTTTCCCTAATCACTACTATTCTTTCGAAGTTCACCCAGTGAATTTACATGGAAAATAGTATTTTTGTAAAATAAACCATATATTATAAACATATTAAGAAAAAATGTTTTAAATAGGTTCATAAATACTAAAAGTATGTTAGAGATTTCAAAACTCATTCAAGCTATTCTTTGATACATTTTCTTCAGTTGAATGCAATTTCAAAGGGCCACTCAGCTTCTGTGGTTTACAATTAATAAAACTGAATCACATTCATTTTAATTTTTTTTTTTTTTTTTTGCGGTACACGGGCCTCTCACTGTTGTGGCCTCTCCCCTTGCGGAGCACAGGCTCCGGACGCGCAGACTCAGCGGCCATGGCTCATGGGCCTAGCCGCTCCGTGGCATGTGGGATCTTCACGGACCGGGGCATGAACCCACGCCCCCTGCATCAGCAGGCAGACTCTCAACCACTGTGCCACCAGGGAAGCCCCATTTTAAATTTTAAAAATATGTTTTTAAAACTTTGAGGCACCTAAAAAATAATTTAACTATTAAAAATAAATAATTTGAAAAAAATAATAATAAAAATTTTAAAAATAAAAATAATTAGTTTGACTAGGTTTTGTGAAGGAAAGCAGAAGCTGTAAACAATACATCATTCTTATACTTTTCTGGCACTACATGTGTAGAATTGACACTAATGTCTACTCTGTAGAAGAATTTTTCTGGCTTGGGGTAAATGTGTTAGAATATGACTAAGCATGCAGACAGAGAGCAATTAATGTGTGTAGATGGAAATCAAGAGGTCAACCTAAAGGCATACCACTTTAGAACAGTTAAGAGTAACATATCACAGAAAAATATACAGATACAATAAATGTAATGAAGGATGAAACAGTGCTCAAGAGTTAGAAAAACCTATTTGAAATGAAATTTCAATAGAATTTCAAATGGAATTTCAGAGTCTGTGAGAGAAATTCAAAGACAACTCCAACTTAAAAATGAGGGGGCAAGAGGCATAGAGGCAACTGTGAAATCATTAGAATCTTCACCCAGAGAGTCTAAGGCCCAGCCTGAACACACCTGATATAAGAAGCTCAGCGGGGTTGGGCCTCGTTAGTACTTGGATGAGAGAATCTTCAGCTAGATGATAAATGCTCCTCAAGCTCTCGAACTGACTCAAAACCTCAAACAGGCCAACAGTTCTAAGGTCACAGCAGACCTTCTAAAGGAAAACCAAGGTAACCCCAAAACAACAGAGGCAATTCACCAAAAATTCTATGTTAATTTTATCTCAGGTTCATAAAAGACAGAAATACAAAGAGGGGGGCTTCCCTGGTGGCGCAGTTGTTGAGAGTCCACCTGCCGATGC
Source organism: Hyperoodon ampullatus (assembly GCF_949752795.1). Lineage (NCBI taxonomy): Eukaryota > Metazoa > Chordata > Mammalia > Artiodactyla > Ziphiidae > Hyperoodon > Hyperoodon ampullatus. The sequence goes on along the minus strand of NC_136914.1, from coordinate 69,780,754 downwards.
AGGGGACACAGGTTCGTGCCCCGGTCCGGGAAGATCCCACATGCCGCGGAGTGGCTAGGCCCGTGAGCCATGGCCGCTGAGCCTGTGTGTCCGGAGCCTGTGCTCTGCAATGGGAGAAGCCACAACAGTGAGAGGCCTGCATACCACAAAACAAAACAAACAAACAAAAAGAAATACAAAGAGGGCACAGCACAGTTTTGAGGAAGAGAAAGAAGAAAATAACTTGGCAGCTCATGACCACGTTGAAAGTGATTGTCAGGATAAGGGGAACCTGTGAAAGGATATCATAGAGGCCAGCTCAAAGGTTTTTGAATTCAAGAACAAAAAACTAGAAGCATTTAAACCCTGCATCTTGTTTTCTAAGCAAACAAACAAAAAATCTGAATCTAGAAAACAGATGAATCACGAGTGATTATCCACTTTATCATCATATTTAACCATCAAATTCCTTACATGGTTAGATCTACAAGCATTCAAGGTTCATGTACAACTCCAAATAAAATCTTTGTCTCACTGCCATTTTTATAAACTCCAGTGGTTTCCCATTGCATCAAATAGAATCCAAACGCCTTACCCCACAAACAACACTCTCCATAACTGCCCTGCTAGCCTCTCTAGCGTGTGTTTTTTTTTTTTCCTCCAAGCACTGGGCACCCACAGCTAGACCCTTGTTTCTGTCCTCATCTGAGTTGAGTCACTTGCTTTTCTCTCTGCTTCGAGAACTCGGAACCCATTTTTGCCAGGCACATTCTTTATCATCATTCATGCATCAGTTCAAATGTGGCCACAGCTTTCCCGAAAATCCAAAGATGGTCACTCAACTCACCCTGATCACCTCAACTTTATCATCATACTTCCCTCATAGAAAATACAAACATCTAAAATTATAGCATGGTTGTTTGTTTGCTAGCTCACTTGCTCACTTTGTCTAACTTCCACTTCCAGAAGATAATCTCCATAAGAATAGTGGGTTTATCTCTTTCGTACACTGTCGTGGTTCTAGTGTCTAGAATAGACCTTGGCCCCAGAACATACCCAAGTATTTATTGAATTAATAGATGACTGTGTTTCTGAACAACATGTATTTCAAGGTATTTAATAACACTGTCAGGAAAGGAATAAGATAACCCCAAATACCTAAAATATGAACTATGTTAATCTAAGAGAATAAATATCTTTAGAAAGGTATGAAGTTCTAAATAACACCTACACTCTTCCAGTATTAAATTTGATGCACCAAACATAATAGAAGCACCAAGGTTCTATCTTCACAGCATCAGTTCATGCTAGTTGGTGGGGAACAACAGTAAATCAGCAGTATTGCTTATAGGACTCCGATGAATTCGAGTTAATTAGTTAGTAGTTGTGGTGTTACATATAACATTTAGCCAAGGGGTCATTTCTCCATCTCATATGTTTGTAAGTAACAGTGAAGACAGAAATTAGGGATAAGAGGCAAAGGAGTTTTAACAGCTTTAAAGGGATGGTCTTGATTGCTATTCCACACAATATTCATAAGAACAGCTACTATTTATTGAGCCAAATACTATACTAAGTCTTCTATATACATATTTCCCTTTAATTTTTACAACAGCCCTGTGAGGTAGCATTGTGACCTCTGTCTTTAAGAGAATAAAGCCAAAGCTCAAAGAGGTTAATTAGCTGCCCAAATTACACAGCTAGTAGGTGGTGGAGCTGGGAGTTAAGTATCACTTAACTGACTTGCACAAATTAAAACAAGAGTTCTACACATTGAAGAGACTCCATGAATAGATATCCTCAAGAACCCTTGCTCTTCTTGGTCTTGTGGGAGAATTCCCCCTCATCCTTTCGTCTGGCACCTTATGCCTCAAAATCCAAGAACTCACCTCCAAGCCTGCAGCTACCAGTACAAGCCAGATTATTTTCACAGATCTTGACGTTACACTCTCAAATCTAAGTGGTGAAGACTTGTTTTCGTTCCTGTTCTGATATTCTTTCTGCCTGTTAATATCATTCTCTAAGGTAAGGTTTGGCTTTCATCTTGGAATGAAGAAGGGGAAAATGGCTATTATAACCAGAATAAAATTAAAATTGAAAACTCAAGGTATGTCTATTTATGTTGAATTTTTCAAGATGCATCAAACACCTACAGTGTTTGCAGGGCAAGGGAGAAAATACTTGATACAGATGCTTCCACACACTCAACCTGGGTTTATAGCAGAGGTTGCTCACGAATCATGACATCATTTTCTATTGAACCCAGGTAGATCTTGGCCTCAGGATCCTTATCACTTCCCCAAGAAGCTACCGTCAATCATTCAGCACTGTCATGAGGAATGAAACCAATTTGCCAAAGCTTTGGACAGAGGAAATGAAAGTTAACCAGGCTTTGAAGAATGAATGATTCCACTTTGTGATAATGAAGGAAAGGATATATCAGATGAAATGAATTTTATAAAAGAAAGCACAGAATCAGGAAAGCAAAGAGTTCAGAAAAACATAGACTTTGTATCATAAATACTGGGTATGGAGTAGTGAGAGGAAGGAGTGAACAACCCAGGTGCCAAGGAAGGTGCTAAACGCCCTGTTAATATATTCAAAATGTGCTTTCTGAGCAAGACAGGAGCCTATTTATAATAGCTGCTTAAAAGGGATTAAGGTAGAACCTAGCAACAGGATGAAGTCTGGGGAGCAGGGATAGAGAAACAGACAGTACTAACCAGTTAAATGGCAATGATTAGGGTCACATGAATGATAATATGATTATGCACTTGATCCCAGCCATGGCAATAATGAGTAGGAAACAGATATATTCCAAAGCCCGGATTGTTAGAACATGGGAGGTAATCAGTCACAGGGAGTGAGGAAAAGGAAAGAGGAGTAAAAGTCATGCAATTACAGCAAATGGTTTTTAAGGGTTTGCCAAAAACTAGCATGGGCACTTAGAATATTAACTCGTTTAGTAGTCACATTCTGTGAGGTAGATACTTTAATTATCCTCACTTTATGGGATAGGAATCTGAAGCTCGGAGACATCAGGTAAATTCTCCAGGATACATGACGAAGATGATTGAGAAGGAATTTACGCCTAACTCAATCTGGCTGCAGACTCCTCCACTAAAACAGTTCCTTTTTTTTTTTTTTTTTGAAGTTCTGAACTCTACTTTTTAATGGTTGGCTTTGTTCATCACTGAATTTTTTTTTTTACATCTTTATTGGAGTATAATTGCTTTACAATGGTGTATGAGTTTCTGCTTTATAACAAAGTGAATCAGTTATACATATACATATGTTCCCATATCTCTTCCCTCTTGTGTCTCCCTCCCACCCTCCCTATCCTGCCCCTCTAGGTGGTCACAAAGCACCGAGCTGATCTCCCTGTGCTCTGCGGCTGCTTCCCCAGCAGCACCGGCATCGCTTTGTTTTCTAACGCAAATCCTCAGGCCCCAGCTCAGAGCTGCAGAATCAGAAACTCCAGAGAAGGGCTCTACCAATATGTGCTTTCACACAAGAGCTTTTGCTCTCACTGAAGTTTGAGAAGCACTGAACTAAAGCACTATATAGTTTTCCTTCTTCCTCCCACCCCAGCTTTGTTGATGTATAATTGATTCATGACATTGTGTAAGTTTAAGGTGTACAACATGTTGATTTGATATATTTATAAATTGCAAAATGATTACCACCATAGACCACTGTACATATTTCACAGCTGGTTTAATCTGAGATGCAATGCCTGGATGACAAAAGGTTGAACAGACTTTACATAAAATGAAGAGTTAAAAAGACAAACTATTTGAAGAAAAGAGGATGAGCTTGCCATCATCCCTGCTGAGTCTGGGACACCAGAGAGCTTTCCAGTTAAAGATGATCAATGAGTAGAGAGTGAGCAATGGAAGCCCAGAACTTGAAAGAGTATGAGGCTAGAAATAAAGATAAGCTCTACATGCACAGAGTGCATTAGCTGAAATCTCGGAAGTGGATGAACTCTCTAAAGCCTTCCAGAAAAGGTCCAAGGACAGCACATTGTCTGTTTTTATTTAGGGAATAGAATAGAAAGAATATCCAGAACTGGAAAGATGGAGACTTTTAGGAAGAATCAGCTGTCACCATGCATGTCACCCAGACTCTGCCAGGCACTTAACACAGGATAAAGTCAAACTTAAAAAAAAAGGGAGAAGAGAGTTCTAGAAAGAAATGATCAAACAGCGACTAGCACCAGAGGAAAACTAAGATGACTGAACTTGTAAATTTTTTCAATGAATTTCTTAGAGAAAATAATATCAGAAAAATGTAGAGGGAGGGAAGGTTTTGAAGGACTGTCATCAAAGTACATTGAAGGAAGTATTAGTGGCAAATATAGACAATGGTTTTAAGAACTTTTGCAGTGAAAGGAAATCATTAACAGGGGGATGGTGACATCAGGACAAAGGAAGATGAGCTAAATCTGAAAAAGGACTGCCAGTTGTACAACTTCAGGGTCGCTGTTCACAAAGAATATCATACAGTGTCACCCATGAAAATGGCATTGGTCATAGTCTACTGGGAAGGTCTTCTCCGGGGTCACTTATCACCCCTCTCTCACCTGAAAATGAGAATGATAATCATACCCTTGTAAAATAAAAGTATCTCATAAACATTCCCACAGGGATTAAATGAGGGCTTCCTCCAGGAGGGAAACAGGTGTAATTTCATGTCCACTTTTCACTTTCCTTTCTATGAGCTCGGGAAGAAAGCAGTGGGTAGTGAGAAGAATTTCTTCAAATCTAGTTCCAGGAGGAAGAGCAGTTAACAAAGAGACAAGAACTCACTAATATCCACGTAACAGTTTTGGCTATCATGCTACACCTTTTCCCCCAAATTTGCATTTTATAAGTACGACCCTTTTTATCCTCTTGTCAGAGCATATAGCCAATCTTCTGTATAATTGGAAAAAGAATTCTGAAGAGACAGGTGCTCCTTCAGGTAGGGTTATCTCAAATGACTTTGTACAGAAGGAGGCGCTGCCCACAGTGACTGCAGAGAGAGGATTCACCTTCTGTCCAGAGAGAATGCAAATCACCCCACACGCACCCCACCTCACTGTGCAGAGCTGAGTAGTACGTTTCCACTAGGATACAAATTTAATGACCTCATCCAGCACAGAACTAATTCAATTAAACTAACACATCAGTGGTAAAGACTGAAATGCTAAGCAAATCATGGCTTGTTCCTGAATTGACAGGCACCAGTAATAGTCATTCCATCTGTGGTTCTTCTTAACAATAAAGAATGTGTTTGCAGAGGCTTAGAAGCAGCAGCCAGAGGAGGAGAAGAGGCAAGGAGGCTGCCTGCATGTGGTGTTTACCTTGTAGGGAGCCCCAGACTACACCCAAGACCTCAAGGGTCTGCTCCAGCCAGGCACCTGGCCTCTGCAAATTTCCTAGGCTATATGTACTCGTACCCCTGGATTGGGTCTCACCAGATCACAAACTTTGTACAAGGGCAGGACACGGTTGCGTGTGTGTGTGTGTGTGTGTGTGTGCGTGCGTGCACCTAATGACCAGTCTGCAGAAACTCTATGTCACTGAAAAAATCTCCAAATTCTAGAAAGGAGTTAGGTGTCAGAGTCCTGCAACAGCAGCCGACCTATTTGTTAAACCAAAGAGGTTGAGCGAATCAGAGTCTTAGAATATAGCTCTTAACCAGAGTTATACATAAAAATCATCTAAGAAACTTGAAAATTACTGATGCCAGGGCCCCAGAGATTCTAATTTAATTGTTCTGAGATAGAATCTGGATATTTATTATTGATGTTCCAGGTGATTGTCTCTGAAGCCAAGTTTAAGAATCATTCCTCTAGACTCTAGAACAAGGGCATCGTAAGTAGTAAGTTCATAGGATCACATCAGGATCTCAGACTGAGAGGAAATACAGGGTTTCAGGCCCTGCTATTCCATGGCTTAGCATAACTACCTTTATGGCCGCTGGGAAACAAGACACCCACCTACACAACACTCTTGCTCTCTCTCTGTGGGGACACTGCATCACTTGAGCTTTGCTTTTGTGTGACCCACTGCCTTCACAGCTGAAGATCTTGGCAGGTAACCAGGTTCTTGCTTGCATCACTCGGCTGGAACCCCCTCCCCTGCCCATCTTGGGGGAAATTGTACTGAATCCTAGATTCTCCCAAATGATCCCGTTTATTATGGTTGGGTGGGACATACTAGATCAACCTTATAAATGAAGGCACCTCCACTGACAGGAGAGCAATAGCTCTCAGCTAATGAGAGCTCAGAATCTCAGTCCTGACCCTGAAAATTTATTCAGGCTGGCCCTCCACAGTTTTCGACGCTGCTCAAATGAGTCAAATGTAGGTCAGCTGGAGGTCAAAGGTATGCCTACTGTACTCCAAATGCTCTAGGCCCCATGGAGCTCCCAGTAAGACGGTTACTGCCCACCCCATCCTCCAATGCTCTCTGACTCACCTTTAAGAGCTGACTATGAGATAGTTACCCCAGTAGGGTTATATTTAGGAGATATCATCCCCCTCCTGCCCTTGTACCACCAAAACTAAGAGAGCAACAGTCCCAATCCCATTAGACCCTATATCTGTTTTCCTCCATTCTGGCAGGGAGCCCAAGTGTCCTAGGTCAACTTTATTCACCAGGATTCACATACAGACACTGTTCTGAGCCCAAGGGACTCAAGATCCTACATCTTCTAGATTTCCCAAACACTCTGGCACTCTGAATATGCCCTTCCCTTCCTGAAACAGAAAATCAACTGACCCCTGGAAACTATTCTCTGAAGCCCTATCAAATGATCATTTTTTTTCTATTCCTCTCATATGTCATATACCAAGAGTCTAGTCTTGGAGTTCATACAGGGATACTTCACACACTTTACTGTCACTTTCCAGAGTACTTTTTCTCTCTTCTCCCCTATACTGTAAAACTAAAATCTTCACCATCAATGAACCCTCCTTCTTTTTGTTATTTATAGTCTTCTGATAGCCTCCTCCCATTCATCAGTGACACTGGTGCCTGACATTGATGTTATAAGTAAGGTTATTGCCGGTAATGTTGGTGATATCAGTATGCATATAGATCATCCAATTGCCATAATGGTTTCTTGGTTTGTTAACCAACTCCTCTCTAATATTCACGTTCTATATTTAATTATTCGTATTGAGGTACGACTTCATCATTACCAATTAGTATATCACTTCCAAAACCACATTACAGACATGTCAGTTTAGTTACTACCTTGTATATTTCACTCTCACTCTAGTATCTCTATTTCTACTTTACTCATACCTTGACATTTTAGGACCATATCCCACTTCCATCGCCCACTATCTTCCTTATGCTCTCACTCTCCTTCTTAGCTGATTTACATTTCATTGTCTAGGATCATCATACCTTACATGAATCCACTTCAATATCCCTGCCCCCATCTCCTTCCACTGTCAAAAACCCCAAATTGGTTTGAAACCAATCTGTCACTTCCATACAGGAAGCTTAAGATTAAACGTGATGTAGATAAAAATAAACAACTGTGTTGAAGAGTCTTACTTTAAGTTTATAACCACAGCCCTCAAGTAAGTTCCCAGCACTGGCAGCGTCAGCATATTTTCCTGGTGAATTCACTTTCAAGGATCATTGTTTCACACCTTTTCTTCTCTTCTCACATCTCTAACACACCTCAGTCTCAGTTAACTTGCTGAGGGAATTTCCTTAACCTCCCACCTCCAACCCAACTAACTTAAATTCATCTGTAACAGAATTCTCTATCTTCCCTCCTGATCCAGTGGAGGGCTGCTGCAAAATTCCTTTCAAGACTTGTCTGTATCTGCTGGCTCACTTCCCCACCTCCTCCCTCTTATACCCATTCCAATCAGGCTTTCATTTTCACAGTTCTGGATGGTATACTTGTCAGTTGTCCGGTTGGTAATTGTCAATTCTCTTTCTATCTGACCTCTCAGTAGCACTTGTCATGATTAATCACTCCTTTGGTCAACCCCCACTCCCTGGCCATTAGGACATCATCATTTCCTGATTTCTCTCCCAGCTCACTGGCTGTCCCTTCACTGTCGCCATTGCTGGATCCTCTTCTTCTTGATTTCCAAAGCTGGCATACCACAAAGTTCAGTCCTTCCTTTGCTTTTCTCCACATATACAAACTCCCTTCATCCAGTTCCCTTGCTTTATAAAATATTTCTACACGGTCAACCAGCAGGCATCTAAAGCCATCACATCTGGGAAAATGATTCACCCAGTTGCCCAGGAAAAAAAACCCTTTAAGTCAACTTTGATTTTTTTATTCTCTTACTCCTTACAGGCAAGTCATCAGCATATCCTATCAACTTTAACTTCAAGCTAGATTTCAAATAAAAACTCTTTGAAAACAACGACAGTTACAATAGTTGGGTCACCGTTATTCAGCAAACTGTTTAGTGTTACCTGTATTTGGCTTGTGGATAACATTGATCTTTAAATTCCTTATTGGAATAAATGGATCACATGTCTTCTCTTGGGGGAGGAAAGGTAAAATTATACACCTTGGCTAGTCATGGAAGAAATTTCTGCAATTTCAGGTACCGAGGTAAAGTCTGGAAAATTGGTATCAGTGTGTATGTGTGTGTATGAGTGTGTGTATGCAGTATAAGAAGGAAAGATTATAGGTTATACTTGAGTAGTCAGACTAAAATGCTCTGCCAAATGTTATTTTGAACATTTTTACTATATCAGTTCAGCAAAATTAATGCTTATAAATGCTGGGAGCATAACTGAGAGAGAAAACCATTAGCTAAAGGCTATAATCTTAGCACATGGGAAGAAAATGATTTGGAGGATAAAAATGTTCGACACAGAACTTGAAATAAAAGGTTTTAAAATGCCCAGAATTTCATTCAGAGTGCAGAGACTTTGTGGGTTCAGAGACAAAAATCCCAAACTGGTCCATATTCTCCTTCCCATCCCATAAGGGATTCAAGCTTCAATGTTGCTTTGCGATCATGTCTATCTTATATGCCCATTTTTTCCTTCTAGTTTTTCTTCTCTTAGCTATCCCTGTCTTTCCCTTCCCAATACCTCCCACTGATTTACACCCACTTCCTGTTACTGCTATTGCAGAAGCTTCTTAGATGCTTTGATAAATCCCCAAACTTACCCTTCTAGAAGCCATCTTACATGCACTTCAGTGCAACGAATCTTGCTCTAGTGTCACTTTCATCAAAATACTCCCAACCCATGATTCATGACTCCATGTTTCTTAAAAACAAATATAACAGCTTCTATCTGTCTTTTAGATATGTGTTTAATGATTCCGCCATCACCTTTCTCTAACATAAAGTATATCCCTCATTCCTTTCCAAACTCATTTCCCACTACAAATAGCCCCTATGTCCTGTCCCAACTGAGAGAGCAGATGGTCTAGTAGAAGCTCTATAGGCAAGGCAGTGCCAAGTAAGTTCACAGAGGCTACATGTGGCTGACAGGAGTACTGTCGGCTCTCCACGTCTATGGGTTCCTCGTTGATTCAACCAGCTCAGCGCTGGTAGTCACAGTCTCTCTAGCTATTCTGCTGCCATCTTATGCTGAGTTTTGTACTTATTCCTTTTTCTGTTTGTTCATTACCATGGTTCACAACAATGCCTATTTTATAATTAACAAAGAACAGGCTCACTTTGTTATACAGCAGAAACTAACACACCATTGTAAAGCAATTATACTCCAATAAAGATGTTAAAAAATTTTTTTAATTAAAACAAAATTAACACTTTTTCACCCAGAAAAAAAAAAAAAAAGAGCTAGAACTAGAACTCTCTATATAACAAATGTCAGACAGGTGGATTCTTTTTACTGGATTCAGCCATTGTTGTTAGCGTGGGGCTGAATACCGTAAGGCTCGGAACCAAAGCAGAAACCCAGAGCAAATCAGAATCATCTCTCTCCTGTGACCCACTAGGCAATCCTTGTCTATGATACAAAGCATGCTGTTCCCTACCCCCATTTTAATAGCCAACTCAAATCTCACCTTGACTTTGATGTCTCCAGCCCTCAGTTCTTACCTACTTCTCAGAACTCCATTAGCCTATGAGGAGTGTACAACATCACACAACACCTAAATATATACTGTTTATAACAGTCATTTCCTATTTCCCCAACTCTGCTGAGGCTATTTCTTTTATATCTACTATCTTTCTAATGTCATTTGGTGAAATGGAGAGAACCAAACACTACCTTTCCAGTCCATCCTCACTCTGCTTTCACAGTAATCTCGAAACCAGAAATCTGAATCTGACATATTTCCACTGAAAATGCAATTGCTTAGAAGATAAATGTCAAACCTCTTGGATGCACATTCATTGTGTTCACCTAATCTATCTTTGTAATGTTATTTCCCAACATCTATTTCAAAATATAACTGTGCTGCCCACTTGAGATTTCCTGAACAGGGGGAAGAATTTGATGTTTGATATCTCAGGCCTCTGCTCGATCCAGTGGACATGTCACTTGTAAGAATTCCTTCCTGAAACACTTGAATTCATCCTAACTCTATTCTCATAATGGTTTGCTTACATCTATAGGTGCTCTTAGAATTGTAAGTGTTTTCCATGTGTTAACTGTTCTGTTACCATATGTTCCACCAAAGCCAGGGCACTGGGTACAAGTTCCAAACTCAGTGACTTTCCTAGATTGTTTAAGAGATACACATTTAGGGTGAATTATAAGCCCTCTGTCCCAAGACAGCATTGTTTGGGGGTAGGGGGGAGGATGAATTAGATATGTAGAGTATGGCTTGAAAAGGTATATATCTTTCTGCTATAACCAAAAGGAAGAGAAATTAGTATATGAATCAACACCAAGTAGCTGCCTTCTCAGTCTTGGGAATGCATGTGTATAAGTTCTGAGACAAGAAAGAAAGTGTGGCATTATACCAACAGGAAATACTTTGGTGCAGCCTGATTGACTTCATAGTGAGCTCAGCACTGGTAGTCACAGTCTCTCTAGCTATTCTGCTGCCATCTTATGCTGAGTTTTGTACTTATTCCTTTTTCTGTTTGTTCATTACCATGGTTCACAACAATGCCTATTTTATAATTAACAAAGGACAGCCTCATTCTTAAATTTTTATAGGCATCCTGAATCTGAGGTTACCATGCAGAGACTGAGAGTCAGGTGCTCCTGGGTTTTCTTAGATTAGGTAAACCAGGAATTCTTTCTGTTAAGGACACTGCCACAAACACTACTGATTTCTCTAATGTTAGACAACGATTTTGGCAGCAAAATGTAATGTATAACTCCAAGAACACACAAAGACCCTGAGATGGATTGATTTTCAGTTTTATATGGAAAGCAAAATTAAGTGAAAAGGAAGAGTAATTGTTCTGTAATAACAAACATTGGGGTTTTTGTTCATCAGCAGATAATTTCCTTTGTCTGAAATTAGCCCAAGTTGATATATAGGCTCCCCATCTTTTATCTTCCATTTTTTAATTAGTTTCCTGGGAGTACCATTTTCAGGCACAATCTTCACAGTTCTCATCCTCTAATCCACAGCTGCTTTTGTTTCTATTATCCCAAGTTCCAAGTAAAGTATATAGTATGCTTAGAGTAGATGACTGATATTGTCATTGGTGGGAATATACCCAGCTATAAATCCTGGGTCTATCACAAAGGAACTTTGTGGCCTTGAGAATGGCATTTCACACTTCCAAGCTTCAACGTCCTCATCTAAAATGAGGACCACTCTTCTCTTGTAACTGTGAGATGAGGCAATAGATAAATGTATGGCCTAACACACAGTCCAGCTGAAAGCAGGCACTCAATGGATCCTTTTCCTCTAATGTAACATTAGAAAAATTTCACATCATTCGGCAAAGCCCTTAATTAATATCAAGTAAGTTCACCATTTACCCTGCTGCACTGGCCTTTTTAGTAATGATTATTATTTAGTCTATATAATGAAAGTCCATATGATAGATATAATAAGGATGCCTGCTTAATTTGTGAATTCGTATTTCCAATTCCTCAAATACATACTTAGCATATCACATACACAAATTCAATTTATATGTCATATCTCTCTCAAGCTCTCACAGTAAAATAATGGACTCTAATATGAAAAATAAAATTGTCAAATATAGAAATGTTGAATCCCAATTACGAGTCACACAAAAAACAGAGGACACTTTAAAATGATAAGCCATAATTGAGCTTACATATTATCATCATCTATTCCCTAGGAGCATTCCATTTTCCATCCATGACCAGTATAATTGAGATTATAAATAAACCAGGTTGGAATCATTTTAAACTGCTGCATTTTCTTCTGGTACTGCACCTAGAGAACTGCCACATCTGGACAACTATTAAGTAACAAAGCTATTAAGAAGAGAGATGGTTACTCAAGTTTGCTGTCTCTTGAAGGCTGTGTCTTAGGTACGAGCTGGGAAACAGTATGATCTAAATACTGAGTTAGCACTGGTTTTAGCCACGGACTTATGCAGGATATGGAAACTTCTTGGGAGTCAACCATTTATGTAAGGTTACGTAGTCAGCAGGTAACAGGCTGGAGTTTTAATTTACATTTACCACATTCCAAAATGTTCACTCTATATGAATACCCTGCTTTTCATGATGAGGTACAGAAAATATAGTGATTTCATTTTGTTTGATAGACTTCCTAGGAAAAATCAGAATTCTTATTGACTTTTTTCTCAATATTTATAAATGTTTGCGAATCATTCCCAAAAAGGCATAAAATTGTTTAAAATATGTCCCTTCATTCAATCAATTAACAAAAATGGAAGGCCTTTTATGAAAGGGGTAATAAAGCATTGGTACATTAATGCAGTCTGGACTCATTGCAGCTGGATTCTTGAAAGAAAGAAAAGACATTTTTCTTCATTCTCCCTTCTCCCACTTCCCTGCTATCTTCTTCTCCCTATAATCCTAATCTGCCAGAGAGGGAGGTGGTTGCCTTTAGACTGAATTGGTGTCTCAAATACCACTTTTTGGCATTCAGCGTGTTTTAAAAATCAGAAATTTTCACATGGAATCCAGAGTTCTAGCTCCTTTTGAGAATTTAAGACTATCTTGCAATTGGGCCCACTGCTGGAGCTAAATTCTGTTACAGAACAAGAGAAAATGGCACAAGAAGTAGTACTGGTTATAAACCATGTCATCTACACATTGTCAACTGGGAGAAATAGCAGTTCCAAGGACCACAACTTCTGAATTATCTGGCCATCATTTGCAGAAAGTCATTTCCTAGAGAGTAGAAAAACATGCCTTTCATTGGAGACAGAGACATAATGCTGTCTGCTTCTCTTCTCTGTAAGAGTTCAGCTACTGATCCTGCTGGGATTTGGGGCCCTTCCTCTTCCACTGCTGAAAGGGTTCCAAACACCATTTCCTTACTTGACCTTACACATTCCTTATAAATCCAAGAGACTATATTTATTTTGAAAAGTTAGAAAACAGAAATGTAGGAAGTTGATATTTACTGGCGCATGATGCTACACAGAGTATTAGAAAAGGAAATTAGAACCTAATTCTCATATTCATCCTACAAGAAGAGTCAGAGGGGAGTGAGAGCAAGGGAGTGAAGACAGACTCAGAGAGAGGGAGCATGGAAAAGTGCCTCAGGACTTGAAGGGAGAAGAAAGCCTAAGAAAAGTCATAGATGCTTGAGAACATCCAGCATGACACCTTAAAGGAAAGGCAAGTTGTAGAAGACTGTCCTCAATCTGTGGAACACTTTGCAATATGCAAAGCATTCAATGTAGTGTGATTTCATTAAACCTTCACACATTTGTGCTATGATGGGAAGTCCAGAGAATAGATCTCCACTACATGTCAAGAAGCAAATCTCAGCTCGCCATGCATAATACAATGGATAAAAATTTTAGAACTTTCAGATGTTTTAGCAATACAAAAACAAAAAACAAAAAACCACATTGATTGTGGAAAAGAAAGTAGATGCATCTGAATATTCTTAAGACTACAGCAAGTATGTGATGATCAAGATGATGATGATGATGATGATGACAATGTACAGTAATTTTTAAAAGACTATATAGGGCTTCCCTGGTGGCGCAGTGGTTGAGAGTCCGCCTGCCGATGCAGGGGATGCGGGTTCATGCCCCAGTCTGGGAAGATCCCAGATGCCGTGGAGCGGCTGGGCCCGTGAGCCATGGCCGCTGAGCCTGCGCATCCGGAGCCTGTGCTCCGCAACGGGAGAGGCCACAACACTGAGAGGCCCGCGTACCGAAAAAAAAAAAGAAGCACAAGGTAAGACACCTGGTCCCCAAGTGAGCAATCTTTGTGTTGACATCATTTGTCTTCATTCATTGATTTATTTATATAACTTTTCTACAAGAAGGAGTCAGTGATTTTCTCTTCTAATCTGTTTGTTATATGGATGGTGAAACAGGGCCTTAAGAGTATGAATCTCTGTTTTGGCCCCTCAGCCAGCTGTGGACCAGAGGAAACCCCAGTCTCTCAGTCCTGCATCTCTGTCCACAGTGCCTGCTGGGCAGTGCCCTCCAGGGAGGAGTTGTAGCCAGTGAGGGTAGCACAGAAGGTAGAGGCAGGACCCACCTCCCCACTGCCCCATGGCTCAGGAGCCATTTAGGGGAAGGATGCCAGAAGGATGCCTCGAAAACCCTGCCTCACAAGGAGACTGAACTGCCAGAAGGCACCCAGGCCACAGTGAACAGAGTTAATTGGCTTTTATTTAGTGTCAGGGCTGCTGTGATTTGCCTCGTTAACCCTGGTGACCGCATGGTGCTTTTTAATGAAGATCCTCACTTGCCCGATTCTCAATTTAAACAAAGGCACCTTTGAAAATCTCTAAATCCCACACTGATCAATTCTACTTAGGAAAAATCAAACTCTTCTCTGCTGGGTGGTCAGGAGCAGCACCAGGATCTGCCAACCTTCATTCTGCTCAGGCCACAGCAGGTGGCAAGGCTGCGGCCAGGGACGAGGGGCAGCTCCAAGACAAGCCGGTGTGCAGGGCTGAAGCCCTGTGGATCTGTGAGGAAATCCCGACCATGACCATTCCCTTCTGGGGTCTGCAGGGCTTCTGCAGATGTGGAGCCACCTGGCGTTCTGCAGGATGGTGGCCTGGAAGAGCAGCCTTCTTGGGAAGTACCATGGGTGCTACTTTCCCTTTTACAGAGTCAGTAGGAGGAGGGAAAGGAAAGGTCTGGGATCGTCCCTCTCCAGAGATAAACGTAAAGGAAGGTATTTATTTGCAGCTCCGTGGAACAAATTCAAATGCTTGCAGGCCAACTGGGTCAGAGAGAAGTGGGAAGCAGCCAGCTTTAAGTGGAAGTGCTGGGGTAGACTACAGACTCCTTCCACCAGCAACTGCCATTAAATTCTGCTCCAGGTTTGTGTAGCAATGGGGGCTCAGTGTTGTCAGATCTTCAGTTATTTCAAGAGAAGCAGGAAATCTGGATTGGTGATGGGTATGTGTGTAAAACCTCTCAGCGTGTAAATGTTAGTGACTAAAATTTGGTTGTTCCTAAAAACTTGTGCACCAAAACTTCTTCAGTCAAATATACAAGACTGTGGGTCAAATGCAGCCTGTAAGCTGTCCAATTGCTTCTGAGCTACAGCATCATACCTGGAGTGAATAATGGCCATGCCTTAGTTTCATCCCTTTCAATACAGCATCCAATAAATATTTTGCGACAGACGTTGGGCAGGTTGCTGGAGAGGTGTGATCTGCCTTCCATGTGTCTCGTAAATGGCAAGTATGGATTATGAAATAAGCAATCACTGCTGTGTAATATGTACAATTCAGACAAATACAAGGTCTTATGGGATCATATTAAATTCGGTCATGGACAGTCAGGCAAGGCTTCCTGGAAACAGTAGCCAAGACAAACGCAGTCTTGACATCTCAGCAAAACTGTACTTCTTATTTTTACTCCGACTTCTGATTGGTATGTTGACACCTGTTTAAATGTTTAGCTGGATACACAGAGGCTACTTAGTATTTTTAGTATTCTTGGCCTCACTCCATCCCGCCTAGTAGGGCTACCAGTAATCTCAGATTAACACACTGAAGGCTGAAAATCATTATGATTTCCCCATATTCCTAAATACACTACAAATAAGTGCAAGCAAAAAATAGAGATGAGTAAAGAAAAAGAAAAGTTGTGATATGAATATAGTAATCCACAATTCTTGTGACATATTTTAACTCCCCCTCTTTTGTTAATAATCTTTTCAACTCCCAAATTTGTATTTCTGGAGTTGCCTCTGCAAAGGATCAAAAGTCACAAGATGACTCCACCCCTTGGACAGGGGTTTTGCTTTTCTCACTCTGTGGCCCCAGGGCAATGCTCAGGAGATGAGCACACAGCCCTGAACCTCTGAAGAAGAGGTATCAGCTGTCCTATTCTGGCCGGTCACCTGAAAGCACCTTCCATGCCCCTCCCTGAGGAGTTTCTGCACCAGCTCACATTTATACTGAGCTTGTGGGTCCTCATTCACTCCTGCAGCAATTTTTTTTTTTTGGTACAATTACACTGTTCATACGGTTACCCCAAAGACACAAACAAAGTGAAGGGTATATTAATTTGAATCTTAACCAAAGCTTATCGCAATACAGAAACAAGGTTGATTTTTAAAAGATCAAAGAATGTATTGCAAAAGCCAGTGTTTTGATAGGTTTGTCCAGTGTACTTAGTAAACGTAAGCATGCCTCTCAAACTTGAGACTCGATCTGTTTTCTACACCATTCAGAAGCAAGTGTGGGTGTGTGCTTTACATACAAAAAACATCTCCCTACAATTTTTTCCATTTCTGGGATAGGGTGTGGGTCACTCACTATTTACTTTTTCTTTCTCATTCAGCAATGTTTACTATTTATTTTCTTCATCATTCAACAGATATTTACTACAATGTGCCAAGCACTGTACTGTTCCGTTTATTACACAACTTAAAACCCAAAAGAGGAGGAGAAAAAAAAAGAGAGAACCTCCATAAGTCTCCATTCATCAAAGCCAAAAGGGCCAGTGGCCTATGCAAACACAGCAAGATGGGAAGTGAATATCCACTCTATTCTGATGTTGAAATCAACGTGAATTCAATAGTCCTTCATTGAACGTTATTGGGTGTAATGTCCTGTGCTGGGAGCTGGAAGGCTGCATAAAGGCAAAAGCTCTTTCCCAAGGAGTTTATAATCTAAGAGGAAAGATAACACCATGTACATGAATAACTAAAATATCAGACAGAAAGATATAGGGCCAAAAGAAGCCTAAAAATAAAGAGCTTTGCTTAAGGGCTTCAGAGAGGATAGACTTATTCTTGATCTAGAGGATTACAAAAGGCATCAAGGGACTGGTAGCCTTTGTTCTGAATCTTGTGAATGGTAAGTAGGATTTTAAACGCGTGGAGGTAGAAGGAAAGTAAGGAAGACACAGGAGGGAAGGGAGATGCCAAGAGTGAATATTATACCATGAGTTTTGGCAGATAAGGCTAGAAAGACAAACCAGCACCACTGAGGGGCTGTGAATAACAGACTGGAGCTTATTAAACCTTTTAGACAATATAGAATATAAATATTAAACATAAATATAACATAGCTTAATAATATTAACTAAATTTTGTTTTAGAGTAATTTGGCTTCCCTGTACAGAACCTACCAAAGGCAACGGATCCAATGGCAGGGAAAACTATTTAAAATGATGACAGTAATAGCTAATACGAAAGCAATAACAATAATTGCAACACTTAACCACTTACCGTGGGCCAGAAGTTATTTTAAGCCTTTTGCACATAGTGACACATTCATCCCTCTCAACCACCCCATAAAGTAGTTATATGATCCCCCACTTTACCACTAAGAGAGCTGAAACTGACTTTATGTACACATGGTCACTCAGCTTGGAAGGACAGAGAGAGGTTTTGAGCCAGGAAGGCAGGCACCAGACTCTCCCTTAACCTCTGCACTCCGCTCCCTTGCAGAGATGCCAGCTCACCATCTTCATGAGAATCGATGAGAACCTAAAACTGAGGAGTTGCAGTGGGGATGAAGGGAGAGAATTTACATGTAGGATGGGAGGAGTAGACACAGCAGATCCCAAAGTAGCTCTCAGAAAGACAGTAGAGGTTACAGATGCCAGGACATGGAGGATGTCAAAAAGAGGAGCTGTTGCAGAGAGTCAAATGGTACAAAATAGCCAAAGCAGATTAGAATTCTGAAAAAGCTAGTGAATTTAGTTACCCTGGGGTGCCTTTCAGGGCAGCAGTTTTAATGCCAGGTAAAAGAGTAGATTGCAAGGGGCTAAGAGTAAATGAGTAATAAGGAAGAACCACTATATAGAGATGCTGCTGCTAACAATTTCATGGTAAAATAAATCACAATATCAGAAATAATAGTGTGTGGAACAATGACGGAGCTAAATAAATGATAGCTTTGCAATTGTTACTATTACTATTGTTACTATTGTTCTTGTTATTATTTAAGGTGAAAAAATATTTGGGGGAGGCTGGCAGAGAGAAAATCAACAGTAATTGGTGACGAAAAAGAAAACACATTTAAATATTCAAATTCAGTTTAAGTATCAGGCTATACCTGAATAAATAGTTTCAAATTGAACCATTATAAATCATTATAAGTATCCAAGTATTAATAGAGTCCAGCATTTAGATTCTGGTCTGAATATCCCAGAATTCAACTGAAGGTTTGGTTCAGGTATAATACTTTTCTATATGTTCCCTTTTTGGATAAGACAGATGCCTGGGATTCTAACATTTCTCTGGATGTAGTTGTATCAAATATGAGATTTTGGAAGCTTGGGGATCATGAAGCAACTTGGACCCTAAAGTACATATGAACGGCACTTCATTGGGTACAATACACAAGGAAAATGCTAAAAAACCTTCGCTGAATTGAGCAGATGTGGAAGAGCAGATTCTCTGGGAAATAACAATATTATCAAGGATGTTTCCCTTCACTTCTTGAAGGCAACATCAGACCTTCCTAAGCCTTTTCTTAATCCCCAGCAACTGGCACTGCAGCTGAATGGCAAACAGCATTATCACAGCTCCTGATACACTGCAGTTTACAACAGACTTCCCTGGATGTAATTTTAGTATGCCTTCTAGCAGTTTCCTGAGGTAGCCAAGGCTAAGGATGTGATCCTGTGCGGGAGATAAGGACAACAAGGCTGTGTGATGTAGTACTTTGCTCAAGGCAGTTAGTAGGTAGGGTCGTCATTCACATCTAGATAACTCTGAACCCTTCGCTATT
The DNA here is from genome assembly GCF_949752795.1 of Hyperoodon ampullatus. Classification (NCBI taxonomy): domain Eukaryota; kingdom Metazoa; phylum Chordata; class Mammalia; order Artiodactyla; family Ziphiidae; genus Hyperoodon; species Hyperoodon ampullatus. Next base: position 69,761,512 of record NC_136914.1, on the reverse strand, counting down.
GTACAAAATCCTTGTCAATATCAATGCTCTCTTTTCTCAGTAAAAGCAAAACATGGCATATCATGATTTGGACTAAGATAATTTTCCTTTCATTGTTTTTTTTTTTTTTCCTGCTATAACTGTGTTTGACCTCTTTTAGTCAGACATCAATTATTGAGATTAATTTTCAATTTTTCATGCCAAAGCATTAGCATACCCCAGCTTGGTAACCAGGGAAGCAATAACTATACTGTTTGCCAAAAGAGTAGGTGCCCTTGACATACATCTCTAGGAAAAAAGTTTGTTTAGACTTTTCATCCCTTATGTTTTCTCTTTAATAAAGAGTTATCCAGCTAAATTATTCATCACGGAGTGCTTCCTGGAGAAAATAAATTCAAAAACATGTTGTAACACCCTCAAGAAATGCATGTCAAAGCCTGAATGATTGCTAAGGCACACAAGTGGGGCATATGAGAAGCTCTGTAGTATGTGAGAGCAAAATAGGGCAGAGTCTGGGAATGGGCTGATATCACTGTCTTCAGAAAAGGAAGACAGCCACTGGACCAAGTTCTTTCCTTTCAAAATAAACCAATTAAGCGCAGGGACTGCCTTTCAAATTTCAAATGCAGGCTCCACAGAATTAAGTGGTCATATGTAAAAACTGCAAGGATATAAAGCCACCAACCAAAAAAAAAAAAAAAAAAAATTCACTATCACAAGGTCTATCCTATAGTTCTCATTCATATGTCATGCTTTCCTCAGGAATAAATCCCTGAGTGATTCACAGGGTATGTTGAATAGCAGGAAGATGGGCAAAATCAGACTAATATTATGATCACTGGTATTTGCACAGTCTTAAAAATGTGAATCAGAGTAGATAAACATATTCTAACTTTCCATGAGAATATGCTCCTCTTTACCATGCTTATAAAACTATAAGCCCTTTATATCATTATACATATATAGAGCCCCACCAAAGCAAAATACATGGGAATTCAAAGTATGGAAGAAGAGTAGTAGAATCAAAGAAATTTAGATTGAGTTTACACATTAAAAACCATCTGCCATGGGCTTCCCTGGTGGCGTAGTGGTTGAGAGTCCGCCTGCCGATGCAGGGGACATGGGTTTGTGCCCTAGTCCAGGAAGATCCCACATGCCGCGGAGCGGCTGGGTGGGCCCGTGAGCCATGGCCACTGAGCCTGCGCGCCCGGAGCCTGTGCTCCGCAGCGGGAGAGGCCACAACAGTGAGAGGCTCGCGTACCACAAAAAAAAAAAAAAAAATCTGCCTTTGTTTTTCCAATTAGGTAAAAGCCACCCCAAAGGAATATATATGCAAAGATAGTGCTACAACCTGGGTCCTCAGATTTCTAATCCAGTGCTCACTTTACTCATTGCACTATCTTTCTAAACTCTAAATCTCTCTTATAATCTACAGAGTTGATACCATAGATCTCATAAGTGCATTGAAGAATTTAGCAGATAGATTAAGGTAATAATCTTCTTAAAGAGCTTTGAGATTATCTGAGCTTCAAATAAAAAGTCATGGCGCAGTGGTTGAGAGTCCGCCTGCTGATGCAGGGGACATGGGTTCATGCCCCGGTCTGGGAAGATCCCACATGCCGCGGAGCAGCTGGGCCCGTGAGCCATGGCCGCTGAGCCTGAGCATCTGGAGCCTGTGCTCCGCAACGGGAGAGGCCACAGCAGTGAGAGGCCTGCGTACCACCAAAAAAAAAAAAAAAAAGTCATAATTAGGTTCCCTGCCAGTTTAACAGCATGAATGCAATTGTCAATGTCCAAGATGTGAGAAAGTATTATAGGACAAAAGAAAAAATTCACAATGGGGGTCTTTCTACGCTTTTATGTAAAAAGCCTGTTGATGATGAAAAGACCATGAGAGTCTAAGTTTGCTTCCTAAGACCTGATTAAGAAAGTATTTGCACACCTTCTTTCTTATCTATTAATTTCATTCAGCAAATTCAGGAAAAATACAGCGGCATAATTAACATTAAAAAACCACAGCTTAATGTGACTTTTCAGGCAAATCTTTATTGAAATCGAAATTTCTCCTATTGAATGTTATCTTTGAAAATATTATTCAGCCTCTCATAACAATTTCTCTCCTTGTCCATAAACAACACAACTATTATATGCACAATAAAAAATATAAATTTTACTCACAATTACAGTTCAGTTTGTAGCTTCTTCAAAGTCAAAAACTTAGCCTGAATCAAGACTTTAAAGATCTAAACTTTAAAAAAATCAACTTCAGGAAAATAAGAGTAGTTTATCCACTTTAACCCTAATGTGACAAGTCAAACTGAATTATTTTCCTTCAGAATTTGAATGCACTGCTACAACTTCTTTTAATTTCCAGAACTGTATTGAAAAGTCTAAAGTCATTCTGAGTGCTGATCATTAGGATGTGACTCTATTTTTCTTTTGAGAAGATTTTATGGCTTTCTTTTAAACCTAGTATTGTGAATTTTCATCACAATGTATCTCAGATATGGCTTTTTTTTTAAATTGTGCTGGAACAGTTAGTTGTAAATGTGGGGGAAATTTTCTTTTATTATTTCTTTGATTAAGTCTCCTCCATTTTCTCTTTCTCTCTTTTCTGCTATTTTAGAGATGTTTCTAGAGTCATTGTTGATGATCACCTGTGACCAATATATTGATTTTTCTAGAAGTCTGCTTTATTTTTCTCATATTGTAGTTTTAAATATGGTTTGATTTTATGTTCTGCCAACATATCACTTTAACTTTGCAAAGGGCCGCTCTAATGTGAAGCAAAAGCTCAACAAAGAATATATGTTAACACTCCATAAAAACCCTCTATCATGGTGAGTTTTGTTCTTTATTGTCTGTTTTTTCTTGAGGATCAAGCACATTTAGCCAAAGGTTTAATCACAAGGCTAATGAAAGATTTTTAACATTTCTTGCTCAAAAAGCTCAAGCACAGATAAAAACTCAGAGAAGAAGTATCAGTGAGGAGTAGACTGTGCATTTGTCAATAGAGCCCCTTTCCAGTAAAATCAGACATTATAAATAAGGTAGAAATGGCTAGATGGGTGGGAAATGGTCCCTTACCTGAGATATATAGAAACTCAATATCTGGAGAACACATTTGCTTCACTTCCTTGTTCTCACCCTCACTCTTGCTCTCACTCACAGTCCCATCCTTTCTTTATACCTAATTCCCTCCACAAGAACTCCAAAGGCATCTTCTATACACAAATAATCAGTTCTTTCCAGTTCTGTTCCCAAATGTGGAATATATGTCCATGTTCCACATGTTCATGTGGAATATATGTCCATGTTCTCAGCAGAATGAGACCTTCCAGATCTACACTCCTATAAATAACGTTTTTCTTTTAATTTTATTTCATAAATAAATCATGTTTAATTCTCATTATTTCACTTAGCACTTAGAAATTGCTCAAAAGAAAAATAAAAGACCTACATAGGGGCAAATATTCTTGTCTATTCTGTTCATGGAAATGTTCTTAGCATTTACTACTATTTCTGGTCTGTGGCGAGAACTTAAATATTTCTGGAATCCACAGGTTTCTTACCTCCTTGTGTCTTTCCTAAAATATCACCTGCATTTCACGGGTTCTAATTTTTCCTATCCCATTGTTAGGAATGACTTGGAACAATTGTTTAAGAGAACATCATTTATGATGTAAATGTTGTACTTTTTTTTTAACAGGTAAAACTACTTTTCCTAATTGAAAACAAACAAACAAAACTTCTTTTTTTGTTTCTTTGAAGAAACATGCTGATAAAAACTTTATCAACCAGATCTGTACTATGAATTTATGTAAGTAAACTTCAGTTTTGTGATTCTCTAACTTGTTTGAAAGCAGCATGGTGAGAGAGATCCTTCCATACTACTCAGCAAAATGCTATAGTGGGGCTGTCTGTTTTTCTACACAGATGGTAATTCACAAATATATATATATATATGTGTGTGTGTGTGTGTATATATATGTATATATATAGCACACATATATATACATATACACACACACACACACACACACACACACACACACACACACATATATATCCTGGAGACTTCATGATGTACTTCCAAAAGAACAACCATCTTGTAATGCTTACAAAAGTTTCATTCTTCTATTTTAAATCACTAGGGGAATTTAACTTCCATTACTTAAGATAACTGGTTTGACACATATAATTAGCAACCTGCATAAAAGAACAAAGATTACAAGAGTCATGTAAATAAAAGCAAATTATTTCACTTCTCTAAAGAAATATGAGCTTTCCCCTTTGCCATTAGTCAAAGACAGACAATTAAAAACATATTAAGTGCTAGATCAGCTAAAATAAACAATGTGTCTTCCTATGGATAAAGCTCAGTTTAGCTGTTTTAATGTAAGAATCTGGGAACAGGGGTTGAGGAAGAAAAAGAAAGGCAAACTGAGACCCGAGGTACAAAAGATATCCCCTTGCTTGATATCAAAAATGGACATTTTACTGATAAGGACATAAGCTTAGAGTTGTAACTTGCCTAAGGTCTCAAAATAGGAATGTCAGAGCTGTGGTTTGATCTATGTATCACACTCTCCTATATATTACTGCTCCCACTAAATCTCAAATTATGACAAAGAATTTATATTTTCAAGGGATATATTTAAATGTTTTTATAATTTGGATTTCATCCATAATTCGAATGCAACATTGTCTTTTTTACAAGTTTTTTACACCTACTTCTTAGAGATAATTTCTGACACTGCTGTAATATATATAAAAAGTATGAATTTTTCTAGCTCAGAAAATCAGCAGATCTCATATTTTCTACCACAAATTCAAAGTATGTCATCTCCAAAAATGTGTGCATCCTTAACAAAACCTTTCCTCTTGCAACTTCCTTCTCCAGCATTTGCTTAAGAGAGTTACAAAGTTACAGGAGTGAAACACTGTCATTATGAAATTGGATGAATACACTTGCCCACCTCATAATGCTGTCAAAAATCAGATGATCTCTACAAAATTGAAGCACTGAGCAAATGAGACAGAAGAAAACTCAACCAATAAAGAAATTATTAGCAATAACTCATAGAAGCCTTCTCTAAACACACTTGTATCAACATTAATAAAGGAAGATCTAATGTCATTCCATATGACTGAAATCCAAATCTATTGAACTTTCAGACAAAGTAAATAGCCTATTTATTCTTGAATGAACTATATAATCAGCTAAATGCTTCACTCTGGTCCATCTTCCTCCACTAGATTATTCCCTGAAATAGTGTCAGAGATCTCTGTGGACTGAAAGTCTGTTTCCCTAAATGGAATTAGGAACACATTTCTAACTTTTCATCTTCCCCTTCAGTTCTAGTTCATACTTCAAAAATTCCAACTTAAGCAGTCATCATTTAGAGAAAAAGGAATCTATAAAATTCATGCAGTGCTATTATCAAACTTTTATTTTAAACTAAACATAAATCTACATTTCCATCTTTGTGTTTGGAGATGAAATAAAGGCCTGTGAATGATGACCATTTGTTTCAAATGCATATAATTACAAATTCAAATAAATTATCCTTAATCAATGAGAATTTCCTTTCAATTTTAATTTCTCATTTAAACTGACATAATCATGTAAAATTATATCAATAATGGTATGTTAATTGCCAGGAACAAAGAAGAGTTTTTTGAAATACTCAACTTAAAATCCCATGACAGTTCCACTGAGAACTCTAGCCTAAAGCAGGAAGAACAAAAGGAAATGTGCCTTTACTCACAAACATACCAAAAGCATTTTTTATTAGATCCACAACAGACATAAAATGTTATTTGCATCCATAAGGAAAAAAAATGTTCATTGAATTTCTATTGTGGGAAAGGCATTTTGATATTAAAGAGTTATTTTCCTTTCTCCAGATGTAAAAATAAGTTCTCTTCATAAATAAATCTGAAAATATGGTAGATATTCTATTGCTTAATAGATGGTATTAGAAACACTGGTTCATTCTATAGCAAAAATAAAGCTAGAAATAAGCTAGCACCACATACAAACGTGAATTAAAAATCTAAGTATAGGAAGTAAAACTATAGTTTTTAGGAAAAACTATAGGATAATATTTTTGTGACATGGGGAAAGCACCAAAAAATATAAGCTAAAAATTTTATTAGATGACAGAATGAGAGAAAATATTTGTAATATTTAAGACTGATGACAAGAAACTCTTACAAATCAATAAGAAGAGAAATAGCCAAAACAGAAAACTAGGCAATGATATGAATAGAGAATTTACAGAAGAGGAAACCCTGATGCTGATAAGTAAACAAAGAGAAGCTTAAATTTATTAGTAATCAGAAAAATTAAAACAATAATGAAGTATCACTGTACACCAATTAAATTGGAAAAAATTGGTGTAAGACACAGGAAAACCACTAGGTAAGATAATGTAACTCAGGCCTAATGACCCAAATTAAGTGACATATGCATTATGTCAGAGGAAATTTATTCCTAGATATACATCCTCAAAGAAAAAGTTGCATACTGTATGAAAGTATGTATGTTATTTACATAGTCATTTAAATGGAAGGGAGTTGGAAGAAAATTAGCTCTCCATTACTGAGATAAAGGATAAGTAAAATGTGGTAGATGCACACCAAGAAAGTATCTTGCAACAATGAGATGCAAAAGCTTAGATGCTCACATACAGGAATGCTCATATGGAGGAATCTTTAAAAATAGAGTGTTTAATCAAACAAAACATGAAATAGCATTAGGTAAATAAAAAGGCATGCATACAAAATAATACACATTCTGCAAGAATACATACAAATCAAAATATACACATCATGTAAATTAGAATGGTGGCCTCCAGGAGACAGAGGAAATGGAATGGCAATTGGGATCAAGTAAACAAAATAGTGGGGGTAGAGAAAGAAAAAACACAAGACTGGATGATAAAAAAGCCAGAAGGCAATCAGCAATGGAAAGAATATTGCTGTGAAGTGTAAAGAGCTTGAGTCCCAATGCTAACAGCCATATACTCTCAGTGTGACTTCAAGCAAGGCCTTTTCCTGTAAGATTCTTTCCTTGCTGGCAAAATCGGGATAACAATTGTCACTTCATGGTACAATAATTAATATATTACATAACCCCAAAATTTTTTTTCTCTTTTTAAGCTTTTTAAAACAGGCATTCATATATGCTTATTTTATAGGAGAGTTAATGTCATCAGTGACACTTAGAATACAGTCTGAATTCAAGTTCGTTTTGCTCAACTCTAAAATGGTGGAAGAACACTACGAGAATATTCATGAGTTATAGAAAATGCAGGCTTTGTAAAAAAAATCTCACAAAACATTTCATAATTCCACTTAAAATCAAGACCCTTGTTTTTTTTAAATCATTCTGAGATATGCAGCTAATGCAGAATCTTAGCTTTATGACTACTTCCAATATTTTAAAATCAATATCTTCACATTTAAGGTTACAGAGAATACATTGTGAGATTGCTGAAAGATATTTTAAAATGTTCCTTATCAACTGAAACCTGGAACAATTACTACATTTTATTACACTTTTTGGTGCACTAAACTTCAAAGAGAATTCTCCAAGCTCTTGGAAAATTAAAATGCTGAAGAGCAAACCAACAAAATGCATTTATTTTTTTCTTACTCCAAGATTTGAGAAAAGCATCATCTTGAAAGGGACTTAGAGTAAAAGTCATGTAAGGACTTCCATTCATTTTTTTAAATCACTGGTATATTCACAACTTTCTCAGAAAAGATACATTTCAATACACAGGGCAGAATTTCAGCCAGCCATTTATATTCAAAGGAAAACATATTATAGAGAGGTAAATCTACCTAAAGTCATGGTTCATTCGTTCATTCATTCACTCAAAAATAATCTATTAAGCACTGCTATATAGTAAAATAATCCACTGGGGCTGGACATATACTAATGACCCAAGCAGACATATATAAAGAAGTAGGATCTCACCAAACAAACACAGAAGTAAATACTTGCTACATATAGAATTACAAATTGTGATAAGAATAAGTATGAAAACAGGATTCTAAGAAAAGTGATAGGAAGCACAGGGTACTTAGAGGTTTCTGACAGTAGAACTGTAACTGCCTCCTGATAGATATAAAGAGTGACCCACGCAAAAAAAGGCAGAAAGGTGTAGAGGCAGAAGGAACAGCAGGCACAGAGATTCTGGGGCAGGAAAAAGTTTGGTTTTTGAAGTCACTGACATCAGTCCACAGGGCCTCGAGCCTGGTACACTGTGAAAAAATCTCCAGGATATAAAATTAGTTGGAGGTATCGTCATGAGGGCTCTGCAGACCATGGCAGGGGAATTTGATTTCATGACAATCATCATGGGAAATCATTACGGGTTTTGAGAAGACATTGCCTGATATGTGTGTTTAAAAGATCATCTAACTTCCATTTGGAGATGGAGGTAGAAGACCCGTAAGAAGGTTTTTTCCTATCAGACCAGGGAGAAGAAAATAGTGGTTTGGGCTAAACAGATGACTGAGAAATGGATAGATTAAAGATATATTTAGGGAGGTTTGCTGATGGACTAGATGGAAGAAACAGCAATAATGACTCAGAGTTTTGGCTTCAGCAATGTGGCAGCTTGTAATGCTATATGGGAAAGATTGAATGAGGGGATCAGGAATCACAGGGAGCCGGAAAGTCACCTACAGTTAAGAAGAGCGGCTGCCACATCCCAGGAAACTATGAGTCAGTGGGAGAACACAGCTGGGAAGCAGGACTTCCCTAGGTGGCTTGGTATGGAAGTCACAGGTCTTTGGGACACAACTGACCTTTACTGACCATCTACCGTGACCTAGAGGCTTGCAGGTTCCTTCCAGACGATACCTCATTTACTTCCTCCTACAGGTCTGAGAGGTGGCTACAATCAGCTGCATTTGAAAGATGATGAAATCAAACATCGTATTTTGTATCTTGTCCAAAGCTCCTTGATAAATGATAGAGCTGGAATTCAAGCCAATGACTATAAAAGTACAGTGCCCAAAAGTTACCTTCAAGTTCTTGATGTGTGTGTGTGTGTTGGGGGTGTGGGGATGTATATCTTGGGGTGGGGTATGTTGAATAATGCTTGCTTTAATCCACTTCTATCGGCATCAACAGAAAACAAGGAGGCAAGTCTTTATTCATATAAAGGTGCGGTTCAGACCTATTCTTGCCAATGTCTACCACGTGACAGGCACTGGGCAAGTTTCCAGGTCAGCAAAAGAGGCACAATCCTTGCTATTGGTTGGCCAAAAAGTTCGTTCGGGTTTTCCATATCACAGGATGGAAAAACACGAACGAAGTTTTTGGCCAACCTAATATTATGCAGCTCAGAGCCTAACAATCTGTCATACTCAAAATACAATTTTATTTACACAATGCCACACCAGTAGGCCTGTAGCCACGCACACACATGATTCACATACAAGGTCAAAATGGTGAGTGTCACAGGAGATAAAGCACCAGGTGAGCTCTAGCACTATGGGAGATAAAGTGCTATGTGAGGCAAAACACCATGGATGCTGAAAGCAGCAGGAGATTACTTGGGATGGAAAGGTCACAGAAAGCTTTATGTATCGATTAAGCAAATGCCTGGAACATCATAGGGTCTGAACTAGGTGATATTAGGAGGTATAAACAAAATCTGATTTCCCCACAAATTAATTATTAATATATAAATGGAGATGTCAAAAAAGCAGTTAAACTCTTCTAACGCTATATCGAAGGCTTAGAATAAAGGAGATTACATCCTTGTTCAGAGATTAGCAATCTTCTCCTATAAGAGAGTAAATATTTTTGGCTCTGGACCGCAAAATCTCAGCAGCACCTACTCCACACTGCAGTTATAGCTAGAAGGCAACACATAAATGAATGGGTATGGCTGTGCTCCAACGAAATTTTATTTAGAAAAACAGGCTAGATTTGGCCTGCAGACCACTGTTTGCTAACCCCTGCCCCGGTCTCATATGGCTCCCCAAATTTAACAGAATTGCTGTCACTCGAGTTCCTGAGAACACAAGGAAGAAACTGAGTCTAATTAGGGCACTACAGAAGAAAAAAAAAATCTTGGAAAGAATCAATATAAGGTAAGACTGAAGTAAAGTCCTTTCTCTTGAGGGTTTTTGCCAGGAGAGGAAATATAAACAATTCCAATTACAGAGCAACATGGCAAGCAAAGCCGCAGGAAGAAACTTGTGTGTGGAGACCCAGTACACGGCGTAGTAATAACCAACATGGGTGAGGTGGCAAGGAGTGCAGTGTGGGCTACCTTGTCAGCATCAGCCTCCTCAGCGTTCTCTCTCTGGCCTCTCTTGACTTGCCTCAGTGGAAAGAACCCGGTCAGTTGAAGCCACTAATTGAAACCCAAATCTCAGTGAATTTTACAATGCCTTCCATGCTCTGGCTCCTCTCTCTTACCCCATTTTTCTTTTCTTTTTGTGCTGCTAATAATGTTTGATTTTTTAACAAAAGTTTTAACCAAACTGAACTTAAATCATTCGTTCAACAATTATGTATTGGGGACCTACTCTGTGCCTACTCCTGAGTGCCTACTATGTTACTACACTGTGGTGGGAACTGAAGCTCAGAGAGTAAGGAAGCCAATCACATCATCCCTACCCTCCTGGAACTTATAACCCTGATGAGGGGGACACAAACAAGGTCACAATAAAACATAACCACAGCCTGTGGTCAGCTACTCCGGAGAAAATGAACAAGGTGCTGAGATGGAGAATCCCTTGGGGAGGCATTCATTTAGACAGAGTACAGAGAAAGTTTTTCTACAAAGACCTTTATGTAATTAAATTTCCTTTAAATCGAGACCAGGAACACTTCTAGAAACTATTCAAAAACACCATTAAGTTAGAGTATAGTGGGGCAGTGGGGGGGGCGGGGAGGAAGAGGAAGAAGAGTGAAAAATTAGATTGGAAAAACCAGAGAAGAGACCACATTACGTTGAGAGGACCTTCGGACCTTTGTAAGGTTTGGGTGTTTCCTCGTGTCCTCTTGCATGCAGCTAAAAGCCAGTGAGGATGGTTTTGCACTAGGGAGTGATGTGTTTTGGTTCATGAAGATCACTCAAATTGCCCTTGAAGAAGGGTTTATGGAAGGGGAAAGTGTAGGGATCACTGAAACAGACAAGAGGTAAAACAATGGTGGTTTGCCTGGTATAGCTGGTGGTCGTGGAAATGAAGAGGAGTTGCTGAAGTTGAGATTTATGTTGGAGGAAGAACAAACACGTTTTCTGGTGGATGAGTTAAAAGGTTCATAGGTGAGAGTGAGTAGGTGGTGGTGGCACAGACAAGGAAGGGACATAGAGGCATCAAGAGGAACGACAAAGTTTCTGGTGTGACCACCTGATTGTATGATGGTGCCATTTATCATGAATAGGAAGAATGGGGGAGGAGTGAGTGTGGGGAGGAGACCAAAGTGCTATGTGCTGGAAGTATCTGAAAATCATCTGGTAGACAAAGAGACAGTTTAATACACAAACCTGAATCTCAGGAGTCATCAGAATATAGATGTTATTAAGCCATTGGACTGAATGACATCCTAGGGAGGAAGTATAGACAAAAAGAAGGTCCAGAACAAGTTTCTGAGAAATCATGTCCATAAATTTATTGAAAGAGAAAAACCAACAAACGTCTGTATATTAGTAACTAGAAAAAGGGTCAAAAGGCAGAGGCTCCTGAGCAAAGTCTGAAATGTAAGCAAATGTCCCTTAGGAGAAGATCCATCTCTACTATAAACATAGGCAACAGATAGTGAACAATAAAGATGTTAGGAGGGTGTGCCAAGGAGAGGATATAGACTTTCATCACAACTTTGTTCAAAAGATCACAGAAAAGTACTCATTCACACCCATCATTATCTGTCCTAGGTCTCTGATAAGTTACCCAATCCATGTTGTGTCATAAGACTGGATTTATGTTTTTATAAGATTCTGTTGGCCACTGCTGCTGCCACCAAAGTTCCTCTCCCCTATACACACTGGGACTTATCTTAAGTATTCATTTTATTATAATATAAAATGTGTATTTTCTCCACTGGACTGAAAGTTTTGCAAGAGAGGATTCTATTGTCCCTTTCTAAGTCCAACCAATTGAGCATCTAATTCCTTACATAATTGAGAGAAGTATTACCATTACAATGTTTATTACAATAATTATCAATCATTACAACAGAAATACACCAGTCTTTTTGCCATAGTTTCTCCATTCATTTTTGTAGGAAGAATACATTTAAAGGAATCTGGAAACTAGATTCCCAGAATCATTACATGTCAGAAAATGTTTGTCAGTTGCCTTTACTTTGAACAATATATTAGTTAAGTTTAGGAAGCGAGGTCACACGGTCTTCCCCAAAGACACAGGAGTCATTGATCTGCTCTCCCCTAATGCAGAATATTGCTGAGGGGAATTCTGAGGTCACGCCTTACACGGGACTTGATCTTGTTCCAAGCTTCCCAAAGGATTCCCTTTTATTTCAGAAGTCAAGCCAATTAGGATATAGATGCTGATGACTGTGTGCCAGTTTTTCCAGAGTGTTGGCTTTCATACCACAGGTTCAAGTCAAAAAAGTTTATTCTAAAAATGTCTTCATATCTGGAAAAAATAACTTCCAATATTTTTTTCTTCTCTACATTCATTTCTCCTTTTCAGGGACACCATTTAGGTATGTTGAAACTTTTAAATTTATTGTTGTCTTCCAGATTAGTTATTTTCGTCTAATCTTATGATCATTTTAACTCATTGTTTATTAAAAATTTTTGTTTTACTTTATTCAATTTCCACACCTTTCATGATATATTTCAGCAATTTCTATTCTCCTTCGTGTTACTTCCAATGTAACTTTCATTTCTTTGTTAGATTTAACATTCTTTTCTATTTTCCTTGTTTCATCTGCTTATATGCCATCTCTTTCTGTTTTTTGGTCTTGTTTTGTTTTGGTTTGGGTTGGGTTGGGTTTGTTTGTTTATCTGACCTAGGACAGATAATGATGGGTGTGAATGAGTACTTTTCTGTGATCTTTTGTTTTTATTGCTATGCTTTCCCTTAATTTCTTGTGTTCTGGATCTCTGCTTCAACACTTTAGAAAGGTCATTGCTTTAATAAGGTATGTTGTTTACTTATGGTAATATACTTGGCCATTAGTTTCATCTTCTTCATGGCAAATTTTTCCTGGTGAATGTTTTTCATTTGTTTTCTATTCCATTCCACTTATTATTCTTTCAGTACCTTTGTATTTATCCTATAACAGTTCCCTCTTTCTCACCACCTTGAAATAGGGTGAGTCTTCTTAAACTATACGCAGGAAGTTTCTCTTTGAATATGGTAAGTATCTGGAATTCACTGGATCCCCACCCTGGGATCCAGTACAAAAGCAGTTGTTCCTGGTTGACCTTGAAATGCATTACAATGAGCTTTTGTGTTTAGGTTTGTGTAGCCTTTACTTCTCCCCAGCCAAGAGAGATCAGCCACTCAGGACTGCTCAGATGGGAGTTTCTCTTCCAGCCTGGGCCAACACCTGACTGCTTCGTATACAGCAGAGGGTTTCAATGTGTCCTGTTTCAGCCTCAGGTCTCCCGTTGTTCCATCATGTTCAGTGGGTTACAGGGACAATCCAACTAGCTTTTACTGTACCAAATAAGAGATTTTTTGCTCAGAAGGGTATACCATCTACTTTTGAAACTGCATATTAGAATCTGGATCCCTTCCTCATATATTTGACTGAGGGTTAGTTTCACTAAAGGTGTCTTTTTCTGCTTGTTTTAATTTTCACAAGGAGAAGGGGCTGTATTTTCTTTGCCATTTTAAAGGCCAAAGTCTTCTACATTTCAAAAATACTTTATAAATTAATTTGCACTTTAACCTTATCCAGTTATGTGTAATTTGGTAAGCAATATTATCCACAAAAAGAAAAAAAAAAAAATAAGGAAAACGAAGTTCAGGGAAGTGCTGTGATTTACCTATGGCCATACAGCAAACTAATATCGTATTTGAATGAAAAGCCATGTGCTTTTGCTTCTAGATTAATTTTTCTTTCCATTAAGAACATACTTTATTTAGTCATTTCCCCCCTGGAAAGTCCTCACAATGTTGGGCTAAGGGTACAACACAATATCAGTTTAATCTGTGCCTCACATTTACAAAAAGCCTCAAGTTTGCACTTACGTTCAATTATACAGTGCATACTGAATTTATATATTTAGAAATATTTTACTATCTTGTTTATCACTCAGGCATATCGTATGGTATTTTGTGTCAAAAATAATTTTTAAAGCCCTTTTTAAATGCACTCATAAATTTAAAATGTTCCAGTTCTCTCTGGAACTCTATGGAGTCTCGGTCTAGAGTTACATTAGGAAGGTCCTACTAGCAAGTCTCATATGCACACCCAGCTGGGGGCCTCTGGAACATCAGCGAACATCATTAGGTATCCTATTTTACAGGTGGTCTCTGGTCCAAAAAGAGAAATAATGAGCTGAATGTGGGGGCTGACAGTCAGACTCAAGGACAACTTAATTAAGATGCAAGACCCTTGAACTGAAGTGAAAATGAAGGCTGCCCTCAATACCAGGGCTCAAGGGTAGGGATTAATAAAGGAACATAGTGAGATGCCCCAGAAAGACAAGAAGTTACAGAGAAGTGGAAAGCATAAAACATCCAATAGTATCTTCTGGAGTAACATTTCTTACAAGGTCATCTGCCAATGCCATGTTCTTTATATTCAAAAGGAGTTTCTATTTAGGAACCCTTCATTGAATCTTCTCCACTTCAACATCCCCTTTCATTATAAAAGTTATTCCCAGAGTCCGTCAAGATCATTTATTGAGTGCTTCTAGTCAAAACAGTGAAAAAGCGATATTCAGAAGAAAACATTAGTGTACTATCTCAAACACAATTTCAAATCTCTTCTTTGTCATGGGATAAAATTAGATATATGGTGAAAGAATAATCAGGATGAGAAAGGAAAACCCTTTAATCTTTTTTTCCTTAATCAAATCCAATACTGAAGCATTCCTCAGAAGCCTTATAAGAACTTCACTTAGTGCTCACTGCACTCTCAATTATCACTGTCATTTATGAGTGATTTCAAGATTTCAAAGATATAAAATTTTAATATTCATTCCTATACTAGTGTAGTCACAGACCATCCAGGAAAATGGCAGAATAAATAGAATTTCAGGTCACCACCTCCTGATCAGATCTAGCAGTCCAAAAAAGAAATGTGAGAAACAAAGAATGACTAGATTCAATAAGAAAACATCAAGTTCAAAATCAATAAGTGATGCAATAAAAAATAATGACCCTGTCACCAAATACAAGGGTGAGTCAGTGGCAAAAATCATTCCTGCAGTGTGTCTCCATAAAGATGGGAAAAGCACAGAAAAGCTATGGCAGAATGGATGGTTCCAAATTTAAAGTTATTAACTCAAGATCCAGCATTTGGAGAAAAGAAAAAGCAACAGTGATGACAGACTGAGGCACTCTTGCACTTGCTGAGAAACTAAAAGTCCAAGTAGAGGTTAGAGATGGCAGAACTGATGGAGAAGATAAAGGAAAGAAGACATTCTCATATCTGAACCATGAGACAGGTGACAAAGGTGACAGATAAGAAAGTATCATATGTACCTCCAACATCTGGCACTCAGTGGATTCATGGGAATGCAAGCAATAGGTTATAACACATTTACTGAAAAGAAAAGAAGAGTTATTTATGTTTGAAAGAGATTTGTCACCATGTTTGTCAATTGAGAGTTTCTGGAAAAATGTGTTTCAAAGTTGTTCTAATAAAAGCTAACAATTATTGATCACTGAATAATATGTAAGGCCCAATCTGGAAATATCGACACTAAGGGTCTAAGAAATGAGGGTTTGAAATCTGGATCAACTAACTGTAGGACTTTGGACAAATTAGGTGAGCATTTTGAGCCTTAGTTTCCTAAGTATAAATGGAGATAAAATAACTACACTATAGAATGGTTAGCATTAAATTTTTAAAAATGACTCAAATATTCAGTACTCACAATATTTCAAGTGTGTCAAAAACCCAGTGAACGTTTGCTGTCATTATGACTTGCTAATTATCCTCATGAGAAGTCTAGGAAGTAAGCACTAAGATTATTACTTTTTTAGAAAAATAGAAACCTTGGGTTCATAGCAATTTAGGACCTTGCCAATGGTCACATAGCTAGTAAGTAAGAAAGTAGGACTCAAATAAAAAACCTACAATGACCCTAAAAACAGCATTGTAGAATGTGCCACTGGACAAAGCTTTTCTGCAATTCTGAAGATGGCTTTGGCTCTACCTGTTTTTCTGAGATGCAGTTCAGAACAGAGAGGAGTCCTACACATGACTAAATGTCCCCAGCTTCTAGAAGTGGTAATAAAACTAAGAACTCCTTTCTGTACAAATGAATAAGTGGCCCCTGGTGAGGAAAACTGGGTTCAGGGCTTCCCTGGTGGCGCAGTGGTTGAGAGTCCGCCTGCCAATTCAGGGGACATGGGGTCGAGCCCTGGTCCAGGAAGATCCCACATGCCGCAGAGCAACTAAGCCTGTGCTCCACAACTACTGAGCCTGTGCTCTAGAGCCGAGGAGCCACAACTACTGAAGCCCATGCGACTAGAGCCCGTGCTCCGCAACAAGAGAAGCCACCGCAACGAGAAGCCCTCGCACGGCAATGAAGAGTAGCACCTGCTCGCCACAACTAGAGAAAGCCCATGCAGCAACAAAGACCCAACACAGCCAAAAATAAATAAATACACAAGTAAGTTTTAAAAAATAAAATGTAATATTACATATGGTTATATGGCATATACCAAGCATGTGATATTGAGAAACAGGTGTGATATTTAGGAGTTTTTTTCTTTTTAAGATAAGGAAGCATATTTCTAATAAAAGCCCTACATACCCTCCTTAACTCTCACCCTCAGCTACTCCCCCCAACTCAAGGAAGATCTTCTGAATCTTCTTCCTTCAGAAGATCCTTAACGTAACACCCTTGATTTTAACTATTTACCATAAATATGACCTTGAAGGTTTCTTGAGGCTGTTATTCAATCTACATCTGCATTTATAAGAAATCCACTTCTACCCCCAGCTGGAATTCTGCAGCTTGGATTTAAACCCACCTTCTTAAAACCTTTACAACTACTTATCCCTGAAAATATAATCTGTATAGTTCAGGGCCTTATAAAGTATATGTCACTATATCCTAAGCAAGCAAAGACTATTCAAAGGTGTTCAGCAGGTTTGGGTACATATATTCAATAATACCAGAAAACATGTGCACGCCCATGTGAATGAAGAATCATAAGGTCTTCCCACTCTTGTCTTTTTCTCCTATTTTAACAGTAAAATGATTATCTCATTTCAACTTGCATGTCTTCTTTGTTGTTTTTCTATTTTTTTCTCTGCATGTGTTATGTTGTCTTTGTTCATTGTGAATTTTTTGTTATGATCTTTATGCATTTATATATTATTCTATTTGATTTATAATCCTTTTGAGTTAAATTTGTGTATGTGTTTGTGTGTGTGTATCTTATTGTTGTATTTCTAATTTTTCCTCCCAGTATCGTGATACAATATTGTTCCCTTCTTTCTTTAAATCCACAGCACTGAGGTGAAATTTGGTAAGGAAGATATTTTTATTCATGTGATACCATTAAAAGTAAGTCATTTTAATTCATTAGAATATTGTGTACCCATTAATATCAAAACAATTGAGATTCTAGAACTAATTTCCTATGGTAAACTATTTATGCTAGATAAAAGCATCTAGAAAATTTAAGGAAACAGAATTAATAAATTTATATACAGAGAGCCCAAGAAGTAATCATTTGGAACAGAATACAAAATTGGGTCAGGGGCTTCCCTGGTGGCGCAGTGGTTGAGAGTCCACCTGCCGATGCAGGGGACACGGGTTCGTGCCCCGGTCCAGGAAGATCCCACATGCCATGGAGCAGCTAGGCCCGTGAGCCATGGCCACTGAGCCTGTGCATCTGGAGCCTGTGCTCCGCAACGGGAGAGGCCACAACAGTGAGAGCCCCGCGTACCGCAAAAAAAAAAAAAAGGGTCGAAATTGCTGAAGTTTAATGGATGTTTGTGTAGAGTCAGTTTGCAAGAACATATTAAAATGGATCCATCTTTCACAGTTGTAAAAGTAAAGATGTAGAATAATAGTTCAAGAATTTAATTTCTTTACCAAAAATTGTTTACAGTCTGGAGAAGTGAATCTCAAGTCAGGATGATTTTGCTTCCCATGAGACATTTGACACTGCAGACATTTTTGATTGTCACCGTTTGATGGAGAGGAGGGGCATGTTGCTACTGTCATCTAGTATGTAGAGGCCAGGGATGCTGCCTACCATATGCAGGGTGGCCCCATGCTCCAACAAAGAATTATCCAACCCCGAATTTTAATAGTGTTGAGGTTAAGAAACCTGTGTCTATATTAACATAATTCTACTAAGGACATATTTGTTACTGATTGCTCAAGATGAGATGTCCTTTGATGTAGCACATTTCATTAATATGTGTGCAGGACAATTTATAAGTTTTTCTCACAATGTCAAATACTTCTATGATCATTTCAAGAAGCACTTAGAGAAAGAATCCTAACAATGGGAAAACTCAGATATTCAAGCTGAATAGTTTGGGTTTTTTTTGTTTTATTTATTTATTTTTTTAGGTGCTTTATAGACTGGGTTCTTTTCTTGGGCATTCTTTGCAATGCAAGTCCAAATCCTCACTTCCCTAGATGCAATCAGCCCATAAATCACGTAGACCCCCATTTCTAGCTCTTTATTTCTAATCCTAGTGTCCACAAGACAAAGCTTCAGGAAACATTTTTATTAAACTCAGATTAAAATCCAAAAATAGATGAGACTATGTGAGTGACATAAAAAAGCTAGAAGATGGCTTTCTAGGTAATGAAGAGAGCATAAGTAAAGATGCACAAGAAGAAAGACACATGAGAAAATCAGGAAAACACCAATCACAGCAAAGAAGTCAGGCAGAGAAAATGTGAGAGCCACATACAGAGGCTAGGTGTGCCAGATTATGGAGTGACTTGAATGAGGATGGCACAGGATGGTGCTGAGTCCATAGATGAAAGCCTCCTTAGGAACGGAGGATGCTGGAGATGCCATATTTTCCACAGTGTGAAGCAGAGTGTGTCCGCAATGACTGAACTGAACTGGATCCCAAATCTCCCTGCCAATATATCTAACATAATAAAATTCTGCTTCATGGATAACAAACAAACTTAAACATTAGCTCCCTATTCCAACTCTGGACTGAAATTTTTCAGTGAATTTTCACGCAGTTGGTAAAAAGAGTAAATTAGGAAAATATGTATACCAGCAACAAGACTCCTAATATAATTTTACCTCCTTAAAATGTATGACATAATCTAAATGCTTATACAAAATGGCATTATTTCATTATTATTAATGACCACATTATATTTACCTTCCCATTTGCATGACAGAGAAAAGGTGGTATCTTACTTATATGTTAAACACAGGATACTCATTCATATTCATTAATTTTAGCTGATCAATCTTTCCAAAAGGATATTTTCTTTGGGTATTTGATATACATTATTAGAATACTGAAAAGATGTTCAAGAAAATATCCAGACCAAAAAGAAAATGAAAAAAGTAAGAAATGAGGATGAGAGCCAAGGGAAAAAAATGAATTTGTACTGAAAGAAAAATGAATTTAATTTAGAAGGTAAAATAAGATAGGCACTTTAAGGAATATAAAACTAATGAAAGACATTATGAAATGAAGTTTTAATAACCTTTCACTTTCTAAAATATGCATTTGTGTCAAGTATTTGCAACCTTAGTTCTGCAGTGACTGACTGAAGAAAGAAATGTCATATTAGACACTGGTTTTCAAATGTGCTCAGATGTTGGAGCACATAGAAGCCATGTATCTGTATGTTTAGAGATTACTCACTATATGACAGGCACTTTTGCAGAAATCGCTACACGATTTTCTTTAATTATCACAATAACACTATGCGATAAACACTATTATTATCCACACTTACAACTGGGAAAAGTGAAGCACGAAGATATTAAGCAATTTGTCCACTGCTGTATCTAGGACAGTAGTTCTTAGGCTTTAGGCAACATCAGAATCACCTGGAGGGCATGTGAAAATGTAGATTCTGGGCCCCACCCATAGAGGATTTAATTTAGTAGGTCTGGAGTGCAGCCTGAGAATTTGCATTTGTAACAAGTCCCCAGGTGATCCTGATGCTGCTGGTCCCAGAATGACACATTAGAACATCTGAGCTAGGATTTGGCTAAGAGTGATGGAGTCCAAATAGTCAGGATGCAGAGTCCATGGTCTTAACCACATTAGGAACCACCAGAAATGTGGCCACATTACACATGTGACAAAGCTCACCACCCCTGCAGACACTCTCACCCAAACCCTGTCATATGGAGTGGAAGCTGCTGTTTCCAAGTTCTATTTTTAGCTCATCCAAGCCTTCCTGGAAGATGAACAATTTCAGGAAATAAATTGAATAAAGAATAACTTTAATTGAAAAAATCACGTCTATTAATTTCTTTCTTTGAATTGTGAAAAGACTATCTCAATTCAAGATCAGCAGCAGAATTGCTTTGTCTAGGTTTGCTCAGTATAGGTGACCTGCAGGGACACAATATGAGAATCCTTTTTATGTTAAACGGTAGACTGGACAAAGAATAGAAAATCTGATTTCTGACGTCTAGTTTTTCAGTAATTTTCTAGCGAAAAAAAGCATGTCACTCTCTGTACCTGTAATCATTAAGCTGAAACACAACTTTTGAGTACAAAAAAGCAATAATGCTGGTTAAAACATTCAGAAAGATACGGTGTTAAAAATATGTGAAAGACTTTTCTGTAAACCACCACTGATATTTCAGACTATGCACCAGAGTAGATATCAAATTATAAGATAATTGATTTTCAACACTTTCTAAGTGCTCCTTTTCCTTGGTTCTGAAGGAAATCATCTGGCCTTGTGAAGAAAACATAAAATACACAGAAATACCCAAGAATTTTCCTTACAAACCATACAGAAAGTCAGATGGTTTGCAGTAAGGAATTGGCATATTTTCTATAAGTGATTGAGTATTATTTTAATTGTTTACAAAGCACCAAGTCTAGACAATTATCAAAGTTCTTAAAACTACAAAGACATACTGCCTGAAAAAATTAGGTCCACAGAATATTAGAAATACCACACTTTTTAAAATGTTTAAGTAAAAAGCTTCAAAGTACCATATATAAGTCAGATGGCGTAACTAGAAGTCTGTCTGTCTGGCATAAGTTGTGGTGTATGAAAACAAATTGTTGAAAAACAAATGCTTGCTTCAGCCATGAACTACGTAATTTATTCAGAACACTTTGGCTGGTCATGCTAATCACTTAAAAAGTAGTAACAGAAGATGATTCTGCATAAAATTGTCTTAAAGTTCACATGACACACACCCATACACACACACACACATACTCATATTAATCATGGTAGCAGCACTGATGATTACTGATAAAATATAAATAGATTTTGAATTGGAGATGAACAAAGAATAGCTGGAAGCGAGACCTCTAACATATTAAGTTTAAAAGAATGATGAAAAAAAAAAAGCAAGAGGTGAAATGAAACTAGAAGAATGAATCCTGAGTATTTTAAATGATCTGAAGTCAAAATATTACCAATAAGCCATATTTTCCCATTTGTTATCACTTGAGAAATCCTGCATTCAAATTTGATTTATAGTCATTTTGCTCATCTGACCTATTATTAAATGCATCTGTTCCAGAAATACAGCCAATTATTTCTCATAATTCTTCACGTCTTATTATAAGAGTTAAAAGCTTTTCGCTTAATGAAATTTCACTGGACTTGAAAAAATTAATTTCTTCTCACTGTAATGATAAGTGTCGGAGACACACACATTCTTAATTAACTTCACATTAATAAAGGAGGGCTTCCCTAGATATAAGTGCTTAACTGATATTTGCCATGAAGGGGGGTCATGAGCAAGAATCCACAAACTTCAGTAAGATGAATGAGAAACAGAGTGACACTCTAGATGGAAGAAACAGTGCATTTTTACTTCCCTATTTCTATTAGTATCTGAAAAAACTTGTGAATAAGTCATTGTGAAATAAAGGTCTTTGTCAAAAATGAAAATAAAAAAGCATGATAGAATACAATCAGATACCTGCCTTACTCACACATTGGGTGGTCGCACACCCCAGGAGAGACAGTGGGCTGCCTGCAAGGATACGCAACAAGCCACGGACAGGCTAGTGGAGCAATGTTGCTGGCTGATGACCCAATCGATGGCCAGAGCTGCTTCTCCTTCTTGGTCATAAAATTCCTTTGGTTTAAGGGAGGCTTGACCCTTTCTCCAACCCTAAGGTTGAACCTCTATTAAGCCAAAGAAATCCTATCAGTATCATTGCTCTTGTCCTGAAAGAATGGGCCTGTGGCATAAAAACAGCCACTGAGCCTATGGACACTGCCATCTTCTTAGCTGCTTAGAACCGTGGCAACATCTTGGAAATTGAGTAGATCCAGCCAAAGAGAGTCACTGTTCAAAAAACTCAGTGGGTCCTTACCAATGGCTTTGAGCTATTAAATTAACCAATTCTGGAGTCATTTATCTCCATTATTCTCATTATTTGAAATTAAGCCAACAAACAAAACCCAAGAAACCTTGCTCTGACAATATATTTTCATATGTTTTCTGTTTCTGGAGACACCTTTAGTGACATAGCAAGATAATGTGTTCTTTCAATTAATTAATTTCTTTTCTCATTCATTCATTCAACAAATCTCTACTGTGTTGCCTACATTACCCAAGATGCTGGTATAGAAAACAAAAATAAGCACACTGATAATGCCTTATATTTTATAATATAGACTGGAAAGTACTTTCCCCACAATATTTCATTATTTTCTTATCCCAAAATAAACCCATGTTTAGGAAATTGAGGTTGAGGGAGCTTGCACCTTGCCCCAAATTAGAGTGTTGGGTGATAAGACCTTTGATTCCAAGTAAGGCTGCCAGCACCCCCATACCTGCTCCCTCGCTTGTGAGTCGCATGTTCAGGTTCTAGCTGCACTAAGTTCAGAAGCCATTCTGACCTGAGTACAAATCCCAAAGCTTTCTCTGTCTTTGGGGCCTTCAGCAGGGCCTGGGAGTCATGGAACTCATAGAAATCCACCAGCATTGCTACTTAAGCAGCTGTAATTGTGCAGTCCTTTGGGATACAGGGAGAAAATATTAGAGCTTTGTAATACATTCATTTCTAAATCTTTTCTTTAAAAATTTTGATGTTTATGTATATTTTATAATGTTCACAAGGTGTTACTTCTGTCATGCACAGACAATTCATAGATAATCACACATGAATTAATGTTTCCTACTCCTAACATTGTTACATTTAGGTTGTGTGATTAAAATTTTTTAAATTAATTTTTATTGGAGTATAGTTGCTTTACAATGTTGTGTTAGTTTCTGATCAAAATATTTTAAGATCACTGATCTAATTGTTTCTGACTGCAGATTGGAAAGTGATATGCCTTTCACTGACATGTTTTATTTCCCAGGCTGGATGTTTTACTAATTCTGGGACATGAGTATTTGGCTATGACCATATACTGTAAACAGCAATGTGCAAGATCCCTCTACCTTCCTGGATAACCCAGCTCAAGTCACAACTTCTCTAGAAAATTCATCTCCTTATCATTGAGTTGTTATAAAAAGCAAATAAGCTAATTTATGTGAAAGCAGTTTCTATGTTGTAAAGCACTATAAAAGTGTTAAGTTTAAGACAGTGGCTGAAATTTAAAAAGTGCTTGAATTAAAGGGCTTGGAATCACAATGAAGGGAACTGATTCTTACTGAATGCTATTATTGCTTTTCAGATACTACCTCACTGAGTCTCCACAAAATGTTGATTATAGCAGGACAAGTATGCAATTTGCATTTGTGTGCTTATGTACAAGGTGCTTTTCATTTGATCCTTAGAACAAGTCTCGGAAGTATTTATTAGTTTGAACCATAAGAAACTGCTGTTTTCTTAGGTCAGTTAAATATCAGCAATTTCATATGGTTCCAACTAAAAGGAAAATGATCATTTTACATATGAGGCAATGAAAACCAAGCAAATTGAAGTGACTTGCCCAAAAGCAAAGAACCAGTAAGTGGAGGACCTAGAAAGAGAACCCATGTCTTCTGTCTCCCAAGCCCCCTCCTGCACGATGACCCACACAGTGATCTTGCCATTCCAGGGACCTAAAAAGTAGACAGCAGGCATCCTGACAAACTCAACACTCTTTGTCACCTTAGGTCCTTGCTAAAGGGGCACAGTGCACTGCATTTCAAAGGAAGAGGTATGTTAACGGCACCTTCAAAATATGCTCTGTGCTGCCAGCCTGCTGTCCTGTCTCCAAAATCTATATTAAGTAAGACAAATTAAATACTCTGTCATACTAGGTGCCATAGCAATAGCTAAACGCATTCTGGAAGGCTATGCACACTCAACTGAATTTTACACTGGCTTGCTGATGGTCACCTAGATTTAAGTAACTATTATTTCCAGCCAGTCCTAAAGAATGGTGTCTCATCAGCCCTATACAACAGTGCAAACCACTAAGGAAAAGCCCTCATCTTTGCCAGAGGTGATTTTTAGAAACCCTGCTCTGTCTCAGAAGACTCGCTTGGCTACCTGTGAGCAGGCAGGATGCACACTCTTATTCAGCCACTCATGGGATGGCATTTTTCTGCCAAGGATGCCTTTCTACGACCCGGAGTCAAATCTGGCTTTTCCTTAGAAAACAAAACAAACAAAATGAGAAAGACTTCACCTCAAATATCTTCATTATCTAATCCTGCATTTACCTCTGAGAAGCTGTTTGAACTCCTTAAAGAACTCTTTAAAGAAAAGAAAAAGAAGGACCAAATTTCTAAATGCTGCTATATTTGACCAAAAAGTCCTATAGTTTAAACCTTGGTTAATGGCTTAAACTTGAATCAGTGGTTTGCTTTTAGAAATATTCGTAATTCATTCTAATCATTGAAGAAAAGAATTAAGTGAACAGGTGATAGATAGGATGCCTAAGGTAGTATTTTAGAAGTACTCTTACTTAGTTCCATCTACTCAGGAAACTGGAAGGAAGACCATCTGGATTTTAGAAATCCAATAAATATTAACATTTATCAAGTTCCATATTTATGGCAGCTTTGTTAATTAACTCAAAAGGTCATTTCTGGCACTCATATGATTGTGTAAGTACAAAATGATGATGGATCCGTTACACTATACCAAGACATGCAGTTTGTTTTTACCAAGTACCAATGAACAACACAAATGCTTATTTCCTTACTGGAAGTCTCTGCATTAATACCAAGGAGCTATTTTTGAAGATAATTATAAAATATTTACCTATTATTGCATACAAATCAGTTTGTGCATAAATCTGAATGCTCAATTTTAGGTAAGGTTTAAAATGTGTATTCATGTGTTTTGACAATACTTGCAACCTTAAACAGGTTGTCAATTTGATATTGTGTTGATTCGGGGTGTTTTCTCCCCTTCCATTTAGCTTCCTCTTTGATTTTTGGTCTCATTGCCTAGCTATTGGCACAGTGAGAAAGCAATTTTCTCCAGAGTCAAAATTAGTACTGCACCATGAATTATTCAGCTTGACACATTGCTTCTTGCAGCACCCTGCGCTCTTCCAGCCCCAAAGTTTAAGTCTTCCCTTTCACACATCCCAATCTCCATTCAACCCCCTGCCCTTCACTTCTCCCCTCTTCCAATATGGCCGGCCAGCAGGCAGGCACCCTGGCACCTGACTGAATTTGTTGTATATTTAAATTTCAAGTCACATAGCCGCCTTCTAGCTGGAGTGCTTCAGAGTGCAATCACATGAGGCAGGCTGTTTCCACATAAAACAACTTCAGATAATTTCTGTGAAATGGGAGCCAGCCTTTAATAACTTCACCTTAAAATAGACTCATTGAGAAGAGTCTAACCAAGCCTCAGATGCCTAAATAAAAGTAATATTACTCTATCTTTAAAATCTTTATATTTGGCAAATTTAGTGCTCTCTTTTCTCCTTTTCTCTATACAAAGCCTCTTGTCTGGATATGTTATAGTCATATTTCAGTTTTCTCCCTGTTACTTCTCTATTTTCTCAGGAAAATCTTCTTTATATGTATATAAAATATATATCAATATCAGTATTAATATAGTTATATCCTAATCCCACTCCTTCTTGAAGTAATCCAAATCTTAAGTGAAAGAATTACTTATTATATTTATTTATTTTAAGTATGTATCCGTGCTTTTTTCATTAACTACATTTACTTATGAAATTGTCATAAAGCCACTCTTTAAATAACCCAAGGTTGACTTTGCCTGGGGGAAGGTTTGGAGTTGCATCTTACCTAGACTTAGGATAAAATGTGAAACTGAAAGGATTTTAGAGCAAACTAAAACAAAAGAACACAAATGTAAAAGTGATAAAATAATACCTCCTTTA
The DNA here is from genome assembly GCF_949752795.1 of Hyperoodon ampullatus. Classification (NCBI taxonomy): domain Eukaryota; kingdom Metazoa; phylum Chordata; class Mammalia; order Artiodactyla; family Ziphiidae; genus Hyperoodon; species Hyperoodon ampullatus. Next base: position 69,734,930 of record NC_136914.1, on the reverse strand, counting down.
AAAGTTTTCCAACTAAACAAAAACAACGCATTCACAAGAGCCCTATTGACCTGTCTTAAAAACGCACTCTTGGGGGCTTTCCTGGTGGCGCAGTGGTTGAGAGTCTGCCTGCCGATGCAGGGCACAAGGGTTCGTGCCCCGGTCCGGGAAGATCCCACATGCCGTGAAGCAGCTGGGCTCGTGAGCCATGGCCGCTGAGCCTGCGCGTCCGGAGCCTGTGCTCCGCAACGGGAGAGGCCACAACAGTGAGAAGCCCGCGTACTGCAAAAAAAAAAAAAAAAAAAAAAAGCACTCGAGATAATTTTTCCATTAAAAAGATGCTCCAGAATGTAAAGTACTGACCGATCATTTTATTGTTCCAAGTAAAAGCCAGGCCTTATCCTGCAATGATAGAGTTATTCAAAATTTAGTGGTTATATATCATTGGGTAAAAAAAAGTTTCTGATCACCCAATTCCAGGGAGCAGGGATGATTATTAAATAAACGTAATCCTTAAAGTACATAATTCTACTTATACGTAAATGATCGCTGACAGATGTTGTTAACACTACAGTTTTCTATTCAAACACATTTAATTGGGACAAGATAGGCCTCTTTAATTAGAAAATATATCATATTCCTTTTAAGAGAGAGATGGTCTAATATGTATGTAAACTTCGGAATTTAAAACATTGAAAATATGTTCAAACGAATGTTGATTTTGATAGATGGCATCCAACTCATTTATGTTGGCCAGTAGCATGCTATATGCAGCATTTTACTGTGGTTGCTGAAATGATTAACTGTGTGCCAAGATTCAGAACATATATTCTGAAAACTTCCAATGCTGCAATGTTCCACTTGTATTTGAACAGATTCCTTGAAGATGTTAACTTTGTGATTCTTGATTTATCCTTCCAAGTACAATTTTATGGTTTGAGTAATCAGTGTTTCTCTTCCCACTGCTCTTTTTCCCCCTATCTTCTTCCCATCTCTCCTCTCAATGTCATGGAGCTATAAGAAAAGAGATTCTGGTGCAATCCCTGGGGGTTAGCTGATGAGCAGAGACCATATGTTCCTGACTTTCTTCAGAGATTACTTTGTGTATTACATTAACATACCAACTCCCCCAAACAATTCTGGATAACTTTATATTACACAAACAGCTTGCTAATGAGTCATGGTGGCAGTTGCCATATTTTAGTAATATTTATTAAATTGTTATGAGGCATGAAACTGTATTGCTTTATCTCTGTGATGAATTACTTAAAAGCTAGAGGGTTTTGTTTTTGAAAATAATCTTTTTTTTCCCTCATATGTATTTTAGATATTTTTCCACCTATTATTGATAGTCATTCAGGAAAGAACAAAAAGCAAAGATCCTCAAACATATTTTTCACTGTTCTTTTATCTAATTGACAAGATGAAGAGCAAGGTGGGAAGCATTATGGTTAAGGGTGTGGCACATACCCTTCTGTGCTCCAGCCTCTTCTGAGAGTTTTAGGTGAGAGAATGAAAGTAAAGCGCTTCATAATAAACACTCCTTGCAAGGATCTACTTTCATTATTTACAATTTTGCAGGTCATGCCAGTGACTTATCAAGGTATACAATTTTAAATGTCTGATTATAGTAGAAATGGAATACAGGTGTAATTCTATGATACCATTCCCAATTGCATTTAAAAGACTTTCAATTTTATTTAATCATTGTTTAATCTAAAACATACCAGAAAGGCTTAACACATTAGTTAGAGTTATGGCCTTTCTCCAGACAAACTTGTTTGATTCATTCTTACATAATTCATATCTATGAGACTGGAGTAAGTTAAATAACTTCCTTATGCCTCAGTTTCCTCATCTATTAAATGGTAATAATAATTGTTAGTCTCTGATAGTTTGGGTTAAATGAGATAGTGCATATAAGGTGTTTTGCAAAAATTCAATGGTCAAATACTATAAGCAACTTTAAGCTGTAAATCAATTGATGCTAACTATTCTTAAAATGACAGTTTCCTTATACATCTTTTCTATTTTTCCAAGAAATAAGGTCAGCTGCTGTTTATTGAGAACTTACTATGTGCCAGGCACCATTCTAAGCACTTTACATGTGCACAGTAATTTGAACCTCACAAAAAGTCCACAGGTAGGTATGTTATTCACCCCATATTATGAATAAGGGGCTAAGGGGCAGAAAGGAAATGTTAACTTACCCAAAATCATCCACTAGTAAGTGGCCCATGCTCTTTACTACTGAACTCTAAGTGCAAGTAAATATACATTTTCCCTTGGAGACCTTGGGATTTCTTTCCTAATTAATAAAAATAGAAGATATTAAGAATTATTGCTGAAAATAATAATTCACTCAGTCAGCTACTCTCTCATTCAGCTAGGACAATTACAATGATTACTTAATACTATCACACTATAATCATGAGAGAATCAGAGACATCCAGATTGGAACAAACCTTAAAGGTCATTTAGTCTGGCAACTCATCTGGAAAGCCTATTGCTTCCCAAGCATGTTCCTATTTCCTTTTGTCAAAAGCAATTAGGAAAGCAGAAATGCAGATAAAAGGACTTAGCATCCAGGAACAGGAACTACAAAGAACAAGAGCCAGCTAGTCAAGGGCCTGAGCCTGTCCCAGCCACAATTTCCTTCTCTGTAACATGGAATTAATAATATCAATCTTATAGTTTGGTTTGAGGCTAAAGTAGACAAAGTATGGGAACATACCTTGCAAATGTGCTACGTGATTAGTTTTCAGATGAACTATTTCTCCTATTTGGGGCATAAAGATGAGGAAGAACTTACAGATGATGAAGAAATTTAGAATACATAAAAAATAGACAAAAATATTTTAATATGTAGCTTGGTGTAAAGGTCACTGAGGTAGCTACAATACAGAGCACACATTCAAAGCATCTGGACGTTGGAAAGCAATTACTTCAGCCAGCCCAAAGGGAAAGCCAAATGAAAAGCAGCGAATAGTCCTCAAGGGTGGTTCAGTCTGTACATAATAACCCTAGTATTGGGGAGATTAGAAGAGACGGGGTACTCTACCTCTGGAGAGGGGACTACTATTCCTGCAACGTGCTCATTGCTAGATTTGCTGCCTGTGGGTTAGCAAGGCCTCCCACTCTAGCCATATCTCCTGCCTGCCATTGTCCATTTCTGCAGCTTATTAGCAATTTCAGCAGAGGGTTAGCTGGGGAAAATGAATAGAACTGGCTATTAGGCCAATGATAATCACTTGTTTAGCAAATTGTCAGGGTCTGGTGGGGAAGAGGCCAAACATATCATCTAAAGGTGGTCATGGAGATTTCAATTATTTGTTCTAAATCTATTCTTAATCCCTGAAGCAAAGGAGTAAGCAATAGTGGAGAAACTGAATATTTGAAGATGCTAATTAAACCGGAGGAATTAAGGTGTTTTGGGGAGTGAGAAAAGCAAACAGCAACATATTCCTTAGAAAGGAAAGTCTCTACTTTCTTAAACATACCAAGGAGTCAAAGGAACAAAGAAGTTTTAGGTAGAAGGAAGAAAAGCAGATCTTCATTGAAGGGTAATGTGTGTGGTTAAGAGAGGCTTAATAAGTTTGATTTAGAACAGAACATTGGAATAGAGAATCAGTAAGAATCAAAGTATTATTGAGTAAAGATTGAGAACCAACTGTGATTAAATAACACAAATAAGGTGTGCTTCAAAGACAGGAAGAGCAGAGAAAATAGTGATATCTGGAGTTGAAAAATAGATATGGTAGAAGGTAAAGAAAGTAAGATCTTTGGGGAGGATACCAGGTAAACTGTTGTGCTGAGGATGAAAAGGAAGCAAGCATGATAGTGATGGGAATGCAGGCACTCACTGCTCTGAAACATCTTCCTCTCCATAATCGCTATGCAGCATTCAGTGCCTCCTGATTGCTCAGTCCAATCCAATATTGGTCGAGACGTAAGCATGAATGCCTAAACTTCCTTTGCATGTCCTCTCATACCTGCCCAAATCTGTCACCTTTGATCATGCCCCCTTCACAAACTTCATTCCTGAACTGTCTTTCATGATATTGTGCTAATTCTTACACCTCTTACTGAGCCTTCTTGGTCTATCTTCATGACTTCTCCTTTTGCTTCCATGTTTGTGAACATACCTGAGAGTCTGTCATTTGTTGTCTTTTTTTCTATAGACCATTTCTCCAACAATTCTCATTTACTTGTGCAGCTTTGCCTAGCACATTAAGCCAGGTCGCTGTTAGTTAAAATGAAAAGGAACAGGTGGGATGCAGAAGAACCACGGAACTGAAATCTGCAAGATTAGTCCTAACTTAGTATATAAATAGAGGAAGAGACTGAAGGTCAGAGCCTGAGTAAATTGGAGAATGATGATGTTATCTGTAAATGTAAGGATATCTGGTTGAGAGATGGGCGCATGCACCTGGTTGAATTTGGCACAATGTTTAGTATCCTCCAAACTTCTCGTATGTCTTTAATATCATCTTTCTGAGTTAATGCCCACATTACATCTACCTACTGCCTACCTCCACCTGTGACACATATAATGCTGAGTTCAGCAAATCCCATTTCTTTCCCACCTTTTGGGTCCACGAGAAGACTGCATTTCAGTTATGCTGGGGCCATGTGACTAGGTTCTGGTCAATGAGATGTGGGCGGTAGTATCTGCACATACAGGACTGACCACAAAACCCTGTTCAAGTGTCCACAGTCTGCCTTGACTTCCGCAGCAACCGCAGAGTTCACGTGTTTAAGATGGTAGCATCACAAGATGGAACGAGCCTGAATTACCAGACAGCTTTGAGAATATATGTCAGAGTCCTAGTAGATAACCATGTGGCTCACACAGATTGAAAAACTGAGCAGGATGCAAAGGAACAAATTACGTAGGCAAGGACAAGTTTCACTGATGGCAACGAAGAATGATGCAGTGCCCCAGGTGTTTACCAACAATGGGGAGACATTCTTACTCCCAGGCCTGAAGAGGTAAATGAAGGATATAGATTCCAGAACCCAGAGGGAAAGTTGCATGAAGAACACCACTTGATTGGAGAATTTCTCTTTAAAAGAAGCACACTGCCAGGAGACAGAGCACTGCAGAAATAAAAACTTCAACCTATTTCCTTGTGTTCTTCAGTCATTTTCTCTTACTGTCCTCCATTGGCTAAACCCAACCAGAAATAGATAGCAAAGGAGCCCCTGATGAAGTCTAATTAGGACAGCCTCTGAGGCACACACCAAGGTGGAGGACAGGTGTGAATAGAGGGTCAAAGAGAAGATATCTGGCACAGAGCAGGGCCATCAAAGAGAACTACCAGACCCTCATCAGACTATGATATCAACAAGAAAGACACTTTTGTTGTATTAAGACACTGAGCTGTTTACTATAAACTAACTACAAAATAACAATAGTTATCTTGATTAATACATAGCTTGTATAGACTGTCAGCACCTCTGATTCTATAAAGTTCCTGTTAATGCATGGGTTATACAGTGAGGTGGATTCCAAAATATAAGAGCACTGTCCTGAAACATATGGTACAGTCTACTTCAATGAATCAAAGTAGAGACACACAATGGTACCTTAAAGATTAGAAAATTTCTCACTCTAAAAGTTATTGATGCATTTTTATTTAACATATTAAAATAATCAATCAAAGGTTTAGTTAAATAAGGAAGAAAAACAAAAGTCAGAGATAAAATGTCAGCCATCATCTGAACCTGAACTAGTGCAACAGACTGCATTCCAGAATGCTAAATATTCCCAATGCCCTATAAGAGGATCATTCTCACTCATCCCTGCCTGCCTGAACTCGGGGAGTATATAATATTTGCTTTGTCTAATGGAATATGGGCTGAAGTGAGATGTGTCATTTGCAACAACTTGAAGAGCTGGTGGTATGTGGTTCAATGTGTCTCTTTTCTCTCTGCCATGACAACCAGCAGTGATCTAGATAGAAGCCATCCCACCACTCTAATCATGAAGTAAACATACATGGGCCAGACAGACAGCCAATGTGAAATGGACACATAGGTTGAGCAACAAAGGACCTTTAGCATTTTAAACCACTAAGATATGACCCAGCAATCCCACTCCTGGTCATATACCCAGAGAAAACCATAATTCAAAAAGACACATGCACCCCAATGCTCACTGCAGCACTATTTACAATAGCCAAGACATAGAAGCAACCTAAATGCCCATCGACAGATGAATGGATACAGAAGATGTGGTACATATATACAATGGAATATTACTCAGCCATAAAAAGGAACGAAATTGGGTCATTTGTAGAGACGTGGATGGATCTAGAGGCTGTCATACAGACTGAAGTAAGTCAGAAAGAGAAAAATATCATATATTAACACATATATGTGGAACCTAGAAAAATGGTACAGATGAACTGGCTTGCAGGACAGAAATTGAGACACAGATGTAGAGAACAAACATATGGACACCAAGGGGGGAAAGCGGCGGGGGGTGGGGTGTGTGTGGGGGGGTGTGATGAATTGGGAGATTGGGATTGACAGGTATACACTGATGTGTATAATATGGATGACTAATAAGAACCTGTTGTATAAAAAAATAAATAAAATTAAATTAAAAAAAAAAGATTTTTGGATTCACTTTTTACCATGGCATAACCCAGCCTATCTTGACCACAGGGAAATGGAGACTTGACAGAGAGATTTCAATTGCTTGTCATACCAGCAGGGCCATTTCTGTGAGCAAATGAATGCACCACACTGTTGTTAAATGTTTGATCCATTCAACTTGCATTGTTCTAATTCCTTGTCCACCAAGGAGCCTCTGCTTTTGATTCTTATGATTTGATTTTCCATGGTGGTATAACCTCCAGGGAGAAAAGGGGTTAAACATAACCATATTAATACAGTCTTTGTTTTATTTTGTATTATAATTTATTAACTTTGCCTACTGATTTTATATATCTCTTACGATCTTTGTTAATGTTAGACCACCAGTGAAAGATGTCTATGTTCTTGATTTGCAGACAAAGTCACAGTTTTAAGCAATGCTACCATGTAAAGTATCTCCAAAGACAGTGACCTGACCTTCCAGAGTGACTGTATCTTTCCATTACTACGTGGAAGAGAGTAGGCCACTTTCATCTTTAAACCTACATGTCCATCAACAGAAGAATGGTTAAAAAGATGTCACATACACAGACAGACAGACAGACACACACACACACACACTCTGGAATACTTCTCAGCCATAAAAAAAAATAAAATTTTGCCATTGCAACAACACGGATGGACATGGAGAGTATTATGCTAGGTGAAAAAAGCCAAACAGAGAAGGACAAATACTCTATAATATCACTTATACTTGGAATCTAAAAGATACAACAAACTGGTGAATATAAGAAAAAAGAAATAGACTCACAGATACAGACAACAAACCAGTGGGGAGAGGAACTGGGGGATTAAGAGGTACAAACTATTATGTATAAAATAAACTACAAAGATATATTATTCAACACAGGGAATATAGCCAATATTTTATAATAACTATAAATGGAATATAACATTTAAAAATTGTGAATCACTATATTGTACACCTGTAACTCATATAATATTATACATCATCTATACTTCAATAACAAACAAAAATAAATAAATAAAAATGTTAATTACTATATCCAAACCGAAACCAAGCTGAATTTCTAAACCTCAAATACTGAAAGGCATTTTTGATGTTTTTTGCTGCCTTACCATCTACTTCCAATCTGCTGACCCCTTCTGTGGAAACAGAATTCTCATTAGAATCCAAATCGAGCTCTTCTTTTCCATTACCACTGACTTAATCTGAAGTCTTGCTTGAAATTTTCCAACAGCCTTCTGGCTGGTGTCTCTGTCTTTACTCTTCTCTTTATAATCCATCCTACATATGACTCACAGATGGTCTTTCTAAAGCACAGCTGCAATTATTATTTTCTCTGCCCCAGATAAGCAAATCATCCCCTATTAATCCAACTTCTTCACCCTGATATTCATGTCCTCCCCAGTCTGCCTTCATCTAATCTAAAACATCGCCCTATGTGCTTATCACACATCAATCAAAATGAACAGTTTGTTGTCCACAAATGTGCTTTGGGCTATAGGACATTTAGGGATGTTTTTATATGGTCTAATAGCATTTAGTAATTTTTCTGACATATGTTTTTCTTCTAGTCAGCTCAATCCATGTCCACCCCTCTTGTAAGACTATGCCTTCTTCATCTATCAAGGGGGCTTCAGTAAAAGACAGGAGTCTATCAGCCCTCTTGGTATAGACCTTGACATTTAAACCATTGATCTTGATTCAACAAATGAGGCATGTGGATTCAATCAGGGCATCCTGACCAGAGGAAAGGCTCAGCTCCATCTACATATATGTAGATAATATGATTTCCAAGTAATTATGATATGATTTGTACATATAAAAGAATATGAATTCACTCAGTAACAATTGTTTATTGACTGAAGGAGGTAAAGAGCTGTATATGGAATTGTCCTCTCAAAAGTGGTCAGTGAAGCCTGTGCTAACTTAGACATTTGGATTTGTTTTCCTTCAGTTTCTCAAATGCTACTCAGGGAAAACTGATGAAGATCCATATACCCCTTTGTTTGCTCCTCAACCCTGCAAGCTGCCAGTCTAGAATGATCACACTCTAAAATTCCATTTGTCACAATTCTATCTCCAATGCATGCATCAAATGCTACCTCTTCCTTAAAGTTCTGACTCCTCAGCCTACACCTCCAAACAACCGTCTTATGTGAGTCAAGTGGTTTAGTGGATACAGCACTAAATTCAGTCTTATCTCTGAATCTATACCTCTGTGACCTTGAGGAAATTGTACAACCCATCTAAACCTCTGTTTCTTCCTCTTTAAAATGGAAACAATTAAACATACCTGATGGGTAACATAGGGGGTCTTCAGGAAATATTTGGTCCTTCACCTTTCATTACTGCTATATGGATGACTTACTATTATCTTGCTCTGTAAGCTTTATGTTCCTATGAAACATAACCTATGTTTCACTCTTCCCTAAATTTTTAGCAGAACTGAATATAATTTCTTATATACTAGACACTGAATTAATTAATTGATTGATTGATTAATGTTGAATTTATGTGAAGTGAAATGTACTTTGCATCTTTTTAAGAAAAAACACAGTACATATCACAGAAAAATCTACTGAAGGGGTTCTATAGTTTCCCTTTCATAATAGTTAGCTTTCAAAGGTATCCTGCCTGATTACTTTTATGATGTTTCCTACTTACATTACTCTTTCTTCTAAGAGCACCTCCTTTACCAGTTCCTTGCTGAAAAAGCCAACTTTTTCAGTCCTAAATGATGATTTTCTCCTCAATAACCACTGCTTAAAGGTCTCCCATCAAAACGGCCACTATCTATAAGAAATTAGTTGATCTCCTTAAATAAATTTCACTAAGATTTTTCTTTTTAATCTCAAGTATAGACCTGGAAATCCTGGAGGGCTGATTGAAACACCACAAGGGAGAATGGACAGTTCATGACAGGAACGATTTCAGGTAATTCACGATTTAACTGTTTATAAGAAATCAAAACCATTCTAAACAATGTGAAAGCACCAATAACTTTTGGTGAAAGTACTGTCAAAATCCTATACGTTAAACTACTTCCCTCCAGAGAAAGTAGGCTAGGTTTTCTGCCCAGGGTCTAGGTCTTTCTGCAAGCCACCTGGCCCCGAGGGTTGCAACTGCAACCACATCTAGATATTGCCAAGCTCAAGCTGTCCACCCTGAACCACAGCCCTATAGTTCAGCCTGTCTCTTTTGCTTAATTGAAACTGAACTTGGCTCAGTTAAACATGATGTCTCTTTTGCTCCTTCAGTGGCAACAGGACATACATATTGCAAAGACTTTCCCTGAAGCTCAAAACTCTAAACTCTTGAGTGTTAGTTGACCCCAAAAGAAGTTCTCAGCTTTACCTCGGGGGGATAAGGAAAGAGAAGGGGCTTCGGAGACAAACAGGCCTGATTCCATGGCTAAACCCATCACCATACTAGCTGTGTGATTTTGGGAAAGCGACTTAGCCTCTCTATTCCTATTTCCTCATAGGACTGTTGTGAAGATAGGATTAGATCACACAGTTGATATATTTTTCCAGCTAATGCTGGAAATGTACCCCACTCCTCTCCTCCTACTTTCCTATCATTTCATTCCTTGTGAGAAATAAGAAGGGTGAGTAATCCCATCCCATGGTTCTTTGTCTAAATTCTCTTTCTTCCAGTTGTTAACTACAAAATTATATACAAACAAATTTATTCAATGTTTCCATTCAGTAAGTATGTGAATATCTGCTTGGTGTTAGGGATTGGGTAGGCACTGGTTATTAGAAGTGGGTATCAGTGTGTCAGGAAATATCCAGTCTGATACAAGAGTCAATATTACTGAACTACTGCTGCCACTGTTGCTACTAATGCTACACTACTAGTAGTAGTACTACTACCACTACTACTACTACTACTACCATCACACTACTAGTAATATACTACTACTATTACTACCAGCCACAACAACAACAGCACCGTCTTAATACAATAAGCACTGTATAAGCACAGAGCTAAGAATGCACATATTCATCATTTATTCAATCTCTTGCCTTGTTCATTATTGTATTCCCAACACCTACAAGAGTTCCTGACATTTCTGCAGATAAGGAAATCAAGGCGTCAGCAGAACTATGTTCCTTCTGCAGGCTCTTAGGACACATCCGTCTTCTTGCCTTTTACAGTTTCTAACCCTACTTTGCAGATAAGGAAACTAAGGCTTAGGGAACTGTCCACCACAGTAATTCCCTAAGTGCCATGACAGGAGTATGCTTCTTTCATTATTCAACCTCCACACACACACATGCACACGCACATATTCAGAAACCAAGATTCTGGACACTGGTCTTTAAAATTTTTGAAAGAAAAAAATAGTGTATTTTGGAAACTAGATTAATACAGCAGAACTTGTAATGCTGTAGACAGTAGGCATAGATTATTTCCTTGATCTCCATCTAAAATCCTAGTTATTTATGCAGTCATCCTAATATTACATAACAGATATCACCCTGCAGGTAAGAAATCACTATCTTTGCTCTGTCCTTATACAAGTTTATACAAGTGCAGATAAATGAGAAAATCAAGGTTTTAGATAAAGGGGCTCAAATATACATTTGCATAAATGAAGTGGTGTAGTAAAAGACAGACTCGTTTCTCTGTTGACTTAAATTTTCATACAGAAGAATTTCCCAACCTATGTACTTAGACCATGAACTATATTCAGTGAATCAACTTCCAGAACATGTCCTGTCATGAAGAATTAAGCAAAGCTGCAACTAACATCCCAGAGCTCCAGGGAGAGAAGATTCCAGGAAATGTCACAAATTTGCTTTGTATTTTTGGTTTAGGTTTGAGAAGCTTGGCACTATACACCCTACTAGGCTTTAGGGAATAAGTTAATAAATTAGTAAAATAATTAGTATATACCTTTATCCTTTCTTGAGTTATTGTAAGTACATTACAGTTAGAATCAGGACCTTACACATTTATATTCTATAAATTCAAACTGGAAAAAAAGGGTGAATGAATGAGTGAGTGAATAAATAAATGATCCAACACTTTTTTAAACCTCAGATGGAAATATAGCCTTTCCCCAAATTAAAGTAAGTTGGTAAGGACTGATTAGGACTGTAAGAAGTTTTGGGGATTTTAAATCTCCTGTGCTGATCTGAACTGCATACCGGAATTATATCCAACTCAGACAGTCAGCACATGTAATGTTGTTACCCATATGTCAAGAATTTCTCTACTTTCTTATTAATAAGACAACCGAGGATTATAAATGCTATTTTTTCCTTCTAAACCATCTTTTATTTTGTTTTTTCCTCTAGGATCTACTGCAAAGATAAAAATCTACCCTTTGTTTGATCTGCTACCCAGGGAAAGAGTGTTTATATATCTTTTTCTTCCATATTGCATCTGAAAAATCATGAAAGTAGCCAGATAAGCTGTATTTCTTCAAGCAATATTTTCAATGTTTCTTTCCCATATTTTCAATGACTATGAAGTGAAAGCTAAGCGATATATTAGTGATAACTAAGTGCTTAGAAGCAGAGGCTTTTAGTGGAACAAGTATGTAAGTTTTGGACAAAATATTCATTGACTTTCAAACTCTAGATGCTTTTACATATTTGTAATTAAATGTCCTCTCTTTTGATCAGACTAGTCAATGCAATATTATGAAGAATTCTGAAACACTTCCAGAGCAATTTAGACAAAGCAGATATGTCAATGAACAATTTAGTTATTGCTTCTGTTCTGTTTACTATAATTACATATTTGGAGACTAAAGAATTAAAGACAAATTTTTCTAAAAAGGAAAACATGAATAGCCTAAAGATCTCAAGACCTTTCTTTGTTTCTCAAGTTTATCAGAATTGCTTACATTCTAGAACAACCTTTCTTTTTCTAGTATTACCTTAGATCAAAAGTACATGGACTTCAGATACCCTTTTGCCCTCGAGTGCTGTTTATCTAGGATAACATGCTTTCCTTATGATTACAGGCACAGCGTTATCTTTTGGGGGAAAAAATATGGGACAACATCCAGAGAATGAGTTTATAGTAAAGCTATCAACCAGAATATAAGCCCACACCAGATGCCAAAGAATAATAAAAACAGCAAATACACCGTACTGATTATGCATTATTCCAAGCACTTCATATATATAACCAAATTTTATATACTTTCCTTCTCTGCAGAACAATTTTTGGTCTGTGGCTTGTGTCCCTGACATATAGTCTACATAGAAAGTAGCCTGGAGCCCTCATGTCAGAGAAATGAAAACTCAGAGAACTGAGTTGACCCACTGAATTCATCTAGTTCCTTGATAAAGAATACCTCTTTGAAAAGAAGAAGACCCATATTCTTAATTGCTTGTTTCATCATAAGTAGAAAGATGGTCTTTGACCAAAGTCAAGTGCAAGGCTAGACCTACTGCACATGTACATGGAGACATGAACAAGGACCTTTTCCAAGGCTGCCAACACTGTCCTATTCTGGCAGCCTTCAATCCAGCCCTCTGGAGCTTGCATGCTCTCTTTTGTCTGAGCTCTGGGGTGGTTCCCACCATGGGCACTTCTCTTTCATCCATGCAGCTTGGACCAATGCCCATCCTAACACACCCACAAAATAAGAATCCTTATACCTGCCCCACCGACATACACGAAGGATCCAACCCAAATTGATAAGGGGGCTGCGGGATGAATTGGGAAGCCTTTCTGGAATTGTTGACACTTCAATTTAGCCTTGAAAGACAAGTAAAGATTGGCCAAAGGAAAAGGAGAAAGGGAGTTTCAAGAGGAGAACAGGGCATCTTAAAAGGCAGTGATGGGCCTCCCTGGTGGCGCAGTGGTTGAGAGTCCGCCTGCCGATGCAGGGGATACGGGTTCGTGCCCCGGTCTGGGAGGATCCCATATGCCGCGGAGCGGCTGGGCCCGTGAGCCATGGCTGCTGAGCCTGCGCATCCGGAGCCTGTGCTCCGCAACGGGAGAGGCCACAACAGTGAGAGGCCCGCATACCACAAAAAAAAAAAAAAAACAAAAAAAAAAAAAAAAAAAAAAACAAAAACAAAAAAAAAGGCAGTGATGCCCGAGAAAGGGTGGAATGTCTGAGGAAAGTTAACATTTCTAGGAACAAGAGATCAACCTGTGTCTTCCTTGATAAAGTAACTTTTACCAGGGGGCCTCCTAGAGAAAATGTACTAAAACCTGTTGATGTGTGACTCTCACAATGGCATAATGATATGTATTATTAAAGGCCCAAGTCAAATGCCACCTACTCTGGCAAACTTTGGAGAAGAATTCCTCCCACCCCCGCACTTGCTTCTCTGCTCAGACCACTGTCTGACTCATATAGTGAGATGTGCACAATGTGTCTCTTTCCTTAGATCACGAACTACTGGGAGGCAGCAACAGTCCTCCCACCACAACATGGACTGACCTTCCGGAATCCGTGCCTACACTCTAGCTTTCCTTCCTGTTACGAGGGAAGACAAGGCTCTACTGCTCTCAGAGACAGTCCCTCCACTTATATTCTGGATTTCATGTCTCATCTACTTGAGGACGTTGTTCCCACAGAAGTCTACCTCCCACCTTGCAGCAATCATTACTCATCCTCCATACTTCTCTGCGTACAAAAATATTGAGTTGCCTTTCTTTGACCCTTGTGTCCCTCTGCCTACAGCTGGGCTCCTCGCTCTTTGTCACAGCACTCCCCCAAAGTCATCTGTGCATACTGTCTGCATTTCCTCAACTCACATTTTATCTTCAACCCACACATACACTTACATCCCAATCATTCCATTAAAACTCTTCTGACAAGGTCAACGGCAGCCTCCACCTTGCCAAATCCAAAGACCATGTCTTTGCTTTCATCTCAGTCTCTCAGCAACATTTCATATTGCTAGCTCCTCTTTTCTTATATACATTCTCTTGGATGGTGTGGCATCCAGAGTGTCCAAACTCTCCTTCTACCTCACTGGCAGCTCTCTCTGAATTTTCTTTACCGACTCTTCTTCAGCACTGGACCCCAAATGTTGCAATAACTCAGTTCAATCCTGAGACCTCTTCTATCTTCTGTCTCTGATGTTTATCTCACCCTGGTCCATGAGTCATTCTATCTCAATACTGTTGAGTCTCACATTTATGTCTACAGTAGTGGCTGCTCCCTTCAGGATATTTATACAACTGTCTACCTGGGTATCTAATAGATTTCAAATGGAACAAGATTTGTTTTCTTACTTTTAAAACTGGTTTTCTTTTTCCCAGACTTCCCCCTGAGTAAGTCCCAAGTCTAAAGCCTGGAGCCATTGGGATTTCAGTCTTCATCTCAACATTCACATCAACTCTATCGGCAGGCAATGGTGGCTCTACCTTCCAAATACTTTTTTAAATCGCTACATTCTTTGCATCTCCACTGGCACCATTATAGGCCCAGCAACCAGCAACTCCTACATGGAATTTCCCCCATCTAGTCTTCTTCAGTTCTTGTTCCTCTAACAATTCATTTTTTATATATCAGGTAGCAGGGGCTTTCAAGATGTAAATCAAGTTATGCTACAACCCTGCACCAAACCGTCCACTACCTTCCTTAAAGACCCTCTAAAATCGAAACCCCTTTCTATCTAGCTCTTCCAGTACACTGCATATTCTCCCTCCCCATCTCTCTCTTCCTCTCCCCACTCCCTCTCCTTCTCTCTCTCCCATCCTCACCCCCTGCATACTATAGGCTTGTTCCTAATCTCATTCCCCTTGAGGACCTTTGCAGTTGCCACAGCCACTGCCTGAACAGTATGCTTCATCATTAGTATCTCAAGTCAAATGTCACATCTTGGAAAGGTCTCCCTAACCACCCAACCAAAACACAGTATTACATTACAGTAGTTTTTCTTCTTAGCACTTAGCACCATAAATTTCTTACCTCTCTTTGTTTTCTTGTGAAGTCCGCTTTTATCCACTAGATTATAAGCTTCATGCATCTCTTGTTCTCTGAATATCTCATGCACATAGAACAGTACTTGGCACATAAACACTGTTCAATAAATACTTGTTAAATGAATGAAAGGATACATTTGTCTAGAAAGACAAAGAGTAGGTACAATGTGGTACCGGAAGTCAAGAGGGAGGGTTGGCAAAGTAGTGTGTCTCAAGGACTCAGGGCATCCTTGACCTGGAGTTTATACCAAGAGTGTCCACAGGTCAGCTTGACTTTGGACCACTAGGTGGGCTGTGTGGTGTCCTCAGGCAATTCCAGCAGAGAATGAGTCACAATGGTCCCTCTCAGTAGCCATACCCTGTGCCCACTCCCGCCAATTACTCAGCTTCAGCTCTAAGCACAGTACTGTAATTACACCTGTTACTAATTAAAGGACAAAATAAATGTGAAGTGCCAGTGAAATACTGCACAGGAGTAAAGCAGTAATTATATTTATTGTATAATTTCCATTTGGCAATTATATTGATTGTACAATTGAACATACTGCATAATGGTGATAATTACAATTGTTAACGTTTTCTGCTGGGAAGAATCCAAGTGGGTAAACAGGTTGCTCTGAGTTACTGACAATCTGAAGGGGGAGTCTGGAGTTCCTCTTTATTTCTTAGACATATCGATCACAGACATTCCCTCGTGAAATACTGAAGTTTGAAAAACAGACCTTTCATGTTTTGAGGAGGAAAATCAATTTGAACCTTTCAGTATTTTGCATTGATGGAAACAGATAAATGCAAAGAAAAATCAAACCCAGAGGAAAAAAAAGGGAAGGTGTTCTTACGTCAGAACTGAATTGGCAACGAGTCTCAACCACAGAACCAGAGGTAGGGAGGAAGCAAATCCCAGGGCATAAGAAAATGGGCACCAGCTGAGGCCCGAGGGCAAATCAGTCCTTCTTGGTGGGTCACATTAGCATAAAAGATCTCACACCAGAGTGGCCTGAACGAAGGATGAGAACAGTGCTCAGTAAGAGAGCACACAGGCCAAACCATAAGCCCTTTGAGTTCTCCTTTCTCACTCAGAAAGAAGAAATACATAGTAGTTTTACAACGTACAATGAACATGTCTTTGGTTGAGTCACCTTCATAAAATGAATCTTGGTAGTATACATATATTTGATATTGTATTTTCTGTACATTATTACTGGGTCCTGGCAGAGGAAGGAAGGGGATTAGAAGTCACCTAGTTTGTGCTTTTCTCCATCACATGGCTTTGGAATGTGAACCATTATGGAGATCAGTATAGTCAGCAATGTAATAGCTATGGCAAGGAGTAGGTGATGAACTCTACAGAGTCCTGGCTGAACAGTGGAGGAGCAGGTGAAGGAGAGACTAGAATTATACTTACACATAATTGACAAAGGAGGCTTAGACTCATCATAAAACCATTGCTGTTCATTTGACAGCCATGGGCCTGCTTATAAGTAGATGCGCTAACATTAATTCATTTAAGAAATACTGTGACTTAGATAGAATTGGTATTTCCTGCATTTTACAGGATAACAAATTTAAGGTTTCAGCAGATACTGTGCATTGTTACCCAAGTCCATTAAATCCTGAACAAAGCTGCACCCATGTACTCAACCTGCTGCAAAGAGACCACCAGCTCCAGCTCAGGGGTAAATCTGGATTCATCTAACCAACAGAGTATCTCACTCTGTTTTCATCAATCAGAGCAATGTAACTACTCTTGCAAGTGACTCGCTGGGGTGATACGTGACCCAGATATGACCAACATCATGAAAGGAAATCCTGGGGGTGAGGCGCTGTGGGAAAGAAGTTCTCAGTCTTACGAAGGATACAGCAGAAAAGACATGTCTGTTGTCCCTCCACTGGAGCTGGTTATGTCTGTGTGTAATGCCTGGTCCTGTAGAGCCAACATGTGTCCATGAGGGTGAAAAGATGAGAACAAAACTGAGATACTGAGGATGGAAGGACAGATGGTTGGGAAGAAAACCTAGATCTTAGGTATTATCGTGGAGCCACTGAATTAACCAGCCCAGAACCACTCTGCCTCTATGTGCCATTGTTAAAGGCATTTTCAGGAGCGTTTTCTCTGCTTCGTGGCTGAAAGCTCCCTCACTGGTCCAGAGGCACAGAGAGGTAAACTGATTCATTCAAGGTCAGGGAGCAAGTAGGAAACCTTGTCCCTGAAGAGTGAAATCAATAACTCCCAACTTTCCACTTCTTCAATTTCTGGGGGAAAAAAAATGAGGAAGGGATGTTTGGATATGTATAGAAGCAAGAATCATATCTTTTTGCCTATATTTCTATCAAAATATGACTACTTTGGGGGATTAAATAGAACCATAAACTACCTTGCATATGGGAAAACACCATACATTTTACCAAATTCGTAAAAGAAAGCTTAGTTTATCTGTTTTAATTAAAAACTAGTAACCATTACCTTATTTGTAAATTTTTAAAAATCTTATGTGAACATTCCAAATTTGGATTTTTTTTCCTGCTTGAGAAGCAAAAAATTTATAAATGATAATATGAAAGTAAGTTAATATTATTTCGTGACAATGTGCTAAGCTCTTTGAGGATGCTCTAATGTGACCCTCTCAGCAACATCATAAGGTAGGTATTATCATTATCTCCTTTTATTAACAAGTTATTGGGCAAAGCGGTTTTGTCCAAGGAACTTATCCTGCAATCACCAGTCAGCACCTTTGTTCCAAAGTCCTTGCTCTCAACTGCATGCTATATTGTTTCCCATTTAAAAATCTTCTATCGTGGGCTTCCCTGGTGGCGCAGTGGTTGAGAATCTGCCTGCCAAAGCAGGGAACGCGGGTTCGAGCCCTGGTCTGGGAGGATCCCACATGCCGCGGAGCAACTAGGCCCATGAGCCACAACTACTGAGCCTGCGCGTCTGGAGCTTGTGCTCCGCAACGGGAGAGGCCGCGGCGGTGAGAGGCCCGCGCACCGCGATGAAGAGTGGTCCCCGCTCGCCACAACTAGAGAAAGCCCTCGCACAGAAACGAAGACCCAACCCAACCAAAAATAAATTAATTAATTAATTACTTTAAAAAAAAATCTTCTATCTTGCCTTAAAAAAAATTTAAGTATATACTTAACACATACAATCACATTTTTTTTTTTTTTGCGGTACGCGGGCCTCTCGCTGTTGTGGTCTCTCCTGTTGCGGAGCACAGGCTCCGGACGCGCAGGCTCAGCGGCCATGGCTCACTGGCCCAGCCGCTCCGCGGCATGTGGGATCCTCCCGGACCAGGGCACGAACCCGTGTCCCCTGTATCGGCAGGCGGACTCTCAACCACTGCGACACCAGGGAAGCCCACAATCACATTTATTAAGAAAACTTCAGAAAAAAGACAAATTTTAAAAGGTCAGGATTATTATTATTATTATTATTGAATCATTTCTTATATATTTTCTCATGAATAGGGCCATTCAAAACTATTATATTTATATAAAACTTAGTCATTTTCAAAATTTGCCATTTCATTGTGGGCACATCTAGTTTACTTGATTTTTCCACTACTTTTGAAATTTAGCACAATATCCTAAAGTAGCTTTTTTAAATGAAGTTTAATCTTCAAAATAATTTCTGAAAATGTACATTCAGAAAGGCCACCTAAGTAAAGGACTGTCAATGACAGACTATGTCTTTTCAATAAACTTAAGTATATGCCAGAGTCCGTGTCCCAGCAACCTTCATAATGGGCTTCCTCAGAGATATGGTCAGCCTCAATATTGATGCTAGTAAACATATAAGAAAACCAGCAAGGAAGGGAATTCCTTGGAGGTCCAGTGGTTAGGACTCTGCCCTTTCACTGCAGGGGCCTGGGTTCGATCCCTGGTCAGGGAACTAAGATCCCACAAGGCGCACAGTTCGGCCAAAATCTTAAAAAAAGGAAAGAAAAGAAAACCTGCTCATAGAAAAACCCAGCACTACAGGCTGTGGTTTGAAAATGATGGTAACAAACCCTGGGTTTTATTATTCTCATTCTCAGTCAAACTTCTGTTTCCTCCAACAGCAAACGCTGAAAACTTTTATCTCACAATACAGTTTCAGGACATACGTGATTAGTAGCAAAACATGGATTCTGGAAATACCTTTAAATGTGTCCACGAAGAAATTTAAAATAACTGTTAAAAATTAATAAATACTGTAAATAAAGTTTTCATAGTCATGATATAAATATCCAGAGGTGAGGATGTCTTCATGACATGTCAGAAGCCAATTAAAACTGTCTCACCTCAAGAGGACAGCAAATAAGAGCATTAGGAGTAAGTCATTTTTTGTCTTAAGTCATTTCACCATATCTACTCACAGCCTTAGAAACATGTCAGTCCATATATATGTATTTTCTAGTTCCATCACATGCATACTAAGAAATGCTTAACATCTGGGGTCTAAAACAGTATCGCATCCTGGGTTTCCCTAGTGGCGCAGTGGTTGAGAGTCCGCCTGCCGATGCAGGGGACGCGGGTTCGTGCCCCAGTCCAGGAGGATCCCACGTGCCGTGGAGTGGCTGGGCCCGTGGACCATGGCCACTGAGCTTGCGTGTCTGGAGCCTGTGCTCCGCAGCGGGAGAGGCCACAACAGTGAGAGGCCCGCGTATCGTAAAAAAAAAAAAAGAAAAAAAAATCGCATCCTGAGCATTTTATTTATTAATTTATATTTTGCACTGAGCTAAATACATGAAAATAAACTGAATTATAGTACATACTTACAAAAAGGTCTCCAGGTGTAGGATGAGGGCCTACATTGGACCCTGACCTACTGGAAATAAGATCTGATAAAATATTTATGATGCTCATGACATGAGGGCAAACTGGGACTTGGCAAAATGATTACCATTTCTCCCATGTGTCTTCATAAATGGGTTTGCCTGTGTTTCAACTGAATCTACCATGTGGAGAGAAACAACAATCTCACAGGCCACAAGGCCAATGTTCTAAAGCCTCAGAATTTCCTACAAAAGGGACTTGAATGTCCAGAAAGTCTATAATATACAAAGATGTATTTTATATATATTTTTTATATATATATAATCTCATATAACATATATATATATCCATAGATATTATTATATCTCTATATATCCATAGATATATATTATAAACCATAGATATATAAGTCCATAAATGTTTGCCCAAATATGGATCACTCTGTGACTTCTAAGTAACCTGGTCAACATTAGCCCCAAAATAGAAAGGGCTTAATCATGACCACAACCAGATATTAATCACGTGCCTGTGCATCCACTCTGCTCTTGCATTCTGGTTGCAATACATAATGGACATGTGCACATATGTCATGCAGACTTGTTGGTTTCATGTTAAAATTCTGAGGTGTTGGTGGAAGTGGGCCTCAGAGGGTCACAGACTAACTTCTTCTGTCAGTGGACAGAACTGGTTCATAGTTGCCCAGCTCCTGTAGGAAGAAGCTTTTTTTTTTTTTTTTTTTGCAGTACGCGGGCCTCTCACTGTTGTGGACTCTCCCGTTGTGGAGCACAGGCTCTGGACGTGCAGGCCCAGTGGCCATGGCTCACGGGCCCAGCCACTCCGCGGCATGTGGGATCCTCCCGGACCGGGGCATGAACCCGCGTCCCCCGCATCAGCAGGCAGACTCTCAACCACTGCGCCACCAGGGAAGCCCTAGGATGAAGCTTTTCTTAAGGTGATTCCAGGTACTGGGCATGACTGAAGAAAAGTTAACCATCACTTCAGTGAGGACAGCAAATATGCTTCTCCTCTGATTCGTGTTGCATGCCTTTTTATTGGTGAGGATTTAAGTAGGTATGTGTGGACGTGTGAGAAAGAGAAATGAGATACTGTCTGTCCTTTAACAATTCTCTATGAGTTATAATCTCTTTGGAGTTCTGCACGCTTCTGCTAAAGACAATATCTTGTTTTTAAGCAACTAATTCTTGAGTCAGTTATTTACTAAGGTGATTCTTAACAATTTCATGCCCATAGAGACATTCAGACATGAAGTGATAAGGTTTCTGCTGCTACCCAGTGACAGAGAACTAGAGATATGCAAAATAGTTGATACATCTGTGAGGAAGCTCACCTTTTCAAAGACTATTTTAAAAATAAAGGTATATGATGCCAGTTAGAGACTGGGTAATATAGGGTCATAAACTAGATGAAACTCTTTGGATTGGGTGATAAATCTATACCTGACCTTATTTTATTCTTTATTAAAATACCACCAATAACAAGATGTAAAGATGTGATAATGCAGCCTTTGAGCCTTTTCAGAACTGATTTTGAAAGATCCTGAGCCAACGCTAACATTTAGTAGAATACCTAGACAGCCAGCTTGCCTGCCCCACACGTTTTTGCTTCTGCATTAACTGATGAAACACGCATTCCAGTAATATCTTCTTCAGTGTAGGCTAGTGAAGTAACAAGGAGATCATGCATGTGGGTGCAAATAAATGTTTATTCCTATGTAGCATATTCCCAGTCCAATAGGCTGGAGTACGCAAGGAGTAAAATAATGCATTTTATTTGAAAAATTGATTTCAATTTAGAATTCTTTTGACCATTAACACAAACTTAACTGTGCTCTTTAGAGATTAACTGGACACTGATGATCCATCTGCAGAGAAAGGTTTGAGGAGGATCAGAGACAGAAAGACAGGAAAGAGTGGGGCGAGTTAAAGGTTAGCGGAGGCAAAGCCAATCCCTTAACTTCCAAAAAAACACTATGCCTTAAAACAACAATTGGGGGGACTTCCCTGGTGGCGTAGTGGTTAAGAATCCGCCTGCCAATGCAGGAGATGCGGGTTCGAGCCCTGGTCCAGGAAGATCCCACATGCCGTGGAGCAACTAAGCCCGTACGCCACAACTACTGAGCTTGCACTCTAGAGCCCGCGAGCCACAACTTCTGAGTCCACGTGCCACAACTACTGAAGCCCATGAGCCTACAGCCCGTGCTCCACAACAAGAGAAGCCACTGAAATGAGAAGCCCACGCACTGCAGCGAAGAGTAGCTCCCACTCACCACAACTAGAGAAATGCTGCGTGCAGCAACAAAGATCCAACACAGCCAAAAAAACCCACAAAAAAACAAAAAGCAATTGGGCAGATGCTTTAATGTCTTACATTTCTTTTGTAATTTCCTAGCACATGATTGGGTATGTGGTAAATGTTCAGTAAGAGGTTGGGGTTTTTTTCTTTTTTTTTTTTCTTTCTTTTTTCTTTCTTCTCTTTCATTTCATTACTCTCTCGCAAGAAAGAGCCTGATGAGAAAGCTGTAAGACTTTGAGCCACAGGTGGTCCTGAGCCTGGATCTCCCTGAGGCTGGCCTCTTCTTTTCATTTATAACAAACTCTGTTTCCAGCCTCTTAAATAGTTATTTACTGATCTCTCCCAAAGGGTCACAGGTAATAGGCTCAAGATGCTGCTGCATTTTACTCACACTGTGTAAAGCACTCGAAAATGCCCTGTCAATTAATTAGCAGCTTCATTGGAATGAAATTATGTAACTAAGCATCTCATTTCAAATTAGCAATAAATGTTTACCAGCTCACAGGAATGAGGCTTTCAAGGGGCCTTCATCCAGACCTTGTTGGTTTTGACAGGAAGTCAGTGTCTCTCCATCCTTTTTCTAGTAAGAGATGCAGGATTTTAATGAATCCCAAAGATAAGTTCCATAAACCAGTCAGATGCCAATTATTTACATTATGCAGGAGCTGGTGACTTCCCAAAAGAACATATTCTTCCTTTGGGCAAGTCTATTTACTAGGTTCCCAAGGAATTCATTTGTTTCCAGAAGGTGAATGGCAAATATATTTTTATCAACTCAGTGCTTGCAAAATATCACAAGGATTGTGTTTGGTTTTTTATATATTAAAAATCAATTGCTATATTATATATAAATAGGAATTTTAAGTTGTTCTATTATTAAAGACCTCTGGCTTCTTTCAGCACCGTTTCAAGTGTTTTTAAGTATTTCCCTATCATGGTGGATACTGCTAATTTCCCCCAGTAACCACTCTCTGCATATCTCTTCTAAATGGAACCCCTTCCTCTATGACAGTCTTAACCTGGCCATTTGATCAAGTCCTTGCCAATGGAACATAAGTACCTGGAAGGATGTGTGCAACTTTCACATCATTTTCTTAAGAGCCACTTGCCTGCCCTCAACTTCTTATCTTTGCCCCTCGTAGAAAGGAGATATTGTTCCAGTGAGCCAGGATTGACTCTGTGGATGAGGAAAACTCCTTGTGGAATAACAGGACAATTAGATAAAGGAACTTGAGCCCTTCAACAACTGTGTAGAGAATGCCACCATCTTCCTGGCCTGCCCTCCTTTCTTTAGATCACAGTTTCTGAAACTTGGCACTATTGTCATTTAGGTGGAATAATTCTTTATTATGAGAGAGTGCTCCAAGCGTTGTAGGAAGTTCAGTAGCATCCCTGGATACCAGTGACTCCTTTCTCGCTAGTTGTGGCAACCGTGAATGTCTCCAGATGTCGCCAAATATCTGGGGCAAAATTTGCCCCCAGATGAGAACCACTGCTCTAAACAGTTCAATGAGTGAATAACCTTTTATCTTATTCAATCCTCTGTATTCTTGGGTATATTTGTTATAGCAGCTCAAACTAGCAGTTCTCAAAGTGTGGTCTGCAGAGAACCTTTTAGGGACTCTGTGAGGTTAAAACTATTCCCATAATAATGCTAAGATGTAACTTTTCCCTTTCACTGTCTTGACATTTGTACTGATAATGTAAAAGCAATGTTTGATAAAAATGTTGCCTGCCTAGTATAAATCAAGGCAGCAACAGCCATTTGTACTAATATTCATCATATTCTTTAAAGCTATGTACTTTTCGGAGGAATGCCATTTCCATTTAAGAATGTCCTTGATGTAGGGCAATAAGCCTTACTTTTAATAAATCTCAACTACTGAGTATAAATCTTTTAAATATTCTATGTAATAAAATGAGAGTTATGCACAAAACACTTCTAATAGACACAGAATTGTGATTGTTGTCTCAAAAGTACTTATGCAATTGAGTTGCAAACTGAACTAGCTACTTTTTTCATGTGACACTATTTTACTTGACAGAGTGTTTGATGGACAGAATAAGGTTTTTCAAACTAGGATATATAGCAGATACTTTCTCAAGAAACAATGAAGTGAGCCTGTCATTTCAGAGAAAACAACTGAGACTATGTTAATCACTAGTTGTTGCTAACGATAAAATTCAAGCAATCAAGTGAAAATTAGAATTTTGGAAAACTTGTATTCACCACCATGAGTTTGCCATCATAAGACATTTCTGACGCGATTGGTGGTCAGATCAATTTAAAATTTTTTCATAGTATTATATAATCATGAGTCAATATTTAGAAGATCTACTTAACTCAATAAAGTAATATTTTCCAAATGAACGATACATGATGTCATGGAATGATGTGCAGGTAAAAGACTCATTCACAGCAGAGTATTGATCAATGGATTTTAATGTCACGGCATATGAAAGTTTATATACTTTCAGATTTCACATTGCCATTAATGTTAAGAACTACTACGTGTTGAGTTAGGGTGTCTATTAAAAAACATGAAAAATCATTTGATTTGGCCACAAAAATAATCCTTCTTTTTCCAAACACATATTTGCATGAGGTCAGTTTTCCTCATATACTTCCACCAGCCCAACGTAAGACAAGGTATTGATTACAGAAGCAGATATAAGAATCTAGGTGTCTTCTACTAAGGCAGACATTGAAGGGATTCACAAAAAGAGAGAGCAATACCATAGCAGGCTAGCAAGATGGTGGAATAGGAAGCCCCAGATCTTCCTTCGTCCCACAGAGATACTTATTCAGAAACAATACACAGACCAATATCCTTTGTGAGAAATCTGGGAAACAGTTATGAATCTCCTGCTACCCAGACTGCACAAAACCAGCTACAGTGAAACCAACAGGAAAATCTGTGGCAACTTCTTGACATAGTCCCTCTCCCTGGCATAGTATTACATGATTGGGAGGAAACTACCAGCTCCTGGCTTCTTCCTGGGGAGGAAAAGATAAGACTGGACCATATGTCCAACATTCTGACTTTCATGGGAGGATCAGGGGAGTCTGCCTGAGGAGTGGCTGCTATCTCACCTGTCTCAGAGCACAGATGGGACTCCAGATGCCTGGAGGCTGCTGAGAGCTTAAAAGAGCTGAGCAGTGTGCTGCTGACTCAGAATACCCATGGTACAGCAGACAGACACCACAGGGAATAGGGATTATAAGCTCCTGAAATACGCAACCAGCAAATCCCTCTAACTAGGAATCTTCACGCACAAATCCAGGGAAGATACATCCACATAAAAGGCTTGAAAAGCTCTCAGAATCTCTAGGCAGGCTGATTGGTGAAGGTCTCCCCCTGTAAAAAGCTAGTATATAAAGGAAGAGAAGTGGTTGCTTTTTCAAATGTGCAGATACCAACACAAAGAATGTAAAGAAGCAAAGGAAAATGGCCCAGGCAAAGGAACAATATAAATCTATAGAAACTGATCCTACAAAAAAATAAGATATATGAATTACCTGACAAGGAATTCAAAACAACAGTCATAAAGATGCTCAATGAGCTCAGGAAAACAATGAATAAACAAAATGATAATTTCAACAAAGAAAAATATATTTTAAAAGAACCAAAGAGAAATTGGGGGGCTGAGAATTGCAGTAACTGAACTGAAAAATTAACTAGAGGAGTTCAACAGCAGACTTGAACACAGAGAAGAATCAGAGAACTCAAAAGCAAGTCATTTGAAATTATCCAGAGGGGCAAAATAAATATAAATAAGAATGAGTGAGAAAACCTAAATCCTATAAGGATTCCCATAGTTTGTTTATTAGTCCCAGAAAGAAAGAAAAGACAGAGAGAAAGGTGCAGGAAGCTTATTTAAATAATGGCTAAAAACTTCCCAAATCTGGAAAGGAAACAGACATCCAGATTCCAGAAGCCTAAAAATAAATCACAATTAAGATCCAAAAAAATCCACACTGAGACAATTTACAAATTGCCAAATGTCAGAAACAAAGAGAATTTTGGAAGTAGCAAAAGAAAAGAAATTTGTCATGTGCAAGGGAACCACATAAAACTATGAAAGGATTTCTCAGCAGAAGGCTTTAGGTCAGAAGGAAGTAGGATAATATCTTCAAAATGCTAAAAGAAAAAAAAAAACTGCCGACTGAAAATACCATGGCTGGGCAATAAAAGAAAGAAAGAGAGAGAGAGAGAGAGAAAGGCTGAGGAAGTTCATCACAACTAGACCTAGTTTATAAGAGTGCTAAAGGGAGTTCTTCAAGTTAGAACAAAGGACACTAAACAGCAACATGAAAGCATGTATGAAAGTATCAATATAAAGTTTGCAAGTAAATTTAAATACAAAGACAAATACAAAATACTGTAATACTGTAACGGGGATGTATAAATCACTTTTAATTTTGGTATAGAAGTTAAAAGACAAAAGATAAAGCTAACTATATTGAAATATGTTAATGGATACACAATACAAAAGAAGGTAATTGGTGGAACTTCCCTGGGGGTCCAGTGGTAAAGAATCCACCTTCCAATTCAGGGGACGTGGGTTCGATCCCTGGTTGGGGAACTAAGATCCCACATGCTGCGGGGCAACTAAGCCCGTGTGCCACAACTATTGACCTCATGCACCTCTATGAGAGCCCATGTGCCAAAAACTACAGAGCCCACATGCTCTGGAGCCTGCGTGCCACAACTAGAGAGAGAAAACCCACACACCACAACTAGAGAGAAGCCCGTGCACTGCAACTAGAGAGAAATCCAAGCAGACTGCATGCCATAGCGAAGAGATCCCGCATGCCTCAAAAAAGATCCCACCATGGGATATCACCTCATGCCTGTTAAAATGGCTATTATCAAAAAGACAAGAAATAACAAGTGTTGGTGAGGATGTAGGAAAAAGGGACCTCTTGAACACTGTTGGTAGAATATAAATTAGTGCAGCCACTATGGAATATAGTATGAAGGTTCCTTAAAAAATTAAAAATAGACCTACCATATAATCCAGCAATTCCTTTTATCTGAAGAAAACGAAAATATTAAATCAAAAGATACATGTTCACTGCAGCATTATTTACAATAGCCAAGATATGGAAACAACCTAAGTGTCCATGGATAGATGAATGGATAAAGAAAATATATAGACACAATAGAATAGTGTTCATCCATAAAAAAGAATGAAATCTTGCCATTTATGTCAACATGGATGGAGCTTGGGGGCATTATGCTAAGTGGAACAAGTCAGAGTAAGACAAATACCATATAATCCCACTTATAAGTGGAATCCTAAAATAAATAAATAAATAATAAAACAAGTTCATAGATACAGAGAACATTTGGGTGCTTGCCAGAAGTGGGAGGTGGGGGGGGTGTAAAACAGATAAAGGAGGTCAAGAGTTATAAACCTCCAGTTATGAAATAAATAAGTCAGTGCAATGTACAGCATCGTGACTATAGTTAACGACACTGTATTGCATATTTGAAAGTTGCGAAGAGGCTAGATCTTAAAAGTTCTCATCACAAGACAAATAAATTTTTTCTGTAACTATGTAACATGACAGATGTTAACTTATTGGTAATCATTTCACAACATATATGAATATCGAAGTATTGTATTGTATACCTGAAACTAATGTAATGTTATAGTTCAATTATACCTCAATTAAAAAAATCAATGAAACACAAAGGAAAAGAAGAGAGCAAGAGAGGAAAAGAGAGACAAAAGAGCTACAAGACAGAGAGAAAACAACTAAATGTCAATAGTAAGTCTTTCCCTAACAACAATTATTTTAAATGTAAATGGATGAATCTTCCCAATTAAAAGACATAAAGTGGCTGAATGGATAAAAACAAAACAGAGCAAGATCCAATTCTATGCTGTCTATAAGAGGCTTATTTTAGACTTCAGGATATATATAGTTTGAAAGTAAAAGGATGGAAAAGATATTCCATGCAAATGGTTTCCAAAAAAGAGCAGAAGTCTCCATACTTTATCAGACAAAATAGACTTTAAGTCAAAAACTGTCAGAAGAACAAAGGGACAATATATAATGATAAAAGGTTCAACTCATGAGGATTAAATAACAATTATAAATATATATGCATCCAACATGAGAGCATCTAAATATATGACAACAGTATTGACAGAATTGAAAGAAGAATTAGACAACACAAAAATAATAGATTTCAATACCCTGCTTTTTAATGACATACAGAACATCCAGACAGAAAATCAATAAGGAAATTGATGATTTGACCAACACTATAGACCAAACTGACATATACTGAACTTTCCACCCAAGAGCAGCAGAATACAGGTCCTTCTCAAGGACACACAGAACACTGTCTAGGATATATCACATATTAAGTAAAAAAACAAATCTTAACAAATTTAATAAGATTAAAACCATGCCAAGTATCTTTTCCAGCCACATGTAATGAAACTAAAAATCAGTATATAAGGAAAACTGGAAAATTCACAAATATGTGGAAATTTAACAGTATACTGTTAAACAACAAATGGGTCAAAGAAGAAATAAAAAGTGAAATCAAAATATACCTTGAGACAAAAGAAAATTGAAACACAACATAGCAAAACTTATAGGATGAAGCAAAATCTGTACTGTACTAAGCAAGGAATTTACAGCAATAACATCTACAATAAAGAAGAAGAAAGATCTCAGATAAACAACTTAACTCTGCACCTCAGGGGACTAGAAAAAAAATTAGGAAGCCAAGCTCAAAGTTAGCAGAAGAAAGGAAATAAGAAAGATTAGAGTAGAAATAAATAAAATACAGAATATAAAATAAGTAAAACTAATATTTTTTGAAAAGATCAAAAAAACTGACAAAGCTTTCCCCAGATTAAGATAGAGAAGACTCAAATAAAATGAAAAATGAAAGATTAGCCACTACCAATGCCACCAAAATAAAAGAACAATTATACACCAACAAACTGTATAAACTAGAAGAAATGGAAAAATTTCTAGAAAAAACCAACCTACCATGATTGAATCACAAAGAAATAAAAATCTGAACAGATCTATAACTAGTAAGAAGATTGAATGAGTCATCAAAAACTCCCTAAGAAAGAAAAGCTCAAAGCCATAAGGCTTCACTGGTGAATTCTACAAAATATCTAGTGAAAAGCTAACATCAAATCCACCTCAAACTCTTAGAGAAAATTGAAGAGGAGGGAACACTTCTAAACTCATTTTTTATTAGACCAGCATTACCCTGATACCAATGCCAAAAAAAGATACTACAACAAAAGAAAACTGCAGGCCAATATCCCTGATAAATATAGATGTAAAAATACTCAACAAAATTCTAGCAAACTGAATTCAATAGTACATTAAAAGGATCACACTCCACAACCAAGTGGGATTTATTCCCATGATACAAGGATGATTCAACATATAAAATTAATCAATGTGAAACCCCACATCACAAGTACAAAGAATGAAAATCAATAGTCATCTCCATAGATGCAGAAAAAGTAATTGACAAAATTCAACACCATTTTATGGGGAAAAAAAAAAAAAAAAACCACTCACACTCAACAAACTAGGAATAGAAGGGAATTACCTCAGCATAATAAAGGCCATATATGACAAGCCCACCACTAACATACTCAGCGGTGAAAAACTGAAATCTTTTCCTCTGAGATCAGGAAAAGGCAAAGATGCCCATTCTCACTGCTTCTATTCAATACAGCACTGCAAGTTCTAGTCAGAGCAATTAGGCAAGAAAAGGAAATAAAAGGTATCCAAATCAGAAAGGAAGAAGTAAAATTATCTGTTTGCAGATGACATCATCTTATATGTAGAAAACCATGACATGTCAAAAACTGCTAGAACTAATAAACAAATTCAGCAAAGTTGTAGAATACATAATCAAAATACAAAAATCAAACAATGTTTCTATACCTTAACAATGAGCAATCTAAAAAGAAATTTAGGAGAACAACACCACTAATAAAAGTATCAAAAAGAATGAAATGCTTAGGAATAAACTTCACTATAAGGCAAAGGACTTCTACACTAAGAACTACGAAACACTACTGAAAGAAATTAAAGGAGATATACATAAGTGGAAAGACATCCTATTTTCATGGATTGGAAGACTTAACATAGTTAAAATGTCCATAACTACCAAAACAATCTACAGAATCAATACAATCCTTATCAAAAGCAATGGCAATTTTTACAGAAATAGAAAAAAAATCCTAGAATTCATATGGAATGACAAAGGATCGCAAATAACTGAAACAATGTTGAGAAAGAAAAATAAAGCTGGAGACCTCACACCTTCTGATTTCAAAACATATTACAAAGCTAGAGTAATCAAGATAATATGGGTACTGGTAAAAAGACAGTTATATAAATCAATGGAACAGAGTAGAGAACCCAGAAATAAACACACACATGTACAGTCAACTGATCTTCAACATGGGTGCCAAGAATACACAGTGGGAAAAGGATAGTCTCTTCAGCAAAGTGTGTCCGGAAAACTGGATATCCACATGCAGAAGAATGGAACTGGACCCCTATCATATACTTACAAATATGAACTCAAAATGAATTAGACTTTTATGTAAGACCTGAAACTATAAAACCTGTAGAAGAAAATAGGGGACAACATTCAAAACATTGCTTTTGATAATGACTTCTTGAATATGACATGAAAAGAATAGGCAATAAAAGCAAAAATAGACAAGTGGGACTACATCAAACTAAAAAGCTTCTGCACAGCAAAGGAAAAATTAACACAGTGAAAAGGCAAACTATAGAATGGGAGAAATACTTCAAATCACATATCCGATAAGAGATCCATATTCATAATATATAAGGAACTTTTATAACTCAGTAGTAAAAAAAAACCAAATAACCCAATTAAAAAATGAGCAAATGACTTGAATAGACATTTCTCCAAAGGAGATTTACAAATGGCTAACAGGTATATGAAAAGATACTCAACATCACTAATTATCAGGTAAATGTAATTCAAAACCACAATAAGATATCACTTCACACCTGTTAGGATGGCCATTATAAAACAAAAATAAAGACAAAAAACAAAAAGCAGACAAAATAAATCCAGAAAGTAACAAGCGTGTTGATGAGGATGTGGAGAAATTAGAACACTTGTACACTGTTGGTAGGAATGTAAAATGGTGTGGACACTATGGAAAACAGTATGGAGGTTCCTCAAAAAATTAAAAATAGAACTACCGTAAGATCAAGAAATCCCACCTTTGGGTATATATCAAAAAGAAAAGAAAACTGGATCTTGAAAAAAGATATTTGCACTCACATGTTCACTGCAGCATTATTCACAATAGCAAAGAAGTCTAAATAACCTAAATGTCCATTGATGAATAAATAAAGAAAATATGGTATATCCATATAATGGAATATCATTCAGCAATAAAATGAAAGGAAATCCTGCCATATACTACAACACGGATGGACCTTTGAGGACATTATGCTAACTGAAATAGGTCAGTCACAGAAAAACAAACACACATGATTCCATGTATATGAGGTATCCACAGCAGTCAAACTCATTGAAATACAAAACAGAATGATTGTTGGAGGGTGGGAACATAGGGAGCTGCTGTTCAATGGGATAAAATCTCATTTACGGAAGATGAAAAAATTCTAGAAATCAGCTGTACAACATTGCGCTTAGAGTTAACAATACTGCACTGTATCCTTAAAAATTTGTTAAGATGGTAGATCTCACATTATGTGTTTTTTTTACTACAATAAAAAAAATTAGGGCTTCCCTGGTGGCGCAGTGGTTGGGAGTCTGCCTGCTGATGCAGGGGACATGGGTTCGTGCCCCGGTCCGGGAGGATCCCACATGCCATGGAGCGGCTGGGCCCGTGAGCCATGGCCGCTGAGCCTGTGCGTCCGGAGCCTGTGCTCCGCAACGGGAGAGGCCACAGCAGTGAGAGGCCCGTGTACCGCAAAAAAAAAAAAAAAAAAAAATTATATAAAGCAATGCCACTTTTCTCACTTTTTATGTTTTGGAAAATAATTTATTTGTCACTAAGAATATAATTTATATTAGCATGCAATGGTTTTCTTTTTATTTCCAAATAATCAATCAAATATTTTTGTTTTCTCATTTTATTTTTTTATTGAAATATAGTTGATTTACAATGTTGTATTAGTTTCTCATTTTAACTTTTAATATCATAGATATTGATAGATATGGCTCACTGAAGACTCCTGCAGAGTCTTCAATAATTTTGATGAATATAAAGGATTCCTGTTACCAAAAAGTTTGAGATCCACTAGCTTAGTTAGATTATACTCTCAGTAATACACACACTCAAAACATTTTTTCATATATTGTTGGTTGCACTTACTCAACATGCAAGCTTTTAAACATTAGTGTTAATGGACTTACCTAAAATTCAGTTTCTTTGTCTACAGAGTGTTTTTTATTTTTTAGAAATAATTAAGATATTGCATATGAAGTAACATTGGTAACATTTTCTTATGTTTATGATTAATTTCTCCAGATAATTACTAATTCTTTGTAAAAAAGGATCAATAGATTATTCTTTTAGTGTTTCCTTCAATGAAAAAGAAAAGCTCTCTGGCCTTGAGAGTTATTTTGTGATAAAGCAAAAACGAGTAAGTGTAATATATAAAGCAATAAAAGACAAAATTGAAAAATACTAGTAATATAAACAGAGCAAACAGTAAATGACTACTGCTATATTCCAGGCACTGATCTATCTACAACAGCTCTGTGAGGTATATAATATTATCATCATTGTGCAGATAAGGAAAGGTGAGGCTACAGGGTTTAGTAATTTGTCTAAGCTGGCAGGTGGTAGAGCTGAGATTTGGAGTCCTGGAGCCAGAACTGAGGCACCTCTGTCTTCAGAGCTGGTGGGTGTGAGTGTGTTTGTGTGTGTGTGTGTGTGTGTATTCTTTAAAGGGATGGAGTTTTGTGTTTTCAAACACACCCATCTTCTGAGCTGCTATGTCATTTGAGCTAAGGAGAGCAAATCCAGGTCAGCAGCATTGCTACCAGCTGTGAAACAGGTCAAGAGAAAGAGGAATCACTGAGCCTGGAAAATTATCATGGGGCTCAGGGAATGCCAGGTTGCTGCTCTCAGCTGGAGACAAAAATAAGTAAACTTGTCCTGTTGGGCTTCCCTGGTGGCGCAGTGGTTGGGAGTCTGCCTGCTGATGCAGGGGATGCGGGTTCGTGCCCCGGTCCGGGAGGATCCCACATGCCGCGGAGCGGCTGGGCCCGTGAGCCATGGCTGCTGAGCCTGCGTGTCCGGAGTCTGTGCTCCGCGACGAGAGAGGCCACAGCGGTGAGAGGCCTGCGTACCACAAAAATAAATAAATAAATAAACTTGTCCTGTAAAGTGCCGAAGGTATAGGCAACTCCACAGCACTCACCCCAGACCAAACAACCAGAAAGCCAGTCACAGTGACAGTGAGGATGGAGTCCAGTTGGCTCAATCCAAGTATTTTCTTCCCTTGCACATGTTTTCTGTGAGGCATAGCCAGTGTGTATAGGTGTGGACAGAAATAAGTAGGGAGCATCAGGTACACATTTCTCTCTCTCTCCTCTATGCTGGTGGCAAATACAGGCACATAAGAGGTAGTGAGGTCTCTGGAATTCCAGGAATTGATATGCCAACCATTTCTGCTTGACCTCAGTATAACAGAATGAGTAGTTGGGTAGGGATAAATATACTCTCTTGAAAGAGGATTGAGAAAGAGAAGTGCCCCCCTAAAGACTAAGAATACCAGAAGTTATTTAAGGACAGCATTTTGGTATAATATTGCATTTCCAAAAGTATATTCTGCATGGGAAACTCATGAAAGAGTAGGTCAAAGTTGATCTGGGAAGTACTGTGTGGTATAGTCAAACTTGGAGAATCACATTATAGTATCAAGGGCTTTGAGAACTAGTGCAGGGAAGATACTTATGTATGTTGATTTAATCAAGAGTTTTCCAAGTTGGACACAGAGATAATGAGCTACGAACACATTTTGGACCAGTGAGATGAGAGAGCATGGAGGGCCCTGGGCTAAAAAGAAGTAAACAGACCTAACCTGGGAAGATCCTTAACTTCTCTGGAGGTCAGTTTTCTGCCCTGGGAAAATGGGCTTAATCACAATTACATCATACAGGTGTTGTAAGAATTAAATGAAACAATACATATGTAACATTAATGTTACATTTATTAATGCTACATTTATAAATGTAGCATTTATATTAGGTATGTAATAAACAGTTATCCCTCCACTTAAACATGTACTGGAATCTGTGGTGCCGTTTTTTTTTTTTCCTGCCTGATAGTTACAGAAGCAATTATCCAACGTACTGAGCAACTACTTTCACTAAGTACAGGACACTGTACTGGGAAGACCATGATGGATAAGATAGAGTATCTGTTCTTTTGAGGATTCACAGTTCAATTAAGGAGAAAGACATATGAACAGCTAACCACGTGACCTCTCCTAGAGGTTTTCTGTTTGTTTGTTTGTTTGGGTTTTTTTTTTTTTTTGTACCAAGTGTTATGGGAATGTTTCATTTTCCCAGGGCAAGTCTAGGAAAACTTCAGAACTGAGTCTTGAAGGATATATGGTAGTTTCCCAGGCACAACAGCATAATATAAATATAACATTTAAACAAAGGGAAAATTGTTAACTGATGCCCAGAGATGTGATGCATTCAGCATTTAGAGGAATAAGGGGCCATTTGGGTAGAAATAGAGAGGAAGAGACCAGACCACTCAACTGAAAGAGCTGGAGGAGGCAATGATGTAACAGACATTGCCTGCTAAAGGAGTTTGGATTTTAACTTAGGGCACTCTTGAACAACTGAAGATTTTTTACATAGAAATGACAAGATCAGATTTTCGTTACAGAATAATGATTCTGATACCAGCAGGGAGGTCACCTGGGGGAATCATACTAGAAGCAAGAGAGTAGCTAGAAGCGAGTCTTCTCCACTTGCCTGTCCTCACGTTGATGAGGGCACGGGACAGAGCAATGTTCAAAGGCAGAGGACAGCAGGTGGTGATAGATAGGCAATATAAAGTTATCTCTTCATGTTCTAAATGTTGGGGAAGGGAAGGATAGAGAGATAGGAAGGTAAAAACTAATGACTGACATTCTAACTTGGATAACTGGATGCATGGGAAAACAATTAACACCATCAGAAAAAAAAAATGAAGGGGGTGTGGGGTTTTAGAGAAAGATAATGGGAAGAGATTGTCCCGTTTAGTGTTTGTGAGTTGAAATTAACAATCCATCGGGCGTAAGGTGACTTCAAGCGTTGTAAAATTAGACCTACCAGTCTGGAGTTTGGAATCCTAGTTGAGAGTGAAGGTGGAGCATTGAAAGTGATCAACTGAAAAGGCCCTGACCCTGAATGAGGGTGCAGAGTACACCAAAGCCTATGAGAGTAATAAGCTGGAGGTTGAACATGCATGGAAAGGATAAGGATAAAGTGGAATTTATGCTGCATTCAGAAGGATTGTAATTCAGGCAGGGAGATGAAACTGATATACTGTAAAGGAAGGAAAGAAAAATTAAGTGCTAAGCTCTGTGCTACTTATTATAGCTTCAAGAGTATACAGAATACTAATTAAGGCATGAAATGGAAATAAATGGGGCATTGAAGGACAGATGGGATCTCTAAACTCAACGGGAAGTAGAAGAAATGGAGTTTCATTGTCAAGGGCAAAGGGCCAAACAGATATTCATAATAGAATTATTAAAGGAGGCTAGAATGAGAAAAGACTGGTGTAATGCTGAGCAAAATTATTGGGATGGGGAAAAACATGTACATAAAGAGAAACCAGGGTTAAAGTTAAATGACAGGAAAGATATAAGGATAAAGGGAGAAAAGACAAATTATCCAGGATTGAAAAGAGGGATATGGAATTAATGCGGTTACAGTACTGTGACTAAAGATACTACAACACTTAACATATAGGAGGGGCTCAATAAACCTTATGTTTTTCTTTGGTTTTAGAAGGAGTTCTTGTATTCAATCATGATGTACCACAAATGGTAATTTTGAATGAGTTAGAGGGGAGCAAGATGGGTGCCAGGGAAGTAAGGTGAGTGCTATAATATTCTAGATGAAACATGAAGATCTGAGTTAAGGTCATTAAACCTTAAAAAAAAATTTGGAAGGAATTAAACTTCAAAGTAGTCCTAATATAATAGATAAAGGAGAAGGAGAAGTCAGTGAAGACTTCAAGCACACAGAAATAGTTCTACGGAACTCAGTACAAAATTGAAACAATGTTAACCAGAGGTACATAGGCCACAACTATATGCGTGTCAGTGTGGGCTTATGTTTTTGAGCATCAAGCTGCACAGCTGGTTGGGTTACATCTGTGGTATGTGTACCTAAAGGCTTATCTTTGTGTGTTTATCTGCCTTTGTCTCTGGGTCTCACTTTGTATGCATTTTTTCTGTTTGTGTGTGACTGTGTGTGTCTGCACACAAGTACACTTGTGTCTCTGTATATTTACTTAAGTGTTTCTAGGTCTCTGGGCTCCTAAATGCATGAGGCTTCATCTTGATTTTGTGTGACTCTGCCATTGTCACTCTTGGCTGTCTCACTGTATCATTTGATAAATGCCCTCCCATCTGTAAGTGCATGTCTTTGCTATGTGGCTGTGTCTGTGTTCACATGCTTGAATACATGTCCATGTACGTGACAACTGTGGGTTTTTTTGTGCCCATTTACATAGGTCTGCACTATCCGCTTCGGTGTGTATGTGCGTTTGCATACCTGTGCGTATTTCCTAAAGCTTTACTGCAGCATACCAGTTGGTACTTTCCGCAGCAAATGTAAAACTGTCAAACAGTCCTGAATGACAAATGGGAAAAGCCCCCACTGTCTCCCACTCTACTGGCCTTTTTACTTTTAATAGAAAATTGATCTTACCTTTTACAGCCTATTTCACTACATATCAATGTGCAGAGGCAACTATTTCCATGCCACTAACATAAAGCCCATATCAACCCGAAGTGATCTGTTGTGTAAACTGGATCTGAAATTATCTTCTTTGCTTTATAATGGTGGTGAAAACCAAGAAAAGCTTTTCTTGAGCCGTAAAATGTAATTTAACACAAAAGTCACCCCAGCTTATGGATTTTCCTGTACAGAAATTTTCACACTAGGGGCCTGTGGTGAAGAGTCCCTGTTGATTTTGGTAAATTCTAGAAGCACTAAAGAGAGGTGTAATTTCACCTTTTAACCCAACTATTGGTACCATAACTGTGATGAATCACTGTTGCTGGGGCTGATATGAA
The DNA here is from genome assembly GCF_949752795.1 of Hyperoodon ampullatus. Taxonomy (NCBI): domain Eukaryota; kingdom Metazoa; phylum Chordata; class Mammalia; order Artiodactyla; family Ziphiidae; genus Hyperoodon; species Hyperoodon ampullatus. Next base: position 69,697,005 of record NC_136914.1, on the reverse strand, counting down.
CGGAAGGAAGAGGGAAGGGCCTGTGCTAATTGGTTCACCATAGCATATGTTACGGGTCAAGTGAGAAGGACCACACAGACCTATGTGCTCAAGTCTTACAGATAGCCAGAATTAGAAGGCCATGACATTTGTATACTGGCATGATGGGCTCTGAGGCTGGTAAGACTGAAGGTAATCTCTATTTTTAGATATAATCAAGCTGGATCCCACTGAATATTAGCAGTAGCCCCAGGATCACCATGTAGGATCTTGGAGGCTTGGAGCTGAGGTTCAAACCCAGATTTCTTTGTTACACCCTCCAGCTGATGAAGCCATTTCCCAAAGGACATATATTACAAGAGCTTGCTAAAACCATTTTCTTCAAGTTTGGGATTCATTGTCCAATATTAAAAACAAATCAAAAACAGATAGAAACACAGCCTTCCTTGGGTACAAATTTTAAAGTCAAAGCAGCTCTAAAGCCTGTCAGAAAATTTCTCCATACACAGAGACTTTTTGGTCAACATGATTAGCCACATGAGCAGACTTGGATTTTAAGCTCTTTCTCCTATGGTGTTTCCCAATTTCACACCAAAATGTTGCCTATTAATAGGCGTCTTGGATGTCAATTCATTAACTATAATTCAGATGGAGTGCAGCAGAGAACAACATGCCTGGGTTTCACTACCCCATCCAGAAACCCCAGGCCAGATGCTCAGAGCATGTTTGGTGCTACCACCACCTGCCCACTGATGCAAGACAGAGTACCTCAACCCCAAACGCTGGGAATGAGAGAAAACATGAAAACTCATAACACTATAAAAAATGAAGGCTAGAAATCTAATGAGAATCTTGGAAAAGCTCACACTACTTGCTAGTAATTAACATTTAGTAAGTGTGTATTCTACGCCTACATTGTGCTACACATTTCATAGATATTATCTCATTCAATCCTCACAGCAAACCTCTGTGAGGTTTGCTGTGAGGAATATGTCTTACTACCCCTTCTAAAAATGAGAGACTTGAGTGTTGGTGAGACCTTGCCCAAGGTCAAACAGCTAATAAATGAAATGCTGAGTTTCAAATTTGGGGTCCGATTGTGAAACATATGGGCTTTTATGGAGAAAATAAAAACACAGCCTTAGCAAGCAGCATATTAAGTTTGATGTGATTACACAGATAGTGCCTGGAAAATGTTAGACTCTGATTTTAGCTTTACCTACTTACAATTCACTGACTCAGAAGTCAAGGGACTACTAATCTGAACACCTGGCCGCATGCCCTCTCTACCTTTCAGATATACTCTGTGAGCTGAACAGTGTGGCACACCTTTCCCCACCCATGTCATTTTTCTGCACAGAATGAAAGGTAGTATATTTCATACACAACAGGCTCAGAGCAGGTAGAGCTATGTTGAGGCAGTCTATTCCATTATAAAGTCATCTCTGGTAATGTGCTGAGTGAAGAATTTGGATTCAGAAGTATAAACTAGAAACTAACATTTGTTTGTGTCCTACAGTAGTTCAGAGAATTAGACAACAATCAGGGGAGACAAAAATAAGTCTAATTGTTGTAGACTATTGGTCCATCAGAAAAATACCTGGTAAATTTAAGGCTTAAGATCTAAGCTGAGAAGATAATTTGTTTACACACAAGTAGACAGAGGATAGAACCAATATCTACCAAATCATCTGCCAGGTAAGGAGATCCTACCTCATTTAAGCATGAGAGAGAGAGATGGGGCAGGGGGGAGGGTGAAGAAATTCTGAAGAGTAAGGTAAAGAGAAAAGTAATAAGAAAACTCAGAAGAAAAACATAATTATAAAAATGAGCTACTGAAAGATCAGAAGAAAATTTGAGGAAACTACATAGAATCTTTAATAAGGAACAAAACTACATACTTATAAAGAAACAGGAGAAGTACACAAGAGAGAAGAAGTCAAAATTTAAAACCAAGTGGGTAAATGATAAGTAAGGTAAATGAGTTAAGGAAATATATTAAGCAAACTACAAATCGTACAGTCCAAATTCACACTGGAAGCAGAAAAAAGTAGAATGAAATCTATGGAAATGTAAATCTGCTATTATTAGAGATAAAAGCTTGAGATATACTTTCAGAATTCAGATGGAAAGTGAAAAACAAAGGAGATACAATTATAAAAGAGATGTCAATATGTAAAGAAGAGTGAGTATGGAACCCTGAAATACAGGTAATTGTTGTTCCTGAGCACAAGAACAGATTTAAAGAAATTGGCAAAATAATTAAGATATCTTAAAAGAAAACCACTTATAAGGATTATTTTTGCAAACTGAAAAGAGTTCTTAACATTTCAAACAAATGCACACAAATAACAATGCAAACCTAAGTACCTCTAGCTGATATCTTCGAATTATAAGAATAAAAGAACTCTATAGGTATGAATGAAGATACAAATATTAAGCTGACAAAATTTTACACATATGAATAAAATAGAAAGACATTTGCAGATGCACAGTATTTAAGATGGTAAGCTGAACATAGCATTGAGCTCTGCTTCATAATGAAACTTCTAAAAATTATTTCCAGTAAAGGAATTTCAAGAAGGTATGAATTCACATAAACAGAAGGAATGGGAAGCAACAAAACCAAAAAAATTTTGGATGCTGGAAATCTGAAGGAGTAATGTAACTGGCTCAGCCAGCCAGAGAAAGATGAATAGTTAATCTAGAAGCTAGAAAAACTGATAAGAAATTCAATTTACATTCAAAACCTCCCCAGATCTGGAGAAATGACAGAAATGAAATCTCTGGAACTGAGATATAAAAAGCAAATTAAAAAATGGAGGACTTGTTGAAAATCTGGTTAAGAAACATATAGATCCCTGTCTCACTTTAGGGTCCTCCATAGAGCTGGGTTACTCACCTTCCACAACTATGGAAGCAGATTTGAGTTTGAGTCCCCAGAAGGTAAAACAGAGTCTCAGGACCACATCACTCACAGTTGAGGATTGGACAAGTCAACTACGATCATTATTCTGAGTAATCTGACTGGGTGAGGTTGATACAGCATTGTGAAAACAAAATGCTAAACACTAGAGAAATAAATGAAGGTTTACTTTCACCATTCTTCCCTCACCTTTATCTCCATGTCTTCATCATTGTGTATATTCCACCTGTATAGTACAGTGGAAGGTTTCCCACCCCCCCTGGGGAATCTGACTATCCCCAAAGGACATGGAAGATTTCCTAGTGAGATCTTCCAGGATAGTGACCAAAGTAGACAATTCTCATCCACCCATAAAGAGCCTCCAAATAGGTTTTGGGCACACTGTATCCATAAGAGCAGATATGAAAATATTGACAAACATTTAAGAAACCCATTTCATATGAAAACAGAGACTAATACAGAAAGAACACAAACAATTGGAGGAATCTTAAGCTGTGCAAGGAGAACTTTTTAAATAACTAATGTATGGCTGTTGGCATAACTGACTCCATCCTGGGCCCATTCAGTTCCTCCCGTCCTTCCACTGACCCTACCCAGGGCTGTACTGCATAGTAAATCTCTTCTCTGTCATCAAGGGCTTTGTACTACTAGACATTGTTGAACGATCATAAGGTCTGGGTGGCCTCTATGCCCAGTGAGTCTCCAAACAATAATGAAGATCTTCCCTGACATATTCCCAACACCCAAGAAATTAGTTACTCATTGATAAATCTTGACTTAGGAATGCACTTCCTGTTTCCAAGCACATACCCCCCTACCCTAGGTTAACTATAAAATTCTCCCAGTGGCCCCTCAGCGGTGCTGAGTACAGCTGTGAATGCTTCCAGATCACCATCCACCCAATCCTACCCTGTGAGTAAGTTACCCTATAATAAACTGATCCATGGATTATATGGAGCTGCCTGCCTCATTGTTTGTTCTCAAGATACCTTCTCAGTTCGGTGGGCACTTTTCAATCCCACAACTAAAAGTAATATCCTCTGAAGAAAGTTTAAACAATGTTAAACCTCTAAGAACTTACTCTAGAAACAAACACATGTGGCTGAGTCCACACATGTTGGGAGACAACTGCATAATTAGGAGTTCTCTGAATTAACCTCAATGAAAATACAAAGTAGAACAGGAAATAAAAATGGACTAATTTGAAGCTCACATATTTTATTAAAATTTGACAGTAAACACAGCAATTATTAAATTCTGTATAAGGTGGACCATTCCCCTTGCTGTTCTCTTTGGATGCCACTGTCACTAAGTCATATTCAGGGTTAAATTAATAGTCATTTGTTTATTCTTAAGAGAGTCATGTTTCAAGAGTGGAAGTAATTAGCCCTAGACTGAACACTTCAAGAATAATTAGCCCTAGACTGAACACTTGTTTTGCTACAGTCCAGCCTAACAAGTCATAAAAACAAGAACTAAAAAGATCAAATACTTTCCAAATCAATGAACTGCATCCCAGAATGAAGCTAAAAATTATGTATAGGCATGAAAAAATATCCAGCATCTAAGAAGCAAAGTTCAAAATATCTGCTATCCAATAAAAAATTACCAGGGATGTAAAAAAAGCCAGGAAATATGACACATGATGAAGAGAAAAATCAGTTAATTGAATTAGAGACATATTTGAAAAAATAATGGCTGAAAATTTCCCTAATTTGATAAAACTATAAACTCACAGATCCAAGAAGCTCAAGGAATCCCAGTACAAAAATGGGATTAGAATTATAAGAATAAAAGAATAAAAGAACTAAACTATACTGTACTATACTATAGTAAGGACTAAGGAATACTATACTATACTAAGGAATAGAATAGTATAGTATTCCAACTATACTAAGGAATAGTGTAATCAAATTTCTTAAAATCAACTATGAAGAAAAAACCCTAAAAGCAGCAAGAAAGAAAAGATACATTACATAAACAGGAGTGAAGGTAAGAATGACAGCAAATGTCTCATCAAAATCAATGCTGGCAAGAAATCAGTCAAGTAACATTTTAAAGTACTGGGTGAGGAGTAGGGTATGGAACTTCTTAGCAAAAATATCTTTCAACAATGAAGGTGAAATAAGACTGTTTCAGACATAAAAAATCATCAGCACTAGACCCACACAACTAGAAATATTCAAGCAAGTCCTTCAGGCAGAAGGAAACTAATATAGATAAAATTATGGATCTAAACAGATCAATGAAGATCAGAAACAGTAACTCATGGGTAAATACATAAGTTTTTTTCTTAATATTTAATTTTTTTTAAAGACACGATTGTTTAAACAAAAATAATGATGCAGTGTGTAGCTTACAATATACATAAAATTAAATGAATGTAAACAATAGCAAAAAAGCCAGGAGAGAAGAAATGGAAGAGAGCAGTGTAAGGTTCTTATACTACACATGAAGTGATGTAATATCATTTAAAGGTAGATGGCGATAAGTTAAAGACATATGCCATAAAACCTAAAGCAGTAGCTAAAATAACAAAGCACACACTTATACCTAATAAGCCAGCAAAGGAGATGATATGGAATCATAAAAATACTCAATTAATTCAAAAGAAGGCAGAAAAAGAGGAAAAGAGAACAAAGGACAGATGGGACAAATAGAAAACGAATAGCAAGAGAACAACTGGCAAGCTGACTTATAATTTTAAAATGTTGACTAGATGTACTTAGGTTTGATAGTTATTTATTTGCATTTATTTGGAATGTTGAAACCTCTTTCAATTTGCAAAAAGAAGCCTTGTTTTTTCAAGGGTTATTTTCCTTTAGCATATCTTAAGATAGGCTAATTTAGCAACATAAGATATTAATCTCTTCTGCACACTCCACCCACACCCACCCTCAAAAAAAGAAGAAACACATAAATGCAATTAAGAGGTACGTAACAAACCAGAAAGGAAAAATATTTAATATATTTATGATAAAGAAACATTTCAATATCCTTTAAATATCAAGTTTTACAATGAGAAAAAGAGAAGTGATCCCAGTAGAAAAGTAGGCGGCAAATATGAGTGAATATTTACAAAAGGACAACAAATATCTGAAGAAAGTATGAAAAATATCAACTGTTCCCTAATTTTGCAAATGCAAATTAAAATAAGCTATTCTGCCTACAAATCAACATTATTATAAATTGCACTATTCTGTTCTGCCAAAGCAAAGGGGAAAAGTCACCTTCATATAATTCTAGAGAGACTGTAATCAGTCTGCAAATAAATAATTACTGAGCATCTATTCGTTCTAGGTGTCAGACGTGAAGTGCAATTTATATTTTTTAATCAAAGTTCTTAAAATCATTCAGGCTTTTTCTTCCAGTACGTCTACTGACTGAGATAAAAGTGCAGGTTTAGCTTGCTAAGGAGAGTCAGGGAGTCAGAATAGCAGCCAGTGCCCCCCTTCTACTAAGACCCAGCTCAGTTGCATATATGGTTTGAAAATCAGTATTATATGCAAATAATAAATGGAAAAAATGTATATACACAGTACATACACATACATATAATTTTTTAAATACACACATATGTATAATTTTTTAAATAAACAAGTATTGAGTATAAAGAGGTATTAAAATGTGAGGTTTTTTTGAAAAAATATATTAAATCAAATATGAAAAAGATTGGAAGAGTAATTACTATAATGACACCTATAGCTTCTACCTCTACTTGTATCTCTACTTCTAATACTATTGGTTTATGCCTTGAATTCCAACTTTCCCTTGAACCCCAGACTACTATAACCAGGTTCAAGTTAAAATGTCCAAAAATAGGGGCTTCCCTGGTGGCACAGTGGTTGAGAGTCCGCCTGCCGATGCAGGGGACAGGGGTTCGTGCCCCGGTCCGGGAAGATCCGACATGCCGCGGAGCGGCTGGGCCCGTGAGCCATGGCTGCTGAGCCTGCGCCTCCGGAGCCTGTGCTCCGCAACGGGAGCGGCCACGACAGTGAGAGGTCCGCGTACCGCAAAAAAAAAAAAAAAAAGTCCAAAAATAGAACTCTTCATTTCCCCTTCTTTGGCCCCCTTCCCCAAATTGGCTCCTCCCCTAGTTTTCCATTATGAGTAGAGGAAAACGTTGTTTTTCTGGACTATTTTTATTTTTTTCTCTCTCTACTGGTTTTCAGCCATGTACTGCCATCTCTGCCTCCAAATCATATTGCTAACCTGACCTTTCATCTTCCCCACCTCTACTTGTACTCTTGCTCTCTAAAATCCATTCCACATATAGCAGCCAGAGTTATTCTTTTTTTTTTTTTTTAATATTTATTTATTTGGCTGTGCTGGGTCTCACTTGAGGCACATGGGATCTTTTAGTTGCAGCATGCGAACTCTTAGCTGAGGCACACATGTGGGATCTAGTTCCCCGACCAGGGATCGAACCCAGGCCCCCTGCATTGAGAGTGTGGATTCTTAGCCACTGGACCACCAGGGAAGTCCCCAGAGTTATTCTTTAAAACTATAGATCCAACCACTTAGAGGAATGGGATAGGGAGGGTAGGAGGGATACGCAATAGGGAGGAGATATGGGGATATATGTATACGTATAGCTGATTCACTTTGTTATACAGCAGAAACTAACACACCATTGTAAAGCAATTATACTCCAATAAAGATGTTAAGAAAAAAACAACAACTATAGATTCAATCATATAGGTCCCTTGCTTGAAACTGACCTATTACTTCCCATCACACTTAAAACCCATATTCCTTACCATGGCATCAAGGAGCCTCCATTCTCTGGTCTTAGAGACCAGAGAATGAATTTAGATCTACCACTGCTCATCTTGCCCATTAACCTGAAGGCTCTAGCCTCAATCAGGCCAAAAGTGTCCCCAAGCAAGGGTGTTGCTTTTGCTCTTCCTAGAATGTTCCTTCTCAATATTCAGGCCTCTGCTCTGAGAGGTCTTCTCTGACTACTTCTAAATGAGCACTCCCTTCCCTACCTCTGCCTAACCCTACACACTGGTATGTCAGGGATTTTCCACCATTTATGGCCCTAGCTGAATTCATATTTCTCATTTGCCTACTGATGTATTGAGTGGCAATGATAGCTAATCAAAAATCTAAGCCCTTAACAACTATATTGCTTAAACATTAATAATACTATACTTATATTCAGATACGTCTTTCCTTCTTTGTGCTTGTCCACATTATCCAAATTTTATATGATTGATAAACATTTGTTTAAAAGCCAGAATAAAAAGTTCATACGCGCAAACCTTAAAATAACAACAACAAAGCTTAAGATGCACAAGAAGGGAGGCATTTTCCTTGAGAATTAGATTAAGCCATTTCTTCAGTTGTGGGCAATTTTTAAGATAATCTTTGTTTGAGTGGAAGGTCAAATGAGAAATTTATTATACAAGAAGAGAGAATTGTATAAGGTAAGAAAATCATGTGAAAGAGCTGCTGGTAAACCTGGAAGAAACTGTATAGGTTAATTAGACCTCCTGAAAAGAGACAGGGGAAAACAGGGAAAGAAAAGCAGCCTCTTTTGCTGGCATGAGAGATTTGCATACTTTAAGCCACAAGGGAGAGGGAAGAAGAGCACCATAGGAATTTAACTGAAGATCAATAGTCTTTGGCCCAAACTCCATTCTCTGCTGCCCTGCCAACTGGTTCCCTTTGGGGTAAGAGCATTTTAATAAAGTAACCAGTAATTAGAAGTGGAGCTTCACATGGTTTAGCTGACTTTGTTTTAGGTAAGGAACCATGGAGAGGTTTGGAGAGCTTTATCATATGAATTAAGTAATGAAGGGAAGACATTAGCTTATGTATAAAAGGGTAAAATTGAGTTCATATGCTGGAAAGAGCTCCTGGCTTTCCAGTATTCTGAAAAGGAATAAATCCCACGGTTACATGTCCCACAAGGTTTTGGTTTTACTTGCTGGCTTCTCTGCCAGTAACAAGAGTCATAGACTGAGAACAAGTGGATGTTCACTCACTTGATACCTCAGTGCATTCGCCTGGGTTCAGTGAGAAAGGGCAGCTAGCAACTTGTTGCCTTCTCTTTGCCCTTACCTTAAGGACAGTTTCCTCTGTCCAAAAAGAGATGAGGAGTAGAACAAGGAGATGACAAGGTGACTGACTTTTGCAGTGAGAACAGTATCCTTGGCATATAAAATGATCAACAAAATGATGGCACCTCTTCAGACCGGGCAGGGCACTTGGTATTAATGCAGCCTGACCGGTAATGTCCCCCTCTCCAGGAACCCCCCCAAAAGATGAAAACTTGGTGAATGTTGTTGAGTCACTTGACACTTTTCTATGTATAACTTTAAGCTCACAGGTATGCAGGCACAATGGCTATCCACCTCTTCTTTAGCTATAATGTTTGAGCTCCTGAACCTGTCCTGGAAATCAATCTTTACTTGAACTAAACTCAAATTCAACAGATAATTGCAGAAGTCTTGGAGAATAAGAATTGATCTTTGAAAAATGGGTCTATTTTCTTTTGCTTTAAGAACAAATCCATTCTGGTTAAATAAGGTTTTGCTTTCCATTCCATTAAGGAAATTTTCCCTCTCTATATAAGCTTCATGCAGCTCATAGGAGAGTTTGGGAATCACTGGTAGGGAGGATGATCAAGAATGATGGGCCACTTTGTCATATCAAGCCATTAAATATATTTATGTAAGAATCAATATATTGCAGTATATGAATCTAAGAAGAATGTAAAGAACCAGCTTCCCCATGGCTGACCGGCCCATGAGCAACCTTAATTACTTTACTTAAATTCAAAGTAAGCCAGGATTTCCATCCATCAAATAGAACTAATTGCACTAATAGATAGAACTAATTGATACCTTTCTTTCCTAGAGGGATGCTGTGATCATTATTCAGACAGTGTGGGTCAAGAAGCCTACGATTTAGTGACAACGGGCCTATTATTGAAAAGCAGTGAGTGAAGATGGTTGAAAGGAGAACAGGCTTTTAATGAAACAGACCAGAGTGTGACATCGAGTAACTCCATTTACTACCAGTGAATACATAAAATGCACTTAAAGTCCCCTTGCCTTAGCTTCCTTATCAGTAAAATTGAGAAAAAAAAATTACCCACCTTGGGCAAATCCATGTGAAGACTGTAGCCAGTATATGCAAAGAGCTGGCCACTAAAGATACAAAATAAAATGATGTGATCATTTTATGTATTTTATGGATCACTTACCCTATAGCAAGCGCTTCTTTATATGTGCCCCCTTAGAGCTGGGACCCACCCATTGCTCGTGTTTTCATATCATCCACACAGATTCTGAGAGCAGTGCATTCCATGTAACAGACAACTAATTCACAGTTGTGAAATGAGTGACTGATGACTGAGGTCCCACAGCTTCATGTACCATTTCTATGCTGGTGACTCTCATATCTTCCAGTTTGAATTCCTTCCTGGAGTTCCAAATTCACATACTAATGGCCTGATCCCCACCCGAATTCCTGATATCTTTTAGGATGTTTCCAACAGAATTCATAATTTCTTAATTTTTCCCTATACTCTGTCCCTTTCCAGTTTTTCTCTTTTAGCAAATAACATAATTCATCCTGAGCTCAAGACAGAATGGTTTTACCAACGTCTAAACTCACTGACAGTGTATTATAGTGTATATTTCCCAACACCCCTCAAAACTCCAGATATTGTACATATTTTTAAATTTTGCCAGATTTATATTTGTTCTAGTTTATACTTCCTTGATTTAGAGGCAGTTTCATCTTCTTGCTGATCATTTATAAGTCCATTCAAATACCAGTGTCTAGATCAGATGCTGAAACTGTTTCTATACCACCACCTGCGCTGACCAAGGGCTGAGTGAATTTTAATCTTTATCCTTGAAACATTCTTTTCAGTAGTCCACACTTTAGAAAAATGCTGCATTTAGAGCCAAATACTTGGTTCTTCCCTGAGTTATTTAAATTGCTAACGGTGTTTTTCTCACTTATGGTCCCATTTCTTGTTGCTTTGGTGAAAGACACAGGACACAGAATTACACTGGGTCCTTCACCAAATTTCTATAATTTCCTTTTTTGCCCCCAAATTGAGTTCACCTCCTCTCCCAAGCCATCAGCATATTGGGGAGTCAAAGCTTTGCTAAGAGACAGCAGAGTAAGTACATTATCTTGTTTCAGATAATCACTCAGCATAAGATACTTATATGATTCTATGGTATTTAGGTGGTGAAATGTGATTTGCTTTTTTTATTAATTTTTTGAGAAGGCTAATTAAATTCATGCCTGTCAACCTAGGTAGAAATAGTTTAAATTCCTGCAGGCTCTGTGAGCTCAGTAAATGTCTGATCAAGAAAAACAAAAACAGGGGGGACCCTGGGAAGATGGCGGAAGAGTAAGACGCAGAGATCACCTTCCTCCCCACAGATACATCAGAAATTCATCTACACGTGGAACAACTCCTACAGAACACCTACTGAACGCTGACAGAAGACCTCAGACCCCCCCAAAAGGCAAGAAACTCCCCACATACCTGGGTAGGACAAAAGAAAAAAGCATAAACAGAGACAAAAGGATAGGGACGGGACCTGCACCAGTGAGAGGGAGCCATGAAGGAGGAAAGGTTTCCACACACTACAAGCCCCTTCGCGGGCGGAGACTGCAGGTGGCGGAGGGGGAAAGCTTCGGAGTAGCGGAGGAGAGCACAGCAACAGGGGTGTGGAGGGCAAAGCAAAGAGATTCCGACACAGAGGATCGGTGCCCTCAGGCACACACCAGCCCGAGAGGCTTGTCTGCTCTGCCCCCAGGGAGGGCGGGGCTGGGAGCTGAGGCTCGGGTATCGGCTTTCAGTCGGAGCGCAGGGAGAGGACTGGGGCTGGCGGCAGGAAGAGAGCCTGAGGGGGTTAGTGCACCACGGCTAGCTCGGACGGAGTCCGGGGAAAGGGTCTGGAGCTGCCGAAGAGGCAAGAGGATTTTTCTTCCCTTTTGTTTCCTGGTGCGCGAGGAGAGGGCATTAAGAGGGCTGCTTTGGGAAGCGCCGGAGGCGGGCGCGAGCCGCGGCTAAAGGCGCGGACCCCGGAGACGGGCGTGGGACGCTGGGGCTGCTGCTGCTGGCGCCGCCGCGGAGCCTGTGTGCGAGCGCGGGTCACGGTCCACCCCGCCACTGCCGGGGTCCCGGAACCCGGGGACGGCTTTCCCCGGGAAAGCGCACGGAGCGCCTCGGTCTGGTGCAACGTCACGCCGGCCTCTGCCGCCGCAGGCCCGCCCCACACTGCGCGCCCCTCCCTCCCCTCTGCCTGAGTGAGCCAGAGGCCCCGAATCAGCGGCTCCTTTAAACCCGTCCTGTCTGAGCAAAGAACGGACGCCCTCCGGCGACCTACGCGCAGAGGCGGGGCCAGGTCCAAGGCTCAGACCCGGGAGCTGTGAGAGCAGAGAAGAGAAAGGGAAATCTCTCTGCGCAGCCTCGAAGGCAGCGGATTAAAGCTCCACGGTCCACTTGATGTGCCCTGCGTCTGTGGAGTGCATGAATGGACAGCGAATCATCCCAAATTGAGGAAGTGGACCTTGAGGACAAGATTTAAGACTTGCCCCCCTTGTCCTCTTTTTACAACGAATTATCCCAAATTAAGGAGGTGGACTTAGAGAGCAAGATTTCAGACTTCTCGCCCTTTTCCTCTTTTTACAACGCAGTATCCCAAATTGAGGAGGTGGACTTGGAGAGCAAGATTTTTGATTTTTCCCCCTGCTCTCTTTTTGTGAATGTGTATGTGTATTCTGTGTAAGATTCTCTCTGTATAGCTTTGCTTCCACCATATGTCCCAGGGTTCTATCTGTCCGTTTTTTTTGCAATAATTACTTTTTAATTTTAATAACGCTACTATATTTCATACTTTATTCTATTTTACTTTACCTGCTCTTTCTTTTTTTTCTACCTTCCCTTCCTCCCTCGCTCCCTTCGCCCCTCCTTTCCTTCTTTCTCTTTCTTTCCTTCCTCCCTCCCTCCCTCCCTTCTTCCTTTCATTCTTTCTTTTTCTTTCCTTCCTCCCTCCCTCCCTCCTTTCTTTCCTTCCTCCCTCCCTCCCACCCCTCTTCCTTTCACTTTCTTTTTCTTTCCTTCCTCCCTCCCTCCTGTCTTTCTTTCTTTCTTTCTTTCTTTCCTTCCTCCCCCATCCCTCCTTTCTTTCCTTCTTCCTTCCTTCCTTTCTTTCCTTCTTCCTTTCTTTCTTCTACTAATTCTTTCTTTCTACTTTTTCTCCCTTTTATTCTGAGCCGGGTAGATGAAAGGCTCTTGGTGCTGCAGCCAGGAGTCAGTGCTGTGCCTCTGAAGTGGGAGAGCCAACTTCAGGACACGGGTCCACAAGAGACCTCCCAGCTCCACATAATATCAAGCAGTGAAAATCTCCCAGAGATCTCCATCTCAAAACCAGCACCCAGCTTCAGTCAACGACCAGCAAGCTACAGTGCTGGTCACCCTATGCCAAGCAACTAGCAAGGCAGGAACACAACCCCACCCATTAACAGAGAGGCTGCCTAAAAACATAATAAGGCCACAGGCACCCCAAAACACACCACCAGACATGGACCTGTCCACCAGAAAGACAAGATCGAGCCTCAACCACCAGAACACAGGCACTAGTCCCCCCCACCAGGAAGCCTACACAACCTACTAAAACAACCTTAGCCACTGGGGACAGACACCAAAAACAACGGGAACTACGAATCTGCAGCCTGCAAAAAGGAGACCCCAAACACAGTAAGATAAGCAAAATGAGAAGACAGAAAAACACACAGCAGGTGAAGGAGCAAGATAAAAACCTACCAGACCTAACAAATGAAGAGGTAATAGGCAGTCTACCTGAAAATGAATTCAGAATAATGATAGTAAAGCTGATCCAAGATTCTATTTCCAAGATCCAAAATCTTGGAAATAGAATAGACAAAATGCAAGAAACAGTTAACAAGGACCTACAAGAACTAAAGATGAATCAAGCATCGATTATAAACACAATAAATGAAATGAAAAATACTCTAGATGGGATCAATAGCAGACTAACTGAGACAGAAGAACGGATAAGTGAGGTGGAAGATAAAATAGTGGAAATAACTGATGTAGAGCAAAATAAAGAAAAAAGAATGAAAAGAACAGAGGACAGTCTCAGAGACCTCTGGGACAACATTAAACGCACCAACATTCGAATTATAGGGGTTCCAGAAGAAGAAGAGAAAAATAAAGGGACTGAGGAAATATTTGAAGAGATTATAGTTGAAAATTTCCCTAATATTGGAAAGGAAATAGTTAATCAAGTCCAGGAGGCACAGAGAGTCCCATACAGAATAAATCCAAGGAGAAATACGCCAAGACACATATTAATCAAACTGTCAAAAATTAAACACAAAGAAATCATATTAAAAGCAGCAAGAGAAAAACAACAAATAACACACAAGGGAATCCCCATCTGGATAACAGCTGATCTCTCAGCAGAAACTCTACAAGCCAGAAGGGAGTGGCAGGAAATAATTAAAGTGATGAAGAAGAGAAACCTGCAACCAAGATTACTCTACCCAGCAAGGATCTCATTCAGATTTGATGGAGAAATTAAAACCTTTACAGACGAGCAAAAGCTGAGAGAGTTCAGCACCACCAAACCAGCTTTACAACAAATGCTAAAGGAACTTCTCTAGGCAACAAACACAACAGAAGGAATATACCTACAATAACGAACCCAAAGCAATTAAGGAAATGGGAACAGGAACATACATATCAATAATTACGTTAAATGTAAATGGACTAAATGCTCCCACCAAAAGACACAGATTGGCTGAATGGATACAAAAACAAGACCCATATATATGCTGTCTACAAGAGACCCACTTCAGACCTAGAGACACATACAGATTGAAAGTAAGGGGATGGAAAAAGATATTCCATGCAAATGGAAATCAAAAGAAAGCTGGAGTAGCAATTCTTATATCAGACAAAATAGACTTTAAAATAAAGACTATTAGAAGAGAAAAAGAAGGACACTACATAATGATAAAGGGATCGATCCAAGAAGAAGATATAACAATTGTAAATATTTATGCACCCAACATAAGAGCACCTCAATACATAAGGCAAATACTAACAGCCATAAAAGGGGAAATCGACAGTAACACAATCATAGTAGGGGACTTTAACACCCCACTTTCACCAATGGACATATCATCCAAAATGAAAATAAATAAGGAAACACAAGCTTTAAATGATACATCAAACAAGATGGACTTAATTGATATTTATAGGACATTCCATCCAAAAACAACAGAATACACATTTTTCTCAAGTGCTCATGGAACATTCTCCAGGATAGATCATATCTTGGGTCACAAATCAAGCCTTGGTAAATTTAAGAAAATTGAAATTGTATCAAGTATCTTTTCCGACCACAATGCTATGAGACTAGACATCAATTACAGGAAAAGATCTGTAAAAAATACAAACACATGGAGGCTAAACAATACACTACTCAATAACAAAGTGATCACTGAAGAAATCAAAGAGGAAATTAAAAAATACCTAGAAACAAATGACAATGGAGACACGACGACCCAAAACCTATGGGATGCAGCAAAAGCAGTTCTAAGAGGGAAGTTTATAGCAATACAATCCTACCTTAAGAAACAGGAAACATCTCGAGCAAACAACCTGACCCTGCACCTAAAGCAATTAGAGAAAGAAGAACAAAAAACCCCCAAAGCTAGCAGAAGGAAAGAAATCATAAAGATCAGATCAGAAATAAATGAAAAAGAAATGAAGGAAACGATAGCAAAGATCAATAAAACTAAAAGCTGGTTCTTTGAGAAGATAAACAAAATAGACAAACCATTAGCCAGACTCATCAAGAAAAAAAGGGAGAAGACACAAATCAATAGAATTAGAAATGAAAAAGGAGAAGTAACAACTGACACTGCAGAAATACAAAAGATCATGAGAGATTACTACAAGCAACTCTATGCCAATAAAATGGACAAACTGGAAGAAATGGACAACTTCTTAGAAATGCACAACCTGCCAAGACTGAATCAGGAAGAAATAGAAAATATGAATAGACCAATCACAAGCACTGAAATTGAAACTGTGATTAAAAATCTTCCAACAAACAAAAGCCCAGGACCAGATGGCTTCACAGGCGAATTCTATCAAACATTTAGAGAAGAGCTAACACCCATCCTTCTCAAACTCTTCCAAACAATTTCAGAGGAAGGAACACTCCCAAACTCATTCTATGAGGCCACCATCACCTTGATACCAAAACCAGGCAAGGATGTCACAAAGAAAGAAAACTACAGGCCAATATCACTGATGAACATAGATGCAAAAATCCTCAACAAAATACTAGCAAACAGAATCCAACAGCACATTAAAAGGATCATACACCATGATCAAGTGGGGTTTATTCCAGGAATGCAAGGATTCTTCAATATACGCAAATCAATCAATGTGATACACCATATTAACAAGTTGAAGGAGAAAAAGCATATGATCATCTCAATAGATGCAGAGAAAGCTTTCAACAAAATTCAACACCCATTTATGATAAAAACCCTGCAGAAAGTAGGCATAGAGGGAACTTTCCTCAACATAATAAAGGCCATATATGACAAACCCACAGCCAACATTGTCCTTAATGGTGAAAAACTGAAACCATTTCCACTAAGATCAGGAACAAGACAAGGCTGCCCACTCTCACCACTGTTACTCAACCTAGTTTTGGAAGTTTTAGCCACAGCCATCAGAGAAGAAAAGGAAATAAAAGGAATCCAAATTGGAAAAGAAGAAGTAAAGCTGTCACTGTTTGCAGATGACATGTTACTCTACATAGAGAATCCTAAAGAGGCTACCAGAAAACTACTAGAGCTAATCAATGAATTTGGTAAAGTAGCAGGATACAAAATTAATGCACAGAAATCTCTGGCATTCCTGTACACTAATGATGAAAAATCTGAAAATGAAATCAAGAAAACACTCTCATTTACCATTGCAACGAAAAGAATAAAATATCTAGGAATAAACCTACCTAAGGAGACAAAAGACCTGTATGCAGAAAATTATAAGACACTGATGAAAGAAATTAAAGATGATACAAATAGATGGAGAGATATACCATGCTCCTGGATTGGAAGAATCAATATTGTGAAAATGACTCTGGTACCCAAAGCAATCTACAGATTCAATGCAATCCCTATCAAACTACCACTGGCATTTTTCACAGAACTAGAACAAAAAATTTCAAAATTTGTTTGGAAAAACAAAAGACCCCGAATAGCCAAAGCAATCTTGAGAACGAAAAATGCAGCTGGAGGAATCAGGCTCCCTGACTTCAGACTATACTACAAAGCTACAGTAATCAAGACAGTGTGGTACTGGCACAAAAACAGAAAGATAGATCAATGGAACAGGATAGAAAGCCCAGAGATAAACCCACGCACATATGGTCAACTTATCTTTGATAAAGGAGGCAGGAATATACAGTGGAGAAAGGACAGCCTCTTCAATAAGTGGTGCTGGAAAAACTGGACAGGGACATGTAAAAGTATGAGATTAGATCATTCCCTAACACCATACACAAAAATAAGCCCAAAATGGATTAAAGACCTAAATGTAAGGCCAGAAACTATCAAACTCTTAGAGGAAAACATAGGCAGAACACTCTATGACATAAATCACAGCAAGATCCTTTTTGACCCACCTCCTAGAGAAATGGAAATAAAAACAAAGATAAACAAATGGGACCTAATGAAACTTCAAAGCTTTTGCACAGCAAAGGAAACCATAAACAAGACCAAAAGACAACCCTCAGAATGGGAGAAAATATTTGCAAATGAAGCAACTGACAAAGGATTAATCTCCAAAATTTATAAACAGCTCATGCAGCTCAATAGCAAAAAATCAAACAACACAATCCAAAAATGGGCAGAAGACTTAAATAAGCATTTCTCCAAAGAAGATATACAGACTGCCAACAAACACATGAAAGAATGCTCAACATCATTAATCATTAGAGAAATGCAAATTAAAACTACAATGAGATATCATCTCACACCAGTCAGAATGGCCATCATCAAGAAATCTAGAAACAATAAATGCTGGAGAGGGTGTGGAGAAAAGGGAACACTCTTGCACTGCTGCTGGGAATGTGAATTGGTACAGCCACTATGGAGAACAGTATGGAGGTTCCTTAAAAAACTAAAAATAGAACTACCATATGACCCAGCAATCCCACTACTAGGCATATACCCTGAGAAAACCATAATTCAAAATGAGACATGTACCAAAATGTTCATTGCAGCTCTATTCACAATAGCCCGGAGCTGGAAACAACCTATGTGTCCATCATCGGGTGAATGGATAAAGAAGATGTGGCACATATATACAATGGAATATTACTCAGCCATAAAAAGAAACGAAACTGAGCTATTTGTAATGAGGTGGATAGACCTAGAGTCTGTCATACAGAGTGAAGTAAGTCAGAAAGAGAAAGAGAAATACCGTACGCTAACACATATATATGGAATTTTAAGAAAAATGTCATGAAGAACGTAGGGGTAAAACGGGAATAAAGACACAGACCTACTTGAGAATGGACTTGAGGATATGGGGAGGGGGAAGGGTAAGCCGTGACAAAACGAAAGTGAGGCATGGACATATATACAGTACCAAACGTAAGGTAGATAGATAGTGGGAAGCAGCCGCAGAGCACAGGGAGATCAGCTCGGTGCTTTGTGACCGCCTGGAGGGGTGGGATGGGGAGGGTGGGAGGGAGGGAGATGAATGAGGGAAGGGATGTGGGAACAGATGTATATGTATGACTGATTCACTTTGTTATAAAGCAGAAACTAATAAAAAAATAAATAAATAAAATAAAATAAAAAATAAAAATATATTTAAAAAAAAGAAAAACAAAAACAATAAACAACCTCTTTTTGGAACCTCTAGGCAGAATTCAAATGCTTTTTTATTTATGAAGCCTTTCCACCACCTCTCAGTGAAATGAAATTTGGATTTCACCTTCCACTCAATTCCTAGGACCCTCCCCCAAGTGACTTCCTGACAGAGCTCACACATAGCTTTATATGTGGGTTAATCATGTGTCTTTCCCTTTCTAGTTCATTTTGAAAAGTGACCTGTTTTTATTTGTATTTTTACCTCTCTTCCCAGAAAGCCTAGGACAATATCTTGCAAATGTTAAATAATTCCATTTTCACCACCTTCTATTCTGTATCCCAACTTGCAAATTATATTCAATCAAAATTTATTATACACCTACTATGTGCTAGGGATGGTGCCAGAGGCTATGGGCTTAAAACCTAAATAAGGCATCTATTTCTTAGGCTCTTTCCATTTAATCATGGATGCAGAAAATTAAAACATGCTTAAAATACTCTGTAAAAAGAACGGTAAATGGAGTGAACTCAGAGTGATATGGGAGTACAAGGGGTCCAGTCATCTAGGTAACCCAAAGGGAGATAGCAGAGAAATAAAATGGTACTGGAACTAAATCTTGAAGGATGAGTCCAATAGATGGAGCAACAGAAAAGGGGCATAGCAAACAAAGGCAGCATATTTACAGAGATATGAGAACCAGCAATGTATTCACGAAACTGCAAAAAGTTAGAGGCATTAGGGGTCATGAGAGAGTGGGGAAATGTGAAGTTGGAGTGGGAGTCAAGATTTGGATCATGGCTTTAAACGCCAGACTAAGTTCCTGAGTATGATGAAGGACCACTGCATATGCATGTCTGTCATTGACCCTAGCTTCCTAAGCTGCCACAATCAGCAGTATTACTTTCAGGAGATACACCTGTTCTGTAACTTGCAGCCTTCATGAAAGACTTTGCTTTGTTAGATTAAACCAAATCATGTTTCTTTGTTTGTTTTTCATATATGGCCTTCCTATTGTTCCACCTTTTTGCTGTTTTGTTTTCCTTCCTCCCAATTCTCAGAGAAAATGAAATTTGCAGCATAGAAAAAAATATTCAGCCAAATCCTCTCAGTTTCTTCTTGTTCCTCACTTCTCATGCCCTATTTGAGTAATATCCTTGTCATGTATTTTTCACACTTTCACCTGAATGGAAAGCTTGAGTGGCGAAACTAATCCCCAGGAGAGATCTCATTTCCAGTGTGCAAATGATCGGGTTGAAAAAAAGAAAAAAAAAAAAAAAAACCTCTTATTTTAATCAAGTGAGAGTGGTTAAAAGAGAGAGAGATTCCCATAAAAATAATAATAATATGCCACATCTCTCAGGACTTCAAGAGCAAGCATTTGTGGCATTTTACTAACATGTGAAGAAAAAGTATATAAGCCCAAAGGAATGAACTCAGAACAATGTAAGAGGAGAGTTGATTTGACAATAAATTTGCAAAGTCTCCATTCACAATTAGCATCAGCAGTAGCCTCATTAAACTCAACAGTTGGACCAGTTAGAGAAGAATATACATCCAATTTATCCAAACAGATGCACTTTAGGAAGACTTGAGATTTTAACACCATAAACACCTCTCTTAAAGGCCTCCTTTTTTAGTCTCTTAAATACAATACACACACACACACACATACACACACACACAAATACGCATTCAAATGTGCTCTCTAACAGATATCATAGACATGTTTACAGGAAACTAATTAAAAAACAAGGCCAAAATATGTTATTCAAACACTTAGATGACAAATTTAGAATAGTTTTTGAGAAAATATAAACTTAACTCTTGCCTTAATGAAAAATTAATTTTTTTCCAATGGACAAACCATATATTAGCCATTTTCCTTTATAAAATGAATTGGGAATAAATTGCTAGTCACTAAATACAACTGGTTTGCATATTTCATTCATTTCAGCATGATTCAGTTACCGTCCCAGCAAGATAAAGGATTCTCTTTCAAGTAAATGGAGATCATACTTTCTAAACCGCCTAAGCAAAAGTAGTTTATTGTTACAATAATCATTACTGGGCACAAAGGTAGGAGACTAACCTGAACAACCCCACAAGGCTCCCAATCCTAATCACATGATGTTATCCTCCCAGAAGCAACAGTACCATGAGCATAACTTTCTCCTTTGCCCTAAGCATCACTCACTAACATACTACAAAACTAAAAGATCTTTATTCCATCTGGCCCATTTCCTAGAAGATAGACTTCTGCTCAAATTTCTTACCTGGCAAGAAATTCTCTATACCTCCCTCACTCTTATATATACCTTACTCTGCATTCACACCATACATATTCTGTCAGTGTACTCATTTCTGCCATTTTATCTACCTAGCATTCCTTGCCTCTCTTCTGTTTGGATTCTCCAGTTAATATTACATTTCTCTCAACAGACCTTTCTAACCTCCTGGAACTGGCATCCAATAGATGTGTTGAATTGATGCCACAGTATTTTAAATGCTTCAGGGTTAATTTATGAATAGCTATATTTTGCAAAGTAGATTTCCTAACACACAAACCTCTAATCTATTATCAGTGCGACCTTGAAATGAAGCAAGAGATTTATAAGAAAAAAAATATGAGATACAGGTTATTTCCTTTAACAATCCAGCAGGCTGTTCCTTTGGCTCATTTTGTATTAAAGATTGAACATTCTTTCTGGTATAAGATTTGTAGCTATTAAATAGCTTTTTATACTTTAAAATAACTGCTTGGTTAAATGCAAAAACAATATACTTTCTTCAAGAGCAAGACAGCCATTAGTCAGCTCACTCTTGAGTTACATTTGGCCTTAAATTTTGAGTGGCAATATTCACCATTATTACTGGATGACAAATTGCAATAAGAAAATATACTTCTCTTCCCTGTAAGCTCTGTCTACTTTAAATGGGCTTAGCATGGCTTTAATAGTACATCCAAAGATACCCAAAGTCAATGTCCCCCAAAGCAAATCACAAGAATGTTGGATTTCATTATGACCATTAAACTTCATAACGACCATTAAATCACTGTCATTACTACAGACAGGGTTTCCTGCCGAGGCAGTTACAAAGTAGTTTAAAGAAAATTAAGGAATAAATTTAAAATATATAAGTTCCATTGTTGCCATGGTAACCCCATGTATAAACTACTATGAAGTTCTAAAATAGTTCCTTCTCATGAGATATTAATAACAATTGATACTTCCAACATAAATTCACGTGTATTGCAGTTCCATGCTGATGATCATACCTATATTATTAACAGCCACGAAAAATGTAACAAAATATAAAAGTATTAGGCATCTCAAACATACCAACATCATCTTAAACTCCATGGGTCTTCTTCCAAACCACTCAGATAGGAAGACACCTTGGGACCTAAAGTTTGTAAGGGGATAAATTCTTTAAATTCCAAATTCTGGAACTTCACTGGAAGCTTCTTCTTCATAGACCTCTTTATGGAAATGTTTACCCAAGGGATATTTCTCTCAATAACAGGACACATTGCCAAATACAATGGCAGAATTAATAGATGATATCAACATTAATTAAGGGGAAAAGAAGGTGGCTAATAGTTACCAAGTATCAACTATTGCCAGGCACTTCATATAGGCTCACATCATCTGATGAGGCAAACTTTTTTTGTGTGTGTGATACGCGGGCCTCTCACTGTTGTGGCCTCTCGCGTTGCGGAGCACAGGCTCCGGATGGGCAGGCCCAGAGGCCATGGCCCACGGGCCCAGCCGCTCCAGGGCATGTGGGATCCTCCCGGACTGGGACACGAACCCGTGTCCCCTGCATTGGCAGGCGGACTCCCAACCACTGCGCCACCAGGGAAGCCCGACACAAACTTTATTCTATAAGTTTTTAGATAGGGGAGCCGAGGCTTAGATGAATTATGTTACTTGGACATAACACCAGCTGGTGAATAGAACAGATACTGGGATCCAGGTACATCTGACTTTAAAGATAAAAGGGGACATAATGAGTATTTGTAGGAAAAATAAATACAAATTTTATAAAGTCTATTGAAGTGTAAGGAATTAATATTGATCTTTCTTTTTGAGAATCCAGAAAGTTGAACTTTGTCTAAAAACATTTCTTGTCCACAGTAATAAAGAAGACAAATTGAGAATAAGCTGCTTTAGCTCCCCCAAGATGGAAATGGCTAAATCTCATGAACAAAGAAAACTCTCTGCTTCAACACTGAGCAATATCATTTCTCCCATATTTCTGTATTTAAAAGTATTTTTCTATTGAACAGTTACTACCATGTAAATCAGAAAATAATCACTTAGTTTTAGAGTAAAACAGATATGCATAAAAGTGAAGAAATGGTAGCAGCTGAGCTTAGGAGAGAGGATTCTGCTACCTTATTTACGTATATTTCTATACTCTGTTCTATATTGAACTTTTATTATTTTTATAAATGGATGAAATATAAATTATGGAAATGAAAAGCATATGTTTACACACATATTAAATAAGGCTACATGGTCTTGGGTCACCAGTCAATACTGCTTTAATGAAATTAATTACTGTATAACAAACTTGAAACAAATTCACAGCCTGCCTCAGCCAGCAAAGTAGAGGATGCTGTTTTATTGAACAGTCTCTGTCTTCCACCGTCTTTGATTATACACCTCACTCTGCCATCATAAATAAGATACCAAATTAGCAGGTACATGTCAGCAGTAGCCATTCCCTCTTTATTATCATATGTTCATAATTAGCATTTATACAACAGCCGTATGAGAGCTGGTGAAGCCTGAGGCCCAATGGAGAGTGCTTATGACATTTCCTTATGTCTCTTTCATAATTACAGTAATATATGGAACAGTAGACAGGAGATTAGGGATATTTCATCACTGCAATAACCACCTTCTCAAAAAGCAGTTTCCATTATCTATAACATATTATATAATACCTATTTTTAAAAGGTAAATGGATGGTGACATCAGCAGATGGCTGAATAAGACATCCCACATTGCATTCCCCCCCGCTCAACAATAACAATTCAGCAATGACCCACACACAAAAGTGCCTTTGTTGGAGCTGTGGGATCCAACACCACATGCCAAGGGACCTGGGAGCAGTATCACCCACCTGCGTATTGGGTGACAGGCTTACAGATTTTTGTTCCAGCTGCGAATCCTGCAGTGCCCTCTGAACCAGCACCAACCCTTCTCCACCACAACCCAGGAGCCCCTGGAGAACACTGTCTTAGACAATCACTCATGGATGAAAGAGACTTTGTGGGAGGCACCCAGCAGAGGTGTTCCAGCATGCCACTGGAGCAAAAAAATATGAGTTTGGATGCACTGGAAAGTTTGGATGCATATGAAGAACAGTGTAACTTTATGCACATCACCCTTCCCACAAGACAGCACAGCTCAGTGCCAAACGAGATCTTCCTCAGCCCCAAATTTCTCTCGTTGAAGAAAGTAACAGCATGTGAGTGACACCCTGAGTTCCGCAGCTGTGTAAAATGCTGCCATATCTCTCTCACCTCATCCAGAATACTGTGTCATTACTGAACTACAGGGGGATGGGAAGAGCCTGGGAGAGCAGCAGACAGGACTCTCAGAAGGCATTAAAGTGATGCAGATGCTACCAACGGTATTGTGTACCCCATCAAGAAGCCTGCCCAAGAGCCAATAGAGACACCTTGTCCATGGATCCCACCAACTGGCCCATGGGCACTCCCAGAATTCTGCATGCCTCACCCGTACACAACCCCACCTTGGGACCAGCTCCCTGTACAGTGCTGAGGGAGAGCTTTGGCAGATAGCTAGCGAGTATGCAAAGAAAACCTGCCCCAAACCATAGGTTAGGGAGAGACCAGAAACTTGAGCTTTAGCATGTTCTCTGGAAAAGCAAAAGGGAGGTTGTCAGCATCCAACCTACTGCATGCCAGGATCAAGAGAAAGCATATAAGCTTAAGAATTCAGCCACAAGAGAGAGCAAGAAGTATGAAGCAAGCACATACATAGGTCACTACCATGGCTGACAAAAGGTATTTCTCCCCTAAAGTAAGTCATTAGAGACTGGAGGAGGTGACTGCTACTTCAAATGTGAAGACAGCAATGCAAGACTTTAAGGAACATGAAAAATCAAGGAAACATGACAGTAACAAAGGATCATAATAATCTTTGAGTAACTAACCCCAAAGAAATGGAGATCTGCAATTTATCTGGTAAAGAATTCAAAATAGCTTTTCCAAGGAAGCTCAAATAGCTACCAAAACATAAAAACAAAACAAAACAAGAAAACCCACAGAAAGACAATCCAACAAAATCAGGAACACAATACAGGACTAAAATGAGAAACATACAAAGATATAGAAATCATAAAAAAGAATCAAACAGAAATTCTGGAGCTGAAGAACAAAATAAGTAAAATGTAATAGAGATCAGCAACAGAAGAATACATCAAGCATTTACTAATGCTTACCTATCAATAATTACTCTGAATGTAAATGGATTAAGTTCTCCAATCAAGAGGCATACAGTAGCTATTGGATGGATTTTTAAAAAACCAAAAAACAGGATCCAATTCTATTCTGCTGACAAGAGACTCATTCAGCTATAAGAACACACATAGGCTCAACATAAAAGGATGGAAAAAGATATTCCATGCAAGGATAAACCAAAAGAAAGCAGGGTAGCTACATTTTTATCAGACAAAAAAGACTTTAAGGCAAAAACTATAATAAGAGACAGGGATGATCATTATATGATGACAACAGGGTAAATTCATCAGGAAGATATAACAATCATAAATATGTATGCACCCAACATTGGAGCACATAAATATATTAAGCAAATACTGACAGATCTGAAAGGAGAAATAGCCAATACAATAACAGTAGAGGACTACTAGACCCCTCTTTCAACAATGGATAGATCATCTGGACAGAAAATCAATAAGAAAACCCTGCACTTGAACTATGCTTCAGACCAATAGATCTAACAGATATATACTAAACATTCCATCCAAAGCAGTTGAATACACATTTTCCTCAAGTGCATATGGAGCATTTTCCACATAGATCATATTATATGTCACAAAAAGTCTTAAAAGTTTAAGAAGATTGAAATTATACCAAGTATATTCTCTAACCAATGATATAAAACTAAAAATCAACAGGAGGAAAGCTAGAAAATTCACAAATATGGTAAAAAGATACAACACAATCCTGAATAACCAATAGTTCAAAGAAGAAATCAAAAGGAAAATAAAAATATCTTGAAGCAAATAAAAATGGAAGCACAACATACTAAAGCCTGTGGAATGCAGTGAAAGCAGTTTGTAGGGGAAGTTTACAGCAATAAATACAAATATTAAGAAACAAGAAAGATGACAAATAAACAACCTAGCTTTACACCTCAAAGAACTAGGAAAAGAAGAACAATCTAAGCCCAAAGATAGCAGAAAGAAGGAAATAACAAAGATCAGCGCATAAATGAATTAGACAACAGAAGAACAAGAGAAAAAATAAACAAAGAATAGAACCATAACAAATAAGGAGACTGAATCAGTAACCGAAAACCTTCCAACAGAGGAAAGCCTAGAATCAGAAGGTTTCACAGGTGAATTCTACCAAACATTTAAAAAAAATTAACTCCTATCATTCTCAAACTCTCAAAAAAGTGAAGAAGAGTAAAACACTCCCAAACTCATTTTACGAGGCCAGCATTACCGTGATACCAAAGCCAGGTAAAGACACAAGGAAAACTACACACAAATATACCTGATGAATATAGATGCAAAAATTATCAACAAAACATTAGAAAACAAAGTTCAACAACACATTAAAAGTAGGATTTATCCCTGGGATGCAAAGTTGGTGCAACCTACACAAATCAACTAATGTGATACACCACATTAACAGAATAAAAGATTAAAACTCTATGATTATCTCAATAGATGCAGAAAAATAATTTCAAAAAATACAATATTCTGTCATGACAAAAACTTTCAACATAGTGGATATACTAAAGGCCATATATGACAAGCCCACAGCTAAAACACACTCAATGAAAAACTGAAAGCTTTTCCTCTAAAGTCAGGAATAAGACAAGGTGTCCAGTCACACCACACCTATCCAACATAGTATTGGAAGTCCTAGTCAGAGCATCACACCTGGAGGCTTTTTCTAATTGATCCCTGGTCATGCGTTATTTCAATTCCAGTACACAATGACTTCCATGTGTCAGGTGCTGTGACTGGTACTGCAGAATCCCTCACAAGGCTGAGCAAGAACCAGCCTGTGCAAGATTCCAGCTTCCTGACCTCTTTCCTTAGCCATTTCTCTTTTACATGTCTCTATGCTTGGCCCCTTTGCTGAGCTGGGTTTGGGCATTTGTTTTTTGTTTTTGTTTCATTTTGTTTTGTATTTTAACATCTTTATTGGAGTATAATTGCTTTACAATGGTGTGTTAATTTCTGTTGTATAACAAAGTTAATCAGCTATACATATACATATATCCCCATATCACCTCCCTATTGCATATCCCTCCCACCCTCCCTATCCCACCCCTCTAGGTGGACACAAAGCACTGAGCTGATCTCCCTGTGCTATGTGGCTGCTTCCCACTAGCTATCCATTTTATATTTGGTAGTATATATATGTCCATGCCACTCTCTCATTTCATCCCAGCTTACCTTCCCCCCCACCCCATGTCCTCAAGTCCATTCTCTACGTCGGCATCTTTATTCCTGTCCTACTCCTAGGTTTGTCAGAACCATGTTTGTGTGTTTGTTTGTTTGTTTTTAGATTCCATATCTATGTGTTAGCATACGGTATTTGTTTTTCTCTTTCTGACTTACTTCACTCTGTATGACAGTCTCTAGATCCATCCCCCTCACTATAAATAACTCAATTTTGTTTCTTTTTAATGGCTGAGTAATATTCCATTGTATATATGTACCACATCTTCTTTATCCATTCATCTGTTGATGGACACTTAGGTTGCTTCCATGTCCTGGCTCTTGTAAATAGAGCTGCAATGAACACTGTGGTACAAGACTCTTTTAGAATTATGGTTTTCTCAGGGTATATGCCCAGTAGTGGGATTGCTGAGTCATATGGTAGTTCTATTTTTAGTTTTTTAAGGAACCTCTATACTGTTCTCCATAGTGGCTGTATCAATTTACATTCCCACCAACAGTGCAAGAGGGTTCCCTTTTCTCCACAGCTTTTCCAGCATTCATTGTTTGTAGATTTTTTGATGATGGCCATTCTGACCAGTGTCAGGTGATACCTCGTAGCTTTGATTTGCATTTCTCTAATGATAGTGATGTTGAGCATCCTTTCATGTGTTTGTTGGCAATCTGTATACCTTCTTTGGAGAAATGTCTATTTAGGTCTTCTGCCTGTTTTTGGATTGGGTTGTTTGTTTTTTTGATATTGAGCTGTATAAGCTGCTTGTATATTTTGGAGATTAATCCTTTGTCAGTTGCTTCATTTGCAAATATTCTCTCTCATTCTGAGGGTTGTCTTTTCGTCTTGTTTATGGTTTCCTTTGTTGTGCAAAAGCTTTTAAGTTTCATTAGGTCCCATTTGTTTATTTTTCTTTTTATTTCCATTTCCCTAGGAGGTGGGTCAAATTTGCTGTAATTTATGTCATAGAGTGTTCTGCCTATGTTTTCCTCTAAGAGTTTGATGGTGTCTGGCCTTACATTTAGGTCTTTAATATATTTTGAGTTTATTTTTGTGCATGGTGTTAGGGAGTGTTCTAATTTCATTCTTTTACATGAAGCTGTCCAGTTTTCCCAGCACCACTTATTGAAGAGGCTGTCTTTTCTCCATTGTATATTCTTGCCTCCTTTATCAAAGATAAGGTGACCATATGTGCGTGGGTTTATTTGTTGAGTTTTTTGAGCACCACATACTTCTGATCCTTAGCATATATTTTTGCTGTGTTTTGTACAAGGTGGTCGAAATTCCCATCTAGGCTTTCTGTAAGTTATTGCTTTGTCATTTTTCTTTTTTTTTCTAATAAGGCTCAGGTTTTGTCAAGATTCTCTTTTCTAAAATAGAACTACTTCAAAACATAAGTAGTTTTTTAAAGTCTTTTTCTTTACGTATCATTATTTTGATATACACAATGATGAAAAAAAAAACACAGAAAAGGTTCTGGGCTTAGAAAAAGTATTTTCTGAAATTTGGCATGTATCTCTTGAAGACTTAAAACTTGGGCATAGATAGCCTTGGCTAGCATTAGAAACAGATGAATGACAGGCATTTTACTGTTTCGTAAAGTGATCTGAGTGTGCAGGTGCCCTCTGTTCTGGAGTGTGTGATGTCCATCCTTATGAACTCATGTGCTTTGTTGGTTGGTTTGTGTTTTAGGCTACAGGATCTGGTTCTTGTTTTTAATAAGCAAGTTTTTGAAAATCAGGAGATGTCAACTTAAAGAGCAAACAAAAAACAGTCTACATTCTGAGAGCCTCTTCAAAGATCAGAGAATGGACCGCCCCAGTGTAGCCACAAAAGGAGTGGGGCTGGGCCTAGCTGCCTCCTCTCAGCAGGTCAGGAGTACCCCATCAGCGACACACACACATTTGTATCACCTGCTGGCTCCTGGGTACTTCCAAGTCTTCATTTCCTGCCAAGGGATGATATCTAAAATATTTATCAGTATACAGTGGCCCAGCCACTGCCCCATCTGAACAGACACCTACTGGAAAACGGTCCTGGATGCTTGTAACTGTGGTGCATATTAACCCTTTAGTTGCTGGACATATGGCAGTACAAGGGTCCCCAAAGGAGGGGTTAAATTGGTGGGAACAGCAGGGAGTACAGAAGGACAGGTGCTCTTGAGCTGAAGTTCAGCCCTGCCTATACTGCAGCAGAGTCGCATCTTGCCAGAACTCCTGGCAAAGCTGATCCAGAGTGAATTTTACCTCACTTAAGAAGTGTAGTTAAAGATCTGCTAATTCTCTTCCATTCTACATCCACCCTAGGACAATGGAAAGCAAGCTAGAGACAGGTAAAACTAAGGGGAGGGCCAGAACTGGACTGTAGACAAGGAATTTTCTGTATCTGGACAGAAACGGTGTGTATGACAAGCCATAAAAACCCTGCAGAAGAATGCAGCCCACTTATTAAGCTGACATTCCCCTAAGAAGCTATAGGAAAAAAATCAGTTTTCTAAATTCCTAGCATACACTACAAGACTGTTAATATCTTATTCAGAAAGCATTAGGCTCAACTCCCAGGACACACATTTCTATGGAGGAACTTTCTGGTTAGGTTTCAAAAATATTTGCTTCATTTTAATTGATTTTTCTACATCCAAGAAACAGAAAAAGCTCATATTATAAATACATAGAAACTGCTTTCAGGCAATAAAGTATACGATAAAATGGCTAAAATCAACATCTGGGAACATAATAGAGCAATTAAATTTTAAATAATGGCAAAAAACAAATTTAGGGTGGCCCAGCTAATCAATTATATTTGCTTTTAACTCGCTTATTTATTTCATGATAGTATCAATATGAGATACATATTGATCTCATAATTAAGAAGCTAGGTAGCTCCTGGACTTCCCTGGTGGCACAGTGGTTAAGAATCCACCTGCCAGTGCAGGGGACACAGGTTCGAGCCCTGGTCCGGGAAGATCCCACATGCCACGGAGCAACTAAGCCCGTGCACCACAACTACTGAGCCTGTTCCCTAGAGCCCACAAGCCACAACTACTGAGCCCGTGTGCCACAACTACTGAAGCCTGTGCACCTAGAGCCCGTGCTCCGCAATAAGAGAAGCCACGGCAATGAGAAGCACAACCAAGAGTAGCCCCAGCTGGCCACAACTAGAAAAAACCAGCACACAGCAACAAAGACCCAACGCAGACAAAAATTAATTAATTAATTAATTAGATAATTTTTTAAAAAAGAAGCTAGGTAGCTCCTTAATTAGAAAATTATTTCTAATGTATTAAAAGTTATTTTTAGAATTGGTTTCATGTAAGAAAAAAATCAGACAGCTGTGGACAGTAATTTGATACTCTTACCGCATTCTGGTCTCAAGCTCCATTTTAATCACTGTGCCCTCAGGCCCCAAACTATTATCCGCTGGGTCAAATTTAGCTGGGAAGCAAATTTTATTAAGCAGGTTTGGTGCTTGAAAAAAAACGACATGAGGGGCTTCCCTGGTGGCGCAGTGGTTGGGAGTCTGCCTCCGATGCAGGAGGCGCGGGTTCGTGCCCTGGTCTGGGAGGATCCCACATGCCACGGGGCGGCTGGGCCCATGGGCCGTGGCCGCTGGGCCTGCGCGTCTGGAGCCTGTGCTCCGCGGCAGGAGAGGCCACAGCAGTGAGAGGCCTGCGTACCGCAAAAAAAAAAAAAAAAAAGACATGAGAATGCTTTAGGTAGGGCCTGCTCAGTTGTGTAAAAGTCAGTAGTTCTTACCTACTTAACCCACCCCACAGCTACCTTTGATGGTTTCACTCATTGGTGTTGTCTGTTTGGCCCCCTTAAGTCCAATGACTGATAGGCAAAGGAAGACAAGTGCATGGTGACATGGCTGACAAGCCATAGATTCAAAAGAAGGAATTGGGTTATTCAGCCAGGAGACAAAAAGGCATCTTGGGATTTCAAAGGTTTTAGAAGATGAAGAGAAGACATATTTAGATACGAGATTCTCAAAATGAGAATCAGCATCATCAAGATAAACCAGAAATGTGTTAGAAATGCAAAGTTTCAGGCCTATCCTCAGATTTACAGAAAATCAGAAATTATAGGGTGGGGACAGTAACTTGTCTTACCCTCCAGGTGATTCTGATGCACATAAATGTTTGAGAACCACTTTCCTAGATGCAAAAAGAACAACCAGGAAAAAATAGGTAGAAATCACAGGACAAGATATTTCAGTTTATGGTAAAGAACTTTCAGTCAAAACCTTTTAAATGACCCAGATTAAATATGGCAGATGGAAGAATTGGGAATAAATTCCCCGACACTGAAAGTGTCAACCAGAGCCAGAAAAGATTCAAATACCAGTGCTATTTTGACTTGGATGAACTCAAAGGAACTTTCTAATCAGAATTAGTCAACAATTCCAGGATCTTAAGTTCTCACAGCTCTGACTCCCAGCACAGGAGAAGAAGCACTGTTAACCATAAAAGCAGATGAGAAGCACAACAAAAATGAATACACTGTAAGAATACCTGCAAGTGAGGCTAACAACTCGTTAATTTCAGAGCCTCATGAAACTTCTTTTAAAATTATCTTCTTTTGTGTAGAATATGCTGTCAGAGGGCCCATTAAAAAACACAAGTATAGGGCTTCCCTGGTGGTGTAGTGGTTGAGAGTCCGCCTGCAGATGCAGGCGATGCGGGTTCATGCCCCGGTCCAGGAAGATCCCACATGCTGCAGAGCGGCTGGGCCCGTGAGCCATGGCCGCTGAGCCTGCGCGTCCAGAGCCTGTGTTCTGCAACGGGAGAGGCCACAACAGTGAGAGGCTTGCGTACTGCAAAAACAAAACAAAACAAAACAACAAAAAAACACAAGTATAGGCAAAACCTGTTTGCGTAAAAGAGAGAAGAAATGGAGAACGTAAGTACAAGGAGCAATTCTGGAGGTTGAGCTGATGCAGTCTGCAGCCACCACCTCACAGAAGCGTTTGGAGGAAAGCAGAGCATTCACAGAAATAAATCAGTGAAGTCCTTAAACAGAGGTTGAAATGTTTGTAGATGCATGATGACTGGTGAATACTGTCAATTCAGAAGTGGGCATCCCTACACAAAAATCTGGGGTGCTCTACAAAGGGCCCCACTGAGGCTATCTGGTACAGGCACGGCTGCCTATCCCAGGCTGGGGCAACACCTCCTCCGTTCATTAGTTTTAATCAGAAGGACCTAACAATTGCCATTCGTATAATATTTTTGGATGCAGTATATATTCACGTTAAAGTTAGCAGGGTAGTAAACTATTATCCTTATTAAAAGGATGGAATTGAGTATTCCCAATTGATCTGTATTTCTCTCTTTAAGAAGCTGAACCAGAGAATTCCACAGATAACTTTACAGGTTGGCCATGCTTCTCTGATTTGCCTCTTAGAGTCACGATTCTAGTGTCCAGAGGTCAACTTAAGCTAAAGCAACTAGGTAAGTAGCCACCTTATGGACTTTCAGGTGCCCTACTTACCACGTTACAGAGGCAGGCAGGTCAAGCCTGAATCGGGTGTTTAAGGATCCCAGAGGAAATCAAATGTGAGATCAAACGCAAGCTGCACCACTTACAGCTACTCAGACAAATCACAGATCTTCCATCTATAAAATAAGGATAATAGTAATACCTATTCCATATGATTGTTGGGAGAGAATGGTCAGCATTCAGTATATGTTAGTTATTTGTAAGTGGTTCTTGGGGTCTGCTTACTCCAATCTGATCTGATACAAACACTGATGACCCTCAATCTGCAAACTGGACCTGCCCAGTTCCTAAAGAATTCTGAGAAAGCCTGGAAATACATCAGGAGCTTAGGACAGTGGTCTGGCACCCATGTGGGTGAAAGTCCGAGTACTACAACTCCCCCTAAACAGTAACTGTTGTTCTGTTCTTTTCTTCTATAGCAGACTGGGGCCCAGAGAGTCTCTTCACTTTTGTCAGCTTCTGTCACCAGGCTTCACTCTCTATCACAGAAGCCTCCACTCTCTTGGTCAACTGTGTAAATCACATCCCAGGCCCTGTGATGAAGACCAAAAATAATTATCTTTGCAAGCAGCCTGGGGTTATCCATCAGTGAGGTCATAACCAGCTTAGCCCAGGCAGGTTATGAGTTACTCTCTCCCTTTTCCCTATCTCCCACCTCCTCCTATATCCCAAGTACCAAAGGTAAAGAAAGTATTGCTGTGTGCTTGTGTGCATTAGCAAGGCATATTATGGTCAATATTATTATTGGACTTACCTTTTATCCACTGAGGAATTTTAAGAACTGAGACAAATAGAGTATATACCCAGCATCTCCCCATAAAGCATAAGGGCACAAGCTACTGTGGAGAGTCTTACGGCAAACGATTGTTTTAGGCAGGAAACATGCCTTTACAGTTTGTCACCCAAATGGTACATGAAGTCTGAATTTCAACAGTCCATACTTCTTGAATGGCTAAGCCTTGTGAATCTCCTGCGTGATGCTCACCAGCTCACTTACTAGAGATTATAAATCAGAATTCAGGAGCCGAGACGAATAACACAGAGATCACTTGCAATGTATTTCCAGGATAAAATTCCAGACACATTGAATGATATCTGAAGTAGGATATATACTAAAATACTGAAATATTCAGTTCTTTATAAACAATTCCAGCCTTGTAGTTAGAATTTTAGTAGGATCTGGAAATAGGCAGGTCCTATAACTGTGTTTTACGGTCTTTGTCTCTGCATTCTCTTTGGTAGAAACAGAACTAGACTTTAAATACTTGCATTGATGGTTAATATTGAAAAAAGTATTTTCCTAAACAGGGAGCTATCAAAAATAGTTTGATACATGTCTTTTGTCAAGATTTGAGGAGTTTAACTCAGTCATAACATAATTCCTGGTGGCCACTCTAAGCAAATATAATTTTAACACGCTGTCCACCTTGGTGACAAGGCATTGGCTAGTCATGTTTGAGTTTTGTATGGTTAATTGGCTTTCAAGGTTATCTAACTCTTTACCATTGTTCCCTGTGGAGAGGGATGCCCACTAAAGAATATGAACAAGATACCACTTGATGTGTATTCAGAAGAGCCATGTTCTGGGATTCTTCCAAGTTTGCTCTAGACATTTCCATTTTATCCCTGAAAGACTTACTATACTAGCTGAACAGAACTGCATGTGCCAAATTATTTCAGCTGGAGTTGGCTATAGTACCAGAGCAGTATTAATGAAGTGATTAGCTCACAGCACACATCAAACTAATCATAGAGTTTTTCAAGATAAATGTAAAATGGACATTGGGACTTCCCTGGTGGTGCAGTGGTTGGGAATCCGCCTGCCAGGGCAGGGGACATGGGTTCGATCTCTGGTCCGGGAAGATCCCACGTGCTGTGGAGCAACTAAGCCCATGCACCACAACAAGTGAGCCCACGTGCTGCAACTTCTAAAGCCCGCACACCTAGAGCCCGTGTTCTGCAACAAGAGAAGCCACCGCAATGAGAAGCCCGCACACCACAACAAAGAATAGCCCCCCTTGCCACAACTAGAGAAAGCCCACGTGTAGCAACGAAGACCCAATGCAGCCATAAATAAATAAATATTTTTTAATGTAAAGTGGACATCAAAGAAAAAAATTCCTATGTGATACAAAATTAATAATACCAATAATAAAACCACTGGTGTTTTAAGTTGATGCTGAAGCCATCATACAAGCACCTATGGCTCCTTCTCATGTATATTATCCTTTTGTTTCTTACAAAAATCTTGGGAGAACACATGAGCTTTGACATTTCCAGTTTACAGCTGAGTACTCTGAAGATCCTCAGGCTTAAAGAAGAAGGTCAAATATACTATATATGTATGCTGAAGTGTATTTCTTGTTGATATTTACCAGTTTGGGACCAATCAGAAACTAGGCAAATATTTGGTAGTTCCTTTCACTTACAAAAGCAAGCACGGTTTTCCATTCAGAGCTAGCAAAGATGGTATTTCACCTTACCAATTCCTTGTGGCCTGAGGTCTGGGCAAACACACCATACTCAGCTCTAGCATACACATGGAGCCAGCCACACCAAGGAGAATGGCTTCACTTCAGCAACTGATTGCAACACTAGCGCCCAGCAGTGTCAGGGCAATGCAAAACCATGCACACCACTGCCTCCCTTTTGAAGCCATATCCCTTCACAAGCTACTGGGTTGCTGTCCCATATGTACAGCAGTAGTTTTAAAAAAAGAGTGGGATAAGAAAGATGGAAACATTACTTCCATAGAAGAATGAACTCAATTCTCAAAGGGAATAGGAAAGAGAACGGGACTAGCACTTATTGTATGTCAGCTCTGTCTTGGGTGCATTACAATTACTATCCAATTCAGCCCTTCCAAGAAACCAGTTAGAAGCATTTTATATCCTCTCTCCATCCATGAGGAAACAAAAGATCAGAAGTAACTGATCTGCTATGCCACAAATGTCACACAGATCTTCAGTGGCAGAAGCAAGAGTCACACAGACTATCTGAATCCAGAGACAAAGTTTTTTCTACTTTTCTACTTCCTTTTCAAAAAATGATGTGTGTCCATGGGGGAGGGGCTGAGCATTGCTCTCCTAGATTTACTTTTCTCAGAATGACTGATATGGAGCTGATTTGTTTCTCTGGAATTTTATTACATTCCTTCTTTTTATTAATTACCCTGTAAGACTACTCTCCTTTAACTGAAGATAATACCAGAATGGTTGCTAATTGTCACAAATATAAGTGAGGCCATTTCTTACCTAGGGGGAGGTTGGCCATGTGTCCTGGGTGTTATTGCCCATTTCAATACACAGGTCACAAATCCTGGGACACGTGAGCACAAGAGACATCTGAAGCAGGTGCTTCCCTGACCCAAGGGACCAATTCCCATTAGAGCTGCTTCAAAGATCACTTAATAGAAGATAGATGTGGCCAGGGTAGAAACACAGTGTGGAATAGATGAATGCTTGTTTTACATACCTTAAATCAACCACATGGTCGTTGACAAGGTAATTAAACAAAAGTCCCAAGTGAATAAGAGCACAGAAGAAATCATAAGGGTCAAATTTCATGAAGGCAGAGAATATTAGAGTATAAAAGGAGAAAGCAATTAATATTTTCTCAATACCTAGAGTATTTCTAAGTCTGGTACATCTGCCCTTTCATTTAACCCTACGAGATATATATATAATTATCTCATTTATACAGACAATGGACTAAGTGGCAGTAAATGAAGGCCCCAGGACTACCTGGCTCCAGATTCCATGTCTTTCCACTAAATCATATTGACTCCGATGCGCAAACAGATGACCAACTACTGATACAAATTGATTCACCTGCTTAGAACAAATACAACACAAGAGGCAACTTTTAAAGAAGAATATGGGCAGAACCTAGACCAGAAACTTTCAATACAGGCACCGCTGTGCTTACTACACCAACCATTGAATTGAATTGCACATTATGTAATCACAGTAACCCACTGAAAAGTAGCACCCTTAATCGTGCTCAAAAAGCCTAATAGTTTTGATCCAGCTTGAGGCATTTAAACCTACCCATACATTCTATTTCAAACCCTACACATTAGTAAGGGACATTTCAAATTCTCAGTAATATCCCTGGCTCATCCTTACTGTCTTCACTTCATGGGTATTTGGTCTCTTCTCCCTGCTTTCTGGATTCCTTGCTCTATGCCTTGACTCCAGAACCTACCTTTGGCCTTTTGGTCTTTGTAACATTTGGATATCAGTCTGCACCTTCAACTATGGCCTTATCTAAGTTTATTTCATTCATTACTCTTCTGCTTTTGGAGCCTTTTGGTCTTCGTGGTCTTAAGAGGAAGCACACACCTTACTCCTGACTCTGGAACCTCTCTCAGTAGGACAGCCCCCAGCACCTCCAAGAGAAAGACAATATTTTTGTCATAGAATTTTCTATTGTAAATGTCTTCTTCTTTGCTGTCCATAATGCCTTGCCATGTTTACTGACCCTTCCCTGAACTTAGCTGAACACAGAATAATAGATGCCCAAGGGGACCCTACTTCTATACACCCTGAGCCCAGTATAAACATAGAAATTCACATGCAAAGGAGAGGCAGCAACCGGAAGCACATGTTCCCACTGTTCCCAATGTACACCTATGCTCACCCTCTCTCTAGGCCCAGGACCACATTCTGAGCCCCCAAATTCTCAGGACCACTTCTGCCTGCCTTGCAGGTGCCTGGCACTGTCCCATCTGACTACCTATTATTTCAACCAATTCTCCTCCCTGTGTATGCATTTGTTTGTTTGTTTGCTTGTTTCCCCCAGGAGGGTCAGACATTAGACAGCAGACTGAGTACTGCAACATCTGAAAGGATCAGCTAATGCAATAATCATCAGCATTCACAACTGCTTCATTCCTGGAATACAAGGCTTTGGGATAATCAATCCTGAAGCCACATTTTTTTTCAGTGCTCTGTAATAGGATATTCTTAGATGAATTAGGTAAGAACTACCAGTAAAGCTTGATAAAATGCAGATTCCTGGCCTCACCCTGTAATAACCAATTCAGACTTCATCTTGGTAGGGTTTGACAGCAAGCTTTCTAAATATGCTTTGTTTTTCTTTTTAAGCAGCATAAAGTGTGAGAACCTCTGGTTAGGTAAATAACAAACCACCAGCAGCTGGAAAATCTCCCAGAGAAAGGCATGCATCTTTGGAAGAGGGGGAAAAGAACAGATGAAGTGCATCAGTGTAGCTCCTGCAATGCTGCCAACTTAGGGTGTTCATGTGTCTGGTTAGTGGCATAGTTTAAGGAGGTAAATGTTTTTTGGGAAAAAAAATTAGTTACCTAATCTGCTTTTTTATTTCAGTTGTTATTTACAATAAAGTGATGAGAAGGAATTCTACCATCCAGGATGATTTGGCAGAATTATGCAACTTATAAAAACATAGAATGTGTGTGTGTGCATGTGTGTGTATGTGTGTGTGTGTGTGTGTGAAATATAGGTTTGTGGGGGTCATTACTGTAAAACTACTGCCCAGGACTCAACAGTTGTATACTAAATAGACAAGTTGTTTCACCACTGAGTCACAAAATAAGGCCTGTGCTGTGGGGTTTCAAGGGAAAAGATGTGATCAGCAGAGTATTTGCTAAGTGATGATTTCCTCCAGCCTTCTTTCTGGAAAACCCAACTCTACAGTATGCAGTACAAAAGGGTGAGGTAAACGGGCCCCATGTGGCAGGAGACCCTGAGAGTATCCCTACTGTGTTCAGTCTGCAGGTCGCAGAAACGAAACAGCTCCTTCAACTCAGCATAAAATGATGGCCCAAATGCCTGGCAAGTGTTTAGCTCCAACGAATCACCTAAAAGCACATTTACAATGGAAGAAATCAGGAGAAATCTGTAGAATTTCGTTCCTTGAATCATTAAAAGAACAGAGAGTAAGTATATGAATTATAAACACAAACTGGATTATGCACCCACATAACCCTAGGATAGTTATAGAGTTAATGTGTACCTGTTTGAAGCTTAATCCTTTTTTATTCTCCATCCTTCACTCTAGTAAATATCACTTTTCAGGAAAATTATTTTCTCTCTCTTTTTGGAAAGACAGAAAAGTCCTTCAGCCGGTTCCTGAAACCTACCATACTTCCTTATATAAAAAAAATTCACACACACACATATATACATATGTATGTGTGTATACATACACTTGGGTACAGATATTTCAAGATAATGAATACTGGTGAGTCAAAGAATTTATAGAATTGACCTGTATCCATTTATATACAATGAAAATAAACTTACGCAAGGCTAATATATCCAGTGTTCTCATTTTAAGGTCTTTTTAAAACTACTCCAATAGTGATATTATCAGTATAAAATGGTATCCATTTGATGGAAGTGTGAAGTCTGGTGCCAAGAGACAGACTGACATTATTTCTGCTGAGACTAGAAGTCATAAATTATTCTTGTGTCTTAATTTTTGGAAAGCAGCTTAATAAAATGAATTAATAAATAAAATGCCACTATCAAACAAAATTGCATCAACCAACTTAAAGACAATTTGTCCAAGTTTCAACAAACTGACAATTTAAAGAGTGAACTCTTTACTGTGCTTTGCTTCGTACATATAATTATTGATTAGGAAGCCATTGTCAAATGGGACCTCTGCCTTGAAAATTCTTGGAGGGTTCTCTAGTAGCTAAGAAAAATATAAAAATGTTTAAAACCAGGTAAAGAGAGTTTCTATAGATCTGAAATGAGTGGCCAATCAATAAAATAATGAGTAAAGGGAGGTGAGTACATAGCTAGGGAGTTCGAATCTTAACAGAAATAATAGGAAAGTTGATTATGAAAAATTAAAACATATATTTGAAATATTTTTATCAATTCCACCAAAAACACTGTTGATCTGTTACCCTGACAGAAAAATAGCGAATGCAGTTTTTGATTCAGGTGCTAGGTCGTATTTGAACAAGAACTTAAAATCTTATTAAAACAGAAATAACACTTGAAATCCTGTTGTATATAAAAAAAATATTCAGAGATTAACTCATAAATCTGGTGATCCACCGAAACATAAATATTTAAAATAATTTTCTGGTAGTTGCACACTGCCTTAATGTTTGCCTAACCTTCCAATATAAAGGATTTTAAAGTAAGGATGAAACAAGTTGTGAATTTTGGAGGGGATATTTTTGAGTACAGCGCTTTCCCTAGCTTCTAATAAATGGAATCTTCAAAGGAAAAATTATATATATATTTTTGTGTGTGTGTGCTGCACTACTCACTTTGGCTTAGACTTAGTCCATTCCAGAATGTTATTTCAGAATGTTATTAGCATATTTATTCTTTCCTTAAAGACTTCAACAATAGTGTAACTGTCATAATATTGAGAAAGCTTGATGCCTCCGAAAGAAAAACAAAAACAATGGTAATATAGTTTACAGCCAGGACAATGAAAATGCAACTGTAAGCTTTATTAACAGTATTAACTTGTATCTAGTTAGTTCACTATAATTAAAGCAACAAATACTACAACAAAACTATGTGACAAGGGAAAATGAGCGGGGATTGGCTCAAGACAGTGGAATAGTGCGCTCACTCCCTCTTGCGAAAGCACCAGAAACACAACTAAATGCTGAACAGTCATCAACAGGAAGACACTGGACTCACCAAAAAAGATACCCCACATCCAAAGACAAAGGAGAAGCTGCAATGGGACAGTAGGAGGGGTGCAATCACAATAAAATCAAATCCCATAACCGCTGGGTGGGTGACTCACAAACTGCAGAACAATTATACCACAGAAGTCCACCCACTGGAGTGAAGGTACTGAGTCCCATGTCAGGCTTCCGAACCTGGGGGTCCTGCAACGGGAGGAGGAATTCCCAGAGAATCAGACTTTGAAGGCTAGCGAGATTTGATGGCAGGACTTCGACAGGACTGAGGGAAACAGAGACTCCACTCTTGTAGGGCACACACAAAGTAGTGTGCACATCAGGACCCAGGGGGAAGGGGCAGTGACCCCACAGGAGACTGAACCAGACCTACTTGCTAGTGTTGGAGGGTCTCTTGCAGAGGTGGGGGGTGACTGTGGCTCACCGCAGGGAC
Source organism: Hyperoodon ampullatus (assembly GCF_949752795.1). Taxonomy (NCBI): domain Eukaryota; kingdom Metazoa; phylum Chordata; class Mammalia; order Artiodactyla; family Ziphiidae; genus Hyperoodon; species Hyperoodon ampullatus. The sequence goes on along the minus strand of NC_136914.1, from coordinate 69,655,898 downwards.
AAGGACACAGGCAGCAGAAGTTCTGGAAAGCACTCCTTGGCATGAGCTCTACTGGAGTCTGCCACTTGCCCCACCAAAGAGCCTGTAGCCTCCAGTGCTGGATTGCCTCAGGTCAAACAACCAACAGGGAGGGAACTCAGCCACACCCATCGCAGACACTCGGATTAAAGTTTTACTGAGTTCTGCCAACCAAAGCAACACCCAGTTCTATGCACCACCAGTCCCTCCCTACAGGAAGCTTGTACAAGCCTCTTAGATAGCCTCATCCACCAGAGGGCAGACAGCAGAAGCAAGAAGTACAATCCTGCAGCCTGTGGAATGAAAACCACATTCACAGAAAGATAGACAAAATGAAAAGGCAGAGGACTATGCACCAGATGAAGGAAAAAGATAAAAGCCCAGAAAAACAACTAAATGAAGTGGAGATAGGCAACCTTGCAGAAAAAGAATTCAGAATAATGATAGTGAAGATGATCCAGGACCTCGGAAAAAGAATGGAGGCAAAGATCGAGAAGATGCAAGAAATGTTTAACAAAGACCTAGAATAATTAAAGAACAAACAAACAGAGATGAACAATACAATAACTGGAATGAAAACTACACTAGAAGGAATCAATAGCAGAATAACTGAGGCAGAAGAACAGATAAGTAACCTGAAAACAGAATGGTGGAATTCACTGCCATGGAACAGAATAAAGAAAAAAGAATGAAAAGAAATAAAGACAGCCTAAGAGACCTCTGGGACAACATTAAGTGCACTAACATTCACATTATAGAGCTCCCAGAAGGAGAAGTGAGAGAGAAAGGACCCGAGAAAATATTTGAAGAGATTATAGTTGAAAACTTCCCTAAGATGGGAAAGGAAATAGCCACCCAAGTCCAGGAAGCACAGGGAGTCCAAGGCAGCATAACCCAAGGAGAAACATGCCGAGACAGAAAGGAATCAAATTGACAAAAAATAAGACAAAGACAAATTATTAGAAGCAACAAGTGAAAAACAAAAAATAACATACAAGGGAACTCCCATAAGGTTAACAGCTGATTTCTCAGCAGAAACTCTACAAGCAAGAAGTGAGTGGCCTGATATATTTAAAGTGATGAAAAAGAAGAACATACAACCAAGATTATTCTACCTGGCATGTATCTCATTCAAATTCAACGAGGAAATCAAAAGCTTTACAGACAAGCAAAAGCTAAGAGAATTCAGCACCACCAAACCAGCTCTACAACAAATGCTAAAGGAACTTCTCTAAGTGGGAAACACAAGAGAAGAAAAGGACCTACAAAAACAAACCCAGAACAATAAGAAAATGGTCATAGGAAGATACATATCAATAATTACCTTAAACGTGAATGGATTAAATGCTCCATCTAAGAGACACAGGCTTGCTGAATGGATACAAAAACAAGAGCCATATATATGCTGTCTACAAGAGACTCACTTCAGACCTAGGGACACATACAGACTGAAAGTGAGGGGATAGGAAAAGATATTCCATGCAAATGGAAATCAAAAGAAAGCTGGAGTACCAATACTCATGTCAGATAAAATAGACTTTAAAATAAAGAATGTTACAAGAGACAAGGAAGGACACTACATAATGATCAAGGGATCAATCCAAGAAGAAGATATAATAATTATAAATATATATGTACCCAACATAGGAGCACTTCAATACATAAGGCAACTGGTAAGAGCTGTAAGAGGAAATCGACAATAACACAATAATAGTGGGGGACTTTAACACCTCACTTACATCAATGGACAGATCATCCAGACAGAAAATTAATAAGGAAACACAAGCTTTAAATGACACAATAGACCAGATAGATTTAATTAATATTTACAGGACATTCCATCTGAAAACAGCAGATTACACTTTCGTCTCAAGTACACACGGAATATTCTCCAGGATAGATCACATCCTGAGTCACAAATCAAGCCTCAGTAAATTTAAGAAAACTGAAATCATATCAGGCATCTTTTCCAACCACAACGTTATGAGATTACAAATCAATAACAGGAAAAAAAATGTAAAAAACACAAACACATGGAGGTTAAACAATGTTACTAAATAACCAAGAAATCACTGAAGAAATCAGAGGTAATCAAAAAATACCTAGAGACAAATGACAACGAAAACACAACAATCCAAAACTTATGGGATGCAGCAAAAGCAGTCTAAGAGGGAAGTTTATAACAATACAATCCTACCTCAAGAAACAAGAAAAATCTCAAATAAACAATCTAACCTTGCACCTAAAGGAACTAGAGAAAGAAGAACAAACAAAACCCAAAATTAGTAGAAGGAAAGAAATCATAAAGATCAGAGTAGAAATAAATGAAATAGATACAAAGAAAACAATACCAAAAATCAATAAAACTAAAAGCTGGTTCTTTGAGAGAAACAAAATTGATAAACCTTTAGCCAGACTCATCAAGAAAAGGAGGGAGAGGACTCATCAATAAAATTAGAAATGAAAAAGGAAAAGTTACAATGGACACCACAGAAATACAAAGCACCCTAAGAGACTACTACAAGCAACTCTATGCCAATAAAATTGAAAACCAGGAAGAAATGGGCAAATTCTTAGAAAGGTATAACCTTCCAAGACTGAACAAAATTCTTTGAAAGGTATAACCTTCCAAGACTGAAAGAAATCAGGAAGAAATAGAAAATATGAACAGACCAATTACAAGGAATGAAATTGAAAGTGTGATTAAAAGTCTTCCAACAAACAAAAGTCCAGGACCAGATGGCTTCACAGGTGAATTCTATCAAACATTTAGCGAAGACCTACCACCCATCCTTCTCAAACTCTTCCCAAAAATTGCAGAGGAAGGAACACTCCTAAACTCATTCTATGAGGCCACCATCACAATGATACCAAACCCAGACAAAGATACTACAAAAAAGAAAATTACAGGCCAATATCACTGATGAATATAGATGCAAAAATCCTCAACAAAATACTAGCAAACAGAATCCAACAACACATTAAAAGGATCATACACCATGATCAAGTGGTATTTATCCCAGGGATGCAAGGATCTTCAGTATATGCAAATCAATCAAGGTGATACACCATATGAACAAATTGAAGAATAATAACCATATGATCATCTCAATAGATACAGAAAAAGCTTTTGACAAAATTCAACACCCATCTATGATAAAAACCCTCCAGAAAGTGGGCATAGAGGGAACCTACCTCAACATAACAAAGCCTATATGTGACAAACCCACAGAAAACATCATTCTCAATGGTCAAACACTGAAAGCATTTCCTCTAAGATCAGGAACAAGACAAGGATGTCCACTCTCACCAGTATTATTCAACGGGGTAGTTTTGGAAGTCCTAGCCACAGCAATCAGAGAAGAAAAAGAAATAAAAGGAATCCAAATTGGAAAAGAAGAAGTAAAACTGTCACTGTTGCAGATATAGAGAATCCTAAAGATGTCACCAGAAAACTACTAGAAGTAATCAATGAATTTGGTAAAGTTGCAGGATACAAAATTAATGCACAGAAATCTCTTGCATTCCTATACACTAACAACAAAAGATCAGAAAGAGAAATTAAGAAAACAATCCCATTCACCACTGAAACAAAAAGAATAAAATACTCAGGAATAAACCTACCTAGGGAGGTAAATGCCCTGTACTCAGAAAAGTATAAGACACTGATGAAAGAAATCAAAAATGACACAAACAAATGGAGAGGTATACCATGTTCTTCTTTGGAAGGATCAATATTGTGAAAATGACTATACTACCCAAAGCAATCTACAGATGCAATGCAATCCCTATCAAATTACCAATGGCATTTTTTAAAGAACTAGAACAAAACAATCTTAAAATTTGTATGGAGACACAAAAGACCCCAAATAGCCAAAGCAATCTTGAGGGAAAAAAACGGAGGTGGAGGAATTAGACTCCCTGACTTCAGACTATACTACAAAGCTGCAGTAATCAAGAGAGTATGGTACTGGCACAAAAACAGAAATATAGATCAATGGAACAGGATAGAAAGCCCAGAGATAAACCCATGCACCTATGGTCAACTAATCTATGACAAAGGAGGCAAGGATATACAGTGAAGAAAAGACAGCCTCTTCAATAAGTGGTGCTGGGAAAACTGGGCAGCTACATGTAAAAGAATGAAATTAGAACCCTCCCTAACACCATACACAAAAATAAACTCAAAATGGATTAAAGACCTAAATGTAAGACTGAACACTATAAACCTCTTAGAGAAAAACATAGGAAGAACACTCTTTGAAATAAATCACAGCAAGATCTTTTTTGACCCACCTCCTAGAGTAATGGAAATAAAAACAAAAATAAATAAATGGGACCTAATGAAACTTAAAAGGTCTTGCACAGCAAAGGAAACTATAAAGACAAAAAGACAACCCTCAGAATGGGAGAAAATATTTGAAACTAATCAATGGACAAAGGATATAAATAAATAAATAAATAAAGCAACAGATACTACCATAGTCCTACCATTCTAATGTCACCAGTTACATCAAGTACAAGGATATTAGGATCTTTCATGTGATATAATGTCATTAAGCACAAATATAGTGAGGCATGATGGTGTCTTTTATAAACTTAACTGCTCCATATTTTCCATGTTGGTTCAATACATTAATGACTTTGAAGTATCTTAAATGCAAATTAATAACCAGAAACAAAAAGTTACTGCTGAAACTGCAGTTATGCATGGAATGACTGTTTTGCTCAATGAGAGACCATATTTCAGAAGCTTGCTAATTAGAAACAGTGTCCACAATATAGTGCCATTGCTTTGTAAGCAGAAAACACCCAGCATTACCAGGAAATAAATTTCCACTTTGTCTTGGATTTTCCTGATAGAGAGTTCAGTTTTATTTACTACCATGTTTCAGATCCATAATAAAGTATGCCTGTATCATTATTCTAGGAATAATGTGAGTGGAGGCCAAGGAGACGGCACCAAATGGTCTTGTCTGCATTAATGTGAAGAGGTCTCTCTTTATACATGAACTAATGTCATAAGGCAACTTGGAAAGTGAATGTTTAAATTGGTTAATAATTATTTCTTTCATATTGAGTGTTATACCTTTGGGCATTTTGCATTCTTTAAAGTTTTCTTCCCCTAAAAAAATGTTTTAAATAAGTATGCAAGGGTGGATAAGTAAAACAAAACAAAGTACACACACATACACACAGATACACACACAAACACACACTTTTGTTTAATTGAAAAAAATTTATTTGGATAAAGTAAAAGCCTAGATAATTGAGTTCTATTTGTGAGACAATCTAGAAAATTGTATATCATTTGCTACAGAGCCCAGTGAAAACTGAACTTTAAGGGACAAAAGGCAGAAAGCCGATTATTGTTGTTTTGTTTTCTTTTGACCTCTTTATCCATTCTTAAATGATAAAAAAGATCAGGAGTCTAAATTTGAAATTTTGATTGTACTTATCCAAGTTAAGAATAGGGATCGTTCTGAGTTAGATGGAGAAAGCACCGACGGAATGGTAAATTTGGTCGATGAGTGAAATAGATTCTGATGTTTTAACTTAATCCCGTTATACCATGAAGCTTCAATAATCAGTTTTTAATCTGTGACTTCCCATCCCTGTGTCCACAGTGTTCAGCACAGCCCCAGGCACACAGTGGGTGCATAATAAATGCTTGCTACTTCATGAGATCCCATGACCTAAGTTGTTATTTTGGCACAAATGATCCTGAAACAGGACATGAATTCTGTTATTTCAGTCTCACTAATGACTGCTTTCTCAAATCAATTAGTTCTAAGGGGCAATGACTTGTACTGTTTATTAATGTATCTAAATAACTGATTAGACAGGCCACCAAACAGTTATTTCTGCCCCAAAAGCAGCTGCAGAACTTCACCAATTCCTGCACAAACCCACTTATTCATCATAATTTTTGCTCAAATATAGGAAATATGCTGGCTAGACCTGCATTTGCATTTATGCCTAAGATCAGTTAAAATAATCCAAAGTGAGAGGTAGTTACATTTCATGCATCTGGTTAATACTCTGGCACCAGGTGCTCAGTGTGAATTCAAATATCACATTTTTATCTTCTCGCAACATACAGGCTCAGAGCAGGTTTTTGGTTCTAAAAGCCCAGTCCTGACTGCGAATCTCAAGAGTCTTAGCTACCATCCCCTTTCTTCTACACATCCCTACTTACAGGTATGTAATGATCTTGGAGGGTCCGAAATTCGAAATCTATGTGGAGAAAGGGATTCAGGATGAAGGGAGTTCTAAAACTAGCTTTAAACTCACCATGCATATGATAAACAATCAGAAATATTACTGGAAACTGAAGATAAAATGAACCCTCTGACAATGCAGTCTCTGGCTTTGCAGGAATACTGTGCATTGAGAATATTATGTAGAATTTTTAGAGTACTTGAAGTCTCAAGCAAATTAAGATGACAACATATGCATGGTGTGCTTTTATCATCGACATGCTTGGTATTGGCTGAATTGTTCCGGTCCCTAATTGTAAACTCAAGGTGGAAAGGCTAATCTGTTTATTCTGTCTCCTTGTAGGAGTGCAGTGAAGAAACTGGAAATTTAAATAGCTCTTAAAAATGTTTCTGAGTACGTTTTGAGTTGGAGGCATATAACTTATTTTTAATCAACAATCCGTGACTCAAAGGTTATCAAAATGATGGGCATCAGAAATGTTAAGGTAAAGGATTTTAATGGTCTCTGCAAATTTGTTCAATGTTGAATTGAAGATCTAAATCCTTTATTCATTCCACAACAAATGCAAAAGGCACTTCCTTATCATAATCTAACCCAGAAATGGTTTTCTGTCATATACGGAAGGCAGTGACTGGGGAGGAGCATAGAAAGTGAGTTTTAATGTAAGGAATTCAGATGTCATTTCCTAACAACTACTAAAAAGCATCTCCTCCATATTCACACCACAAATTGAATTTTTAAAAACACATTTTTAAGGTGAGATCCCTAGGACATGCATAGCCATTTATGATAAAGTTCTTAGAAAAAATGAAATAGCACTTAAATATCAATAATGATCAACAAAGGAAATAAATGCAATACCATTATGTACATACTCTTAAATGATGGTACATTATTAATAAGGATGATTGTCTGGAACTGGATATGTCCCAGCACACATTTATATACTGCATAGAAGGAAGGCCACTGACGACTGAGTAGATCTGAACACAAGTCCAGCTCTGTCACTAATTAACACTATGACTTTGGCCAAGGCACTTTCCATTTATGGGCTTCAATTTCCTCATCTGTTCCTTCCTAGTATTGGAATTGATTTTTGAGGTTTTTTCGAGCTAAACCATTCCATGATTTGAACATGAAGAACTTATAGTGCCTACAATGAAGGGGACAGAGCATCTATCTTTTACCTCGCCTCTGGAGTTGAGCCTCCAAGCACGGACCCCAGTCAGTTGGGCGGGGGGCGGCAGGAGAGAGTAAGTGCAGAACAGGGTGGGGACGTGGGGATGCCTGTCTGTGTCTCTGGACAGCCTGTGTTCTGAATTGTGGTAATCAGTGGCTGTGCTGAGAGTACAGACTGGAAAGTCCTCCCTGGGGGCAGGCTGAGATGGGCTGAAGCAGGCTAAGACTTCAGGAAAGGATTATTTTTGCAATAAGTTCTGGCACCCACTGAAGAGGAGGAAAGGATGCCACCCACCCTTTCTACCTAGACTTATTGTGCATGTTTACAACCAAGTTCCCAAAACCCCTGGGTCCAAAGTGCTATTTGAGTTTTGATATCACATCTCTGGCCATAACATGAGAGTGTCAGAGCAGAGACTGTACATTTGGGGAGAGTGTGGGTAGGAAAGATGCAGATTACACATTTCTCAGGACAATAAAAGGCTGAAGATTGTACCCGAGTATAGGCAAACGGCTCAGTACATTATGGAACATAAGTCATGGTCTGGCTTATTTGGCACACTCTAAAAATAATAAACATTTCATCAAGAGATGGTTAGTTAGAGAACTAACCAACAAACAAAGCAATGAGAAAACTAGGTGTGCCTTCTGAAGAGAAGGATTCCTTTCCCGGGTTCAAGTATTCGGGTCTATCCCTATCCATTTCCCAGGTTTGCCTTCCGATCTTACATTTCATTGACCTGAGAGCTCAGTGCAGCTGCCCTTCCAGTACCCGCAGCCACCCCTGCACGGAGCTGAAGCCACATGGCCCACAGGTCTCCTCCAAGTGTTAGGGCCACAGCAGGAGAACTTTAGGAAAGGATTGCTTTTGCTCAGAAATTGAACAGGAATTCCAAACAATTTTCCCACCACAGTAAGACCTAAACAGAGAGAACAACATTTTTTCTTCCACAATGGGCTGACGTCCAGAGAGACCTGACAGTGACTTCACCTGAATTAGCAGCAGGGAAGACAAAGAAAAGTGAACATTTCTGGACATTATTCTGAATGTATAAGTATGGATACCTGGGTGTGTGTTGTCTGGAGAAAAGAAAGAGCACCATGTGTTTGCATAAGCAAGTGAGTAGGGGACACTGGAAGAGGATCAACTTGGGGAGGGAAGACAATGAATCTGATTCCAAACACATCTAATATGAGGTCAATAATACATAGAATGGAGATGGATACATGGGTCTGGAGCTTATAAAAGAAGTCTAGATTAAAATATGCATTTCATGTTACCAAAAAGAGCAACAGTATCTGAAGCCATGTAACTGACTAGGTGGCTGGTGGCAATGAACAGCATGGAGAGAACAGAAACCAGGACCAAGCTCTACATATTGATAATTTCAATCTTTAAATGCTAAAGGAGAAAGGAGCACAGGAAATTAGTAAGAACTTGCCAAAGGCAGGAGGAAACCCAGGGAAGTGTCATCAAGGGAAGAAACTGTTTCAACATGAACGAGTGATCTCTAGGTCAAGATCTGAAGTGAAGTCAAATAAAACGTTAAGAATTTTAAATACAATGTGGTAATCTGGATTGGACCCTGATACAGAATGAAGACATTGGTGGAAAAACTGGTGAAATCCCAATAAAGTCTGTAATTTAATTAGTAGTACTGTAACAATGTTATTTTTTAGTTGATAAATGGAAGATGATTGTGCATGATAGTAACATTAAGGGAAGCAGTGAAAAGGGTATACATCTTTGTATTACCTTTGCAAATCTTCTCTGAATTTAAATTCATTTTAAATAAAAAGTTTAAAATATTAAATGATGGAAGAGTAGGGGTGAAATGTCATTAGCATATTTTAACAGTCACTTAAGCAAATGATTTCTGAACTTGAAATGTTGTATGAATTTTCTTAATCTAGAAATTAAGGTGGGGGGTGGGGGAAGCCAGACAGCTAGAGGAGGGTGTGGTAGGTCTAGGAAGGATTTTAATTATTCGTTTGTTTTAACTGGTTAGACTGATCAGGAAGATAGGGAGAGATCAAAGATCCAGAGGAGAGTGTCAGTGATATTTCTGAGAATGTAAGAATAAAAAGAATCTAGAACTTAGTGTGATAGAAAGAAGAAAAGAAAAGTACGGGAAAAGCACACTTCCTTTAAGAGAAAAAGTTGAGGAGGAAAGGCAGGGGTGGGGATGGGTGAAGAGAGGTGCTTTTATAGGTTAGACATAAAGCTGTCCCGGGTTGTTGAGGGAGCACCTACTTGATAGCTTCTTCGAAATATCTCTTTACGAATCAGAAAGATACAGTTACTTATCATTTGTTGGAATAACTTTAACAGAACATAAGTCACGTTTAATGTAAAGCCATGATTTGGGTTAGTTAAATTAGATCTGCTTAAAATTAGAGTAGATGTTTTCTCAGGTTTGCCAATTGCTGACTTAAAATCATGTTCTCAGACTATAATAAACAGCAGTTTAGTGAAGATCATTTAATCTCAGAGTTGTACATAAAGTCTACCTCAGGAAACTAATTTTGGAAGATAGCAAGCAAACAGACACACACAGACACTTGTGCACGCACATAACATAATACACAGACATTGCTTAAATTTATAGCAAGGGAGCTGCCTCTGTCATCTAAATGAAAATGATAACAGTAGAGGACATTTCAATTGTTTCATAAGCCCATGGTAATATTTCTTTCATCTTTGTCAGATTACTAAATAAAGTAAGGAGATTTGGCAGCAAAAGTATAAGAGCAAATAAAAGGGTAATGAAAACTGAGAATATGAGGGAGTCAGTAAGCATGGCACAGTTCAGCATGACAAGAAAAATATTGCATTTTGATGTCATTTCTGAGTAAAATGTGTTTGTCAAACTGGGATGATAATTGGTCTATTGAGAAGCTGAAAATCGAGCCATTATTGGATGATACAATGTTTTGCTGTGTCAAGTCAATAGTCTGTGATGAATGATGTGACTGAAAAGAAACAAGGGATTACACCATGTCTTTCTTGCCTTAGAAAACATTTATTTGGCATCCAAAATTGTTAAACTTTTCTATCCATACTAATTAGGGCTGGAAGTATATGTTCTTTGGGAACTTCATGTGTGTCAGGCAAGGATTATATGCGAATTTCCACAAAATATATCTAATCTAATTTTATTTAATCATCACAACAGCTCTATTAATCCCATCTTACAGATGTGGATGTAAAAGCCCCAGAAGTTTAAGTCTCTTGCCCAAGATGTTGGATTCCAAACCTAGGACTCACTGATTCAAAAGCTAACTCTCTGCAGTCCTTCTTTGTCCAGCTTATTATCAAAACGAGGTCATTGAAATGAATGTAGGAATGGATGGATGAATATTGAAAACATCATCTAAATAGTTTTATCGAGGGCCTGGGGGAAGGATCTAGTCTTTCCTTAACATCAAATTAATATGCAAAACTGAAGTATTGAGATGGGTGTATAGTCCTGAATATCAGATGTCAAATTGTTTCCCCTATGAATGCAGGTAGTCCCAGAGATCCCAACAAGGAAGAAAGTATAGATTGTCACTTCCTAGTTTATACAAACCAGATGTTCCAGCCATGCTCCAGAATGATTAAATCCAGAGCTCTTGGAGTAGGACCCAGGCATTCACATTTCCTAAATCTTCCAGATGATTTCAGTGTAGAGCCAAGGTTAAGAACTACTATTTTAGAATTCTAGGGCCTACATTTGGTAGATTTAGACTTCCTCAGAAACTAATGGGACTAGTAGATAGAAGAACAGAATATTGGGATGAACTGAACTCTTAAATCCTAGTTTTAGGTTCCCCTACTGTTCCAAGAAGGTTGTTTGGGGGCAAACACCAAGAACTCGGAAGGAGGTTATCGGAAGAGGATGCTGGTACCCACGGTTAGCAGGGTGATCACTCTGATGGTGAAGGATTAAGTCTAGTTTACCTAACAATAAACAGGTGCTCATAGTGAAAGTAAGGTAAGCCGAGGAAAGGTGGGCTCCAAAATCCTCTGTGCTTTCAACCCCTCAACCCAAATGAAACCCTAAACTCAAGACTGGCACTTGGTAACTGGAGCAAGAACAGTGAAGAGATTAAACAAAAAATGAGCAGCAGGGTCAAAGCATTCTCTTTTGGGGGTGAAATGAGTGTCTTTGGAGTTCAGGGAAGGGGAAAAAAATGCTGATGCTTATAAAATTATTCCAAGTCTTATAATTATAATATTTGGAGAAATATTTCTACTAGCATGCCTTTTAATTATTGAGGCACGTTTATATGTAAAAGGTACCATGATAGGTGCTCTGTGTATTCGGTTTACTCAGCCCTAAAGATAGTTCTACATAGGAGGAGACCAAAGCACATTAACACACGAGGTAAGCAATTGTGGTGCCAAGGTTTGAACATACTTCCATGTGTCTCCATTTTACCAAATTTCCATTTTGGGCTCTTAGGTGTTTTTTCACCCTCAAAGTGATCTTTGGCCCAGGACCTATTCTATTCTAGAGAAATCTGAGCTAGTATCACAGAGTGGACTGAGGATATAAATGAGAGAGAGAGAGAGAAAGCAAGAGAAAGAGAAAGTCATAATGGCAGTGGACATCGTGTAGTGGAAAAAGGTTGGGTGTTTTGGAGTCAGAAATATGAGTTTGCATTTCACGGACTTAATGAGAATTATAAGAACTCATGGAAGGTAAGGATTATGCCACATGTACTACAGGACAAGTTCCCTTTCAGTAAAATATTTCTACATACTGGAGATTGTCAGGTTTCCTCTGATCTCACCCAGGTCAGCGTACCAGGATCAGAAAGGTGACAAGTATTCAGGGAGGACAGTATCCAGGAATAACAACCATATAATTGGTGGCAGAAGCAAGCCATTGGCTGCAGTTGCCCTTGTGCAATGTCACCCGAGAACCTGAGGTAGGAGAGAGAAAGGTAAGCAGCTCAACCTTCATTACTGAGAGAAAGATAATAAAAAGAAAACAAAGTGAGCATCAGACTATGCAAAGGCCAAGTCTGACCAAGTGTCTGCAAAGGGAGAGTAATGAGCAAAACACACCAACAAATTGGCCCTCAAGTTGTGCGAACTCACATGTCTGTGTCACAAGCAAAAGCAAGCAAAGTAAATACTATGCCGTAAGCAAACTCCAGGCCAAGGGGAAAAAACTCAAATTAACTCGTCTAAAAGATGGTTATTTCTGACTGTTATGAAGAAAATCAAGGTCCTACTTGTGGGAGAAGTTTGATGTAAGAAACCACAAAGGACCAAGCTTTTAAAACAAATAATAACCAGTTATTATGAAGTACAATAGTGATAACAGAGCATTTACCTAATGCCAGGCACTATTCTAAATACTATACATGTGTGAATTCATTTAATTCTCCCAACAGCACAAGAGGCAGTGCTATTAGCCTCATTTTACAGATGGTGGAACTGGAGCACATGGAGATTAAGTGACTTACTCAGGTCATACTGCTAGTAAGAGATATTTCAGGGGTGTAAATATAGGCAGTCTATTTCCAGACTCCAGGATTTTGTCTATCTTGCTCTACTGCCTCTATGACAAAATTCTATTCAATAAACATTTATTAAATGCCTATGATATAACGGCTTTGCAGGAGGTCCAGAGACATGAAACACATCTTTCATATTCCTGCCAGTGGAGTTTATAGAACGATCGAATAAAATCATCCCAAAGACCCAAAGGACTATAAATCTGTTATATAAACTCTACATAACACAACACAGTTTTCCAGTAACACTAGAAGACATATAAACGCATGAGGAAAGCTGGTGTGTGTCAGGGAGGAAACAGGAATCGACCCTTCATTCACTGATGACTGTTCAAAGCATTTCAGGTAGAGTATCTCCCTGAATCTTCTCTTTGAAGTAAGTATTTCCCCCAAGTTTAGAATTGAAGAAACCAAGAAGCTTACTTACAGGAATGGTGGCAGAACCAATATGTGCCCCTCAGTCTAATTCCAGAGTTCGTGCCCCTTCCCCTCTCTTATACACCTCCCGTGAAAATTCCTATGAGGCAGGTGGAATTGGACATAGATGTCAGAAGATAATCATGGGTGTCATGGGGAGCAAGTGAGGGACAAGAAGAAAGAGGTCCTGCAGCCATACTATAGCATACTGGTGGAATGTGGGCTTTCTTGAAGGGACACAGAGCAGATGGGTCAATTTTAAGGAAGCATGGGACACCCATAAGTATATTATTTAGGACTACTTGTAGAGAAGCTGGAATGATATAGATAAATGTTCCTACCTGGCAGTGGGGATTCTGTTGGTGCTTTTGCACAGATTTTGATCCACACTGCATCAGAGCAAGGTAGGTTAAGCTGGTGGCATCCATTACTGCAGTGACAGAAGAAAGAGGAAGTGGAAGAAGAAAATGGCAGAAGGATGAGTTAGGATGCATGTGCAAGAAAACAGACAAGCAATGATGAGCCTCCCCACGGGCACGGCAGGGGTGGTGGAAAGCACACTGATGGCCCTGAATCCACGGCTCTTGGCAACTAACTCCATGACTCTCAGTATTCGTGCACAGAAATGTCAATCAAACTTTTATACATTTGTACAAGTAACTAGACTTCTTGTCCTGTTTTAATCCTTGTGCAATTTAGCCCTTAAAAGTGATAAATTCAATTTTCGCTGGTAAAGGTGTTACTTCTAGTTAATACATTCGAAATATCCCTTAATGCTCACTTAAACATAAATGTACAAAAGCAAATTTAATACCTGACTTGACTTACATCATTCTCTGAGTGAAGAGGAAAACAGAAGATGACACGGCATCACGTATTATATAACACATAGAATTTCGGGGTTGTCTTATGGATCCCAGGCTAACAAGTTCATTTGTGACTCATGGGATAGCCCTGAACTTATTTTTTAAAAGATGTATTTCCTTTTTTATAAATTGTAGATTAAATATTACTGTTGATTTTAAATAGCCTAAAATCTTTTAAAGAAAGTTAGACCAAATCCATAAACAGAAACCATTTTCATGGGTCTCCTGTTGTTACTAGGCTGAGTCATTCCTTTCCATCATTCCCTATACAGTGGGAGAGGACCTGGGTGTATATATAGCACTTATACTGGGTCACTTACTAGAGAAGAAATGGCTCGGACTTTCTTTGGAGGAGCTGTTCCATATATATCACTGCTTCTTGAACAAGCTGATATATTTCAGACAAAATGTTATTTTCCAACAGAATTATCAAAATCCATCTTAATTTAAAATAATACTTTCATTTACATTAAAAGTATTCATTTATTTTAGGCAGTAATTATGTCATCTTCCCTTACAACACTATCCTTGTGTTGCAAGGTAGGAACAGCAGAGGTGGAATTCTTAACAAATAGCACAGGGTTCTTTTGCCATCACCCTCAGTCTGCAACCACATCATTTCTATCCCAGGGCTGCAGAAAGGAGGAAGAGATGTGCTCATGTTTTCAGAAATGTCACCCCAAATTTTAGAAATACTGGGGACACATGACACTTCTTCACCCTGCCTCAGCATAGCACTACTTTATCAACATGACATGAAGTTGGTAACAACAAGCAAACAGAAAAAGAAACCTCCCCATATAACTGCATGAATGAATTTGTCACTTTTCAAATGGTTGTTTTTTGGCAGCCATGTATCATTTGATAAAAATCTCACAAATTTAGGACAAAGTTTATGTAGTGGCTTTAGATAATGAGCAGTCAAGAACACAAACTCTCCAGGGTCAGAAAGACCCAGCTCCAAGTCTACCACTTCAACACTTGCTGGTTGTGAAACTGGTAAATAACTTACATTCTTTATGCTGCAGTTTCTTTACCTGGAGCTTGAGGGTAATGATGCCTATCTAACACAATTTTTGTGTAGATTAAGTAAGCAAGGTAGATAAAACCTTCCAACCATTTTGTAGCCTATGTATAACTCTGCATAAGACCCAACAGAAAAAAAATTCAGGTAGGTAGGTAGATGGACAGATGATAGATAGATAGATACATAGATACATAGATACATAGATAAGAATGTCAAAATACCAACTTAGTTTGCCTTTAAGCAAGAGATTAAGTTGAGAACTTTGCCTAATAGCTAAGCTGCGTCTTTAAATGTGGTCCACAGAGATGCTAGCCTATCTGAAGGACCAACTATGGTGCAACTGTGAATCTCAGTATGATTAGTCCATGGAATTCCATAACTATGGAGAAGCCTGCTTGTATTCTCTAACACATTTGCATAGGCTATGATGCTCTTTTTTAAAAAAAAAAAACTTTTCATGCCTACTGCAAAGAAAATAATCTTCTATTTTCAGCATTAAAAATATACATGATCACCCCTCAAAAAGGCAAAAGAGAGAGAGAAAAAGCAAGAGAGAGAAAATTCAGAGAAAACAAGGTCATGCAGTCTTTCACTTTCTTTTTACATACTAAAGATAAATGTTAAGGTCTGGGGAGAGGCTGGCTCTCTCCTTTTCTTGACTGGGCTGAAAAAAATGTTTAAATAGTTCCATTTCAAACCTGTGGCTGCATTTCTCACACTATTAAAAAAGAAAAAGATCCACAGTCATTTTCAGTACAAACCCCATTCTAAATAAAGCTTTTCATCTTTTCTTGACTCTGATTCCTAATTTAACACAATCTCACCTCTCTTTCTTATCCAAAAATCACTTTTCTGGCAACTTTGACTATTCTTAACAGAGGCGTGAATCAGAAAAGAAAAAAGAAGGCCCCTCAATGGCTAAGGCACAGCCTAAAAATATATATGCATCAAAGCACACATAGGACTTCTGGTTTTTCAAAAAAGAAGTCCTTACTAAGAGCCTAATCACTCTGGCTTTATACGTATTACAATCAATTTGGCTGATCTGGTTTCACAGCTATTGGAAGGTTAGCAGAGCAAATCCCAAGACAATGGCAGTGAGTCAAGAAGTGAGGATTAGACATTCATCCTAACAATAATAATAGCTGGTGAGCATGCATCAGTCTCTGGGGATGCTATTGGCCCTCTTCTCTACTATATGTACCAACTGACTTTATCTTTACAACCCCATTTTTAGAGTTGAGGACATAGACGAGCTGAAAGATTGAGTGATCAAGCAATGGAGCTGGAATTTGAACACAAGCAGTGTGGCTTCAGGGTGACAATGGAAGAAAAAAAAGTAACACACACACAGTGCAGACATGGGGACAAAAGAGCTAAATTTAAGTAGCTTGGGATCATCCAGGAGTGGGGAAGTTAGGGGTGGGCTACAAAACTCCACAAGGTTCAGGAGTTCCTGCTAGCTCTAGACTCTGATTACAGTGTTTCCCCTGAGCTCCTGCACAAGACCCTCTGGGCAATGCCACATGTCAGGTCCTACCCAGTGATAAGAGGAGAGTCTCTTACAGGCAGCTTCTCTTCAGTTGGCAGAAGAATATTATGTGCTGGGGGGACAATGTGTGGGATGCCCCCCAGCACACACACACGTAATGTCCCTCCAATCATCATCTCATCATTCAAGAAATAAATAATTTGACAATTTTAAATCATATAAAATGAATTTGACAAGAATGAAACAAAAACACAAGAGAAACCCATGTGACAGGGATTAAAAGTGAGGAAGCAACATATATTTTAGAGTATTCTCTTGTCCATCAATTAATTTGCCCCCCCTAGAGAGCTGCTAGGAGCAGACCCAGAACTGGGGACAGCAAAGATATAATCCTTGAGCTGACAGGGAGAGTAAGATATGATATCACTTATACGTGGAATCCAAAATATGACACAAGTGAACCTATCTACAAAACAGAAACAGACTCACAGACATAGAGAACAGATTTGTGGTGGCCAAGGTTGGGGGGGGGTGGGGGGACAGGGGAAGGGGAGAGGGAGGGATGCACTGGGCGTTTGGGGGTAGTAAATGCAAACTACTACATATAGAATGGATAAACACAACAAGGTCCTACTGTACAGAACAGGGAACTATATTCAATATCCTGTGATAAACCATAATGGAAAAGAATGTAAAAGTTGTATATATATGTATAACTGAATCACTTTGCTGTACAGCAGAAATTAACACAACGTTGCAAATCAAGTACACTTCAATTAAAAAAAAAGAGTAGACAGATGTACACTCAAACTATGATAAAAAAAAAAAAAACAGCAAAGAGCTGAGAGGAGAATGTGTAGAGAATATTGAGAGTATGATGGAGAGAACAATCCTTTCTCCCTGGAGGAATTGGAAAGTTTCCTAGAAGAAATTACCCTTAAATGTGAGCCATGAAAGATAAAGCTAGGTGGCTGCCCCCCACCCAAAGCAGACCAGAAGGGAAAGGAATCCCTGACAGTGGGGGGCTGGGGGTACACAAGGGCTGGGGGTATAAAACCATGGGGCTGGATTCAGGACCAGCCAGCCACTCTGTGAGGCGTGATCCTAGAAAGGGAATGGGCTGGAGCTTGAGAGGCACGGCTAAAAGTAAGGGCATGAGCCCACTGAGAGCTTCTATAATGAAAGCAAACCTCCAGGCCATCAGAGTCCTGGAATGGAAAGAGCAGTGCAGAAATCTCGGAACATCAATTCGGGAGTAGCTATGCAATTTACAGGAAGTCAAAAGCCCCCACTCTCTCTTCTGTAAATCGGGTGGGTGAGGAGGGTAGACTGGGTGAACTTGAATTCTCCCCAAATCTAACTTTCCCAGATACCAAGACTCATTTGGGCATCATGGCATGAGTCATTAAGAAGAGTTCTATGTACATTAAACACTTTTGTTTACAAAGGGAAATGATTGTACAATTATATTTTAGAAAGATTTACTTCAGAAACATTGAGAACAGAAAATATACATTCTTAAATGGGCAAGAGTTGGTTATTTGAAAATGTACTTATATGAGATCCTCATCCTCTAATTATGCAAAAAGAAAATAAATGCCACTAATATAACCCTCACCACAGGTAAAAACATTTAAAATGGCATATCTGAAAGCATTCATAGTTTATAAATTAAATGTTGATACACAGTATTTTCTATTCCTGTGAAGTCTAAAAAAAGACATTTAAGAGCTAAATAGTGCTTTGTTAGCTACTCAGCAAACCAAAGGACTGTTTAAGAATTAATATCTGAGCTGCCTTTAATTTTAAACTTGGCTATTAAAGATTCTCTCTTTTCCTCTTTTTCAGGGTTTCTTCTTGTGGTAAATGAATAAAAGGATACTGCATATCAAAATGTAAGGGACAACTTACCTGGAGCTAACCATTTAAAGTTTTAGGATAGTGCAGCCACTGTTGTTTCATTTCTGGATATACGAAGTCCAATTTGTTGAGGTTAAACAATGCTGAGGTTAAACAACGATTAATTATCAAAATGCCTGCTTGTATGACATTTGATTTACAAGAATTTATCATTGTAGACTGGTAGAGGTGCTTGGTGGGAAAGTATCTTATTGACTTCAGTCAAAACTCAGAGTTCCCCAGTTGTTGGAGTTGTGGGGTGATGCCACAATACTTGGGAGTCCACCAGGCTAGAGAAGCCACCAAGAAAATGTCAGAAAAAGAATCTTTGTATAATGGACCAAACACCTGGTAACCACTCTTGAATCTGGTATAATCCTAGTATAAATATTCTCTTTCCCTTTGAGGGCCTTAACTCCCCTTCTGGGTTTGACGGTCTTTTTGAGATCCGCTTGAAGCTATGCTTCCCTAAGCCAATCACATTATGCACATTGAACAACCAAGCCCCTGAGGGAATCAAAGGTCTCAGTTCCGAGGGAGCTGGAATAACCAGTGCAGTGTCAAGCTGGAGGGAGAGGATATTTTCTCTTACACAGGATCCAGAAAACAGGCTGCTGCAAGGAAGGTTCTGACTTCTCTCAAAGAGCCTTTCAAATCAGTCGCATTAAAAACAGCACAAAGGTCAAACTCAAAATTATTAGATTTCTTGGGCTCTTTGATTCAAGTCTCAATCAGGCTTAGTGTCCCTATTGGATTACATAATTTAATTCTGCCTTACAAACAAAATGTCACACCATTGTGGTTATATCTGGAGGGGCCTCTTGAAGATGCCCTTGAATTTACCCCGTGTCCATGAAGAGATACAGAAGCTCTGGGTAAAACAGGGAGAAAACTTGCTTGGAGAAAGCATCAGCTAAGGCTATCTTCTGAGTAAGCAGGCCTCCTAGAGGGTCAGCAAGGGCTGGGGAACAAGGTAAGTGCAGAAGAGATGTAGGAAGAAGCCACAGAACTGCTCTGAGCCTCCATTGCCTCACATATGCAGCAAGTGATGTGTTAAGATGACCAGGTCTTAACTCACTTTTGCTATTAAAAGCAGGAATATTGGGAGGGTACATGATAAATGGATTTCCAGACCCTGCCTTTTTCCAAGAGAAAACTGAGCAATTATGAATATATACAAATCCTCCAAATAGGTGCTATTTTTCAACGATCTCAATTCATGTCAGTTTAGCAAACACACAGGGCACCTGCATTGTGTGAAGGTGCTCTGCTAGAAGAGACTTAGACTTGGCCCTTTATGAGTTTACTCTCCTAACCACAGCCATTCTGATGATTCATCAAGGAGGAGACCTTCCCAGGGAAAATTCTGACTTTTAGGAAGAGCCAGAAATAATGTTGATTAAGCACAGCCACAAATCAGGGGCAAATAAGGTTATACACAGTCTATATTTCTAGTATGGCGCATAAACCTCTTTAGATTCCTAAAGAGGAGTTGCCCCATTCCCTGAGCAATTTCAGTATTATGAGAAGGTTTGCACTTCTTTCTCCAGATGGCTTCTTGGAGGGGGATACTTTTAGCTGAATGCTTATGCAAGCATGTATGTGCATGTGTGTATGCTTAAAAACTTTTTTTTGTAGGCACAGCTTATCTACAAAGGGTACTCATAAACTGAGATTCATAAAGGCAGTGAGCACTAAAAATTTTCAGCATGTTGAGGTTCTTTTATTCCTTCTCTCTAGGAGACTTTCCTTACGGGCCAAGTTAGGAATAATTGAACTAAAACCAAGTATACATCTAAGAGAAAAGAAAACATCTGTCTACACAGAAACTTGTACAGTGATGTTTATAGCTGTGTTATTCACACTAACCAAAATGTGGAAACAACCCAAATGCCCATCACCTGATAAATGGATAAACATAATTAAGTATATCTGTACAATGGAATGCTACTTGACCATAAAAAGGAATGAAGTACTGATGCCTATAACATGAATGCACCTTAAAAACATTACTCTAAGTGAAGAAAGCCACGCTCAAAACTCTACATAGTATTGTATAAGAGCACATTCATATTAAGTGTCCAAAACAGGGAAACTTATAGAGACAGAAAGTAGATTAGTAGTTGCCTAGGGCGGGGGAGTGGGGAGAAGGATGGGAGAAGGGGTGAGAGCTAAAGCATACAGGGTTTCATTTGGGGTGATGAAATGTTCTAAAATTGACTGTGGCTATGGTTGTACATATCTGTAAATATACGAAAAGCCATTGAATTGTACACTTTAAATGGGTGAACTGTATTTCAATAAAGTTGTTAAAATTAAAAAAAATAAAAGCAAACATAAACCAGCATGAAAGCAACATGGTAGTGGCCCCTTTTTAACTTTGAAGATATGTCTATATCCTAATCCGGTTTAATACTATCCTTCCCCCAGCCACAAACTCTTTAGTATTCAAAGGAAAACTCTAATAACACACACTGGTCTCCCTTCCTCAAAAGTCAGCACACTTCTTTGCTTCTGATAGCTCAGCTGGTGAAGGTAGGTCCATGAACACACCTGGACCTACTCTTTCCCAGAATCTTCATGCCGATTCCAAAGGGAACCAGGAGTTTCAGTACGAAGGACTTGGTGCTGAGCTTCTCCATTTCCTAACCATGGATAAAACACCTCTTGTCACTACTGCTATCTTCATTTATAAACCACAGGATCTTCTTCCATATTTTCTAGCTCTAATTATGATGCTTATAAGACATCTATATTCTCTCTCTTATTTGGGGAGACAACCTAGCAAACAGAGATCTGAATTGACTACATGGAGTGCATCTTAAAATTATTATCACTTGATGGACCTAGAGACTGTCATACAGAATAAAGTAAATCAGCAAGAGAAAAACAAATATATATTGACACATATATGTGGAATCTAGAAAAATGGTATAAATGATCTTATCTGCAAAGCCGAAACAGAGACACAGACATAGAGAACAAACATATGGACACCAAGGGGGAAGGAGGGGAGTTGGGATGAAATGTGAGAGTGGGATTAACATATATACACTACTATGTATAAAATAGATAACTAATGAGAACCTACTGTATAGCACAGGGAACTGTACTCAGTGTTCTGTGGTGACCTAAATGGAAAGGAAATCCAAAAAAGAGGGCATATATGTATATGTATGGCTGATTCACTTTGCAGTAGAGCAGAAACTGACACAGCAGTGTAAAGCAACTATACTCCAATAAAAAAAATTCACTGAAGCACTATTGACAATAGCCAACACATAGAAGCAACCTAAATGTCCATCAGCAGATGAATAGATAAAGAAGATGTGGTATATATACAATGGAATATTACTCAGCCATAAAAAAAATGAAATAATGCCATTTGCAGCAACATGGATGGACTTACAAATGATTATACTACGTGAAGTAAGACAAAGGAAGACAAATATCATATATCACTTATATGTGGAATCTAAAAGAATGATACAAATGAACTTATTTATAAAATAGAAACAGACTCACAAACTTTGAAAACAAATTTATGGTTACCAAAGGGGAGAGGTTGGGGGGGGAGGTAAATTAGGAGTTTGGGGTTATCATATACACACTACTATATATAAAATAGATAATCAACAACGACCTACTGTATAGCACAGGGAACTCTACTCAATACTCTGTAATTACCTATATGGGAAAAGAATCTGAAAAAGAATGGATATATGTATATATATAACTGAATCACTTTGCTGTATACCTGAAAATAACACAATATTGTAAATCAACTATATTCCAGGACAAAATAAAAACTAAATTCAAGAAAAAAATTATTATCACTTTTTATCAGCCATAAGGACTAGTAAGTATATTCATTTGTTTAAAAAAACCCAACAATCTACTCTGTGTCTTACACTGCTTGGAGTACAAAGAAGACTTGGACACAGTCCCTGCCTTGAACAGATTACAATATTGTTAAGACAACTAAACTGTAAACAAATAAATGTATCCAGAATGACAGGTGCTAGAGTAGAGGTAAATCTAAAGTGCTTCTGGAGGACAGGGAGGAAAGAGGCTAATGTTTCCAGCATCATATAAAAAGGAATTTTGTAATTTTTAAAGATCTATATAAAAATGAAATCACCATTTTTAATTTTAAAATTTTTAATAAAATTTTATTTTGTGATAATTCTATATTTACTGAAAAACTGCAAATTTACGACAAAGAGTTCTCACATATCCTTCACCTTGCTTCCCCTAAAGTTAACATCCTACATAATACAATTATCAAAACCAAGACATTGGGCTTCTCTGGTGGCACAGTGGTTGAGAGTCCGCCTGCCGATGCAGGGGACACGGGTTCGTGCCCCGGTCCGGGAAGATCCCACATGCCACGGAGTGGCTGGGCCCGTGAGCCATGGCCGCTGGGCCTGCGCGTCCGGAGCCTGTGCTCCGCAACGGGAGAGGCCATAACAGTGAGAAGCCCGTGTACCACAAAAAAAAAAAAAAAAAGTTGCTGAGCATCACAATGGTCTGTGTGCCATCTCTGTGAATGTGCGGTCACAATTCAAGTTCATCATGACATCCATCAGTAGGTAGCAACATGAGAATACAATGCTGTGGTCAAGAGCGCAGGCTCTGGGGCCAAATGGCCAGCACTCACATCCCAGATTCATCACCAAACAGCTCCATGGCTTCAGAAAATTTCATTAACATCCCTCTCTTTAATATTTTATCTGAAACACAGCCTTCACCTCCATTCGATTATTGTGAGGACGTGTGGCTGAACTAAACTGATTCCATTTTGTCAGCCTCATCTTAGGCCACCAATCCTACCCCCTCCCCTTTTGGCATGACTGAACTTTAGCCTCCTCACGAAGAATGTGCCCGAACTGGATAAATTTCCTATCAACTTTTACCCTTGCCTTCATCTGATAAGAAAACTGGAAGGATGCCTTTTGCTGACACAGATGGTTAATGGTCATAGATTCCCCCCAGGGGAGGAAAACTGCTCAGTTCCTTCGGTGGAGACTTGCTTCCCACTTGGTAGTCAGATTCTATTTTTGGTTTTGACCCCTTTAAATTCCCCTGTATCCCTTTTGGCAGCACGGAGTGCAGCTGTGAATGCCTATGGACCATCATCTGCCCTATCCTTCCTGCCTGTTTGTAAGTTACCCACAATAAACTTCATAGTTGCACTTTATGGAGTTGCCACTTCATTTTTTGGTCTCCAAGTTCCTCTTCAGTTCAAAGGATGCTATTCAGCATCTCTGCCTCCCAACAAAGAATTAAATGAGACAATTTATGGAAAGCACTTAGCACATAAACGAATTTTCTGTTGCTACATCTCTTCCTGGATGTCTTTCATTCTCTCTATTACTATTATCCCAAGTGCCTCCAGTTCTCATTCATTTCATGAAAATCTTGATAAATATCAGCAAAGCAGGCAGTGATTTGTGTTTCAGAAAGGACATACTGGGGGTAACAGACAGAAAAAAGAAGACGAGTCTTAGTGAGAAAAACAATTTAGGCACATTATTCCATCAACTTTCACTAGGCATTACAGCATGTGGCTATACAGAGTCATCATTAAAGCTTGTCTGAGCAATGTCCCTTCTATAATGAGACCGGGATACCAATGGAAGACACACCCATTGCAAACAGTACACTGGTTGTGGCCTGGCAAATTTCAGATTACCATAGTTATGGTTGGTGACACTGTGGAGTGACTTCAACAAGATCACTTGAGATTTTAAACCATAGGGTGACCTTCAGAATGTCACCTAAATCTATAAGTTCCATAAATAACAGATGTGTCATAATTCATTAGCAGGTTGTAGCAAGCTGTAGTCCTCACTAATGAAGAAGCAAAATTTAACAAAGAAATGTGCAAATTATCAACTGTTTAAGAAAATACTTGATAAACATCTTCACCAAATTACATTTAATTTTGCCATTTGAATGGCCTCCTGTGGAGTTTAACCACACCATCAAAAAACAGCTACTGCCTATAAAACCTGAAACAAAGGCAGTAACATTTTCTGCTTGATTTCTACAGAGCCTGTTTCCTCATTTTCCTAGAAAAGAAATGGCCTCACAGTTTGTACACTTCTTAAGGCTTTTCCTCCATGTCTGGTCTACAAACTCTCTTCTCATTAAAAAAATAATGGTAAATAAACAAATATAGAAAGGGTGGACTACACATTCTCATGTTTGCATAAGAATAAGATGAGTAACCTTCCACTATGTGGATCTGTAAGAGGATTGCTGAAAAGGTGATTTGTGAGTACTTAATAACAAAATGCATTGATCACTAGGCGCCAGCATAAGCTCATTACAAATTAGTCTGTCCTGGTATAGATTGAGGAATGTTATAGTCAGATATTGTATTGATTTCACCAAGGAATTTAATAGAGAACCTTATTATATATTTGGTAATAAAAAGAATAAATGTGGGTTATGGGTTAGTTTGGGTCAGTAGATTCACAGCTGGATGAAAGAAGGAAGAGTTCATAGATGGATTTTTGTCAACCAAAAGGGCAGACCTGGTGAGGACCAAAGACCGCCCTCCTCCTTGTCCAGTGATCTACAAGATGACAGAATTTTGGGAAGTCTCAGAAAATGGCATGAGGAGCATGCTAATGGAACTGGTGGATGACGTGACACACTTGAAGGCAGAGCCAGTGCTCTGGTTTGTATTTGTCTCGAATCTGAAGAATATTTATTAGGAATAACGTCTCATCTAGTTTTGAAACTGTCAAAAGTAAATCATTTTTTCAAAGATACAATAAGAGAGACCTGGTTTAAGAAACGATTATCAGAATGTCTTGGCATTCAGTTGACCATAATGTAGTGTAAGCTAATTAGTTGGAAGATGTTCAAGAAGGTAATTCAAGTCTAGGCTTCCTGAATTACGTCTCGTGTTCAGACCAAGAGAGGTAAAGGTCCCATTTCCTTCTTCTGAAGAGATCACAGTCCATTCAAAGTAGTGTGTCCTACATTTGGGGACATATTTTTAAAACTTTGACTTTCAATTACTTCTGGACTACAGAAAAGTTGCAAAAGTAGTACAGAGAATTTCTATTTTCCCCTCATATCTTACATTGCCCTAGAACAAAGATCAAAACTAAACATTTAACATTGGTAAAACTATATTAACCTAACTAAAGACTCTTTTTTTCCCAGATTTTGTTGGTTTTCCACTAATTTCCTTTTTCTTGGGAACAATATTTTAAGAGCAACACTGACAAATCATGACACATTCAGAATAGGGCCTTCAAGAAGGCAAAGGATTTGGGGACCAGGTAAGTGCAGAATATTGAGAGTAGCACTTTTTCTTCTTTTCTCTATCCAAACTTACTCCCCTGGTGATCCTGGTCTACTGGTTTTCAATATCAGCTATATTCTGATGACTCTAATGTTTACATTTCCATCCCAGACCTCTCCCTGAATTCCAAATACATATACACAACTACCCTTTGACATCTCCACCAGGATATCTAATAGACATCTCAAATTAAAGGTATCTGACAATACTCCTCACAACGCCACACTGTTCTTCCTGCAGTCTCCCCACCCTTCTAATTGCTCCTTGATTCCTCTCTCTCTTACTTATTCCATATCCAATTCATGAGAAAATCTTGCTTATTTCCTTTAAAACCATATACAGAAATCTTCCCACTTTCCATCTTTACACATCTACCAAGCATCATCTCATAGAATATCCTCCTTTCAGGTCTGTGCTTCCATTCTTGCCTCTCTCTGCTCTGTTTTCAACACAGCATCCACTGCAATCAGGAAATATTCTCATTCCTCTAATCAAACTCTCCTATGGCTTCCGACCTCACTCTAAGTAAAAGCCAAAATCCTCCAGTACTTGTGAAGTTTATTAAATCCAGCCTTCTTTTATCTCTGACATCATCTCCTAACACCCTCCCCATAATCACTTCACACAACAATACCATTTCCTTGCTATTCCTCATCAGGCACAATCCCATCTTAAGAACTTTTCATTGGCTTTTCCCCCTGCCCAGTTTATATTTACCCTAGATATTTGTACGGCTGATTCAATCTTACCCTCTTATCTTGGCAAAGTGAGGTCATTCTTGGACCTGGACCAAAATGTAACCTCCCTTTTTCCCTCCCCAGTTTTGTCTCTGCAGCACTTACAAGCATCAAACAGATATACTTGACCTGTTTTGTTCATTGTTTGGGGGGAAGAGAATTGGACTATTTGGTTCACTACTATTTCTCCAGCACCTATTATATGCTCAGCAAAAATTAATTAAATGAAAGAATTGAAGAATCACTATAATTAGGCATATGGGTTTAAGAGATACGACTACTATGTATAAAACAGATAAGTATTTACAAGGATATATTGTATAGCACAGGGAATTACAGCCTGTGATAACTTTTAATGGCATATAATCTGGAAAAATACTGAATCACTATGCTGTACATCTGAAATGAATGTAATATTGTAAATAAACTATACTTCAATAAAAAATAATAATAATAAAAGAAGAGCACTTTTTCTAGAATCAGACTGACAGAGTTCAAATGTCAGTTTGATTGCTTACAACCTGCAAGGTATTGGTCAAATCATTCAACATTTTCTGTGCCTCAGTTTCTGCACCTAGTACATGGTGATTATAGCAATACTTAACTTGCAGACTAGTTGCTAATGTGACAATAATTGTTGTCAATTAAATGTGACAGTTCATAATCTACTGTTTGAAAAATATTGTGTGCTTACTAAATATTATCATGAATTGATTAGAAAGCAAGAAGCAACAGACAATATCACCATAAAATGCCTAGTCAGTGAGTCAGTATAAGAGATCAGGTCTTTGGAATCCTTTGATCTGAGTACAAATCTTAGCTCTGTTTTTATCTAGCTTTGTTTTCCTGAGCAACACAATTAGCCTCTATAAATTCTGGAATCCTTAACTATAAATTGGAATAGTAACCCCACTTCATCTATGTGCTGGGAAGACAAAGTAAAATAGTATAGAGAGCTCAGCACTATTCTTAGCATCTACTAAAGTGCTGACTAAATAAATGTCATGATTGTTATAAAATCCGGATATTCATTTACCCAGGTGATTGTCCCTTTCGCCTTTCCTGTGGCCTTTTCCAATTATTGTCCATATCTCTGCAGCTCAAGCTTGCTTTCTAAAACAAAAGAGCCCTGTGCCCTACCTATTCTTTGGAAACTTGGCTCTCATGGAAGTGACATCAGGAAATAAATTGACCATGTTATAATTCTTCTAACATTAGTGGCTGATATAATTGATACATTTTATTCCAGAAACATTCACTAATCCCATTCGCCAGGCTCTGTGCTAGGTGTGTGTTAGGTATACTGTGGTGACTAAAACCCAGTCTCTGCCCAGGCTCTTCCATTCTAGTTGGGGAGTAACTGTGCCATAAGTTAGCCCTCCCAAGGCTTGTTATTGAAGGAGAAAACCTATATAGTTAGTATTGCACAAACTGACTGGGGACAAAGAGGTCTGGACAGAGGCCACACTGGGTAACTATATCTGTATCACACATAGGCTTTGATACAAGTAGTTCTTCTACTCTGGCCTCCATTAATCATGAAGCAGCTATTCCATAATGAACACCAGAGTACTGATCTCCTACTCAGGAACCAGGGCTGGTTAGTACTACAGCTGCTACTACTATTACTTTTGCTGCTACTATTATAATTACTTCTACTACTACAAATACTATTACCTTCATTATTTTTTCCATTACTCACCTAGCTTTTCCCTTATGATATTAACATAAGTGGCCTCCAACCTTTCTATTTGTAACTCTTACAATACTGAACACACTGTCAATATTGATATAAAAATTGTCAAATATAGGAAAGCCAACTATATTAGCAAATATAGGAAATATTTATATTCAAATCATTAAATATAGGAAGGTCAATTTTATTAGGAAAGGAAATTGTTAGGAAAAAGCAAATGAAGATTAGTAGACAGACGGGCATCCATGCATCATGGTGACATTTCAATTTATCTACAGCTCCTCACAGACTTCCAGTACAATGACATTCAGTCAGCACTCATTCGTTCAATCTGGGGCACTGGAGGTCTGAGCAAGAACACTATTAATCAGTTCTCCTTACAAGCAACCCAAGAGCAGATACAGGAAAATTGTTGATATAATAACAAATGTATCAGTAACAGCTTACCAAATACAGTTAAAGAAGAATGATATTAACATTGTAGATTAGTACAAATCACCTGTAAGAGCCACAAATGCCCTTTACTGTGCATTGTGATTGTAAACTTACCTGATTACTTTGTTGCTCTTTAGTTGGACTGACAAAATGGCATGATACCATGTTAAAGGGCAAGGCCATGTAGGACAGATCCAACTTTAGGCAAGAAGCACATGTACAAACATGATCTCTAAAGAGCTAATTGACAAAGCAGAGCTAACAGATGGCTGGGGTCCACTGTGGCAACTGATAAGCTAACCATAACCTTAATTCATAAATAAACTTGATATTGCATTTTTCAGCTCTTCTGACTCACCCTGCTAATATGGAAATTTTCTTCATTTCTGGGAGGAATAAGCAAACCATTCAACTCAACAGTTCACTCATTTTGTTTTTTGGTCATATTTCTTTTTCTCATTTTGACTCTCTCCCTCATTTCCCACAGCGATTATCACACTACTTCAACAACTAAAGTAAAATAGAGGTATGGATGGAGAGAGATTTATTAAACACCTACTAAATGGCTAGCCCTGTAGAATGACAGTGGAAAGAAAACAGGGTTTATCCCCTACAAGTTACCTACAAGCTGGAATCTGCTCCAGTTCTGCACCTGAATCTCAGTGCTGGTGTATAACTGAAGCTATACACTGGCAATGTTAATTTATCTTCTCAGTTTTTCCTTCCATAAAAATTTAAGGAATAAATGACATACTATATTCAAAGCACTTAGAAGTTGGCATATAATACATGTTTACTAAATGACATGAGCTATTATGCAAAAGTTTGTTCTTTCAATGTTTCATGATCCTGATCAACTACATCTTCATTTTAGGGTCTTCCCAACTAGATTTTAATGGTCTCTCCTTTGAGTTCCTTAACATGTTGCCACATTTTTCTGTTTAGTCTGGCATTACTGTTTTGTATGGCCTTGAGTGATGTGCCATGTCTAGTTCATCTCAGTATTCCCTACCACACCCTGTATGTCACCTAGCACACAGACATTACTTAAATATATGAGGAACTGAATTTCCACATCAAGGAGGACTAGAATGAATTCTGAACATGTAACACTTTGCAGAAAGATCATTTTCCTTTAGAGCAGAGTGTATCTTCTCAAAAACATTTTTGTAGATGGATGTATATAAATGTTTACTCATGAGTTCACATGATACAGGTACAGAGTTAAAAAGAACTTAAGAAACTGCCCAACTTTATACATGCAGATGATCAGGATTCTGAAGGAATGCTGAGCTTGTAAATCTACATTGTATCTGAGGGCCCTCGGCTAGTTGAAATTGGGCTGTGGGCCTGGTGGGTAAACCCTCCTTAGTCTTACTTCTATCATCCACACACTTGGCTTAGCATTACTGACTGTACACTCCTGGTTTCACAGCTGTTTCTCCATCCCCAGGCCAGGAGCTTAGTCTGACTGCTTCCAAGGTTGGCTCATTTGGCTTAACGCTGGTTACTCACCTTTGCCTGACCTTATCATGCCTTAATGGCACTGAAGGTGAGGCCCCTCTGTTTAACACTTAGTTGCCTTAGGTAACTGTGATAATTAGGCTGAAATGTCAGTCTATGTATCAGACTCAACAGATCTAAAACTGTCAATGTAAGGCCAGTGGAAAGTAATGGATATAGAGGGCCAACTAAATCATAAGCCTAAATATGCAGACCCCAGAAGAACTGACCTTTGCTGTAATGAATATCCTTCAGATCACAGCTGCATGGAATTAGTCACCATTATTCAATTGAAAAACCATTAAATATGACATAAGGCTTGGAATTACTAAACATCAATTCTGATATCTCTATGTGTGTGTATAGTGTATGTGAATGTGTATATATACATATACATGTATATTTATTTATGGATGTTATATTAATTCGTAGATTCGTACAAATATTGTATAAAATTGTAATCATACAACACATGCTGTTTTTAACAAGCAATGTCAAGGTTTCTGCTATTTATATTCTCATTTGTAGCCATAATAACTATAGCTCTACATTTCTTTATGTATGTATTCAGTGCTCACTACATTTTTTACATGGCAAATTTCCATAGCATTTCACAGTTTAATATTATTTCATCTTGTCTAAGAGTAGTTTTACTCAAAAGGATTAGGGCACAAATTTTCTTGAATTTTAAAAAAATATATTACAAATCTCTGCTTCCTAAATAATAGTTTGGCTAAATATATATTTCATACCCCACTCTCTTTTCCTCAGAAACGTGTAGATTTTTTATACATATTTTTAGAACAAGATACTGAAATGGAAATGTATGAGACCAGCCCAAGTTTTCACCTATTAAGTGCCTACTATTTCATAAAACTTTCTTTCATTTATAAATTTAGTATCCTAATCAAGACTCCTAGTTCTGGCCACTTCTCTATGCACTACTACACCAATCTCTCTCACTGATTACAACTAAAATCTCTGTACAAAGATACAAAAGCAGATTACTTCTGAAATGTAAACAATGGCAGGCAAAATAGAGACAGAAGTCAAAACATTGTAGAACAAGCACTATGAGGGAGAGTTTATTGTTATTTTCCCCTCCTCTAACCCTCAGCTTTGACATGAGAGCAAGCTGAACTGAAAAAGTGTACAGTGGGTACAGACAGGGAAAAACAAACAAACAAAAACAGAGAAAACCTCTATTCTAGGGATATTACTGGGAAAGGGGGCCTCTGGGAGCCACAGAGTATATAGGAATCCTTTCTCTTCCTTCCTTACCTCCTTCCCTTCCTTCCTTCTTTCCTTTTTTCTTTCTTTCTTCCTTTATGTATTTATTTGTTTATTTGTTTATCTCCCATCTCTCCTGGTCTTACCAAGTGGCAAAAAATGCCCTTCTGTAATGATGGTAGTGACAGTTACAGGCTTCTAGAGGCCAAAAAGAAAATCTATCTCTCTGGCCTAAAGAACTGGGAGGGGCCCTTGAGGATGTTAGGGGAGTTCAGGAGAGGAGAGAGTTACAGATGCAGATGCCTTCATTCTGTGTATGACAAACTTCTGGGCTCACTGCTAAGTGGAACATGCATGTAACAGACCCAAGGAAGTATAGTAAAGGCTTTGAAAACAGAACTATGATATAAATACCACCCAAGTCCCAGAATAACCCATGAGTGGTATACTTGTAGGACAGACAAAAATAGCATAACAAAATCCTTTGAAACAAAATTAACAACAGATTCATGGCCCACAAAAGATGAAACCAAACTCATAGTCTGAACCTAAGTTGATTACCTGTTTGTTTGTTTTTTAACTGTTCAGCAGGACCCAGAGTCACACAGTATAATAATGAAAAATGTTCAGGACATAATCCAAAATTACTTGAGATACAAAGAAATATCAGTCAGACTGCTAAAAACCAAAGGTAAAGAAAAATCTTGAATGTAGTCACCAAAAAAAAACAACACATTACATGTAGAGGAAGAATATCATAACTGTGGATTTGTCATCAGAAACCAAAAAGGTGGGGGGACCTTCAAGATGGCGGAGGAGTAAGACATGGACATCACCTTCCTCCCCACAAATACATCAGAAATACACCTACATGTGGAACAACTCCTACAGAACACCTACTGAACGCTGGCAGAAGACCTCAGACCTCCCAAAAGGCAAGAAACTCCCCACGTACCTGGGTAGGGCAAAAGACAAAAAAAGAGACAAAAGAATAGGGACGGGACCTGCACCTCTGGGAGGGAGCCGTGAAGGAGGAAAGGTTTCCACACACTAGGAAGCCCCTTCACTGGAGGAGACTGCGGGTGGCGGAGGGGGGAAGCTTCAGAGCCACGGAGGAGAGCGCAGCCACAGGGGTGCGGAGGGCAAAGAGGAGAGATTCCCACACAGAGGATCGGTGCCGACCAGCACTCACAAGCCCGAGAGGCTTGTCTGCTCACCCGCCGGGGCGGGCAGGGGCTGGGAGCTGAGGCTCGGGCTTTGGAGGTCAGATCCCAGGGAGAGGACTGGGGCTGGCTGCGTGAACACAGCCTGAAGGGGGCTAGTGTGTCACAGCTAGCCAGGAGGGAGTCCAGGAATAAGTCTGGACCTGCCTAAAGGCAAAAGACCATTGTTTCGGGGTGTGCAAGGAGAGGGGATTCAGAGCACTGCCCAACTGAGCTCCAGAGACAGGCGCGAGCCGCGCTATTAGCGCGGACAACAGAGATGGGCATGAAACGCTAACGCTGCTGCTGCAGCCACCAAAAAGTCTGTGTGCAAGCACAGGTCACTATCCACACCTGCCCTCCCAGGAGGCTGTGCAGCCCGCCACTGCCAGGGTCCCGTGATCCAGGGACAACTTCCCCAGGAGAACACACAGCATGCCTCAGGCTGGTGCAACGTCATGTTGACCTCTGCCGCCGCAGGCTCGCCCTCCATTCCGTACCCCTCCCTCCCCCACCAGCCTGAGTGAGCCAGAGCCCCCTAATCAGCTGCTCCTTTAACCCCCTCCTGTCTGAGCGAAGAACAGATGCCCTCAGGCAACCTACACGCAGAGGCGGGGCCAAAGCTGAACCCCAGGAGCTGTGCGAACAAAGAAGAGAAAGGGAAATCTCTCCCAGCAGCCTCAGGAGCAGCAGATTAACTCTCCACAATCAACTTGATATACCCTACATCTGTGGAATACCTGAATAGACAACGAATCATCCCAAAATTGAGGCGGTGGACATTAGGAACAACGATATATATATTTGTTTCCTTTTTCTGTTTTTGTGAGTGTGTATGTGTATGCTTCTTTGTGTGATTTTGTCTGTATAGTTTTGCTTTACTATTTGTCCTAGGGTTCTGTCCATGTTTTTGGTTTGTTTGTTTTTGATTTTTAGTATAGTTTTTAGCTCTTGTTATCATTGGTGGATTTGTTTCCTGGTTTGGTTGCTCTCTTCTTTCTTTCTTTCTTTTTTCTTTTTTTATTACTTTTTAATTTTTTAATTTCAATTTTGTTTTGTTTACTCCTTTTTTTAAATTTATATACTTATTTATTCATTTTCGGTTGCATTGGGTCTTCATTGCTGCACACGGGCTTTCTCTAGTTGCGGCGATCGGGGGCTACTCTTTGTTGAGGTGCGCAGGCCTCTCATTGTGCTGGCTTCTCTTGTTGCAGAGCACGGGCTCTAGGCATGCAGGCTTCAGTAGTTGTGGAAAAGGAGCTCAGTAGTTGTGGCTCCCGGGCTCTACAGCACAGGCTCAGTAGTTGTGGAACATGGATTTAGTTGTTCCACAGCATGTGGGATCTTCCCAGACGACGTCTCAAACCCATGTCTCCTGCATTGGCAGGCGGAATCTTAACCAGGGCACCAACAGGGAAGTCCCGATTTTTTTACTTTTAATAATTATTTTTTATTTTAATAACTTTATATTTTTCTTTCTTTTTTACTCTCTTTCTTCTCAGCAGTGTGGCTGACAGGGTCTTGGTGCTCTAGCCAGGTGTCAGGCCTGTGCCTCTGAGGTGGGAGAGCTGAGTTCAGGATATTGGGCCAACAGAGACCTCCCTGCTCCATGTAATACCAAATGGCAAAAGCTCTCGCAGAGATCTACATCTCAACGCTAAGACAAAGCACCACTCAATGACTAGCAAGCAACAATGCTGGACAGCCTATGCCAAACAACTAGCAAGAAAGGAACACAATGCCACCCATTAGCAGAGAGGCTGCCTAAAATCATAATAAGGTCACAGACACCCCAAAACACACCACTGGATGCGGTCCTGCCCACCAGAAACAAAAACTCCAGCCTCATCCACCACAACACAGGCACTGGTCCCCTCCACAAGGAAGCCTACATAACCCACTGAACCAACCTTAGCCACTGGGGGCAGACACCAAAAACAATAGGAACTACAAACCTGTAGCCTGCGAAAAGGAGACCCCAAACACAGTAAGATAAGCAAAATGAGAAGACAGAAAAACACACAGCAGATGAAGGAGGAAGGTAAAAACCCACCAGACCAAACAAATGAAGAGGAAATAGGCAGTCTACCTGAAAAAGAATTCAGAGTAATGATGGTAAAGATGAACCAAAATCTTGTAAATAGAATGGAGAACATACAAAAAATGTTTAACAAGGACCTAGAAGAAATAAAGAGCAAACAAACAATGATGAACAACACAATAAATGAAATTAAAAATTATCTACAAGGAATCAATAGCAGAATAACTGAGGTAGAAGAACGGATAAGTGATCAGGAAGTTAAAACAGTGGAAAAAACTACTGCAGAGCAGAATAAACAAAAAAGAATGAAAAGAATTAAGGACAGTCTCAGAGACCTCTGGGACAACATTAAATGCATCAACATTCAAATTATAGGGGTCCCAGAAGAAGAAGAGAAAAAGAAAGGGAATGAGAAAATATTTGAAGAGATTATAATTGAAAACTTCCCTAATATGGGAAAGGAAATAGTTAATCAAGTCCAGGAAGCACAGAGTCCCATACAGGACAAATCCAAGGACAAACATGCCGAGACATATATTAATCAAACTTTCAAAATTACATACAAAGAAAAAATGTAAAAAGCAGCAGGGGAAAAGCAACAAATAACATACAAGGGAATCCCCATAAGGTTAACAGCTGATCTTTCAGTAGAAACTCTGCAAGCCAGAAGGGAGTGGCAGGACATATTTAAAGTGATGAAAGGGAAAAAACTACAACCAAGATTACTCTACCTGGCAAGTATCTCATTCAAATTCGACAAGGAAATCAAAAGCTTTAAGGACAAGCAAAAGCTAAGAGAATTCAGCACCACCAAACCAGCTCTACAACAAGTGCTAAAGGAACTTGTCTAAGTGGGAAACATAAGAGAAGAAAAGGACCTACAAAAACAAACTCAAAACAATTAAGAAAATGGTAATAGGAACATACATATAGACAATTACCTTAAATGTGAATGGATTAAATGTTCCAACCAAAAGACACAGGCTCGCTGAATGGATACAAAAATAAGACCCAGGGCTTCCCTGGTGGCGCAGTGGTTGAGAGTCTGCCTGCAGATGCAGGGAACGCAGGTTCGTGCCCCGGTCTGGGAAGATCCCACATGCTGTGGAGCGGCTGGGCCCATGAGCCATGGCTGCTGAGCCTGCGTGTCCGGAGCCTGTGCTCCACAACAGGAGAGGCCACAACAGTGAGAGGCCCGTGTAACGCAAAAAAAATAAAAAAATAATAAGACCCATATATATGCTGTCTACAAGAGACTCACTTTAGACCTAGGGACACATAAGACTGAAGGTGAGGGGATGGAAAAAGATATTCCATGCAAATGGAAATCGAAAGAAAGCTGGAGTAGCAATTCTCATATCAGACAAAATGGACTTTAAAATAAAGACTATTACAAGAGACAAAGAAAGGCACTACATAATGATCAAGGGATCAATCCAAGGTGAAGATAGAACAATTGTAAGTATTTATGCACCCAACATAGGATCACCTCAATACATAAGGCAAATGCTAACTAACAGTGATAAAAGGGGAAATCAACAGTAACACAATCATAGTAGGGGACTTTAACACCCCACTTTCACCTATGGACAGATCATCCAAAATGCAAATAAATAAGGACACAGAAGCTTTAAATGATACATTAAACAAGATGGACTTAATTGATATCTATAGGACAGTCCATCCAAAAACAACAGAATACACTTTCTTCTCAAGTGTTCATGGAACATTCTCCAGGATTGGTCATCAATTACCATAAATGGGTGTTGAATTTTTTCAAAAGCTTTTTCTGCATCTATTGAGATGATCATATGGTTTTTATCCTTCAGTTTGTTAATATGGTGATCAATTGATCATTGATCACAAATCAAGCCTTGGTAAAGTTAAGAAAATTGAAATCATATCACATATCTTTTCCAACCACAATGCTATGAGACTAGATATCAATTACAGGAAAAACTCTGTCAAAAATACAAACGCATGGAGGCTAAACAATAACTACTTAATAACCAAGAGATCACTGAAGAAATCAAAGAGGAAATCAAAAAATACCTAGAAACAAATGACAATGAAAACATGATGACGCAAAACCTATGGGATGCAGCAAAAGCAGTTGTAAGACGGACATTTGTAGTAATACAATCCTACCTCAAGAAACAAGAAACATCTAAAATAAACAACCTAACCTCACAAATAAAGCAATTAGAGAAAGAACAACAAAGAAAACCCCCAATGTTAGCAGAAGGAAAGAAATCATTAAGATCAGATCAGAAACAAATGAAAAAGAAATGAAGGAAACAGTAGCAACGTTCAATAAAACTAAAAGCTGGTTCTTTGAGAAGATAAACAAAATTGATAAACCATTAGCCAGAGTGAACAAGAAAAAAAGGGAGAAGACTCCAATGAATAGAATTAGAAATGCAAAAGGAGCAGTAACAACTGACACTGCAGAAATACAAAGGATCATGAGAGATTACTACAAGCAACTCTATGCCAATAAAATGGACAACCTGGAAGAAATGGACAAATTATTCGAAA
The DNA here is from genome assembly GCF_949752795.1 of Hyperoodon ampullatus. NCBI lineage: Eukaryota > Metazoa > Chordata > Mammalia > Artiodactyla > Ziphiidae > Hyperoodon > Hyperoodon ampullatus. The sequence continues at coordinate 69,618,561 of NC_136914.1, read as the reverse complement.
GCACAACCTTCCGAGACTTAACCAGGAAGAAATAGAAAATATAAACAGACCAATCACAAGCACTGAAACTGAGACTGTGACTAAAAATGTTCCAACAAACAAAAGCCCAGGACCAGATGGCTTCACAGGCAAATTCTATTAAACATTTAGAGAAGAGCTAACACTTATCCTTCTCTAACTCTTCCAAAATATAGCAGAGGAAGGAACATTCCCAAATTCATTCTACGAGGCCACCATCACCCTGATACGAAAACCAGACAAAGATGTCACACACACACACAAACTATAGGCCAATATTCCTGATGAATATAGATGCAAAAATCCTCAACAAAATACTAGCAAACAGAATCCAACAGCACATTAAAATGATCATACACCATGATAAAGTGGGGTTTATCCCAGGAATGTAAGGACACTTCAGTATACACAAGTCAATCAATGTGATATACAGTATTAACAAACTGAAGGATAAAAACCATACGATCATCTAAATAGATGCAGAAAAAGCTTTTGACAAAATTCAACACCCATTTATTATAAAAACCCTCCAGATAGTAGGCATAGAGGGAACTTACGTCAACATAATAAAGCCCATATATGACAAACCCACAGCCAACATCGTTCTCAATGGTGAAAAACTGAAACCATTTCCACCAAGATCAGGAACAAGACAAGGTTGCCCACTCTCACCACCATTATTCAACATAGTTCTGGAACTTTTAGCCATGGCAATCAGAGAAGAAAAAGAAATAAAAGGAATACAAATTGTTAAAGAAGAATAAAGCTGTCACTGTTTGCAGATAACATGATACTATACATAGAGAATCCTAAAGATGCCACCAGAAAACTACTAGAGCTAATCAATGAATTTGGTAAAGTAGCAGGATACAAAATTAATGCACAGAAATCTCTTGCATTCCTATATACTAATGATGAAAAATCTGGAAGAGAAATTAAGGAAACACTCCCATTTACCATTGTGACAAAAAGAATAAAATACCTAGGAATAAACCTACCTAGGGAGACAAAAGACCTGTGTGCAGAAAAATATTAGACACTGATGAAAGAAATTAAAGATGATACAAACAGATGGAGAGATATACGATGGTCTTGGATTGGAAAAATCAACATTATGAAAATGACTATACTACCCAAAGCAATCTTCAGATTCAGTGCAATCTCTATCAAATTACTGATGGCATTTTTCACAGACCTAGAAGAAAAAAATTCACAATTTTTATGGAAACACCAAAGACCCCAAATAGCAAAAGCAATCTTGAGAAAGAAAAATGGAGCTGGAGGAATCAGGCTCCTGGACTTCAGACTATACTACAAAGCTACAGTAATCAAGACAGTAAGGTACTGTCACAAAAACAGAAAAATAGACCAATGGAACAAGATAGAAAGCCCAGAGGTAAACCCACTCACATATGATCACCTTATTTTTGATAAAGGAGGCAAGAATACACAACAGAGAAAAGACAGCCTCTTCAATAAGTGGTGCTGGGAAAACTGGACAGCTACATGTAAAAGAATGAAATTAGAACACTCCCTAACAGCATACACAAAAATAAACTCAAAATGGATTAAAGGCCTAAATGTATGGCCAGACACTATAAAACTCTTAGAGAAAAACATAGGCAGATCACTCTGTAACATAAATCGCAGCAAGATCCTTTTTGACCCATGTCCTAGAGAAATGGAAATAACAACAAAAATAAACAAATATGACCTAATGAAACTTCAAAGCTTTTGCACAGCAAAGGAAACCATAAACAAGACGAAAAGACAACCCTCAGAATGGGAGAAAATATTTGCAAATGAAGCAACTGACAAAGGATTAATCTCCAAAATATACAAGCAGCTCATACAGCTCAATATCAAAAAACAAACAACCCAATTAAAAAGTGGGTGGAAGATCTAAATAGACATTTCACCAAAGAAGATATACAGATTGCCAACAAACACATGAAAGGATGCTCAACATGACTAATCATTAGAGAAATGCAAATCAAAACTACAATGAGGTATCACCTCACACCGGTCAGAATGGCCATCATCAAAATATCTACAAACAATAAATGCTGGAGAGGTTGTGGACAAAAGGAACCCTCTTGCACTGTTGGTGGGAATGTAAATTGATATAGCCACTATGGAGAAGAGCATGGAGGTTCCTTAAGAAACTTAAAATAGAAATACCATATGACCCAGCAATCCCAAAACTGGGCATATACCCTGAGAAAACCATAATTCAAAAAGAGTCATGTACCACAATGTTCATTGCAGCTCTATTTACCATAGCCAGGACATGGAAGCAACCTAAGTGTCCATCGACAGATGAATGGATAAAGAAGATGTGGCACATATTTTCAATGGAATATTACTCAGCCATACAAAGAAACAAAATTGAGTTACTTGTAGTGAGGTGGATGGACCTAGAGACTGTCATAGAGAGTGAAGTAAGTTAGAAAGAGAAAAACAAATAGTGTATGCCTACACATATATATGGAATCAAAAAATAAAAATAAAAAAGGTTCTGAAAAACCTAGGGGCAGGACAGGAATAAAGTGTAGACATAGAGAATGGACTTGAGTCCATGGGGAGGGGAAGGGGAAGCCGGAACGAAGTGAGAGAGTGGCATGGACTTATATATACTACCAAATGTAAAATAGATAGCTAGTGGGAAGCAGCTGCATAGCACAGGGAGATCAGCTTGGTGCTTAGTGACCACCTAGGGGGGTGGAATAGGGAGGGTGGGAGGGAGACACAAGAGGGAGGAGATATGGGGACATATGTATATGTATAGCTGATTCACTTTGTTATAAAGCAGAAACTAACACACCATTGTAAAGCAATTATACTCCAATAAAGATGTTTAAAATTTTTTTAAAAAAGAAACCAAGAAGGCAAAAAGACAATGGAACAATATCTTTAAAGAAAACGTCAATTCTAGAATTCTATATCTAATAAGATAACCTTTATAGAAGGTAGAAAAATAAAGATATTCTCAGATGAAGGAAACCTAAGAGAAATCTTCAAGACTAAATATGTTCTGAAAGAAATGCTCGAAGTAGTATTTCACACTGAAGAAAAGTGGTACCAGAGGAAAGGTTGGAACTTCTAACATGAAGGGAGAGTGACAGAAATGATAACTCAGAATAGATATATTAGAATGTTTTTGCCAGATTTGTTAAGTGTGTGTTAGTGTTGAAACTGAAAATTAAAAGACACATTGTGGAATTTTCAATTTACATAGTTATAATACATATTACAACTATGAGACAAAGGAGAGGCTTAAGAGGGATCTATATGGTTAGAGGGCATCTAGATTTTATTTTAAATGAAAAAGTTAATTCTTAAGAAGACTGAAAAGTTAGGAATGTATCTTGTAATCCCTAGAGTACCTACATACATATACACACACACACACCCAATAGTTATATTAAAATAGCATACTAAAAACATTCAAATACTGTGAAAGGTTTAAAAAATAAGAAAATGGGAACAGTGAAACAGAAGTGCAGGCAAAAAACAAACTGATAATAAAATTGTAGACTTAAATCCAGCTATATCAATAATTACAGTATTCAAATGGTCTAAACACAGCAAATAAAATAAATGGATTGTCAGTTTTCATTTTTAAAAAAGGAAAAGGCCCCACTACATGATGTCTTTAAGAAACCCTCTTGAAATATAATAATATAAATAGGTTAAAAGTAAAATAATGGGAAAGTTATACGATGTAAACACAAATTAAAATAAAGATGGAATTGCAATATTAATGTCACACGAGTTTATTTTAGAACAGGAAAATTATCAGGGATATAAGGGCTATTATTTGATAATAAAATTGTCAATTAACCAAGATGATGCTACAATTCTAAATGTATATGTACCTTAAAATAAAGCTTCAAAATAAACAGCAGATACTGATATAACTGAAAGGAGAAATAGACATGTCTCCAATTATTCTTGGAGATTTCTAAACTTCTCTCTCAGTAATCAATAAAATGCATAGACAAAAATCAGTGAAGATATGGGAGACTTGAACAACAATATCAGCCAATCTTAAACTAAATGGCATTTACAAAACCACCCAACAATAACAGACTATACATAATTTTCAAATATCCATGGAATATCTACCTAGATAGTCCATACCCTGGGCCATAAAACAAACCTTAACAAATTTAAAGAAATGAAGTCATCCAAAAATGTTCTCTCAGCATAAAAGAATTAATCAAGAAATCAATTACACAAATATCTTTGGTCAATCCACAAATATATAGAAGCTATCACACCTCTAAATAACCCAAAGACCAAGTAAGAAATCCGAAAGAAACCTGGAAAACATTTTGACCTGAATCAAAATGAAAATAGAATCTATCGAAATGTGTGGCATAAAGCTAAACGAGTGTTTAAAGGCAATTTATTGCACTGAGTTTTTCTATTAGAGAAGAAGAAAGCTCCTGAATCAATAATCTAAGTTATCACCATAAAAATGTAGAAAATAAAGAGCAAATTAAACCCAAAGCAAGCAGAAGAAAAGAAATAATAAAGATATCAATGGTGTCAATAAAAACATGTTGACATTAATGAAATACAAAACTGAAAAGCAAAAGACAAAATCAATTAAATCAAAATCTGGTTTAATTATAAAATAGTAATAACTAAATAAAAATTAAATATAAAAGTAATAATTCTAAAATAATTACAAATAGTAAAATGATGAAACTGTACCCAGATGACCAAGAAGAGAGATATCACAAATACCAATATTAAGAATATAAAGGGAATATCACTAGAGACCCTACCAACATTAAAAGGACAGCAAGGAAATACTAAAAATCATTCTGTGCCCATAGACGAAATGTACCAATTCATTGAAAGACACAAATGGACAAAACACGTTCAAGAATAAATAGATAACCTGAAGAGTCCTATATCTACAAAAGAAACTGAATTTTTGTCAAAACTTTCCAACAAACAAAACTCCAGACCCTGCTAATTTCACTGAAGAATGGTACCAAAAAATTTAAAAGAACAAATAATACAATTCTATATATTCTCTTCCAGAACACTTCTCAATTCATTTTTTGAAGCCAGAAAAACCTTGATAATAAAACCAGACAACAGCATTATCATAAAAGAAAATGACAGATCAATATCCCTCATATATAGACACAGAAATGCACAACCAATATTAGCAAATCAAAAACAGCAATAAATATGAATGGTGATACTTCACAACCAAGTGTAGCTTATTCTGGAAATTCAAATATGATTTAATATTCTAAAACCAATCAATGTATTTCATCACAGTAAGAGACTAAATAAAATCAAGATCAAATTAACATGCCAGAAAAAAAAACATTTCACATCTATTCATAATAAAATCTCAAACCTAAATAGAAGGGGATTTCCTTGATAATGGAAATCCTACAAAAGAAAGCAAAAACAACAGCTACTACCATATTTAAATATGAAAGAAGGAATGTTTTCCTCTAAGTTCAAGAAGAAAGAGAGGAATTTCATTCTCATCACTCCTACTGAACACCATAAATGGAGTCCTAGCTAATGCAATAATGTAGGACAAAAGCAGGGGAGGGAACAACATAAATATTAGAAAGAAAAAAGTCTTTCTTATTCCTAAAAGACAAGATTGTCTATGTAAGAAATCCCAAGGAATGTATTTTAAAAAGCCCCTAGAACTAATATGTGAGGACAGGAAAGGCTACAGGATTTTTAAAAATTCATATTTCTAAATATTATCAGTAAAAGAATTGGAAATAAAAATATTTATTAACATTTACAAAACCCCTCAAAAATGAAATTCTTAGGTATCCATCTAAAAAAATATATGCAAGGTCTGTATGCTAAAAAATGACAAAATGCCATGATAGAAATCAAAGAAGATGTAAATAAATGAAGAGATAACCCATGTTCATGGATCAGAAGGCAATATCAACAAGATGCTAATTGTCTGAAAAACTGATCTACAGATTCTACAAAATACCAATCAAAATACCAGCGGGTTTGCTGTAGATGTCAACAAGTTTATTCTAAAATGTTGATGGAAAGTCAAATCAATGAAAATAGCCAAAACAATTTTGAAAATAAACAAGGTGGGAGGACTTACAATACCTGATTTCAAGACTACTATAAAGCTACCATAGAAGGGCCTCCCTGGTGGCGCAGTGGTTGAGAGTCCGCCTGCCGATGCAGGGGATACGGGTTCGTGCCCCGGTCTGGGAGGATCCCATATGCCGCGGAGCGGCTGGGCCCGTGAGCCATGGCTGCTGAGCCTGCGCGTCCGGAGCCTGTGCTCCGCAACGGGAGAGGCCACAACAGTGAGAGGCCACAACAGTGAGAGGCCCGCGTACCACAAAAAAAAAAAAAAAAAAAAAAAAGCTACCATAGAAAGACAGTATGATATAAGCAAAAGTATAGATTCAGAGATCAATGGAACTGAAAAGAGTTCAGAAATAAACCCACATGTATATACAGTCAATGAATCTTTTTTTCTGCAAAGGTATTTAGAAAATTATGTTGGACCAATAGATCATCAAAAAAGTGAATCTTGACCAAACCTCAAGCCTTATACAAAAATTAACTCAAATTCATCATACATCTAAATGTAAAATATACAATTATAAAATTTTAGACGAAAACAAGAGAGTATCTTTATGCCCTGAAGTTAGGCAAAGAAAGAGCCCTTAGACATGACACCAAAACCATGATCCATGAAAGACCACATGAAATTAAAAACTATTCCTCTGTGAGGGAAGGAGGGAGGGAGGGATGGAGGGAGGAAGGGAGGGAGGGGGAAGGAGGGAAGGAGGGAAGGAAGGCAGACAAGGCACATACAGGGAGAAATATTTGCAAATTACATATCTGAGTTATATTTTACATATAATTGTTAGGAGACAATACTCCCTGAATATTTTCACATTTCTACACAGTCCAGGCTTCCTAAGCAAGGTCATGTTTGAATTGAAAAGGTCTAGGAAGATGGAGATAGTGTATCACTCTGTGAAGATTTACACACATATTTGCCAGGAGCCATTTGCTTGCATCCCATGGCAGGTAATAAACAGACCTTTCCCTTCGCTCTTTAGAGAGGATTTGTTTAAATTCCAGAGTCAAAGACACCTCTTTGTCTCTCTGTCTCTCCCTCTCACTAGCTCATTCTTGCTCTTGTTCTCACTCTTTCATTCTCTCCACAGGAGAGGATGGGCTCACATGCCAGCAGCTCCTATGTGAGGTTCCTATTATAATTTTGAGGTTCCTGTCCTGTGAGGCGCTCTCCCTCTCCACACTGCATGTGCAGGGTAACATCTGATTCTCACATCACTCTTTGAGGACTCAAGGCACCTGTGCTAAAATGGTGCTCTAGCTCTTTTTACCAAGAGTAACAACCATCTGATTCTCTGATCCAGAAAGCCTCATGTCTCTTGTCAGAATATATATATTCTGTTGCAGACTAACTTGTGGGTTTACACATAGGGTAAGATCTCACAGTTTCAGGCTTAACAATAAAGAACTCTCAAAACTAAATGATAAGGAAACAAATGACCCAGTTTCTAAATATGAGCCCCAAAAATAGAACAGACACTTCAAAAGAAGATATACTGACGGCAAATAAGCACAAGAAAATACGTTCAACATCAGTAGTCATTAGGCATATTAAAACCAAAACAAGATACAACTACAAACCTATTGGAGTGGATAAAATTAAACAAACAAAAACATCTGGTAATACTAAATGCTGTCAAAAATGTGAAGCAACCATTGTAAAGCAATTATACTCCAATAAAGATGTTACAAAAAAAAGAATATGAAAAAGAATATATGTATATATAACTGAATTACTTTGCTGTACACCGGAAACTAACAGAACACTATAAATTAACTATACTTAAGTAAAAAAAATAAAAATTAAAAAAAATTTTTTTAAAAATGTGGAGCAACAGGGACTCTCATTCATTGATGGTGGTAATGCAAAATGGTACAGCCACTATGGAAAACAGTTTAGCAGCTTCTTGTAAAGTTAAATATACATGCACCAAATGATCCTAAGTATTTAACCATGATAAGTGAAAATGTATGTTCACACAAAATCTTGTATGCTAATGTGTGTATGAGTGTGTGTGTGTGTAGTGTATAATATGTATAATGTGTGTGTGTGTGTGTGTGTGCATGTATATATATATATATATATATATATATATATATATATATATATATACTAGAAATAATATACTGGAAACTAGAAATAATCTAAATTTCCTTCCATAACTAGGGAATGAGTAAACAAATGATGGAACAAAGATACAATTGGATACCACTCAGCAATAAAAATAAAGAAATATTTATAACACAAATTTCAAATGCATTATGTGAAGTGAATTAAAACAGACTCAAAAGATTATATATGATATGTTTTCATTTACAGGATATTCTGGGAAAGTCAAAACTACAGGGACAGATAATATATCAGGGTTGCCAGAGATTGAGAAAGGGGGAGGAATTGATTATAAAGGGACAGCACGAGAGAAATTTGAGGAGTAAGAAAATTGTTCTGTTTTAATTGGGGTGTTGGTAAATATGATTCCATTCATTTGTCAAAGGTCATACATCTGTACATCAAAAAGTGAATTTTACAGTATGTAAATTTTAAAATACATTTTAAAAAGCTTCCCAAGAAATAACCTAACCCGGTATTGTCTTGGTATAAATCAGGGCTTATTCTATTATACTTTAATCCATTTTTAAATTTCATGGGTAGGCTTTTCTGTTTCACAGATAACAGATTCCTTATATTGGTTCATCTTTCTATGTCCTAAAAATCTACCATCTTTTCTCTGCTTTATATTTTTGTCTTTTCACTCACTGTGATTACCTCTCCGTCTTCTATGTAAATACACCAGCTTTCAGTCATGTTGTTCAGTTTACTTGTCACTTTTACTTAATTTATTTGTTTTGATTGGTACTGTCTTTATCCTCAATATTTTATTTTCTAAATTTTCCCTTCCCTTTTTTTTTATATTGCTTTCTCTTGTTTTGTTATCTTTTTTGAGTAGGGGTTCTTGTTTAATTCGTGTTTATTTATTTATTTATTTATTTTTAGTGTAAAGCTTTAAGAAGAATTCTCTTCCTTGGGTTATATTTTCTTCTAGATTCCATGCTATGTTTTATCAGCTCTTTTTGCTATCTACCCACTTACTGGACCAAATTATGATTACAGTTTCCATTCGGTTCCTTCTCATCCTGCCAATATTGTCCAGACTTTCTATTTTATGACATTATGCAAGTAGTTTCTGTTTGTCTCTTTTTACTTATTTGTATATGACTTATATCTTTTCCCCTAGTAGCTATATTTTGAGGGCTGAACATTTCTTGAGGATCCCTAATGTTGAAGTGCCCAGCTTAGTGTGAATTCATTCTTGGCTAGACTACCTTGGCTCTGCTCCCTTCTTGAGAATGTATTTAATGTGCTGGACTGCATTCATTCTGCTTAGTGTTCAGAGGTACTCATTCCCACACAGGCAGGAGTTCAAGTTTAGCACCATTCTCCTGATTTTTTTAAGCCTTGGAAAAATTGCTTCTTTCAGAATTACCCTCTGGTTCTTGTTTCCAGTTTCATTGGTCTTTTCACAGAAGCTTGTTCAAGTCAGATTGGAATACCATTCACTAAACTTCAAATTTGGGAACACTGGTAGGAATTCTCAGATTTTCGTGAACTTCAAGAGCAAAAAGGTAAGGAATAGGACTGACGTCATTGCAGTGTCACAACCTTCTGTCTGTTTACTTGATCAGCTATTCTTGAAGTTCATAGCATTGTTCTGTGTCATCACCCCCACCAACTTCTTAAAATTTAGCTAATGCTGGTAATATTTAAATGGATTTTTAGATTTCTTGTGTTTATTTTATTAGTGATTGGGTGAAGAAGATATTGTGATCTGGCTTCCTTATACCATCTTTAAAAATAAAATGTTTCTTAAAAAAACATTCCAATGTCAGTTGGAAAAATAATGCAATTCAATATAACAACATCACAAACATACAAATCTCCTAAAAAGACAACATACTTCTAATGTCATGCTTTTATTTTGCAGACATATTAAATCAAATGATGTCTCTACAGTATCCGTTAATGACTCTCAAAGTCTATTTCAATATGAATGGAAAAGAACAAGTAAAATGTTTCATTGTCAATCAATCCCAGTAATAACACTTTATACTTGTGTAGTAATTTGCATGGAGTTTACAAAGCAGAAGGTTAATGTCTCTGTGTTAACCAAGGAAAGGATTAAAATTCTAATTAATATTTGGCTTTTCTGGAATTTCAAAGACATCGAATTAATTTCCACATTTGGTTATCTCAAACCAAAGCCAGTCTAGCAGAGGGAAGGGTTATCAGCAGTGGGTGTCAAGAAATATTGGTTCCCTACCCCCAAAATGTCTCCTCTGATATGTTGTATCACATGGATGTTGTCATTGAAGGCTTATGTTTCACCAGCTAGATCTCTCTTAAAATATTCTGTTGAAAGAGGGAGAGGATTCCTACATGACAAAAATTCATGTTTCATGGAGTCTAATACCTGTATTATTTCATATAAGCAGTGAATTGTCGTGAGACCCCAGACTTAACATATAAGTACTGTGTGTAATTCAAAGGTAAACACACGTCAGAACCAACTGGCAAAATGCCCAAATAGCACTTTGTGTTCAGATGTGGTACATATATACAATGGAATATTACTCAGCCATAAAAATGAATGAAATAATGCCATGTGCAGGAACATGGACGGACCTAGAGATTGTCATACTGAGTGAAGTAAGTCAGACAGAGATAGACAAATATCATATGATATCGCTTACATGTGGAATCTATTTAAAAAAAGGGTACAAATGAACTTTCTACAAAATGGAAATAAAGTTACAGATGTAGAAAACAAACTTATTATTACCAGGGGATAAGAGTAGGGAGGGATAAACTGGAAGGCTGGGACTGACATATACATACGACTATATATAAAATAGATAACTAGTAAGGACCTATTATAGCACAGGGAACTCTACTCAATACTCTGTAATGGCCTATATGGGAAAAGAATCTAAAAAAAAAAAACAACAGAGTGGATATATGTAAACTGATTCACTTTGCTGTACACCTGAAACTAAAACAACATTATAAACCATCCATACTCCAATAAAAATTAAAGAACAAGAAAAAAAAAACAAAAGCAAAAGAGAAGGTTGTCCGGGTGCACACCGGTGGACTTACTTGGTCTTGGAGCTTGTCAGCTTGTCCAGATTCATCTTTCTGTTCCACCAAGGAAAAGCGTAAGTTGGCAGCCAGTTCCAAGCAGGGGAGAAACAGGGAGGATGCCCAAAACAAATGGTTTAGGCAACTGCTAGGAATGTCCCCCCAAATCCCCCTCTTGGGGCCAGATAGCCATGAGCAGCGGGCTCCTCGCAGCCATCCCCATGCATGTCATGGCTGCGGCTCTACTCTGGAAAACCCAGGGAAGACAGATGTTGCGAGAACACAGCAACCCCACATTGGGCGCCGAAAAACTGTCACCGAAAGTGGGGTCCAGCTGCTCGCCACTCAAAAGCCAATAAGGAGGCAAGGCTGATGGAGAGGAAAGTTTGCTTTATTTTGTATGCTGGCAACTGGGGGGGCGGGGGGTAACTCCTATCCAAAGGCTGACTCCCACCCTGACAACCAGTGGGCTACATGCAGAAATGGCACAGTCAGCTCTGACAGTCATCTTGAAATTGGTCATGTGGTGGTCTGACCGGCGTCATCTTGATTGCTTGAAGTACAGTTAATCTTCAGTTCCAGGGTCTGTTTGTTTCCATTTCCTTGAGGCCAATTATCAGATTTGTGGCAGCTTATGTCATGGCTACAGTTTGGTCAACATGTAGTTAACTTCTTCCACCTGGCGGGGTTTCAGCATCTACAAGACAGCTCACAGGATACGGCTCAGAATATTATCTATAGCCCTTGAAGAGGAACTAATGGTCCTTGACTATACTTAATCACTAAACTATTATTATTTAGTCTTGTTGGACTGTTTTCCCTTGTTTCTGCATTTTCTCATTTCTCTGATTAAACTTATTTGGCTAAAGTTTTTTCACAGACAAAAGGTAGGTGGAGAACATGGCTGGGGGAGGTGGGGGGAGATCTTTGGGTCCTGCTCCATTTCAAAATCATGTGTAAAGCATGGTGTCTGGTGTACATGGAAAGCAATTAATAAATGTTAGACTTTGTCATGAACAATGATGGTTCTGAGATTTTATGTCACTTGTAAACTAACAATTTATCCTGAATCCAGGCAGAAGATACAAGAGCCTGGGACTTTGTTACATAAAGGCACAGCAAGTAGCATGAGCTTCAAGTTTGCACTGGTTCCCCTTCTCTCTCTAAGTCCAAAGGGGGCAGCCCCAAGCAGCCCAGGTAGATGCTGAATAGAAGGTGAATTTGTGTCAAAGCTGAGGAACCCTAATCTTGGGGAGCCTGAATCTTTTAAACTAGGCTGCAAGCAAACCTGCCTGACCTTTGAGCTAGAGGGAGACCTTATCTTTAATATACTGGACAGTAAACAAATCTGCCTTCTGCTCTAAAGAGAGACATCTCTCTCATCCAAGGTCACTTGTTCTACAAAGATCCTTAAAAATTAGTGCTTCTGTTCACTAGACATGCAGAAATACAAGACACCCATGTAGAATTATCTCCCAACAGACCTAATTAAGATGTGTTTCTTGGTGTAAATAAATTTAGGGAATCCTAACCAAAGTACCCTGTGAAAAAAAACAAGATAATGAGCAGCTAAAGATTGGGAAGGGGTGCAGGGCTGAACTTTGTCATTTTATGCTAGGATGGAGTTGAAGCCTGAAAGTTAAGAAGTGTGTGTATGTGTCTGGTTAAAGATGATGGATTATCAACATGTGTTGACAGCCTATTAGGTAAATAGGCACTGCATTAGGCAATTTGGCATAGCAATTCAGATCCAAAGGCTTTGATGTCAGACATACTTGGTTTGCATCAGCCCTCTGCCACTTATTAGCTTTGTAACAGCAGGCAAGATATTTGATAACTCTGAGAGTTGTCTTTAGGTGAACAACAGAAATAATAATGAAGCCTCCTCCACAGTATTAGTGTGAGAGTTAAATGAGGTCATGCACAGAGTAAGTGCCAAAGAAATGTTAACTATGTTAATCATTTATTTGTCTTTAGTGAATTGTCTGGCAATCCTAATTACTATCATTTTTCATCCTTGAAAACCATCGCTCAGCAGAAATTAGTCTTATGTTGTACACCTATAAATGTCAAAGCTCAGATTTTACCCAGGTCTGACTCTAAAACCCTTTTTTCCAAAACTCTTTGCACTGGACCACTGTGCCCTCTGTTAAGAGGCAACGGTGGGAATCTTTGCAACTAAGCATGAAGCATTGCTTTTCTTGCCTTTTCTAATAATACATGTAATATAAAAAAAATAAACAAAATTAGTAAGTACATAAACACAAACCCTTAGGTACACTCTAGGCTGCTTTTAAATCTCAAACCAAATGTGATTTCTGCCAGGTTATTGGATTCCCATCTCAGATATACATAGAGTTCAAATGGTAACAAGCCTTATTTTGCCCTGATTTAACATTATTAGATATTCAACTCAGTTCTGGTTTATGTGCTCTTGAGAAGGTTTAAAATCCCTTTCAGGCAGTCTGCTGGTCCACTCCCTGTCAAACTATGACAGCATCATGCTGTAAATACTTTGCTAGTGCACTGGATTCTAATCCCAACAGAACGGTGGATGCTTCATTAAAAACAATGGAATTCACCTGCTTTTCAGTTTTAGCTGTTGGCATCTCTGTTTTCCTCATATTTCTTTCTGTTTTTCTCAAATTTGGTAAAATTTGAAAATGTATTCCTAATCCACAGATTTGCATCCCAACCAATTAAATAAAATGCAGCACATGGAGAGGTGCCATAGAGGTTTTTATACTTTCTCCACAGGTGAACTTTCTGATAGCCAAACAAAGACAAATAATATATAATAAGTAAATAACAATGATAAATAATAAACAATAAAATAGCACGGTCTAATTCAACATATTTTCTCAGTTACTAACCCAATCCTATTGGAACTGTGTATTCTTTTCATAATTTACATACTCTATTAGTGTTCTCAAAAAAAATACAGTACCCTTGGAAGCCATGGCAAATTAAGTAGACAGGACTACACAGCAATCTATGTAGCAATATTGTGTGTTTGCAGATGCCTGTATCAGGACTGTAGTGCAATACACTACGGAATGTCAAAAAGGGAAACCCACTTGTGTTTTATGTACTGTCGGCCCTCTGTATCCACGGGTTCTATACCCGTGGATTCAACCAACCATGATGTCAAATTTCCATCCGCAGTTGGTTGAGTCCATGGATGCAGAACCTGTGGATACTGAGGGCTGACTGTACTACACCATTTTATATAAGAGACTTGAGCATCCTCTGATGTTGGTACACGTGGGAGTCCTGGAACCAATTTCCCACAGAAGCCAAGGAACAACTGTATTTAGTCAGAGATCTTTAATGCCAAAAGGGAAATGTGACCCCATCAACTTCAAGGCTACCATGCAATGGATGAAGGAAAAGAAGGCATGGAAGGGAATGACTTGCCAAAGATCACAGAGGTGAGGAAGGTCCTCTGTTGAGGCAGAACTTAGAGCATTGACCAATTTCACCTTGATTATAATGCTTATTTTGGTAAAGGCCATAAAATAATTGCTCACATTCTCTCCTATTGTGGAGGAAATTATTTTAAAAGGAGAGCTGAAATGCTCAAATCCACATTACCTTCAGCTTTGCATAATGCCTTTTTCCAAAGGCCTGATCAGTAATGCATGGAATCAATTTACAGCTTGATCATCTCAAAAAGAATTAGATACTGAAAACAAACAAACAAACATAAACCTTAACAAACACTCAACCGGTTTATTAGAAAACTAAAAGGAACCTCTAGATTGAAAGTCATCATGACAACTGGCAGGCAAGAATGAAGGAAGGGATGCTCTCCAGCTATCTCTTTGAACTGTGAATTAGGCACATGGCTCCACTACCAGCCTACTTTCTCTTCTCTGGCTCTCACTTCCTTCCTGTGACAGCCCAGCTTCCTCCAGATCCATCTTCAAGTCATGCAAAGGAATAACCTTTGTTAGGGAGAATATAATGGAAGCACAGGTTGCCTCATTTCAGCAGTTATAATCAATATAAATACTCAAGTGAAACAAGGTGCCACTGCACTGTGGGGCTTAAAGGGGGAAAAAAAGTAAAGCAAAACTATAAAATACATAAAAGCCACTATTTTAATGGAGAGTGTGTCTATCCTTTATATACCAATTTGCTGCTTATCATTAACATAATACAGTAATATGATGGCTTTTTCCAGCATTAACTTATTTGCCCATTGCCCACTTAAAATTCTAAAACATTCACTTTGACTTGCTATGTCTGGATTTGAAAGAAATCCCTGGAAATAAAAATCCAAGATCCCAAATTTGAGTCACATAATTTCCATCATTTCACATTTTATTTTCATACTCTGTTGATTCCTTAAAAAACATTCTCTTCTGGTTTTTAAATTGAGCATGCACTAGGAAAGAATGGTAATTAGCTCTGAGTCTGGCTGATTATGGCACAGGTATAATGATTTTAAGGGCATATCACAAAGCAAAATGCTGACACTGTGATTTAGACTCATTTCGAGCTAAAAAGTTAACTCTGTTTATGACTAAAATTAAAGCAATCAATAAATCATGTCTGTGAGGACAGCATATATAGAAATTGAATAATTGTGACAGGAAGAAGTCAAGTATGGTCAGTCACAGCTTCCCACTTCTATCTTCAACTCTATTAAGCACCAAGTTGAGTGAGATAAAGTTCCTAAACTTCAAATAGTCACACACAAAGAAAATTTATTCTTCCTTGGTCTGATTCTCATCACCTCTGCTAGTGACACAGCCTGTGCATTCAAAATCAACAGGAACTCTTTTGCACTTGGAAAGAAATGCCAAATTACTTACATAAACAGAGCACTCAAGTTATGCACGAAGGATTTTCAATTCTCACAACACAGATAAATGTATCTCTACAAATCTGGACACCATTTAGAAAACGGAAGATACTTCACTTGTATCAGTGGTTTGCTGTTGGGCTGTGGACACATTAATTTGTCAAAATAGCAACACATGAATAAAGTACATTTGCGTTACTGAACCAAAGAGAAACAGGATGATCTCAAGTGGGTTACTGATTAGGACTCTCAGTGGCAATTGACAGAAATCACAGTCCAAGCAGGCTTTAAGCAAAAATAAAAGAAAGAGATGGAAAAGGAGAGAGAGCAGGAGAAGCAGCAGTAGAAGAAGAAGGGGAGGGGGAGGGGAGGGAGGGGAGGGGAGGGAGGGGGAGGGGGAGGAAAAGGTGGAAAAGAGTAGAAAAAGAAGAATATATTGAATCATGTAACTCAGGAAATAGGGAAGTAGAGAATACTATGGCTTGGAAAGGCAAGGCTGAAGGCAGGTACCAAGTAATCATCATAAATCAGTCTCTCTCCATCACTCTGCCATGTTTTCATCATAGCCCTTGTGGAAGAGCAGGTCAAGAGTAGGCTCTACAATCCCTACCTACTCAGAGGTTTTGGATATGCTGCGAAATTTGAGAATCTTTTTCTCAGATATCCCAAGAAAGATTTCATTCCTTCTCATTGTTTCTGACTGGGTTCTGTACCTAGTTCTAAAACCAATCAATATGGCCAGGGAAATATGATGTGCTAATTGGCTTAGGCCTGGAGTGGGGACATCCTGAGGGGATCTGGAATAGCTGGGATTATAGATGATCTCTGAGAGGTATGAAAGTTTCGTATTGGTAAAGAAACTTTCTAAATTTTAATTATTACATATTTCATATCATATTTCATTATCTCCCTGGTGAAATTATTCTTTCAAATTCAGCTATAACGTGTTGAACAGCAGTATGTGCACTGCAGAATGCTATGGGCAAAGGGCAGTGGGATGATAAATAAGGTACAGCTGATGTTCTAAGGAGTTCAAGGTGGGGCTTGGGCAGAGGGCAAACATACATGACACTGTGTCTACCTACACTGTTGGGGGGGTGTGATAAGTGTAAATGGAGTTTACAAACAACATGGAAGTCTGGGAGAAAGTGGAGTTTATATGGCATGGACTTAAGGTTTAGTGTGTGATTCCTCAATAAATGCTCCTTTAGTTCAGAGATTAGGGAAAACAATAAATCTGCAGTTACCACTAGAGTCAGGGAAGCTTCACACAGAGGCAGGGGTTTGCAAGGCAGGCAGGTAGCTAACCCCCCAATAAAGGAATCGCAAGACTAAGAATCAAGCTGACACAGAGACTCTGGGAACCATCTTTAAAACTGATTTAGGTCTTATGTCCATAATGTCTTAAAATAAGACTGTCAAATGGATTAGTTACTTTCTCATAAAACCACAAACCTGTTCTTCTGCCTTAAAGATTAAGTACTTTTAACAGAACTGCCCTTTACAAAGCCATGATGATTATTGCCTAAGTAGCCTTTTTGCTTCAATGGGCCCTCTGTGCCCGAATGAGGAATATCCGTCTAGTGAGGGTCATCGTTGCTTATAGACAGAAGACCCAAATTGATAGCCCTGCCTTTCACCCAGGTTAAGCCTAATACATTATCCCAAATTCTCCAACCTTCTCTTACTAATGCCATTTCAACACTGATAAAGAATTTGAAAGGAAGAACATCAGAAGACAATAATGACACCAGACATTTCTACCTACATTTGCCAGACTCTGAAATGGACTAATGATTTGACAGTGTCAATTGTGGGCAAGCCACTCCTAAATATTTACCCTACTTTCACTAGATGATGGCAGGATCCAGTTCTATTTTTTTCTGCCCAGGATCCAATGCATAATTCAGAGAAGCAGGAAGCCACAGCAAACTGCAGAAATGTATTAAGTCCACACAGTTTCCTCTCTATCTTTAGAACAAGCAAGATGATGGTTCTTTCAATTATGTGAATCAGGGATTATACTGGTTCAAGACCTAGATCAATATGAAGTGCATCTGTTTCATACCGACTGAAAACCAGGTTGGGCTGAAAGAGTGGAAAGAAAATAAAAATCAATTTTTGTTTAGCTTTACTGGCTTTGCACGGGCTTTGGCAGAAGAGAGGAGTGGACTTAGTAAAAAAGCTGGATTACAATCTGATTTTCATAATTTCAAACAGTGAACAAGGCAAGATCTGATACTTAGAAATACGAAAATTTCTTCTCTTTCCAGCTAGCGTTTTTTGGTTCTCTGGAAAATATGGATTCCTTACTTTAAATGCCTGGTAGAGACAGTTCAGAAAGAAAAGCTTAAGGTACCCACAGACGCATTCATATTACATATTCATCTACTTAGACTCAAGTTCTGTTACTATGACACTTTTTGACTATTATAAACAGCTTATTCTAAAACTCTTTCAGGTTTAGATTATGTTTTGTGATCCTGTAACAACTATCCAGCTCTTCCTTGGTCTCAGTGTGCATTTGTAAATGGAAACTAGATTTCAATACCACTCCCTACCCTGTATGGTCAGCTGCATCTCCTCAGGGCATTCTTCCAGACTGACATATTCCAATTTGGGAGTATTGTGGTGTCCTCCAATGTGCTTCATGTGGGGACATGATGCATCCTGGGAGAGCATGTGTTTTCCAAAAGGAAGTTGGAGATTAGCCCTAAAGAATTTTGAAGAAGCAGTATCTATCCTCTTAAGAGAGGGCAGAGACATTTCAGAGCAACAAGGCTCAGGGTTGAGATGTACACGGTCCCCTTTGTGATAGGTAGGGCTTTTGTTTTTACCATGGTAACAGCCATATGTAACAAATTGATTTAAATGTCTGTTCCTCATAGTAATCATTTCCTGATGATACCATTTGTCCAATACAACTAGATATGTCCTTCAGTCTGTGTGGTGACTTGAGGACCACCCCACTCTCAAGTGCACACTTCCATGGAGTCTCAAGCAGTGGTAGCAGTACCGTATGAAGAGGAGCTATAGCTTGGGGCACTGGGCAGAGACCTACACTGATCCATATGAATGGAGGTACCCAGTACAACTGACAGCCTTGTAGCGAAGCAGTGATCTCCTGGAGCTAACTCAGAGAAGAAGTGAGAAAAAAGGGAAATGACCTTGAGCGTGTGGCCTTGGCCTGGGAATGATTAGATACTGACATCTGAGGGATACGCCAACCCAGGATTTTAAAAAGTTCAGGAAGATATGCTCAATTACAATGAGAAGGATGTATATCCTTCTACATCTTGACTAAGGCCTTTCATACCAGAGAAATAATGCAATATTTCCAACCTTCCCTTACTAATGCCATTCCAACACTGATAGAGAATGTGAAAGGAAGAACAAAAGCAAATAAAAGATAGTGCATATGGGTCCAAAATTAGAAGACTAGCTAAATTATGGTTCTAAAGTCCACAAAATTATTATAAAGCCATTGAAATGATACTACATTGTTAACACAAGTAAGTTTTTATGATGCCATTCTGAACTCTATAAAAAAGCACAATACAAAAAAATATGAATTTTAGGATTCCAATGAACACATATGAAAAGTAATGTGCAAAAATAAAAATTGCATGAGATGATGTTTTTAATATTAGATGTGTCATTATTATAAATTTGTCTTTAAATTATACAAATGGTGTAAATAAATGACAGGTAGTAAGGGAGAAAACAACTTTGCTAAAGATTGCATTATTAAACAGACACTAAAAGTATCTTTGCCCAGTACTTAGATACATGGAGGCTTTTAGAGCATGGAAGGAAAAGCTCCACTCTCTCCCCAGGTATAAAAAATAGCAATTACAAGGAAGGATGTAAGGTTATGAGGGCATACAGTCAGGCTGGTGACAAACACACCTTCCCTAAAATTAGCTCTCAGGACTCCCTTACCATGTACTTAATATTCTAGCACTTGAGTGTATGATTTATAAATATATAAATAAATATATACCATAAGGATGGACCTTAACATGTCTTTGACTCACTAGCTGGGTAACTGACCACACCTCAAGAAAGCTTTACTTTCTTAATTCGTAAAATAACGAGTTTGAACTAGAAGGTTTTTCTCATTAAATACCAGAGATTATTGTGCAAAGGAAGGGCATGACCCAGTATTTTAGGGAAGTGGAACTATGCTCCATGTTTTTTGAGATGTTTCAAATTCTTTAATTGTGTAACACTGTAATCTAGACTGCCTAGGTGTTTTTCTTAGAACAACAAAAAGGAAAGCAAATCAAGCAGTTCTCATTTCTCTAAAGTGGCTAAGCAACTTTTCTGTTAAGTATTTTAAATGGAGGATCCAAGCTAAGGATTAAATGAAACAAGAAATATTTGAGTTTCACCAAGGAGATTTTTGTATTATACCTCAGAAACCAAATCTAAATAGGATTTCTTGGTGGCTGCAATTTTAACAAGCAAACTCAGCCAGCTCAAAGCAGTAAGACCCACACTTGAATGAATGATGTCTCAAGTGCACCCAGACTAAGACCATGCCCAGAAGAGACCACGCCTCCCACCCGCCCAAGTGCCTCCAAAGGCCTGGATTCATGCTTGGTTTTGGTTAGGAGAAGCGTATCCACGAGTCACTTATAGAAGGTCAGTGGCCTCTTCAAGACAGCTGGGCATAGATATGCCGTGTACAGTGACTTTTGAGATATACATGGTAAAGAGAGTCTGGATTGTTATTTGGCATGGTTTAGGTGCTGGGACACAGGGAAGGGAGCAAATAAAGTGAGAAGGTGTCAGGGGGACAGGCCATGCTGGTGCCGGGTGTATGTGATCCTTGACTTGACTGAATGTATTTAATGCAAAGTGGAGGAAACGGAGGTGCATGGAGATGTGACAGTTTCATAGAGAGTTTAGGTGGCAAAACAAGGACCAAATTCCAGAAAACTCACCGCATCCTGAGCATCCTCAGGCACCATCCTAAATATATGGTAGTTTGCTTTAATGCTTTGTAGTCACTTAGCTCAGAGCAAGAAATCCCCCAAGAGATGGGACAGGGATCCCCCAGGTTGTACTTAGATGTGGAAAAAAGAGAAAAGATGGAAGTGAGGAGTAGCTGTGGAAGGAGAGAGTCACGGCTTGGCCACACCCTCAGGTGGCCAGGGGAGAGCCAGAGCAAGCGGGCGGATGGGACCTCAGAAAGCCATGGAACAAGATGGCCTGCCCAATAGACTTTTAGTTTCTGTAATCTAGGTCCAGACCCTCAATCCCTCTCTCTTCTCCTTCAAAATAATAAACCTTAGGGCCTCCCTGGTGGCGCAGTGGTTGAGAGTCCGCCTGCCGATGCAGGGGATACGGGTTCGTGCCCCGGTCTGGGAGGATCCCATATGCCGCGGAGCGGCTGGGCCCGTGAGCCATGGCCGCTGAGCCTGCGCGTCCAGAGCCTGTGCTCCGCAACGGGAGAGGCCACAACAGTGGGAGGCCCGCATACCGCAAAAAAAAAAAAAAACAAACAAACAAACAAAAAAATAATAAACCTTAGCAATATGAACTGAAGAGATAGAAAATTATGCATCAGGAGCCCTGAGGTGTCTGAACGAAAGCCAAAAACCTTAAAACAACAATTCATCCATTTGGTTTCCACCCCTCCAAGGAATGTAAAACTCAAATGCTTACAGAAAACAGATGACATGAAGAGTTAAGTGTGGGGGGCGGGGCGGGGGGTGGGCGTTGGATGCACAGGGATGGGGATGCAGTGAACACAAAACTGAGGCCTCACAGAAGGGCTAGAGCCTCTCTTCAGCTCCATCTGTCCACTGCTCTGTAGACTGCCCAACACTGACTGATCTTTTGTCTTTTTCTAAAGAACCCAGAATGCAGATATTTATGTGAAATATTCAGATTTTTTAAAGTTGAAAATAAAACATAACTTTCTTTTATGTTTTATTCACAGTTGTATAAAGCAGCTTTACTCACAGTTGTATAAAACCGCTTTATTCACAGTTGTATAAAGATTTACTCATAATTCAATTTACAATTGCCGAACTTGGAAGCAATCAAGATGTCCTTCAGTAGGTGAATCGATAAACTGTGGTATATCCAGACCATGTAATGTTATTCAGTAGTAAGAAGAAATGAGCTACCAAGCCATGAAAAGACAGAGAGAAACCTTAAACTCATATTACTAAGTGAAAGAAGCCAATCTGAAAAGGCTATATACACTGTCTTTTATATACACTGTCATATAGATTCCAACTATATGACGTCCCAGAAAAGGCAAAACCATGGAGACATTGAAAAGATCAGCCCTGGGTTGGGAGGGAGGGAAGCAGGGAAGGAGGGAGGAAGGGAGAGAGGGAAGGAGGGAGGTATGAACAGACAGAGCACAGAGAGTTTTTAGGGCAGTGAAACTACTCTGTATGATACTATAATAGTGGATACATGTCGTTATACATTTGTCTAAAGCCACAGAATGTACAACACCAAAAGCAAAAACCCTAATGTAAACCAGGAACATTGGGTGACGATGATGGGTCAATGTAGGTTCACTTTGTTATAACAAAGTATCATGCAGGTGTGGTATGTTGATACTGAGAAAAGGCTATTCATGTGTGGGAACAATGGGTATATGAGAAACCTCTGGACCATCCTCCTTTCACCTGCCAAGCTAATCACCCATCTATGGCTAGTACAGGAAATGTGTGGGGTTCTCAACTTAATTCCTGCCAAGTGCTTATAACTGGCACACCATTAGACAGCATTTTTTTTTTTTACTATAAAATACTTTTTATCTCACGTTAAAATTTTTAGCATTTAAAGATTTATTATGCCTTTGGGGGAAATCATTGTCATGGTTTTGATGACAGACCTTCACCTCTTTCTCGTCTTCTGTGGCATTAAATATGGCTTAGAGCTCTCCCCTAGGAAACAGTCAACAGCATTCATTCACCTTTCATCAGGAGACCCTGGCTTCATCTCTTCTTGTTTTTCATTTTCACTACACAAGTAATTTCAGCTCTGAGGAAAACTGGAAAACTACCTGCTCTCTTTCAGAGGTGTAACCTCTTCTGTATTTAATTATCAGATATAGTAAATCTTGAGTCAATTCCCTGCGAAGCCACCTTGGTACATTGCTATTTTGAGGTGAGGGCTGGTCAGCTTACTTTAAATCTAGATAAGGCAGGTTTGTTTGTCAGAGCTCCAGACAGCTCTGAATGTCCAGAAAATTAAGAAAATGCGAGACCCTGTGGGTGGTGACAATATAACGTTCAAGTTCTTATGACTTGTATGCTAGAGGCATTCCCTGAATTTTTCAGTTTCTTTTCACACAATAAAAAGGTGCCTAGTGGAAAGAAGGGGCAAAATATAACACCACCATTCCTTTGGTTTCAAAGGAATGTGGGTCATTGTCCTCCATCAATCAGGCCCAGAAGTACATGCAAGCAGTAAAGCACATACCCCATCCCCATATCAATAACAGGCAAATAGAATCAATTAAAAAAAATAAGTAAGAAACACATTTATTTTTGTATTTGAAAAATAAAAGGGAAATAGTATATGGATCAGTTGCCAGTTAGGGTCTTGACTACCATGACTTATCCCATGGGACCAATTTGGGATTGTTAGGCTCTCTCAAAGGACAGGCTCAGAGAGAGATGGGAAGAGAAGGGGCAGAGAGAAGCTACCTACAGGAACTCAAATCCCTTCATGCCTCACCCACCCCAGCACTCTACCTTCTGTGCGTGGAGGGAGACAGGCTACTAGACACCACACTTCTTAGGAGAACTTGAATAACTCTTTCCACTGGGTCATTTCTAATGTTATCCCTTCATTTGAAATGCATGGTCATGATAAACAAAAGGATGTGAAATCCATTATGGCATCTAATAAATTAGTTATGTTGGGAATAAAACCCATTATCCATCATCCAATGCTCCCTACATAAAGATATTTATGGGATTTTTTCTTAACTCCAATATGTTTGCTCATTCTAAGGAAGTGGTCAAATTCCCTCTTTCAAATATTGGGAAAAGCCTCCTCCCCCAATACCTGCTATTGTCTTCCAGAATGTAAAAACCAAGCCTAAAGCTCTAACAGCAGTAATAAATAGTTACAGGAGGTAGAGGTACATTTAATTTTTCCAAGGGATATGAAATCAGTGGTTATCTAAAACATTTAAAATCATACCTTGCATAAAATAACCTTAATAAATATTTGTTAAATTGAGCGGAATTTATAACTCTTCCAGGAATTATGAAACAAGTACTTAGAAATGGAAACTCCACCATTTAAAATGAATGTAATTAAGGGTAATTAATAACTTACTTCAAATATATAATGACACTGAGACAAATTAAATGTCAAAGAGGGCTGATGACTTATTTTGCTTTAATCTAAAAAAACTAATGCAGGATGAGCATTTTGTACACAACTAATAAATGTGGAGTTTAATTTTATCACAGAAGAGAAAAACTGGCTGGTATGCATCTCTCTGTTTCTAAAATCATACATCATACTTTGACTCAATAAATGATGATTTTTTAGATTTTGCATTCTAAACGGCTCTGTTATTTGCTACTACTTTGCCAAACTTTTATTATCCTTAGGTAGTGATGTGTCGTAAGAATCACAGATCAAAAATATAAGGGGAATTCATACAGTTATCATCATCCATCATGTAAGTCAAGTATCAATATGCCTTTTTCTGGATGAGATAATCAAGGATACCCAAGACCAGTGATCCTAGAGACAACTCAGTGCAGGTTTATCCCTGAGTCTTCCTACAAATACTCTTTCAACTGTTCCACAAAGTAATCATCCAAGGAGAAGTTAAATGGCTCATGAAAACCAAACGAATCACTGTAAAATATACCTGAGGAAAGTAGATACAACCAAAGATGGATGACCTAGGACAAGACCTTCCTCTGATTTAGTTATCTTCAAAATGAGAGGGTTGGAATACAATTATATGGGACACAGTTCATCTTTAAGCATCAACACTGGCAGATTATACTTAAGAACTGGGCTGTGAAGGCTTAGTGAGGAGGGGAAAGAGCACTCTGATTGATTAGTGATGTCTGTCCTCTGACCTCAGTGTGGAATTGAGGAGGGGCAGAATGTATGTCACGATTGCCACCCAGAATAGATTTGCCCCAAGATATACTCCATCTCCAGTACTCCAAGGTCCAGGAAACATACAAGTCTTATCTGGCCTCGATGTGATACAATGTGTTACTCACCCCTATCATTTTACTTAAGATTCCCCTCCATCCCCGCCTCCTCCTTTTGCCAATTTCCTGTCCTCCTTTAAACCGTTATCTCACCATTATTACCTTTCATTTTCCCTCTCATTCCATTCTGACTTTCAGAATTTTCATCCTTCCTCTAAAATTCCAAAGTAGACCACCTAATTCTGCTCTTCTGTTCAGGTAGGGACATCCTTTCATTTCAGATTTTCTTAAGGGGGCATTTTGGCATGGTATTACTCCATACGTGTGGCATTTTCTTATGAATTCAGGACAATTTAATGTCTTATTACACATACACAGACACACACACAGAGTATACACTTATAGCAGAAAAATGGAAATTATAGAAAGCACAAAAAAAAATCCATACCTCTATCTATATGGTAGTTTTTCATCTTAAATAAAATTATGGTCATGCTTCATATGCTATACCTCCATTCTTCCTCTGCCACACTTCTTGTTTTTTCTTTTCACATTACATGCTGAAACATATCTGGAGATGCAGTCAGTTCTTCAGTGTAAAGAGCATACTGATGAGATTCAGGGAATTTGCTGTTTATCCTTACATAAATCTCTTAAACATACTAAGCCTTTATTTTTCTATCTGTAAACCTACTTACATGGGCAAATAGTGAGAATAATAAAATGGATTTAAAGGCTCTTGACTCCTCCTAAATGAGCAGAAAACTCAAAATGTACGAAGTTTTATGCAGGTCAATCTAAAACTTTGGTACAATCAAAAACAGAAAAATAAAGTTTAAACAGAAACAATATTCAGCCACATATATGATATTTAATAAAGAAATAATATCTGAAAATATTTAAAAACTCCTACATATTCATAAGAGTAAGCAAACAATCCAATACCATAGGGAACAAAGGTTAAGAACAGGCACTTCATGAAGAAATGCAATTTTCTAATAGACACATGAAAAGATCTTGAAGTTCAATTGATGCAAATTAAAGCAACAAAAAACTTATATTGTTAAGCATCAGAGAGGTAACATTTAACTTCATTCTTTAAGTCAAGAGATAGTTATCAAGTGCCAACTCCATGCCAAGTGTGATGCCCAGGACAAAGTTATCAAAACTCACTGCTTTTGAGGTTTTGGGAGAATCTCACATATGTCCAGCAAAAGCAAGGTTTGGAAAAGTCATATTGGAGGAAATTTTAGCTGAATCTATCAACATTTTAAATCATCCTGATTCCTCCTTTGCTCTCACATACCAAATCCAAGCATCTGGCAAATCCTAGATTCTTTCCACCCTCGAATACCAATACAATCTGACTCCTTCTCACTAAGCTTCTAGAACAATTACCCCAATGCTTCATTATCAGTTGTCTGGCCTACTGTTACAGCAGATTCTCCACAGGGATTCCAGCTTCTAATATTGCCTCCCTGAAGTCTATCTTTTTTTAAAGCAACCACATTCATATTTTAAATGTAAATTAAATCATGTCACTTATCTGCTCAAAACAATATAATGGATTCCCATCACTTCAACAATAAAATCCAAAAAGCTTACTATTCTACCTTCTTCTCCACTGTTATCTCCTACCAGCCTCCAGTTACCTCTGCACCAGCATCCCCTAACCCTCAGCCCCTGCTCATTCTACCCCAGTCACACTCACCTTTCGGTTCTCCCTCAAACATTTCCAGGATTTTTCTGTTTCAAGGCCTATAACTTGGAATGCCTCACCCCCAGAAATTCAGATTCTGTCAAATCTTTTCCCATTGGCTTCATTCCTTTTGTCCATTTCCTGCTCTCCTTTAAATGATCCTTTTCTCCCCATTTTCCTTAACTCTGATAGCACTCCTGTCACCCTCCATACACAAACCTTGCTCTATCTTTCTTCAGAGCACTTATCACTACTTGATATTATGCTGCTGTATCTTTTTTTCATATTTTATACTCATACATTCTCATACGTAAACTCTCATTTATTTGTTGGTTGCCACTGGAATGTAAACTGCTAACATACAGGAATTTTGTTTATTTTGCTCAGGACTTTATCTCTTTTTTGGGGGGGTGGGGAGTATAATTGCTTTACAATGTTGTGTTAGTTTCTGCTGTACAGTGAAGTGAATCAGCTATATGCATACCTATATCCACTCCCTCTTGGACCTCCTTCCCACAACCCACCCATCCCACCCATCTAGGTCATCACAGGGCCCCAAGCTGAGCTCCCTGTGCTATACAGCAGGTTCCCACTAGCTATCTGTTTTACACATGGTAGTGTAGTTATGTCAAACCAAATTTCCCAATTCATCCCACCCTCGCCCTCCCTCCCATGTCCACATGTTTGTTCTCTACATCTACATCTCTATTCCTGCCCTACAAATAGGTTCATCTGTACCATTTTTCTAGATTCCACACATATGCGTACAAACAGTTCATGGAGCTCAATATCAAAAAAACAAACAACCCAATTAAAAAATGGGTGGAAGATCTAAATAGACATTTCACCAAAGAAGATATACAGATTGCCAACAAACACATGAAAGGATGCTCAACATCACTAATCATTAAAGAAATGCAAATCAAAACTACAATGAGGTATCACCTCACACTGGTCAGAATGGCTATCATCAAAAAATCTACAAACAATAAATGCTGGAGAGGGTGTGGAGAAAAGGGAACCCTCTTGCACTGTTGGTGGGAATGTAAATTGATACAGCCACTATGGAGAAAAGTATGGAGGTTCCTTAAAAAACTAAAAATAGAACTACCATATGACCCAGCATCCCACTACTGGGCATATATCTTGAGAAAACCATAATTTAAAAGGACACATGTACCCCAATGTTCACTGCAGCACTATTTACAATAGCCAGGACACGGAGACAACCTAAATGTCCAACGGTAGATGAATGGATAAAGAAAATGTGGTACATATATACAATGGAATATTACTCAGCCAAAAAAAGGAATGAATTTGGGTCATTTCTAGAGATGTGAATGGACCTAGAGTCTGGCATACAGAGTGAAGTTAGCCAGAAAGAAAAAAACAAATATCGTATATTAATGCATATATGTGGACTTCTAGGACTTTATCTCTAATCCTAGAACCATGTCTGACATAGGAGCAAATATTTTTGCTTCATGAATGAATGAATGAATATAAATACATATAGGGACTTCCCTAGCAGTCCAGTGGTTAAGACTCCATGCTTCCACTGCAGGGGGCACGGGTTCAATCCCTGGTTGGGGAACAAAGATCCTGCATGCCACACGGTGCAGCCTAAATTAAACTAAACTAAATTAAACTAAACTAAACTAAACTAAAATAAAATAAAATACATATGACCTTTCATGCAGCAATTCTAATATGAGGAAATTATCCTAGAGCAAAAGGAGGTGCATGCTCTGATACCCATTATGGCATTATCATTAATAGTGAAAAAATGAGGAAAAACTTATATGTCCATCAATATGGGAGTCACCAGACAAATTATAGCATATCCATCTTATATAATATAAATGGTATACACACAAAAAAAGAATGAGGTAAATCTACATGATCCAGTAGAGAAAGAGCTCTAAGGCATATTGTTAAATGAAATAAAAATGTAGGTCACTGGCACAGCTATCTTTTTGAAAATCTAATAATGAACAAAGGTGCCATATTTTATATACGGAATGTCAAAATAGCACCATATATAAAAGAAGTCAGCAAGAACATCTCACAGATTTTGAGACAGATGTATTTTTATACCCTGATTAATATCCTGACAGCCCTGTGAATGTGATCAAATGAAAGGAATCCTTCATTGCTGTGTCATTACCTGGCTGCCCAGGTATTATGCATCTCAGAGCAGGAAACTTTCTAATATTTCCAGGTAGAATGCTCCAGGATTTATATTAATAAGTAATGATATTGTATTCTCCCTTGTCAGTTGTACACATCTTTTGTTCTGTTGTTTGTCAAGTTAGAAAAAAGTAGATTATTTCTTATTTCTCTATCCATCTTTCTAATTTTGTAAATGATGTATTTATGATAGACAAATTAGATAAGACATATTCTAAAGCAAACGAACAAACAAGCATGTCATCTATAAGCCTAACACTAAGAGAAAACCACTACTGAAATTCCTGCTTATTCATTTCATCAACTTTTCAAACTGTAGATACCCATACACTCTTCTCCAAATTTGAACTATTCTCTATAAGCAGAGCTGAATATTTTATTTCACCAAACATCCTATAAGCATTTCCCCCAAATTAAATATACATGAGAACAAACTTTCTCTTGTTATCTGCACTCTGTTTTAGTTTATATGTGCAATATTTATTTAATCATTGAGTAGATACAAAGCTCCTATTCTATACTGGTCACTAAAGTAGTTGCTGGCCATCTGGCTGTGATCTCTCCTTATATGCCAGAGAATATAGATGCTGAACAGCAATTATCCCAAAGGCAACTTCCTTCTTCCAGTTGCTTAGAATCATCTTTCATGTTTCATGTTGTTTCTCTGATCATACTTTCCAATGGCTTCCCATCCCTCTCTGGGTAAAAAGCTCACATCCTCACGGTGGCCTCTGAGGCTCCCTGCATTCTCATTGTCTTCTGCTATTCCGCCTTTGGTTCTCTCTGCTCAGTAACAGTGGCAGGGATTCAACTGCATCAGATATGCTCTTCCCTAAAGGCTTTCATTTTGCTCCTCCCTCTGTGTAGAATGCTCTTCTCTCCATCCCTCTCCTCAGGTAGGTTTTGAATCACTTGTCACCTCCTCCTTGAGGCTTTCCCTTAACACTCAATTTAAAATCACATCATTCACATGGGACTTCCCTGGTGATGCAGTGGTTAAGAATCCGCCTGCCAATGTAGGGGACATGGGCTCAATCCCTGGTCCAGTAAGATCCCACATGCCACGGAGCAACTAAGCCCGTGCGCCACAACTACTGAGCCTGTGTGCTGCAACTACTGAAGCCCACGTGCTTAGAGCCCATGCTCCACAACAAGAGAAGCCACCTCAATGAGAAGCCTGCGCACCACAATGAAGAGTAGCCCCTACCTGCTGCAACTAGGGAAAGCCTGCACACAGTAACGAAGACCCAGTGCAAGGAGGGAGGGAGGAAGGAATAAATTTTTAAAAAAAATCACATCAATTCCCTCCTCCACCATCCTCCATCATTATCCCCACACTTGCTCACTATTTTTAATAGCACTTACTGCCATCTGTCATATAACATGTCTTACTTATTTGCTGCTGTTTTGCTTAATCATTTGTTTCTACAGTATTGCAAGAATTTTTCTCTACTTTGTTCACTGCTTGATCCCCAGTGTCTTGAAAGGTACCTAGCACACATAGTAAGCATTCAATGGGTATTTGGTTATTGAATAAATGAATGAGAATAATTAATATAAAATTTCTGAGAATTACAAGGTGGGATTACAGAGTACTATAGGGACAGAGTGCAAAAATTAAGTAACCAATCCCCTTTTGTTGGGTAGTTTCATTATTTAAAATATTTCACTATTATAAATAATTCTTCAATAAAAATCTGCATACAGAAATCATTGCATATATGTCTTAACAATTTCCTTAGAACAAATTCCCAAAGGTTTATGATAGGTAAGTACATACATTTGAATGACTTGATACATATTGCCAAACAGCCAAGAAGGAAAATTGTTGAAAGATTTAGCTACTTAAACAAAGTGTCATACCTTGTAAAAATCTAACAGGCAAACATACTGTTTCAATCTGCTTGGCTTTGAAGACCTGGTAGTTTGAAATGTGTTTCATTTGTTTCTTGGCAATTTTTATTTCTTCTCTTGTGATTTGCTCAGTCATATCGTTTACTCTTTTTTCCCCATCATTTGTCTTTTTTTCTTGTTAAAATATGAGCTTTTATTTATCAAATGTATTTACACTTTCTCTAATATGTTACTATTATTTTTCCAGTTTCTTGTCTGTGTTTCATTGTGTATATCTTCATTTGACACACTGACATTTAAAATTTTTGTTTCACTAAACTAATCCACATTTCTTATTATAGTTTTTGAGTTTACATCAATGATTCGAAAGAACTCACCATCTCAAGGAAAGATAAAAATCCACTCATATTTTCTTCATTTTTTTTTTTTTAATTTTACTAAATTTAACTTAAGCCTTCTCCTTCTGCCTCTTCTTCCTTGAAAATATTGGGTCCCTTTTCGTATGTGTTGAACTGGCTAATTTCCCCCTAGGATCCATAAAAGTCCTTCTCAATGTAAAGGAACTGACTACAGAAGTAAGAAGCCCTGCCGGGGAGCAAAGGGGGAAGCAGCTGTGGGTTCCATCAGTCAAAGTTTCTGGTGTAACAGGACAGATTTGAAAGCAGCTGTTTTAAGTCAGACTTTGACTCAACACATGTACTTTCCTCTTGATTTGACCAACATATTTCTTGACACATGTAAAGTGTGCGTAAGATCTAAGATTCGTTATTTTCTAGGATAATGAGCATCTTTCCAGATGGTGTTTAATCAAATATATTCATTCAGTAGAAACATGTTTGAGCTATCACATAATTTTCCTTGATATTGATACACTATTATTAATAAGAAAGGAGAATCCCTTCTTTTGCTGTGCCAACACTGCACTGGAAAAGGACAGTAGAAGTTTCTATTTCTTTTGACAAACAAGTTATGTTAATCTTCCTTTTTTTTTTTTTTTTTTTGCGGTACGCGGGCCTCTCACTGTTGTGGCCTCTCCCGTTGCGGAGCACAGGCTCCGGATGCAGGCTCAGCGGCCATGGCTCACGGGCCCAGCCGCTCCGCGGCATGTGGGATCTTCCCGGACCGGGGCACGAATCCGTGTCCGCTGCATCGGCAGGCGGACTCTCAACCACTGCGCCACCAGGGAAGCCCAATCTTCCTATTTTTATCATTAATTTGTACCAAGTCATTCACTATGGCAGTTTTTAAAATTTATTTCAATATGAAATTTATCTATCACTACTAGATGATTTTTCACATGTTTTATAAGTTTTCTACAATCAAGACTTCATTGTTTTACATTCCCCCCTTCAGACATAAATACAAATGTAAATACCAATTTTAAATGAATGAAGCACATAAACTGAGATAGATCTTGACTTAGAGTCAGCAGATGAGGATCTGGATCTTGTCCTTACTATCTATATAACCTTGAGCATTAATACTTAAATTCTCTGATCTTCATTTTTCTCATTTACTATAAATGAGGAGACATGTATATATATAATATATATAATGGATATGTTATGGATATATATACACACATATATGTATATATATGTACATATATATATATATATATAGAGAGAGAGAGAGAGAGAGAGAGATCTCATATGGCTACTGGTAAGTTAAATATGCTCACGCATGCCTAGTGTCTCACCCATCATAACAGAAGGTGTGTATTAACCTTCCTAGTGGCTTCTCTGACTTAAGTTCCCTGACGAGGCAGATTCACAGTAGCAGAACTTCCACTTGCCTAAGTAGTGTTCTTTACTATGACAACCTTGTCTTACTTTTCCAATCTCTTTACTCCAAAAGGAAACTCGGCCTACTTCACAGATGCTTATTTGGTAGATGGCGGTTTGGGGTAGATGGAAGGAGACAGCAATGTGAGGTTCTTATTATATAACTGCTGGAGTGGGGTGAGAGATGGAGGGTGCTGAACTGAGCACAGGTGCTTCTCCACACAATCTTTATCCGTGTGTTTCTCACAGGTAATAAGTGACTGCAGGAGGATCAATCCAGAACCATTCAATGAGTTGGCTATTGAAAACCAAGATCTAGGTAGTAGTTAAAACCAGATAAGATCACAACTACCATTCAGGACTATTGCAAAGGAAGGCTCCAAGTCAGTAAACTCCTTGGTAGAGAAGCCAGTAGCACCTCACGAGTCTTGACATTTAGCACCTATTATTTCACTTTGTCCTGCTTTGCCTCTTTTCATGTATCTGGATTCTCCATGCACTCTGTTCTCTGAGGTCCAGCTGTTCTGCCAATGTTAGCTGAAGCCAAATTTCTAACTAACTCTAATGCAACCTGACCCGTATCTGATACAGCCGTACCCTGGTAGCATAGCCATCTAAACTGCTGTTTAATAACATGCTCTGTGGTCCTGAAGACAGTAACAAGAGGAATGAGTTTCTCTTTGGGCACAGTAAATACCATCCCAGGATCATAAATTGTCTGAAGCAATTTGTGTATCTACTTATAATGTTCAAAACCCTAATCCAATTAAACTCTTCTGTGGACACGCTGTTACTCAAATATACTTCTTGTTTCGTTGGTCAACTAATTTTAAATATTTATAAGATTCCATTGTGATTTAGTGAAAACAGCACTCACTGTTATTATATTTTTATAGCCTCCAGCCTGATTTTTAAATACACAGATCTGATTATTTCCTTTCATACTTTATGGTCTGAGGACAAAGACCAGGATGTATAAGTTGAATAAAAGGCCCAGCATGACCCAGCTTGGCTACTTCATCTGCCTCATTTCTCACCACTGTCCTTATGGAATTACTAGAACACTCTCTCCCTTTCTCTGTCTGTTCCTCCTGGTGTCCCCCTTTTCATATAAGCAATTTATCTTCATCATGTAAATCTCAATTCTATTATTATTACCCCAGGGATGCCTTCGCTGAAAATCCCTCTTTACATGCTCCCACAGCTCTCCTTATTTCTTCAGAGCAGAAACATCACAGCTTATCATTATAAATTTATTTGTGAGTTTATGTGATTAGTAAATTTTTTCTCCACTAAGCTGTAAACTTCTTGAGGGCAGGGGACCATGTCTGTTTTGCATGTCAGTGCCTGCCACATAGTACACGCTTAGATAAATTTTATTGAATGAAGGAGATAAGGAATGAATGAGTTTTTATTAAACTGCAGATTTATGGCCTTCTTTTACACATTTAAAAAATATTTGTATGCATGCCATTGACATCAGTAACTGATGTATCATGCATGCTGTATCTTTTGTTTCTCTTACTGGTACTAGAAACCAAGTGAGACATTAAACACTAATTGTTAAAAGGCACTGTAAACAGTTAAATGCTCTACAATAGCATTAGTTGTTGCTGTCATTACCTCAAAGCTATAAAAAGGAAGAATGGTTTCTCTTCACTAAATTAGTCCTGAAATCCTAGTATGTATGAACTGGAATTCTACTGCTCTACACTTGCCCATTCAAATATTCTTTCATTCATGAAATATTTATCAGTTGCACACTGCTCTAAGAAGATCATTCCTTAAAGGCAGTTTGGGCCTTTAAATCTGAAGTGGAAAGAATAATATACTTAATTTTTTATGATAAATATTCATAAAAATGCTACAAAAATGGAAATTGTAAATTTGATTTCCATTTAGATCCCACAATAATGCCTATATTCCTGAGGGTCATGCCACATGTCAAGTGACGCTGACAAAGTGCTATTCAAAAGAAATGATAAAGATTGTTTTGGCAACATTAAGATAAAAATGCAAAGTTTCTTGAATAGCTCTCTTGCACCACTCTGTGTTAAAAATGACTGCTCAGAGTCTAACAGTTCTGATCTGGTGCTGCCTCTCTGAACAATGCAATACCAACCCTATGACATGGTTAGCCAGGGTGTAGCTGTTAGAAAAGAAACCAAAAAATGCCATAAAAAATAACACAAGGGGGCTTCCCTGGTGGCGCAGTGGTTGAGAGTCCGCCTGCCGATGCAGGGGACACGGGTTCGTGCCCCGGTCCGGGAGGATCCCACATGCCGCGGAGCGGCTGGGTCTGTGAGCCATGGCTGCTGAGCCTGTGTGTCCGGAGCCTGTGCTCCGCAATGGGAAAGGCCACAACAGTGAGAGGCCCACGTACCACAAAAAATAAATAAATAAATAAATAAAATAACACAAGGGCTTCCCCCTGTTGCAGTGGTTAAGAATCCACCTGCCAATGCAGGGGACATGCGTTCGAGCCCTGGTCAAGGAAAGTCCCACATGCTGAGGAGCAACTAAGCCCATGCGCCACAACTACTGAGCCTACGCTCTAGAGCCCGTGAGCCACAACTACTGAACCCGCATGCCACAACTACTGAAGCCCACGTGCCTAGAGCCCGTGCTCCGCAACAAGAGAAGCCACCACAATGAGAAGCCCACGCACCTCAACGAAGAGTAGCCCCCCACTTGCCGCAACTAGAGAAAGCCCACGCACAGCAATGAAGACCCAACATAGCCAAGGATAGATAAATAAAGTAAATAAATTTTTAAAAAAATTTTTTAAATAACACAAGAATATTTATTAAAATGCAAACAGTAATTAACACAAATTAAATAAACTTAAAAGAAAATAAAATTGAGATCTACTCCCTGGTGTGCTAAAACCTGATTTACAGTAATTATCTTTAAGAATGAATTTTCCTAGTTAACTAAAATGGAAAAAATTCCACTAGCTTCACATTTTCAGGAGACAGTTTGCAGCCCTGTGTTCACAATGCAGTAGAAATTCTCCACTGTTTGCAGGTTTGTTATGCTTGTTATTTTTAATTTTCAAGTTAAGAAAAATTAAGTAAAAGATAAGTGAGAAATAAAGTTTGCAGTCATGTTCTTTAATATCTCTTTTTTATGTAGGTAGAATTTCTTTTATATATTTATATTTTCAATAGCTAAAAGTGGATGAGCATTCTTGGTTTTTACTAGGGAGGGGCTACTGAAATGATCTCTATATGTTGACTCATGCCAATATTTGAAAATCATCTTAATGAGTTTACAGATAGGAATATCTATATATTGGATCCAAGGAATTCTGAGAGCTGATAAAACAGGATTAATTGCTTATGTTCTGAAAGAGAGAAAGAAGAAAGAGAGAAAGAGACAAAGAAAGAAAGGAAGGGAGGGAGGGAGGGAGGAAAGGAGGGAGACAGGGAGGGAAGGAAAGAAGAAAGAGACAGAGGAAAGAAGGGAGGGAGGGAGGAAGGGAAGAAAGAGCGGGGAGGGAGGAAGAATCTAAGTATCTTGGGTGGAGAACTGGCTGGTGTCTTCCTCAGCCACTGAGATGGCTGATTGCAATTTCTCTTGGTTTTAAGAACATTATATTCACTGTCATAGAGAGAATAGAGACATAAATGTTGCATTTGCTTCAGGTCTTATGTAAGTGAAGCACCCAGCTGAACATTCAACGATATGGAATTTTGAAAGTTGTATAATTATAATATTTCTGACAGTCCAGTAAGTTTAGTATGTATAGTCCAGGTTGCAGAAAACACATACTGCAGAGGCCCCAAATGGGGAATCAGTACAAGCACCCCTAGCCTCTGCCTTCCCTGCACCATTCAACGGTAAGTGAAGCAGAAGGCTTGTAACAATGAGAGATGACTTAGCCAGATTCCAAATTCCATATGCATGTCAAATTTAATGTTAGACAGATTATACATGTATATGAAATATATGCAAATATGTACATTTTTAACTATGTTTCCTATGGAAGTAGAAATGTCTTTGAAGAAAGTCAGTGAGTCTAAAAGGTCTTGAAAATCCAATATTCTAGAAGAAAAGGGTGGAATGATAAAGTATATTGAGATAGGTGATTGTTATAAGATGAAATTTTAATTTGTGCCCCATATTGCTCAGTTTCTGCACACAAAAGTCTCAACAAATAAGCTCATTGTTCAGTAATGGAACAATCTGTGTGTTAAATTCTTTATGTTTGCATGAATACTTGGTAGATTGTTATACGGGTATTTAAGAGTATTTTCGTCATACTGAGAGCCCTGGTTGGGGTTTTTGATTAAGATGGAAACACATAATTATTTTTCCATTTAAAATACAGAGATATAGTTTCTTTCAATCCCAAAATTCACTATTCTGCAAACTTTCAGTAAAGAGTAACACCCAGCTAATGGGGATGTCTAAACTCCAGGTGGAGGCTGTGGACCAGCCTTCAGGTTAACACATTCCAGGACTTCACGCATTTGTGGGGCACACTTTTAGCTCATATCTGTCTTACAGTATTTGAATACCCATAACTCTCTGTGCATCAAGCCATCCTATCTTCATGTATTGCTTCATTAAACCTCAGCTTTATATTTACCCACCAGTGATTACATTTAATTCAGTTAGCTATTCAAGCCTATTCACATTTTGATCCTATTTAAAAAAATCTAGTCTAGAGCATCTTTCCCAACCACCATCTCCGACACTCATACTTTCCTTACGTTTGCTCAGCAAATTACATTTTAAAATGTATATTTAATAGTGGTGAGTTAATCGGCACTTTATTAAGGTTTTCAACAAATATATTAATTTTAATGTATTTGTTATGTCCTAATAAAATGATTACAAAATCACCATGGTATTTTAGTAAGCATATATATTTTTTCATATAATTTCATTTGAATGGATCCCCATGAAAGCCTTGTAAGGTCAACTAGGCAAATCTCCATTTTACTAATGTGACTAGATCTTAGATGAATTTCCTGTGATTGTAGAGCTACAAGCCATGTAGGATGGGACCAGAGAAATATTCTGGCTCTTGGTCTAATGATCTTTCCTTAAGCTATCCCTCAATTCACTGATGAAATTCTAAACCAGAAAATGTCAATGTATTTTCCCTATCTATAAAAGTCTGATCAAGAAAAATTATGTTTCATGTTGACAAGAGGTACCATTTCTTCATTGTCACCATGACAGAAGTACAAGACTGGATCTAAATAGGAGGCAGGAGACTCCTTCCCAGAAATCCAGATTAGTCATCAGGCTAATAAACCCTCCTTGAAACTCAAACTTTTTTGAGTTAGGATGTTTTACTCTCCCAGCTATGTTGTAAAATGGAAATTAAATCTCCATGATGTAAGCCAGTAGGCAAGTCACACTTGAATGATCAAAGAAAGTTGGGAGAAACATGTTCTCTCTTTGACTACATCACTTTTCTTTCCTTAGTTTCCAAAACATCAGCTTATAAATTTATCACTACTAATAAGTCTATTTCAAGACAGAAGGACTGAGGGATTTATGAAGGGCACTAAATGACTATGCTTAGAAAGCAACTTCTCGTATGACCAAAAAAGAAAAAAAATCATCCTTCGTCTCCAAAAAATATATTGATTGTCTCTACCCAAATAGAGCAGAAATTGCGTATCATTAGAACAGTATAGTTTCTGCTTGAAATAAGTTTACACTTTTTCACCTCATATATTTCTTCCAATTACTTTTCCTCTGCTATTCTGATATTTGTAATACTTCAATTTACTTTTTTCCCATTTGTATCTTGTTATAAAATAAAGAAAAACCAGGAACGTGAGATTGTAAAATGATAATAAACCTAAAAGGCATTTGTAGTGATAGTTACCAACATAAAAATGTCAAAGCAGCCATAGATATTTTCATCCAAAGAATTGTAAGAATAAGTATAGAATCACAGAGAAATTGAATGGTTTGGGGTGGAGAGAACCTTTGGAATTAGCTGAGGTAGAGTTAAGTAGCATATCATGTTGACAGCAAGACAGGCAGCTCCTTTGTAAGGCTAAATGGCAAAATTAATCCTCAGACAAGAGAGTTGCACATGACCCAGACCACTCTCATCAGAAGCCCAGGTTCAGTAGCTACAGCAGGGGCCAACTGCACACACAGCAAAAGGAGACCAGTCCTTTTCCCAAAAGCAGATTAAGCTTTTTTTTTCTCTCTCTCTCTCTTCAGCATTTTTTTCCTGCATTTTGGGTTTCCCTTCCACATTTTGAAAATGCTACTTCTCCCATTAAATGGTAGAAATAAATATTGCATAGCCTCGCTGTGTCTTGCCCCTACAGTCTCTTCCACCCACCTCCCTGGAGCTCACCCTTATTCTTAACCATTCTGTCAGTCTGCTTTCCCAGAAATCACACTCGCCCGCCCTTGGCATCCAGATAACACTAGAGTCTGGGCAGATAACAAGAATGAGGTATGCTGAATTCTCAGAGAGGCTGGACGTTTCGGGGAGCCTGGCCAGGGAGGAGAACCCTAAAGATAGAAGAAGGGCTTTATTTCCCAGGCCACTTGGATCACACCCAGCCAGGCCCTGCTGACACACTGTGCCTGGAGTCCAGACAGCTGCAGCCAAAGCTATCTTTGGAGAGTTAGTCTTTGGTTATCAAAAGCAAAGGAAAGGAAAGACTAATATAAATTTGCACCAAGCAGTGTTCTGATTAAGTTCTATATGTAGTTGCCTTTAAATATTTGCAAACAGACAAATCAACTGATACAGTATCATCATCCTCATAAGAGAATGTGTGTGTGCATGTGTGACTGTGTGTGTATGTGTATATGTATGAGTATGAGAGAGAGCTAGAAGGGAGGGAAAGCCAGTAAGGGAGGCATAACAAACCTACCACATTCTCAGCAGGGGTGGATCCTTTTAAACAGAGGGCCCTTTGTGCTGCAAGCAACCTTGATATTTTGGATGTGTGAGTGTGAGAACAGAAGACAGAGAAAGATGAAATATTCTGTATAACAGAGGGACCTTGATTTGGAGCTCCTGAGGGCAATTTTGGAGCAAGAAGTCTTGACCCAGAAATGGGAGAAGTGGGGGGAGAAAAAAGGCCCAGGCAAAGGCCCACAAACATATTATCCCCTTATGACACTGCAATGGTTACTACGCTCACCCTCCACAGGCAGGCAAATGCCTGGGTTTCACAATCTGAAGGACGTGGGGTAAAACAGTAGCAATAACCATGAGCACAGGAGCTGGAGGGAGATAGGACAATAAGAAGGTCCAACACAGAAATTTTGTAAGAGTTTCACAATTTCACAGACCTTGGAACTGAAAGAGCAATACACATTCAACTAGATCTCCAAGGAACAAACAAGGACCCAACTGCATTACCCACCTGGGTAATGCATTGTCTTAAAAGCTTAACATATACACATACACACAACAAAACAACAACTTTGGCTCAAAGAACATATAAAATCACTTCAAGATTACAAATGGCGGAAATGGTAGCAATCAAATTGGGACCTAGAAAGGCTTGACCTCAAAACTTAACTCTTTCCACTCACAAGTGGCCCCCAACTGGCCTGAATGAGAAAACCAGAGTTAAGAAGAGCCATACCCAGTACCCTGCTCATTCATCACGTTAGTCACCGGAAGGAGGCTGAGGATGCACCCCCTTAGGAGAGAAAATCTGCAGATCGCCCCTCCTCCTCCCTACTCAGTGGAGCCAGGTGCCGGCCACAGGTTGGTCAGCCCAGGCATCTTCCAATCCAAAGGCCACTGGCAATTCCTCCAAAAAACGACAAGGCCCATTTTCCATCTAGACATCAGGGAACTAAGGTGGACAGTATTTCCATTATAAATTATTGTACTCATTTTTGCTGGAATAAATATTCACAAGGCTAAAACAATACCAAAATTGCTAATCAGATGATATTCAATAAAAATTAAAGCACATTCTTGAAATCATTGTGTACAACACCACTTAAAATGTTCTCTACTGCATCTCTGATTTATGCATAATGACCAAAATTACTACTCATGGGGAGAATAGATCTGTTAAACATGTTTAAAATCATTGTAGTTCAGACTAGAAGAATTTAGGGTAAAAGAGCATACTTCTCAACAGTTTACAGCACACAGTAGGAAATATGTCAGCTTAAGCAAGTCGGTCTTCTACCATAGTTCTCTTCTTCATAGCAACCCCCATGCTGTAACCATTTATTCATGCCCTATATTGTGTACCTACACTATGCTTGTTCTTATTAATTGTTGTGAGGGTCACAAAGAAAATGCCCTAACCTCACAGAATGAGATGCACACACAGGTGACTACAATGTCAAAAGACTAGGTTTTGGAGACTTAATATCAGTAATCATTACCATTGATTTAATACCTGCTGGGGGTCAGATACTGTGGCAACTTTAAGTCTACCCTTTACAACCAGCAAAGTCTTTATTATTATATGCATTCAACAATAGGAGGAAACAGAAGTCGAGAGCAGCTAATGTGATCAGCAGCAAGGAGCTTGCAAGTGGCAGAAGTGAGTTTTCCTGTGTCCAATGCCTATGACTTTTATAGTAAGTTACAACATACTCAAGCAAAGTGATAATGATCAAGGCAAGATATGAGAGCCTGTTGGTCGTACTTAAGGTGAAGGTGTCCTTATAGATTGGCTTTAACAGATACGTAGGCAGAGGGTCTTTCTAGGGCAAGAAAGATATTGAACAAAGCCACAAACATGGAAAGCATAGCATCTGTCCTAGTGTAGGATTGACTAATTAGATGGACTGGAGCCAGGAAAATCAGCTGAGGATCATTGACATAGCACCAATAATAAAAAGAATTTGAATTAGACTCTAGGTGAAATTTGGAATGAAAATGAGAGAATGAGGCACATTTTCATTTGAGTTATTTAACAGACAACTAGTTCAAAAAGTCTCCTTCAAATGTATTCATTTTCCCCTCGAAACAGCACATCTTTCTTTCTATGACCTATCTCAGAAAATGGCAACTCCATCCACCAGGATCTCAAGAAAGAAGCTCAAGTGACATGCACGATTCTTCCCTTTCTCTCACCCTTACCATTTTCTGATCGTGAAATCTATCCATCTGCCTCTGAAATCTCCAACGAACTCACATCCTTCCATGTTCACTTTCTGTTCACTCATGAAGCCACAATCATTTCTCACCTACATTACAGCAATACTCTCTTATCAGGCTCTCTCTCTCCAGGCTTGGCCCCTTTCTACCTAGTATGGGGAACACTACAGTCCTGATGTTGTTTTGAAAAGACAATTTGGTCACATGATTCCCTAGTTTCAAACTTTTCAATAAATCCCATTGCTCTCAGGAGAACAGCACAATTCTTTTGGCCCTTTTCACCTGTCCAGCTTCACTTTGCAAGCACTTGTACAACACCATCTATTCTCCTCCCCAGACTGAACCACTTTTTTTAGTCTCTCAAATAACCCATGCTTTCTCTCACTGGAAACATCACACATGTTGCTTCATCTTGGCTGTCTCTCTCCTGACCTCTGTCCTTCACCAATATCTTCAGTGAACACACATGACAAATACAGACTTCAAATCACGTCTTCCAGGAAGCCTTACCAGATTCCACTGTCTAGATTAGTCATACTTACCATATAGGTTTCCATGTCAGGTATTTTTCATTAAAGAATATATCATATCCAATCACAACTGCGTACTCACTTGTCTATTGTACTTAAATTTAGCATTTTGGTATATCTGACTTTTTTTACTTTTTGTACCCTCAAGGCTTGAAGAAAAGTAGCAGGACCCTCAATATTTCTTTAAAAAACAAACTCTAATGAATAAATGAAGAAAGGAGAAAGAAAAAATCAAACTCAAAGATTCATCAAGGAACTGCTCAATATGTCCTAAATTAAACTTTTTTTTTACTGTATATTTTAAAGATATATTTTAATTGAATATAATAGAAAGTTTTAAAACTTATACATGCTAAAACATATATATTAAAACGTATATATGTGTATATATAACTACTTAGTACAACATAAAAAGTCATTTATATTCTATGAAGGAAATGGGTTTTTGAAAAAATAAATTCCAAGAAGAACTAGAAGAAATAACTGATGAATAGTTTCATGATATTGGTGGAGGAAATTTTCCAGGCATAACATCAAAGGCAGAGAACATGAAAGATCAGTATATTTGATTATATAAAAATTTTAACTATCTGTATCAGAAAGAAAACATAGCACCATTAACAAAGTTAAAACTAGAAACAACAACCATAGGAAAAAAATAGATTGCAATATATGGCCAAGAATCACTACCCTTAATATATAATAAGCTCTTGGGAAAAAAAATTATTAAAAAAAGATGACCTGACCCCTCCCCCAAAGGGACTCCCAATTCTTATTATAAGTTTGACTAAATGTTCCCAGAACATACCACCCTTTTATTCCTACTGTAGCACTAATTGAAATGTAATATATCAAAGGATCATTTTTAATGCACAGCTGCATTAGCAGGAGAGTAAAGGAATTCTTCAGAAGATTTCAGAAAAGAAAAAAAAAATTTAGAATCCACTTGAGTAAGCAAGCAATGTAATGGAAAGGTTTCCTCAATTCATATGCTAATCACTGGTAGCCTAGGAGCTGAGCTGTAGTAAGCCATACAAATAAGAAACCTAGGTGGAAGATCAGAGTAAAGACTCTCTGTGGGAATCTTGGATTCCTGAAACATGACAAGCCATTAGTAATACCATTTTCAGCTTTGGTTTCTGGTAAAGAATTTAAAATAAAAAAAAAACTCTTGATAAATTTTTAAATATTTATTTATTTATTTGGTTGGTTGGGCCGGGTCTTAGTTGAGGCAGGCTGAATCCTTAGCTTCAGCTCGCACGTCCTTAGTTGTGACATGCACACTCTTAGTTGCGGCGTGCATGTGGGATCGAGTTCCCTGACCAGGGATGGAACCCAGGCCCCCTGCATTGGGAGCATGGAGTCTTATCCACTGCACCACCAGGGAAGTCCCATCCCTTGAAAAATTTTTAAACAAAAGTTTATGCTCATGTTTAAAAACAGAATATACAACTTTGAGCCTTTCTCCCTCAAAAAAACCCAAACTTAAGGTACAATTTAAAGTGTTTCTTGAGTGCTAAGATTCTCAGCTATCTGAAAGCAGCATATGAGAATCTTTTCTGAAAAAAATTTAAATTCAGCCTTAAAAACTGCCCTAATAAGATCAAAGAATCAAAGATTAAAGGAACTTGAACTCATAATTTAAAAATCATTATATATATGAAGAAATAAGCTGTCACGAGTAACTCTAAGTGCCGTAAAGCAGAGAATCAGACCTCTAATGATTGCAGATATAAGGTTTATTAGATAGAAATTAAAAATCATGCAAATTAAGTATGTTTAAAGAAATAATAGAGAAGATTGACCATAAAAGTAAGAAAAATAGAGAACAACAAAACTGACCAGATATATTTGATAAAG
This sequence comes from Hyperoodon ampullatus, assembly GCF_949752795.1. NCBI lineage: Eukaryota > Metazoa > Chordata > Mammalia > Artiodactyla > Ziphiidae > Hyperoodon > Hyperoodon ampullatus. The sequence continues at coordinate 69,574,322 of NC_136914.1, read as the reverse complement.
AACAAAATAAACCTATAGAAATGAAAAATAAAATAGCTAAAATGATTGTGACACACTGCTGAAAAGAAAACTAGTACAATGAAAAATAAATCTGAGAAAAATACACGGAATGAAGTACAGATATATGAAGTGATGAGAAAGAGGAAAGAAAATTCTAAGAAAACGATAATAGAGTGAGAACATCCAACATGGAGTAATGAGAGTTCAAAGAGCTAACAGAAAATGGGAGAAGGCAATGAATATTTGGAGACAAATGCATTGGAACTGTCGAGAATTGATGAAAGATACCGATCTTCAAAATCAGAAAGTCATGAATCCTAGACCTATATAAATTCTAGTGAAACTGAAGAACGCAAAAAATAAAGTTTAGAAAAAAAAAACAGCCATTGAGAAAAAAATGTTACCCACAATAAACAGTAGGTTTCTCAACTTACTGTCTTCTCAACAGCAAACATGAAAGTCAGAAGGAAATAGAATAATAGTCTTAAGATGGTAGGAGAACATAATATCAACCCAGAATTCTATAGCCATAAAAGGATATTTGAAAAATGAGGTAAGAATAAAAACATTTTCATTTCAACAAAAACTCAGAGATTACCCCAACTTGACTCTCAAAAAAGAGAAATTTTTACTGATATATCTGCAAATTCCCAGATGGAAGGTCACAGAGGCAAGATTTTAATTCCTGACCGACCGAATGTCACATTATCTAACACTGTCCATGTCAAAATTATCAGGATTTAAACAAGTCAGATGATCCTTCCAATACCTTAGCCTCTCCATTCTTTGATCTTCTCTCATAAAATGATTTTGTTTTGCATCCAACCTTAGCTCTCATTTCTATTATTGCATCAGACCTTTCCATTCCCAACAGCTGTCACCACTCCATCCCCTTAGCTTCAAGGATTCTACTCTCCAGTGGACTACCAGCTCCAGTGTTTCTAAGGCATTCCTTTTAATAATATAACTACAAAAAATCCTCAAACACACTGATCCTGCCATCTTTTTTACTGCCCTACTCAACTTTTCATATCATCACTCTCACCTCACCCAGCTTAGAGTCTATGACATACAATTACAATCATTCTCTTGCTCACACAGTAAACTGTCTTAACCCTCTCTCGTGCCATTGTATTCACAGAGAAGAATTGCTAACTCATTAAACAAAATTCTCCATATATGCCATGGCTACACACACAGGTAATAATGACTGGATAAAAACACACCACCAGGTTACATATAACCATTAACTTCAAGTTGGGCCCTTGGAACTGCCTGGGAAGATTGTCCTTTTCCATTCACTAGCTCCTTCTGCAAAGTGATGATTTCCCATCTTTTCCTCTTTCTTCTGAATGACCTTGCTTCTTATTTCCCTAAGAATTCAAAGGGAATTCCCACAAGCCCATTATGCATGTGCCCCCCTACCCTGCACTATTATGGATAAACAATATGAGCTCCTACCTATGTCCAACCCCTTCACTAGCACACCTGATCCAATTTTTCTCACACACCTGATTGTTGCTTATTAATTCCCTCTCTTTTTCTTACCTCATAATTTTTCCCTACTCTTTTTACAAATGGCACTGCTACCTTTCCCATTTAGAAACACCATTTCTTGTCCTCACTTCCTATTATAATTACCACCCCATTTCTTTGCTCCCCTTTATAGAAAAAAACACCCTCAAAATAATTAAATAAGCCCATTGCCACAAATCGATCATTTCTCATATTCTCCTTATCTCACTTAATGCACACTTTCTCTCTACATCACTACACTAAAACTGCTTTTGTTAAGATCACCAATGACTTCCCAATTCAGACTCTTCACAATTAAATTCCCAGTCAATTACCAGTTCTCTTTTTATTTGATCAGCAGCAGTTGGGACTGCAGCTCATTCCTTCTGTCTTGAAATATTTATCTTATTTGGCTTCCTTGACACTAGACTCCCCTTGTTGTCTTCTGGACGCTCCTTTTCATGCTCTTGCACTGGTTTCTCCCCATGTCCCCAACCTCTAGATGTTGGAGTCCCCCAGGACTCAATGTTTGGACCTATTCCTTATATGCATATCCTCTTCCCTGCCCCCCACTGAGTATCAGAGTTATATATCTAATGACTACCTGTAATCTCAAGTTAGCTATCTAAAAGTCATCCCAAATCATGCTCCGAAGACACTCCACCTACAACTCAATGAGATCCTCCTATAATCTTCCCCATTCCAATTAATGAAAACATTATCCTTCCAATCCTAGACTCATCCTTGACTCCTCTTTTCCTCCACACCTCACCACCAATCCATCAGCAAATCGTGTTGGCTCTACCTCCAATATATATCCAGAATCCAACCACTTCTCAGTACTTCTGGTCTACGATGCCATCATTTCTCACCTCAATTATTGAAAAAGCTTTCTAACCATCTCCCTGCTTCTGCACGTATTGCACCACAGTCTATTTTCAGCACAGCAACTAGAGTAATCCTTTAAAAACATAAATCAAATCATTTCACTCCTCTGCTGAAAACCTTCTAATGACTTCCTCAGTATCTCAGAGTAGAAGCCAAAATCCTCACAATTGCTCATAAGGCTTCTGGATGATGGAGCCCTGTTACTTCTCTGACCTCATATCCTGCCATGCTCTCCTTTGCTTACTTTTCTCCCATTCTGTTAGATACTGTCTTGCTCCTTACACTCACCAGGCATGATATTACCTCATGAGCTTTGCAATTCCATTGCTTCAAGTGCTTTCCCATTATATTCCACTTGGTTCACACTCTCACCTCATTCAAATAGTTGCTCAAAGAACTCTTTTTCATTAAGGTCTTTCCAGACAACCCATTTCAAATTGCACGCCCAGCACTCCCTGTCCTTCCTCACTTTATTTATCTCCATAATGTTTATCTGTCTGACAAAATATTTATTTTACTTATTACTCTATTATTGTCAGTTTCTTCCACTGATATACACTCCAAAAAGGAAGGATTTGGGTCTCTTTTGATTAGTTACCTGTCCATTAAAAAATCATGTTCCCCTTCAAAGCAGAGATACTCCTAGGATAAAGACTATATTTCTCAACCCCTGTAGCATCCAAACAGTGTCATTTAGTGAATTATCAGCTATGAAAATGGGTGAAAGTGATCTGTGTCTCTTCTGAGCCGATATATTTAAGAAGAAGTTATTTCTTCCCCAACTTTTGTCTGTCCCTATTCCTGCTAGATGTTGAATATCAGAGTGAACTTAGGGATCTCCATCAGCCTGGATCTCTGAGTGACTATAGGGATATGGCCCCTCCAGCCATCTATTCCCCTAATCCAACCCTTACCTTCCGGTCCATAAGGAACATCTCATTGGCACTTTATATGAGTGAGAACTAAAATTTTATTGTGTTAAACTACTGAAATTTCAGGTTATTTATTACAGACACTAGCATTACCCTAAATAATATATTACTGCCAGTGTTTCCCAATTCTGAAAACACTGAAATGCTCAAGAAGTACTTTCTGAATAAATGAATGAGCAGAATGAATAAAGATATGGGAGCAAAGAAAACGTTAAATATTTAAATTACCTAAAAACATTTGGTGAATTAATGAATTAAAGAATGAACCCACTGTTGGTAAACTTCCTGCTGTTAGTTTCCTTGTTCCACATTTTCTTGTATAGTTGCAATGCTTTGGTATAATGTAGCCCCATATTTTCTTTCAGGAAACTTTTTTTCCTACATTTATTTTGAATTTCCCTTTCCTAAGTACTATGCGTTGCTCTTAGTTACCTTTAGCTGAATAACATTAAACAATGCTGATCCTTCCTGTTTATATTTTTCAAATATTTATATATCATTATCCTGAGCTCCACTTACTATTGTTGAGCTAAGTTATACATTATGAGTTTCTTGTTAAAAGAGCTCTCCATCCTCTTAATCGTTTTCTTCCTCTCGCTTGAACTCTCTTTACTTTGTCTACACTTTCATCCTTAAAGAGATCAGGGGACCAATTTGGAACAGCTCAGTAGCTACTGAGAACAATGTGGCCAAAAATCCAAATTGTTTTGGTTCTTGAGATTCCCAGATGCATTTAAGACTATGTGAACACCCAAGGCACAGAAATGATAGCCCATTCCTCCTGCGTTTCCTGTAACTAGTGCAGATTTTGGAATATGGTTGGCTGTCAATGTAAGTCTCATGCATTAACAATAAATGAAGAACTGCATTATGAGATTAATTGGAGCCCTTGGATCACTGTTGCCCTTCCCTGTGGCCTAATTCAGTTTGCAGTCATCTGAATGAGTGTTCTTTTTTTTTTTTTTTTTTTTTTCCGGTACACGGGCCTCTCACTGTTGTGGCCTCTCCCATTGCGGAGCACAGGCTCCGGACGCGCAGGCCCAGCGGCCATGGCTCACGGGCCTAGCCGCTCCGCGGCATGTGGGATCCTCCCGGACCGGGTCACGAACCCGTGTTCCCTGCATCGGCAGGCGGACTCTCAACCACTGCGCCACCAGGGAAGCCCTGAATGAGTGTTCTTAATGCTGGTAAGTTATTTTCAGGAAAGACCAAAGGAGACTTTTGGTCTTTGGATAAGGAGACCAACAAATTCTTTATTGTCACAACTACATGCATTTCTGTTTTTGTTGTAGTGACCCTAAACCAGTGTAACATATTTAGTATTGCAGTTGCCTAACTTGAACATTGTTCATGAGAAGATGACAGTTCTGCCTGTCATACATTTCTAGAAAATGAGAAGGAGCTATTACATTTCAAAAAACCATAAGTGTAATATTTGGCTCCCAGCATTAGCCAGTGCTGTGGCCCACTTTAAGATGGATGAAGAGGAAATTTGCTAAGGGGATTTATAATGTTTTAAAGGATCATTGAATCCCCTAAGTAAAAGAAGTACATTTTTCTCAATATAATAGTCACAGACCTAAAAAGGATCATTTCCTGAAAGGCAAACTTTTGGTATACATGCCAATGATTCTATGAAATTCATGTCTACCACCTCCTACCTATTCTTCTTTCTCAGACAATGGCTGAGATTCAGGCTTTTCTCTCCTTCCCCCTTACACAGATCTCCTCCCTGAGATCTAGAGGAGAATGTTAAATTACTAACTGACTGTATTACCTGCATGAAAATGAATGTCAGATTTTTAATAATTTCTTTAACACAGCAAGCTAAATTCAATAGCAAAACTATCTATTGGATTCAAAATTAGGGTGTGACTATGGAAGCAAATCACACAGTATCACATCAACCCTGGATACTATTGCAACTGTCTTGATTTTAATCTAATGTACAAATTTAGATTTTACTAATTTTTAAAAGCTTCCCATACTATCAAAAGATGCATAATTCAAAGAAAGCCACCCATAAGGAAATAACTGGTTCAAAAGAAAGTGGTACATATACAGTCATTAAGAGCAAATAATCTTAAATTATGATAGATTAAATGGGGATAAAATTTATAAAGGCAATAAACAGATTATGTAGAACCACAAATGGATGAAATAATTATTCACTTGATAAATTCTCATAGAACTCACTGGATAAAGGCAATAATTTAGATATTAGATGCTTAACATTTCCCGACTTTTAGTTTACTTACCACTGTATTTGAACAGAGAAAACAAAATAGATGAAGAAATTAAAAATCACAGAAATTATAGAAGAAAACTCTTCAAAGCTGAAATATGGATCAAAAAACCTTAAAATATTATACAAAACTATTTTTAAAAAAGACATATACTGTTGTGTGATAGTACAGGATATCCACATACATACACGTACACACTCACACTCACACACACACACCAGCTGACAAGTATCTATAGGAAACTAATGATGCATGAAACCTAATTTATTGTATTCTGAATGGAACAGTAACAACAATAGCAACATTTATTAAGCATTTGCCTTGTTCCTGGTACCATGGTAAGACTATATGTAATAATTTATTTAATCAACACCATCATGAAGTAGATAATAATTATCCTACACAGCTAGTAAGAAGCAGAGCCAGTATTCAAACACACACAGATCTCTTCTTTATGCTCTCAAATATCCACTCTACTGTTATAATTCACCCTTATGCTTATAGTATTGATATTAAAATTAACAAATATTTAATGAAGTGCATTAATAGTCAAGGTTATTATAATGACTCTTGAAGAATACCCCAAAAAGTAAAAACTGAGATCTTGGATTGCAAGAGATTGCAGTTATAATGTTACAGTAATTCAGATAGTGTGGCATTGGTGAAAGAAGAAAATAATAGATCAATGAATGAAATACAGAGTCCAGAAATAGACCATATAAACACAGTCAATTAATCTCTGACAAAGGAATAAAGGCAACACAATGGAGAAAACATAGGTTTTTCAACAAATAATGTTGGAACAACTGGACATCCACCTGCAGAAAATTAATCTAGATACATATCATATAAACTTCACAAAAATTAATTCAAAATGGATCACAGATCCAAATGTCTAAAATATCCCTACAACTTTGGAGAAAATCTAGATGACCTTGGGTTTGGCAATGACATCTTATTTTTTATTTTTATTATTTTTTGTGTGTGTGGTACGCAGGCCTCTCACTGTTGTGGCCTCTCCCATGGCGGAGCACAGGCTCCGGACGCGAAGGCTCAGCGGCCATGGCTCACAGGCCCAGCCGCTCCACGGCATGTGGGATCTTCCTGGGCCAGGGCACGAACCCGTGTCCCCTGCATCAGCAGGCGGACGCTCAACCACTGCGCCACCAGGGAAGCCCAGCAATGACATTTTAGATCCAATACCAAATGCCTGATCCATGAAAGAAATAACTGAAAATTTGGACTTCATTAAAATTACAAATTTCTGTTCTGTGAAAGACACATTCAAAAGAAAGAAGACAAGATCCAGACTAGGAAAAATATATGCAAAATAAGTATCTGATAAGGGACTGTTATCCAAAATATATGAAGTATTCTTAAAACTCAACAATAGGGCTTCCCTGGTGGCACAGTGGTTGAGAGTCCGCCTGCAGGTGCAGGGGACACGGGTTCGTGCCCCAGTCCGGGAGGATCCCGCGTGCCGTGGAGCGGCTGGGCCCGTGAGCCATGGCTGCTGGGCCTGCACGTCCGGAGCCTGTGCTCCACAACGGGAGAGGCCACAACAGTGAGAGGCCCGCGTACAGCAAAAAAAAAAAAAAAAAAAAAAAAAAAAACTCAACAATAAGAAGATAAAACAACCAAAGATCTTAACAGATACCTCCTCAATAAGATATACAGATGGCAGATAAGCATCTGAAAAGATCTCCACATTGTATGTTATCGGGAAAATGCAAATTAAAACAACAATGAGATAGCACTACATACCTATTAGAATGACCAAAATCCTGAACACTGCCAACACCAAATGCTGGTGAAGATATGGAACAAGGAACTCTCATTCGTTGCTAGGGGGAATGCAAAATGTTACAACCATTTTGGAAGATAATTTGTCAGTTTCTTACAAAACCGAACATACTTTTACTATATGATCCAGCAATAGGAGTCCTTGGTATTTACCCAAAGGAGCTGAAAACTTATGCCCACATAAAAACCTGCACACAGATGTTTATAGCAGTTTTATTCATAATTGCCAAAACCTGGAAGCAACTAAGACGTCCTTCAGTAAATAAATGAATAAATACACTGAGATACATTCAGGCAATAGAATATTACTTAGTGTTAAAAAAAATGAGTCATCAAGCCATGAAGAGACATGGAGGAAACTTAAATTCATATGACTAAGGGGAAGAAGTCAATCTGAAAATGCTACTTACTGTATGATTCCAACTATATGACACCCGGAAAAGACAAAACTATAGAGACTGTAAAGACATTAGTGGTTGCCAGGGGCTAGGGGAGGGATGGGTAGGCAGAGCACAGAGGATTTTTAAGGCAGTGAAACCATTCTGCACATACACTATAATGGTGGATATATGTCATTGTACATTTGTCCAATTTCACAGACTGTACAACATCAAGAGTGAACCCTAATGTCAACTATGGACTTTGGGTGATAAAGATGTGTCAATGCATATTCATCAACACCAAAAAGTGAACCACTCTGGTTGGGGATGTTGATAATGGGGGAGGCTATGCATGTGGGGGGGTAGGGGTATATGGGAAATTTCTGTACCTTCCTCTCATTTTTGCTGTAAATATAAGCCTTCTCTAAAAAATAAAGTCTACTAAAAAAGAGCAGGATTGCAGTCTATTAAGGGTGAATAGATTTTTAAACATATAATTTGTAAGTGTAGTTCTGAGTAAGTTCTAAGGACTAAACAAAGGCAAGGAGCTTTGGTTGAGTTGTGTAGGGTCTAAAGCATTTTGTGGATTGATAACAAGGGCTTTAAAAACCCGGGTTAAGGGCTCCAAAGAATGAAAAGGATTCTGAGAAGAAATAAAAAGAAGATTCCAGATGGATGTCAAAGTATAAATACTGGGGGAAATAGGGAGAGGTTAGTCGAAGCATACAAACTTTTGTTATAAAATGAATTAGGCCTCAGGATCTAATATATAACATGGGGACTATCATTGATCACCAGGTATTGTATAACTGAAATTTGCTAAGAAAGCAGAATTTAAATGTTCTTGCCAAAAAAAAAAAAAAAGGAAACATGAGGTGGTGGATGTGTTAATTACCTCGATGGGGGTAATCCTCTTGCAATGCACAATCTATATGTATATCAAATCATCATGCTGTACACTTTAAATATCTTACAATTTTATTTTATCAATTGCACATCAATAAAGCTAAAAGAAAAACGTATAAATGCTGGTGTAAAAAGTGGAAAAGAACCTGTTAATGAAATGACAAAGAGTTCAACCCAAGTGGAAAATAATGTTTGTGGCAGGTTACAGTGCAGATACACAGGGGAGGGTAGTTATTGCCTTGGTCTGGGTGAGAAGGGTTACTTCACTTTGACCTTAGTTCAATAACTCCCAAGTAAAGGAACCACAGGGAGTTGGATGATCATATTTAGTGTCACTGTGGAAGACATAATAATGACAATCTTTTATTAAGATAAACAAACAAACAAATCCCAAACAGGTCAGTTGATACAAACACTATTTTTGAAGCTACTTCAAAATTGAATTGCTCAGTTTTCATCCCTCATACAAGAGATGATTAAAATGCATTGTGTCGATCTGTGGCTAAAACCATCCTTTGTAAAGCAAATACTGACTTCATGTTTACTAATATTAATTTGGAAATAATATCCATAATCAGAGAGTTGTCAATAGCCACTTCTTCGACTATGAGCTGAGCATCCTTGGTGATGCTAGGCCAGAGCTGGGACACTTTGGAACAACTGGGTGTTAGATGGGAGCATAAATCCGTATGGAGAGTCAACTTCACATGACTGGAGATTCTCTGTACATGAAGGTGATGGAAAACTTGGTCGTTTTAAAGCAAAAGTCCAAGGGCTTCCCTGGTGGCGTAGTGGTTGGGAATCCGCCTGCCAATGCAGGGGACATGGGTTCAAGCCCTGGTCCGGGAAGATCCCACATGCTGCAGAGCAACTGAGCCCGTGCTCCACAACTACTGAGCCTGTGCTCTAGAGCCTGCGAGCCACAACTACTAAGCCTGTGTGCCACAACTACTGAAGCCCGCACGCCTAGAGCCTGTGCTCCGCAACAAGAGAAGCCACTGCATTAAGAAGCCTGCGCAACATAAGAAAGAGTAGCCCCCACTCACCGCAACTAGAGAAAGTATGCGTGTAGCAATGAAGATCCAATGCAGCCAAAAATAAATAAATTAAATAAATAAATTTGGGCTTCCCTGGTGGGGCAGTGGCTGGGTGTCTGCCTGCCAGTGCAGGGGACGCGGGTTCGAGCCCTGGTCTGGGGGGATCCCACGTGCTGCGGGGCGACTGGGCTCGTGAGCCACGGCTGCTGAGCCTGCACGTCTGGAGTCTGTGCTCCGCAACGGGAGAGGCCGCGATAGTGAGAGGGCCGCGCACCGCGATGAAGAGTGGCCCCCACTTGCCGCAACTAGAGAAAGCCCTCGCACAGAAACGAACACCCAACACAGCCATAAATAAATAAATAAATAAATAAATAAATAAAAATAATAATAATAAATAAATAAATAAATTTATTTTAATAAAAAATAAAGCAAAATTCCATGGAGACCCCAAGCAGGCAAATGATTTCTCTCAAACAATGTAAGGGGCAGAGTCAGAGCTACCCCTCAGATTTCCTGAGTTCCATCCCACTGCTCCTCTCACCATTCTAACTGAATAATGCATTTTCTGATTGAGTGACCTCTTAAAAATTAATATCCTTTTATCTGTAGCTTCTGAGATAGGAAGCTAAAAATCAATTACTATGTATAGTTTTTTGGTAGTAAAAGTTATAACTGTATTAAAATAGCTAAAGATGTATGGAAATAGATATCAATTTCAAGAATTCTGAATGTACTGATTTGCCCCTTTTACTTCCATTAGATGTCCCCCAAATTGATCACAGCCTACAATCTCCCCTCTATTTTGAGAAGACTGCAGATGAGAAAATATAAATTATCTCCAAAGTTAAAGAACCATGTTTTATATTAGACAAAGCAGGATAAAGACAGTGGGTAGGCACAAGGATGTGGCGAAGGAAATGACCAGAGCAAAAATGAAGAGTGGAAGGAGGAAGTTTAATCAAGAACAAGCACAGTTGGAGAGGTAGAACAGAGGGTAAGAACGCTTTGAGAGAAAGTAGGAGGCAGAGCAGAGGAGGCAACGAGAGTGTCAGCCTTGGTGGTTAAAATGGTATCTGGTTAGCAATCTGTGCCAGGCTCTCACCACTTTCCCCCAAAACACCTACAAAGGCCGAGAAAATCTGACAGCAGATAAGGAAGACCTTCCATCCCACCACCACCATACTGCCCTGTAGACCAACAGCACAAATCCCATGCCAATGAGAACCCTAAGCAACTCTCCATCCATTCATTCGTCCAACAATATTTGTTGGGAATATACTATGTGCTGTGAATAAACAGCATAATTTTTGAGAGCAACAGATGAAGAAAATTAAAAATAAATGATGAGAGTGGGGTGACTGAGTGAATATGGAAGGCCTCTATGAGGTTGCAATATTGAGGCTAAGATCATGTTTGAATGTTCTAGTGCATGAACACCAAGTGCAGTTAGGACCTTGTTCTTCCTCAGTCTCACCACCATCTCGGCATATCTGCTCAGGGTTGGAATCTCTGAGAGAATAACTGGAAAGGAAGACTGTATGCTGCTGATGAGTATGTGGGGTGGAGAGATGGTAGAGAAAATAAGAAAATATTCCATTCTACAATATATCATTCCCACAAATTAAGCACTATAGGCACAGAAACAAAAAAAAAAAAGTAGATTCCTAAGGGCTATGATTATTGGAATTTTAATTTTATGGATTTTATGGATTCAGAATATCAGGTAGCCAGATGCTCAAAGGAGAAACTCGGTCTCAAACCAGCAGGGTCACACTAGACGAATGTCAGTTTGGTGCCTTGAATTGGGCTGGAGGCTAATCAAATCTATCTATTATTTAGCTATTGATCTGAGAAGGGAATTCAATCAGCATCCAAATGGATGCAGAAGAAGGGCCATGGGCTCTCCATAGACCCTATATCTTGGGAAACGTGGTCTGGGATGAGCATTTGCCACTGCAATCTGAATATACAGAAAATCTCACATAAAATCTATAAACTCAGAAAATAAGAGAAAAAGGAGAAACAGCAGAGAGGCTCTGTGGAATACTGGTCTTTGAAAATTATTTTCAATAGTTACTAAAAGAAATTTTAGAAAGCTTTTTGGCAGCCTCCTTATCATAAAAAGAAATGAAATAAGGTGGGATTTAGGAAAGCTGTAATGGCAAAAGCAGAAAAAAATAAGACCCTTTGGAAACATTAAGCAACAGAAATTTTCTATGCAAAGCGTAAAAAAGTGATGTGGAGAACGCACTTGAGCCATCCAAAAGCACAGGATAAAAATGATAAAGGTTCCTCTTCTAATTGACATTGAAGGAAGATAACAGAAATCAAAACCTAAGGATTGCAGACATTCCTAGGGAATAAAGCAGAAATCTAAGAAGAGAAGCAATTATCAAAGCCTTACTTGAAGAAGTTCACTAACCTGGGAAAAGACCTCAGCATATCATGAGAAGTAGTTGCTATATTATCTGCAGAATCAACAAACAAACATATGTTCTTATCTTCATTTTAATTTACTGTTACATTACAAACTACAAATATTTTGACTGTCTAATTTGACTATTAGACAGTCAAAATATTTAATGTAAAGCAAAGCAACTGCCTGGAAATGCATCGATATATTATCCCTAGATATGCTGTGTTTCATGTGTGAAGGTAACGGGATGATATTCTCAAATGTACAAAAATTATGTAAAAATCCACACTACCCGAAAGAGAAATTAACCAAAATTAAGAATTTAAGGAATGAGATTATGTGATTAAAAGAATTACATATCTTATTCTTCTAGCCTAAAATAATAGTTTCAAAACAAAGATATTCTTCACTAAATAATGATGTCACGATGCTACAGAATCACAAGAAAAATATAACACAGGGACAACTTAAGTTTTTTTTCTTCTATATTTTATTCTGCGCTAATACTTGACTGAGGGGAAGAATAAGACACACTTAAGTATAAATAAACCTACCAGCTCTCGAACTTGAGCTTGCTTATTTGTTTTCTTCTCCCTCAGGTACTATCAATAGAATGTAGATTTTTACCAAAGAACCCTCACACAACACTTGAATTAAGCACTAAAAGAATCATTAACATTTTCTGCCATGCTTGTGCTCAAAGTTAATAATTCTGGGTTTGAGAAGCTCAAAGTCCTAATGTTATTTTAATGACATCATTTGTTTCCCAGGGACCAATGACACTGCCACAGATTCTCATACATTTTAAATGAGAAAGCAAGAAACTGTCTACATATCTAACAATCAATATAGCAGAATAAAAATAACAACCAAAATTTCAGGTCCTTTTAGGAAAAAAAGCTCTAATACAATGTTTTACAAATGTTACTATGTGTCAGTTTGGATTGTACTATATAATTATTATTCAAAATTATTTCTGCCTATAATTTTATTCAAAATATTTTGACCTAGCATTCACTTTCCCTTGATATTAAAAACAAATAAAAACTAAATGACAAAAATATCACAAGAAATGTCCAGCGCAGATAGCTCAAACAGCCTAATAAAATAGTTGTTGAAAAACTGTGAACATTTTTCATTTGAAAACGGGAGGTTAAGTCTCCCACGTATTACTGATGCTAATGAATTCCTAACCACAATGAACCTTCCTGTGAAAAAAAGTCAAGCTTCCATTGATAATTCTAAATGTATTCTGTGTTTACAAATGCGCACACTTTGCCTCTCACATGAGCCCATTAAATTTAAGAGTTAGAGTAGTAAACAGTGGAAAAGTACAATATGATGAACTTCAAAGTATTTGCAATTTTTTTTTTACAATTTGGATGAGACATTGAATAGTAATTCTAAATGTAACATTTTGAAATCTTAATTTTCACCAGACATTTTAGACAGTTCTCATTTAATCCTTTGAAAACATAGTTGAAAATCTATGTTTATACATGGATATTTGTGAAGATTAAAGCTAAATAAGAAAGCTACTCCCCAGCAATACTTTAAAAACTGCCACTGGAGGGCTTCCCTGGTGGCGCACTGGTTGAGAGTCCGCCTGCTGATGCAGGGGACACGGGTTCGTGCCCCGGTCCGGGAAGATCCCACATGCTGCGGAGCGGCTGGGCCCGGAAGCCATGGCCGCTGAGCCTGCGTGTCCGGAGCCTGTGCTCCGCAACGGGAGAGGCCACAACAGTGAGAGGCCCACGTACCGCAAAAAAAAAAAACAAAAAAAACTGCTACTGGAAATGAATGTAAGAGTGACAAATATCATTTCCAAGTTTGATTTTTCATAAAGTAAACATACTCGGATTTTTAAAAATTGTCTATAATAGTGTTATCCTATTCAAAATTAGCATATTCCCCTTAACTGTCTTCAACTAAGTTCTTTTTGCTGTTGGGCAAAAATCCTTCTGAAGTTCTATATTCCACCTGTGCCTGGTAGACCACATTAAAACACTGCCTCAAAGTAAACTGTACTTGAACTCAAAGGATATGGTTTCAAGCCTCATTTGTGGTACCCTGTAACTTGATTAAGTCATTTCACCTCTCTGGGCCTCAGTTTTCCTAAATGTAAAATAAGGAAATTGGAGTACATGATCTTCAACTCTAACTCTCCACGTTGGGAAGATCACAATGTCATTTAATGAAATACATACATAAGTAGACTAGCCACTCTTTCACAAGGAAAGGATAACAACAATAAATACAGATACTGTCATATACCCAGCTGTCTTCTCAGCTACCTAAGAGACTTTGAGGAATACTGTTCTAGACCAAAACAAAAATAACCTCTGTTTATGAGGAAAAGGATGTTTTTTGAGCAACTGTAGCTTACAAATGAAAGTATTCACTCTTACTTAAAAACAGTTCCCCAAAGTGGTTTTGGCCAGTATTCAACAATTAGGTTCAGAGCTAGATCCAAGAGAATTAAATAGATTGACAGTAGATTGAGAGAAAGGCACATGCATCAGGAAGTAAGTAAAATATTGGCCACTTTCTTACTGAGAGAAAAAAAAATCTGCCAGCCCTTCACCTCAGCTTGTAGTGGGATCTAGAATTAATTGAGGATTAAAGTATTCAAAGAGTAAAGTTATTGCTTACACTCATCACTAAAGCCCTGTGAACCCACACTGCTCAGTTTCCTGCTTGGGGGAAGAACTCCACCCAAAAGCCACAATGACTCCTACAATAAAGGAAAAAAGGTAAACTCATAAATTTGTAAAATAGTCAAAGGCCTTAAGAATGGGCATATTTGTGAAGAATCTGGTAATAATATTTTCTAAGTAGGTAGTGACATAGGTTAATTACTAGTAACATCCCACTTTGGCAAGAAAGCAGCATTCATGGCAGACACATGCATGACATTTAGTCCTTCCTAAAATCAGTTGACATGCAATGTTTTACCTGTTAACTCTAAATGAGGCACCATAACACTGAGTTTTCAAGCAAATCTGTTCCTTATTGGGTATGTCTGAAGGCCATAGTTCCCTATTTAGAAAGGCTTTTAGAAACTTCCTTGGTGGTCCAGTGGCTAAGACTCCGTGCTCGCAATGTAGGGGGCCTGGGTTCAATCCCTGGTCAGGGAACTAGATCCCGCATGCCTCAACTAAGAGTTCACATGCTGCAACTAAAGATCCCATGTGCTGCAACTAAGGATCCTGCCTGCCTCAACAGAGATCCCGCACGTGGCAATGACGATCCCGTGTGCTGCAAGTAAGACCCGGTGCAGTGAAAGAAAGAGAAAGAGAAAGAGGGAAAGAGAGAGAAAGAGAGAGAGGGAGGGAGAGAAAGAGAGAGAAAGAAATGAAGAAAGAAAAAAAGAGAGGAAGGAAGGAAGGGAGGGAGGGAGGGAGGGAGGGAGGGAGGAAGGAAGGAAGGAAGGAAGGAAGGAAGGAAGGAAGGGAGAAAGAGGGGCTTTTAGAGGAACAAGTTGACAGGCATGAGCCTCAGCTTTCTTCCAAATATACCTAAAAATGCTAAGATATGCTGAGGCAAGGGGCAGAAATTTTTAAATCTGACATTTTCTCTTTCTGACAGCAGTGTGTTAATATAGTGAACAGAATGTGGACTTGAATGCCTAGCCTGACCCTTCCTAGCGTGTGACAACAGGCAAATTGTTTTACTCCGTCCATGCATCTGTTAGAATTTTCTCTTATTCTTTAGAGAGCCCGCCACTGCACTTTTTATCTGCTAAACGTTCTAAACTTGGGTTGACTTGAAGAATTCATGTATTGTAAGAGTTTACTAACCAGGTTGAAGACAGACATATATGTAGGTACCTAGGGAGAGGTTTTTAATCAGGTGAAATCTAGTCCCTACAGATCAGAAAGAAAAATATCATGAAAGATTTTATATCTATCTATGTGAACGTATATATGTACATATGTCTGTATCTGTGTATGTACCCAGATATATCTATATATGTGTGTGCATGCCTGTGTTTGTGTACAGATGTATGTAATTTATGTATATTGTATATGTATACATATGCATGTATGTGTATGCATATTTGAAAATACTCAAAGTTCCTATGTCAGAACTGTATTGTTGGAAAATGGTAGTGAAACTTATGCATGTGGAAAACGACTTCCTGAGTTTAAAGTCTTTTCATAATATATGCATTCAGAGACATTTAAGTAGAAATATCTATGGCAGATTAATATATTCACCTAAAACCTTAACATCTTTTATTTCTATAGTGAGAAATGTTTGGAGAACAGATAGACCTAGGTGTGAATCCTGACTTTCATCCTTACTAACTTTGTATTGTGGCATAGTATTTAATCTTCATGGGCTTAATCAGTAAACACCTACTTCCAAAAATTGTATCTGGGTTATTTCACACAATTTGTGGCATCACTGGGTACTCAGGGAATACTTGCTTCCCATTTCCCTAAAAGGGGATTGAAAAGTATGGAGAGGGGTTGGTCAGGTGAGTGGGCATGGGAGGTATTAGTAGAGACCATCAGGAGAAAAGATGGGGAACTCAGAGGTGTGCCTGCTGAAAGCATACTCTTTCCAGTCTTCCTGAAGGCAGGAACACCTCCCTCCATGAATTAAGGCTAATTCCATGGCAAGGATTTCTGAGCCTGTCTCAAGGCAGCTGATGGAAAGTTGGAACAGACAAGTGAAGCTCAGCAGAAATTCATGACGGGTTCACTGTTTTGCAAAACTCTGGGTTCCCAAGAGAATACAGAGGAAATCTCATGCCTCAGAAATTAATGATTGCATTCTGTTAATCACCAGCCTAACTTGCTACTGAAACTGTAAAATGCCACATTTCCCTAGAGCTGGAGCTATATACCCCAGTGCCATTTCCATAATATTTAAGACTATTCCCAGTGCAGGACTATAAATTCCACCCACAATTATTTGGCTCCTATTTGATAAGTGAATAGTCCCTGATACTGGAATCGAATTTCATGGCTAATAAGCTCTCTGATTACTAGAAATTGTCAGTATTTAATTTCAAAAATGTTGCTTAGCCAAGACAGTCATTATTTTCTAATGGAAGTTGGATCATTTCACAACATCCTTTCCTGCTACTGCTGGGGCATTGGCAGCACTAATCATCACTCACAAATGGGTTGCCTTGCACTGGAATTTGGTTGTACGATACAAGTAATGAGAAATTTTCCAGGAATTTTAAGCTGCACAACACATTACCCTCTTTATGTAATATATTCGGTGTGTCTTCTGGGATTAGGTAAATTTGGTGCTTGGAAAATATTATCAGAATACACTATTTTACAAAAATATACAACTGTGCAAGGTTTCCATAGATTTGCTCAGCATGCTCTTCTGAATTCAAGGGGATTTCGTTTCTTCTTAAAACAACCTGAAAATAGAATATGTGGCATCCATATTCCTCACTAGGCCAGTGTTGGCCAAGAAGCAGGAGCGGGATTATTAGGGAGTGAGAACACGGAAAAGAGAGTGTTAGAAACCAGACTGACCAGCTGGGGGAGACAGGAGAGGGATATGTGTCAAGTTTCAAGGTGAAAGGAAGATGGAAAGACCAAAAAAATCTCAGATGGTGGTCACAGAAGCAAATGGATGAGGGGGAGAGCATGGGTCATTGTGCTCAGCTAACAGCAAGCATCTGGACAGAAGTTCCTTTTATGCAGTACATGCAGCTTTCAGTGAAGGCCAAATTAGCTCCCTCCAGCCTTGGCAAATGAAATTGTGCATGGCTACTCGAAAAAAAACTACACAAAAATCGTGGGTTCTGGGTTCTAATAGTCTGAACTTGACTCCTGTTGCTATGATCTTTGTCATTTTTGTTGAGTTACATAACTCCTCCAAGCATTCACACCTGCAAAATGGATATAATAGTAATACATACCATCAGAGGGCTGCAGTGATGATTAAATGAGATAGCATATAATTAAGGGTTAGCATTTTGCCTGGCAAAGTATTAATTACATATACTATTATCATGTGAAATTATGTATGGACAATATAAGAATATGATAAGGAAAAGGTGATTTAAAGATGATCATTATAAAATAAGCTTGGACTGCATTCTTCAAAATAATGTTTACAAATATAAGTAATTCAGAATGCATAGGATTCTAAGGCTTGCCTGGTAGTGTGGTGTTAAGAATCCGCCTGCCAATGTAAGGGACACGGGTTCCAGCCCTGGTCCGGGAAGATCTCACATGCCACGGAGCAACTAAGCCTGTGCGCCACAGCTACTGAGCCTGCGCTCTATAGCCTGCGAGCCACAACTACTAAGCCCGCATGCCTAGAGCCCGTGCTCCGCAACAAGAGAAGCCACAACGAGAAGCCCGCGCAACGCAACGAAGAGTAGCCCCCGCTCACCGCAACTAGAGAAAGCCCGCGCGCGGCAACGAAGACCCAACACAGTCAAAAATAAAAGTAAAATAAATAAATTTTTAAAAAATATAACAACAACAAAAAAGAATGTATAGGACACTGAATATTGGGTATGCTTTCACTCTATCAAAGTTTGTTTTTTTTAAGCAACTAATGAAGAGTTAAATCACTTGGATATCCCATAATAAACAAGATCAATATTTTAAGATTTTACTAGGTGTTAGATTGTTAATTACAAAAGAGTTTTGAGATTTTTTTTGTTTCACACTGTTCTCCCTCTCTTGCTCTCTCTCTCGCTCTCTCTACCACCGCCCGCACTGAGATTCCTTTCCATTATTTCAGAGGCACTTATGAGCACATCTCTGTGCCATAAAGACCCAACCCTTCTTGAGATGATTTGTCTAGGGGTATTCACAACACAGAATATATATGTCATATTTACTGTTTGCCAAATTCTTGCACTTTCACTTTTCCCCTTAATTCTCACAACTCTGTAAAGTATGTATGAGGCAGATGCCATCAATCCTCCAGTTACAAGAAGAGGAAACTGAGCTTCATCAAATTTAAGTGCTGTATGGAAACTTACACTGTGAACTGGTCCAGAGGGAGACACCTACTGAATGCCTTTCAGTACTGCAGGTGTTCATAAAAGATCATGTATATGTATAACTGATTAAATTTGTTATAAAGCAAAAAATAAATAAATAAATAAATAAATAAAAGATCACGCCATTGCCACTAGGCCTGTTTAAAAGACTCATGTGCTTATTAGACGAATCTGTATCATGTCACTTTGAAAACTGGTTAAATAATGTAAACAAGGAAGGGAGAAAAGAGAGAATGTTTTTCCTGACTTGGGTCAGGGGCAAGATAAGCTTCTCCTACAGGATTTGTTTGGTGGAATGCACCATGTGCATACATCTGAGACAATGCAGGTGCCTGGGGATTGTTATAGCTCAAGCCTGTGGCCCTGGTGCCATGGAGACCAAACTCCAATCTGCTGAGCTCCACATTCTGCCCTGGTGGAGCCGGGCATCATGCCTGAAGTACAGAGGATCCTCGTGCCCTGACTTTTTGGCCAGCCCCTGTGCCAGGGGACTGTTGGCAGTGCTGGACCCACTGATCGCTCTCTGGAGTGGAGCCAGGGCCTGTGAGGCAGTCTGACTCCATCCAGAGGTTTCTCTACCAGACGGACGACTGTTGTCTGTGACCTGCCAAGGTGGCGGGGTTGGGGGGGTGGGTAGGGGGCTGGTTCTCAAGTCAGTGTGACTAAAAATACATTCTGTCTGATTCAGAGGGGCATTGTCAACTTGGGATTCAAAGTAAGTGAGAAGTCCTGTGGCCTCAGGGCAACAGAAACTGTGCTCATGATTATAAATTATAACCCAATTCATCTCACATTGATTAGTAAAACAGCTTGTTAATAATCTGATCACCTTTATAGTGAATCTAGCTAATGACGTGGGGTAGCTACAGTACGTCACTACCCCAAGATCTGTTGGCTAAACAGTGACACTGAGATTAGCATTGCTGTGACACTCTTTCCCTCTCTATCCAAAAACAAAAACAAAAAGCAAACTCACATTGCAGGGAGGAGAAAGGGGGAATGAGCCTTTATTGATAGATGTAAAAACATATGGAGAGTTGCTGTTCGTTGGGTACAGAGTTTCAGTCATGCAAGATGAAAGAGTTCTAGAGATCCACTGTACAACACTGCGCTTATAGTTAATGACACTGCACTATACCCTTAAATTTTTGTTAGGACGGTAGATATCATTTTATGTGTTATTTACCACAATAAAAAAAAAGGTGGATGATCTTCTACAGGAAAGAAAGGCATGCTGATTTTAGCACCATATAGAATAAATCATGGGTCTTAAGTCATAAAGGCTTAGCTTTGAATGCCAGGCCAATCCCTTACAACGAAAAACTTATTTTATCTCCCTGAGCTTGGTTTCCTCATCTGTGAATAGGTGATAAGAACCCATGCCTTTCAGGGCTGTTAGGAAGATTAAATGAGATAGCAATTGGGAAAGCGTATAGCCTAACACTTGCCCTAGAACAGGCACCCTTCAAGTTTAATGTTCTTCCCTTTATCACCACAGATTTTTTTATGCTAGCATGTTTATCTAATTTAAAGTGAGGTATAGCTCTGATATAATGGCCTAAAGTGCAAGTCAGCCTTTTAAGTTAAATGCAGTTCTTGCCAGAAATTCCCTCATGAGAATTACCTTCTCTTGTTTCTTAAGAGCTCTTGTGAGTGGACCCAGATCACTCCAAAGTCCATTCCCACCCATGATTCTACTGCTGGGAATCAAAATAATAGACAGACAACAAGGAACAGCCCCAGATTCCACTGCAAAAAGAGCAGATGCATGTTGTTGCTTTTTACATATGCGCAACTGCATAAGCAGCCTGGGAATGCAGATGATTGTCTCAACAATATATACTGTAAAACCTCAATTTCATGTGGAAAAATTGAGGTCACTCAATCTATGTGTCAGGAAGTCTTTTAACCATGACACGTGGTAATTAATAAAACAACTGTGAAACACTTTATTCAGCACAATAAGTTGTACACTGTGGAACGCCACCCTAAAGATGCCATAAATCACACTTAAGGATAGGTTGAAAGAAATAATTGACCCTTTACCTATCCACAAAAAGAATCCAAAAGAACCCGTGACCAAATCTGCCCCCAATCTCTAGGTATCAATTTTTGACTTATTCCTTAAATAGATGAGAAATACTTTTCCAACAATTGATAGGAAGTATTTAAATAGATAACTCATATATGGTGACATAGTTTCAGAAAGAATAGTGATGCCACTGTATTAAAGAGAATGAACATTCAAATCCTGAATTGATTTTAATAAGATGCCTGGGCTACAGTTTAGCATAGCAACAGTGCTAAAAATAAGCAATGAGGATACAAGTTTTCTACTTTCATTAGAGAAAACACAATGCATGCCCAAAGATATTCACAAGGAATAAATACACTGTGAAGAAGAAAATAAGAGCAAAGAAACCACAGGGCATGAATTTTATATCTCTGCCTTCCAGCTTCAGAACATAGGGAATTAAAATAAATCTATGTTTTAATATATTGTCCTGAATACCACAGGCATTGACACAAATCTGTTCATTCCTCTAGCATCACTTTAGTGATAGAGTAAGGTTGATGCATCTGACCCCAGGTCAGTTCTCACTCCCTGGGACCCTGAAGCTGCAGTGAATTTGGGAAAGCTTGCTGAGTGAGTCTGGATGGAAAACACAAGTACAAGCTGTTCAAACTGCAGGGCAGCAGGATAAAGAAAATCAAACCCACTGTATAAAATGTAAACTCTATTCAGGACCATGGATGGCACTTAATAAAATAAATTCAGCTTAAGTCTGTGTTATAGAGACAATGTCTTTGGTTTTCAGAGAACACAGGTAAAAATGAGGTGACTTCTCTGAGGAACTCGGTATAGACAGAGGTCTCCATTTTAGTCCACTGGCTTTAGGCAGTATGCCAGACCCTTGTAGGGTCCTCTGGAGGCTCCCAACAAGACAAGCAAGGGCCTCTGCCATCACTGAGCTCACAGTCCAATTGGCAGAGATAAAGAAAACCAAAAAACATGGTAGGGAGGAGTGAGCTTTAAACTAAATCATGAAGAATTTAAAGAAAGTGGTGACTAAAGAGGAGGTAAAATGCAGAAAGTGAGAAAGAATGATGAGCAAATGAAGATAAGGGCAAGATGTGTTCCAGGGAAGGGCTGGGGGGAGCTAACATTTTCTACAGCTGTTTCCACAAGTCAGCTGCACTCATTGTCTCCCTTATCCTCACCTCAGCCCTATGAAATCAGGGTTATTATTCTTATTTTAGATATAAGAAAAATAAAACTGAAATAAATTAACTAGTTTGCTTCAGGTCATGCAAGTGGAAATTGACACAACTCAAATTCTACCTCATTCAAAGTCAAGGCACAGTCTACAGCTCTCTGCCCCTTTGCAGGAAGTATCCTGTGGTTTCCACAACATGTCTACTGTTTCAAAAATACATATGCAAACATATACATTAAAATGGGAATCCACTGAAATAAGGATTCTGGAAAACCACAATTCTGTGTGCGTATTTCTGAGATTTAAGGACCCTTGTATATAGGCACTGTGGATATAGTATCTGCCTATTCATTCTAGGCTCAATGCTTAGTTAATTAAAAAGAAGTACTAACAGGTTACAGATTCAGCTAATAAACGATTAGTTCCTCACATGCACGAGGGATTTGCAAGATTATGGGAACAGAGTAAAAAGTCCAAGAGAAGGAACTAGCTCTTGCTTCACTGCTTTTGCCATATTGTCATAATACTAGAAGAGTACAGATTTTCTGACCACCTACCTCAAATCATTTCTAATGTAGCTTATTCTTACACAAAATTGTCTAATTTTGCAAATACATTACTATAATGTTAAACAATCTATGATTTTAAAATCTCTGACATGTGGTTAAGCAATAGTAAGGAGAATACATTTTACAAATATAAATTGAGGTTCGAAAGATATAAAGGACTTTCCTGAGATCAAAGAGTAAGGCAACAGGAAGGTCAGATAAACAGAGTTTAATTTATTAATAATATGAGATGCACTGTGCTCAAAGGGAAATCTAGAGATGACTGGCCTCACTCAACCCCCTGCTGCATTGTAGAGGATGACAAATGCTTGCTTATCACAGATGTGCTCTTGTACTCTCCACTCAAGAATACATCCATCAGTTCTTCACTCATTCACTCACTCATTCATTCATTCATTCATTCTCTAAACATCTTATAAATTTTGTCTATGTGCCAAATACTGTGAAAATAAAAAAATAAGATATAGTTCTAGTCTTAAAGAAAAGAAATTGAAAGCAACACTAAACATTGAATTATAATGCCACATAGTAAACACAGTATTTGTTATTCATAAGATACTTTGAGAGGTAGAGGAAAACTTAAAACCAGGTAGAAGGCATCAGGGAAGGCTTCCTAAGGTACATGCATGAAATTAATCTTAATGGAATAAATACTAGTTATGCAAAAGTAGAAAACTACTGTGGGAAAAATCTGTGCTTCAGGGGAAAACTGCATTGTCTATAGCATACACTTCGAGGTTATCTCATTCTAACCTTGCATCAGGCTATTTTACAACTCTGTAAATTGTAGATAACTGACAGCAATGCAAAATAATTTCTGCCTATAGACATGCAACATTCTGTCTCATGGAGTTTCAATTGACTTCCCTCTTCCACCACAGAAGAGGCCAGTTTTGCCTCTACTTACACCTGCTTTCAATATTACTTATCTATAATTATGTCTGTTCTTTGGATTCTCCTTTGAACTCGTTTATAGCATCTTACTGGTTCCCTCATTAATGAGCTAAATTGAATTTTTAATATGGAATCATTTTATATGTGCATGAGGGTCATGAGTTTGCCTGTTTTTGAAAATGATTTTTTAATGAATATTCCATAGTAAAGATATTATGAGAACAAATGAGTGTCTATAAGGAGCATCATGCACCCTGGGAACTACAGGGGCTTAGGTCTTGGAAAATAAAAGATGTTCCTGTTAATATGCCTGAAATTTTATTCTCCACTGCAAGCCAATGTAGTCTCCAAACTGTCAAAGAAAGAGATATCAGAACTAAGGCACAATGTGCTATTACCATCTACAAAATGTATTAAATGACTCTTTTTTCTTACTCATGAAATAAGAACTATAATGAGATAGTCCTCCTAGACCTCAAGAACTGCACGTGTCAAAAGTGATTTCAACTTATTTCAATTCTGCTTAAACTGTCATTATTCCAATCCAGTGAGAATATAGTCCTCAAATTTTCAATATTCTGAGTATTCATAATTAGAATTTTCTACTCTTAGGAAGAACAGAGATCTAGCTGTTCTCTCCACTGCATTTATGAAACAACACAGCAACACGAGACATTACCAACTGCAGCAGCATTAGAAAAAAATTGGGAACCAAGAGGAGGTCATAAAAGGAAAAAAATTCCTTTTTATTTTGAAATATTTTAATCTATCTTTTCTAGTTAGAGTATCAAAGTTTTCTTCAATATTCTTTTTTTTTAACATCTTTATTGGAGTATAATTGCTTCACAATGGTGTGTTAGTTTCTGCTTTGTAACAAAGTGAATCAGTTATACATATACATATGTTCCCATATCTCTTCCCTCTTACATCTCCCTCCCTCCCACCCTCCCTATCCCACCCCTCTAGGTGGTCACAAAGCACAGAGCTGATCTCCCTGTGCTATGCAGCTGCTTCCCACTAGCTATCTATTTTACGTTTGGTAGTGTATATATGTCCATGCCACTCTCTCGCTTTGTCACAGCTTACCTTTCCCCCTCCCCATATCCTCAAGTCCATTCTCTAGTAGGTCTGTGTCTTTATTCCTGTCTTACCCCTAGGTTCTTCATGACATTTTTTTTCTTAGATTCCATATATATGTGTTAGCATACGGTATTTGTCTTTCTCTTTCTGACTTACTTCACTCTGTGTTCAATATTCTTAAAATACATGTTAAGCTCTCTTTCTTAGGGACCAAAATAACTTCTGATTGGTAGTCCATAATGAATGGAGTTTGCAGATCCATCCATAGAACAGTATTATCTATTTCTTAAGTAGAAGCATAAAATTTAACATGTATTTTTTTTCAAAGCAGTGGTTGGAAATATGAAAGAGTCAAACGAGATGAAAGTCAAAATAGCCCAGTCATTCACTCCCCAACACCAGAGTTAGTATTAGTATGATTATGTATTAATGCTTGTGTCATAGATGTCTACCTCTCTCATCCAGGAACAACCACCTACCTACTCTTGAACAGCCCATATGAGGGTTGTGCCCAAGGGAGGGACCTACACATGACAAGACTATTGTGCGTGTTTTATGTTCCTGAAAATTAAGGGCCAAAGTTAGTCTTTTCCAAATGCTCCATCCACAGAGATGGCCAAAGTCTACATGGGGGGAAGGAAATGGCAAGGTCATATGCTTAAATGAAATGGACTTGAGGTGGTCAAGCAGCATACTATGAGAAATGAATAGGACTATAGTTCAGTGCCTGAAGAGAGCCGAAGAAATGGCAATGATCAAGAAGTTTATTTATTTATTTGATGCAGGAGCAGTGTCACTGCTATTACTGAGAATTGAGTTAAGTTACATATATGCCAGGCATTAAACACTTCCAAACATAGGATATCATGTGTTTTCAATTCCTCTTAGGAAAAAAAGAGATAATTTTTAAAAATACAATAACGTGTTAGTAATGTTTACGTATAAAACACGTATAGACGTGAAATTACTTTGTTTCTTTGATATGTGCAGTCACTTGGATAATCAAGTAATTTCTACCTGTATTACCTTGAAATTATTAGCAGTAACTAAGAATAAAGAGTTAGAATATTATAATTAAAGGTTGAAAGAGGCGTAGCTAACTTGTAAAATATTAACCCTGACAGATGCTTTCTAGAGAGTGTCTACTGTACAACACCTATTCGGATATTTAATTAAAATCCCTGGTCCACCTAACATGGGTCCATGGGAATAACAGTGCTTCGTTATCCAATATGACTCCACACTAATAGATGTGTGCACTCAATTGAAACAACTTTACCTAAAATAATGTGGCATTAAAGAGGTCTGATGAAATTGTATAGTTAAATTGGACCGGTCTACCAGGATGACACTTCAAAATGTTTTAGGGATGATGAATGTGGCTGGGAAAATGAAACTGGCTTCTTCACTTAGGTGGAGATCCATGTTTTTCAGACTCTTAAAAAGAAATATTTGAACATATAGATATTAACTTTCATTTTGAAATCAGGTATTGTTGGGAGTTCCCTAAATTTCAAGAATTAATTTCTACCTTTACTTAAAATATAGTCTACTTCTAATCATGTTACTACTTTCCCGCTTAAAAGCCCTCAAGAATGCCCCACACACAAGATGAGTTGAGCTCAGAGCTCTATAAGTTATATTCTAAACCTTCTTGGTTCTTGCACAAACCTATTTTTGCAAACTCATCTTCCATTTATTTCTTTTACTTTCATTTTGTCCCTCCTTGCCCCCATTCCCCTAACTTGGCAGGTGAAAAATCCCCCTACCCTACAAGGTCCCGCTCCAACTCCATATTCTACCTTATACATTTTCCACTCCCTTCAGCCAGATTGCAAAGTTTCAAAACTCTGCACCTCACAACACCTAAAGGTAATTTGAGTAGTACCTGTTGTTTTTGATAACACAAACTAGTATTATTATTGCCTCACCTTAAATGTATATTAAAATGAATATTGTTAGTTCTTTTCAAGAAAAAGCTGCTCAGGAGGTGCCTACTGTCCCCATGATGGCTGCACCAGAGCCCCAGGAGCCTGGGAAGGGGAAGGTGGAATTAGAAGATCATGTGACATTGGAGTAGGAGGATTTATCTTGGTGACTTTAGAATGCTGGTTCCATTGTAGGTATAATTATGCAAAGCTAAGAATTCAGGAAAGACTTGCCATAGAAGGAATTAAAAACAAGATTTTATATGAAAGTACCCACCTTGATCCTGAAAGAAAACAAACCAATGGCAGCGGCAGCAGCAATTGAGCAGTCTTGAGCATAGAAAACCCAGATATAACTCACTTCAGTGTAAACAAAGCTGAGATCAACTACAGAAAGCATTTTATGTACCATAAGGCTTTCAATCAAGTAAATAAAGTATGTGTAAGTTGTAGTCTTTTTTACACGTGTATGAATATTTACAATCTTATTCTGGCCCTGTATCTATTGTCCGTATAGCACATAGTGGCCTCGTACTTAAAATAAACCTCGGATTTAACACACTTAAAACAAACAGAAGAAAAAGAAAAAGTTGCTTAATTCCAAAAGGGAAAATCAAATCCTGACAATGTCCTCCATTAACGTAGCAAATAGTTTCCTTGCTTTCTAGAGCAAGGTTTCGGTGTAGATCAAGTTTTCTTCCTGAGGTATGTCTCAATTTCCTTTTAGTTTTCTTTCACTAATATTATTAGACTTTCATCTCCATGTTTCACCTGAAACACATATCACATAGGCACCAACTCTCTCCCTCACTTGGATGTAAGCCATAAGATCCAGAGCCACGTAAGCTGTGACCTAGAGGTTTGTACAGATTGTTTGTTCCATGTCTGTTTCCTGAACACTCTCCCTATTGTCATCATTCATTGAACTCAATTATAATTATTGGTA
The DNA here is from genome assembly GCF_949752795.1 of Hyperoodon ampullatus. Taxonomy (NCBI): domain Eukaryota; kingdom Metazoa; phylum Chordata; class Mammalia; order Artiodactyla; family Ziphiidae; genus Hyperoodon; species Hyperoodon ampullatus. The sequence continues at coordinate 69,546,567 of NC_136914.1, read as the reverse complement.
ACATTATTGCCACTTCCATTTTCTGTGATATTTCCTAAGTCAGGAAGCAAGCAAAGGTCTGGTGGAGCCGAACAGCTTCTATCTCATTGGATAAGGCTCTCTTGTAATCTTTTTCTAAGGGACACCTTTGGCTACCTCCCAGAGACATCTTTCTTCCTGGAGAATAATCAGCCTCAAGGCAAGGATTTGAGTAAAGAACTGTTCTGTTTCTGTTCTGATCTCTGAAAATACCTATGCCAATCAAGAAAGAGTAACTAGCATATTAGAAACTGTGTCAGAGTTCCCCTGTGATTTCAATCCAGGATCTATATCTGAGGGCTGCTTTTTCAAAGAGAACATTCATCAGAGAGGTTGTTCTCCAACATGGGGGATGCTCTATTGTTTTCTGAGGTGGTTCTTTAGTTCCCAAAGGCCAGTTATAATACCTCTTGAGATGGTAAAAGCCTCCTTCAGATAATTAAATAAGCCATTAGAAGTGCCAAAATGCCCCCAAAGTTTTAATTAGCTCATTACACATGAACGGTAATTAATCATTTTGTAGAGTCTTAGGTGAAGGTTACCATCTTCACTGAGGGTTCCTGGGAACCCTCAAAGTGAGAGAATATCAATCCACAAATCAGAACACTCTCAACAACATCCATCAACAAAAACCAACCTGTTTTTAGCTCCCAACTAGTGTGCTAGAAGATGTCTTTAATTGTATTTCTTTAATTAAAAAAGAAACTTATTTTACACACAATAAAATCTATTAATTACACACAATGAAATCTCTGAAGCTGGTCACCTCTGGAGGCTCCAGCAGACAGTACAGCAAGGCATGTAGAGATCACAGGAAATTTTGTACTGACAGCTTTGAATAGATCAGAGTGACTAATCAGAAACATCTCAAGGGAGAGATAAGGTTATCATAAACCAGAAATATTTTTCTAAAAAAAGAGAAATAGATGCAAGCTGACATTATATTTCTTATTTTGTTCTGACACAATCACATCTTCCAACCATCATATTGCAGGATAACTACAACCATTAATATAAAAGCGATCATTTATTAATTCCTTACTACATGCCAAACACTTTATGTACATATGATTTAATTTAGCCCCAGCCACTATGGAAAACAGGTATTCTTACCTCTGTTTTACAAAGAAAGGAATGCTTGCTCAGAAAAATAACTAAGTTTCTCAGCCTCACACAGCCAGCAGTGACAACAATGGGTTTCAAATGTAATTCTGTTGGGTTCTAATGACCTCTCCCTCAACCATCAAACTTCGCTGTCTCCAAGCAGACATGAGCACATTGTGATTGAGTTCCACATAAATCCTTATCTAGTGAATGTATTTCTTAGTTTTTTTGTGCGTTTTAAAAGTGTAGTTAAAGTTCATACTATACTAACTCAGATTTCCCTTTTTTCCCATCAGAAAAGGCAGCCAAATATAGAAATGGGTCTCCACAACACCACGCATGAGGCCAAGGGCTTGTATAAGTAGAGATGGGTGCTGATCTTAGAGTATAATGCTGCTGTGCATTATGGAACAGCCAAATCAGAGAACTCAAAAAGGTTTCCATCACCACATTTGTAGAGTGTTTTCCTATCCTTCACATCCATTCAATAAGCAACTACTAAGTACCTCATATGTAGGGTTCATCCTGGCCAAGCAGGATGGAAATTTCAGGTTTGAAGAAGTGTTGGAAGGAGAACTTTATATGTATTTTTTCTCTCTCATTGTTGGGAATGAGATTATTGGAGAATAGAAGACAAATGCCACCGTAATATGAGACTGTACAGTTTATTGATTAGGAATGCATTTGGATGCAAGTAACAGAAACTTTGACTCCAAATAAGGGTTTGTTTTTTTCTCATATGACCAGAAGTCTGGAGGTAGGCAGAAACTCAGGAAAGACTGGGCATAATATGGTCTCTTCTTCTTGTTTGGAAAATGACCCTTAAACAACTGCAATTCTACACACTGCATCAGTATTTAAGGTAGGAAGGAAAAAAAAAAAAACAGGAGGAGGCAGGAATATAGATTTCTATTTACCAAATGCCATTATCCTATGGCAAACCCGACTATAATGAAAGTTGAGAAAAATCTTTCCAAGCTATATAATAGAAGCTAACCCAGAAGACTGAAGTTGACAATGGATATTGGATTGGACAACAAACAGAGTCCAGCATATATTGCTTCCATAACCCTAGTCTCAGAGCCTGGAGTCTGAGTACAGTCTCTGAATAACTTGGTTTCCTTCCTTCCTCCCTCCTACCTCCTGACTGTTCCTGTTTCCTTCTTTTGTCTATATCTCTCCTCTGGAAACCTTTCAGTCATCCTCAGTGTAGGTGGGCACCGCTGCTTGGCTGGAGGCTCTAATAAGTCTGCTTTTTTCCAAAACCTTGCATCAAAGACAGACTGCAATCCCCCCCACACACACTTATGGGCTCCAAAGCAGCACATCAGCTACATCAGTTCAAGTTCAACCTGATGGAGAGACTTGATGCCGGGATATGGAATTAACTTTGAATTCTGAAGTGAAAATCACTAAAAAAAAAAAATGAGTAACGGAGTGCCAATATCCAAGCAGCATTTAAATACAGTGATGTAGCTAATGCTTTCCTCATATCATTCTTTAAAACCCAGGAAGAAAATTCTCTGATTTGACAGAAATATCATTTCTAAATTTTTGAGGAAGTGTGAAGTTAAATTCATCCTTTCAAACACAGTTAAAAATTATTTCCCTGGAGATGAAATACAATGAAGCCATAATGGGTTAAAGTAGTCCATGCAAATAGCTCCTCCTAAAGCTGTGCAGGACACAGATGACCTCACTTATCTCCAAAATGCTGGGGTAACTGAAGCCCATAATTTGAATCAAGGAATATTAATACATATTTAGCTTTTAGTAATATACCTTTTACTTTACACTTTGCTTAGCTTTCTAAAGCATATTTCTATTTAAAACACTGAATTCTGTATAAGGAGATAGCATTTAGGTAAATTCAACTACTAATTTTTTTAAGTACCATACCACTGAATACCCAAAAAGGACACCATAAAATTGAGTTGATATTTACAATAAAAGAATTTTACGTTGTTCATTTATTCCTGTGAAAAGCAGCTTATTTAATCACTAATCTGGGGTCTTCCCTGGTGGCACACTGGTTGAGAACCTTCCTGCCAGTGCAGGAGACACGGGTTTGATCCCTGGTCCGGGAAGATCCCACATGTCACGGAGTGGCTAGGCCTGTGCGCCACAACTACTGAGCCCATGTGCTTAGAGCCCGTGCTCTGCAACAAGAGATCTCCCGCAATGAGGAGCCCGTGCACCACAACAAAGAAAACAGGCTTACTCCCCGCGTAAGCCTGCGCGTAGCAACGGAGACCAAAACTCAATCAATCAATCACTAATATGCTCAGTGAATTAACAGAAATAATATCATAAAAGAACAGACTGATATCTGGATCAGAGAAATACTGTCATTAAAACAAGCAAACATATTCAAAAGTGAAAGGCCATGGAATAATACAGTTGATTTCCACATTTTTTTGCTTGGGAGTAGAAGCTCTTTTGCCTAGGAACAGATTTCAAAAATGCATGTTTAGTGCATTCTATTTTTTTGTAGCAAAACTTAAAATCATTATTAAAATAATGATAATATTGTTTACTATGCTTGTAAAAACTGTTCTCAATCATAGGCCTTGCTCATTTCCAGAAATACTATACTGGAGATTGATTAGTTTATTTCTATTTATACCTTACCTCTCCCCCAAAAAGGACTTCTTGTTGTCTTTGCCTTTGGAGAGGCCAAAAACCAAAATAAACACAAAAACAAAATATGAAAAGTTGGGGTTCATACAAAAAAATTTAGGTTCAGACACATAATTTAACCAATAATGACATAAGAAATTATAGGTAAAGGAGTAAAAGTAACACTAAAAAATTGGAGCACACAAATAAGTTCCAAAATAGTCAATACTATCACTGATTTGGCTTCAAATTTGGCTGCATTTTCAAGCAGCCAAGCAAAAGCTGCAACATGAACACAAATATCAGAAAAAAGGAATCAAAACAGCACTTTTTCTAGCACCTAATTTTTAAAAATACATCTTTCATGTATTAGAACATCAGTGTTATAAGAAAACGGCCATACCAATATTTTCACAACAGACGCGTTACAATATTTCATACGGTTCTTTCTTATAATGGCCTTATAATAACAGCTCAATGGAAGTGATTTTGCAAGGGGTCACACCAGTGTGGTTCAAATAAGCAAGCTGTGGTAGCTCAGAGGACTGAGGAATCTTGTTTGTAGCAGAGATCCTAGTATAGTTAATATCACTATGAGGCTTTTTCATTTGCTTTGGAAAATAAAACAGACACACGCACACACACACACACACAAACAACTATTCCAATAAAGACTCCAAAAGAAGGATCATATGGGGTTAAATTCTCTTCATCCTCCTGTAAGGAGTTAATCACCACCCGGAGCACAAGATTAGGCTGGGGACTACAGTGGTTTTCCCCGCTATATGTGTGTGGGGTGTGTGTATGTGTGTGTGTGTATCTTTGTACAGATGACCAACTGACATGGACTGGATGGTTGAGAGAGGCTGTCTAACTGCACAGGGCTGGATGCCAAAGCGGGGAGGAAAGATCTTGATGGTTCCATGTGATCCAAACCAGCTCACTGCTCAAAAAGGAAAACTACCTCAAATAAGTAACTAAATAAACTAAATAAACCCCAGGAATAAGCTATCACCAAAGAAGAATTAGAAATTACCAATATGTTCATTAAACAATTTCTGATCCTCCAAGCAATCTAAGAAATACAAAATCCAACAAAAATGAAACACAATTGTTCACCTATCAATCTAAACAAGACTTAAAATCTTACTTTGAATATTGCTGAGGTTTCAGGCAACGGGCAAGCTGGTGGTACCCTGCTAATGGGAACATAAGCTGAAAATACAAACTTTCGGTAAGGAAAATTTATAATAAATATGAAAAGTCTTAAAATATGCATGTCCTTTGACCGGCGTTTGTCTATTAAAAGAAAACGACTTTGGGGCTTCCCTGGTGGTGCACTGGTTGAGAGTCCGCCTGCCGATGCAGGGGACACGGGTTCGTGCCCCGGTCCGGGAAGATCCCACGTGCCGTGGAGCGGCTGGGCCCGTGAGCCATGGCCGCCGAGCCTGCGCGTCGGGAGCCTGTGCTCTGCAATGGGAGAGGCCACAACAGTGAGAGGCCCGCGTACCGCAAAAAAAAAAGACTTTGAATGAATCATCGTGGGAGCATATAAATATATAAACATATATTTTATATATATATATATAGTTTATAAAAATGCAGTGCTCTAAATTACCCATATATCCCAAAGTAGAATACTAGTTGAAAATTTTCAAAATACTATATATACCTTATATTTAATATTATAGTCAAATAATGGACAAGGAGAAAAATCTGATGGGGTTCAAGTAATCCTAACTTTTTGTGTATGAAGTGCTCTGTATGTGCTACCTTTAATGATGAACAAGTATAAAAACTTCTAACATCAACAAAGTTCTTAAAGTTAACTTTTAAAAGCAAACTATAAAGTCAGAAATGGATTTCCCAATATTAATTTTAAAAATAAGGATTCTTTTATTGAGTTAACCTATTTGAAATGACATCATAAAAACTACTGGGACTAAAAATGGTTTACTTTCAGACACATCTGGATTTTTTTCAAGAGTGCTGGAAATTTCCTTGCAAAATATCTTTGTCAGACCCTTATAAATCACAACATGTTCAATTGCTTCACTCAGCCCTGAACAGATTGAAAGATGCTGTGCTCCAGCCTCAGGCTGCTCAAAGAAGCTCCAAATTACAGTAATTACAAATTTAACCTCTCTTAAATAAATTAAGAATTGGAATGATGAAGACTGTTTCATCTAATAGGCTTTGAGGGGAGACTGGAAGGGTTACAAATAAGATTCATCTTATACTCCTGAAGACCACTGAATAGCTGGATTTAATGTGAGAAAGGACTTAGCCACTTCAGAATTTTTTCCACATTGTTCAGATTAGAAAACCTTGGCCCAGACAGGGAAAGTGAACGACCACCTGGAGAGTCGAGGTCAGAGCTAAGACTGAACCCACTCTCTGGATGGCAGTCTAGAGCTCACTGCACACACTTGCATTCAGCTTCATTATCTGGGTTAATCCTCTTATATTTAATCCTTGCAACAACAGTTCTATAAGCACTTTCCAATAGAAATATAATGAGAACCACCTATGTAATTTTTTTTTTTTTCAGTACGCGGGCCTCTCACTGTTGTGGCCTCTCCTGTTGCGGAGCATAGGCTCTGGACGTGCAGGCTCAGCGGCCATGGCTCACGGGCCCAGCGGCTCCGCGGCATGTGGGATCTTCCCGGACTGGGGCAGGAACCCGCGTCCCCTGCATTGGCAGACGAACTCTCAACCACTGCGCCACCAGGGAAGCCCCACCTATGTAATTTTAAATTTTCTGGTAGCCATATTAAAACAAAGAAAGAGACACAGGTGAAATCAATTTTAATAATATATTTTATTCCACCCAGTATGTAAAAGTACTGTCATTTCAAACTGAATTCACTATAAAAATGAAGAAAGTCTGCACCCTTTTTTGGGTGGGGAGGGCACCAAGTTTTCGAATGACAGTGTGGTTTTTAAAATTACAGTGTGTCTTAATTTGGGTTAGTAAATTTCAAGTGCTCAACGACCAGTGGTTGCTGGCTCGAATATTAGATGATGCAGACCTAATGCATAGTTGATTTTATGACTTTCCTCCCCAAAAGGCCAGGCTCAGTAATACGTTAGAATTGTACCTAAAGACAGGAAACTTTATAAGGAAATCATTAGAAGAAGCTATACCAATAATGACAAGACATCACAAATACTGAGGTGTTGTATGGAATAGGCAATGCCTTTCTTGCATTGGCTGATTTTTTTTTAACATCTTTATTGGAGTATAATTGCTTTACAATGGTGTGTTAGTTTCTGCTGTATAACAAAGTGAGTCAGCTATATGTATACATATATCCCCATATCCCCTCCCTCTTAAGCCTCCCTCCCTCCCTCCCTCCCTCCCTATCCCACCCCTCTAGGTAGTCACAAAGCACCGAGCTGATCTCCCTGTGCTATGCAGCAGCTTCCCACTAGCTAACTATTTTACATTTGGTAGTGTACATATGTCAATGTTACTCTCTTACTTCGTCCCAGCTTACCCTTCCCCCCCACCTGCCCCCATGTCCTCAGGTCCATTCTCTATGTCTGTGTCTTTATTCCTGTCTTGCCCCTGGATTCATCAGAACCATTTTTTTTTAGATTCCATATATATGTGTTAGCATATGGTATTTATTTTTCTCTTTCTGACTTACTTCACTGTATGGTAGACCCTAGGTCCATCCACCTCACTACAAATAACTCAATTTCATTTCTTTTTATGGCTGAGTAATATTCCATTGTATATGTGCCACATCTTCTTTATCCATTCATCTGTTGATGGACACTTAGGTTGCTTCCATGTCCTGGCTATTGTAAATAGTGCTGCAATGAACATTGTGGTACATGTCTCTTTTTGAATTATGGTTTTCTTAGGGTATATGCCCAGTAGTGGGATTGCTGGGTCATATGGTAGTTCTATTTTTAGTTTTTTAAGGAACCTCCATACTGTTCTCCATAGTGTCTGTATCAATTTACATTCCCACCAACAATGCAAGAGGGTTCCCTTTTCTCCACACGCTCTCCAACATTTATTGTTTGCACATTTTTTGATGATGGCCATTCTGACCTGTGTGAGGTGATATCTCATTGTGGCTTTGATTTGCATTTCTCTAATGATTAGTGACATTGAGCATCCTTTCATGTGTTTGTTGGCAATCTGTATATCTTCTTTGGAGAAATATCTATTTAGATCTTCTGCCCATTTTTGGATTTGGTTGTTTGTTTTCTTTTTGGTATGGAGCTGCATGAGCTACTCGTATATTTTGGAGATTAATTCTTTGTCAGTTGCTTCATTGGCAAATATTTTCTTCCATTCTGAGGGTTGTATTTTTGTCTTGTTATGGTTTCCTTTGTTGTGCAAAAGCTTTTAAGTTTTATTAGGTCTCATTTATTTATGTTTTTATTTCCATTACTCTAGGAGGTGGGTCAAAAAGGATCTTGCTGTGATTTATGTCAGAGTGTTCTGCCTATGTTTTCCTCTAAGAGCTTTATAGTGTCTAGCCTTACATTTAGGCCTTTAATCCATTTTGAGTTTATGGTCTTAGGGAGTGTTTTGATTTCATTCTTTTACATGTAGTTGTCCAGTTTTCCCAGCACCACGTATTGAAGAGGCTGTCTTTTCTCCAATGTATATTCTTGCCTCCTTTGTCAAAGATAAGGTGACCATATGTGAATGGGTTTATCTCTGGGCTTTCTATCCTGTTCTATTGATCTATATTTCTGTTTTTGTGCCAGTACCTTACTGTCTTGATTACTATAGCTTTGTAGTATAGTCTGAAGTCAGGGAGCCTGATTCCTCCAGCTCTGTTTTTCTCTCTCAAGATTGCTTTGGCTATTCAAGGTCTTTTGTGTTTCCCTACAAATTGTAAAACTTTTTGTTCTAGTTCTGTGAAAAATGCCCTTGGTAGTTTGATAGGGATTGCATTGAATTGGCTGATAGTTTTAAGTATTAAAACATTCTCTTTGGGCTTCCCTGGTGGCGCAGTGGTTAACGATCTGCCTGCCAATGTAGGGGACAGGGGTTTCAGCCCTGGTCCGGGAAGATCTCACATGCTAGGGAGCAACCGAGCCCGTGCACCACAACTACTGAGCCTGCGCTCTAGAGCCTGTGAGCCACAACTACTGAGCCCACGTGCCACAACTACTGAAGCCCACATGCCTAGAGCCCGTACTCCCCAAAAAGAAAAGCCACCTCAATGAGAAGCCTGCACAGTGCAACGAAGAGTAGTCCCCACTCGCTGCAACTAGAGAAAGCCCACGCACAGCAACGAAGACCCAACACAGCCAAAAATAAATAAATAAATAAATAAATTTTTAAAAAATTCTCTTTACGTGAAATAGTGCTGATTCATTTGGGAAGTATACTAAAAGCACAGTTAGGAAAATAGAGACCTATGATTGATAGAGCTGTGGTCATTCTCCCTTTGGTATTATCTGCTTATCTAAAACATATAGGCCTTCCTTCCATTAAGATTCCCAGGTGTCTTCTGCCAGAAAGGACTGTTTCATCCTCCTCAATTTCGTCATCCTTTCATTCTGCTTCATATGCTAATTAGCCCTTGATCTCCAATCTCCCTAACCAGACTATAATTACCACGATAAACCTGGATCACAATTTGTCTATCTAAATTTCCAATCACTGGAAAGTAGCACAGCACACAGGCACATAATAGGTGCTAAAAAATATTTTACCAGATGGATAAATATATCAGTGATGGCTATTTAGGAGTCCTTTCTGTCTTTCAAAAAATAATATAAGGAGTTAAAGCAGGCAGGAAAAAAGCAGCCAATGTAAAGCTTCTGGATTTCTCATTAAACTCTAAAGACAGGAATCCAGGAAAAAGCCACAGATCAGTAATCACACGGCTGTGCCAACCAAACATATTATCTAAAATTATTCCTTCAAATCAGGAATACTTAACCCTAAGTCAAAGAAAACACACACACACACACACACACACACAGACACACACACACATATACACCCCCCACACACCAAGCCCAACAAGCTTATTAGAATTTCAGTAAACAACCCCAACAAGCTGATATAAAATTATCTGCTTCGTAATCAGGGTAGCAAAGCTTTTGAGAACTTAATAACTGAATTAGAAATTCTTTTTCATTCTTGAACAAAGTTATATTTGGCTTTAGACATAGTTCTAGAAGGCTGGGACTATTCAGGTGCATTTTGATTGAAGTCCTGCTGGGCCAGTGCTATAAACTACAAAGCTTATTCCTGCTAAACATTTCTGCCTTATTTCTGTTCATTGCTAGGATAGTAAGTAGCCTATAACCAAATTTCTCCACTTGATTTTCCAAGAAAAATTAATTTATTTCTGGGGTGTGTGAAAATTTTTCTTCAGCCTTTAATATACAGCCCGTCTTCTTGTCCTGTGGTATCATCTCTGGCAACTGAATTAATTCCAAGCCCAGCAGTTTAGGAACATATGGTAGAAGCACCTAAAAAAATCAGTAGAGGTTCCATGCCCCTCAGTCCCAGGTAGCCTTGCTTACCATACTGTGAGAGCTCATCAGCACTGAGGTTCCACTTGCTGCACTTCAAACTGATTGCAAATGTCCTGACCCAAAGGTCAGATGGTAGTGTGTATATATAAAGGCTGTTTCACCATAGAGCTCAATGCTTCCCACTGCAGGAAGTCAAGAAGGTCATTTCGAAGGCACTGGTTTGTGTCCTCCAATAAAAGGGCCAACAGTCTTCTTAGGAATGGCACACATTTCCACTTCCTCAAGATGACCAAAGAAATGCCACTGGAGTTTCTCCAGGACCCTTACCATGTTCTTCTGCAACAAAGATGCAGGAACACTGTCTTCATAAAATGTCTTTAGAACCACCAGGATTGGAAGTTTCTGTGTTTTAAGAGCTACAAGAAATTAAAGTCAATCTAGTTATATTATAAAATTTGTTAATTGTCGCATCCTGATATGAAGTGACATTTACAGTGAGAAATTTGAATGATCTATAAAATCTTAGGAAAATAGATCCTTCTCTAGAGAAGGAGGACATAACAGAACGGATACTGAGAAGCAGCATGGCGCTGCAGAGTGCACTAAGCCAGGGCTCAAAGACCCAGATTGTCACTTGATTCTTGGGACCCTGGGCAGGTCAATCAACTTCTGTGAGGCTCAGTTTTTCTTGAAGACCATGACTCTTAATCAGTTTAGGGTCATGGCTTTGAAATTCTGATAAAAATCTCCTCTTGAAAATATTTTATGTAAATTTTACCAAGATCATAGACACCTCCTTATTCTAAAACCCTTCCCTGAACCCAAGTTAAGAATTCATATTATAGATAATTAAACTCCAGGGCCTATCCCTAGGATGTATGCTCTGTGACAGCACGATGTTTCCAGAGCCTAGGACAGTTCCTGATACCCAGGGGGTACTCCAAAGGTACTTGTTGAATGTCAGTAAATAAAAGAATGGTGAAACTGTAAAAGATTAAATACAGTTTATATGAAGGAGACATCTAAATTGCAAAATACTCTACAGATATGTTATTTTGTTAAAGTAACTGCACGCCACATCATAAGATCTGTTCTAACTGATACTTACAGTAAAACATATAATCACAATTTATATTTTCCACAAGGTATAACTTTGTTCTATAAAAATGGAATTTTTTAAATTGATATTTGTGTTCCAATACAAATTTGTTCCTTTGAAAATATTTACAAATATCAATAAATTAATGAACATCTAAGTCCCCCTTAAGAAATCCTGCTCATTGCCTTATCTGTCCTACTGGATTCTAATGATGTCCTTATTATTTGTCAGATTTAGACATGTGTTGAAATGTCAAAGTTGGACATATAATTCATCCTCTTAAGAGGTATAAACTTCTAGTTACAAAATAAATGAGTCATGGAGATGAAATGTACAGTGTGGGGAAGAGAGTCAATAATAATGTAATATCTTCTTATGGTGACAGATGGTAACTACACTTACCATGGTGATTATTTTGAAATGTATAGAAATACCAAATCACTACTTTGTGCATCAGGAACTAACATAGTATTGTAGGTCAGTTATACTTAAAAAAAACAAAGAAACTCATAGAAAAAGAGATAAGATATATGGCTACCAGAGGTGGGGGTGAGAAGAGAGGGAATTGGATGAAGGTGGTCAAAAGGCACAAATTCCCAGTTACAAGATACAGAAGTACTAGGGATGTCATGTACAACATGATAAAGATAATTGACACCGCCACATGTTATATATGAAAGTTAAGAGAGTAAATCCTAAGAGTGTTCATCACAAGGAAAAACTATTTTTCTTTTATTTTCTATCTATATGAGATGACAGATGTTCACTGAACTTACTGTGTTATTTCATGACGTATGTAAGTCAAATCATTATGCTGTACACCTTAAACTTGTTCAGGGCTGTATGTCGATTATATCTCAATAAAACTGGAAGAAGAAAAAAATGTTTCACATTTAGTCAACAAATTCAAATGCTTGCACTTAACAAAAGACTCCCACCTGAGTTCCCCATTACCATTTATCTTCCATGACTATGCCTCATCTTGGCCCTCATTATCTTTCATTTAAAACGTAAAAGTATTCCTCACACCCATTAGGATGGCTACTATCCAAAAAAAGAAAAAACAAAGAAAGATAATAACAAGTACTATCAAGGATGTGGAGTAATTGGAACCCTTATGCACTGTTGGTGGGAACATAAAATGGTACAGCCACTGTGGAAAACAGTATGGCAGTTTCTCAAAAAATTAAAAATAGAACTACCATATGATCCAGCAATTCCACTTCTGGGTATATACCTAAAAGAATTGAGAGCAAGATCTTGAACAGATATTTATAAGCCCATGTTCATAACAGCATTGTTCGCAAGAGCTAAAAAATGAACACAACCCAACTGTCCATCAGTGGATGAATGAATAAGGAAAATGTGGTATACACATACAACAGAATATTATTCAACCTTAGATTAGCAAGCAAATTCTGGCTTATGCTACAACGTGGATGAACCTTGAGGACACTATATTAAGTGAAATAAGCCAGTGGCGTAAAGGCAAATACTATACAATTCCACTTACACTCAGCGCAAGGTACTTAGCATAGTCAAAGTCATAAAGACGAAGTAGAATGGTGGTTGTTAGGGGCTGGAGGTAGGAAAGAATAAGGAGTTATTGTTTAATTTGCATAGAGTTTCAGTTTTTAGTTTTACAAGATAAAAAGAGTTATAGATAGATGGTAATGGTTGCACAGCATTATGAATATATTTAATACCACTGAACTGTACACTTAAAAATGATTACAATGGTAAACTTTATATTATGTATATTTTACTACAATTAAAGAAAAAAGATATGAACAGACTTCATCAAAAAATATATATACGATTGGCAAATAACTACAGGAAAAATGTTGAATATAAAAAAAAAAAAGGGACTTCCCTGGTGGTCCAGTGGGTAAGACTCTGTGCTCCCAATGCAGGGGGCCTGGGTTTGATCCCTGGTCAGGGAACTAGATCCTGCATGCATGCCGCAACTAAGAAGTCCGCATGCCACAATGAAGATCCCACGTGCTGCAACTAAGACCCGGTGCAACCAAAATAAATGAATAAATAAATAAATAAATAATTTTTTTAAATTAAAAATGAAAAACATAAAATTGTCCTCCACTTTTTCTCCCTCCAATCCATCCTCTACACCATTTTCAATCATCTTTCTAAAATACAAATTTGATTATGTGACTTTCCTGCTTAAACATCAAGACACTTGCTCTGGGCCAACATTTCAGGGAACACCTTGAAATATGGCAAATGATGCCCTTGCTCCTCTGGCCTTAACTCACTTACCCTGGCCTCACCCATCTTACACTTCGCGCTCCATTCATAGTAAACATTTCTCATGTCTAGCACATGCCATATTCTTTATATGCTGCCAGGGGGAGGGTGATGCTGCTTGCAGTGTTCTTGACCTCTTATCTGCCAAGTAATCATCCATCTAGACTTGGTTCAAAAGTCACGTTCCTGCCCACTTAACCACCCAGCCAGCCCTATAGAAAAAGTACCTCCTCTGTGCTTCCATACTATGTACACTTGAATATAACACTTACACTGCATTAAGATTATTCATTTGTGCCCTTTTTCACATTTGTCTGAAGCTTCCTCAGAGCAGTCCAAGTACTTAGCACATAATATATACAGTAGGTCAACAACCAAATAAAATTAATATACTGCCATTGCTGATGGTGACATGAGCTCTGAATAAGAAAGTCCCCATGTAAGTTGCAGACCATCTCATATTTTTATCAAAGGTATTTAGCCTGCTTTTATCGAACCCATAGATAAATGTCTCTTTAAGGGGGAGCTAAATGACAGTGGTGATGATGATGACACACAATTATGGACTTGCCTATATTTGCCAGGCTCTATGTTAGTCACTTTATATGTTATTTTTACTTAATTCAAAAGCTTCTCTATAAGGCAAGTATTAATACTATTATCCCATTTCATAGATAAGAAAACTGAGGTTCAGAGGCATTAAATCAATTACTCGGCATCACACAGCTGGTAAACAGTGAAGACAGGATTTGTTCCCAGGATTTTTTTTTGTTTTTTTGGCACACAGTATTATTCTCAAATTCTTTGTTGAACTATCAATAATCAATTCACAAAGATCTTTCCTGAGTAAATCTGAAAAGGCTGTTAAGAGACATGACATGTTCCAAAGCACTGTCTTCAAAATCTAGTGACAGATTAATCTGGTGATATATTAATCAACTATCTATTCTCTCTTTCACAGAATCCAAGTGAGAATTTTTACATGTTCATTTCTCACATTTTAAGGCAGTGCTAACTACAGCATTGTTGTCCCCTCCTGGAAGTGAGTTTCTTGAAAGATATGAAGATTCAAATGAAGACTCTAAGAGGGAGAAACTTATGATGCCATACTGAGAAATAGACTTGATTTAAAGAAAATGAGCCAACGCTTACATTTCCTATTTGTGGATTAGAGTTGCCCAAAAGCTTACAGCAGAATCCATTCTCTTCACTGTGGCGCAGACCTCAGATTGGCCTTTCTCTCCCATTCTTCATTTCTGTTCCTTACTAATCAGTCTAGGCATTCTATTTCCTTTTTTTTTTTTTTTTTTTTTTTGCGGTACGCGGGCCTCTCACTGCTGTGGTCTCTCCCGTTGCGGAGCACAGGATCCATGGCTCACGGGCCCAGCCGCTCTGCGGCAGGTGGGATCTTCCCGGACCGGGACACGAACCCGTGTCCCCTGTATCAGCAGGCAGACTCTCAACCACTGCGCCACCAGGGAAGCCCTAGGCATTCTATTTTCTAGGGGCTCTCCAAGACTCTCCCCTTCTCTCTCTGTCCTCCTATTTTTAGGCTCCTCTTCATAAATCTCAGGTTTCACACTGCTGTGCCTTTGGTCCAAAAGTGACATTCTGCCCCGGAGTGGGGCTCCTCCCTGCCTGAACTTGGCACCTTCATGCTCCTTCTGTCAGGTTGTGGGAGATCAGCTCCACCCAAACATGGTCATGTCTCATCCCCAAAGCTTATCAGCATTAGGCCCATTCTTCAACCAAAATCTAAGTCTTTCTTGCTCGCAGTGTGGTCCTAGGCAGGGCACTTAAATCTCTGTGGTTCATAGTATTTATGTGAGAATTAAGTGAGATACATGAGAAGTTACTTAGAATAATGCCTGGCCCATGAAAGTTCAATAAATACTGCCATTATGTTTAGCTAATATTTTATTGGGCTTTGTTTCTTTTAAGGAGGCACTTTCAACCACTTCACAGAGAATAGAGATAGTTTAAAAATACCAGCTCTGAAGAACATACAATGGGGAAAGGACAGTCTCTTCAATAAATAGTGTTGGGAAAACTGGACAGCCACATGCAAAAAAATAAAACTGGACCCCTATCTTAAACCATACACAAAAACAAACTAAAAATGGATTAAAGACCTGAAACCATAAAATTCCCAGAAGAAAACATGTAAGACCTGAAAACATAAAATTCCCAGAAGAAAACGGTGATAAGCTCCTTGACAGAGGTCTTAGTGATGATTTTTTTGGATTTGACACCAAAAACAAAGGCAACAAAAGCAAAAATAAACAAGTGTGACTACATCGAACTAAAGTTTCTGCACAAGAAAGGAAACCATCAACAAAATGAAAAGGCAACCTAACAAATGGGAGAAAATATTTTCAAATCATATACCTGACAAGGGGCTAATATCCAAAATACATTAAAAAATTCATACATCACAACAGCCAAGAAACAATTTGATTAAAAAATGGGCAGAGGATCTAAATAGACATTTTCCCCAAGAAAATGACATATAGAAAAATGTCAACATGAGAAGGTGCTCAATATCACAAATCTTTAGGGAAATGCGTATCAAAACCACAATGAGATATCACCTTACACCTGTTAATGGCTATTATTGTGTTTTTACACAAGAAATAAAAAGAGTTGGCCAGGATGTGGAGAAAAGGGAAACCTCATGAACTGTTGACAGGAACGTAAATTGGTACATATACTCTGGTAAACAGCATGGAAGTTCTTCAAAAAATTAAAAATAGAACTACCATGTGATCCAGCAGTTCCACTTCAGGGTATTTATGTGAAGAAAACAAAAACACTAACTCAAAAAGATATATGCACCCCTGTGTTCATTGCAGGATTATTTACAATAGCCAAAATGTGGAAACAACCTAAGTGTCCATTACAGATGTATGGATAAAGAAGATGTGGTACACATATACAATGGAATATTACTCAGCCATAAAGAAGCATGAAACCTTGGCATTTGTGACAACACAGAAGTCAGCCAAAGAAACACAAATTGCCATATGATCTCACTTATATGTGGAATAACGACTAACCTATAAAAAACAGAAACAAAAACAAAACAACTTACAGATACAGACTGGTAGTTGCCAGAGGTGGAGGATTGGGGATAGGTGAAATGGGTGAATGTGGTCAAAAGGTACAAACTTCTAGTTATAAAATAAATGTCACGGAGATGTAATGTACAGCCTGGTGACTATAGTTAATAATACTGTACTGTATATTTGAAAGGTGCTAAGAGAACAGATCTTAAAAGTTCTCATCCTAAGGAAAAAAATTATAATTCTGTATGGTGATGGATATTACCTAGATTTATTGTGGTGATCACTGCACAATACCTAACAAATATCAAATCATTATGCTGTACATCAGAAACTAATATACTGCCTATGTTAATTATATTTCAATTAAAAAAAAAAAAAAAAACCAGCTCTGCATCAGTGAGACCTAAGCCTGCCACTCAGGCTCAGGATGGGACCTTGGGCATGTCACTGAACTTGTTTGGCTTCAGTGTCTTCTGTTAAAGGAGCATCTCGTAATACCTATATGAGAGGGTCACAGGGAATAATGGGTGCAAAGCATGTGCCCCTGGGCATAGCATCAAGGAACTATCCAAACCACATATTAAGTAGTTCTTGTCATTACCCAACTGCAAAAGATCTTGCTCTTTCTAAACTAAAGAACTACTGTCCTTTACTCACACTAGATGACATATTTTTCACTGACTGCTTCAGCTATGGTAGTTGTACCCTTCCAGCTCGATGTGACTTCCCCCAGAGCATTCACCAGTTTTTGTATTTCTTCTGAACTCCCGCTACTCCCAAGCAAACAGGAAAGTGTTGGGAATGTAAATGCCTAAGACCCACTGATCACAGTTGAGCATCACCAATATGTGCTATTAAAATAAGTATGGTTTACTTATTTAACTTTTCATCTTTTTGAGTTCATAATCAAAAGAAAGAAGAAGAAATTGTCATTATTTTGTCCTTTTTAATTCATAGGGAATTTTAATAGCAGATTTATATAAATAAAAATAGATAACATTAAAAACATGTAATTGCATGTTGGATAACTGAGTAAGAACATTGGATATAATAGACACAACAGTGTATAAAAATTCTTACTGTCAATAAAAAGTCCTTGTTTTTAAAAAAATATATAAAATCTGACCTTGCACAGGAAAAAATGTAATGTATAAAGTTAAACTGCTGAAACTTGTTCACTGAAACATTTTGAATGGAATAAATTCTCTGAATTCATCTTAAAAATTTACATATAAGTGAACAAAGAAAATGAAACTTGTCAATACCTGCTATTTTCCCACTGAATATAGCTATATAACCTCTGACTCCATGGTGAAAAAAAAAAATGTTGAGAATCACCAATGACAGGAAAAGGTTCACACCACTGCACTTTGAGACAGAGAAAGGAAGTTTCCCATCCTATGGCATTTAAGCACCATTCTCCACGTGTGAAGTGGGCTGGTTGGGAGTACTTCTGTCAAAGGGTTGCCTCTTTGGCACAGATACAACACAGTCTGAGTGTCCAAACAGAACAAGCTTACTAGCTGCCCTCTGGAAGCCAAGTTCTGTTCTGAAATCCTAAGAAGTGTCTTAAGACAAAAGAAGGACACAGGTCACAAGAAGGGGTTACAATCTGAAACTGAGAGGCTTATGTTCATCAGTGAGGTTTCATAGCTCTTCCAGAAGAGACAGATCCCTCTAGGGCTCCAGAGTACCTCCTGGATCCCTAATTTGTAAGTGATGACTCTGAGTGAGCCATGGGATAGTGACTCAGGCAGTGGGAGGCAGGTAGGGATGGCCGGTGAAGCAACTGCTCCAACAAACAGCCACCTATTATTTACACCTTTGCAAAAGGGAGCACCAAGAAGCAAGTTTTCACTGATGAGGCCACTGCTGGAACTTTTCCTGCTTAGGATTAGGTGGCACTGATAAGCAAAGTTTTCATTGATAAAGGCACTTCTGAAACGACTTAGGGAAAGGATATTTTTGGCAGTAGATGATCTGCAGACCAGAGCACTGGAAGAATAGGAATTGCTCTATGGAGCAATGGACTGTCTCATTCAAGCTCTACAAAGGGCAGGTGCTACATAATTTAAATAAATAAGTGTTTATGAGTACGGTACCCTTTACATTAACAGAAAGTATCAACGAACTGGAACTAATACAATAGCTTACATTTCTCAAACCACATCATATTTTGCAAAAAGCTTTCTCACAGACATGCCTTTATTTGTTTCTCCTATTAAGCCTGCAAGAGGGAGAGATGGGGCTTTAAAGGTGACACAGAAACAAACTTACACTTACCAGGGGATAAGTGAGGGAGGGATCAATGGGAGATTGAGATTAACATATACACACTACTATATATAAAACAGATAACTAATAAGGACCTACTGTATAGTACAGGGAACTCTACTCAATACTCTGCAATGGCCTATATGGAAAAGAATCTAAAAAAAGAGCAGTTATATGTGTATGTATAACTGATTCACAATGCCGTATACCTGAAACTAACACAACATTGTAAATCAACTATACTCCAATAAAAATTTTTTTAAAAATAAAAAGAATTTTTAAAGTGGCACAGCATAGTGGTTACGAGCATACATTTTGGAATTGGACTCCTGGGTTTTAATATCCCCTTTGTTCCATATCACGTCTCTATGACCTTGGCCAATGGCTTAACTGCCCCCAAGCCTCAGTTTCCTCACCTGTAAAATCGGTGAATTCATCTCTTATAATGTCACTCGATGGCTAAATATAATTACATATGGGGAATCCCCTCACCACATGCCTGAAAAGAATTTTAGGAGATGTTCCCCCTGTTAGAGATTCATGAGGTCATGTGGTGTTGGCAGAGCCACTGTACCTCTCAGATGTCACAGGCTGAGCCCTTGTGTTCTCCACCTGTCCATGGCAGAGAAAAACAAATAAACATGGTTTCTCCTTCTCTTGCTGAGTAATGAAAAGAGTCCAGAAAAAGAGACTTGCATCAGTGGTAGTATACTGGGTCAAAACAGATTCTTGTTGAGCTTCTACTCAGCCCTGTGTCTCAGGGCCTCCATAGTAACTGGGATGTCATTGGTCCACCACAAAGCAAATGTTCCAAGGAGGCATAAATGAGGCTCGAAAGCCTGACCTCAGCATGTCAGTCTCACCTCCCACCTTACTTCACTTGATCGATGCACATTATTCCCCCCTAGAAAGATGGAGTTCCCCTCTCCAAACTCCCCTTTTAAGATGCTATTAGGAGAACATCCATTCCCTTTTCTTGTGAAATGTTACAGTGTCCAACCTTGACTAGGCTTCCTTCGGAGTGAGATGTAGCACGTTCCATGCATGTGAGAGGTGATTACACCTGCACAGGGCTTTTCGTTTGGACAGGGATGCTCCAAATGGAATGATGTCAGAATAGGACCCTAAATCTCTCTCTGTATGCAGAGCTCTTCAGAGTGCTGAGCCTATATCCATACACCAAACACATGTGCTTGGCAAAATGCTGGACTTCCTGAAGTCCCTAAGGACCCTGAAACCCTACACCCAACTTGGAGGGGAAATAAAAAGAGGATAGGACCTAGTTTTCTATCTCAGTGGCAGGATACAAAGCAGGCCAACCGTGGGTGATCAAGAACCCTAGCTTATGTAGGCCTGTCATTCTGAGTTTACTCATGTTTTTAGAAGCAATAATACATCTCATGTTACACCTCAGAAATTTCTAGATTACTTTTTCTCATATGACTGAATACATATTGACATTTTATTACCACCTACTATTCAAGTGTCACTGGTGGATAAAGGCAAAACCATAATACGGCTTTTATAGAAAATGCATATTTGATGCATCTATATAATTAGCTGGGAGTAGTAGCACATCTCAACGAAACTGCAGTTAAATTTTAAATCACCTTCATACTTGAAATTGAATAAGGAAAACGCAGGCTGCAGCTTTTCATTTTGTGGGGCTGACAAAACAGAGCTCTCCACATAGGCCCCAGCTTTTCTAGAACACAAGGTCTAAGTAAGCACATGCCTTGCATTGAAAACTGGCTAAAAGACTGAATTAAAACAATAACCTACAAGGATACATTGTAAAGCACAGGGAAATATAGCCATTATTTTATAATTTAAAATGGAGTATAATCTATAAAAAAATATTGAATCACTATGTTGTATACCTGAAACTAATATAATATTATAAATCAGCTATACTTCAAAAAACAAATCAACCCAGACTTGCCAAAATGCCCACAGCCAATACTGCCTTGGAATTTTCTTAATCATGTTAGCGTGTCCAATAAAATTATTTTTTAAATCACTAATGATTTTTTAACTGTATCTAAATTTTGATTCCATGGTTGCTGAGGGAAAAATGGAGGTCAAAATAAAGCAACAACCAGAGATGGAGCCAGAGCAAAGATGATAGGGCTACTGGGCTGCAGGTCTGTGCATGAGGCAAATACTCGAGTAGCCATGATCTTGAGTGGCTTTGATATTGAGCCATGATCTCGAGTGCCAACTGCCATGGCCTTCCTCTTAGTTAGACTTACTTTTTACTTTAGTTAGTTAGTTAGATTAGTTAGATTTACTTTTTACTTTTTACTTTTTACTTCCCTAATTACCTAGGGAAGAATTCAAAGTGATATAAAATATCTTCCAAATAGGGGCAGTCAATAGATATTTTTTGTCCTTAATGACTTTTATATTTTTGTATTTGGTATGCCTATCGAACATCCATAGCAAATAATTTTTTGAACACTCTTTTTAGAACAACATCTAGGACTTCCCTGGTGGCACAGTGGTTAAGAATTCACCTGCCAATGCAGGGCACAAGGGTTCGAGCCCCAGTCCGGGAAGATCCCACATATCGCGGAGCAACTAAGCCCATGCACCACAACTACTGAGCCCACACGTCACAACTACTGAAGCCCACATGCCTAGAACCTGTGCTCCACAACAAGAGAAGCCACTGCAATGAGAAGCCTGAACACCGTAAGGAAAAGAGTAGCCCCCGCTCGCCGCAACTAGAGAAAAGCCCGCATGCAGCAACGAAGACCCAACAAAGCCAAATAAATAAAAATTTAAAAAGAAAAAAAAAAATCTGTACTTCTCTTTGGAGCACTTTGCATGCTCAGGGTCTCACTTTTGCCTGTGTAACTCACACTCCTCATTTGGATCAAATTCAAATGTCTTTTCCTCACCTTCCAAACTACATATCAGCACCATTCCCACCTGGTCTCCTAAGTGTTCTGACAGCATGCTACATGTGTGCTTCAGAGTAGCCAATGGATTGTAAGGAAATAACCACTATGCAATTGTCTGTGCAATGCCTGCCTCTCTTGTTAGTTCAGAAGCCTCATGAGGACAGGGACATTGTTAGCCTTGTTCATCATGGAATCCCCCATGGAATTGCCACATGGTGCCATTGTTTTGTGAACAGGCTTGTGTCTTTGCTATCCTGCTTTCACTATTTCTATTCTTCATTATATTAAAAAATGTTTACCAGAGTAAAAGAGTGCAAAAAATTTTAAAGGGCAAAGATTAAAAGAATTTTAAAAATATGATTTATTCACAGACTAGCCACATAGAAAATCCAAGAAAACCAATGAGTAAATCATTATAATTAATAAGATTGTTCAGCAAAATTGCTAGATATAAAATCAATATATTAAAAAACAATTATATTCCTTTATATGAGCAACAAATTATTAAGAAATCTGATTTTAAACAGTTACATTTTTTTAAACTTTTAATTTTATATTGGAGTATAGCTGATAAACAATGTTGTAACAGTTTCAGGTGCACAGCAAAGGGACTCAGCCATACATATACACGTGAACAGTTACATTTATAAAAGCACAAATAAGAGAGCTATGACTGAATCTAATAAACACGTGTAAGACTTTAGAATAAAATACTAAAACTTTATTGAATGTCGTAAAATAAAACATATATAAATGAGAAATATATCATGTTCATATACCTGAAGGCCCTAAAGGCAACTCTTACACATTAATCTATAAAATCAAAGCAATTTCTATCAAAATCTTAGTGTTTTTGATGGAGTGTGGCAACTTTATGCTAAAATGTATGTGGATAAATTATAGGTCAATATCTGTCAAGGCAATTTTGAAGCACAAGAAGAAGAGAGGACATAGCATAACTGATATCAGGCTTTACTATAAAGCTAAAGAGATTTAACAGTGTATATAGTTGAAGGGAGAGACAAATAAACCAAAGTAACAGAATAAGTGGGCATAAAATAAAATTCATGTACCTATGAGAGCTTACGATATAATAGACTACAACTCTGTGAGCAAAAAATAGACTATTGAATGAAGTACAGGGGTGACCATCCATATAGAGAAAGGAAAAGAAGATCAGATCTCTACTTCTCTCCAAACAAACAAGAAATTCTTGATGGATTAATAACTTAAATTAGATAAACAAATATCTAAAATTTTAAAGTCTAATACAGAGAATATACTGATGAAATCAAGAGTGGGACATAAAATAAAAGTATAAAGAAAAAAATTAACGTATTTGAACACATTAATATTGAAAATTTTTATATGATAAACCCTATCATAAGCAAAGTGAAGAGAAAAGTTACAGATGGGAAGAAAATATTTACAATACATACAAAAAGGAATATTATTCAATATACTAAAGGAACATGTACAAATTGATTTGTAAGAAAAGAAGACAAACAGAAAAATGAGCAAATTATATGAACAGGCAATTGAGAGAAGAAATTTATATAAACACATCAAACATATACTATATAGGGCTTACCTGGTGGCACAGTCGTTGAGGGTCCACCTGCCGATGCAGGGGACACAGGTTCGTGCCCCGGTCCGGGAGGATCCCACATGCGGTGGAGCGGCTGGCCCCATGGGCCATGGACGCTGAGCCTGCGCGTCTGGAGCCTGTGCTCCGCAACAGGAGAGGCCACAGCACCGCAAAAAAAAAATATGTATCTATATATACTATACAAACTTAAAAGCATATAAAAACAATCAGTAATAATCAGGGAATCACAAATTACAACAATAATCAGTTATTTTATGCTTATTAAAGATTGTCAAAAATCAATAAATCTGACTGATTTTAGAATGTGGGAGAACAGTAATAGAAGAGTAAACTGAAGATCTATTTAACACTACACAGCTGAAGATGGATACAGTTTACAACCCAGCAATTTGGTTTGTGCAATTAGGTTTGTACCCTAGAAGAACTCTAAAACATTTTCATAATGTGACATACATAAGGCATAAGGACATTCATTGCAATGAAGCAAGATTCACACACACACACATCATCATCATCATCTTCAATAACTTGTGAATTTTTTGAGATCATGTCTTATTCACCAGTGTAAGAGGAACAAGAGTCTCTTGATAAATGTTTATTGAAAAACACAAATGAATGAATGAATTAGCACAACATGCTAAGTGTGCTGCAGACTCTAAAGTGTCATTGGAAGCATTTAATTATTATAGGACAATTCATTAAGAAATTTAAAAGTCAAGTCAAAATATGAAGTTCAGACAAAGCACCCTAAAAACATTACAGAAAGATGGAAAGCAACTTTACTGGGATCTCTCACTTATGATGTTTGTATCAGGAAACCAAAGTAACAAATGATTACTACTTTATTGAGATATTCCCTAGTGCTTGTTCTGAGAAATGTAATCGCTCATAAAGAAGATTTTTTTAAAAAACAACTATATTCTTTGCCATGCACTGGTCCAGCTTTATCATGTCTTACTGAGAAACTAAACTTAAAAATATTTATTGAGCTATATAATTTCATGGGATACATAAAATTGATGATTTTTAAATGTTAATATGTCATCTCTGGGTTTTCTAAAGTTTTTAAATGTTTAGTCTTATTTCATCGATATCAGAATTTATATTTGCAGAGAAGTGTAGCTTCTGGTCTTAATAAATGGACCAGCATAAATTCATATCTACCACTATAGGTAGAGCATGACCAAAAAGCCTGTTACATAGCCTTCTGTCATGGAACGATCACTGGGCAAACATCTATAAAATTTCTTTTTCCACTTACTAGCTATTTGGATCCCCAGCGTTGGGTAAGTCATTTCTGAACTCTACATCTCAAGTTTTCTCATCTGTAACAGGTATTCATGATCCTGGTCTCCACCTCAGAGTGTAGTAACAGTCAAAGGAGACCAAAGGAGGTAACTGGCATGATACTAGTCTGCTAGGGCCACCACAACAAAATGCTATGGACTGGGGGGGCTTCAACCACAAAAATTTATTTTCTCAGTGGTCTTCTTTCTGTGTGTTTCTCTGTTCAAACTTTCTCATCTTTTAAGGATATCAATCATATTGGAATAGGGTCCACCCCAATGACCTAATTTTAATTTAATTACCTCTGCAGAAAGCCTATCTCCAAATGTAGTCACATTCTGAGTTACTGGGAGTTATAGGATCTCAACATAAGAATTTGGGGAGAAACAATTAAGTCCATAACACAGTGTCTACGACAAATCTTTACTGTTGAAAAAAGGATATTTCTTTAAACTCTACCATTAAAACCTGAAAAAAATATGGGATTTGTTCATTTATGATCAGCTTAAATGACTACATGAAGCCATAAAATATGTGGATGAGAAGCAAAAAGGTAAGAGAATTGAGTAAGGACTTCCTCAGTCCTGCTCAAGAACTTTACTTCTTTGGTTTTCCTCACTTCTGTGTCATCAGTGTCTTTTACTCTACTAGTTTATCCCTGTCACCTTGCAAATATGCCCTAGTATAGTGCATTCCAAAGGTTTTAAACTGTGATCCACATGAGGAAATGTATTTTATATTATGATAAAATATACACCTATACATGTGTGTGTGTAAATATGCAACTATCTGTAAAGGTTTCATAATAATATATTCCATAAAAGTAAACTTCTTACCTTTACCAAATGAGATGTACCTTGATAATTTTTTGTTTTATTCTATTTAATTTTTTAAATGATTATTGAAACACACTAACATTGTTTTAAGACATATGCCCTCCCCCCTCATAAACCGCCATTTTTCTTTGCTGCCCTTCTCAACCAAACTTCTCAAAAGAGATGTCAACAAACACTCTCTCCTCTTTTTCACTTTCCATTAAGCAGTTCAGATCACTCCCACCTGGCCTCTGCCCCAGCCACTCCACTATATCTTCTCTTACAATGGTCACCAGCAACCCCCATGTTGCCAAATCCAAAGGAAACATTCCAATCACCTTTCTCAACCTCTAAATAGCCCTCCATATAACTGGCCATTCTGTCACTCTTAAAATACACTTACCTCTTGGCTTCTGAAACAGCAGCTTTCTGGTTTTCCTGCAACCTCACCTCGTACATCTCAGTCACATTTTCCTACCTTGCCTTCCACTACTTTACCATAGCAGATGATTATCAGGGCCCTATCCTGGAACCTATCCTCTTCCTAATCTATTTATCCTATATTCTGTCAAAAACTAAGTTAAATATCATTTATAGTCTATAGAGTTCCCAATGTTTATCTCCTGCAGAATTCTTTATAATCAAGACACATATATGCAGTTGCCTACATGACATTTCCATTTGCATATCTTATATGAGACTCAAACATATTTCCAAACTCATGATTCTACCCATAACCTACTGAATTTCCAGAGTTCCTGACTAAATACAAAACCACCTACCCAGATACTCTTGTTCAGAAATCAGGAAGTCTTCCTTTTCTTTTTCTCTCTCCTCTACACATGTGATTCACCGGCATGACCTCTCTCTTCTCTCTTCAAACTATATCTCAAATTTCTTTCTTGGACTCTTATGATTCCTTCCTAACTAATCACTCACTATTTCACATGTCCCCAAATATCAGCAACCCCACCACACACTCGTTATTTTCCACAAAGCAACCAAAGTAATCTTTTTAAAAGTGAATTAGGGCTTCCCTGGTGGTGCAGTGGTTGAGAGTCCGCCTGCCGATGCAGGGAACACGGGTTCGTGCCCCGGTCCAGAAAGATCCCACATGCCGCGGAGCGGCTGGGCCTGTGAGCCATGGCCGCTGAGCCTGTGTATCAGGAGCCTGTGCTCCACAACGGGAGAGACCACAACAGTGAGAGGCCCGCGTACCGCAAAAAAAAAAAAAAAAAAAAGAAATGTTAACTAGATAATACCACTGCTTTCCTCCTCTCCCAAACATACATTCATAATGCCTGGCACTTACTAAGAATTCAACATTTTTTTAAAAGAATGAACAAAAAATGCATTTGCCATGCAGCCTTGGGAGAGACAAAGAAACTGAAACAAATGTTTTAAAATTGTTTTCTTGCATATGTGACCAGGGGAAAGGAGAAAAGGAAAAGCAGGGATTTGTATAAAAGTGTCATCTCTGGAGTGTTCTGATGTGGTTCAGTGAAGCCAACACCACATATCCTTTCAAATTATTTGGAGTATAAAAAGATTAGGGCCTCCCTGGGGGTGCAGTGGTTGAGAGTCTGCCTGCCGATGCAGGGGACACGGGTTTGTGACCCGGTCCGGGAAGATCCCACATGCCGCGGAGTGGCTAGGCCCGTGAGCCATGGCCACTGAGCCTGTGCGTCCGGAGCCTGTGCTCCGCAACGGGAGAGGCCACAACAGTGAGAGGCCCGCGTACCGCAAAAAAAAAAAAAAGACTGAAGTTGCCAGGCTATGTGTGTACAAGTTACCTTTCAACTATTTAATAGAAATGTAATGAATAAAGTTGGTATGTATGTCCTTCTCTGTGGTTCTGGGGCGAGAATGGGAAAATTTGGAAGATGGATACTAATAGTTGTATAGTATCATGGGTTACCACTTACTATAAATACTCCATATTTCATTGAATCCTCACACCAAAAGAAAAATGGATTTTAAAGATAATTATCGGGCTTCCCTGGTGGCACAGTGGTTGAGAGTCCGCCTGCCGATGCAGGGGACACGGGTTCGTGCCCCAGTCCGGGAAGATCCCACATGCCGCAGAGCGGTTGGGCCCATGAGCCATGGCCGCTGAGCCTGCGCGTCTGGAGCCTGTGCTCCGCAACGGGAGAGGCCACGACAGTGAGAGGCCCGCATACCGCAAAAAAAGAAAAAGAAAAAAGATAATTATCATCACCAATTAAATAAGGAAACGAGTTCATAAATAGTAAGCAATATACCCAATAAGTGTTCTCAACTCCTGCTTAACTCCTGCACTATATTGCCTATACCTGATAATGGAGAACTTTGATAACTACCAGAATATCCAAAAACAATCCCACCCATTATGTAGGAGGTACATGAGCTTTTCCAAAAATCAAGTCTGTTTTCCAAAATGCATAAAACAGAACTTAAAAACAGCATGGTGACTATGTAGTCCCTGGAGTTCCTGGAGTGAAGCTGTTCTAATTGAGTTGATAAGGACATAAGGGGAGCAGGTTGAGTGTCAGAGTTCTTATGTCATTGCTGATGATAGCATAGAATGAAGCCTCCAAATGCAACACAGTCATCATATTGTTTAGGGGAAACTGTAAGGAAATCAAGGTAATGATGCATACCAAATTCAAGACATCAGTGTGGCCTCTTCTGGGGTTCGGGAGGGAAGATGTGGTTGGGAAAGTGCACCTGAGAGCTTCAGTTCAGAGAAACTGTTCAAGTTCTCATAGTTGGAATCTACTGGAGTTAGGATTTGACCCAGGTTTTCTGACTTTAAGAACAGGGCTCTTCTATTTACAATAGCCAAGACATGGAAGCAACCTTAGTGTCCATCGACAAATGAATGGATAAAAAACATGTGGTATATATACACAATGGAATATTACTCAGCCATAAAAAAGAATAAAATAATGCCATTTGCAGCAACATGGGTGGACATGGAGATTATCATATTAAGTGAAGTAAGTCAGAGAAATACAAATATAATATGATAGCACTCATATGTGGAATCTTAAAAAATGATATAAATGAACTTATTTACAAAACAAAAATAGACTCACAGACATAGAAAACAAACGTATTGTTACTAAAGGGTATAGTGGAGTGGGGGGGAGATAAATTAGGAGTTTGGGATTAACATATACACACTATTATGTACAATATAGGTAAACAACAAGGACCTACTGCATAGCACAGGAAACTATATTCAATATCTTGTAATAACCTATAATGGAAAAGAATCTGAAAAAGAATATACATATGTATATATAATACATATATTAATGTGTAACTGAATCACTTTGCTGTACACCTGAAACTAACACAACATTTTAAGTTAACTATACTTCAATTTTTTTAATGGTAAAAAAAATAAGATAAGCATTAAAAAAAGATAATAATGGTACCTAACTGAGAGGATTGTGAAGAATAAACAAAAATAATGAAAGAAAAGAGATAGTGACTGGTACATAGGTGGCGCTAAAAGAATATGTGATATACCTGAAACGAACACCATATTGCAAATCAACCGTACTTCAATTAGAAAAATAATATATTTGGGAAAATAAAAAAGAATGGTGCTCTTCTCGCTACTATACACTGATGGCCCTAAAAACATTTAATCCATGTGAAAATTTGTCACTGTAGAGGGGTGGGAAAACCCTAAAGACTTGGGTTTGAATTCACCCCTTAATATTTCATGAACATGACAAGTTCCTTTTTCTCTGAGTTTCTATTTTCTAATCTATAAAATGAGGAGGCTAAAACTATGTGCGATATAAACATGGAGAAAGTGCCTGGCACATACTTAGAACACTGTAGGCCTCCATTCCCCTCAGGTTTACTGAAGAAACAAGCAAGGCCTTTTGCTCTGGATTTGAAGTGAGAGAGAAAGGGATATATATAGTGATTCCAGTTTTCTTGGGATAAAGAGTAGCACGGCATGTTTGTTACATGCACCAACTTAAATACTAACTGCATCATATATCAATATACAGAAAGTAAGAACAGACAAAACTATACTCATCATTGGTATTTACCCCTAGATAATTCTAAATAGCTCCTTCACTAGGTAGGATTTCCATTAAATCCAATAGAATGCAAAGGGGTTAAGAAGTGAACACCTAGTGTATTATATGTCTACTCTGCCCATTTCGGTATGTGACATTTTATGAAGGATAACATTGTCATCTAAACATGCAGACCAGGACTTCCCTGGTGGCACAGTGGTTAAGAATTCACCTGCCAATGCAGGGGACACAGGTTCGAGCCCTGGTCTGGGAAGATCCCACATGCCACTAAGCAACCAAGCCGTGTGCCACAGCTACTGAGCCTGCACTCTAGAGCCTGCAAGCCACAACTACTGAAGCCCACATGCTGCAACTACTGAAGCCCGTGTGCCTAGAGCCCATGCTCCGCAACAAGAGAAGCCACCGCAATGAGTAGCCCATGCACAGCAACAAAGAGTAGCCCCTGCTCGCTGCAACTAGAGAAAGCCCGCATCCAGCAACAAAGACCCAACACAGCCAAAAAATAAATAAATAAGTAAAAATAAAATAAATGTGCAGACCAAAGGCAGCAAAAATGCAAATAGTTGAATAGAGTTTATTTATAAGGAAGGCTGCTGGTTTCTTAGCTCCAATGACGGTCGCATGCACCAGAGGTGCTCAGGTTTGAAACATAGGTTTAAATTCTTCCAAAGGACTCTTGAGGTCCTGTGCTGATGAAAAACTAAGCTCTGAGGCAAGGGATGTGTTTTTATAAAAAAATGTTACGAATATGAAGAACAATTACTCAGATTGCTTGGTTTGTGGGATCATTTCATCAGTGCCCTGTTGGATCAGGTGATTTGGGAGGTTCCTCCTGCCAACAAGATTCCATGTCATAGATTCGTTTCTTCAAAATTATCTTAACTCCTAACCTGAGTTTTGCTGTAATCACTTTCCAAATGTCCCAAACCTGACTCTCTATGCACAATTGTGTGTTTTAAGTGTTCCATCTCTTAGATACTTAGCAGAGATATATAAACATCTGGAAATGTAATCTTCTCCTCACCAGGTTGCCTATGTGAACCACAAGGGCACAGCCAAGGGAGCTAGAGTCCTTTCCATTCTCATCTAGGGTGCAGGGGAGGAAGACGCCTTTAAAAGGCACACTGACATGGTATGAACTAAAGATGCAGAGAGCTCCAAAGTCTGACCATGAGTCAGAGAAGCAATCCTCACGTTTCCATGAAAGAAGCATAAGCTACACATTGTACCTAATGCAAAAAAGCACATAGTTAATAGAAAAAACCTGCACTGAATTGCAATTGTCCTCTACTTTTAAATAAATAAAGTAGTTATATTTTTATGCCACATTTAATTTGCCCAGCCTTCATAGGTTTGGACAGTGGGTGCATACAAAAGTAGTAGGATTCATTAAGGTTGAATAAGACAGGAATCCAAAGGTGAGACAAATATTGAACAGGGATGGGAAGCCTCTGAAGACCCAAAGACAAGGTGATTTGGCCTTTTAGAGAAACTTGAGACACGCCAGGCCTGAGATAAGTCTGTGGAGTCACAGGATCTACAAACACAAAGACAAAATCATATTTGGCAAGTGTAGTCATGATTTGGAGGTAGATTTGAAGTCTTGTTAGTCACAGTTTTCTTTATTTTATATAATAACAGATGTTTTGTCCTATTAAGGATAAGGGATACAGTGAGAGGAAAACACAGGTAGGAAGTATTGCAAGATGAGTTTGTCCAAAAAGAGATTTTCAAGTTTGCAAACACTACACCGTATGTATGTGTGTAATTTTATAAAAAGGTTTTTAAAGGGCTCAAAGTAAAGGAAAATGACTGTCTAAATTTACTAATTGCATCACAATTCTAACATAACCCCTTTCTAAAACAAGAGGAAGGAACTTTATTAGGTCCCAAACTCACACATAACCTGAGAGCATCCATATGTATTTCTATGAATACAGATATTACAATATGAAATAACTGGTCAACTTGATACTTTAGGAATTGGAAATGCCTTTTCCTCTTAGCCTCTTAATTCAGGCAGTAGGATTTTTTTGAAATCAGAAAAAAATCAAAGTAAGAAGAGATCATTTAGTTTTTCTGATTTTAGAAAGTAAGACTAAAAATTCGTTAGCTTTTTAAAAAAAAAAAAAAGATTTAAAAAAAAATATTTATTTATTTATTTGGCTGCACCCGGTCTTAGTTGCAGCATACAGGATCTAGTTCCCCAACCAGGGATTGAACCCAGGCCCCCTGCATTGGGAGAGTGGAGTCTTAACCACTGGACCACCAGGGAGGTCTCAAAATTCATTAGCTTTATTATGGGTGGAAAATAGGGCACTTGGGGAATAACATACAAGTTCCTTTATCTTTCCCTGTCCTCTCTTTCCCTTCTCTCTCCATTCCTCATCTTTTCCTCTCCTTTTCTTCCTTTTTCTTCTTTTCTTTTGCTTTTCTCTCTTGTCCATTCCTTTTTTAAATGTATGAGTCTGAAGGACAGTCCTAGAAGCCTACTTCAAACAGTAGCAGAAATATGTTTTAGAACACTATATTTATCTTCATTATAATTGGAAATTGTTCATAGAGAATTGTTTTTGATTCAGAGCAGAAAGAAAAAGAAACAGGACAATGTTTGTTTAGTTTTAGTTTAGAATCTCTATGTAACATGGTCAGGGTATTATATTAAAAACTAAACAAATTCACAAATTGAATGAAATTATTTTAAAAGATGAAAAGAACAGAATAGCAGCTATGTTCTTTTAAGACCACTTAAAAACAAGAATCAATTTTAGTAATTTTGCAACAGAAAGTATCATATTGCAATGAATTGCATTAATTCATGATTTTCTTTCAAGCTGCTTATTAACCAAATTTCATACTCCACTGTTAGTGCTTGCTACAGACGTACGATTAGTAAGTTAATATATTCATTTCTGGAGCTTTTGGTGAATAAATTATTCTAACAATACTTTCCATTTTATTCATCTTTTACTCTAGAGTGATTATAAGAAGGAAACTGCTGAAGAGGCTTTCGGGTTGCAAATATTAATCATTTAATGGTTTTCTTTTATTTATTTTGATGGTATTTTATAACGGTTTCTCTGATGGAGAAATAATCTCTTTTTTGATTTGCATTTATGACTCTTCTTGCCAATTAAAAACCACAGAGATGTTAACATCAATATGAATTGATAAGGAAGTCACAGTTTCTGAATTTGACCACTGTCTCTTGCACCAAAGAAAATAAACATAGAAAAGTATACAAGAAAGATTCCACCTGAACAGAAAACCAAGGAGGCCCAAATTGCCTGAGCTGGAGAACATGATTTTTTATGGATGCTTTAGAGGTTCTCCTCCAATCTTAGGATTAACTAAAAATGGATAAAAGCATTATTTCAAGCTTCAGATTTTAAAAGCCATACTATATTTTCAAATAGTCCTGCAAACAATACATGCCTGGTTATCTTAGATGCTTCCCTCAACATTCAGTCCATTCATTCATTAAGCAAATACTTTTTGAGAATATACTTTATGCCACATACTGTTTCAGGTGTTTGGAACGCATCAGTGAGCCAAACGGGTAAACATTCCTGTCCCTGTGAAATCCATATTGTAATAGGACGAGGCAGACACTAAACAATACACAAAATAAATAAATAAACTGCATAGTTTATTAGAAGGTGATTAGTACTATAGAAGGGGAAAAAAAGCAAATCAGTGTAAGGAAAATCAGAAACAGGGGAGGTAAATAGGCTGCAGTTAAACTAGTGTGCTCTGGGCTTCCCTGGTGGCGCAGTGGTTGGGAGTCTGCCTGCCGATGCAGGGGAAACAGGTTCGTGCCCCGGTCCGGGAAGATCCCACATGCCGCAGAGCGGCTGGGCCCGTGAGCCATGGCCTCTGAGCCTGCGCGTCCGGACCCTGCGCTCCGCAACGGGAGAGGCCACAACAGTGAGAGGCCCACGTTACCGCAAAAAAAAAAAAAAAAAGAGTGTGCTCACTTCTCATTGAGAAGATGACATTTCATTAGAGATTTGAGGAAGTGAGGGTATTCACCACATGGAGATCCATGCAGGGTATTTCAAGCAGAAGAAACAGCCAGGGCAAAGACCTGAGGCAAGAGCATGACTGTGTGCTCAAGAAAGATCCAGGAGGCCAGTGTGGCTGAGGGGAGTAGGGGAGTGGGAAAACGGCAGGAAGAAAGAAAAGGATCTAGAGCATGTCAGGCTTTGTAGCTATAGGAAGGACTTTGGCTTTTCCTCTGAGTGAAACAGGATCTATGACAAGGTTGGATCTGCAGTGATATAGTGTGGTCTTACATGTTTAAATGGTCACACTGACTGCTATATTTAGATTAGCAAAAGCAAGAGTAGAAATAGGGACACCAGTTAGGAAGCTCTGTAGGTGAAGGCAGGAGTTGACAGGTAGAGACCAGGGCGGTAAAAACAGTGCTCTTGATAAGTAGTTGGCTTGTTGCTATGTGCTGAAATTATAGTTAACAGCTTTCCTGATGCATGGGATGTGGGCTATGACAGAAAGGTAGGAGCCAAGGATGACAGAGATCTGTTTCCAGTTGTAGATCTCATGAATCGACCATTCACATTTCTCCCAGAGAACTCTAAACTACAAACTTGACCATTTCCCCCCAGGGTTTACATCTCTTCAGTGACATTCTGTAACCCATAGGGAAAAAATGGAAGCTGTGTATATGCCCTTTGTATGTCACTTAATTGACCTGAATTTCACAATTGTTTTCTGTCCAAATGGGATAAGAATGACTGTTTCATAAGATTTGGGTGAAGATCAAATGCAAAAATACATACAAAAATGTTTCTATGCTACATAAAATTTACTGATTAATAGAAATTTGTGTATTTTTAAAGTATAGGTAAACTAAGTTCCAATGGTTTATTATAAATAATTTGTAAAACACAGAAAAAATCAAACTTAGTTCATTAGAAACTAACAGAGAGAAATTTAATTTTTTATCATCTAGCATCCTTCCAACCAATTTTCAAGCTGATAAGTTTGGAAAGGGTGTCACCACTGGGTTAGGCGTGATTATGTTCTGACCAAAATATATTTAGAATACATATTAGCAAAGAAGTTAATACTGTCAAGCAAAGATCATGAAATAAGATATCTATCTAAATATGCCTGATTGAAGCAAGTATTACTGTACTCAGTTTGTACTCTCCATGTATCAGCTCCCCACTAAACTGGACTCATGCATCTCAGTATTACCTAGAAGTAATAAATTAGCAATATAAGTAGATTCAAGACATGGATGAAGCATCATTTATTAAAGTTATCACCAATACTTGTAAGCACAACCATAGTTTTAGTCAATTTTATTCTAGTCTGCAAGTTGTTAAAGGCATAAATGAAATTTATTTTATATGAGCACATATGAATCTATTTGGTAATTAAGAACTCATTTCTTCAGATTGTGTTATGACTCCCAAAGAGAAAAACATAAGAAGTCTATGTAGTCTCATTACAAACTTAAACACTTTTATAAAATGCCCTAAACTCTCCAAGGGAATACTCTTTCTCAAACAATATATTCTCATTTTAATTTAATAAATATCATACCATTATCCTAAATATGTGGTATTAATTTTAACTACCCATTTGGCCAAGGAAGTGTCTAATTTAAAAAAAACCCACTTATTTCCAAAGATTTCAGAAAATCTAAGCATGATGTTGATCATAATTATTCATCACAATGGTAAAATCACAGAAAATTTTAACCCAGAATTAACAGTGCTCTCGAGATTGGATCTTAAGTGTTTTAAAATGCATACAAACATATAATGCATATACAATAAAATACAACTTATCACAATTAATAAAAATTAATTTTGCTCTTAAAAAAAGTCACATTCATGTATTTTTGCTAAAGTGCAACTTTGATTTTCAAAAGAACCAGTAATAATAATTTAGAACGTCCCAATTATTCAACATTACATAGTTGAAAACATTGATGCATTTCTTTTTAGTTTTTGAGTGAGTTTTGGAAATTGTTCTACTTATTTTTCATCATTTTCCTCAAGCTCTACTGTCACTTTTAGAAAAAAAATTTGTTAGTTGAGCCTTGTGGTTTCAAAAATACATTTCCTAAAACAAGGTAAAGTTTTATCCTTCACATAAATGAAACCTTTTGACTGTCAATAGTCATTAAAGTAGTAAATATCCTTGAAATTTGAAAATGTGTTTCTCTTTAAAAGCAGCTTGCCATCCTACGGTTTTTAAAAAGTGGAGATGTTTTGCGCTTCCCTGGTGGCGCAGTGGTTGAGAATCTGCCTGCCAATGCAAGGGACATGGGTTCGAGCCCTGGTCTGGGAAGATCCCACATGCCGCAGAGCAACAAGGCCCATGAGCCACAATTACTGAGCCTGCGCGTCTGGAGCCTGTGCTCCGCAACGAGAGAGGCCACGATAGTGAGAGGCCCGCGCACCGCGATGAAGAGTGGCCCCCACTTGCCACAGCTAGAGAAAGCCCTCGCACAGAAACGAAGACCCAACACAGCCATAAATAAATAAATAAATAAATATTTTTTTTTAAAAAAAGTGGAGATGTTTAAAAGAAAAAGGGCAGTACTATTTGAGATTTATGCTTTTGACTAGGCTTATTTCTCATGATGATGCAGGTGGGAGACAAAGGGGGAGGTGTGGAAGAAAGAATTAATATTCATGGGGTCCTTGATATACGCGCACATTGCTCTAGCATGGAAATCCTTTTGTGTCGTTTGTTTGTTTGTTTTAACATCTTTATTGGAGTATAATTGCTTTACAATGGTGCGTTAGTTTCTGCTTTACAACAAAGTGAATCAGCCATACATATACATAAATCCCCATATCTCCTCCCTCTTGCGTCTCCCTCCCACCCTCCTTATCCCACCCCTCTAGGTGGTCACAAAGCACCGAGCTGATCTTCCTGTGCTATGCGGCTGCTTCCTTACAACAGCCCTAGAGGTAGGCGGTATTAACAACATTTCCCCAGATGAGGAAACTGAGACTCAGAAAGATGCAACAATATGAACAAGTCAAACAGAATCAGTGGTAATATCAAGACGAAAGTCCAGACTGTCTGACTCCAAAAACCCAAGAGATGTCCACTCATCCACACTGCTTAATTGAAGTGTGAAGAATTGAAGACACCAGCACAACACAAAGATCATAGATTCAGAATGGCCAGGGTGGGAGACAAGATTCTACAGAGTTGATTTTCAGCCACGAGAGAAAGTTTGTAGAGTGGCATGAAGTATCTCTAACTAGACCCAACCAACAGTGGATATGATTCATATGAATAAACACTAAATATTTCAAATCTCTAGACTTAAAAGTTTATAATGAGTAATGTTGGTTTGATAATGAGTAGACACAGGCTTAATCACACTCCACATATCTCATCTTTTAAACCCAGCCATGCCCATCATCACACTGAAAATACCTTTGCAACCATCAAGGTCACTGAGGGCACAGGGCTCCAAAGCCCGGCTTGTCTCTGCAGCAAAGGAGGCCAGAAGTAGCTGCTGCCCAAAAGACAGCTGAAGTAGAGATCACACTCTGTCACAAATCAAAACACACAAATCATTCAGTCCTGCTCAGGTCAGATGTGAAGGAAGAAACTGAGCTGACATGACACTATCATCTGAGTATTAAAAAGATAAAGATAGGGCTTCCCTGGTGGCACAGTGGTTGAGAGTCCGCCTGCCGATGCAGCAGACACGGGTTCATGCCCCAGTCCGGGAAGATCCCACATGCTGCGAAGTGGCTGGGCCCATGAGCCATGGCCGCTAAGCCTGCGCATCTGGAGCCTGTGCTCCGCAACGGGAGAGGCCACAACAGTGAGAGGCCCACGTACCGCAAAAAATAATAATAATAAATAAATAAATAAAATAAAAAGATAAAGATATAATTTGGTACATATTTCATATAAAAAACTGTGCTGAGACCTTTGAGGATGCAAAGGCAAACCTAGCTCAGGTTCTGTCACCAAAGACTCCAAGGCTAGGGAGAGACTTTGCATAAATAAATCACATAATAGGAGAGAGCAATGATGTTTAATAAAAATCATAGATCAGACTGTGCTTATTTGACATATATTATCGCTCAACCACTAAACTATATATGACTCAGATATCATCTTAATTCTCCCAAACCCAATAACATACATACTATCACTTCTATTTCATAGATGAGGAAGCTGAAGCTCAGAGATATTAGTTATCACACCAAAGATCAATATGACATAACTTGTATGTATTAACTGGAACTCAGGGCCCTGCAAATACATAGCCGGAGCTCCACATTTCACTGTCTTAGAGCTGGAGAGAGAGGATTCAGCCAGTTCACAGGGGAAAGGGACTATTCTAATGTCTCAGCAATAACTATACTTGGAGGAGAAGACGTGAGCTGAGCACTTAAAGACAATGTTTACACGCAGGAGGTTGGAGGAGAGGGACATTCCATAGTGACCCTGCATAGGCACAGAGGAAGGAAAGCAAAGGGCCAGAATGCAGAACAGAATGAGGCTTGGTGTAGCTGGGGCCCAGATACAGACTGATTATAGGCTGGCTCACAATGTTGGAGAGGCAGGTGGGCACCCTGTTACAGGAGACTCCGAATGCTGGGATGAGATGACTCCCTGGACACTGCGGACGCTGTGGGGCCCAGGAGGTCTCAGCAGATAAGGGAGCTGACCAGACACAGCAGAGGAAGATTAATCTGGCAACAGTATGGGAAAGTGAGAAAATTTATAAGACTCTTTTAGGCTTACTTAAGTTCAAGCAACCTTATCTAAGCCATTCACAGAAACCTTTCCCAGTTTATTAAAGGATTTAAATATGTGATTTTCAGGAAGAGTAACTAATAACAAATTATTATGTTTTTGTTTAAAACCATGCCTATGAGAACACATTTATGCTAGGTACCATTTTAGATGGACCCAGAATTAGTTTTAACTAAATCACAGCATTGCACTACTTGGTAATGTTCCAAAACAATGATATAGAAAATTCAGACTTCCAAAATTATACATCTGTGCTGCATATACACAGGCTCACCCACACAGCAATCGCACTCTCTCTTCTTCCTCTCCCTCCCTCTCTCCCCCTCTCTTTTTTTTCTCTTCCCTCCTCCCTCCTCTAACCCCTCTCATCTTTCTCCTTCTCAGACTCTCTGTAAGGACATGGGTTCAATATTATCACTAAATAATCAGAAACATTAGCAGATAACGCCCTCACATTTTCTAAATATGCACTCATTATGGATATGTGAAATAAAAGATGATGACCAATTGGCAGAAATATGTAACTATCTTTTCCTAGTCAGAATATAGCATCTTGCACCATTACATCATATGGCAATGCTATTAATTTTTCATTAAGCATATGCTTCAATAAGTAATAATATTCTGACTTATTGTATTGTGACAGAGAGAGGAGTGTGGAGGAAGCAGAGCTCCATAAGCCTTTTGGTTATCTCATTTCACACAACAATACCGGCAACATTTTCTTGGAATTCAGCTAAATGACAACAGTTTAAGGGATACACTATAGACTTCAGATATGCATAATGGAACACTTTCATGCCTTGTGTAAATATTATGACATGCCACCAATGCCTTTAAACAATAGACAGAATGCTCTAACAAATATTCTGTTTCTAATGGCCATGAGATGCATTATCTATTTGTCACAAATAAGCTAACACAACTGTGCTATATTTTAAAATTTTTCCATCACGTTAATACTCAGACAGCTATCCTCTTTTTATTCTTGAAAACTGAAAGCAGAACCCTTTTTATCAAAGCCAGACATTATGCGTTAGAAAAAAAGGAAAACAATTCCCAAAGATGGGTGTAAAGGATCACGTACAGATTGATTGGGCAAGGACTTGCCAGTTAAGAGGGCCATGTGAAAACAAAGTCCCTCCAACCACTTTTTCATGGGGATGATCAACATAATACAAAACCAACATCAGTGCCTGTATCTAAATAAGGAGTTCTGTAAGACTGGAATATCAAAGAGCCATAGGGAAACTTTACAGAAGGAGATGGTCTTTCTCCCCTACCTACGTCCTCAACCACTTCCCACCTCCAGACAATCATAGAAAATAAGTGAAAGAACGTGCTAACATCCCATGACAGCTCTAAGCAGAAAGACAGCACCAGTGCACAGCCAACATAACAAATTCAAATCAGAAGAGAGATTTCTCCATTAGGAGGTAATCACAAGAAGCAGAAAGCATAATGCCTCCCCTTAAGTCCTCCCCCAAGTAGACAACCACAATAGCATAAAGGCTAAACAGTGAAACCCCTTGATTTGGTGTCAAAGACAGTGGAGATTCCTTCCAAAGCAAGCAGCCACGACAGGGATGAAAAACAAGGGAGCAAACTGAGGAAAATCAGTAAACCTATGAGAAGATACTATAAGAAAGTAGGGGACCATCGAGAGAACTGAACAAATGCCTCTCTCTGAAAGAGACTTTGTATAGGAAATGTGAGAATACTGGAGGAAAGTTCTATTGGAGTTACCTTCCTTTATCTCATATACTTGCATCATGTAGTAACACAATATGATTTGAGATTCACTATATAATCATATTGTTTCTATGAAATACCAAAAGTGAGCACAAAGAAGGAATGGTTGTGTTAAATGGAACACACAATGGGTGAAATTAAAGATACTGGGTTGAATATTAAGAAAATCAAATCACTGAAGTGATTCAAATGAGCTCAGTGCAGAATGATTAAGACAAAAAATGTAGACAGAATGGGACATATGGAAGACATATTCAAAGACCAAATTCAAATGAAAAAGAAATGTGAAAAAGAGAGTAAATGCAGTTATAACAGAATGTAATTTTTCTCAGCTAAAGAAAGATTTAAGATTCCAGGATAGGACTTAAGAGCTACTACAAAAATAAATTTACGGGGAAAAAAAACAACTAAATCCCATTAAAATCAAGGTCTTAGCTTTCATTTCCAAGATTAAAAAATCCTACAGGAATACGAAAAATAAGAGAAGGTAACTTCGAAAGAGCTAAACTAAACTGGACTGGTTTCAAATCTGAATTTCACACAACCAGATACCAGAAAACAATAAAACTGAAAATCTTCCACTCTTCTGAGAGAAAAACAAACTATGACCCAAGAACTAAACACCCAGCACATCCTGGATTAATTGAC
Organism: Hyperoodon ampullatus; assembly: GCF_949752795.1. NCBI lineage: Eukaryota > Metazoa > Chordata > Mammalia > Artiodactyla > Ziphiidae > Hyperoodon > Hyperoodon ampullatus. Next base: position 69,505,823 of record NC_136914.1, on the reverse strand, counting down.
AGTGTATAAGAGCAGTAGAAAGCTATTCTCTCACATGCAAATTCTATCGAAGTATTCAACATTTTATCTTTTCTGCAGGGACAAAAGAATAATTAAAGGCATGTTTCACCTAACCAAGGGAATAAATTAAAAACTCAAGGATTAGAAAGTTAGGTTTGAAAAGAAGAGTTAAATCTCACTGATTTTCTTTAATATTATCTTTAAGCTTAATGCAATGTCCAAAATACATCTTCAACTAGCTATTTTATATATTATAATAATGGCATTAAAAATCATGAATAGAAAAATGCAATATTATCAACAGAAATGGGAATATTATAGAGTAAACTAAGAGGAATAAAAATTATGTTAAATTACTATTTTACACAGTATACATGAAAGAAAATAATCTCAGAATTCTGGACGATTAAGGGTTACTTTTCTTTGTTTATAAGCAAAAGATCCCCTTATACACTATCGATAGGAAAGAAGGTGATACAACTTTAGAGAGTACAGTTTGGCAAGGTAGACCAAAAATCTTAGAAACCGGTGATACCTTTTGCAACAACAGTTACATTTTATATTATGTTCAGCAAAACACAGTTTAAAATAGCACGACTTTGGAAACAATAGGAAATTGGCTAAATGAAGGACAGGGATTTTAGGAAGATAAGTATAGCACTGGGGAAATCTTCACACTATATTAAATAGTGGAAAATGGGGAGTTCAATATGCTAAATGCATAAAGGTACAAAAAACTCAGATTGACTGGTTTCTTTATGTGGTCCTATATTTTCCATAAGAGTAACAAGGAAAATGTATTATTTGTATAAACAGAAAAATTAATATTACAAATAAAACCATTTACAAAAGCTGTGGGTTATACCAAAAGCATTATAAATATGATTCTCTTGTTATGAAAGTGGCTTGATCTTGTCGACTTGACACTAAATTTGGAATTGGAAGATGGGAATTTGAATCACAGTCTCAACTATTTTTAACTAAGTTGTGTTAGCATGGTCAAGTAATATCCCTCTCCAGACCTTAGTTTACTTATCTGTAAAATGACAATAATATAGTGCACTTTTTCTATGTTCTTTTATTATAATGCTAAATAAATAGAGTAACAGAAACACAGTCCAAATTACCTCTAAGGTCTTTTTAAAACTTTATTCTGTAAAATGCACAAAATGATAAAAATTAAGTATAAAACTTGGAGCTTGTACCATTCATTTTCAGTCTAAATTACCTCTTCCAAGTGTGAAGAGGCAGAATTACGGTTATTCTAATAGTAACGTGGCATTTCCCAAAGTGTACCCACATATCACTAGGTTCTCAGAATATGAGTATTATAAGATAAGGGCTTCATGATAAGACAATTTGGGGAAATACAGATTAATAACAGGTTTCTTTACTGCAAAGCTCACAGACACTTTAATATATGAATGGAATTCTGACTGCAAGGGGGTTAAACTTTTGACCATAGATCTCCATTGTTCTTTGGGCCTCTTGCAAGGCTCATATTCCACAGACATGCTATAGGAGGTGCTGTCATACAAAGAATGCCTGTATTAGATCACAGTACAGCTGTGACAAGGGGGTGAGATAAAGACCCTATTGGAATGAGAACCCCAAGGTAAATGGGAAGGCAGAAAAGGAGGGAGATGACAAAGAGAGACATTCTCTCTCACCCACAGCTTTAGAAAAGGAACCTAAAGAAATTATTGTTGAAATATACATTAAGTGATTGTAATAATGGAAAGAAACCATTTCTTATGGTAGAAATATTTGTTTATGAAAAGCCATCATGGTTTGTGATGACTTAACAGAACACGCTGCTTACCTGAAACTGTATCTATTTATATGGAAGTTTCTCATGCCCAGAAAAATGAGACCTAGCCAGTGTTCTTCCACTTTCCCCAGTAGTGCAGAATGGGAGATGAGCGAGAAGGCAGATCCACCGCAAGGATAGTGGAGAGTCATACACAGTTACAACTACCAGACCTCCACTGCACTCAGAGCAACTTCCAATATGTTGTAAAGGCAAGTATTTCTAAAAGAAAGTGTGTTTTTGGAAACCAAGATGCTTTCCACATGCAATCCTTTAGTGAGTTCTGATAAGTGAAATATATAACCAAAGAGCAAAATACTTTTATTTTAAAAGACTATTTAGAACTGTTAGATTGTTCAGTTTCAGTTTTCAATCAGCTTATGATAACGAAATAATAAATTATATGTATTAACTATATGAAAGAACCTAAATTAAAGTGGGATTTTGTTTTCATTACTTAAAAATAATATATATATATATTTTTTTTTAAATAAGTGAGTTCTTGCCAAGTTAAGTCGAAAATTAAGCATGATACTTTGTCTCAATCTACTTTCAGGAGTTTTTCTGTGATTATGCTAGAAATTATGACGTAATATATTATTTGCTTATCAATAATCATGGAAATTATTGGTCCTTGGGAATTTACATAGCTCACTTTGAAGATTAAAGAGTTATCACTTTAAGAATATTGAACGTTAATATCAGATACACACTACTTCATATAAAATAGATAAACAACAAGACCTACTGTACAGCACAGGGAACTATATTCAGGGACTTCCCTGGTGGTCCAGTGGTTAAGACTCCACGCTTCCAGTGCAGGGGGCCTGGGGGTTCTATCCCTGATCGGGGAACTAAGATCCCACATGCCACATGGTGTGGCAAAAAAATGAAAAAAAAAAGAACTATATTCAATAACTTGTATTAACCCATAATGGAAAAGAATCTGAAAAAGAATAGATATATATGTATAACTGAATCACTTTGCTGTACACCTAAGACTAACACAACACTGTAAATCAACTGTACTTCAATTTTTTTTAAATATTAAAGGTTAATAGATATTATTTTGCTTAAGATGAAAGTAACAGCAAAAATGCAGACTAAATTAACTTTTTTCAGAAGTAATTATCTCTACTATTATTAAATACCATCAAATTGTAGTCCACACAAGCTAAAACATGTTTTGGTTTGGTTTTGATTTAGGTTTTGTTTTTAATCTCATGACAGAACAGTAAACAGATTTTTATTTGAAAAACTCTTCTAACTTTTCCCATTTCTAATTTCTGAGTTAAGGAAGGTTAATTGATCATGACGTCTACAATGACCCCATGTCTTCGGGGGGCCTACACAGTGTTTGCATTCCAGATTACTTCCACATTAATATTCTACCACAGAATAATGTATTAACAAATCATTGTGGTCTTGTGTCCTACTAAACCAAAAGATTCCATTCTCATTAGCGTCCTTCAAGCATGTACTCTGAGCTAGAGTGTCCACTAGATGCCAAGCTCTATGCTTGTCATGTGATTTTTTTTTGTCATGTGATTTTTCATGGTTTTTCGTCCTATGACTTGGAGGTCATAAGAACCATTTTCTCAACAAAAAGGGGTCAGAGAAATTAGCGAAACTTCATTAATGGGTTCATTTTGTAAAGCAAAATATTATTCACGTAAACAATTTATAGATTGAAAACCCTCATTAGTACTGAAATATCAGCTTTAAGAGCCTCTGTCAATCAGCTCTCTCTCATGCCCAGCCCTTCCTGATTCTACGGATCTATGCCTAAGACTATCAGGACACACTAGGGGTGCCCTGCTTTTGCATAAATCAGTATTCTACCAGTGGGAACATGTAATACAGTGTTCTCAAGTTTTTGACTCAGTTTATCTACTCTTCCACATTCTGGCTCCAAAGATATCGAAACAACCAATTTAATGTTTGGAGAGCAAGAGTAGTAAAATACAAGTCTAGGTTTGTATTGCACTAGCAGTGAGAAAGTACTAGATTTATTTTCTTTAAATTTTTAGCAATGAGATTTCCCTTAGAAAAAAAATTACCTTGACAAATACAATTTAGCCAATTTCTACTCAAATACTGACGATAACATAAAAGGTATTTCAGCATTAATAACAACAGTACGTTTGGTAACTGTTCTTAATATGGCTATTTTAATCTCTTGTCTGGGAATTTCATCTGAAACCTTCCCAAACCATAGAATAGTAAAAAAATATGGTAGTTAACATATGTCAGAAATGGATATGTTTTCACGATACTTATTGCTGTTAGTGAATTTAACTTACTGAATTCTCCCTACTGCATCAGAATCTTATGGTTAATTGGCAGAAACAGTGAAAATAAGATTAAAGCAATAAAAACAATGTGAATATGTTGCAGTCTCAACTTCTAAAAATTATAATTTCTATAAGAGGATAAGTAATCTAAAGAACTGATGAAACCAGTTTTCTCATATAAAACAATACAGATGACTTCATAAATGAACCACGAAAATATTCCCTTGGAGAAAATGGACTTACATATCTTTTAGATTCATCTTCAAATTTTCCACGTTTAGTATGAGAGTAAACAGCCTCAGGATACATCTCCCTTTTTCATCCCTGCTTAATAGCATAGGCATGACTAACAGGAATAAATTTGTAGCATATTCAAGTCAGAAGGAAGCTTGGAAATAACCCAGACCTACTCCACTGTTTTACAGATGAGGAGACTGTGATTTAAAGAGTAAAGATAGGGACAATAACTTTGGGGAATACAAATTCCATCACAAATACCTTTTCAAAAACCATGCCCCAAACATTTTCCACTACTTATTTTGGATCTTCAGTCTCTCCAGCATCATTCCCTTAGGTATCCATACGTAGTCTATCATTTCCCTCTGTAAAAAAATGTGCCCTTGACCAATTAGCTTCCCTCAAACTTAATTCCATTTCTCTGCTCTTCTTCATAACCAGCCTCCTGGAGAGACTTTTCTACACATTTTTCTCCACTTTCTCACCTTCTGTCCATTTCTCTACCTACTACAGCCTAGTTCTTGTTGACATCTCTCTAGAAGGCCATTTTTTCAAGGTTATCAATAACCTGTAAGTCACTATAGGACTATAATTCTCCTTCTACTCAACCTCTCAGCAATATTGGCACAGTCGACGCAAACTTTTTCATTAAACATTTTCACCTCTGGACTTCTCTAACCTCCATGTCTCCTTGGTTCCGTCCCTGTCTCTCTGTCACTCTTGAGTTTCTTTAATGTTTCTTCCTTCTCTGTCCAATTTCTAAACGTTGATTGTCTTGATTGTCAAATTTGAGTAAACGTGGTGAAGAAATCTTGGTTTCCTCTCATTTTTTCCCACTGGGGGAGAGGTGGGGTTAGTGAGTGGTACTAACACAGCTTTTAGAGTCCTAATGACCTTGGTTCATATCTTAACTCTACCACTTAACTAGTTCCATGAGAGAGAAACTGGGCTAACTCTCATCTACTGAAGGAAACAGGGATGGCAATAATTAGTTTAGAGCATTTCTGTGAATTAAATTACACTACATTATATCACCCTTGGATATGGTCAATACATTGAATGTATTTTTGTTTTATCCCTGATTTTTTCTAGTTTATTAAATATACCGATTTACTCTAAATATTGTCTTAGAAATTATTTATCATGAGACTATTCTTCAATAACAACCAAAAAAAGTGAAACTTATCCCTTGATTCATATATACCTCTGTTTACTACTATCTGTCATGATAATCAGACTGTTGGTGTGATACAGTATATGAATATGGATGGAGTAGCTCTAATCTCTGAACAAAATACATGAAAAATATTTCAGTGAGTTTCCTTTAATAAAATAAACACTTTCCACTGAATTTCTCAATACATCCATGAGATGAAGCTAAAAATCTTTGGATACCAAAGCTTCTAGATGAATTTAACAAGTGATTTTGAAGAGGTCATTATTAGTAGCTTCGGATAATTTTCTAGTCATATCTGCTGCTCTTTCCCTTGTAATTCATACATAATTTTTCCAGTCATTTATATTAATCAACAATGCTCTTATCCAATTCTAAAATACATTTGATCAATTTTAGCTATATTACATATCCTCCGAAAGCCATTTTGCCACACATATTTGACATTACCTGGGAATTTTACACATTTTTCAATGTCAGTTCTCTCATCAGGTTGTACTGCATATCTATTCTGAATTTTGCCCCCAAATAGTTCTCACTGCTTCTAAGTCACACTATGGGATATTGGGTTAATGATACAAGATAAAGTTTTCATTTTCATCAGATAATTTATCATTAAAAATATACCATGATATTCACACAGGCTAAAAAAAATTTTTTTTTTTTTTTTTTTTTGCTGTATGCGGGCCTCTCACTGCTGTGGCCTCTCCCGTTGCAGAGTACAGGCTCCAGACGCACAGGCCCAGCGGCCATGGCTCACGGGCCCAGCCGCTCCGCGGCATGTGGGATCCTCCCGGACCGGGGCACGAACCTGCGTCCCCTGCATCAGCAGGCGGACTCTCAACCACTGCACCACCAGGGAAGCCCAAATTGTTTTCAATAGTTATATGTGCCGTTTTCTCTTTTGCCACCCAATAAGCAACTGCAATCATAGGAATTTCTCATAAATAGTTGTGGAATAAATAAGACATTGTGCTATAACTTTATGTTTCTTCTTTCCTTGAAAATAATTAAAAGACATTGATGAAGTACAGTGAACACTGTTTCCAAGTATTTTAATTTTGAAAGTTTTAAGTTTTTATTTTCAAAAGTATCATTAAAAAAAACTTAGAAATGTGTCAATAATTGGATTTCGTATATTTGATTTAAAAACTATTCTAAAGTATCTTAATTTTCATAATTTGTACTAAATTTATCCTTTCAAACTTTTGCTTAAAATGGAAACTGTTCCTTATTAGTCAATATTTTTATCAATATTTCACTATTTACATTTCCAAATCCTGCAGCTAAACTTGAACACAGCTCTATATTTTTAAATTCATCATTCTTTCTTCTTAATAAATCAATACATTTTTGAGTGCAATTTGTATTATATTTACTAAAATGTTGCAGCTGTTGTAAATTCAATAATGTTCTTTCTGAAAAACACTCAAATTTTATGGTCCAAAGCTTGACTGAAAATCTCAACACTTTTTTTCACAACAGAAAAACAATTCCTGGCTTTGTCTCACAATTAACTACTAATTACACTAATATAAAAATGAATTTTACTCTCTTTATAGTGATGATCAAATCGACTCTCACAGGCTAGAAAATCAAATAAGTTAATGAAAAAAAGATAAAACAATCCATTTCTACCCAGTAGGTACATACAGTGCACTCCCTCTACTAATTGGCTCTCTCGCTTTGTGAGCTGTGATTTGTTGCAGTAATTTTTGTCAAGTGTGCAATTCTTGGTAACAGATTTATGCAAATATTTCTATGCTACGCTGTACTATACTATACTGTTCTGTTCCACTCTGTTTTTCTTTTCCTTTTTAAAATGTTGATTGTAATCTACAATATTGGTTTTATTACCTACTCATGGGTCACAACCAGCACTTTCAAAAACACTGATTTATGCTATACAATACAGTAGAAGATGAGAAAAGCATCAAAAATTAAATTTGGGCATATTACATTGAAATCATGTGCCTTAAAGACAATTAGTCTCTGACACTACTCCATCTCCCTTCTACCTGCTTCCTACCCACTTCCCAATGCCCCTATATTAATAATCACCCACTAGTCTAGGGTTCTTTACAATGAGAACAGTCATTTTTCTCTAAAAATTGTTCAAATGTGTTACAAATATTAATGATAGTGATTATACAGACTTTAGTGTTTGTAAATTTGAAGGAGATGATCATTACAGGCAGAACACGGAGTTGAAAAATAAGGATGCCACTAACCAGTGCAAACTTCAGAAGATGAGTTTGGGCAGCTCTAGCTATCAGGCTTGGCCCAGGGTCACTTCAGAACAGCACACACAGTGGCAAAACCTAGCTGAGACAGCAGAATATGTGGGGTAAGAGGATGGGCTCTGGAATCTGACTTCCTGGGTGCAAATCTCTTCCTACCTGTGTCAATGCTGTGTTCAATTTCCCAAACTGTAAAAAAGGATAACAACAATATCTATCTCACAGGGTTGTTTAAGGAATTAACAAGAGTTAAAACACACAAAGCACTCAGAACAGTACTGGCACACGGTAAGCACACATGGATGTTAATGTTGTATTTATTCTCTTGTTCTTTGATCCCTTCATTGGTATGTCTACATACGTATGTAAATCTTTGCACACTTTTTGCCTTAATTTTTTCTGGGCATTGTAATACATTTCCTCTAATGCCTCTGCTGTTAATGAAAAACATATTTTGAAGATTTTTAAAATATTTTTCAACTTCATTTTCTCCTACTATTAGCATATATTTTATAATATTATCTCCAGAAGAATTTGCAGTTAATCTATTTCATCACCCATTCTTTTAAGCTTTATTTGTTCATGTATAATAATAAAACAGGGCTTCCCTGGTGGCGCAGTGGTGGAGAGTCCGCCTGCCGATGCAGGGGACACGGGTTCATGCCCCAGTCCGGGAAGATCCCACATGCCGCAGAGTGGCTGGGCCCGTGAGCCATGGCCACTGGGCCTGCGTGTCCAGAGCCTGTGCTCCGCAATGGGAGAGGCCACAGCAGTGAGAGACCCGCATACCGCAAAAAAAAAATATATATATATATGTATATATATATATATATATATATATATATATATATATAATAAAAGAGATATGATGCTTAGTCCTGGAATGAGTCCCTGTTATCAAAGAGTTAATGACCTGGTAGGGTGGAATGAACACACACACAAAATAACTACAAATTATATATATGGCAAGGATTATTCAGAGAAATAGATTCAAGATGCTTTGGAAATACAAGATAATACAAATGTTTATGTCTGTGGAAAGAGTCACAGAAAAGAGGATATTAAAATTGCCTCTTAAAGCATGAAAAGGAGTGTGGCAAATGAGACAGAAGTTCAAGAGGCAACATAGAATTTTAAGCAGAAAAAGAGTTCATATTTGGCTTTTACAGGACAATTTTAGAAGAAGTGTGGAGGACAGTTTGGAGGGAGTGAGGTTAAAAACAAAGATACTACTGGAAAACAACAGTAATATTCAGTAGAAAGATCACCAAGTTTCTAAAGCAATACAGTAAGGGTGGGAAGAAAATAGGCCAGGAAGGATTAAGAATAACTAAGAAGCATGAATTAACAGGAGTTAGTGGTGACTGTACATGAAGCCAATGGCAAAAGCAATGCAGGCAGAACTATAAGATTTTGAAATTGACATTTAATTGATAATGTAATTGTATTAACTTCCTATTGCCACTGTAACAAATTACCACAAACTTAGGTCTTAAAACAACACAAATTTATTCTCTTACTGTTGTCTGGAGGTCAGAAGTTCAAAATCAGTCTCTCTGACTTAACGTCAAGGTGTCAGCAGGACTGAATCCTTTTGGGGCCTCCGAGGGGAAAGACTGTTCCCCTGCCTATTTTCAGCCAGCCTTTTCTAGTGGCTGCCTGCATTCCATGGCTTGTGGCCCCCCTCCTCCTTCTTCAAAGTGCATCACTCCAATCTCTGCTGCAGTCATTACACTGCCTTCTTCCCTTCTGATGCTGACTCTTCTTGAATACCCATCGTGATTACATTAGGCCCACCTGGATCATCCAGCATAATTTTCCCATCTCAAGATCTTTAAATTAATCATATCTTCAAAGTCCTTTAAGCCATATAAGGAAACATTCACAGTTTCTGAGTATTAAGATGTGCATATGTTTGGGGGTCATTATTCAGCCTACCACAGTGATAAACTGAAATCAAGCAAAGGAGGGGAGAGGCTGAGCTTATCTGAGCAGCTCTGCCGCATTTTAGGTGCCTTTACGTACGGAGGCAATATGACTTCATCGCTACATTAATAGCACCTAGTATGGGACCAGGAACATAATAGGTTTGTAATTACTTGTCTTACAAGAAATGAAAAATAATAGAATCAATAGATCGATATTAGTCCTCAGAAAGTTAATGTGAAAGATGTAGATGTCGACGGCCTCACACGAGATACAATTTCAAAAAAGTTAGAAAACTGAAAAAGCAAACGTATAAATATGGGTTCTTTGCATATTAGTGTTATTGAAGCATACAAGTCTGAAAAAGTATGCCCAATGAATAGAAAAGCAGACAAGGCCTTTAAGGCAACCCACATCTAAGTGAAGGAGCAGCTTCTGTGGGTTCTAGATATTCTAGGACATTCTAATTTTAACTACTCGACTTTATTGTCTGATGTTCCTAGCCAAGTTTTTGGTTCAGCTAATATGACCACAAACTCTGTGTTCATTTGTTTCCAGATGTGGCTATACTGTCGGAGTGCCAGTGAATTCAGGCAATTTAGCACTTTCCCCTGCTGTGGCCCATCTGTATCCAACAGGCCGGAGAGCCAAAAACCCATCAGCATCTCCACCTACCATGGCTACAGTCCACATGGCCCTCCTGACCCACTGCCCAGGAACCAAGGAAACAAGATTTTTAAATCATTAAGATTCTGGCTCCTTCATCGTCGTGTTAATATAGCAAGGTGGTGTAGGCTGTCTATGCTTCTTCCTAAGTCATCATTTCCTAACTTTACCATTTTGCTAAACTTAACGTCCATTTAATAGTATTACAGACTGAACTGCGTCCCCCATCAAATTCATATATCAAAACCCTCACCCCCAAGACCTCAGAATATGACTGTATTTGGAAATAGGGCCTTTAAAGAGTTGATTGAGTTCAAATGAGGCCTTTATATTGGGCATTAATCCAATCTGACTGTTGTGCTTAAAAGAAGAGGAAATTTGGACACTCAAGGAGACATCAGGGGTGAGCATGAACAAAGGAAAGACCATGTGAGGACACTGCGAGAATGCAACCATCTGCAAGCCAAAGAGAGAGGCTTCAGATGGAACCAAAACTGCCAACACCTTGATCTTACACTTCTAGCCTCCAGAACTGTGACAGAGTAAATTTCTGTTGTTTAAGCCACCTGTAATATTTTGTCATGGAAGCCCTTGCAGACTAATACAAATAGCTTGCACCTGAGTTAGCAAATGAACATTCTGAAAAACATGAGAGACAGACTGCATTTTGTATACGTTATGGTGTTTATGCCTTCTTATGGCAAATTATCACCTTAAGGCTCTCTTTACAAAAAAAAAAAAAAGTTGATCATTTTCTTCAGTCTTAAAATATAGCACACCCCAAAGCCATGGTTTAAGTATGAATGTTGGGATGTTGGGAGTAGTTGAAAACTCATTGTCCTTTTTTTTATTTGTTCAGGTTATGAGGTGCTTCTACTCACTATCTGACCCTTCCAATAGCCACAAGAGATAGAAGACAGGGCAGAGATGATAATGCATTCATTAACTGATGAGATGAGTTTGTAAAACATTAACTAACTTGCCCATGTTTACAAATATAATCAGTTGGCAGAAGAAAAATCTTAGACCCAAGTCTTCAATACCAGTCCATTTAACTTCAAGAATGTAAAGAAAAAAAAAAAAAAATCCCCACCTCCTGCTAGAACAAAGAAGCTCAGATTCTCTTCAAGATACATTTAAAGACTGGGAAAAAAAAAGACAAAATGCTTTAAATTCAAATAGAATAGATAATTGACTAAGATCAGATCCTTACTTATTTATATATAAAATTCATGCAACACTGAGAAAGGTGATGGAAGGATGGAGTAAAATAATGATGAGTCACCTTTCTAGCCTGGTTAACTCCCTAACCCAGGTATACCTGTGACCTCCTAGTGCTTTCTGGCCTTTTTCATGTTTACTCTGAACTTGGCTGGGCTATTTGTGGAATGCATAGGCAAACCTGGACTGACTGGCTGAGTGACTGACTAACCTGGGTTAAACTGTCAATTAATTTATACAGCTTTTCACTTTGGATCTGGTAAAATGCATTATAGCCATCTTGAATGGAATACAGGTAATTTTTGTGAATAATGTAGTTGCAACTATGGCTCCTGTGTCCGTTTATACAGATGATTCTCTAGGGATGGCTCGGGTTGTGTTTCCTTTAACTCGACTATCACAACATTCTGATGTAAGCTCTTATTATAAACCAAGTTACTACCGACCTTTGCCATTTGCAAAAATAAAAACCAACACCAAACTAAACAAAAAAGAAAATTAAGTGAGACGAATGACAGGGCAGAGGACAGCTACCAAGATATTTCAGCCCACGTGGGCTTGCATTTCTTCTCATTTTAAATTGTTCCTTTATAGCTCTCTAGCAATCTGTGGACAGTGCCTTACAAAAATGTTCCCATTCAATAGGAGCAAGATTTTAGAGTTTCCTTTTCGTGACTAGGATAGAGTTATGATGGGAATGCTGACCTCTGCAATACTTCCCCCAATGAGGCTGTGTGTAGGAAATCAGTGATATCTTTGGCACAAAGGTATTTGGATTTCCTGAATTTAGCCAGGGATTTTTTTTAAAGATGTAACGGTCCGATGCTGAAAAATACAAGCCACTAGGAGTCCACAAAATTATTTTAACTATGGGAATATCCTGATGAGAAAACATACTTTTATTTTTCTGTTAATATTGTTACTTCTTATCAGGAAGTATATAGAGAAATATGTTATAGATCAAGAATGAATTGGGAGGAGGCTATAAAGACAGTACAATACATATTAGGAATAAACTTACATTTCGTTTTTAGTATTCTCTTTGTTAGGTGGTCATTACCTTAAACTTGGGCTGTGTCATGAAATAAAGAAGCTGTCCAAGGCTCTTAAAGTTAGAGTGGTCTGGCACTCTACACTGGGTTTCTAGAAGTAAGGGCATACACTACTGAAATTATGCCACAAAGGAGAGCAACATTTACAAGCACTGAAAGATGCATGGAGAATAAACTTACTCCTTCCCTTAAAGATGTTCTACCATCTAAATCTAAATTTTGTTTTCCTCGTATCAATTTTCTGTTAATATTTGACTGCTAAAGAATATGCATTTTTTGCTTTCATGTCATCCAGCTTATTTGATCCTCACAATAGCTGTGTGAAGTAAAAATAAATAAATAAATTTCTATTTTTATTTTCTCCATGCTGTAGACATGGAAACTGAGGCTCAAACACTATAAAAGAGCAAACAATTATTTATTTGTAGAACCAGAAACCAACTTTCCAAACCACAATAGTGTCTTCATTTTAATAAAAACAGTTTATATACTGTTATGTTGGCTTTCATTAATGACAAATTGTACTTTGGAAAAGTTAGTAAAACATGGTAGTAGTAAAAAGACTAACACACCTATTCATTTGCTCAACATAATAGGTTATCATTTGTCTGAACAATACAATTCTTTTCTCTGTTCTTCAAACAGAATAATAATGAACTCAGTCAATAGAGAACACAATTTGCATACCTGAAGAATGTAAAATAATAAATATATTGCATTAGTTGGGCAACTCCATCTGTCCACTAATTTGATGAACTTTTATTAAGAGTTTACCATGTGCCACAGACTGATCTAGTTGCTAGAGAAAGGTCAGTAAGATGATTAACATTTGACTAGGAGTACACACAGCTTAGTGAGGTATACAGACATTAAATGAATAGCGTCCTGGCAACAAAGTGAGTGAGAACATCTATAGACTATTACAACAGCACGGGGAGGAAACACCTCATTTGGTCTAGGGGGTCATGGGAGGCAATTCTTGAAATCTGAATGCCCTAGACTATTTTTAAGGATGAAGAAAGGAAAAAAATACTGCAACAGGATCTATTGCTGACTTCATTTCCACTATAACATACTTATTTCCATATTCATACTAAAATTCTGGGTACTCTGGGGATACCCAGAAACTGGAATTGTGAGTCAAGTGTGAATACAGTGGCTATGTCCTTGTCTGTTAATTCTAATCTCTATGTCATTTCTGGAATGATTTTAATGGATCTTTCTCCTCATAATGGATCATATTTTCCTGTTTCTTGTATATTTTGTAGGTTTTGATTGGATGTCAGACACTGTGAATTTTACTTTGTTGGATGTGAATATTTATTTTTGTATTTCTTTTAATCTTCTCCAGCTTTTTTCTAGGATACATTTAAGTTACTTGGAAATGTGTCATATCCTTGCTATCTTGTTTTAAGCTTTCTCAGGTGGGACTTGAACAGTGTGTAGTCTAGGGCTAGTTAATCCCCACGACTAATGCAAGACCCTTTTGAGTACTCTCTCCAATGTCCTGAGAATTAGATTTTCCAGGCTGGCTGGTGGCTGGGGCAGGCACTATTCCTGTGTGAGTGTGGGCCAGTGTGAGTGTCTGGCACTGTTCTTACTAAACATTTTGGGTAGTTCTTTCCTGGTATCGGTGGTTTCCTCATATACATGCACTGTTCAGCACTCTACTGACTACTCAAGAGGACAGATCTTTGGAGTCTTCTCTGTGCAGCTTGCTCTCTGCAGTACCCTGTCCTGTGCACTCCAGCTACCACGGTCTCCCCAGACTCTCCACTCCATCTCTCAACTCAAAGAGATCACTGGGCCCTGCCTGGGTTCTCTTCCCTGTGCTACACCTGGTAAACTGCCTTAAAACAATAAACTACAGCAATCATAGGACTCTCCTCATTTGTTTCCTGTCTCTCAGGATCACTGTCCTGCAGTGCCAGAATTCCAATATCTTGAAAACTTTTGCTTCATACATTCTGTCTATTTTTTGGCTTGTCTAACAATCTTCTTCCTACACAAAGGCATCTCTGGCTTTGCCATGCCTTTGTTCTACACATCACTCAGCACATAGTGGATTCTCAATATTTAATTTACCCAAAACATGCTAATCCATGGTCTTAAATGTCTAACATAATTAAATTTGCAATATAGAAATGAGAAATTGAGGGTTAAGCTGCAAATTACCTTTTTCACCACTGTAAAACTACAGAATCAATAAAAACTGCTAATGTTCAAGTTGAGAGGGAAAAAAACCTTTTACTCTGTAAACCTAGTTGAAGTGAGTCATAGACCTTGTTGTTCTTGCAATTATTTTGCACTTCACTACCTTTAACACTGATTATATCTAGAGGGGTAATTACTCACAGAGCAAGTAACAAATAGCATATCTCTGACATGTTGACTTACCAGTAATTGCCAGTTCCATACGCAGTCACGTTTACTATGTTATATGCACAAAGATAAAAGTACTTCCTTCCTCATTGCCTATTTTATTTTTTCTTCTGTTGCTATAAAATGCTGCACAGGTATTAACTGACAATCTAGGAAAGTTACTTTTAAAATATCTTCAAACTGGGTCTTGGAAAAATATCAAGATGAATGGATAGAAATGTTATCAGCATAAATACAGAATACATTATGCTTTTTTTTTTGAGTACCTACTATGTGTCTGTCTGGCACTACAATAGAAGCAAAGGTTAGAATTTATATTTCAGTCGCCTCTAATAAGTCTTCGAAAAGAAGAGGCAGACAGTTTTTAAAAATAGAGCAATATCTCGTGATAAATGCTGGGACGGAAGTGACAGTACTATGAAGAGACTGAATTTATACAATCAGTGAAGACAAGCCTTCACTCTTATAAACACATGTATGCACCACACACACACACACACACACACACCCCATACTCAAAATCTTTAGATGCGAGAGAACAGAACAGGTATAATTAAATAGCCTCAACTTAGCAATAGGCAAATATGGAATGATTTATTTTTTCTAATAACTGATATTATATTTGCTTCTTGAATTCTCAGCATCTGGTGAATCGGTTATAGGAAAGAAAACTTAATCTTGTCAAATACAAGTATCTCAGGTTTATCTCATAATACTTTTTTGTCATAATAAAAAAAAATTTTTTTGGTCATTTTCTGTTTTGAAATGTGGTCACAGTGGATTGGCCAGTTCAGGCTAGAAACCTCTTGGGTAGCCTGTGTTCTCCCTCCCTCACTGCTCTCCCCTGTGCTTCCCTTCTGCCTGCACCCAGTACAGAAGAGCCAGATGTGTTTGTGTGAGTAGTGGGAGGGGGGATCTATTTACTTCAGGGTCAACAGATGTTGATTTGCATTTACAGGCCTCATTATTCTCAGCTGCTTTTTTCTCTAATGCATGTTGGGTATTGGTGCCCTCTATGTTGTAGGCCTCCAAAAGCAGCTCTCAAAGGAGCTGCTTTGCTGGACGTGGAAGGGGAGACAGGAAACATTTGTTCCAGTCTCTGACACAGGTGGTCCGGCCGAAGAACAGTCATTTCCTCCCTGGAGCCCTGAGCAATGTGTTCACTCTATAGCTCCTGCCCTACTGCACAGCCTTCCAAGGATCTGGCAAGATGGTCTCTTTTTCACACACTGGAAACTCAGGTATCTTTGCAGCCTCACCACTTCCACCAAACAGGACTACTGCAATCTGACCTTTCTGTACCCAGCACATAACAATCTTGCCCTATTTTATTCCGCCTGCAAGGCTGTTAGTGTGGGTTCTGGCTCACCAAACCTCAGAAAAGGTAAACACTCAACTCTAAATTAGAAGAGAGAGTGCAGATTAGGGAAGCGAACATTTGAGGGATGGGGGAATCAAAGATCACCCTCTTTAGATTCTGTTCTCCCCAGCAATTTAATTCTTTCCCAGCCCTCCTCTAAGATTTGGTGGCTAGAGGTTAAGGGTAGAAACTGAAGCTCACATACATATCTTAATACTGAAAAGTAATAAATCAGGACATCAGAATTGTTAAACAAAATATGCCCCATGCACCAAACTTGGAAATATGATTACATGATGTCTTGAAAGGCCATTTTTAAGTCTAGCATTCTCAGAGTTTCCACCAAAACATGGTAGCTGGAAGAGGGGTGCCCAGTCCCCCTATCTCAGAACTGTGCAAGAGGGGATCTGGGGGCCTGGGCAACCTGAATCCTTCTCTTCTCACAACTCAGCTCCATCCATCCTGGCAAGTAGTCTGGTACACCCCTAAGTGGACCACTCAGTTCCCAAGTCCAAAAACTGCCCATCCTTTACCCTCCCCTGCTCCCAAACAGCCACCTCTAGGAGTGATTGATATTTAGGCAGTCAGAATCCTGTAAGGGATCCCTACAGGTCCTTGAAGGTTCAAGGGTGTTCAAGCAGAAAATTCCAAGAGTGGGGAAGAGTACAAGCTCTAGGAACTTCTCACCACCGCCATCTATCCCCCCCATAACATGAGCAGAGTCTATTTGGAAAGTAATACACAAAACAAAAATAAAAACTTCTAAAATTAGATTTTGATGAAAAACTTGGTTTGAATAAATACTATGAGAGAAATTACAAATTCTCTTTATAAGAGCAATAATCAGAGGAGCAAATCTTATTTTTTTTTAATGTATGCTTTCTTTTTAAATTTTTATTTATTTATTTTTCGCTGTGTTGGTCTTCATTGCTGCGCGCGGGCTTTTCTTTAATTGCGGCGAGCGGGGGCTACTCTCCTTTGTAGTGCACGGGCTTCTCATTGTGGTGGCTTCTCTTGCTGTGGAGCACAGGCTCTAGGCACGTGGGCTTCAGTAGTTGTGGCTCGCGGGCTCTAGAGCGCAGGCTCAGTAGCTGTGGCACACAGGCTTAGTTGCTCCGCGACATGTGGGATCTTCCTGGAGCAGGGCTCGAACCCTTGGTCCCTGCGTTTGCAGGCGGACTCTTAACCACTGCACCACCAGGGAACCCCAAGAGGAGTAAATCTTAACATCACAGCTTATCTCATATTAAAAGCAAGAAGGAGAGAAAACAGACATAATATGAAGAACAGGTAAAAGAATATGACTATGTAAGATATAAATGTTTTTATAATTTTATATGTAATATGTAATTTTATAAAAATTTTAATTTTACTGTGAGTAATTTCAAACAAATACAACTGACAACCTGGAAGACAGGACTAATTTTCTAGGAAAACATCCATAGCTAAAATTGGGGGGCTTCCCTGGTGGCACAGTGGTTGAGAGTCTGCCTGCCAATGCAGGGGACACGGGTTCGAGCCCTGGTATGGGAAGATCCCACATGACGTGGAGCAACTAGGCCCGTGAGCCACAACTACTGAGCCTGCGTGTCTGGAGCCTGTGCTCCGCAACAAGAGAGGCCGCGACAGTGAGAGGCCCGCACACCGCGAAGAAGAGTGGCCCCCGCTTGCTGCAACTAGAGAAAGCCCTCACACAGAAATGAAGACCCAACACAGACAAAAATAAAATAAATAAATAAATAAATTTTTTTTAAAAAGCAACGGTTAAAATCAAAGAAACAGATCAAACATGGAGTCCAATTTAAAAAAATAAATAAATAAAATAAAATTGGTTTCAGGAGAATTATATAAATGGAATAAAATAATAACCAATGAGGAAATTGGATTACTTTTAAAGAAGACATCAAGACATGCTATCAGACTTCAGGTCCTAATAAGTCTTGTATTAGAAAACTTATTTTCAAGAATAGAAAATATGGGAAAAATCAACTAATTTGACCAAGCCAGCTTAATCCTGACACCAAAGCCAGAAAAGGATTAAAAAAGAAAATAGGCCATTCTCACCTATTATAAAAAGATGATATACGTATATAAAATAAAGTATTAACAAAAAATCAGTAGTATATTAAAAGAACATATTATGACCAGATAGAGATTTTAAAAGAAATACCAGGATGGATGATTCAACATTTAATAATATATTAACATAATTCACTTCATTAATTGATTTAAGTAAAAAAAACCTATCATAACCTCTGAAGTTGCTGAAAAACATTTATGTAACTCAAAGCCTGTTCTTGATTAAAAATTCTTAACAGGGGCTTCCCTGGTGGCACAGTGGTTGAGGGTCCGCCTGCCGATGCAGGGGACACGGGTTCGTGCCCCGGTCCGGGAGGATCCCACATGCTGCGGAGCGGCTGGGCCCGTGAGCCGTGGCCGCTGATCCTGCGCGTCCTGAGCCTGTGCTCTGCAACGGGAGAGGCCACAGCAGTGAGAGGCCCGCGTACCGCAAAAAAATAAAAAAATAACATACTAGAAATAAGACAAAACTACGTAAATTGATAAACGGTATCCATATAAAGGTAAAGTAAACAAACTAAATGTTGAGGAAAAAGTCAGCATTTCTATTAATGTTCAAAACAGCACAAGATATCCCTATTCCATCAGATATTCAACATTTTAATAAATATCTAGATTAATAATAATGTAAGAAAAAGAAATTAGTTGTAAATATTTGAAAGGAAGAAACAAAACACTATTTTTGTCTCTTAGAATGTCCGAGACAACTGACAAACTACTGAACAACAACCAAAAAAATTCAGCAAAATATCCTGATTCAAGATCAACATACAAATATTATATTTCCTATTACACTGAAAAGGAATTAGATGATATTATAAAGATCCCATTTATATCAACACCAAATTAAAAAATACCTGGGGATAAATTTAACAATTAAGGAGCATGACAAAATTATGTAAAGGACATAAAAGCAGAAATGATTTAATGAAGCCCTACTAAAGAACTAAATGGGAAGATTCAATATTATACAGATGTCTAATAAATTATTAAATACCCAACTATGTCTATCAAAATCCCAAGAGTTTTCTATGAAATATGACAAATACTAAAATTTAAAATTTTATTTTAAATATATAAAAGAAACAATATAAAATCTAAAACCAGACAAGATTTCCTAGGTCCAAATTATAGATCTGCTACTTACTACATGGAAGGTCCTAGGTAAATTCCTTAACTTCTCTGTGGCTCAGTTTCTTCATATAAAAAAAGGGATAATAAGAATAGAGTACCTGCCTAATAGGGAAATCAAGACATAAAAAAGTTCATATTCATAAAGCATTTAGACTAGTGCTTAACACATGGTAAGCCCTATATAGGTGGTTATTAGATAAATGGATGGAAGAACATATGGATTGATAGATGATAAATTATGAAGATAGATCAACAGATTTTTCTCAGGAGAGAAAATACCTGGAAAACTCCTGAAATTCCTCAGGAACACAGTTCATTGTCTACTTGGTCTACCCCTGTATTTTTAATGCTTGATGATGAATGATGTTCAGGATGTAGTTTGTAAATATGACATAGATGAATGCATACATTAAAATATTGTAATATATATTCACATGTACATATAATGTATGCATGCATATACATATATTTATATAATTTTATATGCTATAGGAATCAAAATGTGTTATTGGCCCAGGAATAGAAATAAAATTAGCAATGGAAGAAAATTAAGATCGTCCAGGGAAACACATACACCTATATGGGATCCATAACAAAATGGGCAAGACAGGGCTTCCCTGGTGACGCAGTGGTTGAGAGTCCGCCTGCCGATGCAGGGGACACGGGTTCATGCCCCGGTCTGGGAAGATCCCACATGCTGCAGAGCGGCTGGGCCCGTGAGCCATGGCCGCTGAGCCTGTGCGTCTGGAGCCTGTGCTCCGCAACGGGAGAGGCCACAACAGTGAGAGGCCCCTGTACCAAAAAATAAAAATTAAAAAATAAAAATAAAGAAAACAAAATGGGCAAGACATAATCACAGAAGAGGAGATACAAATGTTCAATCACAAATGTTTAATAAGAAAATATGTGACACCTCACTTATGATCTGGAAAAAAGAAAGAAAACAAAGAGATATATCTATTTTTCCTATCAAATATGCAAAACTTCGAAAATATTACACAATATGCAGTGTTGATGAGGATCTGTGGGCCAGCATCTATGAAGCAGATTGCCTATAAAGACAATCTGGCAATACTTTTGATAAGACCTGGTCACATACTGCCCCAGCTGCACAAAGAGCTATGTCAGAAATGTTTACTTGGACTTCGTTGTATTCATTGAAAACCTGGAAGCTATCTGTGTCCATCCAGAGGGGGAATAGTTCAACTCACTGCTAGAGGGTCACACAAAGGAATCTATGCAGATGTTTAAAAAGGTAAAGTTGATCTATATATAACCCTCGCCAAGTCATAAATAAATTAAAATCATAATACAGTATGTAGAAGTTGCATCCATTTGAATAAACTATACACACACACACATATGTGTACAGATTCAGAGAAAATGTCTGGAGGGCTACATACAAAACATAAGATTGCTTATCTCTGGGAAGGGACTAGGGTGAGAAAAAGACATGTATTTAGACGAACAGAAGAATTTATTTTGTTTGAATTTTTTAGAAACAGAATGTACTCGTTTATTTCTTGTATGATTGAAAATAAACTAATCAGCAAGAAAATAATGTAATAATCTAAATGCTATGAAAACACAGATGACAGAATGATTAATACTTCCTGGGTTGGAGGTGGAATAGGACACACATTTTCTCTGCTTCTCTGTGAGTAACGTAACACACAACTGAGGGAGCACAAATAAAGTAATGAAAATGTTACTTCTTTCAGCATCAAAGCATGTAACTCTACCACAGAGCTGTAAGGTTACATGCCCTGAGGGCATGGGCGAGGCTTTCACATTGACAAAGCAACAATGCTTAGCAATGCCTTGTGCACTGTGAACACGTGTTCCATAGTGTAAGACAAAGTCCAAGCAAAGGCTAGATGGATGGAGGGATGACAGTCCACTCTTACACAAGCAACTCAATTGACATCAATCTTAAATTTAATTGCTAAGGATTAAAAGGGAGAATGTAGATAACGAATATGATTTAAATGTATGTATTTACATTTCAATGTAATGCCTAGATTCAACTTATTTTACATTTTTGGTAATAGTTATATGCTAAGGAACAACATACTATCCACTCTCAGCTCCCCTTGCAGTGAACTGTGATTTCCAAAAATGGGCAGAACCACATCTCCCACTCTGTGTATTCTTCTGCATTGGTACTTGCCACTCATCACACATCAAGATGTGGAACCTCTTTCTCCTCTCCCTTGAATATGGGCTGCCTCTGTGACTCTTGGAACTATTTAATATACTGGAAGGTGTGCCAGTTCTGGACAAAGGCCTTAGCTTCCACTTCTTACTTCTTGAAAGTACTGTGCAAGAACTGCATCTTTCCTGAGACCACCATGCTGTGGGGATCCCAAGCCAAGCGGCCAGACCCGGGAGGATGAGATGCCATATGGAGAGCGAGGCCAAGCAGCACTGAGGAGGCTGAATATCTAACTGAAGGAGCCTTCTTGGACGGACTCCTCCAGCCCCAGCCACCCCAGCTGAGGCCACACATCAGAGACTAACCCCTTAGCCATGCTTTTCCTGAATTTCTGACCCACAAACTCGTGAGCATGTCGTTAAAATAAAATGGTCATTTTTAACTACAAAGTTTTGAGGTAGCTTGTTTGCAGCAACAGATACCTGGAACATCCCTGATTCACATGGCTGTTACCAGGACAACTATCTTTAGGAAGATGAGAGCACACATTTCTATCTGGGATTTCTGAAGTAAAATACATAAGTAAATGAGTTTTTTTTTTGTTTGTTTGTTTTTTGTCAGAAAAGTACCAAGTCCAAAGGTCAGGGTCTAAAAAACGTATACCATATGTATACATCTCATAGGATGAAAAATTACAATTTCTAATTTAGAATTCATAGCATGATGGAGGCAATAGGAAGGGAGAAAGACAATCCTACATGTGTTCACTGGCTTCTAAAAGCAGATCCAGTAGGATTTTTTTACAGCTCATTTAACAAATCAAGGAAGTGAATATGACATCACTTTCCTTAGAACCTTAAAAAGCCAAACTCACAGAAACAGACTAGAATGGTGGTTACCAGGGGCTGGGGTTGGTGGGAGAAAAGAGGAGATGTTGGTCAAAGAGTACAAACTTCCAGATATAAGATGAATAATTTCTGAGGATCTAATGCTTAGCATAGACACTATGGTTAACAATACTGTATACATACTTGAAAGTTGCTAAGTGAGTAGATCTTAAATGTTCTCAACAAACACATACAAATGGCAATTATGTGACTTGATGGACATGTTAGCTAGTGCTAAGGATGGTAATCTTTTTGCAATAGATACGTATGTCAAATCAACAGAATGAATAAACTTACTGAATGTTATATGTCAATTATATCTCAATAAAGCTGGTGAGGGGAAGGAAGTATCAATCTCCACAATTTATAGATGAAGAAACCAAGGCTCAAAATCTTAAATAACTTGATTAAAATCACACAATTAATGGCAAATTTTATTACAATCAAAATTTTTTAAATAATTAAAAATTCCAATCCAGGTTTGGCTGATTCAGACCCTCTGCTTTTTTCCAGTAAAGATTCTCAATCTTTAGCATTCATCAGAATCACACAGTAGACTTGTTAAAACACAGACTATACTGGGCCCCACCCCCCAGAGGTTTTAATTTAGCAGGTCTGGAGTACAGTCCTGAGTGTGCACTTTAAATAAACCTCCAGGTGAAGATACAAAGGTTCCACTCTGTGGAGCCGTGCACCAGACCATGCTGCCTCTCCTTATCTGACAATGACTTTCTCTGAGCAGGAACTTGAAGGAAATATAAAACACGTTTTGCTTCTGCTCTCTAAGAGAGTGCTTCTTGTGGGATAGATTCGTACAAAGCAAACTCCTTGTACGCCAACAGGACCAAAAATTACCAGCTAATGCTAGTACCTAATTAATACCAAATTTGCTGAATGATGTCCAATTTCATCACAGACCTTACGAACAAAGAACAGCTGCCTGAAACTGACACAGTTAAATTTGTTTCCCTTCTGATTTTTCCCCTGCATCCTGCTAACTGGCAAAATGTCATCACAGAGGATGTGAAAAGTGATGCGTCAATATTGTTATCTGAAGTTTTACACCATATGGCTTAATAAATGAATATAAAAATAAAGCAAATTGAGATATAAGTGTGAAGTGCAAAGGAGTCTTCATCCATCCATTCACTCATTCACTTAGCAAACAGTCAATGCTAAAGCCCAGCGACGGTGTCTTTGGAAGCATAGAGGTGAAGCCAACTCAGAAGCTGTCCCTGTCCTCAAAGCATTTACATTGTAATATGACAGACTGAGATGGCCAGACATAACTACTGTAAATCATGGAACTGTATCCACAGAACCAGAGTATCAAATTTTTTTATTTATAGTATTTACTGTATGAAGTATACAGGGAAGAGAAAATAAACCTTATCCTCTTCTTAGAGGATAAAGTCAAACTTTCAGTTCTTCATTATCCATGCTGTGTATTTAAATTATCCATGTTAATTCACCAATGGATAATTCGCCACCACATTTCCAAACTCAAGTCATGCCTCCTTCATTACAGCATTCCGAATAGAGTTTAAAGAGTTGAAATTCTAGTTCTAGTTTATTAAGCAGGACAGTAGTGTTAGTTTAGCAGGAGCAGGTAAGCCAGTGGTGAGCTCCTGTGGGCCCCACTAGCATTGCCAGAAAACCCAAGATTGAATTTTGAATACCAAGTTGTGGTCGTGCAAATCAGAAGGATCCAGACGAGGATAACGTTAGAGGCAACTCCGTTGATTAGGAGTCGTTAGAGATTCTTCTCTGAAGCCAGGAATTAGCAGAGGGTGTCACTGCCCTGAGATAGGAAGTGTTGTGCTCCATCAAGTCTGAAATCAGGTGATGGGGGATGTTCCTGTGAGTTACCTTCCCTGCCCTGCTTTGCTCAAGCAAAGAAGAGATCCAGCAACCATGGCAAAGGAAGATCTGGGCTGCAAGGAGGGTATGAAGTGAAACTTATACATCTGTATATCCTCAAAGCCTAGTATAATGCTTGATACCAAACTAGTTTGTTCTAATCACTGAAACATTCACTCACTGCACTGAATGAAATACACTACTTCTAGTCCCATTACTTCTACTACCCTGCTGGATAACATTAAGTCAATCATTTAATTTTCTGAGTTTCAGTTTTCACTTCTGAAGATGAGCATTATGATGACAAACATTTCATGTGACTCCTTTAAAGAAGAAATCAGAAAATTCAAACAAACATTGTAAATTATAATGTGCCATACAGATGTAAGAGTGGAAGGGTTAAAAAAAAAAGTTGCTTTTAAGTTACTTCCTAAAAAGGCTTAGATACGAATATGTTTACTAGCTAAAGAAATATCTATGAGAATTTGTTCAAGTTATAGTCATCTATGCAGTTACATAAGTAAAGTCTTAAATAAGAATATCCACACTTCTTCCTGCTCATCCACCCCAGAACTCACTAAAACTATTCTAATTTTGAATTAAAACACATCACAGCAAGAAAAATTTTTAAGGAAAAACACGAAGCGTGATCATGAATGAAGATGTGCTCCAACATATCACAAAACAAAGAAATTAGAGTAATTATTAGAGGGTAATATAGGCACAAGAAAATGCAGAGATATAAATGTAATCTGCTGGATAATGTAGAAACAAATCCTTCCATATACACTAATGTAGTGTATGAAATTGAGAATTCTAAATCAATAAGAAAAGAAAGGAGTACTCAAAAAATAGTGATGTGGAAATGAGGTATTCATTGATTTAGGGAAAAAAATGAATAAAGTTACACATATACATTGAATTTACACACACCTACAAACAAATGTACAAGAACTCTACACAGTTTACGCCATAAAAAGTAAAATTATGAAATTACCAAAAGAGAATAGTGGAAACTATTTATAATATTGGATTGGGAAAGTTCTTCTAAGCAAGACACAACCAAGAAGGCAGAATTGAAAAGACTCAATTCATGTGAAGACAAAACAAAACAAAACAACCCAAACAAACAAACAAAAAACCCTTCTGTAAATCAAAGAAACAATCACTGAAATTAAACGAAAAGTGGAAGTCTTTGACCCAGCAAATACAGTTCCAAGAATTTTTCTGAAGAAAATTTCATATATGAACACACATATAAATATGTACAAGAATGAATGAGGAAATACATGATTTCATATACTGGGAAGTCTCGGGGGAGGGTCTGTTTCATGGTTAGTTGCATCAGCAGCACAGTGATGACACAATGCAGTTCAGTTTCTCCATTTCCCTACTGTGACATCTACAGTACTGCTTTACTGTAAGGTTGGGTCTCCTTATGATCATCAGATGGCTTCCAGAAATGACTGTGAAACATTCTTCCTTATTCATTTTTAATGGAAGAGAAAGTAACTAGATTCTCCATCCCAGAACCCCTGAGCAGAATTTTCCTTGTTTCTCTTTGGCCCCAATGGCTTTCCTTTGCCCATTCCTGCAAAACCCATGGCAAAAGGACAGAAATGCTCTTCCATTATTCAGGCCCACTCCTGAAGGTTAGGGGACATCAGGTTCCTCAGAGGTCCATGACTGCACAGGGGAGTGGTAGACAACAGATTAAAATAAGACTTCTTAGAAAGGACAAAAGGGGGAAGAGAATGCAGGACAATGTCTATTAACACTACAATCACGAAATGTCCACCAGCAGGGTAATGTCTAAAGTATAGGCCATCCAAGGGGAGTCTGGGGGAGAATGGATACATGTATATGTATGGCTAAGTCACTTTTCTTTGCACCTGAAACTATCACAACACTGTTAATCGGCTATACTCCAAAATAAAATAAAAAGTTAAAAAAATAAAACAAAATAAAGTATAGGCCATCCATTTTACAGAATATAAAAACCTGCCAAAAATTTGGTGGAGACCTAAATGAAATAAAATAAAAAGTTATATAAAATATAATCAGTATTATTTCTCTAATGACTATGAAAGTCAGCAATAAAAATATGTATACATATATATTTTGTGTAGGTGCATAAAGGGGGACTTGAGAGGAAACATTAAACAAATGTTTATGAACCATTATTTTCATTATCAGACCCCTAAGGAGCCTCTTAAGATATATATTTCCTAATCACTCCCTCGTAAAACCCCCACCATGAAATTTTAATACCTCAGATATATTGTATATCTGTTTACATATTGTATGACTATATGTTATACATAAAATGAGTAGAAATTTTTCACTCCTTCCAAAAACAAATCTTTGCCCCCTTGGAAGCGATATCACCTCCTTTGGATATTCACCCAGTAAATTACTGAACAGTTCCAACTTTGCTTGGAACAGGAAACAAAAGAGTGAAAAGAGAATGTCATGTTTGCCCAGTATTTTTCAGTATTACAAGGAAATTCACATGTTTTATTCATAATTTTTTAATTAGAAAACAAAATAACAATGGCTTATAAACATGTTTTTTTCCTGAATTGGCCACTCTGCAAAAATTCTATTTGCTTCCTGGAGATCTGAATAAACAAAGATTTGTCATACACACACCTCCCTCTCCCCCAAACCGTGAACTCATGGTCCACACAGAAATGAATAAAGGCAGAACTTGCACAACACAGTCACAATAGAATGTGGCCATTCTAACATAGCATTTAGAGATGGTGTGATGGTCAAAACATTTGCCAGGGCTATAGAATCTTCTGCTTTAGTATGTGTCAGAGTACCTAACAAACCCTCAGTTATAACAGTGTAAACAGCTCTTAGTCATTGACTACTCCAATCCAGAAACACTGCCCTATGAGACTAAGGCCAAGTATGTCAATAGTTTGGCCAAGTATGTCAATAGTTTCCTCAATTATTTAGGATTAGAAATGTTAAGGTTCACAATTATTTTCCCCCTAAACTTTCATAAGAAAAAATCAGAGAAAGGAGAACACATATTTATCTGTAAAGCCATCAAAGGTTCAGCAGGTCACATACATATTGTGTTTAGTTATCACATCTACTCCACGAAATAGATATTCTCATCCCCATTTGACTGTGGGAAGTAAGGCACAAAGAAGTTGAATGATTCACTGAGTGATGCTAACTTAATTTCCTCCCATCCATCTATTCTACAAAGATTTGCAGAGCACTGGCTACACGCCAGGAACCACATAGGTGCTGGGGATAAAGTAACAAAAAGACAGATGAGGTCCCTGCCATTATAAACCTTACATTCTAGTAGAGGCAAAGGTCAAACAAAATACATAAGTAATATTTCAGATAACGATAAGTACTATAAAGTAAATAAAGCAGGGTAATTGTATAGAAAGTACATCTGTGTGTGAGTGGGAGTAGGAGAATGGACTATCTTAAATGGGAGCAGGGTCCTGAAAGATGTGCGGGAAGGGTCCTCCAGGCAGAAACAGTAGAATGTATAAAGGCTTTCGAGGGAATAACGTTGTATTAGGTAGGGAAATACCAGCTGCTACAATGAATAAACCCTAGAACTTCAGTAATTTAACAAAGGAAGTTTCACTCAGTTAGATGCAGGTGTTCCTGGTTGATAGCTTTTTTCCACATGGTGATTCAGGGACCCAGGCTCCTTCCACCTTGCAATTTTGCAACTGCCTAGGGCTACAGAGTGCTTTGTGTCTGGAGAGTGGAGGCAGCACACTTGTTTCCTAAAAACACCATCCAAGAAATACCATATCATTGGTAAAAATTAATCTCATGGGTGTAAAGCAACCTGGACATCACAGACCCAGAAGCAATCCCATGATTATGGAAGGGCAGGCATGTATGCTGCTGTTATCTATCTCTGGCTCAGAAATGGATGTTTTAAGGAAGAGTAAGAGGTTAGTGTGGCTTGAGCATTGTGAGTCTGCAGAAGAGTGGTAGGAGAGAATTCAGGGAAAAAGACAAGCATGAGATAACTTAGGGCCTGATAGGGGATGGTAAGGTGTTTAGTAGTATGTTAAATGTGATAGGAAGACATTTGAGGTTTTGAGCAAGAGACGTGATCTCATTCACGTTTCTAAAAGATTTATCTGGCTTCTACCTGGAGAATATAATCTATGTAGGGGAAAGAGATAATAGTTACAAAATGTGTGCAGTATTTCAGGACCAGCCATGGGGGAGTTAAGAAGTAGTCAACATGCAGGCTATATTTTGAAAGTAGAGTTATAAGATGTACTGATGTGAATGGTGAGTGAATAAGAGGAATCAGGATGGATAGTGTATTTTTAGCAATGGTCCAGTTACTATGGCTGTGTAGGGGAGCAAAATTTGCCACCCAAAATGTCTCTTTGGCAAGCAGATTAATTTGAGCTGAAAACAATCAAGGCCCAAAAGACTCAGAAGAAACTTTGACCTTCCCCCTATCTGCCTAAAAGAATTTACATAGAGGGCCTGTTCCTAGAATAGAGCTATCACCAGAGACATCTGCAAAGAATATGGGTTAAGTATAGTGGGGGAAACTCAGCAGGGCCTAGATATGAGAGTCCACTCTGTGTCTCACTGTCTCTACATGGTCCAACAAATACTTATTTACCAAACATTCACTTTTCAATTTCCATGTGAATTCCTTCCCCCTCTTTGAAGTCCCAAAAACCGCTACCCAACATCCTCTTTTCCCTTTAACTGAAGATGACATTTAAGGTGAGGGTTTCAGCCATTTTGGCGAGTTACTAAATTCTCCTGGGTCTCTCCCATGTATACATGTTATTAAACTTTTGTTTGATTTTCTCCTGTTAATCTGTCTCATGTCAATTTAATTCTTAGACCAGCCAGAAGAACCAAGATGGGCAGAAGAAAATTTCTTCCTCCCTGAGAACTGCATAAAAATTACCCAAAGTTTAGTGGTATTCTCTGCCCCAGAGCATCTAGGCCCTCAGCTACATGACTCAAAAGCTGGGGGTAGGAAGGAACTGAAGTCTTGTTCATTCGTATCTATGGCAGTGGATTCTGGCTTGAGTTGGGAACCTCACTGCTTCTCCATGTCAGCCTCTCTGTATGGTCCCTCCCTGTGGACTAGTTTGAGCTTCCTTGCCTCATGGTGCATGGCTTGCCCTAGAGCAAGCATTCCCAAAGAGAGAGAGCCAGATGGAAGCTGTTTTGCCTTTTATCATCAAACATCATGTCCACTGTACTCCATTTGTGAGGATAGTCACAAGTCCCCACCAAGTTTTAAGGAGAGAGAATACAGGCTCCACTTCTCATGGGAGGAGAGCAAAATTCACATTGTAAGAAAAGCATGTGGAATGAAAAATCTTCGTTGTGGTCACTTAGAGAAATACAATCCACCACATCTAAGCAACAGGATAAAGAGTAGTCATTAATTAAGATGGGGAAGACTGGGTGATGATCAGATTTTGGAGGGCAAAGGACTCAAAATTCTATTATGGATATATAAAGCTTAAAAGGTGCCTATTAGACATCTAACTGAAGATATCGATAAGCCATTAGACGAATGAGCCTGAAGTTTACTGGAGAAGTGAGAGCCAGAAAAACATATTTTGATATTGTCAGCATGAAGAGGATATTAAAGTCATGAATCTCTTGAGACGGCCCACAGGAAAGTTTAGCTGGAAAGGAGGAAGAGAACTTAGTACTGAGCTCAAGAGCACTCAACTCCCCAAAAGTATCAACTTTCATTTTGTGATTTTGATGTTTCAGCCTATTCTTCAGTTACCAAGTAGGTATTTAAATATATTTAAAGAACAAGCCACTGGCAATGAAACATAGCTAAAATGACTTTTAAACGTATTTTGCCAACAGGTCAAGATCTGTAGGATCTATACTGAATTCTTACAGCCTAATCAGTTCTCATCAGACTCATTAACAAAACAATGAAACTCAGGAATAAAATAAATGGCCACCATTGTTTCCGTAGAAGCCATCCACAACTCATCCTTCCCAGAGAAACAACAGTTCTTCCGGCTTGATGGCCTTCAAACTAGGACATTGGCTTCTTCTGTCTTTACAGCAACTTCCAGCCTTCAGACGAACTGGGACGCTGGCTCTGATGATTTTGGACTTGCCAGCCTCCAAAATCATGTGAGCCAATTTCTTATAATAAATCAAGTTCTGGATGAATGGATAGATAGACAGGGAGATAGGGAGATAGATAGACAAATAGGTAGTAAAAAGGTATCCTATTGTTCTATTTCTCTAGAAAATCCTAATATAGATTTTAGTTATATTTTTTATGAGCACAACCCATACTAGTTCAGGAATCTGAATCCTTATATAAATAACATGTGAAATTAGACAAAGCCAATCAATACCATACAAAAACCCGGGTGAAAGTTAGGCGCTTTAGGGAACTATTATTGGTTTTAGCACAGGAGTGGATGGTGTGATACTGTTGGGCAAAGTGATATACACATATTTGCTTTTTTTAAAAAATATTTATTTATTTATTTAGCTGCACCAGGCCTTAGTTGTGGCATGTGGGATCTTTAGTTGCAGCATGCGAACACTTAGTTGCAGCATACACATATTTGCTTTTGAAATGGCCTTTCCCCCTTTCCTGGATGTTGATTTTTAACAACCTACCTCGAACAAATGCCTGCAATGTCTACACCCTTTTGAGAATGCCCTTATTCACACTTCTCCTTCTGTGAATGCAGATCTTTTTATTTTTTATTCTCAGGGTTCAAAATGGTTGCTTTAGCAGTAGATTAATTTGGAGCTGATCCCAAGACACAGCAGGAAATTGTGGAGTTCAAAAGAAAAAAAAAACAAGAGAAAGTGCTTAAGCTTAGCTTGTTTTCTTGTGATTTCTTCTTTACTCTGATAGACTCCAGGGAATTTGTTTTGGCAAATGGGTATGTTAATCTAATGGCTGAATCACTTGAGGGTGGTTTTTACAAGTACCCATTGTATGCATATAATCAAAGGAAGAAAACACTTAAATTACATAAGATAAAAAGAAATAGGACATTAGGCATAGAGTATAAATTTTCCTAAGTGTCACGCCTGCCAGTATTCAAAGGGCTTAAGATAATAAACAAAAAGAAAATGTCTGTCAGCCACAGCATAGAAAAATAGTCAGACATTAGCAGCAAATAATTCCCATCCATAACTTGGCTGCTTCCTAAATTAACTCTGCTCCTACGACTTCAGCTCTTCTCAACCCCCTCATTCCACACTGAATATTTATCTAAAATGTTCCATGCTACATCTTTTTAAAAATGTATTTAAAGAGATAGGAATGCACTGACTCTTCTGTATTTGCTTTATTATTTTAAAAGATGTGAAAGAGGAAAGAAATATATTGATTTAGGATTTCACAATTTTCAGGTTGATCTGAAAACACATCAAAGAATTATCCAATTTCAAGTCTAATTCAATATATCCGACTTCCCAGATATTCAGACTAAAAAGTTGAGGGCTTCCCTGGTGGCGCAGTGGTTGGGAGTCTGCCTGCCGATGCAGGGGACACGGGTTCGTGTCCCGGTCCAGGAAGATCCCACATGACGCGGAGCGGCTGGGCCCGTGAGCCATGGCCACTGAGTCTGCGCGTCTGGAGCCTGTGCTCCGCAACGGGAGAGGCCACAACAGTGAGAGGCCCGCGTACCACAAAAAAAAAAAAAAAAGTTGAAAAGCACTTTGTAGTTTTACCAAAAATGTTAAGGTTTTAATGAGTCAGTCTCTTCCTGCTTAGACAACATAAGCCACAAAGACAGGAAGAAAAACTTTCTGCTTCCGTTTTAGAAAAATCAAAGAAATTTAAAATTTGAGACCATTAACAGAATAGAAAACTCTGGTAACATGTTTTACTCCCAGAGCCTCACAACCACTAGAGCAGAATGAAACTGTGCCATTTTATGTTTGTTATAAACTGTGTCATAATATCAGAAAGGCAATGACTCATATTCTGGGAAGCAGGGCAATGAACTCTATGGCACTGACTATTTAAATGTTCTGTAACTTGATACTTTATCAATCCCCTATTTTCTTGAGTTACAAACCAACACAGAAAAAGAGATGGACTTGGTGATTCATATGAATGTATCAGGATGAATAGAAAGGTACAGATTAAAGTCTATTTTGACCCCCAGGTATTGCTGAATAGACAGCAGTTACAGGAAAGACAGAACTCTGTTGAGACCCAGGTTGTGAGGCTTCATCCCCTCAAAGGCAATAGCCATTAAAAAAATTGGAGAAGGACTGAGAGGCCAATGGAAACTACCTCTGGGAGGCATATACCTCTCCCTAAGTTTCCCACCCCAAGGAAAGTGATGGGATGCTCAAGACACAGACTTGTAAAGTTTAGAAGGGTCTTCAAGAAGAGAGATCAATGCCTAGTTCTGTTGTGGACATACATTTAGCCACAGGCTTGCAGATTTCCCCCATTGGTCCTAGATTTAAAAGGGAGCATTGGAGAGAGACTGCCTGGCAGTGCAGCTAGGAGGAGAAAAGAAAATAAGTGTGAGTCCATAAATCCCATACCCAGGTCCCCAAATCAGGGCTACAAAGAGCAGATGAAATTGCAGGTGACTAACTTGCTGAAGTTTTTGCCCATGGGGCTAAAGAGGCAAGCCAATCAGAGAAACACCAGTCTGGCCACCAGCCAGAAGTTACAACCAAGTGTCCACTGACACCAGCTAAACCCCTCAGGACTGAACCCCTCATCAGTGGGACCAACTGAGGTGCTGACTTCTGAGGCTAAGTCCACAACTTAGATATCAGTGATCTGAAACAAACCTTGAATGAGCAGTCACAGAAAGAGATACCTGTTTTCTTCGACCTCCTCCTGACTCTATCCATAGAATTAAAATGGGGGGGGTCTCCTTCCCTCCCAATCTCTAGGTGTCTCCCTAGGTATCTGTGCCTGTGTTTCTCTCTCTCTCCCCCACCTCCATCCCACCACACACACACACACACACACACACACACACACACACTACACTACACCAAGTGATATTACCACAAATTTAGCTAGCTGAGGGAAAGGGGAAGGAAGACCTCAACTATGGGTTTAAGTTTGAAGGGCCAGGACTAAAGCATAACAACTGGCATGCCTCTTTCTAAATAACAAATGCAAATTAAAAGTTATGAAGTCTGTCTGAAATGCCTCGAGAAGATTTTACTGCCCAGATTCAGGGAGGTAAAGTGTCAACCATAGAAGGAAACAGATCCACATCATGCTTGTAACGTGAAAATTAATAAAGGGAAATCTCATTTACAATGGAGTCAGGAAGCCCTTAAGGGGGCGCTCTCTCATGCTACCACTACTTGCTGTCTGCTAACCCCCAACAGAAAGAGATAAAGCTTGCATTTCCAAGAGGAAGGTTACTACTGTACTACCCCAGCAGGAGAAAGGAAGGTTTTCTCATCGCCCAGCAACAGCCCCAGCCAATGAGAAATTACCACCACTCATCCAATGAGAAACCATCACCACCCTTGAGCTCTTAGTTTCCTCCAAGGGGCTTTTGTTCAAAGCAGCCCTTTCCACCTTCCTCCATTTTCTCTATAAAGTAATGTTGCTCTCCTTTATTTACCAGAACTACCTATGGTTTTACCATAGCTTGCATGTCCCAAATTGCAATTCCTCTACTATTCCCAAATAAATCCATTTTGCTGGTAAAATAACAGGCTGTTTTATGTTAAAGGTCAACATATCCCCAACAGGTTGGGGCTGCTCAATGAGCACTTTGCCACTGAATAAAATAATTCAAATCTATTTATTACAAGAGCAGTTGAATTCTCCAGTTGTCTGTGGGGGTGTAGGACATACTGGGGATGAAAAGACCCTGTGTGTGTACAAGCACAGCAGTAGGAGGTTCCAGGATGTGAAACACTAATTACAAAGATTATTTTTAAACTCTCAATAAGCAGGAGGTATTTCATTCCTGATACACATCTAATTTGTTCCTATTTTTCTGTTTCAGGTCTGGGGGAAGGGAGATGACTGCAAGCCAGGAACTATTTTACAGGAAGACAAGAGGACTGACAACAGCTGCTGAACTGTTGAAGCTTCTCCGTCCTGCCTGAGAAAACCATTCTGAAAAAGGAGAAGGAAATTCCCCCTGGCCCTTCCTAATCAATGCTAATTTGAATGGTGGCACAAGTCTCCTACTTATAAAGATGAAAAATGTTGACTTACGGGAAAAGTTCAATAGCCAAATGACTAGCTGAATATGAATCAGACATATATCAGCTGATACTCTGACCTTCTAAAACCTTCCAATGGTCAGTCTGAGATATCTAATTGCTTAGCGGCACATCCTGATTAGTAGTAGCCAGCACTAAGCAGCATTTTTTAATTCAATTTTTTTCCTCAAGGGCAAGATTGTGATTTTTAAAAATTCAAACATAAAGGTTATCAATTTATGGTTAAATTCATTAATAATATATATTCGAATAAAAGGACATACAAACCAGAGACATGTTAGCAAAAGACAAATACTGATTTTTTAATGAATCATTCTTTCTATGAAGCATTTCCTTTTATAGTTGTGTTGGAAGACAGCAAAAAAGCAAATTTAACAATGGCCTCTTGTCATTGTATTCACCAGGAATGTGCAAGTGAATAAAACAAAATACTTTTCAGATAAAACAGAAATGCTGAGCAACTGATGATATCCATAAATACACAATGTCAAGCTAAAGGTGGCAGTTACTTTCCTGCAAAACGATGCTTTCCCTGATTTGATGCACTCTGACCAGTCCACATATCAGCAGGGGCATCATCTGGATAAAGAGCATTTTTGCAGCATGAAGTAGTAGGAAGATCATAGGCTTCAGTGCAAATAAGTCCTTGCTCTTCCACTTGACCTTGTTTGGCCTTCAGTGATTTTCTTGGGCTCTCTGAGCCTGATTTTTCTCATCTGTAAAGTGGAGTGCCTTGCAGGGTGGCTGGCACACAGTAGGTGCTCCAACATGATGGTAGTTCTCATTCCTTTTCAGGTAAGTTATCTCCCCTTAATCCAAGTTTTGAATTAATGGAGACCAACTTTTACAACCCACACTCTGAAGGTTAGATATGAATGTAGTCTTGGCAAAGATGGGAGGATAAAAGTTAGAAAAGCCCAATCTCATTGAATAAAAGGGGTGGGACCGAACCAGACAAGAACATTTGTAATATTAATCATTTGAATGGTTCCCAGAAGCTTCTAAAAGAACTTGGCAAAATAGACCCTCTTTGCAAACCATACGCATCTAAAGAGTTGGGCCTAGGACAGGGCTTCTACTTAATTTCTGAATCTCCTGGGAAATTAGAGCAGTAGTGATATGGCCTTCAAGGTTGCCCTGCTTGGGTTTGCTGGGGTTTGATTTGAATCAGAAAAAATATTCCAACCAAGTTGGGTGCAATTAACACTGAGCTCACAGGAAATGTAGTAGCGAGATTTTCTGCTGTGATGCTTTCAGTTCTCATGGAAATTCTTTTGACATGTGGACCAAGGGCTTTAATATTTCTGAATATCTTCACAAATGAAACAGAATATTAATTCATCCTGCTGGCACGCTGGGGATATAGGTAACTGGCATTTAATAAATATCCATTTCTCCAGGCCTGAAAGTGAGGAGTTTAATGTCCTCTTACCATGTGCTTTTCACAGGTTGTCCCTGCTCTAAATCTTAAGCACTAAATGCAGAAAATGATGTCATACAATAATTAACAGGTACTCATTTGCCAGATATAACTTCCCTTCTGAGCCAGCCTAAACCCTGGGATATATCATACACAGAGCATCGGCATTCCACCACAGCAACCTGACCATAATAAAAAAAAAACAAAACCCAGCAGAGGCTAGAAAGAAGGCACTTAAGAGCAGCCCTGACAGTTCATAAACAAGGCAACAGTGGTCATGCCCTCAGGCAGGGCTTCACATTTATAACATTGTAGATTACATAAAGACTAGGAGGCCCCCTAAGGATTATCCCCTTGTTCTAGTATATATAGTAAAGAATTTAACCTTGCCCAAAATGAGGTCTGGCTTTAGCCCTCAGCTCTCCAAAGGTAATCTCTAAACCCTTGGAATGTCAAGCCTGATAGGAGTGTCTTTGTTTTCCTGGGGACCTTGGTCATACTTGATAGCATAACACTGTGGCTTAGAGTTAAGGTCACATGGTTTCAGCTCAACTTTCTGAGAACAGGCGGGGGCAGAGTCAGCCATTTCCACGTAATGGAGTCTTCATAAAAACTCTGGACACCAAGGCTCAAGTGAACTTCCCTAGTTGGTGACACTCTATGCATATGTCACACATCATTGCCAGGAAAGCAGTCCACACTCCACAGGAGTGGACACCTGGAAGCTCCGTGATGGAACTTTCCCGGACTCTGTCCTGTGCGCCTCTTCCCTTGGTTGATTTTAGTCTCTATCCGTACCCTGTAATAAAGCATAACTGTGCATATAACATCTTTGAGTTCTGGGAGTCCTTCTAGTGCATCATTGAACCTAAGGGTGGTCTTTGGAACCCTTGAGTTTGCAACTGGTGTCAGACCCCCAAACTTGCAATTGGTGTTAAAAGTGAGGATGGTCTTATGGATGCTCCCTAACCTCACATTTGGAGAAAACAGAGGTTGATAAAAGTGAAATTGCTTGCCTAATGAATACTGGTGATAGGATTCACACCCAGGCCTTTTCTTTCCACCTCCAGTATCCTCCCACAGTACAGCTTGCCCAAACAGTTAGCAAATATCTCGGTCCAGCAAAACACCCCATGTTTTTGCAGAAAGGGCTAAACGGCAAACAAGATTCCCTCGTTCTAGTGTGAATGAGATAACCTCTAAACTGACTAAGAATGACAAAATCCTCACATGGCCAGAACCACTGGCCTGAGAAGGAAGGGAATCATCTCAAGAAAAATGAACTAGACACTTCCTTCCTTTCTATAAAAGCTATGCATGTTTTCCTGGAATCTGAGGGTTCAGGGAGCATTGAAAAACATCAACTTTCCCGTACCCCATGGATTTTAGAAGAGAGGGAAAGGACTCAGCACATGTAATGCTAGCAGGTTATGGTAAACTTGGGTCTGAGGGTTGAGTCTGTAGATGCAATGATTAGGGAATAGAATATGCAGCTCCCAAACAAGAAGCACTGACTATGGGTCAAGCACTCTTTACTCTGCAAGAGAGGCATTAATAATCCTGTTTTTAAAATGAAAACCCTCAGAAGTTAAGTAAATTTCATAGTGTTATCAATCAAACATGACACAGATATAGGGTTCAATTCCAAAATATTCAAATCTGGGATGCCTGAGTTTCTCACTGAGGTGTCAGCTTTGTCCAACCTCACAGCCCATCCCTGAGATGACTGAGTACTCTGGTCCCTGCCAGTACTTCCATCATATTAGCCACTGTTTCCACGGCCTGTTGTCAGACTAGGTCATAACCTTCAGGTGTGCAAAGGCAGAAAATGTTTATGTACTGCCAGTGGGCTCTGCTAACCTAGGAACACTACCTACTAGAGAAGATAGCATATTCTCAAAACATATTTACTCCGGGGCTCTCAGGGCAAACTGGAGAGCACAGAGGTTATATAAATAATGAGACTATCAGAATGTTACTGTAAGCAAAGGGGTCAAGACCAATGGCTACAATGATGCCCTGCCATTTGCAACTGGAACATCCATTCATGGAACTTCAGTCAGCTAAGAGAACAACCTGGGCCCCAGCCTGCAAAGTCTCTTTGGTTAGTGTTGAGTTGAATTGTGTTTCCCAAAAAAGGAGAAGTTGACGTCTTAACCACCGCCCCCAGAAGCTCAGAATGTTACCTTATTTGCAAACAGGGTCATTAGAGAGCTAATAAAATTAAAGTGAGGTTATTAAGGTGGGCCCGACCGAATATGACTGGGAAATTTGGACACAGAGAGGGACACACACAGAGGGAAGACGGGAAGAGACACAGGGAGGACACCATGTAAAGATGGAAGCAGGGATTGAGATTGTGCTGCTATAAACCAAGGAATGTCTGGGATTATTAGAAATTGGAGGAATCAAGGAAGGATCCATCTCCTACATATTTGATAACTTGCTGATAACTTGGTCTTGGATTTCTAGTCTCCAAATCTGTGAGACAATAAACTTCCAATGTTCTAAACCACCCAGATTGTGCTGCTTTGTTATGGCAGTCCTAGGAAACTAGCAGCAGTAAGAGATTCATTTGGGGAAAATGAAAACACTAAGAGAGACCAAAGCCCATTCCTAAGCAAGAGGCTGAGTTTCATTTTCAGCCTGCTGAACTGCAAAGATCTGTTCCATGCATAACACCACGTTCACACAGAGGTGTGTTCTGAGCATCAGAGTGCCATGGTAATTAGCAGATGCATGCACATGATGGAAAACTCATCTAGTCACAAAATATTTTCTTTTTATGAGTGTGTTAGCCAGTGAGCATAATCCCATGATTTTAGCTGTATAGGTTATTCTTTGTTAAAACACACACACATTTCCTTCTTATAATCACATTAGAGACAACCCAAAACTGATCTCCCAGGGTGTGGAACATCCCTTGCTGCCCAGTCCAAGTATTTGGTACATCAGGTCTCACAAGCTGCCAAGAGTCCTCCAGGGCAATTAAGTACAGACAGAGCACCTTTTCCACCTGGGTTTCACTTGATGGTTTAAGTTACAAAGAAAGAACAACTAGAGTTGACCCTTGAACAACACAGGTTTGAACTACACGGGTCCACTTATTCATGGATTTTTTTTTAAGAGTAAATATTACAGTACTACACAATCTGCAATTTGTTGAATCCGTGGATGCAGAATCACGGATACGCAAGGGAGACTGTAAAATTACAGGTAGATTTCCCACTGCAGGGAGGGTGGGTGCCTCTAGCCCCCATGTTGTTCAAGGGTCAACTGTACTTTACCATAAACATACAGACAAAAGAGTGCTTTTGCCTTTCTCTTTCTCAATAAAAAATACCAGCTGTATTAATTGGCCAGGGCGATGGTAACAAAGAACCACAGACTGGGTAGCTTTAACAACAAAAGTTTATTGTCTCACAGTTCTGGAGGCAGGAAGTCTGAGATCGAGGTGTGGACAGGGTTGGTTCCTTCTAGAAGGGCTGTGAGGGAGAATATGTCCATACCTCTCTCCTGGCTTCTGGTGGTTTGCTGGTCATCTTTGGTGTTACTTAGCTTGTAGATACATTAACCTGATCTCTGACTTCTTCACACGGCATTCTCTCTGTGTCCGTATCTGTGTCAAATTTCCTTTTTTCATACGGACACCACTCATGCTGGACTATGGGTCCACCCTATTCCAGTAAGACCTCATTCGAGGTTAACGAATTACATTTGCAATAACCTTAGTTCCAAGGAAGGTCACATTCTGAGGTACTGGAGGTTAGAACTTCAACTGATGAATTGTCAGGGGGGCGGGGTGGGGGGGACGTAGCACAAGTCAACCGATAACACCATCCCCTACTGCATGACCACGTAAAAGTTTGCCTTATCTAACTGCACTTACATAAATATCCTGAAGTACAAGATTATTCCTGTTTTCAGAGCAAAAATATTATGTATTCTATAAAACACCAATGGCTCAATTCCCAGAAAATATTTATGGGAAAAATCATAGATTAGAACATGGAGATGAAGATAAAATGTAACTCAGCATTGCTAAAGGGTCTTACTATCTTTATTCTTGTTCATTCAGTGAACCAAGTGATTAATATTGGGCAAGAGCTTGCAGAATTTTTTAATTAAAAATTTTAAAAAAGAAGGGTAAAGAGGATACCATTCACATCTTCCAGAAATTAAAATCAATTTATGGAGACAAAACAAAACAATGAAAATGAAACTATTAGTATAAGGCCCAATCCAACTGTGTCACATGAAATACTCAGGCAATGACTAGAAGGTTGAATCAAGAAGACAAAGATCACTGAGAAGTGGGTGAGCCTCAAATGAGTTCTATGAAGAGAACGGGGTTAAAAAGACCATAAGTCTAGGTGGGCTGGGGGATGGAGGCATGACATCATCCCAGAGATAGGTTTGACTTGAGGCCAAAAACAGAGGAATCTGGATGGAGCCAGGGCTGGTGCTGGGCAGTAGTGGGAAGTAGTGGCTGAGAATGGCAGGGGAAGTCAGACCCAAAAGGTCCAGATCATGCCAGACTAAGGGGTTTGCCTTTTATATCATGGTGTTTACAGTAAATATACTTTATATTTTTGAAACTGTGCCCTGAGTTCTTTAATAGAATGGGTAATTTCCATTTGTGATTTAGAGCTCAAGATGTATAGACGTTTCATTCATCACATTATTCAGATTGACTCCCTGTGATTCACTGTCACCTTTCTCTTTCAGTCTATGAAAGGCCAGCATAAAATTGTCTTTCGACTCCTGTCATGAAAGACAAGGGATAATGAAACCTTGCCTTGCCTTCCCTTGCCCAGACCCTTACTATCCTTTATGAATCATTTAGTCTTGTAACCACATTTCCAATCATTATCTTTAAGTTCAATAGTTTTCAAATAATATTCTTCTTACATTTATAGTGATATTTCTCAGTTTTCAGCACTTGATTTTTTTCTTTTTAGTTTTTTTTTTAACATCTTTATTGGAGTATAATTGCTTTACAATGTTGTGTTAGTTTCTGCTTTATAACAAAGTGAATCAGTTATATGTGTACATATATGACCATATTTCCTCCCTCTTGTGTCTGCCTCCCACCCTCATTATCCCACCCCGCTACGTGGACACAAAGCACCAAGCTGATCTCCCTGTGCTTGAGGCTGCTTTCCCCTAGCTATCTATTTTACATTTGGTAGTGTTTATATATCCATGCCACTCTCTCACTTCGTCGCAGCTTACCCTTCCCCCTCCCCGTGTCCTCAAGTCCATTCTCGACATCTGCGTCTTTATTCCTGTCCTGTCCTTAGGTTTGTCAGAGCTTTTTTTTTTTAGATTCCATATATATGTGTTAGCATATAGTATTTGTTTTTCTCTTTCTGACTTACTTCACTCTGTATGACAGATTCTAGGTCCATCAACCTCACTACAAATAACTCAATCTCATTTCCTTTTATGGCTGAGTAATATTCCATTGTATACATGTGCCATATCTTCTTTATCCATTCATCTGTCGATGGACACTTAGGTTGCTTCCATGTCCTGGCTATTGTAAATAGAGCTGCAATGAACATTGTGGTACATGACTCTTTTTGAATTATGGTTTTCCCAGGGTATATGCCCAGTAGTGGGGTTCCTGGGTCATATGGTAGTTCTGTTATTAGTTTTTTAAGGAAACTCCACACTGTTCTCCATAGTGGCTGGCTGTATCAATTTACACTCCCACCAATAGTGCAAGAGGGTTCCCTTTTCTCCACACCCTCTCCAGCATTTATTGTTTGTAGATATTCTGATGATGTCCATTCTGACCAGTGTGAGGTGATACCTCACTGTAAGTTTGATTTGCATTTCACTAATGATTAGTGATGTTGAGAATTCTTTCATGTGTTTGTTGGCAATCTGCAGATCTACTTTGGAGAAATGTCTATTTAGGTCTTCTGCCCATTTTTGGATTGGGTTGTTTGTTTTTTTGATATTGAGCTGCATAAGCTGCTTGTAAATTTTGGAGATTAATCCTTTGTCAGTTGCTTCATTTGCAAATATTTTCTCCCATTCTGCGGGTTGTATTTTCGTCCTGTTTATGGTTTCCTTTGCTGTGCAAAACTTTTAAGTCTCATTAGGTCCCATTTCTTTATTTTTGTTTTTATTTCCATTTCTCTAGGAGGTGGGTCAAAAAGGATCTTGCTGTGATTTATGCCATAGAGTGTTCTGCCTATGATTTCCTCCAGGAGTTTTAGAGTGTCTGACCTTACATTTGGTCTTTAATCCATTTTGAGTTTATTTTTGTGTATGCTGTTAGGGAGTGTTCTACTTTCATTCTTTTACATGTAGCTGTCCAATTTTCCCAACACCACTTATTGAAAAGGCTGTCTTTTCTCCATCGTATATTCTTGCCTCCTTTATCAAAGACAAGGTGACCATATGTGTGTGGATTTATCTCTGAACTTTCTATCCTGCTCCATTGATTCATATTTCTGTTTTTGTTCCAGTACCATACTGTCTTGATTATTGTAGCTTTGTAGTATAGCCTCAAGTCCAGAAGCCTGATTCCTCCAGCTCCATTTTTCTTTCTCAAGATTACTTTCGTGGGCTTCCCTGGTGGCACAGTGGTTGAGAATCCGCCTGCCAATGCAGGGGACATGGGTTCGAGCCCTGGTCCGGGAAGATCTCACATGCCGTGGAGCAACTAAGCCCATGCACCAGAACTACTAAGCTGCACTCTAGAGCCCGGGAGCCACAACTACTGAGCTTGGGAGCCACAACTACTGAAGACTGCATGCTTAGAGCCCGTGCTCCACAACAAGAGAAGCCACCGCAATGAAAAGCCCGCTCATCACAACAAAGAGTAGCCTGTGCTCACCACAACTAGAGAAAAGCCCGCATGCAGCAACGAAGACCCAATGCAGCCAAAAATAATAAATAAATAAATAAATTTTTTAAAAAAAGATTGCTTTGGTTATTTGGGGTCTTTTGTGTTTCCATACAAATTGTGAAATTTTTCCTTCTAGTTCTGTGAAAAATGCCATTGGTAGTTTGATAGGGATTGCACCGAATCTGTAGATAGCTTTGTATAGTATAGTCATTTTCACAATGTCGATTCTTCCAATCCAAGAACATGGTATATCTCTCCATCTGTTTGTATCATCTTTAATTTCTTTCATCAGTGTCTTACAGCTTTCTGCATACAGGTATTTTGTCTCCTTAGATTTATTCCTAGGTATTTTATTCTTTTTGTTGCAATGGTAAATGGGTGTGTCTCCTTAATTTCTCTTTCAGATTTTTCATCACTATTGTATAGCAATGCAAGAGATTTCTGTGCATTAATTTTGTATCCTGCTACTTTACCAAATTCATTGATTAGCTCTAGTAGTTTTCTGGTAGCATCTTTAGGACTCTCTACGTATACTATCATATCATCTGCAAAAAGTGACAGTTTTACTTCTTTTCCGATTTGGATTCCTTTTTATTTCTTTTTCTTCTCTGATTGCTGTGGCGAAAACTTCCAAAACTATGTGGAATAACAGTGGTGAGAGTGGGCAACCTTGTCTTGTTCCTGATCTTAGTGGAAATGGTTTCAGTTTTTCACCATTGAGAATGATGTTGGCTGTGGGTCTGTCATATATGGCCTTTATTATGTTGAGGTAGGTTCCCTCTCTGCCTACTTTCTGGAGGGCTTTTATCATAAATGGGTGTTGAATTGTGTCAAAAGCTTTTTCTGCATCTATTGAGATGATCATATGGTTTTTCTCTTTCCATTTGTTAATATGGTTTATCACATTGATTGATTTGCATATATTGAAGAATCCTTGCATTCCTAGGATAAACCCCACTTGATCTGGTGTATGATCCTTTTAATGTGCTGTTGGATTCTGTTTGCTAGTATTTTGTTAAGGATATTTTGCATCTATGTTCATCATTGATACTGGCCTGTAGTTTTCTACACAGATGTAGACATCTTTGTCTGGTTTTGGTATCAGGGTGATGGTGGCCTCGCAGAATGAGTTTGGGAGTGTTCCTCTCTCTGCTGTATTTTGGAAGAGTTTGAGAAGGATAGGTATTAACTGTTCTCTAAATCTTTGACAGAATTTGCCTGTGCAGCCATTTGGTCCTGGGCTTTTGTTTGTTGAAAGATTTTTAGTCACAGTTTCAATTTCAGTGCTTGTGATTGGTCTGTTCATATTTTCTATTTCTTCCTGGTTCAGTCTCAGAAGGTTGTGCTTTTCTATGAATTTGTCCATTTCTTCCAGGTTGTCCATTTTATTGGCATAGAGTTGCTTGTAGTAATCTCTCATGGTTCTTTGTATTTCTGCAGTGTCAGTTGTTACTTCTCCTTTTTCATTTCTAATTCTCTTGATCGGAGTCTTCTCCCTTTTTTTCTTGATGAGTCTGGCTAATGGTTTATCAATTATTTTTATCCTCTCAAAGAACCAGCTTTTAGTTTTATTGATCTTTGCTATCGTTTCCTTCATTTCTTT
This sequence comes from Hyperoodon ampullatus, assembly GCF_949752795.1. NCBI lineage: Eukaryota > Metazoa > Chordata > Mammalia > Artiodactyla > Ziphiidae > Hyperoodon > Hyperoodon ampullatus. Next base: position 69,461,249 of record NC_136914.1, on the reverse strand, counting down.
TTCATTTATTTCTGATCTGATTTCTATGATTTCTTTCCTTCTGCTAACATTAGGGGTTTTTTGTTCTTCTTTCTCTAATTGCTTTAGGTGTAAGGTTAGGTTGTTTATTTGAGGTGTTTCTTGTTTCTTGAGGTAGGATTGTATTGCTATAAACTTCCCTCTTAGAACCGCTTTTGCTGCATCCCATAGGTTTTGGGTCTTCATGTTTTCATTGTCATTTGTTTCCAGGTATTTTTTGATTTCCTCTTTGATTTCTTCAGTGATCTCTTGGTTATTTAGTAGTGTATTGCTTAGCTTCTTTGTGTTTGTATTTTTTTACACATTTTCTTCCTGTAATTGACATCTAGTCTCAAAGCATTGTGGTCGGAAAAGATACTTGATACGATTTCAATTTTCTTAAATTTGCCAAGGCTTGATTTGTGACCCAAGATATAATCTATCCTGGAGAATGTTCCATGAGCCCTTGAAAAGAAAGTTTAATCTGCTGTTTTTTGATGGAATGTCCTATAAATATAAATTAAGTCCATCTTTTTTAATGTATCATTTAAAGCTTGTGTTTCCTTATTTATTTTCATTTTGGATGATCTGTCCATTGGTGAAAGTGGGGTGTTAAATTCCCCTACTATGATTATGTTGCTGTCGATTTCCCCTTTTCTGGCTGTTAGCATTTGCCTTATGTACTGAGGTGCTCCTATGTTGGATACATAAATATTTACAATTGTTATATCTTCTTCTTGGATTGATCCCTTGATCACTATGTAGTGTCCTTCTTTGTCTCCTGTAATAGTCTTTATTTTAAAGTCTATTTTGTCTGATATTTGAATTGTATGTATGCATGTACTATATGTATGTTCCTATTACCATTTTCTTAATTGTTTTGGGCTTGTTATTGTAGGTCTTTTCCTTCTCTTGTGTTTCCTGCCTAGAGAAGTTCCTTTAGCATTTGTTGTAAAGCTGGTTAGGTGGTGCTGAATTCTCTTAGCCTTTGCTTGTCTGTAAAGGTTTTAATTGCTCCGTCAAATCTGAATGAGATCCTTGCTGGGTAATCTTGGTTGTAGGTCCTTCCCTTTTATCACTTTAAATATGTCCTGCCTCAACTGTTAACTTTATGGGGATTCCCTTGTATGTTACTTGTTGCTTTTCCCTTGATGCTTTTAATATTTTTTCTTTGTATTTAATTTTTGATAGTTTGATTAATATGTGTCTTGGAGTGTTTCTCCTGGATTTATCCTGTATGGGACTCTCTGCACTTCCTGGACTTGATTGACTACTTCCTTTCCCATATTAGGGACGTTTTCAACTATGATCTCTTCAAATATTTTCTCAGTCCCTTTCTTTTCTCTTCTTCTTCTGGGACCCCTATAATTCAAATGTTGCTGTGTTTAATGTTGTCCCAGAGGTCTCTAAGACTGTCCTCAATTCCTTTCATTCCTTTTTCTTTATTCTGCTCTGCAGTAGTTATTTCCACTATTTTATCTTCCGGGTTACTTATCTGAACTTCTGCTTCAGTTATTCTGTTATTGATTCCTTCTAGAGAATCAGAAGGAATGAGGCTGGATCTTGTCCCTCTGGTGGGCAGGACTGTGTCCAGTGGTGTGTTTTGGGGTGTCTGTGAACTTATTATGATTTAAGGCAGCCTCTCTGACAATGGCTAGGGTTGTTTTCCTGTCTTGCTAGTTGTTTGGTATGGGGTGTCCGGCACTGTAGCTTGCTGGTTGTTGAGTGGAGCTGTGTCTTAGCATTGAGATGGAGATCTCTGGGAGAGCTCTAGTCGTTTGATATTACATGGGGCCGGAAGGTCTCTGGCAGTCCAATGTCCTGAACTCGGCTCTCCCACCTAAGAGGCTCAGGCCTAACACATGGCCAGAGCACCAAGACCCTGTCAGCCACATGGTTGAGAGAGGGAGAGAGGGGATGATGAGGCCTGGCACTTGATTTCACTTTTTTCAGGAAGTCAGATTAAGGTTTATTTTATTCTTTCAAAAAGGGGATATGGTGGTATATTTCTTGAGACTTTGGATATTATTACATGGTTTTTTAAAAATTCTCTTATAGCTATATAATTACTTTTTACATTTTTATTTTAGTTTATCCCTAGTGTATCAGAAGTATACTCTTCCTCCAAATATATAGATTGCCAGCACTCTGCAAGCCTATGTATATTACAGGTCCAATGCTGTCCTGTCTGGTGCTTACCCATAGGCATGGCATATGGATTTTCTTATCTCTGCTTGCTTCCCTTTGAGTGACTGTTAAATCCCCTTCTCAGGTCAAAAACAAGTGGACATCACAAGCTGTGTCTGGTGAACAGAAGCCATGCACCCACTGAGGTCCTGCTGGGCTGAGGTGGAACAGGAGCATGATGGTCTCAGCACACCCAGTTGCACCCTGGTTCTACCTGTCTTAGCCCCGATCTGTGGAGACTACACTAGTCATGGTGAGCTAGGTCATCATCAGTTTCCATTCCTCTTCAGGGCACCCAACTCTCATCATGGAGGTGCAATCCATGAGTAAATGTAAGGAAAAAAATCATCAGTAACAGAATACTATGTTAAGCTACAACAAAAGTTACTGCTTTATAATAGAAAGATGCTCTGTTTTCTAGTTGGTGAAGATTTTGGCCTCTGAACCAGGAAGTAAACAATAAGAGGGGCCTGAAATGTTTTTCTTCCTTTTTCAGAATAGTCTTATCAAAACTTTCTGGTTCATATCAAGGTTAAATCACTTCTGTTTTATTCTCAACCTGGGCAGACTGGCTTTACATCCACCCCTTTCAGATACAGGCACTGGGTTGCCTGTTGGTATGAGGCAGAAACGAGATGGCAGTTCCTCTTGCCATATGGGTTCCTCTTTGTCTAGGTCTTTTTTAGTGGGCATGTTACTGGGAAATTGGAAGAGACTGTTTCAAGAGATGCTTTCCAGAAGCATGGATAAATGAGAAGCCAGAGATTTTTAAGGATGGCACATGCCAGCCAAAAATTTAATACAACTAATTCTATAATCAATGAAATAGGAGGCAGGAAGTAGAAAATATGCCCATGTGATAAGGGTAATGATGTCATACTAAAATATCAATGTTATAGGGAGAAAACACAAAATGGCAAATAGAAAGCCATTCTTATTTAGAAGAATCTCATTTTAATATTCTAAAAAACTGATTTGATTGATGTTAATGTTTGTAGAGTCTTTATTAACCCTCAAAAGACTAATCACAAAATCATGTGTATTATTTATATTTGATAACTATATCATAATGAATTCACCATGCACTAGCTGTCTGGAGACAACTATTGCTGGTCTCAAGGTTTATATTAAAAGGGTTCAGGAGTTTCCCTGGTGGAGCAGTGGTTAAGAATCCGCCTGCCAATGCAGTGGACATGGGTTTGAGCACTGGGCCAGGAAGACCCAACATGCCGCAGAGGAACTAAGCCCGTGCACCACAACTGCTGAAGCCCGTGTGCCTAGAGCCCGTGCTCCACAGCAAGAGAAGCCACGACAATGAGAAGCCCGTTCACTGCAACAAGGAGTAGCTCCTGCTCGCCGCAACTAGAGAAAGCCCCCGCACAGCAACAAAGACCTATGGCAGCCAATAAATAAATAAATTTATAAAAGGGTTCACCTGCTGTATATATAAAGGTACCCAAATGCAGTTAACAAAAACATAAGCTGAGTGAGAGTATGAAACTAGAGTGATAGGTTGAGAGCAGCTAAGAGGCTTGGTATTAACTCAGTAGAGAATTTGGGAAATTCATAGATCTTTGTCTTCATGACTTAAACATCTACTTAGTTTAAGATATATCCTAAGGTTTATAAGAAAAATGGAAATTTCAAGGAAAATGTCACTAGTCAGCGACTGATAACAGTTTTTTTTTCTCCACCTAATTATAGAGGGGTATATTATTTTGGATGCAATTTACATTTAAAACTTAAAGAGAAAAACAAAATGAGATACAACACATGCTGTATATAAACACAGATTTTTAAAAAATGAATCAATGTCACCTGTATAAATGAAAAAAAATTAATAAAAAGCTCTGCAGTAAGTGATTGAGTTAATCACATCCCCACCCCCACCCCCACAAAAAAAAAATACTTAAGGAGAGAGTTGGTGTAATGAGTCCTACTCACAGCAAAAGCTGAGGACTACAAATCTTTTTGGAAAAGAGGTAGCATCTGAAGTATATAATGTGGCTTTTCTGCTGGTTCATGCATTCCACTTCTTTTTTCTAAGATTGTGTTCACAATGAAGCACTGAAACCCAACCACATTCCTGATATGTAAAGGAAACAGCACAAACATCTTTAATGCTCTAGAAATTTCAATCCTGGGGTCAGAGTCTTCACTTTGTAAACTAATTTCAGGGAAATTCTATCCTCTAAATTATTCATCTGTGCAAAGATAAATCTTCTACCACTAAACATATATTTTAAAGTACAGGAATAAATCATGAAATTTGGGGTCTGCAAAGAAGTGGTGGAGAGGGGAGGGATAAGAAAGAGCTAAACTTTGATGAAATGACTTCTGAAATGTGATCTTCTGTTGGAGGAAACTTAAACGCAGCATGATTTAGTGTAGCGGTTCTTTTGGCCTCAAAACCACTATTTTTTTCAGGGAAAAGCTAATGCAGGGGCTTCCCTGGTGGTGCAGTGGTTGAGAGTCTGCCTGCCAATGCAGGGGATGAGGGTTCGTGCCCCAGTCCGGGAAGATCCCACATGCCGCGGAGCGGCTGGGCCCGTGAGCCATGGCCACTGAGCCTGCGCATCCAGAGCCTGTGCTCCACAACGGGAGAGGCCACAGCAGTGAGAGGCCCGCGTCCAGCAAAAAAAAAAAAAAAAAAAAAAAGCTAATGCAGGAGTCCAATATATAAAAATATCAAGCCCAAACTCTATGGTTGCAGGAGGTTGGATATCCCACAACCTGGCCCCCAGAAAGTCTATTTACCTCTCTTCTCAAGCCCCCAAAACATATCCTGTGTTGACCCTGGAGAGGTTTCTCTAGAATGTCCCAGAACTACAAAGTATACTGTGAAAAAAAAACTGTATACACTGATAAGAAAAGCAGGTTCTATCACTCACTGTTGTGATTTCTCTAAAGCTCATTTTTTTCTCTTCTTTAAATTATACCAATTTCACAAAATTGGTATAAATAAATATGATGATTTTAAAATGACCACATAGCCAGGTATAAGAAAGACTTTAATGTTTATTCCAGTCCTCCAATGGTGTGATCAGAACCACTTTATACATCTACAGTTTTTGTTCATAGTATTTTTTCTAAAATTAATATATGAACATATAGATAGCAGTATAAGTTGCCTTGAAATGCGAATTTCAAGTTAGGCACCAAACTACAAAATTATCTCACTAAAATTTCTTTTAATCTTACCTGTTATCAATTTTTAGCGATGGAGAAGTGATTAATAAGCACAATTTTCAGTGGTGAGACTCAATGGCATAGACGCATAATGTCTCCCAACAGACTATCTTCTTATTTCATATTCTTTGGTAGTCACAAGTAAAAATTATGCAGTGGGGCAGTAAAATCTAGAAATAGAATTGTCTCTTGTGCATGCTGTTAATAAGGTATGTAACAACATGGGTGGAAGTAATCTGGCATTGTATATCTTTTTCATCTTGGATTCCCTGCAGCATCATTTTAAACTTTTAAAGCTCCATTTTATTTCTACTGTGCTTCTTAGAGAACACATAAAAAGATAAGAATTATATGTCTATTGTAACTTCATAAATGAGGAGGTAAAAGCTCATATATCACAGACACACAAGGGAGGGCTTCAGAGCTTCCTTCATTAATAAAATGAGAAGCCTCGTCAGAATTAAGATGTGGTAAAACATTGATTCAGCACCTTAAAAAAATCAGATTCTGATCTAATATTTTAGACAGTCCGCTATATGTCCTCTAATATCCACTGACCAATTTTATCATAGTAATATAATCTTTACATATGCACGTAGACAACCAGAATTGAACTACCCTCAAGCCTCTTTGCAGCTAGACATGACCAAGGAGAATGAATGAGAACAGGCTAGTGAACTTCAAGCAGCTTCTGGGAACTTTCTTTAAAAGAAAACTCAAAAATAATCAAACAGATAAATAAGAAAACAGAAGATATGAACAACACCATAGACCAATTAGACCTGAAAGAATATACAGAACACTCCATCCAACAACAGCAGAATACACAGTCTTCTCAAATGGACATGGAACATTCTCCAGGATAAATCACACGGTAAGTTACAAAACAGGTCTTAAAACATTTAATATCAAACTAGCAAGTATCTTTTCTAACCACAATGGAATGAAACTAAGAATCAATAGCAAAAAGAAAACTGGAAAATTCACAAATATATGGAATCTAAACAACATCCTCTTGAACTCCCAATGGGTCAAGAAAGAAATCACAAGGGAAATTAGAAGATATCTTGAGACAAATGAAAATGAAAATGGGATAAAACAACAGCAATACTAAGAGGAGAGTTGACAACAGTAAATGCCTACATTAAAATATAAGAAAGATCTCAAATCAACAACCTAACTTGATATCTCAGAGAACTAGAAAAAAAAGAACTAGACCCAAAGTCAGCTGAAGGAAAGAAATAATAAAAGATTAGATAGAAATCAATGAAATAGAGAATTGGAAAACATCAACAAAACTAAGAGTGGGTTTTCTGAAAAGATAAACAAAATAGACAAACTGTTAGCAAGATTAAGAAAAAAGAGAGGACTCAAATATCAAAAATCAGCAATGAGAGAGGAAACATTACAACTGATGCCACAGAAATAAAAAGGATCTTAAAAGACTACTATGAACAATTACACATCAACAATTTGAAAAACCTAGAAGAAAGTGATAAATTCCTAGAATCCTACAATTGACAAAGACTGAATCATGAAGAAATAGAATATCTAAAAAGACCTATAACTACTAAGGAGATTAAATCAGTAATCAAAAACCTCCCAACAAAGAAAAGCCCAGAACCAGATGGTTTCACTGGAGAACTGCACAAAATATTTAAAGAATACATACCAATCCTTCTCAAACTCTTTCAAAAAATGGAAGAGGGAACACTTCCAAATTCAAATGGAAAAGGCCAGCATTTGCCTGAGAATAAACCCAAAGATACTACTTAAGAAAACTACAGGGCTTCCTTGGTGGCACAGTGGTTGAGAATCTGCCTGCTAATGCAGGGGACACGGGTTCGAGCCCTGGTCTGGGAAGATCCCACATGCCGCAGAGCAACTGGGCCCGTGAGCCACAACTACTGAGCCTGCGCGTCTGGAGCCTGTGCTCCACAACAAGAGAGGCTGCAATAGTGAGAGGCCTGCGCACTGCAATGAAGAGTGGCCCCCACTTGCCACAGCTAGAGAAAGCCCTCGCACAGAAACGAAGACCCAACACAGCCAAAAATAAATAAATTAATAAATGCAACAGTGCTTACTAGATCATAAATTAAAAAAAAAAAAAATACTTAAAAAAAAAAGAAAACTACAGATCAATATCACTAATAAATCATCAGAAAATACTAGCAAACTGAATTCAGCAGTACATTAAAAAGATTATACACCATGACCAAGTGGGTTTATTCCTGAAATGCAAGGACGGTTCAATATATGAAAATCAGTCAACGTAATACACCACATTTACAGAATGAAGGACAAAAACCACATGATCATCTCAATTAAGAGAGAAAAAAATAGGAATAGAAGCACATTATCTCTACATAATAAAAGCCATATATGAAAAGACCACAGCTAACAACATACTCAATAGTAAAACTTGAAAGTTTTCCTTTTAAGACCAGGAACAATGCAAGGATGCCCACTCTCACCAATTCTACTCAATGTAGTACTGGAAGTCCTAGCCAGAGTAATTAAAAAGAAAAAGAAAATAGAAGGGCATCTAAAATGGCACGGAAGAAGTAAAATTACCTCTGTTCACAGATGAAATAATCTTATATGTAGAAAGATTCCACCAAATACTGTTAGAATAAAGGAAAGTTGCAGGATATAGATTCTACAAAAAATCAATTGCATTTCTATACATTAACAACAAATGACTGGAAAAGCAAATTAAGAAAATAATCCCATTTATAATAAAATCAAAACAAAAAAAAATACTTAAGAATAAACTTAACCAAGGAGGCAAAAGACTTGTACACTGAAAACAAAGAACACCAATAAAAAAATTAAAGAAGACACACAAAAAAGGAATAATATCCCATGTTCATGAATTATAAGCCTTAATATTGTTAAAATGTCCATACTATCCAAAAACAACCTACAAATTCAATACAATTCCTATCAAAATCCAAATGGCTTTTTTTTTAAGAAGTAGAAAAAATATCCTAAAATCCATATGGAATTTCAAAGTATCATGAATCACCAAGATAATCTTGAGAAAGAAAAGCAAAGCCAGAAGCCACATAGTCCTGATTTCAAACATACTACAAAGCTACAATAATCAAAACAGTATGGTACTAGCCTAAAGGAAGACACATAGGCCACTAAAATGGAATAGAGAGCCCAGAAATAAACCCTTTCATATATGGTCAAACGATCTTAGACAAGGGTGTCAAGGCTACATATGGAGGGAAAAACAATCTCTTTTCAACAAATGATGTTGGGTCAACTGGATAACCACATGCAAAAGAGTAAATGTGGACCATTACCTTACATCGTATACAAAAATTAATTCAAAACGGACCACAGACTTAATTAAATCCAGAAACTATAAAACTCCTAAAAGAAAACATAGGGGAGAAAGTTTCATGACATTGGATTTGGCAATGATTTCCTGGACATGACAGCAAAAGCACAAGAAGCAACAAAGGCAAAAATAGACAAATGAACTGCATTAAATTTAAAAACTTTTGCACAGTGAAGGAAACAATCAACAGAGTGAAAAGGCAACCTGTGGAATAGGAGAGGATATTTGCAAACCACATATCAGATAAGGAATTAATATCCAGAATATATAAAGAACTCCTACAACTCAAAACAAACAAACAAACTGAATCACTTTGCTATACACCTGAAAAACAAACAAACAAAATAACTCAATAACCCAGTTTTTTAAATGGCCAAAGGACTTGAATAAGCATTTCACTAAAGAAAATATATGAATGCCCAAAAGCACATGAACAGATGCTCAATCACTACTCATCAGAGAAAGGCAAATTAAAACCAAAATGAGCTATCACCTAAAGCCTGTTAGGATGGCCATTATTTGGAAGAAAAGAAAGAAAGAAAAAGAAACAAATAAGAAAATAACAACTGTTGGTGAAAATGTGGAGAAATTAGAACCCTTGTGCACCATTGGTGGGAATGTAAAATGGTGCAGCTGTTATGGAAAACAGTATAAAGAATCCTTAAAAATATTAAAAATAAGAATTACCATATGACCCAGCAACTCACTTCTGAATACGTATACTGAACTGAAAACGGGATCTCAAAATCATATTTGCACATCTCTGTTCATTGCAAAACTATTCACAAAAGCCAAAAGTTGGAAGCAAGCTAAATGTTCCTCAGTAGACAAATTAGATAAAGGATATGTGGTAGAAAATATACAAAGGACGATCATTCAGCCTTAAGAAGAAGGATCTTGTCATGTGTTACAGTATACACGAATTTTGAGGACACTATGCTAAGTGAACTAAGCCCATCACAAAAAGACAAATACTGCATGATTTCACTTACATGAGGTATCTAAAGTAGACAAACTCAGAAACAGAGAGTAGAACAGTGGTTGCCAATGGCTGGAGGAAGAGGAAAATGGCAAGTTGTTCAGAGGGTATTGTTCAGTTTTGCAAGATGGAAAATTTCTAGAGACCTGTTGTACAACAAAGTGCACGTAGTTAACACCACTGTGCTGTATACCTAAAGCTGATTAAGACTGTAAATTTTATGTTACATGTTTTTACTACATTTTTAAAAAAAAAAGAATAAGCATGCCAGCTTTATCCCCAATTTTTTTACCCTACCCTGACTAGAGCAGAAATGGTGGTCACAGCACTAGTAACCATCTTGGACCATGAACACCAAGTCCCTCCTGTGACTACAGAAGAGTCGTGAGCTACGGAGAGCCCAAGTCTCCAACCCACTTATGAAGCAGAGCCAAAATAACAACCTCAGTCAGCTTAAACAAATCTCAACTGACACAGGGCTTCTCTTGTATTTCTTATTGCAAGTCAACCCTGATTCTCTATTCCCACTTACATGGACTACTGAATAAACCCTGTTTCTGGACTTCCTGACTCCATTTCTGCCGCCCTCCAATCCGTCTTTCAGAGTTGTCTGAACACATTTACCATACACAAAGTTGATCATGCCTAGTAAGCTTTATGAACTCCTTCCAAATCTAACTCTTGGTTCCTCTCCAGACCCACCTCATTCTGGTTGACCTTATGCAACTATTGTGTTGTAATGTCCAATAACAGTTCAGTTCACTCTTTGGTGAATTCTCCACACTCTTTCCCAACTCAGAGATGTCACCCAAGCTGTTCTAAGCGGAATTATCTTCTCTACTTCTCTTCCCAGTCAGTGCCAAACCAATCTTTTGACATCTAATTAAATGTCAGCTCCAATTTCAAACCTTTTCCAGGTCCCAAGGAAAATAATTCACTTTCTCCCCTTAACACAAGGAACTATAATTAATCTTCTTCCATCAATGTCTACTCACTTATCCTGTGAACAAAGAACGGTACCATAACTGAAACAGCCCACTACTGTACACATGGGAATATGGCAGTAAGTAAGGCAGACCCAATTCCTGTCCTCAGAGAGGTGACATTTTAATCGAGCAAGTGATACACACACACACCCACACTCAACGCACACACACACGTGCAGCTATACAACAAATGTGTGTGTGTGTATATATATATAGTGTATATATATATATATATAGTGTATATATATAGTATATATATATATATGTTCAGGTATTGAAAAGGGTTATGAAGAAAAAGCCAGGTAAACTGAGAAGTTAAAGAGTGACTGCAGGGGAAGGCAAAGGGAATTTATTTTAGATACATTGGTCAGGAAAGCTCCTCAGAGGAGGTGTACTACAGCAGGGATTGAATGAAGTGAGAAAAGGTCTGAGGGAAGAGTGGCCCATGCAAAAGGAACAACAAGTCGACATCCTGAGCAGAACATACCCTGTAGGTCAAGTAATAGGCAAGCATGGCTCTTTGTAGAAGAAAGTTCATGGATGTCATCAGAGGACACATGAAATAAGAGCTTGTAGAGTGGGCACAGAGTTTAGATTTTATCCCAAGTATGATAAGAAGTCACCAGAGGGCTTCAGGAAAAAATAACATGATCTGGTTTTTTGGTTTTTCACCGTTGTTGTTTTAAATCTCTCTTAATGGAGAAAATTGGGTGAGTGAGGGAAGGTGATGGGGGAAAGGGGCTGTTTATGATTTGGTGAATGTGAAATGAAAAAACTGTGCTTGCTATTTGACTAATCCAAAAGGAGACCACAATGAAAACAACATTAAACATAAGCATTTTAAGGTAAAAATAAAACTACCTTTATTTTAGATTGCAGCTGAACATTGCAAATCCTTTGAATACAATATTATTTTAACTCAAAAACACCTACTCATAGGGTATTATGTATTTCAAATAAAATGACAGAATTTTTAAACTGCCTCAGTTGAAAATATCTTCATTTTTAGAGGGAAAGGATTCAAAGGTAAATGAAAACACGCCATTTGTCATAAATATAAATATACTGGCAAAAGAAAACTTCTGAGCCTTTAGCATCACTGTCCTGTCTCCCTTAATTTCTTTTCCTCCCTGTCTTCTGTCATGTCCTTTTGCTTTTCCTTCTTTCTCTTTTTCTTTCTTTTCCTACTTCTCTCCTTCCTGCTTTCCTTTCTCTTTTCCCTATTTTCCTTTATTTCTCAATTTACCTTGGAAACAGGCACCCACAAATGCAGAAAAAGAATCTACAAATCATTTCAATACACTTAAAGTATTACATGCTGTGCTGCCCTGCCCAAACCGACATATGAAGAGAACATGAGCTATGTCATAGGCTGGAATTTTAAAAACTTATTGTGAAGAGTGGTTAACCATTGGGGGGAAAAAATGAATTATTACACAATAAATGCAGTTAGGAAACAAAATTAGGAGTTTGTGGAGACCAAGGACTAAAAAAATCTATCTTTTTAGGTAAAAATTTGGGATTTGGTGACTTTTAGAAGTGTGGCATACGGTTTCATTTATTTTCAGGACATCAATATTTCATGGATGATTATGATAATGCCTCTGATTTTAAAATTCTAATTTATGTAAAAGTCTATTTCTTGAATAAGCAAGAGGTCCAAAATAATTCCAACTCTTTTGAGCAGGTAATCCTTCTATCAAGAATGTATGAAAACAGAAAACAAAGATGGGGAGGGGAAGATTTCACCAACAGATTTTTTTTGTTTCCCTGAAATAGATCACAGATGACAAACAGGCTACTTTAGCTATTATAACAAAGTATGGCAGTTAAACTCACGTAAATATAGCCTAATTCTAAAGGTTCTCAGTTAATAAAATCTATCTTTTCTTAACTCACTTGTCATCCTAATACAATAAATATGTTTTGCAAATTTAAAAAAAAGTTATCATCTGGTGGCTTCTAATGTTGCTTAGGGAATTACTCATCACAAATTATTCAGAGAATGAATATAACTCCATTGAGTTATTTTTCCCCAAAATGACATATTAACACCTAAGGGAGCATGGGAACACCCTGCTTAACTAATTCTTATTTACAGATAATTAAACTCTGTTCCAAAGAAGCCCATGCTTTCTGAAGAACAACATAAAGAAGCTAACTCCCAATTATTTAGAAATCTTCCTCTATACTTTAAGCCAAGCACACTTCACAATTTCAACAGTAGTCTCTGAGAATCTTTTCCTTTACCAAATTCCAAAGCTTTAAAAGAGAGCATAATATAATAAACAGCCATAGTTTAAATATTTCGGTTGAAATAAAAGGTATTTCTATTAACTGCATCATTTCTTCTGGAATCCATTTTTTGAGTAAGACATCTTACTAAGTTAGCACCTAATTGAGGCTTGGCCTGGAAAGATATGAATAGCACATTGTCACAACAGGCTGCTATAGACAAGACCAAATAATTGCATATGTTAACATTTCAGTAACTTAGTGATTTAACTCAACAAATAGAAAGAGAGCATGTTTTTCAAGATTTATAACACAAAGTATATAAAGGTGGAAACAAAATTACAAAAAAGTATTACAGTGACCTAAAATCAATTGAGCAAAAAGCTGCAAATCTCAATTCCAATTCACTTAAAATTTTACTCTTAATTTACAGAAAAGCAGCTCAGTGTTTTATTATCCAAAAGTCCACATATACCTAAAAAAAAAAAAGGAACTATTATAACTTGATTGGATGAGTCACTTTCTGCAAATTTACCATCCTCAAAAGAATAGTCTCTCCAAATAAAGTGAGTTCAAGGAGAAGAGACATTTCCAATGTCATATGATAGAAGCTCTACATGTGTCACTGCACTTACCTCAGGAGGAGTGTCCAATACTCAAGGAAAATGACAGACTAGAAGGAAATGCAAAACTCAAGCACAGATGAAATGATGGCAAAGAAAGAGCCACCACGGTGCTTAATGAACAATGCTGCAACTATTCATTACGCCTCTTCTTCAGCTGATCATTAAGCTTTCAGCACTGTTTATGCAACAGAAAAGAAAATGTTGACTCAAGATTTCATACACTTACTATTCACACAATGAAGAAACCATGAAGAGTATAATCTGCAATTACAGTACCTGATGAAACCGGATCACTGTCAGTGAACCTGATTATTAGTTGTTGTAAGTGCTGTCAAATGCACTACAACTTCTGAATTTGGGATCTGCCTGGCATGATCACTCAAGATAAAAACTTGAAAGCTCATGAAATTACAAAATAAGTAAATAAAATCAGTTAAATAACATCAATTCAAACGAAAGATTCCAAATAGTGCTTTTAAATCTCTAAGACCTAATGACAGAATAAATCATTCTTTTTATTTCATGATTTAGAGGATTTCAAAACGTCAAATTAGTCTGTCATGACTTTTAACCATCTTTGCCATTCAATATTATAGAACGATGTGATTCAGTGTTTGTTGAATGCACAAAATAATGAGAATAATTCGTGTATGCCAACCTCATTTCTCTCAGTGGCTTGGCACATAGAAGCTACTCAGGAAAAATGCACTGAAAGAATGAACCTAGTAGATAGCTTACCTTTAATAATCTGCTGGGAATATACCTTGATCCTGCGTTAATGAGAACAATGCTTTGCAAACTTACAAACTGAGAATTGAGGGGTAACTGTAAGTATATGTTGAATACACTACTTTGGAAGGTGGACCTTCAAGATGGCGGAGGAGTAAGATGTGGAGATCACCTTCCTCCCCACAAATACATCTACATGTTGAACAACTCCTACAGAACACCTACTGAAGGCTGGCAAAAGACCTCAGACTTCCCAAAAGGCAAGAAAATACCCTGGGTACAGCAGAACAAAAAAGAAAAAAACAGAGACAAAAGAATAGGGATGGGACCTGCACCTCTGGGAGGGAGCTGTGAAGGAGGAAAGGTTTCCACACACGAGGAAGCCCCTTCACTGGAGGAGACAGGGGAGGGGGGCGGAGGGGGGAAGCTTCGGAGCCACGGAGGAGAGCGCAGCAACAGGGGTGCGGAGGGCAAAGCAGAGAGATTCCCACACAGAAGATTGGTGCCGACCAGCCCTCACCAGCCTGAGATGCTTGTCTGCTCACCCGCCGAGGCAGTGGGGGCTGGGAGCTGAGGCTCGGGCTTCGGAGGTCAGATCCCAGGGAGAGGACTGGGGTTGGCTGCGTGAACACAGCCTGAAGGGGGCTAGTGCACCACAGCTAGCCGGGAGGGAATCCGGGAAAAAGTCTGGACCTACCTAAGAGGAAAGAGACCATTGTCTTGGGATGCGCGAGGAGAGGGGATTCAGAGCACCGCCTAAACGAGCTTCAGAGACTGGCGTGAGCTGCAGCTATCAGCTCAGACCCCAGAGACGGGCAAGAAACACTAACGCTGCTTCTGCAGCCGCCAAGAATCCTGTGTGCAACCACAGGTCACTATCCACACCGCTGCCCCACCTCCCAAGAGTCTGTGCAGCATGCCACTGCCAAGGTCCCATGATCCAGGAACAACTTCCCCGGGAGAACACACGGCGCACCCCAGGCTGTTGCAATTTCACGCCAGCCTCTGCCGCCACAGACTCGCCCCACATTCCAATCATAACTCCCTCCCCCTGGCCTGAATGAGCAAGAGCCCCCTAATCAGCTGCTGCTTTAACCCTCTACTGTCTGGGCGGGAACAGATGCCTAAGGGTGACCTACACGTAGAGGTGGGGCCAAAACCAAAGTTAAACCACAGGAGCTGTGCCAACAAAGAAGAGAAAGGGAATTCTCCGGGCAGCCTCAGGAGCAGCGGATTAAATCCCCACAATCAACTTGATGTACCCTGCATCTGTGGAATACCTGGATAGACAACGAACTGTCCCATAACTGTGGCGGTGGACTTTGGGAGCAACTGTAGACTTGGGGTTTGCTGTCTGTGACTAATTTGTTCCTGATTTTTATGTTTATCTTAGTTTAATGAATAGCACTTGTTATCATTAGTGGATTTCTTTACTGGTTTGGTTGCTCTCTTCTCTTTTTTTTACTTTAATAATATTTTTTAAATTTCTTTTTCTTTCTTTTTTTCTCCCTTTTTTTCTGAGCCATGTGGCTGACAGGCTCCTGGTGGTCCGGTCTGGTGTCAGGCCTGAGCCTCTGAGGTGGGAGAACTGAGTTCAGGACATTGGACCACCAGAGACCTCCCAACCCCTCGTAATATCAATCAGCAAGGGCTCTCCCAGAGATCTCCATCTAAACATGAGGCCCCAGCTCCACCCAACAGCCAGCAAACTCCAGTGCTGGATGCCCCATGCCAAACAACTAGCAAGACAGAAACACAACCCCACCCATTAGCAGAGAGGCTGCCTAAAATCTTACTCAGTTTTCAGACACCCCAAAACACACCACTGGACGCAGCCCTGCCCACCAGAAAGACAAGATCCAGACCCACTCACCAGAACACAGGTACCAGTCCCCTCCACCAGGAAGCCTACACAAGCCACTCAACCAACCTCACCCACTAGGGGCAGACACCAGAAACAACGGAAACTACAAACCTGCAACCTGTGAAAAGAAACCCCATACACAGTAACTTTAAAAAAATGAGAAGATAGGGAAATACACAGCAAATGAAGGAGCAAGGTAAAAACCCACCAGACCAAACAAAGGAAGAAGAAATAGGCAGTCTACCTGAAAAAGAATTCAGAGTAATGATAGTAAAGATGATCCAAAATCCTGGAAACAGAATGGAGAAAATACAAGAAACATTTAACAAGGACCTAGAAGAACTAAAGAGCAAACAAACAATGATGAACAACAAAATAAATGAAATTAAAAACTCTCTAGAAGGAATCAATAGCAGAATAACTGAGGCAGAAGAACTGACAAGTGACCTGGAAGATAAAATAGTGGAAATAACTACCACAGAGCACAATAAAGAAAGAAGAATGAAAAGAATTGAGGGCAGTCTCAGACACCTCTGGGACAATATTTAATGAAACAACATTTGAATTATAAAGGTCCCAGAAGAAGAAGAGAAAAAGAAAGCATCTGAGATAATATTTGAATAGATCATAGTTGAAAACTTCCCTAATATGGGAAAGGAAATAATCAAGTCCAAGAAGTGCAGAGAGTCCCATACAGAATAAATCCAAAGAGAAAAACACCAAGACACATATTACTCAAACTATCAAAAATTAAATACAAAGAAAAAATATTAAAAGCAGCAAGGGAAAAGCAACAAATAACATACAAGGAAATCCCCATAAGGTTAACAGCTGATCTTTCAGCAGAAACTCTGCAAGCCAGAAGGGAGAGGCAGGACATATTTAAAGTGATGAAAGGGAAAAACCTACAACCAAGATTACTCTACCCAGCAAGGATCTCATTCAGATTTGATGGAGAAATTAAAACCTTTACAGACAAGCAAAAGCTAAGAGAATTCATAACTACCAAACAAGCTTTACAACAAATGCTAAAGGAACATCTCTAGGCAGGAAAGAGAAGGAAAAGACCTACAATAACAAACCCAAAACAATTAAGAAAATGGTAATAGGAACATACATACCAATAATTACCTTAAATGTAAATGGATTAAATGCACCAACCAAAAGACATAAACTGGCTGAATGGATACAAGAACAAGACCCATATATATGCTGTCTACAACAGACCCACTTGAGACCTAGGGACACATAAAGACTGAAAATGAGGGGATGGAAAAAGATATTCCATGCAAATGGAAATCAAAAGAAAGCTGGAGTAGCCATTCCCATATGAGACAAAATAGACTTTAAAATAAAGCCGATTACAAGAGACAAAGGACACTACATAATGATCAAGGGATCAATCCAAGAAGAAAATATAACAATTGTAAAATACTTATGCACCCAACATAGGAGCACCTCAACACAAAAGGCAAATGCTAACAGCCAGAAAAGGGGAAACCGACAGTAAAACAGTAACACTAGGGGACTTTAACATGCCACTATCACCAATGGACAGATCATCCAAAATGAAAATTATTAAGGAAACACAACCTTTAAATGACACATTAAACAAGATGGACTTAATTGATATTTATAGGACATTCCATTCAAAAACCACAGAATACACTTTCTTCTCAAGGGCTCATGGAACATTCTCCAGGATAGACCACACCTTGGGTCACAAATCAAGCCTTGGTAAATTTAAGAACATTGAAATCATTCAAGTATCTTTTCCAACCACAATGCTATGAGACTAGATATCAATTACAGGGAAAAAAATCTGTAAAAAATACAAACACGTGGAGGTGAAACTATACGCTACTAAATAACCAACAGATCACTGAAGAAGTCAAAGAGGAAATCAAAAAATACCTAGAAACGAATGACAATGAAAACACGATGACCCAAAACCTATGGAATGCAGAAAAAGCAGTTCTAAGAGGGAAGTTTTTAGCAATACAATCTTACCTCAAGAAACAAGAAAAATCTCAAATAAACAACCTAACCTTACACCTAAAGCAATTAGAGAAAGAAGAACAAAATAACCCCAAACTTAGCAGAAGGAAAGAAATCACAAAGATCAGATGAGAAATAAATGAAAAAGAAATGAAGGAAATGATAGCAAAGATCAATAAAACTAAAAGCTGGTTCTTTGAGAAGATAAACAAAATTGATAAACCATTAGCCAGACTCATCAAGAAAAAAAGGGAGAAGACTCAGATCAAAAGAATTAGAAATGAAAAAGGAGAAGTAACAACTGACACTGCAGAAATACAAAGAACCATGAGAGATTACTACAAGCAACTCTATGCCAATTAAATGGACAACCTGGAAGAAATGGATAAATTCACAGAAAAGCACAACCTTCCAAGACTGAACCAGGAAGAAATAGAAAATATAAACAGACCAATCACAAGCACTGAAATTGAAATTGTGACTAAAAATATTCCAACAAACCAAAGCCCAGGACGAGATGCCTTCACAGGCGAATTCTATCAAACATCTAGATAAGAGCTAACACCTACCCTTCTAAAACTCTTCCAAAATATAGCAGAGGAAGGGAACACTCCCAAATTCATTTTATGAGGCCACCATCACCCTGATACCAAAACCAGACAAAGATGTCACACAAAAAAGAAAACTATAGGCCAGTATCAATGATGAACATAGATGCAAAAAATCCTTAACAAAATACTAACAAACAGAATCCAACAGCACATTAAAAGGATCATACATCATGATCAAGAGGAGTTTATCCCAGAAATGCAAGGATTCTTCAATATATGCAAATCAGTCAATGTGCTACACCATATAAACAAACTGAAGAAGAAAAACTATATGATCATCTCAATAGATGCAGAAAAAGCTTTCGACAAAATTCAACACCCACTTATGATACAAACTCTCCAGAAAGTAGGCAGAGAGGGAACCTACCTCAACATAATAAAGGCCATATATGACAAACCCACAGCCAACATCATTCTCAATGGTGAAAAACTGAAACCATTTCCACTAAGATCAGGAACAAGACAAGGTTGCCCACTCTCACCACTATTATTTAACATAGTTTTGGAAGTTTTCGCCACAGCAATCAGAGAAGAAAAAGAAATAAAAGGAATCCAAATGGGAAAAGAAGAAGTAAAGCTGTCACTGTTTGCAGATGACATGATACTGTACAAGAAGAATCCTAAAGATGCTACCAGAAAACTACTAGAGCTAATCAATGAATTTGGTAGAGTAGCAGGATACAAAATTAATGTACAGAAATCTCCTGCATTCCTATACACTAATGATGAAAAATATGAAAGAGATATTAAGGAAGCACTCCCATTTACCATTACAACAAAAATAAAATACCTAGGAATAAACCTCCCTAAGAAGACAAAATACCTGTATGCAGAAAACAATAAGACACTGATGAAAGAAATTAAAGACGATACAAACAGATGGAGAGATATACCATGTTCTTAGATTGGAAGAATCAACACTGTGTAAATGACTATTCTACCCAAAGCAATCTACAGATTCAATGCAATCCCTATCAAACTACCAATGGCATTTTTCACAGAACTAAAACAAAATATTTCACAATCTGTATGGAAACACAAAAGACCCTGAATACTCAAAGCAATCTTGAGCAGAAAAACAGAGCTGAAGGAATCAGTCCTGGACTTCAGAGTATACTACAAAGCTACAGTAATCAAGCCAGTATGGTACTGGCACAAAAATAGAAATGTAGATCAAGGGAACATGATAGAAAGCCACAGAGAAACCCACGCACATATGGTCACAGTATCTTTGATAAAGGAGGCAAGAATATATGATGGAGAAAAGACAGCCTCTTCAGTAAGTGGTGCTGGGAAAACTGGACAGCTACATGTAAAAGAATGAAATTAGAACACTTCCTAATACCATACACAAAAATAAACTCAAAATGGATTAAAGACCTAAATGTAAAGCCAGACACTATAAATCTCTTAGAGGAAAACATAGGCAGAACAGTCTATGACATAAATCCCAGCAAGATCTTTTTGACCCACCTCCTAGAGAAATGGAAATAAAAATAAACAAATGGGACCTAATGAAACTTAAATTTTTTACAAAGCAAAGGAAACCATAAACAAGATGAAAAGACAACCTCAGAATGGGAGAAAATATTTGCAAACAAAGCAACTGACAAAGGGTCAATCTCCAAAATATACAGGCAGCTCATGCAGCTCAGTATGAAAAATAAACAAATCCAAACAAATCCAAAAATGGGCAGGAGACCTAAATAGACATTCCTCCAAAGAAGATATACAGATTGCCAACAAACACATGAAAGGATGCTCAACATCACTAATCATTAGAGAAATGCAAATCAAAACTACAATGAGGTATCATCTCACACTGGTCAGAGTGGCCGTCATAAAAAAATCTACAAACAATAAATGCTGGAGTGGGTGTGGAGAAAAGGGAACCCTCTTGCACTGTTGGTGGGAATGTAAATTGATACAGCCACTACGGAGAACAGTACAGAGGCTCCTTAGAAAACTAAAAATAGAACTACCATATGACCCAGCAATCCCACTACTGGGCATATACCCTGAAAAAACCATAATTCAAAAAGAGTCATATACCACAATGTTCACTGCAGCACTATTTACAATAGCCAGGACATGGCAACCTACATGTCAGCACATATATACAATGGAATATTACTCAGCCATAAAAAGAAACAAAATTGAGTTATTTTTAGTGAGGTAGATGGACCTAGAGTCTGTCATACAGAGTGAAGTAAGTCAGAAAGAGAACAACAAATACCATATGCTAACACATATATATGGAATTAAAAAAAAAAAATGGTTCTGATGAAGCCAGGGGCAGGACAGGAATAAAGACGAAGACTTAGAGAATGGACTTGAGGACATGGGGAGGGGGAAGTGTAAGCTGGGACTAAGTGAGAGAGTAACACTGACATATACACACTACCAAATGTAAAATAGATAACTAGTGGGAAGCAGCTGTATAGCACAGGGAGATCAGCTCGGTGCTTTGTGACCACCTAGAGGGGTGGGATAGGGAGGGTTGGGGGGAGGTGCAAGTGGGAATGGATATGGGGATATATGTATACATATAGCTGATTCACTTTGTTATACAGCAGAAACTAACACAACATGGTAGAGCAATTATACTCCAATAAAGATGTTAAAAAAAAAAAAAAGAACACTTTGGAAACAATTACCCATATGGCATTGTGGAATAAGCTTGAATTATAAAAATAACTGAATCTTGCATCTACCACTTATTACCTCATTAATTAGTCAATGGAATATCTCCTTAAATTCAATTTTCTGATCTATAAAATTGGGGTGTATCTACCTTGAAGAGCTGCTGTGAGGATGGATTAAATGTGATTTAAAAAATGAATCTGAAAACTTCTAGTATGAAGCCTGTCATGGTCATGTAACCAACTTATCCTTATGCTAGTTTCCATCCATCCTTCGGAGTGATTTAATTCTCTTTCATTATGTCCAGAGTCGCAACAAAAGACCCAAAAGACCATGACTCTCTAGATGGTTACTTAAAGCAATCAAACACCCCCTACTTTTAAAAACAACATTAAAAAATACGTAGAACTACATCCATGTGATCTGTTTTGAGAAATCATTAATGCCTTTTTGCATTGGTTTTGCCTAAAAGCCACTGAGATACTTAAGATAGGAAGATAATAAAATCTTCAGAATACATTTCAAAGGAATGATACATGAGCCAATATCACATTAGAGCTAATTCAGTACAAAGTGTTGTGCCAAATGACTTTAATTTTGAAAGTAAATTCAGAACTAATTTTTGAAAGAATTTGAAGAATCCTTTATCACCTGTGTCAAGCACTAGTTTACATGCATTTTCCCGAACTGTTAGGACTTTCTCTTTTAAAAAGAGGTGTAAAGGCTTTCTTTTTATTTATTATCTTTCTTGAAGAAAGAAATGCAAAAACTTTAGCTCCCTGAACTTCTGGAAGTGCAGGCCCTCTAGAAGGGACTGCCCATCAGTCCCTCTAGGTATGGAAACTGCTATCTCCTGAATCTCCACCTCCTCTTCCAGTGTTAATGGGCAATTAAGTTGTACCGGAAAAAGAAGAGTAGGTGGAGTTTGTGTTATTGTGTTTCATTTTATTTAGGTTTTCAGGATTTTAGGAATGAAAAGGATGTAGGGGTAGAAATGCAAGAAGGGTAGGTCATGGATGTATCCCAAGATGGGGTGTGAAGAACCTGGAAGATGGAACACTAATTCTCAGAACTGTTTCCAAGAAGAGATCAGGACCACAAGCCAAGATGGATGGACCAAGAGAGGACTGCCAGAAGCACCCCTGTTAGGAGTCCGGGGACTTCAAGAAGACCTACTGTTGTATAACAAAGAATTTGACTGGTCTTTGTCCTTGGTTCCTGGGAAGGAGAATCTAAATCTTTGGAATTTCCCAAGTAAAATAAGTGTCCTTATTATGTAGTGCCCCTTGGATCACACCTGAGTTTATACTAATGAGATGAGATGACTCAGGATGGGGCTAGTCAACAAAAAGCCAAACTTGTGATTAGAGGGCTGGGGTGCTAAAACAGCCTGACCTCCAGGGAGAGAAGAGAGGATGGGGGGTTGGAGATTCTGTTCAATCATGAGGTCTACGTTCAATCAATCATGCCCACGTAATGAAACCCCAATTTAAAAAACTCTGGACATTGGGGCTTCCCTTGTGGCACAGTGGTTGAGAGTCCGCCTGCCGATGCAGGGGACACGGGTTTGTGCCCCAGTCCGGGAAGATCCCACATGCTGCAGAGCAGCTAGGCCCCTGAGCCATGGATGCTGAGCCTGAGCGTCCGGAGCCTGTGCTCCGCGACGGGAGAGGCCACAACAGTGAGAGGCCCGTGTACCGCAAAAAAAAAAAACAAAAAACTCTGGACACCAAAGTTTGTTGGTTCTTCCTGATTGATGAACATACTGATGTGCCAGGAGAGTGCTGAGCCCTGATTCCCCAAAGACAGGAGATGGAAGCTCTGTGTTTAGGACCCTCATAAACCTTGCTCTACATGTCTCTTCATCTGGCTGTTCCTGAGTTCTTTTAAAATAAAACTGTAATCGTAAGTATAGCATGTTCCTGAGTTCTATGAGTCTTTATAGTGAATTATCAAGACTGAACAGGGTCATGGGAACCGCCAGCTGTGTAGCCAACTTGGTCTGGAGTGAGAGGACACTTACTGAGGACCATGCCCTTTAACTTAGAGGGTCTGTATTAACTTCAGATGGTTAGTGCCAGAACTGAATTGCAACATCTCAGAATACATTCCCTGGCCTGCACCCTGGCACTGACCCTCCACACAGCACTGATCAGCTCTACCTACAAGAGCTCAGAAGGTGATGATGATGATCTGTGGCACACAATGAGCTCATTTCAGCTGGACCACCCCACGTGGAACCACTCTACAAAGCTCCAGGACAACAATAAGTCCCAGAGTACTGGGGCTGGGATGGCAGGGTAGGAGTACGGAGACTCTGATGTAGAGTGGGGAAGTCTCTCATCTGTAAAGCTTCTTTCACAGATGTTTAGTATTTAGCTAAAATTTCTACAGTATTCCTGAAAGGGACCCAGTTAAACACATAGCTCTCAGTCCTGACCACAAATTAGAATCACCTGGTGGACTTCTACAAACTAGTAATACCTGGCCAGCTGAGTACAATCATAATCTTTGGGGAGTCATGTTAGGTGATTCTAGCATGCATGGGGGTGATTCTAGCACGCACAGGGTTGAGAACCATTGGATAGAGTACAATGAGAATGAAAATGCCTTTTGGAGCCTGGAGCTCCACTGAGCTCCTGATCTTGGCTTTGCTCATGGGAACGGGATCGCTATGGAAATATACTGTGGTCAATTTCTTCCTAAGCTTGGGAAAGAGAAGCGTGGTAAAGGAGCAGGGGAATGGCTTCATTAACCCTCAGAAGGAAAAATGTGTCTCAATCACCCCACCTATTAAGAGGAGCTCGGGCTCTAGAACCCTGTGACACCATATAAAATGGCCTTTGAGCATTTGGAAATGGAATTTAATCCAAGCATTCTGTGGAAGCTACAAATCTGCTTCTCACCATTCTACACTGGATATACTGCAACTTTCATAGATGTTTCTCAAAAGATTATGGTGATTATTCCTAGCCACATGATCAAGGTCCATTTGAGAGGAATCCAGCTTTTGTTTAGATCAGTACTGCAGGGATTTTAGAAATGCTGAAGAGTTGCGCAGATGGGGAGTGAGGATGTCTGTACACAAAACTAAATATTTATTAGGATGTTAGCCATGACTGGCTAAATTTTTCCACAAGTGTTACAATATAGTGCACTCTGCTTCATAGAAATGTCACATTTTTTAAAAAGTAATGGAAATCCTAAGGGTATGGGGAGCTTGTCTCATTTTCCTTTGTTTAAGTTTCAAATACAGTAACAGTTGATTCTAAATATTGAAAAATATTTTTAAACTGTCGGTTACATAAAAAGTTCTCCCTCATTCCCCAAAACCATTCTCCAGATTTAATCATCGCTAACCATTTAGTGAATATCTTCTCAGATCTTTTTTAAGAACCACACCTACAGAAAGAAGATTTTCAAATTGTTTACAGTGGGTAAAAGTGAGTTTATATGTATAAAAATACCATGATAGGTTAAAAATTGTCCTTTGTTTCTGTTGCTTAATAATGGATAATTAATATGATTCATTCCAATACCTACAGACATACTTATTTTAAATTTTTACATACAGTGGTCCACACTGTGACTGCACCTGATGCCTATTCAGTCACTCCCCTCTTGGTGGACATTTAGGATATTTATACATTTTTGCTACTGCATGTGATGCTGCAATGAAAATCTCTCTCTTCTGGGTAAATTCTTAAATATAAATTTGTGGACCAAGTGGTATGTGAATTTTAAATATTAATTCCTAATTGCCACCCAAAAAAAGGATACCAGTTTACATATGGCCTCACATCTCTGGACCACTCATGGAGAGGTGTGACACCTGTTTATCACTTCAGCACTTCTTTGCTTACTTTTCTTATCAAGCTTCGGTGGAACAGAAAAAGGGGGAGAAGTGAATTATACTGTTCCCGTAATTTGTTTTATACTTTTATAATTTGAGACACAGTGCCTGATAAACTATGAGTTTTTATGCTTTAAAACACAGTATTGGGACTTCCCTGGTGCAGCAGTGGTTGAGAATCCGCCTGTTAATGCGGGGGACGCAGGTTCGATCCCTGGTCTGGGTAGATCCCACATGCCGTGGAGAGACTAAGCCCGTGCGCCACAACTACTGAGCCTGTGCACCTAGAGCCCGTGCTCCGCAACAAGAGAAGCCACTGCAACAAGCCCGCGCACGGCAACAAAGAGTAGCCCCCGCCCGCCGCAACTAGAGAAAGCTGGCGCGCAGCAACGAGACCCAAGGCAGCCAAAAACAGATTAATTAATTTTTAAAAAGATAATTGGAGAATATCAGAAACACTTTTAAAAAGACACAGTATTAAATTCTCTATTTTTATATAGCTATTTCATTCAAATAGTTTATTTTAATATCTCTTGACAAAAATCAATGTTGAGTTTTTTAAGCCCTTAATGTTGTTGGTCTCAACTCTGGTTTTGCACTGGAAGCATCTGGAAACTTAGAGAACTACCTGGGAAGCGGGTGGGGTGAAGCGGCAAGGGAGGCTGAACATTTACATCACAATTCCTGCAGGCAAGGACTGGCACTGGGGATTTTGTGAAAAGCTCTCCAAGTGATGTTACCATACAGTCAGAGTTATGCTCTAAATCTAAAAGTGCTCTAAAATATAAAATCGATTCATTTAAATAAATAAATAAATACTAAACTAAATATGTATAGTCAGGTTGTGATTTCTTGTTATATTCCTAAACTTACATGATTTTATTTCACATTAATTAATAACAACTCCAATAGCTCACTTGTAGCATATTAAGCTGATCCCAAGATACTTAATATTCACTTTTAAGAGCTGGAATTAGTCATCTTAGCAAGGGTGTATTCATTTTAGAAGAACACTTGACCCAACTTTAACTTCTAGTAGGTAGAGATTTAGACTATGATCATTCTCCTTTATGTGAAAAATGACAATTACAGGAGATAGGATATTAAGAATTCAGTTCATGAACACAAGCAAGAAAAAGGAAAGGACAAAGTAGCATTCGGCTTCTAGGCACTTCTTGATCAGCACTGGAGTGTGTTTTGGGCCAAGCCCAGAGTAAATAAATGGTATATGGTCATGTGATAAAAAGAACTGCAAATGACCCCAAAATTTTCTAGTAACTTATTTTTATCTCTGGCTAAGAATAATAGCAATGATTCAACCATCAACTATAATCTCTTTGGTTAGTTTTATTTTGAAGTCTTTAACATTACAATATTGTTGCCAGAAGCAGTGCTATAAAATTCAAAGCACATTAGACGTTTTGTGCAGTTTATCTGATTGCATCCCACAATCCCTCTGCCAGGTATTTTTATATGTATACATTTACTGAGAGATTCAGAGCACTTAAAATCTTGCCCAAGGCGACATGACTAGTAACTGGCACAGCCAGGTTATACCTGAAGATTAAAACTGAGACTCCTGTAACTTCAGGGACTCCACTCTCCCTGATACTCAACCTTGCACATAAGACAGCTTTGTTTATAAACTGAATTTGATCATTGATTTGGGGATGCAGGGTTAGTAAACAGGACTGCCACAACAAAAGATTTAGAAGCAAACTCAGTAAATCCAAAACAAGGTGAGTAGTTTAAATTAGACAAACACTTGTCATGCAAAGTAAATCTCTTTTACTTGCTAAAATTAGCGGGATCTTTAAGTAAAAATCTATTTTACTTTATAAAAAGTTCTCAATTATATAGGTCAAGACTCCATAGCAATGAATAAAACTAACCTGATATTCTCTCCTCTAAAGTATCATTATGACCACTTTCTTCTACAGACTTTTAAGAAGTATGCATAAAATAGGGCATTTGCATCCCAATCTCACTGCTCTCTATGCAATGGTTGATTTTTCCTATAGCTGAATGTGTTCTTCAGCAGATACCTCTCCTGGAGTCGCTGTAATTTTGGCTTCTTCACCTTTCAGGAAGGAGCTATACAAAAGAATCATCATCTCTCCCTGATGTTTAATCAGGACTCAGCATGCTAAGGTCCTTTTATGAAAGCTCCCTGGCAGGAAATCAAAGCCCCTTTCTTCAAAAACAATAAAACATGAAACAGAGGGATCCATCTGTCAATCAAGATAGATTTCTCCTTCAGAAAAAAAAAAAAAAAAAGACCCTCAAAGAATAAAAAGCTTTCACACTAATTAATACCCATTAAAGCTCCCACCAGTTTAGAGTCTTGAGCAAAGTCAAGAATTATCCAGCTAATTCAACTCCAGAAGGTGTTTTTGCATCACTCATCTGGATTGACAAGAGAAAGTACTTCCCTAAAAAGGACTAGGATAATTAATTCCAATTTGCACTTCATATTTGCAAGCACAACCTCAGTACGTCAGCCTTTACAAATTTCCTAGAAGTATGACATTATAATCAATTATTCAGAATCAGGTCTAATTCCATATACATCTACTGCTTACCCACC
Source organism: Hyperoodon ampullatus (assembly GCF_949752795.1). Taxonomy (NCBI): domain Eukaryota; kingdom Metazoa; phylum Chordata; class Mammalia; order Artiodactyla; family Ziphiidae; genus Hyperoodon; species Hyperoodon ampullatus. The sequence goes on along the minus strand of NC_136914.1, from coordinate 69,433,413 downwards.
TAACGCCACACACTACGTTAGGTTCTGGCAACACAGAAATGCTTAATTTATTCTCTTGCCTTTGAACAAGGTAGAGTCAATTGGAATTCTGCTTCTGAACAGCTTACCCACATCCTGTATTTTTCATACATACTAAAGACAGTCAGATTAGACCAAAGTTACCTTATATCTTGTGCCTGAATTCCCTCTACATCATGCCTCCCAAGTGGTCAGCCAGCCCATACTGCATACTTCTCAGGATAGTCAGTTGTATCTTTGGATGGCTCTAATCATTTTGATAGTTGCCGACATAATTGGTGATAACTACCTCCAATTTATTTGGGAAGTTCTTGGGGGCCTGCAGGACAGTGGGGAAGAAATCTTACAGTGGTCAAATGATGAATTTATCTACTTTGGTAGCTATGAATCAAATGCACAGAGCATGCAATTAGAAGAAAGCTTAGCAATCTAAAAATCAATTGGGTATTTTTTTCCCTCTTTAGGCCCTTATTTTCTCGGTCACCTGCAAATCTATAGTATGCAAATGTCACATATAGCCCTCCCCCCTCACCCCAATATTCATACAAGAACTATAGAAGAGAAACTACTAAATAGATAATCCATTCAATTAAAAAACATATTGTTATGAATTCTGGTCATCTTCCTCCAGCAGACCCTCTGTCATCTAAATGATAACAGCAAACCAAGAGGCAAATGAGCAAACTATTAAAAAAGGCCCAAAGCCTTGACTAAAAGATTACTTTTGAACTATAGTCAGAAGCCTAAAAAGACTCTACGATGGAAAAACTGCATCCTTATCTGCACATATTGATGGCCAACTTAACCAAACCACTTGGACTGAGTCATTACTGGGTTTCCTTCCACCGAAATATGCTCACTGACGTAGCTCATGCTTACAAGAAATCTGAACAACCCTACAAGGGAACTTGTAAAATAGCCTTGATCTTCAGGGGAAGACCACAATCAGCTCACTGAAAGGCAAAGGGAGGAAAAGCACAGTCTGCTAAATTATCTGTCTGAACAGCTTTGGAGGTCAGACAACTGTCTTTCTGAATTCTTTTATAGTCATTTTGATGAAACTACACTAAAGCAAATGATGAGAAAGTGATTTAGATATGATGAGAATGTGTTTTACAGACATATTTTTATTACCTTAACACAGACATCATTTCTTGTAAATTATGAGTTAGAAAAGATACACATTTCTGTGTTAACCACCAAAGAGCACTAGCTTATCTTATTCAAACAGCCCATGGACATGTTCTTTGCTTTCTGTACTCACCTCCACTCATAAATTGTGACAACATGTCCCAAAGTTATCTCCCACTACTTCTCTCCACTAATAGCCCCACTGAGCTCCTGATTCCCTGAATCTATCATGCCCACCCCACTCACTCAGCATTCACCCTGCAAGCATTTATATGAGCACCTACTTCTGCTCAGTGCTGGGGCATACAATGAGACTGCTGGCCCAAGGCACACACCCGGCCTGTCCCATAGCGTCCCCATCCCATGAATATTCTCCCTGTGCCTGGGCACCAGGGCCTCTGTCGGCAGAGTGGGTGGAGGAAAGAAGAAGGTGGGTTTCTAAATATGCAAACTTAATGCAGTATAATAAAGGCAACACCACAGTCCAAGCAAAACCTTATGTGTCACAGAGAAGGGACAGGAGAGAGAGAGAAGAGAGAGCTTGTGGAAGTCTTCAAAGAAGTAACATTCCATAGGAGTCTTGGAAAATAAGTAGGGTGTTTTCAGGCTGACAACACCCCAGGCAGAGGAGACAGAATGTTCCAAGTGTCTCTTGGGAATGTGGGAAAACAGGAGAGGGAATAAGGCTGGAGCTGGAGCTTAAGAGGCAGGCTGGGGTCAGTACCGAAGGCCTCGTTGCCTGCCCAAATTCTGAATTTGATCAAGGAAGATCAAGGGCTGGGCACAGACTGGTGATTTGGTCAGAAGTGTAATCTAGAGAGATGATTTTAAAGAGTCAGACTTCTAATCTAATTAAAAGAGAAAAAATAGAAATGGACTATGTTAGACATGGGAAACTTGATAAAACCATACATTTAAGAATTTTAAAATATCATGCTAGTTCCTAATAAAGTGTAAATTACCAAAGCAACTAAAGACATTAGAAAACCTAAATAAGCTAGTAACCACCGAAAACATTTTTCAGGTTATTTAATTTTAGATACTTTTTATTACAAAATATATCAAATATGTCTAAAAGTGAAAAAACGTATAGTAACAACAACCATATACTCAAAGTTTCATATTACTCCTACAGATTTTCCCCTCACACTGTCCCTGGGATTATTTTTAAGGACAACCAAGACATTCTATAATTTTGTCAGAAAGTAACTGGGACATTTAAAAATATTTTCTAAGGACTACCATTCCAAAGCCAGCTCCTGGGTGAATTCTTTCAAACCTCTTACCTTCTAGAGCACTGAAAAGAATAAAAATTAGACAAGAATCCAGCATAAACTAATGCCAAAGCCTGAACCCCCACCCCCCAAAAGACAGAAAAATAAAACAGAAAACTAGAGATGAATTTTTTCATATGAATATAAACTGAAATCCTAAATATTATTAAATCAATAAAAATCTTGTAATACAAAATATTACAATAAGATGTGTTCAAAAATGCAAGCGTCGGGCTTCCCTGGTGGCACAGTGGTTGAGAGTCTGCCTGCCGATGCAGGGGACACGGGTTCGTGCCCCGGTCCGGGAAGATCCCACATGCTGCGGAGCGGCTGGGCCCGTGAGCCATGGCCGCTGAGCCTGAGCTTCCGGAGCCTGTGCTCCGCAACGGGAGAGGCCACAACAGTGAGAGGCCCGCGTACCGCAAAAAAAAAAAAAAAAAAAAAAAAAAAAAAAGGCAAGCGTCAATATAACATATTCTAAATTTAATCCCTAAAATAACTAAGTCAAAAAATGGGGGGAAAAAATCCCAACAGATGACCAAAAAAGCATTAGAAATACTTTAACATTTATTTCTAATTTAAAATGCCTAGTTATACAGCAATAGTAAGCATTTTCCTTAACATCACACTGGAGAATTTAATATTTGTGAGAATCCATTTAGATACAGAACTGAGACAAGGATAAAATGCAAACACTCAGAAAATATCACATAAGGGTTTATATGAATGAAAGAACAACATTTTCACTAAAGGACAGAAAAGAAGACTTGAATATACAGAGATATAAATGTTACTATATGATTAGAAATAATATTGCAAAGGACCTATTTCTAGTGGAACTGTGAGTTCCACTAGAAATTATATTGGATATTTTAACAAATAAGTCTAAGTTTCATATGGAAAAGGTGACAATAGCCAGATAATTTTTTTAAATGGCGTGCACTATTAGATATTGAAAATTCATCCAAATGTTACAGTGTATGCTACAAGGAATAAACAGAACAATAAAACAGACTAGATGTCTTATAAACAGTGCAAATTGTATAATGGACCCTTTATTCTCATCCAAAATAATTTAAGAAAGATTAAAACTTAAATATGAAAAATGCAATCATAAACATACTAGGCAAAAATACAGATATATATTTGAATAATTAGGAAGTAGGGAAGATCTTTGTTAGGAAGTCATAAACCACAAGGGAAAGAAAGACTATGAAATTTGACATGGGAAAAAAAATTGGCATATGTGGCAGAGATGGAGTTACTATTCTTAACATATATTAAGAATACACATATACTCATATATATACAATCTCAAATCAGATATATATTAAGAATATATATCTCTCAAATCAGATAACAAAGTAAAAAATACTTTCAAAACAATATGGGCAAATATTATGAGTAAACAAATCACAGTTAAGAAAATATAAATAAATAATTGAAGAGACAAATAAGAAAAAGTTAAAGCTCATTAGTAATTAAGTTAGTGGAAATTAGCATGATACTATAATGAAATTCCATTTTCCTCCCATCAAAGTAGCACAGTATTTATTTATGTATTTATTTTTATTACAAGTCTCAGTGTCAGCTAAGGGTCCAAGAAGGAGCACTCTCAAATATTCCCATGTGACATAAATTGATATAAATGTTCTCAAGACGATTTGGCAATACATACCAAAAGTATTAAAAATATGCATGTAACTTGACCAGGAAATATATATTTCTAAAATTATCCTTGAAAAAAAGATGTTACTGAAGTGCACGTATGAGAAGGAAAGACGTTCACAAAATACTAAGCAGGTAAAACAGATTAGAAGTAAGTGAGCTCATATTTTGTCAAATATGATAAATGTCTACTTACTGATATAGTTATATTACTCATAATATTATAAACTTGGAAATAGGAGTAAAAATAATCACTGTAATTAGCATTTTGTGGTTGAAATAATTACAGATTCTTTGACTTTCATTTTGATTAAACTTATTTCAAAGTTTTCTGGATTGGATGTGCATGTGTTATTTGGGGAGAATAGTTTGAAAACTAAAAGTTCACAACAAATTAATGTCATAAAATATTTATTTTAAAAGATGGCAAATGATATTTATTAAGCCTGGATGACCCTATGACCAATTCAGGAATAAATGCCAGGGATTCTTCAGAAATTAAATCAGCTGGAGTGAGTGTCTCTTTCCATTTTCTTTTTGTTGCAGGGTGCTAGGATGCAAGAGAGGTGACTTTTAAGATTTCCACTTTGGCCAAGCAGGTGGCAGTTGATGCAGGTGATAAGTAAGATCCCGTCTCTGTGCACAATTTTTCAGAAGCCAAGTCAAAGCTTCCTTTCTCATAGTGGGGTCCTTTATACCCTCATGCCATAAGACCTTTGTCCTCTGGATGCCAGCATAATTCATTCCACCATCATCCAGCACTTGATAGTCATTCTGCCTTGAGGCATGTCTTACAATGTTATTTTTATTGTCACTTAATTTTTCATACATTAATGTCTTTGGTGTGGCCAGCAGTAGTGGTAAAGGAAGAGCAAATCGACAAGGAAACCTTCAAAGAACGCTTTGTCGGGAGAGGAACACAGCTCACTGCGTGTTCCCCTGGATGGCTACATCCACTCCTGGTAGCTGCAGTCTTCTCCCAACTCCGCTCCTCAGGCCAAGCACTGTGATGGCACCTCTGGATGTTCCCGCAAGTCTCATTTTTTGCCTAGCTTCTAAGTCTTTTAGTTCCCTTGGTTCTGGTATCCTAAATTCTTCCCAGTAATCAACCTCAGCTTCCCTCAAGTTTTGGGAGGTGTTGGTCATTTGCAAAGTCCATGCTGGCAATGAAATTAATACTTCAAAAGAATTCTACCACATCTCTAATAAACACACACATACACAATCTTATTTTCCCCAACTATACTGGAAGGTATTTGAAGCATGGGTCATATTTGACGATGATGATGATGATGAAGATGAAGAAGATAAAGAAAATAACACCTCAGCCAACATTATTTATTAATTCCTAATATATGCTATCACCTCACATGTTAATGCGAATCCTGATGTACCTTCAAATTAAGTATTACCATTATGCATTCACAGACTAGGTAAACTCAGAGGTTTAAGAGACAGATCCAGGGTCAATGCCTGCTTCTGAGCTAAATGTCCCTCTGACTTGCAAAGCTCCCACACATTCGTACATCCTCTGCTGACTCAACACTTTATTCATCCCGGTGACCGTGATCCACTCCATAGTTTAGCAAGTGCCATTGGCCCTTGCATATGAAGTTCTATGTCAAGCCCTTTCCATAAAACTCCCAGCTGACCCTAGCAGGGATTCAGTAGGTAGCAACTGAATGAAGAATGAATTATTTCTTACATTTACTGCCCAAAACTCTATGAGAAAAGGAGGCCTATGTAGTATAACCAAAACAGCATTTTTTAGTTATGATGTCATAATAATTAATGGGATGAAATAAATAAAAAAGCAACGGGTTGTTAAGTGCCAGATGCATTCCAAAACTTGCTTGACAGGAAAATGCAATGATTTCATTCACTGCTCTTGGTCAGTTAGATGCTTGTGTGAAAAATACAGAGGCATGCACAAAGTCAAGGAAACCATTTGCAAAAGGTAAAATACTAGGAAAAAATTAACAGGATTTCATTAGTAAAACAAAAGAATACAACTCTCTATTAGCAAGACCTTGTTTCCCTTAAGCACCTTCTTTTGACTGAACTTATAATAATTTTCCAATATCAATGAAAAGAGATATGTCACAGTTGCAAGTAACACATTCATTAAAATGGTTTATCTTTATGCTTCATTACTAACTGTAACAACAGAGTAAATGAAATATCATTTACAAACAGAAAAGTCCAGAAGACAGATTAACAGGAAAAAAAAAAAAGGTCTTGCATTTCTTTTGTACAGTCAAAAGTAGATGATTAAGTACCTGATCTGAGAAACCCAAAATGCCATCATAAATTTACATTTGTGTTTTGCTCTGTCCATGTACTACAGAAAAAACCCGAAACAGCAATATCATAATTGAGTTCACGTCTGAGTCAGAGGACTGCCATGCTTTAAATCAATTCACCGGGAAAGTCTAGCCCTTGACCTACAGAAACATTCCAAATATTTTGGAATTCAAAATGTTTTGACATGTATGGGCCAGTTTAAATCCTTTCTGGAATAAGATGGGGGAATATATATATAGATAAATAGCAAATGAATGAATGAATGAATCCACTTTGGAGGGGAAGCAACACTTTTACATGGCTGCTTTCTAAACATTCCAAATCGTGTCCAAAGTACTTTTCAGTATGATAGAGTGATTTCTCTTCCACTCAGGCCACAGCTCCATTCTGTTTCCTAAGTATGGCATATGCATTTGGATGACAAAAATAATGGACATCCCAATAAAATTCTTCAAGATCAATGCAAGGTCTTCCACAGTGCTAAAGCTCATCACTGTACGATTTTTCTCTAAAACACGTGGAAAGGGTAAACAGGACCCATGTCCCCTGAAAACTACCAGCTATGGAAACAGATTTTCCTGCTGAAAGCTCACAATGATTTCTGCAGTGTCCAAAGCTCAGTGTTCTCCCTGCCAAAGTACAGCTTGGAGGGGGGCCAGGGGAAAAGATGTTCTCTGTGAAATCAAAGACAAACTGCCTGTATGTGGTAGATAATAAACCAGTGTGTGTATAATATACATCTTTAATATTTCAAGAGTATTTGAGTTCTAAATAACAGGCCCCTTTACAATAGCTATATTGCAAATTATCATCATAATCAAAGGGTTTTACCCAAAATCTACTCTGAAGGTAATTTATAAAACAGTTCTCTTATTTTGAAGGGGGCAAGAGTGTTTTCATTTATTCATTTATTAATTAACTCATTCACTCATCTATCTGTCCATCTAGCCATTTAGCTCATCCATTTGACACATATATTTTGAGCAGCTACTTTGTATAAGGCACATGTAGCAGCTAGAGAGGAAAGGCAGATAAAACATGCTCATCTATAACAACAATCAAAGGAGAAGGCTATTATGCACCACGAGATGTGTAAATTGTTTGGGGAGATCAGAGGAAAGAGAGATGAATTCCAAATGAGGGGTTTGAAGCAGGGCTCTTTATAGAAAGTGGCATCTGAATTGGTTCTTGAATAAGTTAAATGATTTAAGTGCACTTAATAATTTAATTTCAATCTAACCTAGCTAAAATCAGGCAACATGTAATCAAGCTCCTCCATTAATACAGATATGTGTTTATAATTTGTGACTAGTTATTTATATTTTGAGCTGTAGTATTGTCTAATTTGGGGAAGTAGACTAGAAATATAACTTTGAGGGCTGGAAGGAACTGGGCCAAAGTCTTTGTTCCTCCATTTAATATCCACGTGACCTCTGGCCCATTTCCTAACATCACTATATTTCAATTTCCTCACCCATTAAATGGAGATGATAATAGTGCCTGCTTTGTGACACTTCTTGTGAAAATTAAGTTTTAAAAGGTAGATAAATCCCTTAGAATGTTGACTAACATAAGTAAGCCCTTGGTAAAAAAAGGCAGTACTATTATTTTGCATTGCGAGTAGGCTGTCCTCACGTAACTCAGGAGATGCCCAAGAAAGGTGAACTTCAAAAACAAATTGATGTCTGTAACTGGCAACGTCTGCCCTTACACTAGAGTTTGTGCTGATAGCCATCCTCATTAATAAATTTTTCCTGTGTCTGGCATCTAACAGTATACTGCATCTCTTCAATGGCAGTCCCATGAGTTCATCCTTCTACCTCGACTTCACCTACTTTTGGAAAATGACTGTCTCACACTTTGTGATGCTACCCAGAATCCCGCCAAAGCCAGTGCCTTATACTCCATATAGCCTATAATTTTAACTCAGATGATCCCAAGTTACCCTCTAAATTTTTAAAAACTCATATCCAACAGATTCTATATGATGCAATTAACAGATATTTGGAAACTTCATTTTATTTATATTACTTATTATGTGCTATCTTTTTTAGAATTTGAGTCATTGATTGAAATTCAAGTTTTGCAGTCACTGAACCAAAACATAGTAAACAGCATAAATATTAGATGCCCAATAATTTACTTGAGGGGAAAAGGCTGTTACATGGAAATGGCATTTTCTACTATGGGCTAGGCTGGTAAGGAATAAACCGGACCTGCATTGTCCCATGTGGTAGTTACCTGTGTTTAGTGAGCACTTGAAATGTGACTAATAGTGCATCGGACTGAGATGCCCTACAGGTATACATTACACAACAGATTCTGAATACTTAGTATACAAAAAAGTGTGTAAAATATTCAGTTCATAATTTTTGTACTGATCACATGTTGACATAATATTTTAGATATACTGAGTTAAATGAGATATGTTATTAAATTTGTTTTCATCTGTTTCTTTTTACTTTTATACTATGCCTACTAGAAAATTTTAAATTACATATGTGGCTCACATTACATTTCTATTAGGCAGCACAGGACTAGAGGGAGTCTCTCATCTTGACAGAAAAACAAGGGCCTGTCCTGAGAGCAGAGGAATAAGCATTTCCTGAAACCCCAAAGCTCCTCTGATGTCCCAGATGACCAGAGGCCAGAGCAATTATCACGCTTCTTTCCAGTCTCCTTGGCAGGTGGGAGGATCTCAGGAATCTCACAGAGGTGCTAGATAAATTCCAGTATTACCAGTATGGGGAGAGAGGGTGTCCCAGCGGGTAGTTAACTCAGTAGTCCCTTCTGACTCATTTACTGGTGTGATAAACCAACACTCCATATTTAACAGTGTCAAGTAGCTCCTTATTACTCACTGATTCAAAAAATACCCATAGCTGACCACCAAAGATATTTTCAAACATTATTTGACATTATATGGTTTGGTGAAAGATGAAATCAAGAAGTATCTAGAAGCTGGTAGCACTAATGATTTTAAGAAAACTTGAAGAAGTAAATTCCTAGCTGTTCAACACCCATTTCATTTCCTTTTTGGTTACCTAAGAAGACCCAGTATTTTTCTGTAATTTTGTCATGGTGAAGAATCCAAGCTCTCCAAGCCAGCTGACTAACCATGAGCAGAGGAAACACTTCTATATTCAACACTGAGCATCAAGCACAGCCTAACCTAAAAATGGGCACTTGTTGGTCTGAGGATAGAAGAGCAAAGATCCCTAGGTCTGATTAATGCTTAAAATACAAAAAAATATCTCTTTATGGAGAAGCATTGCAGCTCACATCCCACTGTTGCCACAAAAGTTTGAATTTTAATACCTAATTTCCAAAGAGAATAGTCCATTAATGAAGAGCAAACTGTTTTAATAAATCATAAATTATCCTAGTGTAAAATATTTGCCCAAGTGATCTTAGATAAAAATTAAGCCTGGGCCTTCATAGGATACTACAATAGTGAATCAAAACAAAAACTAGCAGCCGGTGTTTGCATCGATGGCTTAAAAGTACTTTCGTATCACATTTGAATCATCAGATAATCTATAAATTACATAGGGAGGCAATGCTTCCCCAACGTTGCAAATGATGAAAGAAACCCAAGAATTTATGCCTAGTAAATGACCAAAGTAAGAATCAAAATTCATGTCTCTTGAGAGCAAATTGCGTATTTAAAAAATGACCCATCAGGTACCCTACTGAAATCTACATCAGTGTTAAGATCTCAGTATTTGGAAGACCCAGCAGATTTTATTTTTACAAATCTTAAAAAAATATGTGGATATGGCCCTTGGAGTTGGAAATGCTAGGACTATGAATGTAAAGTTGCATGAAGAGTTGGGTGAAAACAATTATAGGATATTATTTCTGAACTGCTTTCTATTTTATTTTTCTCATCACAAGGATAATACATATTCATTACAGAAACACAAACAAGAATATATATATACTTATAATTTTACAAACCAGACAAAATCACCATTAATGTGTCGACATTGATGTCACATGCAGAGGTGATCCTTGATATAGTTAGTAGTCAGTGTGGCACTTCAGAAGAAGGGGGCAGTCATTAGGATGCCGCCTTAGACAGTCTGCAGAGCTGTACCAGTAGGAACATGTGCCACAGCTGTGCTGGATGTAATGTTTTTTATGGACTCATATAATCTTACAGATTTTCAACCTCCTTTTTAAAAGTCACGGTATATTTTAAACATGTTAAAAAGCCTGTTTCAATTTTTCTATATACATAGGGTCTTCATCAGAATAAAAGGAAAAGGAAAGGTTGAGGTTCATGGTGGCACGATTGCTTATCATTCATTCCACAGGGATTCACTGACCATCTTCCACTTCAAAAGTGCTGAGTAAGGTGCTAGATGAGAAAGGGTAGGAAAGGCCAAGATTCTGCCCTTAATATCGTAAAAGCCAGTAAGAGCACTTGGCTTTGCATGAGGACACTGGCCAGGGGAGCACCTGGCCTCTTTATTCCAAAGGTGGTAAAGAAGACAATTGCCGGTTTCAATGCTTTGTTATTTGAAGCTCCATTATAGCTTCTGCTAAATAACCTTTCTTGAGCAAGCCCCTGGTTACCCTGTCAATGTACCTTGAATAAATTCAGCCATAAAACTGGTTAAAGGTGGTGCCAGGCTCTTCACTGCTTTGTACGTATTATCTGACTTTTCCTCCCAATGACCCCGTCAGGTAGTGCCTATAACCACCCACCTCCATTTTAAAGATCTGGAAATTAAGACTTGGAGACATTAATTAGCTTGACTGAGTTTACACAACAGATTTATCTGACTCCAATGGCCAGGCTCTTAACACCACACTCCACTGCCTTTAGAATATTGACCATGGAAAGACAGTCACAATATATCACGTGAAATAAGCCTGGCCTAGAAGGTGCCCGGGCGATCTGATCCCTGCCAAACTTTTATCTTGTCACCTCAGTTTCCTCTGTGCTTCAGCCCATGGTTCTTTCAGATGCAAGAGTAAGATCAGCTCTTTCCCCACAGGAAGACCTTCTCAGCTGTTATTACCTCTCTCTGCAATGTTTTTCTCTGCATTCTTAGCATGAACAGATCTCAACCTTAATTATCTCACCATGAATGTCCCTCATCAAAATGGATTTCCCTGGTCATTCATTCTAACATAATCTTTCTGATAGCACTCTGCTTCCCCTCCCCAGCCTTTTTAAAACATGAATGAAGCAGGTTTCAGAGCAGTCAGTACAAAATAATACTCTCTATATAAAAACACTAGTATTCACCCAAATACACTCATGTATAAAATACACCCCATGCTGGAATAAAATACAAAAATCAAAAGAAAAATATAAGAAAAATGAGGAAAAAGAAAGAAAAGCATCTGGAAAATATTATCTCAAGATTTTAACAACATTTTTTTTTCTGGTGAATAAGATTTTTGAGATTTTCTACATTTTTATACTTGCCTGCACTTTCTAATCTTTGGTAATTAATACTGATTACTCTCTTAGTACGTTTCAAACGCATAATGACAACTCTAACATAAGCAATAAGAATCCCCCCTTTTTTTGGTAAGAAAACAGAGCAGATGCTGTTCTAGCCCAGGCTTCTCTATTAGGTACCCAAAGTCACGGCAAGTAATGCAGGGCTTAACTGTGCTCCCTTTGTCCTTTACAGAATCTTCTTTGGGGGACAGGGGAGGGCTGGAAGTGGAAGGAATGGTTTTCACAATAATAGCAGTAACAGCAGTAGTTGAGGAAGAAATGTCCTACCACGTGTTCTCATTTAAAAAAAAAAAGAAAGTCTGTGTTAAAACTTGAAGACACACGCAAACCAACAGCCCAATCAAGAGCAGCAAATGAGACTGTGCCACGCCCAACCTCCCCAAGCCCCAACCCACAAAACAGCGGACTCTGTAGAGAGGGCCTTTCCACTACAGTTGTAAAAATCTCTCTCAGGCAACAGCTGAGGAAAGACGAAAGCAGCGTCCTGGGAGAGAGTGATTCCTGAGGATGGAGGGAGGGGCAGAAAGAGCTCTTGGTGAACCCCCAGGAGTCCCACAGCAGCAGGCTTTTCATCTGCGTTAGTGCTTTACCTGAAAATCCCACTTTTAAAATCTGTTATTAGCTCAAAAATACATGAATTCTCCAGTTAAATAATTGGGACAATTTGCAATTATTTGGTCAAATGCCAAAACATCTCTGCAGCTCTGCTGACACAGATGTGGGAGTAAGGCTCGCAAAGGACACATCTGGCATGAATCAAACTGATGGGAAAGAAATGGCTATCATAACATTGGCAACCAAATAAAAAGGACTTTTTAAATATCTGCTGGCACAAATTTTCATTTATTCTAAGGATGAATTCCACTGAGTAACTTGGCTTTACTTGAACGAGAATAGAGCAAAAACGTAATTTCTTTTAAGAAGGAGTTTATCAAAACAATTGTACTCTCCAGCTCTCGTTTCCCAGAGCATGTGTGGCATTCACGCCAACACAGTTGCGTAGGCAAGTGCCACCATGGCAGGATGAGAAATGCACCCCAGATAAACAGGTGACACTGGAGATTTGTGTTTTGGTCTAAGAACTTGTGTTATCACTACATTTTAAAAATATGCAAGGTGAAATATTTTGTGGTTTTCCGTGGATTACGTTTAACGTATGTTGTTTAGTTAAGGTTACAGATGAGAGTTAATCCAATTTACTGAAGTGCTTTTTATTTGAACACTCAGGAATCCAGCCTGCAAGGGCTTGGTTTCATGTTATCACTGTTGAAGGGATTTGGATTTTTGCGTCCTTTTCCAAACACCTTCTCGCCTTCGGTAGTTTTTTCTTTGCCCTTTGCTGCAAGCTAGAGTTGGGGAACAGAAAAAGGGTATTGCACCTGGTGTCTGGTAGGTGAACAGCAAGAGGAGTAGATTAGAGAATGACAAAGGATGTTGATTCCCAGGTTATCACCTGCCACAACCATCAAACGTCCTCCTGCAGGATCTGAGAGTGAGTTTTGACACTAAAAATGCTAACTGAGAAAACTGGCCAGAAAAATTATTCATTAACACAAAAAGCCATTTAGATATTTCTGAAAAATTCCAAAAACAGGGCTTTTTAGTGTACATCCTAAACAACTCTCTTATAAGATAAATTTTAGATCAAGGGGAAGAACAGTTACAATTTTATGGCCACTGAACAATTCAAGGACAGAACATGTAAAACTTTTTGTAAAAAATAAGAGAAAGACACAAAAACACTAACTCAAAAAGGTATCTGCACCCCCATGTTCACTGTAGTATTATTGACAATAGTCAACACATGGAAGCAACCAAAGTGTCCAGTGTTGGATGAATGGATAAAGAAAAGGTGGTATATATGCAATGGAATATTATCCAACAATTAAAAAGAGGGAAATTTTGCCCTTTGTCAACATCATGGACCTTGAGGGCATTATGCTAAGTGAAATAAGTCAGAGAAAAACAAATTTTGTATGATCAACTTTTATGTAAAAAAAAAAAAAACAAGCTCACAGATACAGAGATCAGCTTACTGGTTGCCAAAGATGGAGGGTTAGTGGTGGGTGAAATGGGTAAAGCTGGTCAAAGGTACAAACTGCCAGTTATAAAATAAGTATGTCCTGTGGGTAATAATAATACTTTACTGTATATTTGAAAATTGCTAAGAGAGTAGATCTTAAAAGTTCTCATCACAAGAAGAAAAATTTTGTCTACGTATGGCAATAGAATTATTATGGTGATCATTTCACAATATATACAAATAGCCAATCATTACTTTGTATGCCCAAAACCAATGTGTCAATTATATCTGAATTTTAAAAAATAGAAGAGAAAAAAATATCTCAAACATGGAATACAGAAGCATCATGTATATTTTCTTTCAAGATTTTATTATCTCTTCCTTATTTTGTTTAGAAGTTATGTGCCGTATATTCAAACATTATTACTCTCTAAGAAACTGAAATTGCTTTGTAGACATAAACCTTGCTTCATTCCTAGAGAGAGAAGCATCTGCACCGGTGTCATGTGGATACAACTAACTTCTCCCTCCCCTCACTTCTCAAAGAGCCTTTAAGGCATTGCCAATAGGCCATTCTTTGTTTCTCTATAGTAACTCGTGTGTCAAGAACTGTTCACAGGTTTGCAGCCAAACTTGGATCAATGTGCAATAAGCATTTTTGCTACAACCGAGTGCATATCCTGTGAGATGGAAGCCCAAGCTGAATAGCTCAAATGGAGCAGGTAAAATACCCTCCAACTTCAGGGTATGGCAGAGCCAGAGCCTTGCTCTGTGTATGCAGGAGAACTCTGCCTTGTGAGCCTGTGTGGGAGTGAGCTACGGCAATAGACCATCCACCTCAAGATGCAATCAAGTGAATGGTGATACTCAGTGGAGATGTGTGGATCTCAGAGGCATTCCTTTAGGCTGTGGTCACGATTGCTTGTAATTACTTCTTACTTATTTTGTGTTAAATATATTAATCCTTTTAAATCCCCCCCCAAAAAAATCTCTAGCAAACATTCTTTAAGTGCTCATAATTGAAAGCAACTGTGCCAATCACACTTGAGGGGCCCAGCATCCCTTTCCTATGCCAGTGTTATGTAGACCACATCATCTCAAGGCAGAGGGAAGGCTTCAGGAGAGTCCATAAGGAACCAGACCCCACTCCAGCTCACCCTGGTCATGGGGGTGTGCTGGGGGATACCTGTCTACAGTGAAGCAACCCCAAAAGCGATTATGCCTGACTTTCAGGTGTCACCCTGCCTTAGGGCTCACAACCACCCACAGCCTCACCACATCACCACCATGACCGTCATCGTCATCACTCCAACTCCACTACCACCACCATAACCACCACCCAGGTACTGGGATGAATAATGTCTCCCCCCACATTCATGACCACCTAGAACCCAAGTATGTGACCTTATTTGGATTGCAGATGTAATCAAGATGAGATCACAATGGAGTAGCATGGGCCCTAAATCCAGTTATGAATGTCCTTACAAGAAGAGGGAAATTTGGGCATAGAAACACAGACATACAGGGAGACACCATGCGAAGAAGGAGGCAGAGATTGGAGTGATGAATCTACAAGCTCAGGGATGCTAAGGATTGCTGGCTACCGTCAGAAGGTAGAAGAGGCATGAAAAAAATTCTTCTCTAGAGCCTTCAGAGGGAGCATGGACCTGCCAAGACCTTGATTTCAGACTTCCAGCCTCCAGTACTTGAGAGAATAGATTTCTATTGCTTTAAGCCACCTAGTCTGTGGTGTATACTTCATTACAGCAGCCCTAGGAAACTAGTGCAACTCCCATCACCTCCACAAACCCCATCACTCCCACCACTATCAGCACCACCTCCCTCTCCTCAGCACCATTACTATGAAAACATTATGAAAAAGGTAACTCAGATAACTTCCTTTCAGGCCAACACTGGGACTTAGTTCTAGTGGTCAGCAGCTGACACCACGAGATGAACTCATGTAAGTATCTTAACCACAAGTGGTCTGATCCCTGCTTCTGGAGTTACAGGTCTAGTATCTCTCTTTTTTATCCCCAAACTTCTAGTTTGAGCTTGACAAACTTGCCCAATTTTTCCCATTCCCAAAGAAGAACAAAGATGGTTTGACATGAAAGAGATATCAAAGATCATTCACTTTAACCCCATAATCTGAAAGCACTGTGGAATACGATATCTAGAAAGGTGAAATAATTTGTATAAAGTCAGTGAATCAGCTTGTAGCAGAATCAGACTCAACCAAGTCTCCAAGACTGCTTGCCAAAAAAGGGTGTGCAGTATTTTTTAGTCCTACTACTGAATATTAGGAAGCAATACATGAAAAGCATAAACATCCCCTACCCTACTACCAACTCACTGGCTTTTTAAAATCTCATTTAACCTTACCAGAAAAATGTGTGGACCAGGCCCAGAGATAAAATTACTTAAATATACACTATGATATCATTGGGGTATCACATGATGACATTTAAGGAAGATGTTTTCTTGTATTAGTATTACATAATTGAAATGTTTCCACTGTTAAGGGGGGCTAACCCTAATATTAATTCTATATACCTGTATAAAATAGAAATAACCTGAAGGTCTTCTCAAAACATATCTGAGGTAGAATTCTTATCAAGCAATCAGGAAGGAACTTTGGAATGATGAGAGCACTGATCAGTATGTAAATGAAGATTATCTACATCATGTATCGAAGCATCGACAAATTAAAGAGGGCCTCTGTGTTCTAAAGCATCTGGTAAAGACAAAAAAAGTAATGATAAACAGTTACGTATATTGATTCCTTTTGTTTTTTGAAACAAAGTCATCTCATTGTACAAACCTTCAAATCAGAGTGTCTAAAGACACAATCTCTAATACTGAAATGACACTTTTCTAAACCTCAACTTCTGAAAACTTTGAAAGAAAGGTATCAAGGCATTTGTAATTTTGATGTTTAAACTAAGAGTTTAAAAAAAAAAAGCCACCATTTAAAAAAAAACTGTTAAGATTAGTTCCCCAAGGGAAGATGTAATTCTGTACAATCCAGCTCCATGTTCACCGTCAAAAAGAGTTAATCCTCAGTTACTCAGTTAATCTAAATACTGTCAGCTAAAAATATTTTAAAAATCACAGTTTCCTTAATATCAGTTCCTTTAGAGATCCTTTCATTAGAAATCTCATTTTTTTCTTTTACCAAGTTGATACTTCATTAAAAATATATATATATATGAATGAACTAACAAAAACACACATATATTTTTAAAATTTAACCTTCAGTAAGGTATGTGCTGATATTATGTTCTAAGACTTTGAATTACTAAGCATTTATAATCTGAAATTCCCATCATCATCCCCTATTTCACTCTCTACCAGAGAAGTCACCACAATATACAGTGAGGATTGTTTTTTTCTCTTAAAGCAGTAAAAACAGAGCTTTGAGCTTCTAATTAGCACGTATATTTGGAAGCTACTGTGTTTTCTTTTAAGTAGTGGATGCAGGTCTACTATAATTCTTAAAAGAAGCAAATAAAGATTCTAAAGCCAAATCTATTGTTTATTTTGTTTAAATTTTTTATATTTTCCCTAAATAATTCATTTCCTTCCCCAAAATGGGTCAGGTGTGACACCGGAGGTAAATGGAATCTAGAAAATTTTTCTAATGGTGCTACTTTTCCTAGGAACACATACTGTATTAGAAGTCTAACAGGCATCTCAAATTTAATAGGGCCCAAACCAAACTGCTGACTTCCCTACTCCAAATCTCTTCTACTCCTGTAGTCCTCTTAGTAACCCTACCATTCACTCAATTTGCATAGATTAAATAAACAGACAAAACACTCTTTATTCATCCTTGATTTCTTTTTCTCTAATCCCTTTGCCCACGCTTGCTCCATACAAATCTTTATTGCGTACACCGCTTTTAAAATATCTTTCAAATCAAAACACCTCACACCCACTCTTCTGCTCCTACTCAGGTTTATGTCCACAGCATCTGGCCAGACCACTGAGACACCTTTCTAATCATTCTCCTTGCTTCCACTCACGCCGGTCTGTCACCTGTTTTCTACACATGCCAGTTACATCCCTATTCGGCAGCTTCCAATTGTTTTCCACCTCTCACAGAATAAACTCAAAATTCTTGTTGTAACCTAACCCTGGCTAGCTCCCAGACATCACATGCTGCCATCTGTCCCCACCCCCTTCACTCCATGCCAAGTCCCACTGGACGCCATGCTGTTTTTGGACAGGACAAACAGACTTCCATGTCAAGATCTTGGCACATGTGCTTCCCCCTGCCAAGAATAAGTTTTCTGCAGATATTTTCTTGGCTTTCTCAGAACTTTCTCAAATGCCACCTCCCCACAGTCCTTCTCCAAACACCCTATTTAAAATAGTACCCCAATGATATTAATCTAATGAAGGATTAGCTCTTCATTGAAATGGCAACTGTGATTTAGGATGAGATGAGGGCATCTGGAACAGGAACGTTTGGCTGCATTTGGTATGGAAGAACAGGGCCTAATTTTTCTTTCAGAGTGAAATTTTCTTTTTCAATGAAAATGATGACGATGATGATGACAGCAATAGTAGCCAATGCTCACTGAACATATGCCCAGTACTGTTCTGAGTGTTTCACAATACCCAGTTATGGATGAATAATAAAACCCATTTAAATCTCATAACTCTTGAGGTTATTACATTATTATCCCCTTTTTAAAGATGAAGTTAACTAAGACAGAGAATGTCTAGAAGAGCTTGCTTACCCCCAAGAAATTTAATCCAATCAGGAAGGCTTTTTAAAAGAAACATGAACAAACAAATTTATAAAATGTAAGGTTACAGAAATATTTAAAGTCTACTTATGTTTGTACAGGGCTTCCTCTAATAAAGGAAAGGTGGCCCAAGACATTTGGAAGACTCTCAAAAGGCAAATTCCAATTATGTGATCACAAACACAGGGGGGTAAGGGGAGGGTGGGATGAATTGAGAGAGTGGCACTGACATATACACACTACCATGTGTAAAATAGATGGCTAGTGGGAAGCTGCTGCATAGCACAGGGAGATCAGCTCGGTGCTTTGTGGCCACCTAGAGGGGTGGGATAGGGATGGGAGAGGAAGACTCAAGAGGGAGGGGATATGGGGATATATGTATACGTACAGCTGATTCACTTTGTTGTACAGCAGAAAGTAACACAACATTGTAAAGCAATTATAATCCAATAAAGATGTTAAAAAATAAAATAAAAATATTCTAAAACTTAAAAAAAAAAGTGTCAATCCAGCCATAGTATAAGGGATGATTTTTAAAAGACATGACGAAAACATGAAAACTGGGTACGGGGCAACTGTTTATTAAGCAGTAATGGCCTATAAGAACCAAATGGGGAAAATGCAACTCCAGAAAGAGTTGAAAATTGTAATAAAAGTGTAAGAGTAACCAAAGGAGTTCCTTAAGTTATGTTCTACTGAATCTAACAAGGACATTGTTCTTTCTCCTGCTTGGGCTATATGAATTACAGTAACAGATGTAAAACAGAATATAGTTTTTCATCTCCACTCTGATTCCATGTTCTGTGGGGAGGCCAGAAGGTAGTCTGGTAAAAGAGAACTGCATACTTCAACCCTCTAAAACTCAGAGCTGTGGTCCAAGAAATAACACACCCAGATAACCAGAGGATTTGCAGGTAAGAGCATGCTCCACAAACCTAGAGGAATATGGAGAATGAGAAAGGTGCCGAAAGAACTCTGAAGATAATTAAATCACAGAGTGATTTGCAAGAGGAGGAAGAGGACAGAATCCATGACCTAGGGAAAAAAATGAAGAGTGATTTGTGAATGCATAAAAAACAGAAACAGTGATCACTTGGGAGCCAATGTGGATTCATGAAGAACAAATCAGGCTAAATGAATGCCTTTTCCTTTTTTGCTGAAGTTAGATAATGGTGCAGGATGCCAAATTCATGAATGACATGAAGCTGGGAGGAACAGCTCATACACTGCATGAAAGGGTCAGGATGGTCCTGGTCTGGAGGTATTCAGTCCAGGGCTTAACAAGAGAAACTGACAAGAACAACAGCTATCGTTTTTAAGCACTATTTACCAGGCACTGACTGTGCTTTTGCGTGTATCATCTCCTTTAACACTCACAACCTTCTGAGGCAGGTACTGTGAAATCCTGATCTTAAAGAAACTTAGGCTGAGAGAAGACTGCCAAAGATTACAGGGAGGTGGCTTGAAAGTTTAGGATTAACTACTACACTCCCAAAGACAGCAACCAGGATGCTGTGGGGATGTGAAGCCCTGCCGTATTTAAAAAAAAAAAAAAAAAAAGGTGAAATTACTGATTTATCTTAGAGATGAAAAGGTGCAGGACAAATAAGATTGTGGTCTTCACACATGTGAAAGCCTGCCACATGGAACAGGGATAGATTCAGTCTTCTGGCTCCAGAGAGTAGATTCAGTAACACAGCTAGAAGTCGGAATCTGACTAAGAATGAGACAGCTCTTCTAATGATTAACATCATGTGATAATAGAAAGTCTAGGAGACCATGAGCCCTGTTACTGAAGGAGTCCAAGCAGACGCTGGGCAGCCACTTCTGTCAGGGGATAGTCAAGAGATTCAAACAAGAGATGACAATTAGGGGGACTTCCCTGGAATTCCAGTGCTTCAGGCTCCATGCTCCCAATGCAGGTGGCACAGGTTCGATCCCTGGTTGGGGAACTACAATCCCACCCACATGCCACAAGGCATGACCAAAAAAAAAAAAAGAGAGAGAGAGAGAGAGAGAGATGATGATTAGACTAGAAGCCCATCTGATTTCTTCCAAATTCTGAGATTCCATGAGGATGCAAATTTGTGTTATTACTAAGATATATACTGAAGTCTCAAAGGCAGATACATTCATGTTTGTCACCTTGGTCATAGGATGTCCTTTCTTTTTTTTTTTTTTTTTTTTGCGGTACGCGGGCCTCTCACTGCTGTGGCCTCTCCCGTTGCGGAGCACAGGCTCCGGACGCAGGCTCAGCGGCCATGGCTCACGGGCCCAGCCGCTCCGCAGCATGTGGGATCTTCCCGGACCGGGGCACGAGCCCGTGTCCCCTGCATCGGCAGGCGGACTCTCAACCACTGCACCACCAGGGAAGCCCAGGATGTCCTTTCTTGATTAGCATTTCCAAAGAAGCACTGATAACTGATGCAAATATTTAGAGTGAAAACCCAGTGCTCTGCTGGAATCACTGAATAATTCTGCAACCATCTTTAGACTTTTACATGGAAAGGAACAAACAGTGGAGCATGTTTGTTTTCTCTCACTCTGCACCATCGCCCTGAAACAACAGTGATTTGTACTGTTGCTTGGGCCAGGCCTTTCAGAGGCAGCTAATGAGGTCGCTGGGCCCTGGTGGGTGAAACCCTCCAGATGGGTTCACTCGAGTGTTTGAGACCGTGCAATGCTGACCACATGATATACTGGTTCTCAGCACACTCTTCTCTTTCAACCAATATTAAGCACTATTAGCCACATAGAAATACCAGAGACGGCAATTTGGCTGGATTTGATGTCTCCATGCAACATTTATCTCCCTTCTGGAAGTCAGTCGTGCTATGTTTACACCAGCTTATTTAATTTTGTTTTCTTTTATCTCGTTAACCCACTGCTTGGGCTTCCACGAGTTAGAGAAAAACCTCATACATGACTTGTGCCTAATCTTTTATGAGAAACACAGCTGGTCCTATAGCTGTTTCCAGCATATCTGGAAATGATTTTGAGATACAATTACATGCCGTGCACCTGTGGGTCAGATGGTGACTGGAGTAAAACCACCCATTCCGAGCAGAAAGGGGCTCTGAGTCTGCAAGAAAACAAACAAACCAAAAAAAAAAAAAAAATTCACTTCCTTATGTGCCATATTATACGTAATTCAGACATCTTGTGAAATATTTTAGAGTCTAAGTGAACAGTTCATGGGAAGTAATGGAAAAGAGATCTTTAAATCACAATCCTGGTTACAAAACTAAACCCCTCATATCACCAGCAGGGAGAACACGGAGCAATTACCTAACTACTCTATGCTTCAAGTTCCTTTGCGGTGAAGTGGAGGTAATAATAATACCCACCCCGTCAGGCTGTATTGAGAATTAAATGAGATATTGTCTATAATCCATGATAAGTACTTAGGAAATGCTCAAAACAGTGTAGTTATTGTTGACATTGTTACATTTTCATTGGTTTCCTTTAGGAAGCTAGAATGTAAAATTAATTCCAGTGCCAAAGATTGTACAGCTGGAAAGGTAGTGGTTGTAACCACTTCACAGGCAAACACACTCTGCACCTGAGGCCTCCTGTGAACCACCTGGCCTACCTCCACCCTGACTCAAGGCTCCTTACCCTGCAGGCCAGGGCTGCCTCGGTACCAAGCAGATCTGTAACTGCTTTTCCTCTTCTCCCAGCACTTGTCCATGATTTCAAGAGAGTCTCTTTGTCCCTTTTCTTTATTTAGAAAGCAAATCTTGCTTCAGGAAATCAGCTTGAGAATCATGCCTGTGAAGTGCTTCTCTAAGGAAAAGTGCCTTTGTGAGATCAGTCACAGGAGGATCCGAGAGAATACTCACAAAATACGCAGAGACCCCCTCGCCAATTTCAAGAAAGCCCTCTTCTGCCTTCTTCTACCGGGCAGAAGTGTCAAATCCCAGCTACACCTCTGGAAAGTGGCTTACCCTGCTTGTAGAATGGACATACTGATATATACCTTCTGGGACTGTTGTCAGGTTGAGTAAATGCATAAGTAAAATGAATGGCTCAGTGTGCCTACAGGTAACCATCATTTGTGTATCGTTTGTGTTCGTTCTGTAAAAATAAGGTAATTTTCAGAACAGACTAACATTTTCTGCAATCTCCTCATAATTTTAGAGTTACTTATCTGAGTCTGTCCCATTTAATTTGAAGACTTAATAAATTAACATTTTACTATCCAATGCGGAAGATTTCAGATATATAAAATATATATTTTGTTAAGACAAACCCAATGCTGCCTATAAGAAATTGTACGAGTTGCCCATGTTCTTTTTGGAGCTGGCATCACCTGTTCTCTTGACTCTCCATGCTGGAAGCACAGGGAAGTCCCGGCTGCAAGCTGCTTCCTTCTATTTCATAGGGAGTGGAAGAGACAGCCTCTCGGCCTCTACCCTGGACCACATCAGCAAAATCACTCTGATCATGTGACTGCTTTAGGATCCCAAGACAGTCTGAATTGTTATAACCTTGCACTCCCTCTACACCCATCAAGGATTTCTTGTCTAGAGGTCCCTTCCTCAACAAGGAGGAAGAGAGAAAGAGAGAGTTAGGGAATTGTCTTTAAATATCAATAAACATTTCATTTTTCACCTAAACTTTAAATTTCATCATATATTACTTGTATTCATTATATCACTGACTAATACTTGCTAAAAATAAATTAAAAGCTTGTATGATCCTGAGGGGAAAAAATATTCCAGCAAAGCCCCTTCTAAAATTTTTCATTTGCTATTATTACTAATTATAACTGAAAATAAACCAGTATATTTCAGTTATATTTCTGGATAAATAACAACACATGCCCTTAAGATTTTCATGTTTACATAGCACTTTCTCAAATTACCAGGAAATCTAGCTATCATTTGTAACATTTCCTCCCTGGGGCAGCAAAATTTGCTCTAAATTATCCATATAAAACATACAAACAAATTTCAGGGTAGCCTAATTTTAACTCTACATTTCTGTATTATCAGAATGTAAACATCTGAAACATTTCACAGAAATCCAGCTAACGGAAATTTTCAGTGACAGTGGTAATCAGTGTACACTTTAAAATCTCAGCATAATCTGGAGACGCCTTACTGGTGTGCTGTCTAAACTTGAGGACATAATATCTGATACAGAGTTCTGCAGAGTTGTAATTCACAATGTATTTGTTTAAGATTCTCAGACTCTCCCAAATCCATTTGACTTGAATTCTGGAGTAACTTAGAGCAGTAAATTTGCATGAACATTAAATTAAGTTATTTTGCCAAGTTAGCTAGGCATTAATAGGAGGGAAAAGGTGTGTTAAAAGAAAAAAGTTTGATGTCACACATGTTTAAAATAAGTAGACACAAACATTTTTCTTTCCTTACTTCTCTATTTGTCTTAGAGGACCCGGTATCAAATTCCACAGGTGGCGTCAACGGCAATGCTGTTGGCTGCATATGACAAACGTTTGACCATCAGAGGCCTACAGACTGACTGTTAAGACTGTTTACTCAACAAGATGCCCAAAGGTAGACAGACTCTGATTGCTTTCACAGCTCCATGGAGTCATCAAGGGTCAGGCCTTCATACCCAGGCCTACAGTTGCATGGTCCTGACATGAATGCAGCAGCTCCAGGCATCACGATCCCATTGAAAGTTTGCAAATATAGGTCAGAACACGCAAGTTCTCCGATGGCTTTCCCTCCTTTAATTTGGATAAGAAATCCTTTCCTGCTGCCTCCAGCACATTCCCCTTAACCTTTCTTTGGCCAGAACAACACCCACTCCTAAACCAATCAACGGCAAAGAGCAATGGCATCGCCATGGACGGCTGACCCAACCACAGTTCATCCCTCTGGGATGCCACTTTCCACCAATGACCAGTATATCAATGAGCACAGATGATAAAACAATTTTACTATTGCACCTTAACTAACAGAATGTTAGGTGAAAAACAGTACTTGCATGGAATAAAGTTCATTGCTAGCAGTGTTGGCAGTGATGCATTAATACTGAAGGGATTCTAATACGTACCAGGGATTATACAGCATGCTTTCTCACTGGTTATCCCATTCAGTTCTTGTAACACCTTTGAGAGGCAGATACTATTATTCCAAATTTAGAAAATCAGATAATAAAACTCATAATTAAACTCATGTAAAATTAAGAACATATTTATCAATCTCTTTTAAAATACTATTTCAACTTTTGTTCTTATTAAAATCCCAGGATATCCGAACTGCATGAAAAATTACGGAAATTTAAAAATAGGTAAAATCAAATTTAAGTGAAAAATGTAAGAAAATTAAAGTTGACCATAATCCCATAACTCAGCAAGAGCTGTTTTTTACAATTTTGCGTATTACCAATGTTTATTTTCAAAGAGATTCATGTATAACCACTTATATACAGTTTTTCAGCCTGCTTTTCACACTTCACGTTATATGGTAAATGTTTTCCCATGCTATGATTTTAAAGATAAATGTAATTAATGCCTATATTGTTAAAAATCTGTGTTAGCAAACCTTTTCAAGTATGTATTTGTGTGACGAACTCCCCCACACAAAATGTATGAACACATTTTTTTCGTTCGTTCCTTCCTTCCTTCCCCCCTCCCCCCTTCCCTCCTTTCAGAGAGAGGTCTGGAAGAATTACTGGACAAAGGTAAGGATACCTATTGAAATATCTCACATCAAATGATACTACCACCCATTTCACTCTGCCTTTAATAATGCTGGTATTATAATGAAAATTACTGCCAAGTTGTTAGAGAAGAAAAGCTTAGGTTTTCTGTAAATAATTTTTCCCAGATGATAGATTCAGCCAATCCTAGAGATGGAGAGGGGATCTAAGTCTGAGAATTGTCACAGGAGCCTTGCCTTGGGCTGAAGTGTTTGCAGTGTTTGGCTTGTCAGGGAGGTGTTACATGGGAAATCCACCCTTTCCCTTTCCTCTCACTGCTGTCCTCTTTACGGGCCATCTCCTGAGCTTCCCGGACATGGGCAACCACACCAAACAAAGGACCTTGACTGGCTTTGGTTTCCAGCCACTGGTGCGGTAGGGACCATGTGATTCCCATCCCCAGCCTTGCAACACTTGGCCTTTCCTCATTTCTACCCTTTTTCTTCTCAAAGGATACAGGTTGTAGGTTCTGCTGAGGTGCTTCCACTTCCCTAGTTACAGAGCCACTTCCCTAAAGGAATTAGCAGCTCATCCCTTCCTTTCCTTTAATCTAGCTGCCCATACAACCCTGGCAACACATTAGAATCACCTGGGGAACTTTATAAAAACTAATGAAGTTTGCCGTTCCCCTGCCCCCCTTTAAAAAAGGATTCTGATTGGTCTAGGGTGGGATCCAAGCATGGGTACATATATATATATATATATATATATATATATATATATATATATATATAGTTTATTGTTCCCCCATGGGATTCAAATGCAAATGCAAGCAGGGTTGAAAACTACGGAAAACGTCCTCACTGCATTGCAAATATGAGAAATTCCTCCCAGTTCACATTGCTGGGTATCCCCTCCCTGCTAATACAGGTGCCCATATCCACTCCCCTGAACCACTGCCCTTCTTGTTTGCTCTTTCAGTAGGCATCTACTCTCCTCCATTACGCTCTCTATCCAATTACCATCTCAAAATAGCCACTTGGGCATCTAACAAGGATAGACAACACAGGAGGCTTCAAACAACTTTCATCCCCATACCCCACCCCCAAATCGTGCTCCTCTCTCAATCCTCCCCATTTCAGTTAGTGATGCCACCACGCCCCCTCTCACTCAGGACAGAAACGGAGGAGGGAGTCTTGATTCATTCACCCCATATTTTCTTCACAGAAGTCCTTCTTCCAATCTGTAGGGCACATCCAATGTGACAGTGCATCACACCCACCACACCTGTCTCCACTCTAGTCTAAGCTGCTTGGATCTCTTGGCTGGAACACTGCAATGGCCTTCTCACCTGTCTCCTGTTTGCAACTGCAGTCCCTAGAATGCAGCTCCACACAGGATCCAGAGGGATAAAAACATAACACATATTAAAGCCTTCCCTTACCTACATCCCCCCTGGTTTTCCATCACAATAATAATCAAGTCCAAGTTCCTTAAGCGCCTTAATCTGTCTACCTCTCGCACTTCACTTCCTACCACTCTTAGACACACTCATTATGCCCAGGCACACCGGCCATTTTTCTGTCCCTCAAGCCCTTTCAACTTTATTTTTTCTCTTTCCGATACACTTCTGTCCCGGGTATTACCATAGCTGGCTTCTTCTCACACTTGGGACTCAGTTCAACTACCATGACCTCAGCGAAGGCCTCCCTGAATGCCTATGTAAATTCAAACTTTCTATCCTATAATCCTGTTCAGCATTTCTCGCTGGAAGAAACTATCAGAAAGAAATTATGTATGTGTTCCTATATGAATCCCCCACTAGGATGCTGCAGGGGGTCAATGCTTGAATCAGTCTTCATCTTTACGGCAGCCCAGGAGCTGGCTACCTAAAACAGCATCTGGCAAACAGTAGGTGCTTAAAAAGTCACTGCAAAATGAAGGCTCTCGATAAGGGCTGTGAGGAAGAGGAATCAGGCATGCTTGTTCATGTCACTAACTTATCTGAACAGATACATTTCCCCCTTAAGCCACAATAAACATTTTAAAATAACACAATGTTTCAATATAAACAGAGATAACAAAGCCCCCAAGTCTCATCCTCTGGAAATTAAATCTACTATACTCAGATTTTTTTTTAATATTTATATGGAAAAGAGGAAAATGAGAATAGGAAGAAATCAATGAGATAAATTTTAGCTTTCTCCAGAAACATAAGTCATCTTATATCATCTCAGCAAATGAAATCCTGCTTTATAGTGTGCAGAATCTATCAAGATATACTTTGGAAGAAATGCTTTAGAAAAGTGTTCTTTACTCAGCACTAAGAATCAGTTCTTGAGAACAATCAACATGAAGAGAAGTGGCATGAGACAGGATAGTGAGAAAATGAGAGAGAGGGTTCTTCACTCCTCAGAAGCACATTTTCTCTCTGCTTGTGTTTAGCGTGTCAGAAATTGAGACATCAGGGATTGACACAGAGCTCAGTTTCAAACAGAGCATCCCACATTTCTGGGGCAATCATACTGAAAGGGCATGCTCGTTGAGTCTGCCTTTCTCAAAGGCTGAGAAGTTCATGTCCTGATGCCTGGAAACTGATATTTTTTGAGTCAACACCGCTGTAGGATTTAAATTTTCACAGCATCAGTCTCTTCCCCTCTACAGTGCTTTCCAGCTTGAATTTTACTTTGCAAACTATCAGTTCCTAAGTACTGTACAAAATAACCCAAAAGGAAAACATCACCCCGTGACATAAATAAAGTTTGGCCTCTCATAATGACTTCAATTTGCCCCAATTCTCATATATCCAAGCATCCATTGGCTATCAATGTGTAAGTTATCAATCTGTTCAGCACCTTGGTTTGTCAGATCCACTTCACAGCAGCATTCTGTGCTAAGATGTAACCATTATCTCAGCTTCTGAAGATGAGGAAATTGACAGACTCCATCAAGCTCAGGTATCCAATAAGGGGCAAAATTTAGATTCAACCTAATCTTCCAGACTTAACATCCACCACTGTTCTACAGTACACACACTCCCACATGTACACACAGACTGTAAGTCACATCCTGAAGAGTATAACTATGATCAGAAGAAAAACAACAACTCTTAAATGCATTCCAATTCTAATAGCTGATTTTCAACCTAATTAGATGGTAATAGCATCAGATAGTGGAAAACAAAACAAAAAGTTAACATCCACATTAAATGGAATCCAAAAAACAGTCTGCCAGATTAAATTGGTAGACTTTCCCTTTGGGCAGCTGAGGTTAAGACTGCTGAGGATATTTGAACTGATAATCTCAATATGCTTGTCTGTCAATTTGGAGGCGTCATTAGAATTTATCAATCTGTGATATAACATTTTTGAGTTTTTTTTAATGTCAAAAAAAAATGACAACATGACAGATGCTAAGGTAACTTGCCTTGATCTTAAAACGATAAAGCTCAAAGGACAGATCTGTCAATAATCAGCGAAGCCTTAACAGATTCTGATTGTTTAATCCAAGTCAAATTAATCAATTTCTTGTTTGAGTTTTAGTGATATGCCAGAGAAGGGGCACCTCAGCCCGACCAATCCATGCAGAAAACTGGAGCAGGGAGTCTCCCTGCTCCTCATGGAGAAGACTCAGCCAAAGGGAAGCAGATGCCAAAAAAGCAGGGGGCTACAGGATGCTGGCCTGGCCCTGCTCTTTCTCAGCCGGTTCTACTTTTATAATGCGACACTTGAAAATCTAGGGTCTTTTAGTGATTTGATGCTCACCCACCTCTCTGCCACCCCTAGAGCTCACTGGGTTTCCATGGCACTTATTAATGGGAACAGCAGTAGGCAGCGGCTGTCACAAGGCCCAGGTGCAGAGCAGAAGACGCCATTCTTTCCTGGAAGCTGAGCCTCATCTCCAGCTCAACATCCACACCATGAAGCAGAAGAGTGGAAAGGAAACACTACTGAGCAGAACACTGAGGACATCCTGGACAGGACAGGGATGGAAGGCGTGGGGACTGTCCCCAAGCATTGTCTGTACTCACGGAGAAAGTTACAATGGAAGCCCTTTGGACTTTTAGGAATTATTATTTTTGGTCTATGCGTATGTGTGTGTTCAGGCTTGTGTTCTTTATCAGAATCTTACTAGCTATATAAGTACAGGTTAACATTTAGTACAGGCTGA
Organism: Hyperoodon ampullatus; assembly: GCF_949752795.1. Taxonomy (NCBI): domain Eukaryota; kingdom Metazoa; phylum Chordata; class Mammalia; order Artiodactyla; family Ziphiidae; genus Hyperoodon; species Hyperoodon ampullatus. Next base: position 69,403,968 of record NC_136914.1, on the reverse strand, counting down.
CATAGAGGTTAACATTTAGGCAAATAACCCAAGGTACTGCAGCCCCTAAGGCCACTTAGTCAAGAAGAGTTGCACCTTATTCCTTATCTGCTGACTCCTCGTGACTATGACCATGACCGTGACCCACCTTCTATCCACAACACTATTTCTGGCTTTTAAGGGGAGGAAAATTTGTTACTAAATTACACTGGGCAGTTTAGTACTTTTGATCCTCAGCTCTTCCTTGCAGCACCCCCAGTGGGATGAAGCCCCGGATGATGCGCAGAGGCATCTGGCCATACAGTGCACGCAGACACAAAAGGCCCGGGAACCTCCCCAACAAAATCCACCTTCCATTTTAATAACTATCTAAAATGTTTACTCTCATTTGAATTAGAGAAATGAAAGACAATACCAACAAGATACGGTTTTAAAACTATCCTCTTGGCAAAGGGTTTTTTGTTGGTTTGCTTGTTTTGTTGTCAATGATATGTTAACGCCTACAACACTGGAAGCAGGGGTTATGGGAAGAGTGGGCATTCTGACACCATAATGGCGGGAAAGTGAATTGTTCAGTCTTTCTGGATGAGAATTTAGGAATTCAGATTAAAAACGTACGGTTTTGGGGCACATATATTGGCCAAAAGTTTTCATTCCATACTGTGGATGTTCAGGGTAGAATTTTATATAATTGTGACCAAACTGAAACAAACTAAATTCTCAACAGGTGATAAGCTCATTGTATTCTAGTACGGCCATATACTTCAGCACAGAACCACATTATAGATAGAGTTTTAGATATTTTGACAAAGAAATATTTTAACATAAAGTGCAAAAAGATAGCTAAAAGAGTATTAGAGTATAATTTCATTTTTGAAAAAAATACATTTGCACAGAGGAAAAAATGAGTCTAATATTCAACAAAAAGATAATAATTCTCTTATTCTGGATGGTAGAACTCAGTTGACTTTTCCTCTTACTACTTATATTTTCTAATTTTCTATACTGAACATGCCTTATTTAATAATGAGGAAGGTGCTCTAAGAAAAAGGTAAAATATCAACATTAGCCACCTGAGGTTTGAATTAATGTCACTCTGACTCTGTCACAGGTCAGAGCTGTGCTCTAACTAACACTAACGTACAGCTAGGTTACATCTAACAGATGGAACCACATTCTGATATCAGAATCCCCATGCCAACCAACATGCCAGGAAATAATGCCTTACATTTAGACACATTTATAATACTGCCTTAGAAATACCACTCCTTAGTCCTCTGTGCTTCTTGTAACACTCTGGAAAATTCGGCAACTAGGAATTCTGTTTAATTCAGTGAGAAAGATATTGTGATTATATCTAGAACTGGATGAATTTATTTATACTTCCAAACGAAATATTTTGTGTGTGCCAGTAACTCCTGCGGGCCTCCTCATACCTCTATTTTTGGCATCCATTTACTTTTCTATGTATGCCTGTATATATTTTGCAGTAACAGATCTACAGCTGGCTACCAAGCTCTACATCTATCAGGGGAAGGATAAGGAATTCTTTTTTAAGATTGTAAACAAGCAAAGTTCCCTGGACTTTAGGATGTAATCAAGTCACACCTATGCAGCACACTGAAACATGGGGGTTACTAAATCCTGAACTGCAAAATATCTCACCAAAAATATCCCGCCCCCAAAATACCCCTGTGTGCATATGTATGTATGCTTACATATGTGAGAGAGGGAAAGAGAGAGAAAGGGGGCTGGTGGTGGGACGGGGAAAAAGCCAGCAGAATTAGTAACCAAAAAATTCCACTAATGTGTTCATCTCAAATTTATATATTATAACTTGGCCTCAGGGATTCTTTGCCAAAAGGACACTCAGGGAATGCCTTGTCCAACAGCCTCATTTACAAAAAAACCTGAGATTTTAGAGCTTGAGGAGTCTACCCTGAGGTGTCAAACAACTGAGTGACAGCAGTAGGCCTACATTCCTAAACCAGGCCCAGTGGCCTTCCCACTGTGCCGTAATTACTTTTCTCCCATTGAAAACCACTCTTCTAATTATCTTATTTCCAGTTTTCCTTGGAAGCAAAAAAAAAAAAGTAAGAATTAACAAGCTTATACAGAGGAACATAAACTTCCTTAGGGTAAGACTCTCTAGCCTCTCCCTAGGCTCCATGGAAATCACCTCCTGTTCATCAGATTCTTTTGTTCACAGTTTACAACATGGTGGAGCATCAAAGAGGAAGTGGTAGACTAGGCATATGGAGATTTTTTAAAAGCCTGGATAGGGCTTCCCTGGTGGCGCAGTGGTTAAGAATCCGCCTGCCAATGCAGGGGACACGGGTTTGAACCCTTGGCTGGGACAATCTCACATACCGTGGAGCAACTAAGCCCGTGCGCCACAACTACTGAAGCCCGTGCGCCTAGAGCCCGTGCTCCGCAACAACAGAAGCCACCACAATGAGAAGCCCGCGCACCACAACGAAGAGTAGCCCCTGCTCGCTGCAACTAGAGAAAGCCCGCGCGCAGCAACGAAGACCCAACGCAGCCAAATAAATAAATAAATAAGTTTATTTATTTATTTTTTTTAAAAAAATCCTGGATAATCTATAAACTTCAGAGTCCTTGCTCAGATGCCTGAAGTGGACTGTACTGCTAATGCCACAGTGCTACCTACACCAAACTTTAGATGGTAGATGGTCAAGAAGGGGAGCCATATAGTCCATGCATCAAACAGCTTTCTTTCCTTGAATCTTTCTCTCCCATGGGACAGGACAACAACCCTTTTTCATCTAAAGCAAAAATATTCTAGAACATTCAAACAGCCTGATTTTCCTGGCATGAAACCATGTCTATTTTGGCAAGGTCCAGAGGTTCAACTGATTGCATGTAACTGATAATTGAAGTTAAAATGGACTTCCCAGCACAGCAGTGAAGAATAATGGATGGAACAGCTAGGGTACACTTTCCAAAATGCAGTATGTGTAATTTATTGTTATGCAATTCATTTCATACCTCATAGCTGACATCTGGAAGCAAGAAAGCAGTTCTAGTAGGGGGAACAGATGATTTCATCTGGCAAGTAATAATGTCTGGGGAAATGTGAGGAAGTTCCATGGCAAACTTCAGCAAAGTGTTTGAGTTTAGAAGTACCACTGGCCAAAGACCACCCTTCTCTACGTTTTGCTCACAAAGAGACTCTCTTGGCAGTATAAAGAGCTCCATGACCAGCAATTTAATTCAATTTTCACAATGGGATGTAGTACATAAAGACTTTCTGTACCTGGCAATTAAAGGCTTCAAACCCTAACACTTAGGTATGCAGCTATTTTATGGCAACTAGGATGAGCACACACATATTCACTATGGACAACATTTAACAACTGTACTAATACATTACAGAGGATGACAAGAAAGCTGAGGGTTACAAATCAGATATATGTTTGCTATGTCTCCATTTTTGTACATGTGGATGAGAGAAAATGCAACACTGATAAGAGTTAATTTTGAAAAACAGCTATATAATTTTTTAAGCATCTATAAAGCTTTGTTCTGATAAAATCATTTTAATGTTTGCTTTTTAATATCCATTTTCAATATCTGTGCTCAAACCATACATTTTAAATTGTTGCATCCTAGCATCCAAGTCCTTGCCACTGGTAACACCATTTTTTTAATTAATTAAAGGTTTCAAATTGTAAACAAATTTTGCAAGTTCCTCCCTTCCCCCACTCCAAATAAACAAACCACTATTGCTCCTAGCCAACCCAACTAGCTGAAAGGCATAAACCTCTCCTTGCTATTCTAGAAGATAACTGTTCAGATGCCAGTCCCTGCAGAGTTCAGATGCACAAAGCCTATCAGAAGGTACCAGGCAGGAAGAACTGTGCTTAGCAAGCAGCATGTGCTACTGGACCTTTTTTCTTTAGGGTTAACATTTTTGTGTTATCTAATCATTTAGAAGTAATAGAGCTCTTTAGACTTTTGTAATACTCAGCCATTTGCAGTGCACTGTAGGAAACAGCATTTCATTATTTATCATAAATTACTCAGAGCTGCTCGTGATGAAAGATGAGCATCAATGTGGTACAACAGAAGGTCACTTAGAAGCTTAAATACCAAATGATAGAGGAGAAACACGGATTTAATACTGACTTTGTTACAGCTTTGCTGCCTTCCTTTCAAAAATCTCTTCTGATCAAATACACAAAGGCCTAAACAAATAACTAAAAAAAAAAAAAAAAATTACCCTTATCTAAGTCAAAAAAAAAATAGATAAACTGAGACTATTCCAAGCAAATAACAATAGTATATGTCAACTGGCTTATTATAAATGTTGACATCAGTGAAAATTATCTGATCAGTAAGAAATATAGGAAAGACACCACTGGCTCTTAATATCAATTTAACATTTGCACTTACACAGTGTTATAGCCCCTCTATCTGGTAACAAGGAGCAACCAAGTAAGCCCTCAAGAGTGATTAATCTGATTTTAATCTGAAGGTTCTTCTTTATGGTGAACAAGGTGGGGTGACACAACTAATTTTAGCTGTCGATATGTAAATGAACGGCTGTAGCTCCTGCATCTACAAGAGAAGCTCTCTGGCAGGCCAGCCAGACATCCATCCTCAGGGTTCCTGAGACATCAGTGTCTTCCCCCTCTCATTCCTCACCATGTGATGAGTGCACACAGGGGATCAACAGTGCCTTTGCCTTTTGAATGTCATGCATTGTCAGCACTCAATCCCAAAAGGTGCTGAGTGGCTTCTGGAAAGACGACCTCAGATGAAACAAGAGGGGTGGCACGGCAATCAATTCATAGAGTAGTTTCTTGCCTCCGGAAGATCTGAAGTCACAGGTTAATTAAGATGAAGCAGTAAAAATCAAGCATATCTTCTTGTTATTCTCCTTGTGTCTCCACTTGCAAATTTTTAGATATTTGAAAGCTACTATTTTGGGTTAAATCTAGGGCTGTGTTGATGTGACGATGGAGGAAACTAAACATTTTAAAACACACCAATTCTACTGATTCTTGCAGAACTTTGAAGAGGCACTGGAATGAAGTCAATACTTAAACAGATTCAGCACGAGTCAAGACCATATCTAAATGACGTCGGACAAATTAGCCTTGGAGAATCTTTACAATTTGTTGCTTGTTCCTCCCTCTAAGTCATCCTGGAGGCCTTGCATCTTGTGAAAATAACACAGATTACTGTGCACATTCCTTGAACCAACCCTGACTGTGATTTCGCATAGCAGCCTAGCGAAGTCCTCCCAAATCCTCCCTCCTGAATCAGGCCCTGCCCTAAGGAAAAGGTGACGCTGTTTCGTTAATTCCAAGAGGCCCTCTTTGCCCACCAGGCCAGACACACAGATGTGAGCCAGCTGTTATGTCCCTTTAAAGCAGTAACCTGTTTGTTAATGACCTTTTACTCCCCTGGCCTCACCTGCCCATTCCTCTGCCTAAACAACTCCCTTGAAACTACCTATGCCTGCTCTGATCACTACTTTCTGAAGGGGCTTAATATATTTTTCAGTTGGAATCACACATTACACTTAATTATTCGCTGGAATATAAGTTGTGGGCTTCTCGACAAAACCATAAATGCAGATAACTAATTGGCTTTCTCTTGTATCACGCACTCTAATGTTTGCAGAACTGTATATATAAAGTCACTCTTGGAAATAAGTATGGTTTACATGTGTAAGATGTGTGAAAAGCATGGTAACTTATGCTGTATCAGAAACACTCCTGATACGGGTGAAAGAAAATTTTATGTAATATAAACACAAGATGTCCATTCAGAAAGGATAAAATTGAAAAGGAGTGTGGGCATCTCCATGGCGTCTCACTAAGCCAGGATCCTGAGAACAAAGGAAGCTGCTGAAGCTGCGAAGACCCTCTTTGCCTTTACTGGACTGTGAGGCATGAACAACGAACACTGAGAATTACAATCCAGTGTCTATAAATGGAACAATCCACACATTCAGGTTACCACCCTGGGAACATGAAGTGTAGGCCAAAGGAATGTTTTGAAAGATTTCTTTTATACAGTTAAGTTTGTACTGATGTATATAAAAAGTGCACAAATCATAAGCATGCAGCTTGGTGAATTCTGGGAAATAGAACACACCTATGTGATAAGTACCCAGATCATTGGTATATTACCAATATCCTAAAGCCCCATATCTTCAGTCTTCTTCCAGTCACTACCTGCCGCCTTCCCAAAGACAATCACTATCTTGACTTCTAACGTTTAACATTATATATACAGAATCATTTTTTTGTTCTCTTTTTGCTCACCGGTGTACTGGGGAGCTATCTTAAAAGACTTTGAGCACAACTCATGACCAAATTAAAGACTATGTGTCCTACAAATGACCTCTTTCCAACCACCTAACTTTTTTATGTGAATAAACACCTTATGATTCTTTGAGAGGCTTACAGCCTCTAGTAAATCTTTGAATTGGTCATCTCACCTGTTCGTATGTGACCTAAGCCCTCCCTTATAAGACCCAGCGCTACAAATTAGCCTTTGCATTTTCCTGTCATTTGATCCTTAAATAAGACCAGGTAATTGGCTAGTATACCCACAACTGGTTGATTTCTACAGGCTATATCGATCCTTAGCAATACTACTAAAGACTGTCCAACTTCTGCAGACTGGAAGAGTCATTAAGTAACACAGTAAAGCTACCATCTTTTTTATCCTTATAAGATCAAGGCTAATAATCCAAGGCCCAGGGTAAGACACTGCCTTCAATAAGGCATTACTTCCCATGAGCAAATGAAATGCATTTATATTTCTCCACATCTGCGTTTCACAGCAGGAACCCAACTCAGCCAACACTTTAATGCTGACACCACCAATGAAGACACAAACTCCTAGACTAGAAAAAAAAAATCTTCACAGAACCAAGACCAATAACTGAACTGATTCATGGATCTTATTCTTTACTTTTTCAAAATTTTAATAACTTCTAATTAGAGAGATAATTCATGACCATTAAATAAAACTTTGAAACTACAGCAAAGGGCAATAAATTAAATGGCATTCCTATTCCACAATCCAGAAATCATCACCATTAACAATTTTGCATACTTTCCTTGACTATAGTTACTATTTATTAAATCTATTAGTTGACATAGCTTTACATAATCAGCATCTTATATAATTTTCTACCCAAGAAGTTTTAGATAATTATATAGTAAACATTTTCCAATATATTTAAAATTATTAAAAACACGAATTAATGGCTTTGTAAATCTATCACATGGGTAAAGTAAAATTTATTTTATTTATTATTTCTTTTATTTGAACCTAAAACATACAAATGCACATTCACTTGCCAAATATTTGGCTGTGGTATTCAAGACTTTTCACGGACTAAATTTCTGTTACCTTTCTTGTGAAAAACCACACCACAAATGTATACTGTGATTTTTTTCACTGTCAATTTATTTACTGAGGAATGAGAACTTAAAGCCACATGTGAAACAATCCAAGTTCAGATTTCTTATGGGTATATAAATATATTTTCCCTTAAAATTACCCACAACTTCTTCAACAAGCAGTTTTTCAGTGACTTCTCTTTATGGAGTATATCCAAAGTAATCAACTTAGTTCTAATAAAAACCACAATTAATTCATTGGTTTGAATATGATTTAAATACATTACTTAATTACAGTAACAAGAACAACCAGCTTAAGCAGGTTTGGGAGCTAATACAACTAACATTTGGAAAACACACCTCTCATTTGTTGAAGGCAGAAGCCCTACCAACTGTGACCGTTTGGCATGAAGAGGGCATTTGTCAGTTTTTTTTTTTTTAACACAGAAAAGAGTCTCATACTGAAGACTCAGTTAAATGGAATTCAGTCAAGACAGTGTTTAATATAAACATTGCTGCACCCCCTTTTCACTTTTCTATTCCTAGAGCCTTTAGATTTTGCCATGATGCTGACAAAAAACTTTTGTTTAACAATAAGTTTGGTTAAGCAATCTCATTCCCTCTCTTCTTTATGAGTACAGCCGTCATTCTTCGTCTATAGAATTCATTCACAGTCTTATGGGATTTTGACGATACTGGTTTCCTGACGTTACAGTATTCCTACCCTTCAGCATAGCTATTCAAAGACGTTATAACCTGATCTTAGTATTTGCTCTATTTCTGTTTTCTTTTTACGAGTTAGCAGAAGTAAACATCACAATCATCTTTCATTTTAACCTTCAGAAAATCTGTTCTTAGGGACCCTTGCTACACATCAAAATCAAACTAGTAAGTAATGATTGGGTCCAGTTGGTGGTATCTTTGGCAGACTATCAGGGTCTCACCAAAGTTCCTCTTCTAAGTACCAGGGGCTAGTCAATGGTGGGTAACTTGCAGGATGGTTCCAAAAGGGAATTCAGACACTCTGCAGGAAACACTGCATACATGCAACACCCAACACTTACTTGGTAGGGTTGGTATTTTAGGGTCAGGAGAACCTCAAGGCTATTACTCCAAATGTTCCCTGACACGTTTCCACAGGCCACTCTCAGCATACGATGCAGTAACTACTGCAATCAAAAGCAAGTTTAGAATGAGCAGAGAAGACAATTTTGGCTAGATTTCAGGAAGCAGAGAAATAAAGTCTGTAACTGCTTTCTGTCACTGTTCTATTGAATCACCTATAAGCAGCCGCAGGAGGAAATAGAGAGTTAAGAAGATCAAGGAATACAAGTTTAGAAGAACACATTCTTTATCTTTTGTTAAACTATCTCCCTGAATTTCTCCTTGTACTGGAAACCAGGGGAAATTCTCTGGTTATTAAAGGCTCCCTTTACTATAGCAAAGAACAGGTATGAGCAGATGTGCCATTTATGCAGTTTATAATGGCAAACGTCACTGGCTATGAGCTAGGGGCTTGAAACAGGTAATATACCTAGATATATCAACACTGTGTCAATGCCTTAGGATTTAAAGTGGGAAGAGATTACCTATAAAATGATCTTCCCATCTTCCTGATTCTTCAAACTATGCCACTTACACATGGCCTAGGCAAATTATATAACCAATCTAAGCCCAGCTCGATTACCTGCATAATTTAGATAATCAGACTAGGCTACAGGCCTAAATGCCTGTCTTTTAATCCTTGTTTCAATAAATAAATAAGACAAAGTATGTAAAGTGTGGACCCTCCTAGCACATAGTAAAACTCGACAAATGGCAGCTCTAGTTATTACCTAAATTCTCAAGCCCCTTCCAAGACTGAGATTCTGTGAAGAATTCTTCCCCATGTCTAAAAGTAAAATTCAAGGCACAGAAATCAATTAGAGTCTGAACCCAAAATGATAAGGGTGTGATTTTCTCTTAGTGAAATTCTAACTCCCTGGCAATTCACTGGAAGATCAGGCCAAAGGTCATAATGTAGTCACAGGAAAGGTATCTTAGGAAGTAGGCTAATATGTTCAAGAATTCTTATCAAATGCTTAACATAAAAATTCTCTTCTCATAACCCTGGCTGTAATGTATTACTGCTAAAGTAGTTGCATAGATTCAGAAGATTATTTTCTTGCTCTTACAGTGTATACTGCATCCATGATACATACTATCACTTCTAGGAAAAGTCCTCAAAGACAAAATCTTATCATTGGAAGCTGCTGAACTTCTATTATTAAACTAAATTCTGAATTCAGTTTACAGGCTTGTTACTGACTAGCCTCTTTGTATGCCTGGGAATGGCAATCTATGATTTATGTACAATCACCAACATGTCTTGAAAAATAAAGGCTCATAACAAAAAGAAGTAATACTTTGAAATACAATTCAGGATGAAGTTTCCAAAAAACACAGACTTGAAGCAAGATGTTTTCAAAATGCTAATATTAAAGTTCCCTGAAGTACAAAAGCATACATCTAAAAGAGCTCTTTGATGGGCACAAGCAAGCGATTAATCCTCTGGAACCTAAACCACAATAACTCTTCAATTAAGAGGGGGAAGAGAATGCAATGCAGACATGACCCATTTTTACTAAAGTTCTCTCCAAACTCCAAAGATTCAGTGACAATAAGACAGTCTGGGAACGGAACTAAAAGGAACCATAAGGGTATCCTTTCTTTCATCAAAAATCTTCAGATTTTTGCGGATTTCAGATTTCCAGATAATTATAATTCAACAATCTCACTCATTTTCTCCCAAATTTCAGTTCCTCTCTTTGAAAAACATATGTGCAAAACAGACTACAAAACCATCTACCAAGCAAAGGATGAGAAATGGTGGGATCCAGTTTGTGATTAAACTTCCAAGGGGATTTGAGGGAGATTTCCGCACCATATTCTATTGTGTGTGTCAAGGTATCAGAGAGGAATACAGGAGAGATCCAAGGGCATGCAAGAATAATCATCCCTCCTTGTGATGGAAGATCCCTCAAGCTAGATATAGCAAACTAGCTCCAATATTTCAACTGAATTCAATGGCCTAATGTGGTTTTGGATGAAAATACCTAGTCTATCCATTTCCCATTTCTCTTGACATAAAAACAGTAGAGTGTTTGTAGCTTATAAGCTCTTTTAGAAATGGTATACGAAGCAGGTTATTATCATCACCCCCTCATTATCCCAGAGGAGGAAGTTAAAGTTCAGAGAGAATAAACTGGTTCTTTGAGGTTGCACAGTTATCATGGTATTCAAGGCTACAGGTTTTTCGGGGTTTTTTCTTTCTATACCAAATGTTGTCATCCGCCCACTGAAGTTCCTGAAATATATGGTCATGACTGACTTACATTTTCAATACTATTACCTACAAAGGAGGCACTTTCCTAATCCGTAGCCAGCTTGCTGTCACCACTCCTCCAGTGTGATGGACACTGTCAGGGCCACTGCACTGTGAGAAGGTCACAGCCAGCAGGCAAACCTGAAGGAAGCCTGCACACCTCTGTAAACTCCTTTTGGGTTGTATGCTTACCAACACTCAGTGGGGGTAACAAACCTGTTTATATCAGTTGTTCTTATTGCGATTATGTAATTTAGTTAAATTTTATGAAAGCCAATGATATATGATTGTAGAAATGAAAGATAAGTGTAATTTCTATTAAAACATAGCTGAATGCTTTGAAGAAACTCCAAACGGTGAGTTGTTGAAAGAAAGAAAGAGAGAGAGAGAGAGAGAGAGAGGGAGAGAGGAAGGGAGGGAGGAAGGGAGGAAGGAAGGAAGGAAGGAAGGAAGGAAGGAAGAAAATTACTTTGAATTATATGGGCAAGAAAACTGTAAAAGAAAATATATATATAAAAGATTTCCAGGGCAGGGGGGATATTATAGTATCTATGAAAAATCTGGGTGAAAATTCCTTCACCAGTGTCTTTGAAGAAGAAACAAGTAATTAGAGGTGTGGCTTATGGAAAAGAAAAAGAAAAAGACGCTAAGTTCAAACTAAGAGACACATTCAAAAAAACGCCTCTGTCCAAGATATGGGAGAATGAATGTTGCATACCTTTGAAGTTTTATTTTAATTTTCTGTTTTTTAAACCATTACTTTTATAGACTTTTTTAATTAACTAACTACCAGTATAGTAATACCCCAAATCAGGGTTTAATAAATATTCATTAAAATAAATTTAAAAATCAAAACATGACATTACAAAAACATAACTATATGAATGTATATAATAGCGCATATTCAACTGTACAATTGTTTTATGGAATCAGATAATAAGTACTGCCAAAATTAGTATGATTTGTAAATCAATCTATGTGGGACAATAAATGGCCATTAGTCTTCCACCAAGTTATTGGAATCTTCAAAAAAAATGTTTTTTAATTAAAAAATAAAACACCAAGACAATTTAATAACTCAATTGCATAAATGGGTAGTTTTTTTCCTGAACATTCTACATCAACTTAGTCTAACATGTCATACCAAAAGGGTTGAGTTTTAAAACAACCTGAAATGACAAGGCAATGTTAAGAATATCTAAGAAAATTTCTTTTAATGACTACTGCTTATAATATAAGCTAAGAAATAAAGGGCTAAAATAAAATAATCAAAAGTCTGTAAGGGGCCTTCAGACAGAGCCATGTAGATCTAATTCTTTAAAAAACTGGGTAAGGTAGGAGTACCTGAAGTCCTCAGAGAAAAAGTGGCAAAAATGGAAAACCAAACTAACCATGTGTCCTACTACTTTCATTAATAATCACATGAATGGATTTAGGGACATTTTCATCCTGATATTACAAAGTTTTAAACTGAGTCTATTCCTCCATCCTGCCTTCCATATGTACATGGTTCTGGAGGAAACACTTTTTTGGGTGTAGACAAGTAAAATTTCTAGGATCCAAAAATGTCTCAGTGGTATTTGCCAAGGCAGTACCAGCTCTGTGCCTCACCCAACACAAAAGTCTGAAGATAAAAACAGATTCAAAGGAAGAAAAATGAATTTCAGTTCTATTCACAAGCAATTCAAATGCATTTTACAGACTTAGATTTATGGCTCTTTCCTTGCTCTTATATATTTCAGGGCCAACTTTCACGTTCCATTTTTGACACCTGAGATAGAATATTGAGATATGTTTGGCACTGGATAGGAGAGGTTATGAGGAAAGAATTTCTACATAAGAAGGGAACTGAAAATCATCCTTCTTCTCATTGTGCTGTGTAGAGGGGGAAGAGCCAGGAGAGTATGCCACGAGGAAGAGAGATCTTGTTCCTCCAAACACTAGACCTCCCAGGACAGCACTACTTTCAAACTCTGCACCGACACTATTGCTTATGGCTCAACATGGATTTAGAAAAGTTGGTTTCTTTAGTAACAGAAGCTGCCACACACCAGCTTTTTTTGTTTGTTTGTTTTTCTTTCTGACAAATATGTGGATCAACACTGTGTTAAAAAAAAAAAAAAAGAAAGAAAAAAAGGCTGTCCGGGAAATTGCACAGATACAAAGGTGGCTGGATTCACCAAACAAGCATGCAAAAGGAGCTCTCAATTAGCACTTCTAGCTCAGTCACGAGGAGCGGAGGAGGAAGGCTTCAACCACAGCCTTAAGGCACTGAGACCAAATTAACAATGTTCTAAAAAGAGCCTTGCCGATTCTATGCCCATACCCCACCCCCTTCTTTTTCTGTTAGGATCATGTAGCAAAAGGTAAGTGTCTGAAGAGTAAAATGTACAGTATAATTGACTAAAGCAGAAAAGCCTCGTAATCCTGTATTAAGGCCAAAGGAAATCAAAACTTACTCAGGCTGCAGCATGTGCTCATAAAGAAAGCTCTCAACTGGATTTCATAAGAAATATTGATCTCGAACTCTGAATCCTCTCACTTTGGCTACCATACATGATTAGGGTCAGTCCTTTCTATGTTGGAATTCTTCTGAAGGCCTCGATTCACGTATCAATAGATAGGAGACAACAGAGGAGTAACTTTATTTAAACAAATTATACCTGAGGCTGCTTATAAAGCAACTCAGAGTACTTTTACTGAAAGACTGAAAATGTTTAAAAAGAATAGATAAGGGCTTCCCTGGGGGCGCAGTGGTTAAGAATCCGCCTGCCAATGCAGGGGACACGGGTTCGAGCCCTGGTCCGGGAAGATCCCACATGCCGCGGAGCAACTAAGCCTGTACGCCACAACTATTGAGCCTGCGCTCTAGAGCCCACGAGCTACAACTACTGAGCCCGCGTGCCACAACTACTGAAGACCATGTGCCTAGAGCCCGTGCTCCACAACAAGAGAAGCCACCGCAATGAGAAGCCCGCGCACCGCAACCAAGAGTAGCCCCCGCTCTCTGCAACCGGAGAAAGCCTGAGCTCAGCGACAAAGACCCAACGTAGCCAAAAATAAATAAATAAATAAATTTATAAAAATAAAGACGATAGATAAGAAAATTCTCAATGTTATCAATGGAACTCTTCAAAATTACAAGTTTGACTAGGTAAAGTTTGATTTAAGTAGACTTGGTGGTACTAAAATTATCACCCTACCATGTTTAAACATCAATGATACACTTTATATTTATTTCTTTACTAAATACACTATTCAAGATTTGTGATCTTACTCATTGGAATTAGCTATATACCTTCCATATATGACCCAAAGAATAAGCCATTGAAAGTGGCTCTTTGTCTTTAGTACTTGAATTTAGCCAAGGACTCTGGTCTTCTATCTGTTAAACAGTGCTTTCTGCTGAGTAAAATAACAATCCACATGTGCACTGACAACATTCTACATATGCATATGCCTTTCAAGTCTGAAAATACAATTCAATGTGCCGTAAAAGGTTGCTTACACACTGGTCAAAATCACTTTTCCTCTACTGTCTGCAGTAAACCTCCCTTTGGACTAAAAAATGTGTAAACTAACCCTACACTTACAGCTGTAAAATGCTTCAAAGACACTTGGGGGGAAATAATATCTTAAAGGCAGTTATGTTCAAGATATTTGTTTTTAAAGCATCTAAAGGAAAGGAAAGTCCTGGGCAACTATTTGGGAACCCAAGAGACTCCAGTAACACAGAAGAAAGTTTTGGTCTGGCTCATGTTCTAAAGGTTGCAGGATGAGAAGAGTCAACTTCCAAACCCCACTTCTCCTCCCTCTGCCTTTCAAATTTAATCTTTCTTTGCCTTTAATCCTACAGAAAATTAGAAACAGTCTCCTAAACTGGGCCTTCCCATAGCAAATATAGCTTTTGCTTGCAAAAATCCTATTACCCATTAGCAAGGGTGTTTATTCTAGAGTGAACCAGCCTCTTCCACTCCAGAGCTGTGCTGCCTTTACAGACAGGATCCTTCTGACTGACCTAAGATGAACACAAAGACATTCACTCTATACGCCTTGTGTTCAATTTAAAAGCGTAGACCCTGGCAATTGAAGAACTTGTGAGTTAGTCTCAAGGAAAAAAAAAAAAAGCATCATTCTTAGTTGTCCTCAGGTGCTACAACACAATCCATGCCTTTCACTTAAAAAAAAAGAAAAGAAAAAAATCTACTGAAGTCTGAAAGTAGGAGCTAGAAAAAGGGGGGGGCAATTTCTCTCCTGGGAACTTTGGTGACATAATTGAAACAAGCGAAAAATATAAATGCAAGATATTCAGCCCATTTTTCAGCAGTGCTGATGATCCCTCAAATGAAATCTTTATTTCCTTTTGTTAATCATCTTACAATCTTGGACTCATACAACCTACCTATTTAAACTCATCTTTTATGGAAACTACATGATCTTCCTTTCATTAAAATTTCCCTTGTTGATATAGGCAAACCAGGTCAGTTTCTGCTGGATTTGCACACTTGCAAATCCCTTAATTCAACTCCTTGTTGAAGGTTTAAAAAAGAGCAAGAGCTGAACCTCAGATACACATAAAACAAATATTGCTTCTATGTCTAAGTGAACACTGATACCATTTACAGATTCTCCCCCACCACCACCACCACCCTTCTCCTTGGGGCTGAGAGCCGTGTCAATAATCATTATTTATTAAACAGGCTGCCATTCCCTTCTACAGAATGTAGGAAGGGAGCATGGAGGGGTAGAAAATAATTACCTTGGTTTTTCTTTAAAGACCTCTGGAATGGAAAGCAAGGAAATCAATTCAGAAAGAATATGAAATATCCCCCCATATGCAAGCCCCCCAACACACACACAAGGCTGAGAAGTACATCCACACTCCATGATTCATATCAACTGTAACAAAAGAAAAGATAAAAAACCTGGGGTCTTCAAGATAAACGCATCTATTTTCAATCCATTGAATATGTTTGCACATACGCTTGCACATCCTTTACTCATCCACAAAACTCAAGCAGCTAGATTTGTTGAGAGAAACCTCTACACACCTCCTGAGAAAATGTACTCTTCAAAAATGACTGCTTCAGCCAAAGGAGAGAGAAGCAGCAAGTTACCAGTCTGACTGCCATTCTGGTTTGTGGCAGATTCCCTCCCTTCCCCTCTCCTCTCTGTCTCTCAGTTTATCTTTTAGCCTATTTTTTTTTTTCCAAAGCAGAGTAAAAGCATAAGGAATATCTCCCCTTGGACTTTAGCCACAAATACAACAAATCCAAAAACAAAAAAGTTTCAAGGATTAAATAACACCCCAGCTAAGACCACAGGTCAGAGAAATGAAAAATTGCCAGATGACTGAAAGCTTGGTATTCCTACTCAAGAGTTAATGATGAGCAGTCTTCCTTCCCCTCCAGATGTTATGGCTCAAAACAGAAATACAGTATAAAGAAGGCATAGCCAGGCAGTTTTTGGAGAAAAGCCTTGCACAGAACTTGAACTGGCAGGCTGGGGGTTTGTCCTAAATAACCTTCACAGGTTGCACAAACTGTTCTCAGATCCTGATTGATAGTCAGATTAAGAACCTTCCTAAAATTTCCTTATAATAAGAACAAGGTGAGGTGGTGGGAGGGTGCTGGGAGGTCAATTAGTCATCTAAAACATGTATAAAGGTATAGGGAAAATATACACCTCCTAGACAGATAGAAAGCTATCATGCTTGGGGAAACTGGCCAGTAGTGGCAGCAACTGAGCCACGGGTGAAGAAGCTACATTCAAAGAGTGACCTGTTTCAAATGAGTTGATTTTCTCACCCTTGAGTGCCCAGAACTCTGTCCCATTTTGCCTAATTTTTTCAGGCATATAGGGAGGGGAGACGAGGTTCACTCTCCACCTTCGGGAAACGAACAAAGCAAACGCTTGGCAGAGCTGAAAAAACTCCTCCTCCGTCAGGACCCTAGAGGCGGCAGCTCTGCAGGGCCCCCTTCATAATTCCCCCTAGTTAACTCACTCTCGGCGGCCACAGAGTCCGTTTCTACACCTTGGAATGGCCATGGGCAGGGTAGGAGGTGATCAGTTTAGCCCTTCGCCATGGATCGCCTCCTTTCCCTACCTCCCACAATGGCTTCTAATTAACCCTTCCTGGTCCCTGCCCGGGTCAGGGCTGCTGGAAGTGTCTACAGCTTCATCGTACCAACATCTCCATCAAATCACCACACACACACCCCAGCCCACCCCCACATGGATACAACTTCCCTCCGTGGTTTAACGTCGGTCGATTTACATGTGCTTTTCTTTCTCTCCTTCCCACGGGCGGGGAAAGGGCTCAGTGCTTTGGGGAAGGCCCTCCCTCCCCCCTCCCCCCTCCCCTCCCTCCCTCCCTCCTTCTTCCCTCCCCAGCTCTCATCAGGAGCCGGATCCCAGAGCTCCCCAGCAGGTCTGCACTCACTTTAACCCCTTGAAGGGAGTTAGTTCTCATTTGGGACCCACTGAAGTAGGGCCCCTGGAGCTTGGCTGACAATCTCTCTGCTTCACACCACCCCTACCCCCACGCACACACACACAGGAAAAGGCCGGCACCTTTTCCCTCCCTTGTGGCCAGTTTTAATTCTCTCACTCCGTGTTCCAAACCTGGAATGGAGTGGGGGGTGGGGGTGGGGGTGAAGGATGCTAGAAGACAGGCGTTGGCGAGGGGAAAGGACAGCAGGAGGGCAGAATGGAAACTCAGCAGTAAATCAGAGTTCAGACAGTGTTTACTTACGAAATTTGGGGCTGGTGCTAGTTTCTGGCGTGGTGGTGGTAGAGGAGGAAGACGAGGAGGCGGCAGCATCCTGAAAGGGAGACAGGGTCCAGGAGGGAGTAGAATCATGAAGGTAGGAGGAGGTAGCGTATGCCGCAGTGGGCCAGGAGGGCATGGCCGGGGTACTGGGGGTTCCTGGCACCGGGGGTCGGGAGCCCGGAGTGCTGCTACCGAAGAAAGGGGCTGTCGTGGACAAGACCGTCGAGGGGGCCGCAGTGCTCCGTGCCGTGGTGGAGCGCGGGCTGGCCCGGATGGGCACCCGCTGCCCGGGGAAGCGAGTGGGCGCCCGCGTGATGGTGGTCAGCCGGGTGCTAATCCGGTTGGGCGTCCTGGAAGAGGCGGCGCCGCCGGCGGAGGTGGCTGGAGACGTGGTGGAAGTGGTCGTCGTGGTGGTCTCCATGGCCTTGGGAAAGGAGCTGGGCTTGGAGAGGAAGAAGGGGTCCTGGCCCATCCCCTTGGAGTCCACCAGGTCGGTGGGCACGTATTCCTTGACGGAGCCCACCACGATCCATTTGAGTAGCATGAGGCTGAGCCCCAGGCCGATGAAGCCGATGAACAGAGGCACCACGCACAGCCACGTCTGCTGCCGGTTCCACACGATGCAGTCGCTACAGCGTAACTCCCGGGGGGGCTCGGCCGCCCCTTCGCCGCCGCCGTCCGAGCCCCCGCCCGCCGCCGCTGCCGCCGCCGCAGCAGCCACAGCCGCCGCGGTGCCCTCCTCGGCCGAGGCGGCGGCTGCTGAAGCGGCTCCAGGTGGCGAGGCAGCGGCCGCCCCTTCACTCATCCTAGGAGCCGGTCTTCACCTTCGCCCCCCCGAGGGCCGCGCCAGAGGCATGGGGCCGCGCGGGCCGGGCGCAGGCGCGGGCTCCGGCGGCGGCGGCGGCGGCGGGCTCGGGCGCAGGCAGCGGCCGCGGCGGCCGCATGCAAATCGGCTCCCTGCCCCCACGCCCCTCCCCCCGAGAGGCGGGCGGCGGGCGGGGAGGAGAGGAGCGGGGGAGGGGACGCGGGCCGGGCAGGGGATGCGGGCCGGGGAGGGGACGCGGGCCGGGGAGGTGGCGGCGAGGAGCTCGGAAGAGGGGCTAGACTGGCCCCCTGCGCCGCCGGCCGGTCAGGGAGCGGCGGGGCGCGTCTGCAGCCCGGCAGGCGGCCTCCTGCGCGCCAGGGCCCCGCGTCGTCTGCTGCTGCTGCTGCTGCCGCCCGCCGCCTGCATGCGCTCCAGCCGCGCCGGCATCCTCGGGGCGCCGCACCCGGCCAGCTCCCCGGGGCGCCCGCCCGCGCCGCCCCTGGGCCTCGCGCCGCCTTCAGGGGCTGAGCGGTCCGGCCGCGGAACGCCAGGTACCAGAGAGCCGCATTCCGACACAGGGGGGCCGGCCTGGCCGCCGGCGCTCGCCGGGCCCGCCGCGCCGCGTTCCTCGGCGGCTGCTCCGCGAGTCCGGGCGGTAAGGTGCACCTGTTCTTCAGCCGGCCCGCAGCCAACCCTCGGCTAGCACTGTCTGGGAGAGACCAATCCGAGCGCAGTGCGGAGGGCAAGCGGCCGGGCTCGCCTAGCTCCCGCCGCCTGAGACTCCGCGCCGGAGCCGCTGCCCGAGAGTCAAACTCCAGCGAGCTGCGCCGCCGCCGCCGCGAGCCCGGGGCCGGGGACTCACTGGGCGCCCGCGGCGGGTGCTGTCCGACCCGCCGGGGAGGGAACCCCGCAAGCCTCAGAAGATTCGAAAGCACTGCCCGACGCCCCTGCCCGGTCGCACTTAAAGGGGGAGACGTGAAACGAGAGACCGCGTCCGGGATCCGGGGAAACCGGGACCCCGGGAGGGAGGCGGCTCCAGTCGGGCGCTGGCAGCCAGGCGGGTGCGGTGTGCACGGAGCCGCCACGGACTGGCTGGGCTTCAGGCAGAGTAGCGCCTCCCCCCAACACCTAATGGTGGTTTCTTAACGCGTACAAGATAAATGATCCAAGCAAACGCTCACTTGGAAGTGTGTGGCAAAAGCAGCTCCCGACCCACCGACTGTGAGCCCCTTTCCTGTGTGGATGCACTGGGGTCAGAGACCGAAGCTGCGGGGCGAGAGAGCAGGGGCGTGGGCGTGTGCGCGTGCGGGGGGTGTCTGTGCGCTTCCCCGCCTGGCAGCGGGCGCTGCTGGGTCGAGAGCCCGTTCCCTCCGACTTGCTAAGAGAGATACTGGTGAAACAGACCTTTGTGCAATTACACCCGGCAGATACCTCTTAGCCGACTTGTGCTAACTTACCTTTTTAAAAAGTATTGTCTTTAAATGTAGATGTACACACAGGTGCACACATCACAAGGTAACTGATTGTGAGAGGTAACATTTAAAACGATTTGGGTTGGTATCCAAAATTCTTTCCTTTCTCTTCCTTTGGGTAGAGAGACACCTGTGTACCTATATCTCAGGTGCAGTGTGGGACCCGCCTGAGGGACTAGGGGACCGGCCTAAGAAGGAAGGATGAAGAAGTAAAGAGCCAGCATCAGAATGGTTTATGCTGATGGTGCAAAACCTCTCTAGTCGACTCTTCCCAGATTTCCTGATCTAAAGTGGAAACCGGAAAGATGTTTTACAAGCTCCAAGAAAGAGAGTTTGAGGATGGCAGCCTCCTAAAACACCTTCCCTGCACTGTATGATTGGCACTGATGATGAAAACAGCGTTCTCTTGGCCTGTAATCGTGTCCCCAAAGATGAAGTTTTCAAGGTATCCATTTTATTCACAGGTGAAGAGCCGAATGGTACCCTGAAAAGACTGCAAAGAGAGAAGGATGTATTGAAACAGGAAGCCCCTGGGATTTGGTGCCTACCGGAGCATTTTGCACAGACACGGTTAATAAATTATTTTTGACGGCAGTAATTCGGCCGTCACCTCTTTCAGCTATAACATTAATACTTTCCCCATAGGAAAGCTTTTGATTCTTAGTTTGATAGAACATGCCCTAATCCAGTAGTACTGAATTATGGTTCCAAAAATTGCAAGTGAAAAAAATACCACAAGCCCTTGAATCTATATTCCTTCAGCTTTCCAGTGCAAGGCACAGTCCTCTTAAGTAAAAGTTGACCCAATCTCTACCTTCTGTGAGTGCTGGGCAGTAACTGGCCATCCTTTCCTGTATAGCAAATAAAGGTTAGCTTTCACACAAAATATTGTAAAATTATAGCAGGTGCTTTTGTCGAGTATGTAAGACAGAAAATTACTTTTCCAAAGCATTCCTAATTCATTGCCGCCCCCCATTATTCCTATGGCCCCTCCCTTCTTCCTTCCCCACTGAAATAAATCCAGTGTACAAAAAGGGATTCTGTAATGCTGCAGCTGGGCAAATGCTCCCCTGAAACTGCATTCGCACAAAACTAACCCCGTGTTGTCTCAGTGCTCCCCAATGCCTTCTTCATCTACCTCTCCAAATTACCCCCACTTCTCGTTTCCACTTGGCTTTAACAGCTTATTCATGGTTCCCTGTTCAGCTCATTTTCTCCCAGATCCCAAGCCTCTGCACTTGACTACCCATTAGCTGCTCTTGCAGTGAATATCATCACTAGTAGAAAGAAAAGAAAAGGAAAAAAAAAAGGACCTATTGCTGCGATAGCCTTGTATTGGGGAGCGGGTTTTATCAGCCCATCCAAGAAACTCTGGCTGGTACAATCATCATTAACTTGCAGTTTTACATGAGGCTCCCTGGTAGCAGGTGGTAAGCACTGCAACTAGAATGGGGGGCGGGGGGATTCACAACTGAGTCAAGGACAAGTGATAGGCATTCTCACTGCCATTGAGCAGCCAGCTGATCAGTCCCATGGTAGGGCGGAGTCTCAGTCTGGTGACTCACAGCTCACTGAAGCAGAATGCTGGAGAAAGAGCTTCACACTCAGGCTCTGAAGACAGGGATTCAAGTTTGAGCTCTATAAGCAATAAAGTCACTCTGGGCCTCTGTTTTTCTCATCTAGGAAATGAAACTATAATACCTACATTCTATATAATATAAAATTGTATAGCTAAATATACTATTCACTGATGGCATCTTTTAAGCATGATTTTTAAAACACATCAGAAACCAGTTTTATTAATATGTATTAAGTTATCACATAGTCTAAATAAAGCTTTTCAAAATACACTATATGGTCCTCAATCAAAATACAGATTACAACTTTCAAGGAACATTCTTGTTCTCCTGATATAATGATCTGAAAATTGTTCTCTGTTTTTTAATACTGAGGCTAATTATTTCATAAAGATGGATGTGCATGACCTATTAGGGAAGAGTTACTCATACTTTTCTTGGATATCTCTACCTACTATAGAGAGGGGTGTGGATTTTTCTAACAAGTGGGAATGACATAACTCAGCCTCTTCTGAGCTCCATATCTACCTGAATATAACCACCTTCTGGATGTCTCCTGTGTAATCCACTAACGCATTAAACTCAGAATTTCTAACCATGATTTAAAGTTTGCCTACAAACCAGCATTTCTGTTGAATTACAGTTTTTCCCTTCAGTGGCACCAATATCTCCAGACTGGGAGTCTCAGTGCCATCTTTGACTCCTTACCTCTTGTATCCCAAGTTCAATAAGTTGTCATCATTAACGTGGTATGATTGTCCTGGGTTCCCTCCATTGTAAATTCTTTGGCAAAGGCCCATCCTTAGAACCACAAGGCTGGAAGTGAACCTGGTGGCCAAACACCTCCAATGTGTCATCCCCCAAAATATCCCAGGCCAACAGTCATCTGGATTTAGCTGGAGCTCTAGAGAAGAAACCACTTCCTGCTGAAGACCACACAGCCTGCAGACAGTATACAAGTATAGAGGTAATTTTAAAAGTCTTTGTGTTGAGTCAAAAACCTGCCTTCCTATATTTACACCCTTTCTTCTTAGCTTATTCATTATATAAACCTTCCAGGAACTAGGTGCCACGTATGGAAGATGCAACAGAAAACCAAACAAAGCTCCCTACCTTCATGGAACTTATATTTTACTGGAAGAGACTGACAATAAACAAACAAAATAGATAAATTATACAGAGTATCAAGAAATGGGAAATGCCATATTGGACCACAAAGAATATATCTTGTTGGTGTGAGTACACAGAACATCTCTTCTTCAATCCCAGCATCCTCAATTTATTTACCATCCTCTCAGGCCAAGAGGAGTTTACACCCCTAGGAGTAATAGGGTGCTCTTTTATTAGCTGTGGGTTCCCTGGATAAATGTAGTTACTACAGAAATCAGTCTAGCTTGTAGAATCATAATATCCACCGGAATCATGTGTGCAGGCAATGTGATATCTCAAAACAGTTCATGAAGTAAACACTTTATGAAGGGTTAATGCGGTTAGCCTTCTTCCCATGGTTGCATGTTCCTTTTTCTCTCTTGCTTTAGTCCACTCCTGTTATTATAATGATACACATTCCATAGTATATCACTGTGGCCTTTTTTAAAAAGAGAAGCAGATTGTTTTCCTCACAGTTCTCAACAAATAACCTTATTTATTTCTTGTGGGAGCTTTATGTATTATACATAGGATTCATTCACAATGTACTGGAAAAATCCCCTGGTGGATCTGTCTGTTCACAACACCTTGACTCCAAGGATTTGTGCATTATATTCTAATATCATAAATAAACAGAAACAATAATATATAAATTCTACAGAGCAAACAGCACACATTGGAAAGCTGAAAAACTTCCAGCCGCACCTATATCCTAGTCACAAAAAATGATTGTAACAATGTTCAGATTTAAGGTATGTAGATTGTCACCTAATTGCACTCTCATGAATTAGGAAATGCTGAATGCTGTATAATAGGAGGTGAAATTAGAAGTTTTGAATGAGGCACTAAGATAAAATAAATGTGAAATTTCAGTGGGAGGTGCCAAAAGACAATGCCAAAATTTCAAGATAGGTTAACTAAGAATTGGGTAGATGGGGGGTTTCCCTGGTGGTGCAGTGGTTAAGAATCCTCCTGCCAATGCAGGAGACCCGGATTCGAGCCCTGGCCCGGGAAGATCCCACGTGCCACGGAGCAACTAAGCCCGTGCACCACAACTACTGAGCCTGAGCTCTAGAGCCTGCAAGCCACAACTACTGAGCCCACGTGCCACAACTACTGAAGCCTGAGCGCCTAGAGCCCTTGCTCCACAACAAGAGAAGCCACGACAATGAGAAGCCCACGCACTGCAATGAAGAGTAGCCTCTGCTTACCGCGACTAGAGAAAGCCTGCGCACAGCAACGAAGACCCAACACAGCCAAAACTAAATAAATAAATAGATTAAAAAAAAAAAAAGAATTGGGTAGATGGTACAACGTATTGGAGGTTGAGGGAGGATTTTTTGTGAAGAGGACTTCTTTGGCAGAAGCTGTGCTCTGAGTTCACAGGCGGAGGAGCACAAGTACAGAGCCTCATTACACCAAGTATAGTGAGAGGGGTTTCAAAGGAGTCCTGGAGAGCTTAATAGAAGACCCCTACTGTTTGGGCAGGTCTCATTGGATTGGGATAGACACACAAGCCTCAGGAATCTCAAGTCAGGAGATGACTAAAGTGGACTGTGGCAGCAGAGGGCACTTTATGCCTCTGCCATACCAGGAAGGCATGAAGCCATCCTCCAGCAGTAAGAGTCCAGTTGGAATGTACAGTGAGTGTAGCGGAGAAGCAGAGGTAGACAATGAGCTGGTAACTCAGTGTTGAAGGATCTGAGTGTCACAGTGAGATATCTATGTAATTTTTGTTTTGCATTGAATTCAAATTGCCTGTCCTTTAGGGCAGGGGTCCCCAACTGCCCATACAGGGCCGCACAGCAGGAGGTGAGCGGTGGGTGAGCAAGTGAAGCTTCATCTGCGCTCCTCTTAACTCCCCATCGCTCGCATTACCGCCTGAACCATCCCCCTGCCCCCAGCCATGGAAAAATTGTCTTCCAGGAAACCGGTCCCTGGTGCCAAAAATGTTGAGGACCGCTGCTTAAGGGTACCAATATGGGTACTTTATCTTGGCACTAGAGTTGCCATCAGCATTTGTCTTATCTAGTTTTGGGTTTCTTTGTCAATAATTTCGCCTTTTCTCCCTGCTATCTTTCCCAAACATTGGTAGATATATTTTTCTTATATCACTTCACTGTACAAATCTATTCTTTTGAAATCATCTTCAGATCTGAAATTGGAGGACTGGTAGATGAAAGTTCACCTTGACAATTCACTGATCAAGCAGAGGACGTGGTGCTTTGGAAAGATTCAAGGACATGTCTTCTCAGTGTGGTCAGAAACAAAAGTCATGAGTTCACTGTCTCTTTACCTCTCTCCAAACTGCAAACAGGATTCCATTTGGCAATTCACAAGCTTCTCACCACTCCCAGACTGGCTTGAGTATCAGCAAACCCAGGTATAGAAGGGACACAATGCAGAAAGCCAGCTCCCTGAAATGGTTTTTTATAACTGAGAAAGAAACATCTATGTCTCAAACTTCATTATTCCTAAGAAAGGCAGTTTTATACAGCTGCACATCCAGAAAGAGCTGATGTGAGTTCATACTGGTATAAATAACATTTTGCCTTCATCTCACCTTGTTTCTGGAAATCTACATTCTGCTTCCTCAGATTTGGGGATGAGACTTTCATAACACCCTCTAGGGAGAAAACAATCAGATAATTTCCTACAACTCTTCACTGGTTTTCTTTATGTCTGTACCATCACCTCCCGCCCCACCACCACCACCGAGCTGTTCAGAGAAGCCTGAGAACAGACAGCCTTGGCACCAGCCCTTGAGACCTTTAGTCACAGTAGTTTATGTGCCCATCATGGGCCTACCTTCTTGCTTCATTTAATGGAATATAAGATAAGAGTGTGAATTTAGAGTTATGCCCCCCAGAACCTCTTCTGAGGATTATTGGTAGTCTAGGAAGGTTTTCAACTGCTCTAGCAGATTCAGTAAAGGAGAGAGCAGAAATCCTGGAGTCAGATTTCAATCTGACTTTCAGGAGGTTGTGGCACAGTTGAAAACATACCACGTGTGATGTGCCTGGTGCTGAAGTTAGCAGTAGGCAGCTCAGAAATGGTAGTGAGTATTCTTATTTAATGAAAATCCAGTTGCCTCTATGGTGCATTACCTCAGGAGCCCACCTTTTCCAACAAGTTTTGCAGAAGATCTTTACAGGAGTTTGGCACTGCGTTGTTGACATTAACAAGCAGCAAGGAGGCACTGCAGAGAAGCACTGGCCTCACAGCCCCAGGTGATGAATGTACACTCATTCATTCCTTTCTGTGCGCCCCCAGCACACACACCACATGACCTGCTCAAAGGTGACCCACAGAATTACCAAGGAATAAGTTGTAACAGCTCATAGCAGATTTGGCCCATCTGTTTTGTCTCAAAAAAAAAAAAAAAAAGAGGATATCTCCGGAGGACAAAACTTGCTTGGTGCTTATGAATTAAGAAAGAAGGAAGGAAAACGCCACCTAATTTTTTTAGGAAAAAAATATCAACTAAACCCAAAAGGCTAACAGTGCTTACCCCTTGTGAAATAGATACTCCAAGGGGTTTTGAAGACTTAGAAAATCTGTTCTTTATCCTGCCTTTGAGACTTTTACATTTGATGAAGGACAATTGCCTGTTTTAAACAAAGAGCTCAAGAAAGGTCCAAATGTATGTTTATATCTGTATGTGACCATGCCTGTGTGCAGTGCTGAAGCCAAATGCAGAGAGTGCAGGAAAGAACGATTATTCAAGGAGTGCTTGGTGACGAACTTATCCACTGGTTCCAGAGTTTTGTTTGATGTTATCTGAATGGAGTTGTAGCTTTGTCTAGCATCACTGGTTGTAATAAGGAGAGCAGCCCAGATCCAAAGATCAGAAGGTCTCAGCATGGTGCTGTGACCTTGACTCTCATAGGCAGGAAACAGGAGTGATTTATAGTTGGAGTTGTTATTTTGCTGTTAGATGAGTCTCAGTCAGTCAGCTGAGCAGGAAATGTTTATCTCTGTGTCTATCTAGTTTCAGGGGGACAGATTTAATCTTAGCTAATCATTCATGAGATAAAGAACAAGACATTAGAGGGTCTGTGTCTGCCCTTTACAGCAGGTTCAGGAAAAAAGAGAAAGGTCTGTGTTTGGTCTCATCACAGGTAAATAAGGAGGGTCATCTGTGAATCTTATGGGGGTCATGAGAAAGAGTTTACAAGGAGTCTCATCTAAGTCATATGGGGAAGCACACTTCTTGGTGGTAAGCCATTAACTGGAACATAAAAGGGTACAAAGATTTCTGAAAAACAAAATTGTGGAGATGGTTTCCTTAACCACTGCCATTTTCCAGGAGCACAGGGTCCTGGTAAAATTCAACACTAATATTGACATATATTTATAGCTCTCTTTTTAGCATTTTAAGAATATATATGTGCTGGGCCTCCCTGGTGGCGCAGTGGTTGAGAGTCCGCCTGCCGATGCAGGGGATACGGGTTCGTGCCCCGGTCTGGGAGGATCCCATATGCCGCGGAGCGGCTGGGCCCGTGAGCCATGGCTGCTGAGCCTGCGCATCCGGAGCCTGTGCTCCGCAATGGGAGAGGCCACAACAGTGAGAGGCCCGCGTACCACAAAAAAAAAAAAAAGAATATATATGTGCTAATAATTATTAGTTAAAATAAGAGTGATAACATGTTTTATAGATTTATGCTTATTTTTACATGGGAAATATGAAGTAAAATTATCTGCCAATCTTTAGTATCTGTGAAAAACAGTGAAAAAAACATAGGAATTCCACCAGGAGACAAAAAGGGGATCAGAATTTGACAAAATATTCTTCATATTCTAGTTAGCTTAACAGAGGGTATTTTAGAATTTAGAAACCATAAAACTGTATCACAGTAAATCCTTTAAGCCATGGACATGATCCTATAAAATTTATAAAACACACAAACTATATTAATGTATTAGCTGTCTTTCTTGGGAGTATGGCTAACATACATTTTTTTTTTCAATTCAAGGTCTCAAAAATCATTTTTAAATTAATGTTGGAATGTAAGAATATTAAAATATCTTCCCTTTTGAATATAGACTTCTCAAGACATTTGATTGACATATTTGACCAATAATTGTGTTTGCGCATTCTTCTGTGTATGTGTGTGTGTGTGTGTGTGTACTGATATATGTAAAGAAGTAAGGGAGGGTGTGGAAGCAGATTTTTGTATTAAGTATTTAGGGAATAAGATGGAATAGGAATGGGATTATATGTATGAATTAGAGAAAGCTATCTACAAAACGGTGATGATTAGATTCCAAACACAAGTAAGTTACAGAAAGTAAAAACAGATAACTCTTTGGGCTTGTTTACCCAAAGGAAGTTCTCAGGGTTGGGGAAATGCAAAGTTGAGCCTCTCAGAGACTAACTAGGCCAACTGGCTCCCATTGCAGTTTGGGAGGAAAGCCAGCTTTGCTTCAGAAATAAACAAGAGGAGTTTAGATGGCAGCCAACTGCAACGCTGATGGTTGCTTTTATGAAAAACTCTCCACCAGGGACTGGAATAAGAAGATCCACCAAACTCTGGCCTCTCCTGAATCACTGTAAATGGAAACAATTTATAGTCCCTACTATATTGGATAAGACTATTAAAAAAATGATACAATTTATGGTTACTGGTTTAAGTATTAAAGAAAACATTAGGCAAAAAATCTCAGAATCATCACATTGGAAATGATGTAATGAGAAAAATAATCTCCTTGGGAAATATTCAATTAGCTAGGAAGTATTCCCCTGGCAAGCAGACCTAGTAGGAGATGTTGGTTCTCTCTTGCCTTAAGGCAGATTTGCAAATAATTATACACTATTTGCCACCCCACACACAGATCTGCCCATTGTCCTTTTTCTCTCTGGAAATCCTAAACCCATAATTAGCATTCTTAGTGGTACTCTGGGGCACACTGGGCAACTGGCAGAGCAGCAAGAGAGCTCTTAGGCAAAGTACGATTTGTTTTCAGAATTTGAACTCCAAATGCACCCTTACTTCTCTGATCGTTGAGATGAGGTATATATATATCTATATCATTGAGGTGAGATATATATATATATCTTTAAGCAAGAGGAGAGAACCCTAGTCTAACCTCTAGAAGTTCCATCTGGGCTTGAACAATGACGGAAGATACCTCATGTCCTCTATGGGAATTTACCTGAGGGACCCAAAAAGATTTAGAAGTTACATTAAAAAGTTTGGTGAACACTAAAGGTTGTAGCAATCTACAAGTGTGCTGAAGGAAGGCCCTGGAAGGAACCACACCTCCTTCACAAAAATCTTTCAAGCAGTCTTTCCTGTGAGATGAATTCCAATGACCCTTTGAAGTAGCAAGGCACACTCAGGATCTCATCATTCTACAAGGCTAATGGGTAAAAAGTGACACCTTTCATCTTTAAAGCTTTCAGACAAACTTTACATCATTCAAATTCTCCAAGCAGTTCCCTTTCCCTTTGGAAAAAATGGCCATTTCTTCTTTCTTTTTTTTTTTTTTAAATTTATTTATTTATTTATTTATTTATTTTTGGCTGTGTTGGGTCTTCGTTTCTGTGCCAGGGCTTTCTCTAGTTGTGGCAAGCAGGGGCCACTCTTCATCGCAGTGCGCGGGCCTCTCACTATCACAGCCTCTCGTTGCGGAGCACAGGCTCCAGATGCGCAGGCTCAGTAGTTGTGGCTCACAGGCCTAGTTGCTCCACGGCATGTGAGATCTTCCCAGACCAGGGCTCGAACCTGTGCCCCCTGCATTAGCAGGCAGATTCTCAACCACTGCGCCATCAGGGAAGCCCTTTCTTTCTAATTTAAAAAATTTGCATGTGTGTGTGTGAAAGCAGATGGAACATCCTGGGTCGTTCCCTCTTTTGTCTCCAGGCAGCGTGTCAGAAGTGTCATTATGGAGAAAGGGAATCCTGCACATCAAATTTGGTCTGTCACACTGTGCTTTCAAAGAAGCCTTAAACTGAGTTGCACATACTTTGGTTAAGCGAAGTCAAAGGTCACATATCATTTCTGAAAATATAGGTATCCAATACTTGATGGATTGAGAAAGTATGTGTCCATAAAGCAATAGGTAGAGTTGATACTATGACCAGTAAATTCTTGATTCTTTGGCATAATTAAGGATATGGGCAGTGAAGGGTGCACTGAGCAAATAGTTAGGAAACCTTGGCTTGAATACTTACTACTCCAATAATCTTATGAGACTTTGAGCCCCAGTTATATTGTCCATAAAATTTGGGCAGCACTCCGATATTGGGCAACACTCCACGATTATTATGATGTTAAAAATGGAAAACAAAAGTGAATATATTTTGCAAATTTAATAAAAAAGTGCATACATTTAAAAGCACTCTGGTACTATCAATTAATGTGATTAATGAAAAGTTACTATTTCCAATTGTAACTTTATATTGGGTTATATGGAGAATATATGAATCTCACTATTTTAATAAAAACCTCAAACTAAAATGTAAAAAATTTTTTTCCCAATTTTAAGAATATGTGTCAGGCTTCTTTCTTTCATTTTATCTAAGTACCTCTCTCCTACCAGCAGATAAATGCTTTCCAGGAGATACATACCCGAGGAGCAGGGGCTAGGTCATTCCTTGAAGACTGCTGCCTTGGACAAGTTTATAACCAGGAAGAAGAAACACTATGTCCAGTGTTATTCTTTGCCCTGAGGACTTGGGGTGTAAGTAAGAAGACTGATTTCGATCCTCCCTTTGTCTTTTTTTTTTTAAGTGAAAAATAGTTTATTAACATGTGCAGCAGGCACACTTATGGGAGAAAGTCTTCTGCCATTTACAGACAGTTGTTTACTTGGATGTTTTTGTATTTGTTTGTTTTTTTTAACAATATAAAATTAATTTTTTTCTTTTTTTTCTTCCCTCCCTTTGTCTGAGTTGCCCTCATCTGGCTCCAAACACTTTTCTTTTGGATCTTTTGTGTAATCGTTTTCACTCCTCTCAGTACTTTAGGGGCCAGGAATTTTAAGGTCACATCTTTGGAGGAAGCTGGCTTTTCTTCAGAAAGTGACAAGCTGATTCTAACACTAATTTGGAAATTCTAGGGATAGGGAATAGCCAAAACAATCTTGAGAAAGAAGAATTAAGTTGGAGTATTCATGTTTCCTGGCTTCAAAACTTACCACAAAGCTACATTAATCATGACTGTTAGTTACATAAGAATAGACATATAGATCAATGGAATACAATTGGGAATCCAGAAATGTACCCAATATTTATAGAAAATTATTTTCTACAAGGGTGCAAGACAACACAATGGGGGCAAGAATAGTCTTTTCAACAAATGGTGCTATGAAAACTTGATAACCACATGCAAAAGAATGAAGTGGACCACTTGATTTCATCATACACAAAAAGTAACTAAGAATGTATAAAGGCCCTAAATATAAGAGCTAAACTATTAAACTCTTTAAGAAAATATATGTATAAATCTTTATTCCCTTGGATTAGGCAACCAAAAAACAAAAAAAGCAGATAAGCTGCACTTTGCATACTTTAAAAACTTTAAGTGCCACTATAGAGAAGTTAAAAAAATAAAAAATAAAACCCAATCACAAGTCACAGCCCTAAAGTCTACTACATTCCATTCCTTCCTTCCTTCCTTTCTTTCTCTTTCTCGCTTTATTTTTAAATTTATTTATTTATTTTTGGCTGTGTTGGGTCTTCCTTGCTGTGCTCAGGCTTTCTCTAGTTGTGGTGAGTGGGTGCTACTCTTTGTTGTGGTGCACGGGCTTCTCATTGCGGTGGCTTCTCTTGTTGCGGAGCACGGGCTCTAGGCGCACGGGCTTCAGTAGTTGTGGCACGCAGGCTCTAGAGTGCAGGCTCAGTAGTTGTGGTTCATGGGCTTAGTTGCTCCGCAGCATGTGGGATCTTCCTGGACCAGGGCTCGAACCCGTGTCCCCTGCATTGGCAGGTGTATTCTTAACCACTGCGCCACCAGCAAAGTCCTCGCTCTTTCTTTTTTTTTTTTTTTACAAATGCAATATGTGAAAAATGGTACCTCTTTTAATTTATATTTCTTTGATAACTTTAACCTAATATCTTTATATTTATATATTTGCTAATTTTATTTCCTCTTTTGTCAATTGATTGTGCCTACCTTATTTGTATTTCTCTTCATTTTCTGTATTAATGATGACAAAGCATTATAAATTATATACTAATTCCAAATGTATATATTTAGAATTTTTTCTTTAATAAATATTTATAATTTTATTAAATATTTAGCAATCAAGTAAATATTTAGATTTTTTCTTTCTTGGAATGCATATTAGGTAATCTTAGCAGATACTGTTGGTGCTCTGCCCAGATTTCTTTAAATCCTTTTACCATTTTTGTGTGACCCTCCTCTGGTTGCCCTGTGTTTTTGCTCTGGGTGGAGATACTGTTACTCTTCCTTGGGAGACAAGCCTCAAGGTACCAGAACCTCCTTGACTGAACACACAGAGAACCTGAAATCTCTGGGAATTTACATTCCCATCAGGGGTGCTGTTAACCTGAAACCAGAGTTAGTCCACTTTTTTCTGGTTGGGACAAACTCTGGACCTAAGTGACGTTCCCATTTCTTCTACAGAATTTGGCTGACACCTTTTTTTCTGTGAGACTTGCTAGGTTCTTCCCTTTTCTGTTCCTGCTTCCTCCATTCCCTAACTAATCCTCCCTAGGAGTGCACACAAATATTCCTGGCTGTATGATCTATGACAGTAATGTTTTACTGTAAAGAGCGAAGAGAAAGAATGCTTTGGAAAAAGGTAAATTGTGGGAAATCAAAAGAATTAAAGCTACAAAAAACCTTTACACATTAACCTTTGAACATCAAGTGAAACTCATCCTTTATTTTTCAGATATGAAAGCTAATGTGGACTAAAAGAGAGCATGTGGTTTTTGCCTAAGGACACACATGTTGGACTAGTACTAATATTTTATTTCGCCACTTACAGGGGATCAGCTTAGTACATGATCCTGGAGACATACTGATTTGAATGAAGACTGGTTCTATTACTACATCTAGTTTCATGATCTATGTCATTTACCTAAGCTTCTCTGCTTCAACCACCTTGACTATAAAACTACTTTATATAGTTAATATCATTATTAAATGAAATAATACATACTAAGGGATTAGGACAGTTACTGACTAATCATTACTAGAGAAAAAAAGCTACTTAATTCAATATCTTTATATCATGTAAACTTGGGCTAATTAGTTTAAAATGTTATTGCAAGTTAACATTTCACAGAGTACTTTAATGTCAGTTCCTTTTTTTCTTACAAAAACTTTTATATTTCAGAAGAGGAAGTTGAGGTTTCAAATGGAACCGTCTGGATATCTTGTGACCTGGTAGAGTTATCATTCCCCCGTATCTCAGCTACAAATGACAACAAGCCACAAAGAACATAAAGGACCAAGATACATAAGGCAAGTGACGCCTTCTATGACAGATCCTAAGACAAACTTATTGGCGCAACCTGGGACATCAGTAATGCTAAGTACAGGTCAGGTAGGCCACTGCAACCCAAGCAATGGACAATTGGGTGGTTATGCTCAGAAAATGTATTGCAAGGTCCATGAATTCCTCTTAGAAAATGAAGGGAAAGCTGGACTAATCTGACAACCAGATAATTCATTCTATGAGGGAGAAGAGACACAATGTGGATTCCTCTGTTTGTGAAGATGTCTGTGAAGCCAAGCCTGGGTAATTTTTAATGAGATTCAGTGGATGCATCTCACATGAAAATTGAATATATGACCATACAATGTCCATTACAAAAAAGCACTGTCATAGGAACTAGAGAGTGGAAATAAGTACATTTTCCTTAGATACCCTGTCAATCCAAACTGAGATTGCTTTAACATTCAAAACCTGATTGAGGCCCAGTAATATGCCTGTTGAGAGTACCTGACTGCCAGATCCCCATTGTGTGAAATAGCAGCAAATGAATGCTAGAATAAATTTTAACTTGCAGCCAGAAACAACACCAAATTGCCATTTTTAATGCTCAGGAAAGCCTAGTTCATGTAAATTCTCAAACGACAAATTTTCATGGAATCATGAGCTGTGTTGCATTATACAATTTTCCTTTCGTTTTCACTTTATTTATTTATTTTTGCTTTCATGTTAAAGATTTGGCTCACAAATAATACGTAAAGATGGTACAAAATTTTACCTGAAGGCTTCACTATCAAGTAATAAAATGCTACTGAGGACTTTCGTGGTAGCTGGGGAGGACATCTTTCTCACAAATACATGATGACGGGGCTGCCATATTCTAGGGGAAAGATGCTTTCCTGACTTCCTGTTAGTCAAAATCCACGCAATTTAAAAATAATTCAAAGATGGTGGGTAGATCTTTTTAGCAGCTAAAATGGCACAGCCATGTTGCAACAGGATGAACACAACTTACAGTTCACTCAATTTCTCAGCTTTGTAATTACGTAATTCTCAATGAAATTTTAATTGTATAAATTCACATTACTTCACATTTTGTGCCTAAATTAAGGCTTTATTACTATTTTATATAGTATTATTTTGAATGTGCAAAAAATGTACTCACCTTTTATTAGGTAACTGTAGTAAGCATTAACCACAGGAGGCAATTTTTAGGATGCATTCAAGGCTTTCTCTCCAAACCTTGATCCCTCTTCTCTCACCACATAAAAGAAGGAGATTTTTATAGTTCAAGGATAAGTTATGTCTCAAGCACAATAAATCAGATACGAAGGGAAGGGAGAGGAAAGTGTCAAGGATGACCACTAGATTTCTGGTTTGGCTATCTGTTTATATGATGGTGCCTTCCTTGAGAATAGGGATATTGGAGGAAAACTACATTTGTGGAGATCATAAATTTGGTTGAGGGAATATTGAGTTGGAAAGGCCTATGGAGCAGTATAGTAAGTTGGATATAAAAGTCTGTGGCTCACAAAAAGTGTAAACATGTATATAAACTAAGAGTGCCAAATTAATGTTTTATTTGCATTTATTATGTTTGGCATTATTCTTATACTCAAAAATGTGTCCTTGAAAAATAAAGGAATGAAAATTCTGAACATGCCAAGATCCACGTGAAAATTCCTCTCAATATAAATCAAATATGACTTTGTTGAAAAACAAATAGACTTTAATGGGACAAAATTCACCTTCAAATTCTCAGGGACTCAGAGGTCTCAGAAGACAGACTATCACCTGAGTGAAGATTAAGTACAATACGTACAATTCATCCACAGGCATTGCATCCTCGCAGAGTTACGTCAAAACATCTGAGGTACAAAACAATTTCTTATCAAATATATCCTGAGCCATATGGAAAACAAATAAAAAATCAAAGTTTATTCCTCTAATCAAAAATGTTATTTTTATAGTTTAAAATGTTATTTTTATAGCTCTATAGTTTAAGTTAGAGTTTGTCTATAAAAAATTTGGGAGATTTAAAGACTGTCTTATACTTTGTAGTCATATGTTTTTAAGAACTGAAATTATAGTTTAAAGTATTTTATTTCTAAGCATTGCTCTGTCAAAAAAGAAAGTTATACCGTCTCAAAATTTTTCAACTTGTATACAACAGTCGTTATGATATTTGGTATTTTCCTAAGGGACACTTTTTTAAATGACACTTTTTAAAACAAGTTAAGTCCCATCTTAACCCTGTTCTCTCTGTAGTGGCTTTTGTTCATAACCCATGTTAAAATAAAGCTACTTCATTTCTGTTGATGTGTGATGCTAACTCAGCCCTTCCAACCTGTGATTCTCTTTCTAGTATCAACTCTGTTCTCTGCCAAGTGATTTATAAGCATAAGCCTAGAAATCTAGACTCAGATTATGACCATTTGCAAGGATAGTAACTTCGATAGTGGGACCTAGTGCACTAAATCAAACCACAGAAGTGCAAGTATTTGCCTGACTGGACAGGGAGTTTTACAAATGCTGTATAATCACAGTGCCAAAGAAGAAGATAAATGATTCGGTGTAAGCCAAATGTTACGTTTTTGTTTGTCTTGAATATAAATACATGTCTGGGAGAGTAAGAGAAGTACGTTAGAAATAACTCCAAACAAAGGAGTGAGCTTGAATTCCAGCTCTGTTTCACATGAGGTGTGAAGCTGTGGGCAAAGAGATTGCATGTCTTTGAATTTAAGATCCTCATCTGTAAAAGGGGATAATCATGCTTTCCCCAGGTGATCATTGGGAAGACCAAATTTCATAAGCCTGACCTGTGTGATCCCTTTGGCATGTTTGTGTGAGGATAAAATACCATGAAAATAATGGTTCCGGGAAAGACAATATTTATAACAAATGTATTTTAGGTAAGTCATTAGAGGGGAAGAAATAGAGTCACAGTAACCTTTACAAAGGTGACCCCTCACTCACTCCTCTGGAACTGCAGTTCCTTTCAAATTCTTCCCAAAAGATGTGTCACATATACAGGCATGTGTCGTGTTAGATTAAATGCCTTTCAGATCCAGGCACAGAAATTCTTCTGCCTCCTTTCATGAATGAAGGTGCAAAAAATATCAAAGTGGCTCCCTCTTTAGGGAAACATATTTCTATAGGAATTTTTGTCTTTCATCCAAAGACAGTTTGTGTGGAAATACTCTAGAGACTGTATACCATTACATTCTCAGTCTGTCCCCTTCCCTCCAAAATTGGCCCATTATCTTTGCATGAAATCTGTGCATCTTGACCCTCTCATCCCTCCTGCTCACATTAGGACACTCGATCCCTTTTGTAAATGAACAGAAGGTGGATTTTTTTTTTCTTCAATACCTGAGACCTTGAGTGAACAGTGTTTAGTTTTCAAGCTGTATCTTCTGGCACATATATAAAGCATCCATATCCATGCCGAAAATGGCTAATTATGACATCACTTTAATGATTTAGTTATAAGACTTCCCTATGAAACCCCCTTGCAACAAGAACATTTTCTCTCCTCAGCCATTAACAGCCATTCTTTATAAGAGATATAGCCAATATTTCTTCACTTTGCCTTACAGAATGGGAGAGAAAGGCTAAATTATTATATGTTGGGTCTTAATCTAAAAATAATTATTTTTTAGTTTTCTCTCCTCTTCTTGATAGACATGTAAAGAACAAATTTCTCTAGTATTTAATCCTATTTTTTTGTCTTCTAAGAATTTGGTCTTTTCTGGAATCTGTCATACATCCTTTTTCTCCTTGAAAACTAACAACTCATAGATAAATCTTGTCTTCAATTGCAGAAGCTTCCCATAGTCTTTATTTTCTGATACATTTATCTCCTTAATATTGTGCATGCTGATTTAAGCCATTAAGTCAAATGATCCAACAGTGCACAATGGGTCTGGGTTTAGCACAAGAAAGCAGAAGCACCTTCAGTGGTGATAATGATCTAAGGACCCCTTTCTCTCACCTTTTATTCCTACTTCTCTCCTAGTCTACTCATCCCTGGACCTCTTGATTTTCAGATATGCTTAATTCCATTTTGCAATTTGTAATCGTTCCTTGCTCTTCTTTTTTTCTGACTTGATCTTGCCCCACTCCTGGGATTTTTCTTTTAACTATTTCTATTGGTTCTTTCCACTTCTGACTTCTTTAAGCAGCATCACCTGCCAGAATGTCAGTTCCCTGGTATTTAAGTTCCCATCTTGAGAAGTCTTCCAGCTGGATTTGCTGGACATTACTGAACTCTTGCTCTGTTACTTTAATAGTCTTATTTCACTTTTTTTTTATTGTATGCTGCCCAATTTTTTTAGAGGTAGGCAGCAAATAAGTAATAAAACATTTACTTTGAACATCAAATTCTTGAGCCAAAAGTCACCCATCTAAATTCTAGTATAACTATGTCAAACTCTACCAATCAACATGTAAATAAAGAAAGATCACTAACTTAGAGAATGACAAGTTTGGAGAATGGAATGTTCACGATATCACTCTCTCCTCCCTGCTGAGTTCAAAGGCCTGTTATTCTTTTAGGATGGCCTTTTTCTTTCAGGCCAGAAAGAAAAAAAAAAAAAAAAGCAGTGTTTAGTATAACATAATCTCATGACAAGGAAATAAGGAAAAGCCCACAGAATGTATTATCATATGGTAATACATTTGTGTACAGTGTACGCATGCAACTACACAGTACTAATTGGGAGTGACTGGAGAGGACTCCATTCCACTTGAATTTCAAAACTTTTACATAATGAAAGAGTTTCAAAGAAATATAATTTTTATCATAATAAATACATTCACTAACACAAACTACTGGTAAATTGCTGCCAAATTGATTTTCTGCCAGACTTGATTTAATAATTAAAACATTCCTTATATTTAAATGTGTCTTTAAAACAACCAGGAAGATGAATAAAACAGCATATTTTCCTCAAACAATTCATAGTCCAGAAAGCAGAGAGATAAAATTCTACATAAGCACACCAGCAGGGACAAAAGCTTGAGAGAGACAGCTGCCACAAGTGAGGAGCACACAGAATTCTATAAAAAGCCCAAGGAAAGTGACCTAACTTGCATGGGAGCTTCAAACTTACAGTAGGATGCATAGTCCTTTCACAATAAATGTTTGATTTCAGTCACAACTTTGTGTTGTGTGTCAAGGTGTTAGGAAAGAGTTGGAAAGGGACTCAGAATTTTCTGTTTCAAAAATTCTCATTTTACAGATAAGAACAGTTTTGAGATCAGCTCTGAAAATGGAGAGATGAAGAGAAAAAAGAAAGAATTCCAGGTAAATAAAAGAACTCAAGCAGAAGTAAATATGGAAAATAGAGATGAGAAGTATTAGAGTTTTGAGGAAACAGGTCTTATTAGAACAGACATATTTTAAACACCTCGACTTTACGGGTTTCCTATGTCTTCTGATTCATCTTTGTAACCCGACACGAACAGTTTCAGTGAACTGTGCTACTATTTTTATGTCAAACTGGAATGCTTTAAAAAGGTATGTTGAGGGCTTCCCTGGTGGCTCAGTGGTTGAGAGTCCGCCTGCCGATGCAGGGGACACGGGTTCGTGCCCCGGTCCGGGAAGATCCCACATGCCACGGAGCGGCTGGGCCCATGAGCCATGGCCGCTGAGCCTGCGTGTCCGGAGCCTGTGCTCCGCAACAGGAGAGGCCACAGTGGTGAGAGGCCCGTGTACCGCAAAAAAAAAAAAAAAAAAAAAAAAAAGGTATGTTGAGGTCACACTGTGGAATTCTAGTTTCATAGTCCATTGTGACATCAGTTACCACCACATTCTACTCATTGTTCATATTGGCTGAACTGGTCCAACCTGAGCTTTTAGGATGGCAATTGAATGTATTCATTCATTCAGAAGTAGTAACTGACATCTACTACGTGGTGGGCCTTTAACTAGGTACCGGGATAAAACCCAGTGAAATTAATAATTAAAATAATTCCAATCTTTAGTTTGGATCTGTCAAAAAATCTTCATAATATTAAAATAAACTTGAAAACACTCATCTCTTTCTCTCCTTCACAGTTTCCTCTCACCTAAGGCTGCTCAAGAGCTAATGACTCACCACCACTCTAAAGCTCTCCCCCATCCCTGAAGCACCCACTCCATCCCTGCCTCTTTCTTCCCACCTCTTTCCCCCAACCCTCTCAGATCTGTACCATAAAGATTCACTTAGCCTCATTGTCTTTCAGCTTTTTCTCTTTTCCCATTTCTCAGGCTGAGCCCTCCTTTGTTCATTTTTTTGGATACATCTGAAAGTTCTAAAATCCATTTTTGTAGAAAGCCACACATCTTAGAGGGTGGGGAAGATGGAGAGTCCAAATAGGCAAAGATAACATTGCCCTGGGGGATTGGAGGGAGGAGGTATGGCTACAGCACCATGAGTCCCTTTTTCCTTTCTCCCTCCCTTCCCCCTTTACTTCCTTCCTTTCATCTATATATGTTTCACCGTGTCATAATGTTCTCCCGATCAATCTCTGATGACTCTCTTCCTATCTCTTTCACACACACACACACACACACACACAAATATAATGTGGCTCATTGAAGTTACCCTTATTTCTATGATAGCACACTTCTTTATGAGAATGCATGTAAATATTGTTAGATGCCTCTGAAGATACTACCAGGTATGGTCTTTTTATAATCTTATAAAAATCTTTTATATCTTTTTTAAAACCTTGAAATCGGCGGCTGACTGGCTTCCTGGAGAACAGACAGAACACTATCAGCACCTCCCACCCAGAATCTCTATGCTCAAGGTTACATGCTTACCAGTTGACAACCCTCCCAGTTTCCAGCTGCCACTAGATGTCCCTCCTAGCCAATGCTGAAATGCAATCACACTTTCCATCCTTCCTGGGGTCTCTGAAGTGTAAGTGGCTAGATGCGTAGGTGCACCTGACCAGCTCCACCACAGGGTTAGCAGATTAGAAAGGGTTATTTGCAACCTGGTCTTGATTCTGCCTCTGGGCATGTTTGTATGGCTCTGATGGGTATTGAGGAACTTGTTTATTCATACTAAATCAGACATGGCTTTTTGGTGATGTTTCTTTAAGAGAGTCGTATCTGCTCTATTTCAGTTCTCTCATGTCCTCAAAGTGCCTCAGGTCTCAGCTTTATTACTCATGCCTGCTTCCCAGTCACTACATCTACCTTTGTCCCATGCCTGGCTTGATTTCATAAATGGGAAAACTCTGAAGTTCTCTGGAGTAATAATGTAGTCCAATATAGTTTATTGAATGACATGGCAGATACACCCTCTGGTGACCCATGATGAGTCACACCCTTGTATCATCCTCTTCCCTTCTGTGCTGTGGAATCTGGGACTTTCTTCTAACCAATACAATATGGCAAAGGTGATGGGGTGTCACTCTCAGGGTTATGTTACATCCTAGGGTAAAGATGAAAGAATTTTACAGATATAATTAAGGTTCCTAATCTGTTGGTTTTGAGTTAATTAAAAGGGAGATTATCTCGGGTGGGCCTGACCTAGTCAGGTAAGCTTTTTTTTTTTTTTGTATTTATAGCTTTATTTTAAAATAACAATAATAAACTCATTACATGGTAACATTTAACACATTATTTTTTTCCCAAAATCAAAACAAACAGATAAGTCAAGTGGCATTGTTGCATTTTTTTTACAGCTCTTTTTTTCTCTCTCGCTAAGCAGAAGACAAGGCAGAAGTATTTTTCACAGTTTTTTGGTAATGGTGGATATTCTTTGATACTGTTCCAAAACTCAACAAACGGTTGTCTTTTAAAGACTAGTTGCAATGTAGAATCTGAAACCATTTTCAATGAACTTCTTGTAATCTACTTTGGATGATCTTTTATCCATTGATGAATTTGTGAGAGCCAAAAGATATTAGTCTTTGGAAAATATTGATTCACTGAGCTATACAGATCTTCCAAATGTTATCTAATTTCATTATGTAATATCTAGAAACCACATTTGTTAATATCACTAAGAGTATTCAGGCCTTCCCTGAAGTTAGGGGCTCCAAGTAGCAGAGACCTTCATTCATATTCTCTTTCTCTCTCTCTCTCCCTCTCTCTTTTTCTCTCTCTCTCCCTCTCTCCCTCTCTCATTCATTCACTTTGATGAATCAAGCTGCCATGAAATCTGCAGTTGTATGACCCTGAGCTCTGCCAACAACCTGAAGGAGCTTAGAAGTGGATCCTTCCCCTGTCAAATCTCCAGATGGGAACAGAGTCTAACCAACACCTTGATGTGAGTCTTGTAAAAGTCTGAGCTCGGGACCCACCTCACTTGTGCCCAGACTCCTGACCCACAGAAACTGTGAGACAAGAAATGACAAATGTTTTAAGCTACT
Organism: Hyperoodon ampullatus; assembly: GCF_949752795.1. Taxonomy (NCBI): domain Eukaryota; kingdom Metazoa; phylum Chordata; class Mammalia; order Artiodactyla; family Ziphiidae; genus Hyperoodon; species Hyperoodon ampullatus. The sequence continues at coordinate 69,362,679 of NC_136914.1, read as the reverse complement.
AAATGTGTGGTAACTTGTTATGCCAAAAGTAACATAATTCTTCCTATTAAATGCACTCAAACATATTCAACCTAGCTGCTTGTGAGTAGCCAGAAGTTTTATCCTGCACCCCATCCAAATACTATGCATTCTTCCTGTTTTTTTTTTAGCCCAAGTACAAAAATAGAGAACACTTATTCCTGTTGCTGTCATAAAGTTATTTTTTGGCATTAGAATTCCATTACTATCATGAATTCATTTCAGTATTCTTCAGAAAAATTTCAGTCTTATGATTCCTTAAAGATTTTTTGCATATAATCAATGACATTTCTTCCTCTCTGAGCCTAAGCCTCTTTACCACTGTTCTATGGATTAGACAGTTTTTGTTTGTTTGTTTGGCAGCAACACCTGATCCGAACAATAAACTTGCAAGTTTTCTTTGTAGCTTTGCAGGTTGGCTACCTCATCATGCTACAGGTTGTGAGTGGGACTCAGGTTCTAGGATCATCAGTCTTGCTATGTTCTTCTCAAAGTGGACAGCATGTGTGGAGGAGAGAAAAAGTACACATGAGTGTCGCTTAACATCTTCACTCAGTGGTGGCATAGGGTCGCTTTTGCCCACATTCGATTTCTCAGAGTGCTATGGACTGAATTACGCCTCCACCCATTCTCATGTAGAAGCCCTAACCCCCAATGTGACAATATTTGGAGATGGGGACTCTGGAAGATGATTATGTCATAAGGGTGGAGCCCTCATGGTGGGATTAATGCCCTTATGACACCAGACATGAGATACCTTTCTCCCCCTTTCTCTGTCCCTCTCTGCCATGTGAGGACACAGTAAGAAGGCAGCCATATGCGAGCCAGGAAGAGTTCTCACCAGAACTGAACCATGCCGGCACTCCCTTCTCAGACTTCTTGCCTCCAGTGCTAGAGAGAGAGAGAGTGAGAGAGAGAGAGCTAGAGAGAGAGAGAGAGAGAGCGCGCTAGAGAGAGAGAGAGAGAGAGAGCTAGAGAGAGAGAGAGAGCTAGAGAGAGAGAGAGAACGAGAGAGAGCTAGAGAGAGAGAGAGAGAGGGAGCTAGAGAGAGAGAGAGAGAGACAACTAGAGAGAGCTAGAGAGAGAGAGAGAGAGCTAGAGAGAGAGAGAGAGAGAGAGAGCTAGAGAGAGAGAGGGAGCTAGAGAGAGAGAGAGAGAGATAGAGAGGGAGATAGAGAGAGAGAGACAACTAGAGAGAGCTAGAGAGAGAGAGAGCTAGAGAGAGAGGGAGCTAGAGAGAGAGAGAGAGAGAGACAACTAGAGAGAGCTAGAGAGAGAGAGAGAGAGAGAGAGAGAGAGGGAGCTAGAGAGAGAGAGAGAGCTAGAGAGAGAGAGAGGGAGCTAGAGAGAGAGAGAGAGACAACTAGAGAGAGCTAGAGAGAGAGAGAGAGAGAGAGAGAAAGAAAGAAAGAAAGAAAGAAAGAAAGAAAGAAAGAAAGAAAGAAAGAAAGAAAGAAAGAGAAAGAGAAATAAATTTCTGCTGTTTAAGCCACCCAGCCTCAGGTACTTTGCTGTGGTAGCCAGAGCTAAGACACAGAGCAAGCTACGTGGCAAAACCCAAAGCAAGCAGAGAAGTCTATTCCATCCCACTGGTGTGGGAGAGAGGAGGAGTATATTCGTTAAGAATACAATGGATGGCATTACAGATGTTGAATCATGTTCAGCCCTTGGCATGCTACCTATCACTACTGTCTTAACTTTAAAGTTACAAGTAAGCCATATCATCATCATTCCAGAGTCTGTTTAACTGATAAATTATCTGATCTTGATCATGGAAGCAAATCAGAAGTCTTAAACAGATAAACAGGTAAGACTTTCTCTGGATATCCATGTGATATCAATTGAAGTTTGGAAAAATAAAACAAAACAAACCATATGCTTCAGCTTTACAGTTCATGATGTATAAGGTACTTTGCTGAGTTTTGCTTAAGTTAGAGAACATACACAAGTTTGTATATTTGGTTAAAATTTTAAGAAATAAATAGGGTCTTTTTACAAACTATGAAAATCTTACTAGGCTATCATCCTCTCAGGAACTCTTCAACATTTTTGCATAATTCCTGATTTGATGGACTCGTCCTCATCAGTTTCATTGTTCCAGCAGCTTAACATTCAGGATGAAAATACACTTTGACTCACATTTACAGCAATGACTTTCATCCTGACTGAGTATAGCTGGGTACTGGAGCTGAAATCCTGCATGTTAGTCCCACAACATGTTACCCTAGGAAACCAAAAAGATGATTCAGCCCCAGAATGATGTTATTTTGAGGAAACATAGTTTACCACCCAAAAGTATTTAAAGAAACATACAATTCTTTACTTTTGCTTCTCAAAGGACATCAGAGGGATTTCCTATATTAACTTTAGTCACATAAGCTTATATCAAATTATTTTCCTATCTACCATCTGAATAACTCTCAGATGGTCTGGTTCACTTCTCTTCAACCTTCAGTATCTATGTCCCTATTACACTCTCATGACTCACCTACTTTTCCCTTATGCAGATTAACCTGTCCTCTCTTGTAGGAAAGTAGCATCCTTGCCCTTGAGGATGGGCAGAAATATGGAGCAAATAGGGCTACAGGAACATCATTCTTTTAGTTGAGTCAGGGTGTCTGTGAACATACTCATGTTCACAGTCCTAAGCACTGAGTTTTAAGACCTAATTGGCCATTTCTTAAAATCTCAGAAACTAAATTCTGGAAGAGACTTTATTTATTTATTTTTAAATATGTTCTAGTTTCCATTATTTTTTAAGGTTTATTTTTTATTTATTTATTTTGTTTATTTTTTTGGCTGCATCGGGTCTTAGTTGCGGCACATGGGCTTCTCTCTAGTTGTGGTGTGCAGATTTTTCTCTCTCTAGTTGTCACGGGCTCCAGGGCATATGTGCTCTGTAGTTGTGGCACACAGGTTCCAGAGAGCAAGGGCTCTTGGAGTTTGCGGCATGCAGGCTCTCTAGTTGAGGCGAGCGGGCTCAGTAGTTGTGGCGTGCGGGCTTAGTTGCCCCGCGGCAGGTGGGATCTTAGTTCCCTGACCAGGGATAGAACCCGTGTCCCCTGCATTGTAAGGTGGATTCTTTAACACTGGACCACCAGGGAAGTTCCCATAAGAGACTTTAAAGTTGTCTAGTCATATCCCCATTGTATATCTAAATATGCTCTGCCATAATATCAGTTAAGGAAATGAGGCTTAACCACCACCAGCAACACAAACTAGATGTAGAGACATCTGGAGTCAGACTGTTCCATTATCTGTTTGGTTTGCTCTAAAGAAACGTCGAGCATGTATCCAGAGCTGACATCATCTCAGTGTAACTTCTACCAACAATCCTAAAAGTATCACTTAAGAATATATTACCAATTTCTCTTCTATCTGACAGTCCTTTAAATATTTGAAGATGACTCACACGTATAATCAGACTGAATAATATTATTTCAAATGCTCTTGTATGGACTTAAGTGGCCTCATCATCATGATTGTCCTACATCAAAGCGATATTTTTCTGTAATTTTCATTGTTTGCCCTAGACTCTAGTAGTCTGGCAAGCAGAGTGTAGAAGGGGATCCATCCATTAGGTCCATGTCCCCATACACTAGAGTCTCATTAATTCAGTTTAAACTTCAAAGTATTTTGGGAGGGAGAATAACATGGTTTTGTAAGAGCTCCAACTTGGAGTCAAACTACCTGGGTTCACAGGCAGAGTCAGTCACTTACTAGCCGTGCGCCTGGTTTCTTCATCAATAAATCTATTCAACGCAATTGTATGGGTATTGCAAGATTTCAGTAAGATAATGCTCATAGAGAATATGCAAAATATCTGGCACAAAATAACAGCTCAGCCAGTATTAATTATTACTATTATTGTTACTCTGAAAACTCCCAGTTTTAGAACTGATAATCGACTAAATTTCCCAGCAACAGATCTTATATTAAACATTTTAAAATACTATTATTGCCTCTTTATCATGTCACATTTATGGGTAATTCTGCTTATTTAGTGACTTACATTGCCAAATTAATCCAAAGATCTCTCTGCCACAATGTCATTTGGTATCAAAGGCATCTACTCAAACGTGGACATTACCTTTCAAGAGCTAAAATTTGATCTCTTTGCATAGGATAGCATAAAAACAGTAGCAGCAATAATAGCACCATTTACTGAGTGTTTTCTATGTGCCAGGCTTACACACACACACACACACACACACACACATTATCTTGTTCTTGATTTTCCCATCAATAATCTGAGAATAATGATCCTAACAGTGATAGTAATAGCAGCAGCTGCTCCATTTCCTTAGTCACAGGGACATTTGAGGGATAAAAAGACAATATCTGGATGTGTCTTTCCCAGGATCTGCCACATTTGCCAGCAGGATTTGCATTCGTGATTAGAACTGTTTCACAGGCAATTTCTTTCCCCATTGAAAACATTCCCACAAGGCCATTCCAAATATCAGCTCAGCTTCCATTTGGCAAATACATCACAACTCATAACATTTCTATAGAATTTTAATATTAAAAAGTGCTTTCATAAACATTATCTCATTTAAGACTCAGTAAAGCCCTACAGCAAGGAACCTGTAAAGCGCTTAACAACACTTATAGTAAAGCATGCAGGGTCACCCATCAGGTGATGGAATTAAGGCTTAAATTCATATCCTTATGCTCTCTAGAATCTTCTCATCCCATTATTCAGGGCCTCTGAGAGCCTTGGCTTGGGAACCACGTGGCCCAACCAGGAATCCTGCTTCTACCACTCAGCCTGTGTGCAACCATGGGAAAGTCATGTGACCTCTCTTAGAATCTGCTTCCAGTTTGGAAATGGTCAAATTAACCTCCATCTCATAGAGTCTCTGTTGAAGGTGACTATGGATAAAAGCACTCCACAAACTTTCAAGTGGTTAACAGGTTCATGGGTGTTCATAACACAAGTATAGAATGTGAGTGTAATGTTTTCCAGAGATTTAGGACTAATTTCCATACTGTTAGTGTGATAGTTACAGGATAATTATTGCTTTCCACAGTCTGACTCACCAGTTTGAAGTATATGTCTAATAAAAATGTACAGACTACTTGTAGAGTCATTGATAAATATGTAAATATAAGACCTGACTTTATTTTTTAGTTTGAGAAGTCATTTCCAATGTCTCTTAATTTCTTTGACTCATCTCATTTCTTCCCTACACTTTTGCAGATGAAGAAAAGCCAATAAAATAAGAGCATTGCTTTTGCCTCCTTACAAATCAATCTTGAATAAATATGTAAAGTTGCAGTAGGTGATTAGTGCTGTTTTGTATTTCCTTGATGCTATAATAATAAGGTATTTTATCTATGTCAGCTTCATTTTCATTTTGTAGATCATGGGTATAGAAAAGATGCAACTATCAAATTAATGTAAATTATTTTAAAATATAAAGTGTTATAACATTTATTATTATTATTATCATTTCCAAGATTGCTTCCTAGTTTAATAGGCCTTGCTTGGGAACCTCAGACTTAAAAGAAAAGTTAACATATGTCTTCTTCTGTAAAATTCATTGATTCATTTATTCAAAGAGCTTTATATACTGAAGAAAAAACATCTAAGCATCAACCAACTAGTGCAATAGTTTTGATCAAGTAGTTCATCTGTACAATATGATTTATAGTGAATAAAGTAAAAACATTTTTTAAAAGTGTTTTGCAATTTTCAAAATGCCCTTATCATATACACATATTATCCACATACATAAAGCACACACACATATCAGGGAAAAGTTATTAAATATCACAGTGTGAGAGCTGGGTAGCTGTATTTGCCTTATATGGCAGTGCCACTGGTAAAGTGCTTAGGATTTGTCCAATGTACATCTTGTTTCTTAAGTCACAGTAAATGAGGCAAAACCTTAAATAACGCTTACCAATTCCACTAATCCCATTAAAGTTAATAAAGCAGGATTTCAAGATCTTTTGCACAACAAGCATCAGTTACAGCTAACCAAATATTACTGAGTAAAAAGAGAAAACGTGTCTGCTATTCAGTTTTCCAGGTCTTTCTCTTTCTTTAACTAATCAGTTTATTCTCTTCCAGTATAATCCATCCCATGGAATTAGAGTGAATCAGTTTAACACTTCAAGCAGATTACAGGATCAGTAGAATTAGCAGAAGGAAAGTCAGTGCATTTGCTGTTTTCGTTAATAACTAATGATGGAGGGGCTTCCCTGGTGGTGCAGTGGATGAGAGTCCGCCTGCCAATACAGGGAACATCGTTTTGATCCCCGGTTCGGGAAGATCCCACATGCCGCGGAGCAACTAAGCCTGTGCACCACAACTGCTGATCCTGTGCTCTAGAACCCGCAAGCCACAACTGCTGAGCCTGCATGCCACAACTACTGAAGCCGGTGTGCCTAGAGCCTGTGCTCCACAACAAGAGAAGCCACCGCAATGAGAAGCCCGAGCGCTGCAACGAAGAGTAGCCCCTGCTCGCCACAAGTAGAGAAAGACTGCGTGCAGCAAAGAAGACCCAACACAGCCAAAAATAAATAAATAAAATTAAAAACTTTTTAAATTAAAAAAACTAATTAATGATGGAAATGTAATGAGATATACAGCATAATAACGCAGAGAACCACTAGGTTTAAATAAACTGAAGAGTGAAAAAAATGTCTTAAAAAGAGCTATCCTGCTTTCTTTCTGTTGTTATGCTGAAATCTCTAACTTCATAAATATTTTTCCCTCAACCCTCATACTACTTGGAGCAGTCATCATTACTATATCTGTTTTCTTTCACCCTAGACTTCTGAATCAGGAAGTTTTCCTCCTGTCTGTCTCTGCATTCTCAGAATTTACTCATTCTCAAATTCCTTTACAATCCAGCTTCCAGTAGCTTTCTCTCATTAAAATCACCAGCTTTTTACGTGGCCACAAAGGGCTCCTTTAGGCTAAAACTATGATCTAGTTTCTATTCTCTTTCTCTTTGATCTCTATGGAGTTCTTTATTTTCCACTTTTTTTCCCTTAGTATTTTCTACTCCCTTAGCTTAGCTTCCTTAGCTGTACCCTCTCTTTACTTTACACTCCTACCATCTTTTTTTTTAACATCTTTATTGGAGTATAATTGCTTTACATGGTTTTGTCAGTTGCTGCTGTATAACAAAGTGAATCAGCTACATGTATACATATATCCCCATATCCCCTCCCTCTTGCGTCTCCCTCTCACCCTCCCTATCCCACTCCTCTAGGTGGTCACAAAGCACTGAGCTGATCTCCCTGTGCTATGTGGCTGCTTCCCACTAGCTATCTATTTTACATTTGGTAGTGTATATATGTCCATGCCACTCTCTCACTTCGTCCCAGCTTACCCTTCTCCCTCCCTGTGTCCTAAAGTCCATTCTCTACATCTGCATCTTTATTCCTGTCCTGCGCTTAGGTTCTTCAGAACCTTTTTTTTTCCTTTAAGATTCCATATATATATGTTAGCATACGGTATTTGTTTTTCTCTTTGTGACTTACTTCACTCTATATGACAGATTCTAGGTCCATCCACCTCACTACAAATAACTTAATTTCATTTCTTTTTATGGCTGAGTAGTATTCCATTGAATATATGTGCCACATCTTCTTTATCCATTCATCTGTCTATGGACACTCAGGTTGCTTCCATGTCCTGGCTATTGTAAATAGTGCTGCAATGAGCATTGTGGTGCATGACTCTTTTTGAATTATGGTCTTCTCAGGATATATGCCCAGTAGTGGGATTGCTGGGTCATATGGTAGTTCTACATACTGTTCTCCATAGTGGCTGGATCAATTTACATTCCCACCAACAGTGCAAGAGGGTTCCCTTCTCTCCACGCCCTCCCCAGAATTTATTGTTTGTAAATTTTTTGATGATGGCCATTCTGACTGGTGTGAGGTGATACCTCATTGTAGTTTTGATTTGCATTTCTCTAATGATTTAGTTCTCCTACCATCTTTTGATGTACTTCTTCTAGGCTTCTGGTCTGGTCCCTACCCCACAAATATATACCTCCACCAGAAATCAATTTTCAATTTTCTGCTTATAGAAGTATATACACTCTTCCTGTGAAATTTCAGGCATCTATTAATTTTTTTCACTAGGTAATCATATTACATTGCTAACATGTTTAAGAATTGTGTTAAAAGCTATGGGATACAAAGATGAAAGTTTCCAAAAAAGAGCTTAATTATCAAATTACCACCAACGTGATTATATTCTTTCAAATCTAAATATATTACTCTCACTTCTTTCCTGAGAATCAAGGTACTGTATCCCTGGCCATCACTGCTATAGCTTCACTCTCAAAATAGACCTAAGAAAGAACTCATTCTCTTTCTTCCAATTTGTCTAATCCTCTGAACTCTGTTCTAAGATACAGCACTGTCCCTGTCACTCAAGCTCGATGAATTAAAGTCATTGTTGACTTTTTTCTCACATTCTCAACATACTTAAGTAGTTAGTAATTTCTATCAGTTATTTCTGAATCACAACTGTCAGATCTATTCCTTCCTTCTTAATTTTAGTGCTACTCTTCTATTGAGATCCCCTCACAAGAACTCAGAGCACTTACACCTGCAGTATCCAGTAGCTGTGCCCAGCTCATCCTCTTCTTCTAGTCTATTCTATTCTTTATTGCTAGAATTATCTAGATAAATAGTAATTAGAATCAATTTCCTCAACCCCTAATGATTCTCCACTGTTTAAATAATCACACTTTTGGGGGGCTCTCCATGAGCTAGCCACAGTCTACTTTCCCTTGCTCAAATCCAATTGTTCTCTTTCATAAACTTGAAACTCATATTGAAGGCATTCTAGAGCCTACCATTAAAATTCCATTCTCAGGTCTTATTCACATGCACGTTTGGAATATGCTTTCCTCCTCTCTGCTTTCTTGATCATATTGTTCAATCAAGATATACCCACTTGTCTTTTAGTAACTTATATATCATTTTTGCCAAATTTTACATCCTCTTTTTTCTTTTTTTTTAAAAATATTTATTTGGCTGCACCAGGTCTTAGTTGTGGCATGCGGGATCTTTAGTTGCAGCCTGTGGTATCTAGTTCCCTGACCAGGGACCGAACCCAGGCCCCCTGCATTGGGAGCATGGAGTCTTAGCCACTGGACCACCAGGGAAGTCCCCATTCTTTTTCCTATTACACTTCAGCCATTGACTCTTTCCCATAACTGATGTCATACACTGCTTATTATTGTCACCATTTATTTGACCACTGCAATCATGGATTCTCAAACAGTTATCATACTTCAATCAAGAATTGTGGAATATAGAAAATGAAGAATATGCAATAAGCTAGACAGAAGATACAATAGCCCAGCCTCTCAGAAACAAATATGACCAACATCTTTAGATGCCTCCAATATTTCTGCTCTACTATGCTTTCAACAATGTAAATATGTGATTCTCCATCTCCAGTTGGGCCATAAGACTGCTGAAGGCTGGTCTGGGTTTTATTACCTTTGTTTCCTCAGTGCTTGATATCTAGAATGCACTCTATAAGGGTTGATTAATATTAAATACTGGATGACAATTATACACATAGCCAAAATTAAAATTATATATTCATTTGTGTGTAATGATCTTTAAAATAAACATTTATCCCAATAGTCAGTACATGTCATGATGGTAGGGGAATAGCAACTCTGTTTAGTACTGCCTACCTAACAACTACCACAGTACCTGAAACATATTACACAATTGTTGAATAAAATAATGTATTAAAATCACACTCTAGAAGACACGTACTATAGAGGATTCAAACAGAAACCTCCTGTGAATCATCCATTTATATAGAATTATCTCTTTAAATATTACTGTCAGCTTATCATGTAGAATGTAGCCAATGTAATATTTTAGATGATAGTAAATATTGTCATAGCCAATATTTTGGTTATGAGAGAAAGAGAAGAAAAGAAGCAAAATTTCCATTTTGGGAGCTTCAAAACCCACCAAAGGGATGATGTTATTAATTAGGTATTGGGGGATATGGTTGCATATACAATTCATTGATAGATACATACCAACAGTGTACAAATCAGATATACTAAGCAAGGAATATTTATGTTCCATTTTGTTCAAAACAGTAGAAATAATTATGAAATGGATGACATTAATATCTAGTGAAAGCATAATCCAACCCTTGTGTTAACAAGCCTCTTGTGGTCCTTATTGTCTCAGATTGTGCAATAGTAATGCCATCCAGACTGCCTTCCACTCCTCATCTCTTCCATGAGAATGGCCAGAGCCCAGGACAAGGCCAGTCACTGGGCTGCAATTCTAAGGGGAACAAAACTGAGTGTCAAGAGCAAAGGGTTAATGCTTTATCTGCAGGTTTATTTTCTCATGGTCAACTAGCTCATCCACTCCTTGTGGTCAGCCTCTCTTGGAACTCATGATTTTGGGTTCTTTACTGTCTCCATTGCTAGTGAAAGCCCACTGTAGTGACGATTTCACTTTTGTTTAAAGCCTTAAGCCTTTCTGCACTAGGTAAAATGTCATTGATATATACAGGCAGGTAACTCAGATTTTTAGGGTAAATTCTGGAGGTAATATCCAGCAATTCCTCCCTGTAGTTTAACTGGCCCAGCACTGTCTTATCTGTATCTCCTCTGTGAGACACAGGATACAAGATACAGTGGTCCTCCCATGTCTCTGTGACTGCCTGTAGCCATGGTAGTTGGCTCGTCTGCTTGAGGATTGATTCAGGATTAATTCCTGAGAACTCACCATTTCTCACTCTTCACTAGGGAAAAGAATATCATGAGGTACTAGTGGGAAGAGAGCAGCATGTGTAGGAAAACAGATGTCTGACTTCATCAGGCATATTCGTGTGGGTGTCTGGGTGCATGTAATTGCACCTGTCAAAGAGGCTTGAAAACTGCCTATTATTTGATGCATACACCTCAGAACAGTGACGATCAGCAAAGAAAATTTGCTTTCCCAGAACAATAGCAGCAACAGCAGCAGCAACAATAATGGAAAACCAACCAAATTATTGTTAAGCCACTCCTAAATCAATGCATCTCAAACACTGTGATTACATTTTTGTATAAAACTAATGTGAATTTTGGCCACAGCCATGCTTTCTAAAACAATTATAAACCCAGGATGTCTGTAGGTAGAATAGGGATAAGCCTTATCTTAACTCAACCTCTTCATTTTGATGGGGAAAAAAGCCAGAGGTTTTAACTGGGGATGAGATTAGGCCAAACGTATGCAACTAGTCAGTGAAAGAGCTAATATTTCACCTTGTTTCTTCTCTAAACCCAGAGATTTATCCCCTTCACGAAATGGCTTTTTTCCCCTTCCCAAATTACTCTAAATTCCAGTGGTCTTTCTCATTTAAATAACACATGAAAATTTAGGGACACTTCAAAAATATCATACATTTTAAATGTTAATGTAGATGTCTCTATGCATACATGTATATATCTATTATTATCTTTATTCAATGTTCAATTTTATGCCCTAAATGCAAATCACTTAACAGTCATTTTCTCATGTGGCAGAACAAACAAACAAGCAAATTACCTCAGAAACCAGTGCAAAGATATTTAGCTTTTCACAATTTAAAATAAATCTCTTTCTCTCTTTCTCATACACACACACACGCACACACACACACAAGGTTGTTGGTTGAAATTAATCCTCATTTTAATTTTCCAGGTCACTGAATATTTGTCCATAGCCTCCTGCTACTTCTCCTTGATTAAAAACTTCTTTCTCTGCTCGAATATTGCTTCAGTTTTCAGTACACATATATTTTGGATTTAGTCAAAGTTCAATTGCAGAGGCCTAGCAACTTGAAAATTATATAAATGGAATGTGTATGGGAAATTTGGGGTAAATTCTGTGATAAACTCTTCTGAGGAGGTGAGACCTCCCCTTTTGCTCTGGCTGGAGTACCTGTAGGTTCTGCCACACATTGCATTCCAAGTGAGGAGGGTTTTAGTTAATTGCAGGCTTTTGTTTTGCTAAGAGGTAGGAAGGGCTAGAAGGTTTATATATTAAATGGGACAGAAAAGAGAGAGGTGTGGTTTGCTCATGTTAAAAACTTTGAGGATGAAAGAATGAATATGTCTAATAAGGATTTTAAGTCTGTGCTGTGTGTTATACCTTTTCTTCCCCATCTACCCATGGGATAAATCTTCAGTAAAATATCCGTATTTTAATGTTAAGGGTTTGAATCAGTTTTTGAGTTGTGTCAATTGTTTGTCTTGTTTCAAGGTGAGTGGGGGAATAAGAACAGGAACAACCTATGCTTGCCCTGCCTTCCCTGCCCCGCCCCGTGTGTGTGTGTGTGTGTATGTGTGTGTGTGTGTGTGTGTGTGTGTGTGTGTGTGTGTGTATCTGCAATGACCTGTATTAACCAAAATCTCAGAAATGGAGAACTGATTGAAATACAAAGATGCCTATTTGGGGTTTATTAGGGCTGCAGCCCAGGAGACGTAGGTTCAAGAAGCACTTGGATTGTGTTCCACCCAACTACAAAATAGGGGAGGCTTATAAAGGCAAAAAGCATAAGGTTGAGACTTCCCTGCTGGTCCAGTGGATAAGACCCCATGCTCCCAATGCAGGGGGCCCGGGTCTGATCCCTGATCAGGGAACTAGATCCCACATGCCATGACTAAGAGCCCACATGCCACAACTAAATATCCCACATGCCGCAACGAAGATCCCACGTGCCTCAACTAAGACCCAGCCCAGCCAAAAAAAAAAAGCAAAGTTACAGTCAGTTACATGAGTTGTTTATCAAGAATTATAATTGGAGTTGGTAAGAAGTAAGGGTGTTTGTTAAGTTAGGGTTGGTTAGGGTCTGAAATGGTTGCATAGTTACAAGGAGAGACCTTGAGACCATAAGGTTGCAGTTGGGAACTGTTCTGAATATGGCTGGTGGTATCCTTGGTACAGTTCAAAGAAAGTTCAAGTTCTCAGTGATACAAAGATGAATCTGAGACCAGATCGTCAATGGCCGCCCAAGCCCATTTTTGTATGCCTGAACTGCCATCACTCCATTATAATTTCTATTTGTCATCACGTGGAAACACCAGGGAAGATGAGTTCCTAGACATTGCCAGTCTGCAAAATCTAGAGGACTTAGGGGGTTTTAAAAAGCCCCAAAGCCAGGATCTGACCTCCATATTTCAGGAAGTATAGGACCCCTTTGAACACATCCTTTATAGGGCTGGGATAGAGAAGAATATAGTAGCCACATTTTTGACCTCCTTCTGCCATATCTGCATGCCCACCCCAACTTTACTCCCCTCTAGTTTGACAGGTTAGTTTTCAGGGGTCTGAGCACTACCTTCCATTGAATGCTAATGCTCTAAACATCACCAACACAACATGTTGATAAAGCAAACCGAATGAATTACTTACCTCAGTGAAGGAAAACACCACCTCCACAGAGCTCTGTAGTAGTTCTCAGAGGAGAAACGGCAAGGACAAATTTGTTGAAAATAAGTTTAGTTTAAACTGAGTCTTTCAATGAGAGGACTAGATTGGGATTGGGAAAAGATCATGCTATAACAGTTTAGAACTGCTGGAAATAGCAAGCTGAAGATTTTGAGGTGAGGGATTCAAAACATCTGAAGACCTAAAGTATCTGTTGATACTTCCTTCTGAGGGGAAATTCTAAAGTTTGCAGAAAGTCTTGTAATGAAGAATGAAGTTATTTGTCTGCGCAAGTTTCCTGGAATGGTAAAATTATGCTAATGAACATAATGGAATAAATGGAATAGTAACATCCTGCTAATATAGATTATAATGTAGATGTTAAGCTGTGTGTATTGCGGAGGGTAGGAGTAGGTAGCTAGTTTTGGAGTTTTGGTTTTCACATTCATATCCTGAGTATTAGAGGCAACCTTAGGAAAAAGTTCAAGAATTTCTTCCTACCTCAGCTCTTTTGATATTGTATTCTTGATTTGAAGAATTTATTTATTGATTATATCTTTATTCAAGGGGAAATTCTCTGCCTATAATATTTTATTAAGTGCCTTATGAAGTCATATGTTTGTGGTTCTATTTGCATAGGTGAAGAGCTGAATAATAGGATGGTGACACAGTCTCAAGTTGCCTAGGATCTCAAGTTCTTTTAAGATCTCATTTTACTTAGACTATGACTTGGGTAGCTATACCACCTATATTAAGAAAGAATCTCAGTCAAGATTTCTGCTTGTTAAGTCTGGTGGTGGTAAAAATAAGCATTTATTTCATAAACGTGAGCATATTTATTCACGTTCTTAAATTTTAAGAATCAACTTATCATGGGCAGAGTGCTATCCTGAGAACCTCTGAAAATTCCAGATTGTGTGGAAATCTATTCATCAAAATATGTTTTGGGGATTTGCTCTGGAATGCAGAGGAATCTTATTTAAATCCTCTGTGTATAGGGGCCACTACTCAGCCAAGGTCCTTTTGCATCTATTGGATATAATCTGACAGCTGTGGGAATATAAATTATTTTCTAGGGCCTCAGCTGACTCCGTTTAACAATATATCGCCTTTAGGAGAGCAAATATTACTGTGTGGGATGGTGTTCATGAAAGTCTCAGGTGATTTTCACTATATCATTAGGCTGGCCTTATGATCTGAGGAGTTATTTCAATTGAAATGGGATCAGAAACTGAAGAAAGATATTTCAACCAATAACAAAGTCTATTCAGGGTACAGGGAAATTAAACATGGAAGAAGGACAAAGATTTGGGGAGAAGCCTATGTAAGAAGAGGGCTATACTGTTTCTTAGAGGGATCTGAAAGCCCATTTATTCCTTCATTTGTTCAACCTTCAATAGCAATAGCTTGAGGGCTAAAGGAGCTATTGAATCCTGCTGTGTTAGAGAAATAAAAAGAAGGCAGCTTGAGCTTGTGTTTGAGGAAGGCAAGACCATGAAATTTCTTGGAGCTTTGCCTGTTATAAATTTGGTGTAGGGAATGTAGGTTTTATCCTTAGACATAGGCCACCCGATTTACTGTTAGGATGGTAGAAATGCAAGGAACTAAAGGAAGGATTTGGTGGTCAGTAAGTATATATGGCACAGTGGAAGGAGAGATCAAGTGATATTAGATATGTAGCTTGAGTGTTAATGGGAGGAAGGGAAATTCAGGAATTACCTGGGGATTGGGAGCTACCATCATTTAAAAATTGTGCCTGATATTTACTTTGTCATTCACAAAGAAGGGTCAGTCTGTTTGCATTATTTATAAAAATTATTTCCCCGAGGTATGGAAGCCATAGAATCATAATTAACCTCCTGTGGCGAGTCTGCAAAGATGGCTGCCATCAATTTCTTCCCTACGTTTTTGTGCATGCTGCTTGTTACCTTAGGAGCTGGAATCTAGTTCATCTCCCCTTAAATCAGAGATACCTCAGTGATTTGCTTGACTGATTCTAATTTTAAAAAGTGATGTTATTATAGTTCTAAGGTAGGGTCAGAAAAGGCTTTACAGCTTCTTCCTAAGCCTCTTATAATGCTTGATTTGGGGACAGTTCTTCTTGGACACAGCCACCATCCTGTGAGAAGTCCAAGCCACAGGAAGGGGTCACATGTGGTCCTCTGGTTAACAACCCCAATTCAGCTCCAAGCCAAGAGCCAGCGTTTGACTACCTGTCCTGGGCGAGCCACGTCTTCATCCACCTCAGTCAAATGTTCAGATGATGGCAGCCCCAGCCACCATCTCACTGAAGTCTCAATAGATAATCAAGTGAAAGCTGCCGTCTGAGGTCAGTCAACCCACAGAACCTGTGAGAAAATAACACGTTGTTGCTTTAAGCCACAAATTTTGATGTAGTTTATTACCCAGCAATAGATAACTGTAACACTTCTAAATGTACTATTTATGCAGATTTCTGTGTTCACAGTAGGTAGATTCTAGACAATTAGAATGAATGAACAGACCTTGGAGATACAAAAAACTGAAAACACAAAAACGTCCATTGTTCCTCCTTATGTTTCCCCTGCCTACCCTATTTCCCCAGATAACACCATGCTCTGTGGTATGCAGCAATGAATTCAGACCTGGCAATATTGTGTTTTCCTTTTTTTGATGTTCCCACTTTATGATGGAATTTGTACTGCAGATAATAAACTGCTTCAGTGATCCCATTTATTTTGGGATTCTGATTGCACTGTCTGAATAATGGTGGTGGTAAGTTGGTATACTAAATTTTTCTTATAGTTCCATGGAACTTTGTAAAAAGACAAAAATTAAGAAATTTGGGTAGGAGTAATTCATCTTAACATGTTAAAGGAGCAACATTAATTTCTGTGACACACCAGGTAGTGTGAAGAGGCTTAACCAGAAATAAGCTTTCCCACGGCTAGGAGAGTGGGAGGATAACAGAAGCTGAAAAATGCTTTTTAAAATATTTCAGGATTCAGATGAGTGTATAATCACTTTGTTAGAATTTACCTACTCTGTGGCACCAAACTGTTAAATTGATAATAAGTTCAAAGTATGTTTTTGAGGAAAAATTGAGAAATTTGGCTCATTTGACATCACTGGCACTATATGTTGTCATTTGATACACATTTTATACTCCATACTGGTAATTTTAGCTGGATATATGGTTAAGTGTGATTAGAAATGGGAAAGTGAGAGGTTAGTAACTGCTTGCCTAGTATGAACTGTTGCTGAGTCTTCAGCAGTACTATTGCCTATGCCATTTTCCACAGAAGGCCATTAAGAAATAATTTAAAGGATTGGAATAATACAGGAAAGGTCTTCTTCTCTCTTTGATATTATATTGTCCTCTCTGGAGGAACAGCCTTCCTCTAACTGCCCAGGGATAAGTGTAAGAAGAAGGAAAAAAAAGAAAAAATGCAGAGGAGAGTCACCTGCACACACCAACCTCACAGTTAGGGCGAACTCACAGCTTTCTCTTATCCATCACATCTCCCCTGCCCCTTCCTCCACTACCATTCTCCAATAGCTCTTCTGATTTTCAGTACAGTGCTTCTTCCACTTACATCACGTTACCTTGTTGTCACTATTATATTCACAATTTTGCTCACCATAAAATACTATCCCATATGGAAAAAATGGTTATCACTTTCAATGATGTTAGAGTTAATACATTATCCCTCATCATACGTTCTCACTCTTGTCAGAAATCCATATATATATTCCAGATGTATCAGTATATATGTGTGTATATGTATATATATTATATTCTTTATGTGTTTGTATGTGTCTGTATATACACACACAGTGTCAGTAAAGATGGGTTTCTCTTCTATAATTCAGTAGCGATATAAAGTTGCTGCATAGTAAACAAAAATGCAGACAGAAGCTTAGCTGAAAAGCCACTTAGTTTTAACTGAGATGCTGTTGAAACAACTAATTCAAAGAAACTTGCAGATAATTCATGATGCCTCCTTGCAGTCACTGCCTGATCTACAAGTAATCTGAAAAATGAGACAGCCTGATAAAGTTTTTTCCCTCCTGACAAATAACAGGGTATAATGTTTCTATAACTATCCTGAAATATTTTAGCAGTACAAACCAGAATCATGTAAAAGTAACTGAAATTAGGTTTACAACAGAATTCCAAAATAGCAGTGGTCTTTTAAAGGAAGTTGGCCATCTACATCTGGAAAAAAACAAATATTTAAAGCCTCATATTTCTGTAGTTGGACTAAGTTCACCTCAGAGAACTTTAAGAAAAGGTAGGATATATTCTATATACGACTGGATTCTTGACTAGCTAGTTCTCTGCTGGATAGAGGCAGCAAACCCTGGTGTTAGGAATGTGAAACATACATTTTATAAATCTTAATTTTTATTTTGTCCATTATTTGCATTTTTAATTTGGGAAAATCTTAATATTCTCCATAGATGTATCTAATAATTAGGTGATATCTTATGATTGGATAGATATTTCAGAAAAAAATATACAATTTTTATCTCATTAAATCTAGAGTAGGGACTTCCCTGGTGGCGCAGTGGTTAAGAATCCACCTGCCAATGCAGGGGACATGGGTTCGAGCCCTGGTCCAGGAAGATCCCACGTGCCATGGAGCAACTAAGTCCCTGTGCCACAACTACTGAGCCTGCGCTCTAGAGCACGCGAGCCACAGCTACGGAGCCCGCATGCCACAACTACTGAAGCCCACGCACCTAGAGCCCGTGCTCTGCAACAGGAGAAGCCACCGCAGTGAGAAGCCTGCGCACTGCAACGAAGAGTAGCCCTGCTCGCCACAACTAGAGAAAGCCTGCCCACAGCAATGAAGACCCAATGCAGCCAAAAATAAATAGGTAAAAAAAAAAAAATCTAGAGTAAAACCCTTGAGTAACACGTAATATTGTAATATTAATATTGTAATTCTTAAGAATTATTGTAATTTTAATTCTTAAGACAAAGAAACTGAAAGTAAGAGAAATGGGGAAAATTTTTCTCAGAACACACAATTCGAAAGTCAGGATTTAATCTAGGATTTCTGACTCCAAATCAATGATCTTTTCATTACAACAAATTATTTACTAACCACCCAAGAATTTATGTTGGGCTATTTTGCTACTTAAAGAAATACATTATAAGAATAAAAGTAGCATTTTTAACTCTTTTTGTATAGGTTACATCTTTTAGAGTTCTAGTAATTGTATAAACCATCTCAGACAATGTCTGTCGGACATTCCTGGTAGTAATTTTTAGGAATGATAACAAATGAACATGAACATACACAGCCTATTTATTAGAGATTGTTAAATTATGAAAAGTCCTCCTCTATGTACAGTAGAATCTCAATAACTTATTGGTGTTCACAGTAACATTTGATAGTTGATGTTTCGGATATTCCCAAGGCTTAAAACAGCCGTTCGGATATTATTTGATTAGGTTATTGGAAATCACTTTTCCAGGGTTTTGAAGAGCAGGTTTCAGCAATAACTTAACCCTCTGAAGAGCCAGGGAATTTCTTCTGCCTATGCAGTGTCATACTAAAATAACCCAAACCAAATAACCCATACTAAAATGACACAAAAACCCTTTCACTGGGAGCATGTACTAAAATAATCCAAAACTAAATAATAAATGTGTACTAAAATAACCCAAGCCAAATAATCCATACTAAAATAACCAAAAATCCCTTTCACTGGAAACATATAGAAACACATACTAAATTTTTTTCCCTAAATTTAAACATACATAACGTGTAACTGAGATTATTAGATTGAAAGAGAATTTCTCAGGTGCCAGGAGAAAGAGAGAAGAGTGCCCTGAAAAACACTGAAATAATTGTGTGAGGCAGTGCTGCTGATCTTCTTTGATGGAGGGAGGAGCTGGCGTTTGGGAGGGATTGTGATGAATAACCTAAAGCAGTGGTCCTCAAATGCGATAATTTTGCCACCCACTCCCCCTTCCTGTCCACTCCGTGCCTGGAGACATTTGACAATATTTGGAGACATTTTTTGGTTGCCACAACTGTGAGTGTGCTGTGGTGTGGGCAGTGTTAATAGCATCTAGTGGGTACAAGCTAGAAATTCTGCTAACCATCCCACACTGCATAAGAAAAGCCACCCAGAAAAAAGAATCATGTGGCCTCAAAGTCAGTAGTGCTCAAGTTGAAATATTCTGGCTGAATGACTGGGGGTTTATGCCTATAGGGACATTGAGGGAAGACTTTGGTCCAGAGGTATGCAAGTTTAGAACTGAGACTCCCAAAATGAGAGACTTAATCCTGTAAGTGTTCTATCCCAAGTTGAAGGGAGAACCACAAAAGAAAAATCACAGAAATTGCCAGGGAAATATTTTGTTCTTTTCCTTTTTGTCTGGAATATAAATTAAGAAAATTCCCATGAACCTAAGCCACCTCTCAGCTTGTGGTTCATATTTAGCCCCAACATACCTTGGATTCCAAATATTTAGAAAATAAAATAAACACTGATTCTAAATATGCGATATTACAGGGGTTTCTTGCTGAAGGATATACAAAATACTCCCTGGCAGGACAATTTCAAAATCTATGCTATGAAAGAATATTCACAGAAAGAAAAGAAAAAAAAGGATAGAGATTAGCTCACAATAAAAATGTTAAAAGTCATGGGCTTCCCTGGTGGCGCAGTGGTTGGGAGTCCGCCTGCCGATGCAGGGGACACAGGTTCATGCCCCGGTCCGGGAAGATCCCACATGCCGCAGAGTGGCTGGGCCCGTGAGCCATGGCTGCTGAGCCTGCGCATCCGGAGCCTGCGCTCCGCAATGGGAGAGGCCACAGCAGTGAGAGGCCTGTGTACCACACACACACACACACAGAAAGTTAAAAGTTAAACAATGCACTAAAAGAGATCATTGGTATATTCAACCTTAATATTAAAGTCCTTAACATTTGAGATAATAAAATAATTTTAAAAGGAAAACAAACTAAGTTCAATACCATCAACATATTTAAAAATAATTAAAATTCTATGAAAATGCAGACACCATAAAAGAAGAATAAGTGGATCTGTATAAAGAAGCAAATTAAACTTCTAGAAATGAAAAATAAACTCAATGAAATAAAAAACTCAAGAATTTAAACAGCAAATTAGATACAAATGAAGAGAGAATAGTGAACTGAAATAAAACTTTGAGCAATTAGGCAGAATACAACAGAGATGGGGGAAATAAAACCTCAATAATGTTGGAAAATATGAGAACTTGAGAAAGATGAAGTTGGGAATAAAAAGTGTCAAAATTCATATAGTAGGAATTTTTGAAAGAAAGACTAGAAAAGTGGGTAGATATCACATTCAAAATGATGGAACTTGTAAAGATGGATTAGCCTCTTTGGACAAACTCTCATGTTGACAACTAAATATTTTATATGAACTATGGGAAAAGGTCTTTGTAAAAGATTAGAAGAACTAACATGTTACTGATACATTGTTGGGCAGAATCCTAGAGAACAGGAAATCCAGAGAGACAAACCAGTTACTTGGGAAACTCACTGAAGACTGAGGGTTTGCTGGTCTCAGCCAAGAGGCTAAGAATCTTCTAACAGTATATTTTCATTTCCCTCTTCCTGTCTTTAGGCTACTGGTGTCATATGTTTTATTTATATCTAGGTAACAAACCTCACAATATGTCATTGTTGTTACTGTATTGGTAATAATTTTTAAAAGAGATTTAGGTAAGATGAACAAAATCTTATACATTATATGTAATCTTATATCTTAGGTATAGTCATAAATGCTGTTACTATTTCCTGTGGTTTCATCAAATTTGGGAAAATTTCACCCATCAGTTATTCAAATATTTTTTGGTCCACCTCTCCCTCTCCTTTGAGACTCTAATCATATGTATATTAGGCTGTTTAAAGTTATCCCACAACTCACTGACATTCTTTTCATCTTTTGGATTCTTTTTTCCCTCTTGTGTTTTCCTCTGGGTAGTTTCTGTTACTAGATCAAGTTCACTAACCTTTTTTTTTTGCCCTGTCTCATCAACGAATTATCCCAACCAGTATATATTTTTATTGAAGGTTTTTATCTCCAGAAATTTCATCCATATCTTTTCAATATCTTCTATCTCTTTACTTAAATTTTTGAACATATACAATATAGTCATAGTAATTATTATAATGTCCTTGTCTGCTGATTCTAATATCTTTATCAGCTCTGCATCAGTTTCAATTAATTGATTTATTATGGGTCATAGGTCATATTTCCTGCTAATCTTTGATTGAAGGCCACACATTGTGAATTTTATCTTATTGATACCGGGTATTTTTGCATTTCTAAAATCTTTAGCTATTTTCTGGGATGCTGTTTAGCTATTTCAAAACAGTTTGATCCTTTTGAGTCTTACTTTTATAGTTTGTTACACATGTCCAGAGCTCTGTCTAGTAATTTCCTCATAGGCATGTATTGGTCAGTACTCTGATTAATATTCAAGGAAAACTCTGATCAGCTCCTGTATGAGTACTCTGTCCTGTCAACGATACCCTCTTTAGCTCCTTGGATTGTCAGCACTGTCTCTAAAACTTAGCAAGTCTGCTTAGCCCCTTCTGGATTCCCCCTGCCTGTAATGTGGCCCAGAAATATTAAGGTAGTGAGATGGGGCAGCTGTAGGACTTAACCTCATTTATTTCCTGTCTTCGGGGAACACTGTTTTTCATAGGCTATGTCTAGTGCCTTTAAAACTGTTGTTTCATATAATTTGTCTCTTTTTCTGGCTGCTTTAGACAGAGGTTATATCTGGTCTTTTTTCTTCTCTCTACGACAGAAATGGAATTCCTATCCATTACTTTTTTTTTTTTTTTGCGGTATGAGGGCCTCTCACTGTTGTGGCCTCTCCTGCTGTGGAGCACAGGCTCCAGATGTGCAGGCTCAGTGGCCATGGCTCACGGGCCCAGCCACTCCACGGCATGTGGGATCCTCCCAGACAGGGGCACGAACCCGCATCCCCTGCATCAGCAGGTGGACTCTTAACCACTGCGCCACCAGGGAAGCCCCTATCCATTACATTTTAATTATCCTTTGGAGATAAACATCTAGGTTGCCTCCAACTCTATTCAATCAAAGAGAACCAAGGAAAACATTTTTGTGCATGCCCATTAATGTTTAAGAATTTGGGGGGGGAAGACCTGTATGCAGAAAACTATAGACACTGATGAAAGAAATTAAAGATGATACAAACAGATGGAGAGATATACCATGCTCTTGGAATGGAAGAATCAACATTGTGAAAATGACTATTCTACCCAAAGCAATCTACAGATTCAATGCAATCCCTATCAAACTACCAATGGCATTTTTCACAGAACTAGAACAAAAAATTTCACAATTTGTCTGGAAACACAAAAGACCCCGAATAACCAAAGCAATCTTGAGAAAGAAAAATGGAGCTGGAGGAATTGGGCACCCTAACTTCAGACTATACTACAAAGCTACAGTAATCAAGAGAGTATGGTACTGGCACAAAAATAGAAATATAGAACAATGGAACAGGATAGAAAGCCCAGAGATAAACCCACACACCTATGGTCACCTTATCTTTGATAAAGGAGGCAAGAATATACAATGGAGAAAAGACAGCCTCTTCAATAAGTGGTGTTGGGAAAACTGGACAGCTACATATAAAAGAATGATATTAGAACACTCCCTAATATCGTATACAAAAATAAATTCAAAATGGATTAAAGACCTAAATGTAAGGCCGGACCATCAAACTCTTAGAGGAAAACATAGGCAGAATACTCTATGACATAAATCACAGCAAAATCCTTTTTGACCCACCTCCTAGAGAAATGGAAATAAAAACAAAAATAAACAAATGGGACCTAATGAAACTTAAAAGCTTTTGCACAGCAAAGGAAACCATAAACAAGATGAAAAGACAACCCTCAGAATGGGAGAAAATATTTGCAAATGAAGCAACTGACAAAGGATTACTCTCCAAAATTTACCAGCAGCTCATGCAGCTCAATATAAAAAAAAAAAAACCTAATCCAAAAATGGGCAGAAGACCTAAATAGACATTTCTTCAAAGAAGATATGCAGATTGCCAACAAACACATGAAAGAATGCTCAACATCACTAATCATTAGAGAAATGCAAATCAAAACCACAATGAGGTACCACCTCACACCAGTCAGAATGGCCATCATCAAAAAATCTACAAAAATAAATGTTGGAGAGGGTGTGGAGAAAAGGGAACCCTCTTGCACTTTTGGTGGGAATGTAAATTGATACAGCCACTACGAAGAACAGTATGGAGGTTCCTTAAACAACTAAAAATAGAACTAACATATGACCCAGCAATCCCACTACTGGGCATATCCCTGAGAAAACCATAATTCAAAAAGAGTCATGTACCACAATGTTCGCTGCAGCACTATTTACAATAGCCAGGACATGGAAGCAACTTAATGATGAATGAATAAAGAAGATGTGGCACATATATACAATGGAGTATTACTCAGCCATAAAAAGAAACGAAATTGAGTTATTTGTAGTGAGGTGGATGGACCTAGAGTCTGTCATACAGAGTGAAGTAAGTCAGAAAGAGAAAAACAAATATTGTATGCTAACACATATATATGGAATCTAAGAAAAAAAAAAAAAAGGTCATGAAGTACCTAGGGGTAAGATGGGAATAAAGACACAGACCTACTAGAGCATGGACTTGAGGATATGGGGAGGGGGAAGGGTAAGCTGTGACAAAGTGAGAGAGTGGCATGGACATATATACACTACCAAATGTAAAATAGCTAGCTAGTGGGATAGCTAGTGGGAAGCAGCCGCATAGCACAGGGAGATCAGCTAGGTGGTTTGTGACCACCTAGAGGGGTGGGATAGGGATGGTGGGAGGGAGGGAGACGCAAGAGGGAAGAGACATGGGAACATATGTATAACTGATTCACTTTGTTATAAAGCAGAAACTAACACACCATTGTAAAGCAATTATACTCCAATAAAGATGTTTAAAAAAAAAGAAATCTAAAAGTGAAACAGTAAGTAAATAAGAAAATCTTCTGTAAATAAATTCAAAGGCAGAAATCATATTTAAAATATTGATAAATTCAAATACCAGCAGTTAAAAATATTTGTATTTGAAAAACTAGGCAATAATAAACAAAAGTAAAAGGAATAAAGTAAGCTTGAAAAATATATTTGAAAATTTGACAGGAAAAAGTAGTTATTTTTTATATAAGAAGAATTTTCATATATTAATAATCAACAGATTGAATACTCCAATAAAAATAGGCAAAAGACAGAAGTACATTACTCAGTAAAAATATACAGATGGCCATTAAACTTTAGGGAAAAAGAGCTTAATCTCACTCATAATAAAAATGCAAATTTAAACAAAGAGGTTCTATTTTATCTTCCAAATTGGTAAAGATGGAAGGGGAGAGGGAATTATACACAGTGTAGCAATTACCATTTTTAATATAATGAACATATATTACTGATGTAATAAGAACATAAAGCAAAAACCAACAGTGAAGAAGAAATTTCAAGAAATCTTTACTCTCCTTTCCAGACTGGGCTAGTCATTCCTTTAATCAGTTAATGCATATTGGACAATTATTGCCTTCCAGGTAATGTTCTGGAACTCGAAGTCAAGAACCTCAAATCATTTTATAAGTGGATGTGTATGTGTGTTGGAGAGTGGAGGGTGAGGGGAGAGAGGCAAGCAAAGTCAGATTTACAACCTAGTATGATAAGTATGGGGGGTTGCAGGGAGACAGAGAAGGCCTATCAGAAGGAGATCAGGGAATAGTCGATGGGAGGAGGTGCTTGAGCTAAGGCTCAGGACTGCCACAAACAAAAAGGAGCCACCAGTTAAGAAAGAGAGGAAGGGGAGACCTTTTTGAGGGAGGGGGTATGACAGGGAGGTGGAGGGGGAAGCCTGACCCGTGAGGGAACTGCAGGAGTTAAGTGTCCCTCACACTAGGTAAGATGACATACTGATAATGATGAGTTTGGCTGGTGTTGTCATGGGATTCTTGATTGCCAAGTTTAGGAGGTGGGTCTTTATTCTGTACCTCTTGGAGTTTCTCAAGGTGGTAAGATCTTACAATCAAAGAGAGGAGCAGAAACTTGATGAATGCTGGGTTTATTCTATCTGCAAAGAAGAGTTTAAAACATTGAGAAAAATGTATCTGTGACTTTGCTCATGTATATCCTATTTGTTTTTATTCATTAATTCTTTATTAAACAAGGATTGTTGCGCTCTCGCTGCACTCTCACTGAGGGATCTGAGGGGGGTTCAGCACAGTCGCTGCCTGGATGAACAGAGATAGAGAGAAGGAGGCAGGCAAGCAGACAGGTTGCAGTAGAGGTTGACACACAGTGTAACAGATGTACCCCACTAAGAAGCGGGTGTTCGGCAAGGCTTCTTGGAAGTGGTGATGCAGTTATTACACATTTGTTGATCAAACGGCTCCATGTGTAGAGCAAGCAATCCAGAGGCAGAGTCCACACAAGGAAAAGAGCCACCCTGGTTAGATACATGACCTCGCCCAGAGCTGTGGATCTTGAACTTTGAGAATGGATGATAGGGAAACATTTCTCCAGCTGCAGGTGCCCTGATGCCTTAGGGCTTCAGCTCAAACCCAATTAGGGCTGCCCTAACTTTTTTTTTTTTTTTTTTTGCGGTACGCGGGCCTCTCACTGTCGTGGCCTCTCCCATTGCGGAGCACAGGCTCCGGACGCGCAGGCTCAGCGGCCATGGCTCACGGGCCCAGCCGCTCCACGGCATGTGGGATCTTCCAGGACCGGGGCACGAACCCGTGTCCCCTGCATCGGCAGGTGGACTCTCAACCACTGTGCCACCAGGGAAGCCCTGCCCTAACATTTTAAATTGCATTGAGGAATCCAATTGTTTTGTTCTTTTTCTTCCAGTATGTCTTTGGAAATAATTCTAGTTTTAAATACCATCCAAGGTACATTTTCAACAATGTTTATAATAATTTTCCTCCCTCTGCAAATAAACAGACTGAAAAAAAAGAAAGGAAATGCAAATGGAAAAAGGAGGAGGAAGGGAGGGGAAGAGAGAAAAACAGGTGAGAGAAGGAAGGAAGGGGGAGAGAGAGAGAGAGGAGAACCAGGACTCTCTTGGGAACAGGTATCTGAGACTTTTACTTCTTGTTTTCTCTCCAGGCAAAAGTGGAGTTACTGTGTTTGCAGTGCTGAATGGGGCCTCGGCCCTGGAGCTTGCCAGAGCCGGGAAATCAAAATAAGAGTCCTGAACAATAGTCCACATAACTCTCTGGCATGATGCAATTATTCCTGACTATTATGCTGAATCTTTTTAAACATCATTTTAATACTTCTTAGTAGGAACAAAATACCTTGGTCTTTAAAAAGAAAAGAAAAAAAAAAGGCTCTCTCCACCCCCATCCCATTTGCCAGGTGTATTGTTTACCAGGAGAAACATAGAGATGCAGGGAAATGAGGTTAAGGAATTAGCTTCTATTCACAGGCTCACTCTGGCTTGCCTCTGCCCCATGCTTCCACTGCAACCCAGAACACTTCCCAGCTGAGCTCCTGCCACCTCACTCTGTGAACAGGGTTGGCCTCATGATATTTCAACAGGAGCATTCGGATCAGGCTCACATAGAGACGCTGACATTTTTCAAGTTCATCAGAAAGGCAAACGCTAACCCCATAGTTGCTCTTTCCAGGAGCAATATTCGGTTTTCTCTGAATAGCTCAAATCTAAGTGAGCGAGAGCGAGATTGAGAGAAAATGAACCAATATTTTTCATTAGAAAAGTGAAGAATTAACCCATGCCTTTATCGATCGCCTCTCATCCACAAAGCATTCTCTAATCTGCTAGCTGGAAAGGATGTCTTACTCCACTGAACCCGAGGAGTCTTCTAACCTGTATGCCATTTATCATTTTTCCTTTTCAATCTTGTAATACAGGTGTAATCCCAGTTGTACAAATCAGGTCCTAATGAAAAAAAAAGCAAGCACATTTAGCTGGGATGTTGAAAACAATTTGATGAAGAGACTATTACAGAAGTATGGACAGGGTTAGGAGACCAGAAAGTGATACTGAGGTACCCAGGGACTAACCACAGCAAGAAGCCATTACCACTCTATACCTGAAGGGGAAGGATAGGAAAAGGAGTTATTAGATTCAGGGGAGACCAACAACTATGAATGGGGCTGCCATTTCTAGTTGCAGTCATAACCATTGCCAGAAACATGGTACTTAGACAAGGAGGAAGTACTATGTGTGTATGGGTGGCAGAGTGGGAGTGGGGGATGGGTTGGGGATGAGGGAGAGGGGGATAAATATCCTGAAATCTTTCTCTTCATGACCTCTGATCTCCTGCTGGTGCCTTCTCTTCCCTTCTATTAACTGAACCTAATAAAGAACCACAGGAATGAAAGCCCAGAGCTGTAGATTCGTCAGTCAGTCTCTGGTGGGTCCAGAGTAGAACAGAGATGGGTGGAGAATGGGTCACGCATGGGAGCTGTTAGACATAATTAATAGACCATCAAGTGAATTCCCTTAATGCATGGAATTAGTTAAAAATCCATAAGCAAATTTTCTTTTCTGCTAATGAGTCAAGCACACTTGTGCAGTCCATAGGGAAAGTATCAGGAGTGGGGTCATCTTTGTGTAGCTATTGAGCACTATGATTACATTATTGTGATTATATAATTATGATCATTATCCCACTATTAAACTTCAAGTTAATTAAGGAAGAGATCCTTTCTTGGTTTATTTCTATATCTAATCCCTATATCCCTATTTCCCATCAGTGCTGTGGTCAGAGTGGGCACTTTCAAATATTTATAAAACATTTACAGAGAAGAAACTCTTAATTTAGCATTAGTAAGAGCATCTATTAACCAGTACATCCTCTTGGAAATATTTCTCTAAGACACAGTATTTCTGTAACTCATATCTTGATAACATTTTGTAGGAATATTTTGATGGTTCGACCATGTTTGTTAAAGAGGACTCTGAAGGACACTTGAATCCTTGTGAAGATACTTTCAAGCAGAATAAAACATAATGCATATGAAATTAGAAAAATGGAAAGAAAGCCCAGTATGGAAACTATTGAAATAGACATACAAGAAATATAGATTTGAATATTTCGTTGTGAGAACAATTCCCATATTTGTATTAGAGAAACAATCGTACTAATACTGTGTTATAAGTAGTTTCAAAGCACTTTCATAGAGAATAACAATTGGAAAAGAAAGTTAATCTAGATGTCTGTTAAACTTGCCCAACATCTCTGAGAGAAGTTGAGGGACACCCTTATTTTGATTGTTCTGTAGGGAAAAAAGATCTCATTAAATAATTTTGACCACAGAAAACACAGTGGGAGACAGAGGGGAGAAGCTAATAATAAATTTGAATCTTATCACACTCATAATCACTGGTCAAGACAATTAAATATAAGATCATCCATTGATCAGTGGGTGATGGATAGGAAAATGGGAATCCCTTGACCTGAACCCCAGCAAGCAATTAGAAAATTGATGCTTCGTTGGCAAATAGGTTGACAGGAATTGCTATGGTTGGAGGTAAAATTCATCTGGATAGACAGCTAAGCCAGGTTCATCTGGGTAAATGCATCTGTGACCACCAAAATAATGGCATGTCCGAATGAAAATGATTAGGCAGAATACATCAGTATTACTAGTAGGACATTCTAGAGTCAGGATATGGTCTCAAAGCAGGCTTCCAGCATGAGTACAGTTACCACAGGTAGTGATGTCTTGGATGTCACTATTGACATAAGGGCCATATGAATATGTGGAATAAATGCAGGTGACTGCATGAGTGTTGTAAAGGTGTAACTTCTGAATGCTGGCCTCTGTGGCTGGGATGTATAATTGATACTTCAGCACAAATCGACTTTGTCTCTTCCATACTCCCACTCCTTGGTCCCTGGATCTCTTGAAGGTTGCACTTAGAGAGAGCCTACTTTTATCTCCTACTTTGATCCATCAGCAACAGCATCAGTTGAAGATGAAAGGCTATGAAACAGAAGATTCATTTGGGTAGATGAAGTTGCACCCTCCAACTGGATACATTCAATTTCCTTGGAAATAATTTCTGTCCAGCCCTTTGGCTGCTTGGCACACATGACGCAGAAAAAGTGAAGGCTAAACAGTCTACTCTCTTTTGATTCTATCTGAAATATTTGAGACTGTTGGTTCTTCCTGTTATTGTGTGGGCCTGAAGACAGTCTTAATGATAACAGCCATATAAGAGATCGATTACTGCAGTTGGCTTTAGGGAGAAATAAGTGTAGAATCAATTTTTAAAAGAAAACTTTTTTATTTTGAGATAATTATAAGTTCATATGCAGTTGTGAGAAATAGTACAGAGAATTCCATGTAACCTTTACCCAGTTTCCCCCAATGGTAACATTTTCCAAAATGATAATATCACAACCAGGATATTGACATGATGCAATCCACCACTCTTATTCAGATTTCCCCAGTTTTACTTGTACTTATTTATGTGTTTGTGTGTGTGTATATGTGTGCATTTAGTTATAGACAGTTTCATTACATGTGTAGGTTTATTGTATATACCAGGTCAGGATACAGGATACAGAATATTTCCATCACCACAAGTTTACCCCTGTTACTCTTTTATGACCACACTCACTTTCTTCCTCCCACCCTCTCCACTCTGGCAACAACTGGCAACCACTAATCTTTTCAGCCTTTATCAAATGTTATTATTTCATATTTTTAATATAAATGGAATCATACAATAAGCATTTTTGGAATTCACTTTTTTTTTTGGCCCAGCATAATTCTCTAGAGATTCATCCAAGGTGTGTATAGTTTTTCTATTTTATTGCTGATTAGTATTCCATGCTATGGATATACTATAGTTTGCTTAACCATTTACCCATTGAAAGATATCTGGTTTGTTTCCAGTTTTTTGCTATTACAAATAAAGCTTTTATGAACATTCATAAAAGTTTTTATGTAAACATAAGTTTTTACTTCCCTGGGATAAATGACCAAGAGTTCAATTACCAGATCATATAGTAGTTATATATTTTCTTTTTTAAGAA
Organism: Hyperoodon ampullatus; assembly: GCF_949752795.1. Classification (NCBI taxonomy): domain Eukaryota; kingdom Metazoa; phylum Chordata; class Mammalia; order Artiodactyla; family Ziphiidae; genus Hyperoodon; species Hyperoodon ampullatus. Next base: position 69,332,143 of record NC_136914.1, on the reverse strand, counting down.
ATTGTCAAACTTTCTTCTGGAGTGTCTGAACTATTCTGCATTCCTACCAGCAATGTATGAACATGTCTTCATGTCTCCAGGAGTGCAATTGCTGGGTTATAGGTAGCTGCATGTTTAGTCATAAGAAATAGCATACTATTTTCCATGCCAATCAGCAATGTATTAGTGATTGAGTTTCTCCGTATACTTGCCAGCATTAGGTGTTGTCAGTATTTTTCTATTTTAGCCATTTTGCATTTCTCTGATGGTTAATGATCTTGAATATCTTGCCATTTGATTATTTGTCATCTGTATATCCTCTTTGTTGAAACGTTTGTGTAAGCCTTTTGTCCATTTTTTTAATTGTTCCTTTTTCTATTATTGAGTTTTGAGAGTTTTTTACATTTTTTCCCCATGAAAGCTTATTTCTTTTTTTTAATATTTATTTATTTATTATTATTATTTTTTGGCTGAGTCGGGTCTTAGTTGCGGCATGTGTGATGTTTTGTTACAGCACGCGGGCTTCTCTCTAGTTGTGGCATGCGGGTTTTCTCTAGTTGTGGCCGGCAGTCTCCAGGGCGCGTGGGCTCTGCAGTTCGTGGCACATGGGCTCTCTCACCGAGGTGCACAAGCTCAGCAGTTGTGGCGCCTGGGCTTAGTTGCCCCCCGGCATGTGGGATCTTAGTTCCCCAACCAGGGATCGAACACACGTCCCCTGCATTGGAAGGCAGATTCTTTACCCCTGGACCACCAGGGAAGTCCCTACATTTTTTTTAGATACTAATCTTTTGTCAGATATGTAGCTTGCATAGATTTTCTCTCTTTCTGTAGCTTACCTTTCCATCCTTTTAATAGGGTCTTTAGCATAGTGAAAGTTTTTAATTCTGATGAAGTTCAACTTATCAATTTTTCCTTTTAACGATCATACTTTTGGTGTCAAACTAAGAACTCTTGGGACTTCCCTGGTGGTCCAGTGGCTAAAGCTCTGTGCTCCCAACACAGGGGGCCTGGGTTTGATCCCTGGTTAGGGAACTAGATCCCACATGCATGCCGCAACTAAGAATTTGCATGCCACAACTAAAGATCCCACATGCCACAACTAAAGAACCCGCATGCTGCAACAAAGGTCGAAGATCCCGTGTACTGCAACTAAGACCCGGCACAGCCAAATAAATAAATAAATATTTAAAAAATCATTAACAAAAAAAAGACTAAGAATTCTTTGCCTAGAAATGATTTCCTCCTATTTTTAATTTTTAGTTTTACATATTACATTTAAGTTTTTGTTTGTTTTGCTTACGGATGTTAAACTGCTCCAAAATCATTTGTTAAAAAGACCATCCCCCGTCCACTGAATTTTGCACCTTTATAAAATTTTGGGGGGAATATTTGTGTGGGACTATTTCTGAGCTTTCTATTCTGTTCCATTGATCTATACATCTACCCCTCCACCAACACCACACTGTCTCGCTTACTGTAGCTGAATAGTAAGTTTATGAATTAGGTAGAATGATTCCTCTCATTTTATTCATTATCAAGATTGTTTTAGAAATTCTAGGGCTTTTGATATATTTTTAAAGAACTGAAGATCTTCTGTGATGGGATGAGTCTTGTTTTGGGGATGTTGGCCTGAGTCTGGATAAGGCAAGATCAGTGTACAGATCACAAAACATTTATGGTCACTGCTACTTGTCGTTTTTTAAATGTGTTTCTTTATTTTTGGCTGCATTGGGTGTTTGTTGCTGGGCACAGGCTTTCTCTAGTTGTGGCGAGTGGGGGCTTCTCACTGAGATGGCTTCTCTTGTTGTGGAGCACGGGCTCTAGGTGCACAGGCTTCAGTAGTTGTGGCACGTAGGCTCAGTAATTGTGGCTCACAGGCTCTAGAGCACAGGATCAGTAGTTGTGGCACATGCGCTTAATTGCTCTGCGGCATGTGGGATCTGCCCAGACCAGGGCTCGAACCTGTGTCCCCTATATTGGCAGGCAGATTCTTAACCACTGAGCCACCAGGGAAGTCCTACTTGTCATTTTTTATATTTTCTAAATTTCTGTTAAAAACTTCTAACTTCTAGCTCTGTGCATCCATTCTTCTCCCAAGTTCTTTGATCATCTTTACAATCATTACTCTGAACTCTTTCTCGGGTACACTACCTATCTCCACTTCACTTAGTTCTTCTTCTGGAGTTTTATCTTGTTCCTTCATCTGGAACATGTTCCTCTGCTGCCTCATTTTGTTTAAGTTGTTATTTGTATTTGTATGTATGTGGTAGGTTAGTTACCTTTCTAGACCTTGGAGAAGTGGCCCTTTGTAGGAGGCGTTCTATGCATTCCAGCACTCCCCTTTTGTCACTCAAGCTATATGCTCTGGGGTTCCCCCTAAGAGGGCTGCTTGGGGCCTTCTGTTTTGGTGGGCTGACTATGTGGGCAGTCTTGTAGGCTTGGTTGGCCCCTAGCCTGGTTCACTGTCAGGCTTTGCCTTGTGTGGACACTGCTGGCTGTCTGCTGGTTAGAAGGACCTGTTCAGAAGGCGGCTGACTACAGAAACCCAGGAGGCCCCAGGGTTACTGCTAGCTCACTGGTGGACAGAGTCAGGGTCCAGAAGACTCCAGGGCTGTTGTCCCCCGACTGGTGGGTGAAGCCAGGTCCTGGAATTAGTGCTGGACTACTGGCAGGCACAGCCAGGTCCTGATGTCTGCTGCAGGGCCCAGGGATCCCAGAGCTGGTGTCAGATCACTGGGGAGGGGGGAAGGGCAGGGGGCAGGGCAGTTCCTGATACAGTTGGGTATGGGGTCTCAGGTGTCCCAAAGCTTGTTTTGGCCTGTTAGTGGGCAAAGCCAGGGGCCATGGTCCCAGGACAGGTTCTGGCCTGCTGTGGGCAGGCTGGGGGATTGTGTTTTTCTTGTGTCTGTCTGGTGTCTGGCCCCTGGTGGGTGGGGCTCTTCTAGAGGTTTGTACAGGCTTCCTGGAGGGCAGGGCCGCCTGCAGTGCAGGGCCGGTGACTGCCCACTGGTGGGTGGAGCTGGGTCTTGGCCCTCTGGAGGGCTAGGCTGTGTCTAGAGGAGGCTGTGGACTCAGGAATGGATGGGGCTGTGCCCCTGCACAGTTAGCTGTTTGGTCTGAGGCAGCCCAGCACACCTGCAGGCTGTTGGCTGGGGCCAGGTGTTGGCGCTAATGAGCTAACTGCGCCTCCAGCACCGGCTTCCGGGTGGTAGAACGAGCGCCGCTGCCGCTGCCGTTGCTGCCGCTGCACCCGCCCACCTCCCGCCTCTCCAGGAGACTCTCCTAGACCAGAAGGTAAGTCTGGCCCCTATCAAATTACTGCTTTTGTGCTGGGTCCTGGTGCACGTGAGGTTTTGTGTGCGCCCTTTAAGAGTGAAGTCTCTATTTAATCCTCCGACCCCCCGCCCCGGCCTGTGGGGCTCCCAAATTTAAGTTTGCCTGGCCTTCAAAGCCAAATGCTCTGGGGTCTCACCTTGCCAGTGCAGGACTCCCGGGCTGGGGAGCCCAAGGTGGGGCTCGGCACCCTGACTCCTGTGGGAGAACCTCTACACTGTAATTATTCTCCAGTTTGTGCGTCACCCACCCGGGTTATGGACTTGATTATATCACAAGTCTGCCCCTCGTACCTGTCTCCTTGTGGTTCCTTCTTTATGTTTCATTATAGAAAATCTTTCTTGGTAGGTTCTGGTCTTTTTCATCAATGGTTCTGCAGATAGTTGTGATTTTGGTGTGCTCGTGAAAGGAGGTAGCTCAGGGTCCGCCATCTTGGCCGCTAAGAACGCCGACTTATCTGGTCCCTGCTGCTTGTTTTGGTCTCTAAGGTTCTGAGACAAATTCAGTCGTGTAATCAAGGCTATTCGGGGATGTACTGATGCACGGGGGCCCATAATTTGGAAAGCAGTTGGAATAGCTAATGTTACCGAATCAGGTTGTAGGGACCCTGTTCAGGCCCCAGCCTGGCTGAGGCTCTCTGCTTTGGCAGGGCAGGGGGAGGGTTCTTTTTCTGTTTGGTTTCCAGCAGCCAATAAGGAAACAGAAGCTGAAATCAACACAGCACAAGCTTTATCCGGTGGTCAAAGAATGGAGAAGCGAGAACTAAGTTCACAGACCAACTTCTCACCTATATGTGAAAGGGATTTAATTTTAAAAAGTAAAGACAAAGGGAGGAGGAGTGAGGCTAATGATGGGGAGGCATAGGCAGTAGGGGAAGAGGCAGAGCTTTTCTGAGGGATTGGGGTGCCATCCACTTTTTATCCGTTTTTTTGGTCCTTAATGTCCAGTCAACGCCACTGGTGGGTGTGTCATTTAATATGATGATGTAGTGAAATCAAGGTATTGGGTTGGCCAAAACTTTCGTTCGGGTTTTTCCATAAGATGTTACGAAAAACCCCTAACAAACTTTTTGCCCAACCCCAGTGAAATGAGACTCAGGGTCTGTTGGAGATCAGATTCATGCCATCTTGGTCCCAGCTGGTTCCATCTGTTTTTTTGTTGTTTGTCTGTTTGTAGCTTCCTTTCTTATCTCTGATCCTTTAACTTAAAGATTTATGTTACCTGCTGCTAGAGGTGGGGCGTGGCAGGTTTTGAGCTAGGATACTCCCACTAAATGTGGGGGTTGATGGGTTTTGAGCAAAGACCCAGAGCAGCTCTGGCAACGCTAAGAGAACTAAAGAAATAACATTTGGGATCTAGGATCTTAAGCAGAAGAAGAAAATATTATTTTCTTCTCTCTCTCCACCTTTTATCTCTGCTTATCTTTTCATGTTGAACTCACTTTTTGCTGTTGCAAAGAAGCTTCCTCTCTATGGCTGGGTTGGGTGTCTGACAATAGACTTAAATTAATAAGCTTAGAATACCATGCACTCCTAATAAGAAAGTGTATTGCTTGGGAATTCTGGAAGAAAAGTTCTGGGAAAGATTATGATTGGCTGGACTTAGGTCCAGAGATTATCCCCCAAACAATATCTATGGTGAGAGGGATGGGGTATTCTTTTTTTTTTTTGAAATGCAAACCAGGTTTATTACTATGAATATATCAAAATCTTTTAAAAAATAGTCATTGAATAGGGCTTTTCACTTAAAGAGAGGGATGGGGTATTCTAATTGGAATGGGGAGTTGTGACTGACATCATTATGATTGACATCACACATGTCATAGTGCAAGTGGAAGCTTAATTCTGCAACCTCAGGGACCCTTTTTCCTTTCCAAAGATTGTTTTGAAAAATAACTTCTCTTCTTTAGAATATGAACCTTTTCTTGATTAAGGTACATCCCAAGTATTTTCACTATTTCTGACATGTCTTGAAACTATCTATTTTGGTAATATAGTCTGCTATGAGAGTGATTGGTCCCATCAGTGGTCAGCTGCCTTTAATGTAAATAAACAGCCCACCACTTGGTATTAAAGAAAGTTAATACTTTAATATTTATCACCTTTAGGTGATATTTGCTCATTGTGTTGACACATGGGTCGTGGTGTGCAGAGGATTCAGGAAGGACTTGTCTGGCAGATGTACCAACCAAAAGTGACAGCACCTGTCATAGTGACCTTTAGTACTTCCCTCCAGCTCTGTCTCTGCATGGATCAAGCTCACCCTTCCCCAAAGCCAGTCTTTGGCCTTCTCATATCTGCTGTATTTAACATAAGGAATGCCCTACGCATCTCCCAGTTGCTGCCCCTCTATCAAAGCCCAGATCATTCTTCTCTATAATCAGTCTTGTAAAAACTGTGGAATTCTTCCTCTGAATTCTGGAGTCACTTTATGCTCTTCTATCACTCTAGTAATTTGTACTCATGTCTCATACCATCCTCTATACACACAGAGAGACACACATGAATATATTGTTCTTGAGTTCTTACATATTACATTTCTTGCAGCTAACAGCATGACAGATGTTTGAGGAGGAATCTATGAACTGTTGCTTTTCTCTAATTTCTTTAGTGATTCCTTGAAACTCAGTCTTCTAACCTCCTAAATAGGATTGCTCCTCCCAGGCTGAGAGGGGTTAATTGGATCAGCTCTAGAGGGCAAATTCCTTTTTCGTTTACCATACTCCACTATGAGTTAGGGTGCTTAGAAGTGCAGATGTGATAGGGATGGTCCTAGTATGCCCCTGTTTCTCCTTTCTCTGTCAAAATTGTCCCAGTTTGGATAACAAATTATATGGTCCTCTTGTCTGACATTAGGGCAGTGTGGGAAAGCCATCCACAAAAGCACTTCAATGCCAGTCGGACCTCATGTGGATGGGTGGCCTGGCGGGGCCGTGGTGCGGGTCTCTGCCATGGCTAATGACATAGATTTCTGCTCAGGCTGCAGTGCTTCTTTAAGGAGCAAAAGAAAAGATTCCCTCACTTAATGTGCCTTGTTAAACGTTCAGCCAAGTGTGTGTGTTCCAGCCAAGAATGTCTGGATCGGATAGTTTAAGATCTTTACCAAGCACACTTCTTTTCACCAGGGTTTACCCTGATTAGTTTCTAGGGTCTCCAACCTTGGAAAAACTTAAATCCTAAGATGTTTAATTGGCTTCCATTCTCACATATTTTATAATATCAGCTTTAGAGGAAAATCTTGATCTGTTGAAGGAACAAAATGTAAGAACTATTTACTCCAATGAGGTGCTTTTAGAGGGAGAAATTCAACTTTAACAATATTCCAAATATAATACCCATTTCAAGGGATGTCAATTTATAAAAATGTAGTATTTCATTCTTTTCGCAGCGTAATGCCTAAGTCATACTTTGAACATTTATAAGTGACAACTTTGAGACTGACTCAGTTATATTTTATTATCTAGAAGACATTTTTAAAAAACTTTATTGAAGTATAATTGATTTACAGTGTTGTGTTAATTTCTACAGTATCGCCAAGTGATTCAGTTATACATATATGTATATACATTCTTTTTCATATTCTTTTCCATTATGGTTTATCACAGGATATTGAATATAGTTCTTTGTGCTATACAGTGGGACCTTGTTGTTTATCCATTCTGTATATAATAGTTTGAGTCTGCTAATCCCAAACTCCCAATCCATCCCCTTCCCCACCCTCCCTAGGAGACATGTTTTTAATTTCAAAATGAGCATTTCTGGTCTCGATCTGTTCCCTTTTATAGATAAAATACCCTGAAGTGTTTAAGATTGTAAAATAATATTTTTTGAAGTTTTTTGTTTTTTTTTAAAGGAACTTTGTTTAATTGGGCTTATTTACTCTAAACTGGTATTAATAATCTTATTTCCCTGAATCTTTTCATATAGCTGGTGGTTTCCCCTCTATTTGCACAAATTTACAAGTATAGTGCAATACTAAGACTTGAAATGAGTTCTCTTATGGGGTGTTTAAGTCTTGATGGAGAGAGAAGGTTGCTTAAACTCAGTCAAGTTCTACTTGGCTAAACTAGGAACCCAGTTGCTTTCGGGAAGTCCAGAGAAGTTGGAGTGGGAAAAGGCTCCTTAAGAGCTCCAGGGCTGTGTCACGCAACTTCACACATGAATGCCTCATACTCCTTACAGTCAGTTGATGAAGTGCCTATTTGTTTACTGTCCTGAGAGGCCTCACTATGCAGCAGCCACCACATGTGCCTTCATAGTTTACTACATGTTTCAGCTGCTCTGGAAGCCCCAGCTCTTGGTACATTTGAGTACGGTTTTTATACGGTCATGATCTCCCACCACCTTGCTGACAATCGTTCCTCACCATAACTCCTGTTGTTTGATTAGGGATATTAGCTGCATTCCTCTGGCTGATTAGTCTGTTTATTTAGTGCTTGATAATATTTTCCTTTTCGTGTAATCCGTAGGTTAGCCTTCCCTTTGATGACCTTTGGCTATCACAATTTAATTTCATTATTAATCAACATCATTATTATTATTGTTAACAACAGCTTTCACATATTGAGTTGTAGGTGAGTGCCAAGCAGTATGCTACCAAGGTCTTGATGAAGTATACTGCAATCTAAACTGGATGACATGCTCAAGAAAATGACCTGGGACTTGGCACATATGACCACGTGATCCCCAATTTCTGTGTTAGAGTCACCTGTAAAATGGGCTTCAGTTTGTCTCCACCTCTTTATGCCCCAACTTGCAATACACAGTCTGCATCATGCTCATCTGATTTATTAGAATTACTTTTTTATTGGGGAGAGTATCTCTCATATAGCCTCCAGATTAAGTGATACAACCACTACCACAGCACTTAGAAGCTTCCAACGTGCCCTCCACCCACAATCAGATGGCATCGTTTTCCAGAGATGATCAGTCTTTTTTTTTTTTTTTTTTGAGATGATCGGTCTTTGGATTTTGTGCACATCATTCCCTCACTGTTCATTGTGATATAACCCTACAGAATCATCTGGGCCATTGTGGAAAGGAAACTGAGAATCAAAGCTGGAGAGAATGTGTTTACGTGTCAGTGGCAAAGTGTATAAAAGCTGAAGTTTTGGGCCTTAACCTTGGTGTTTCCTGCCATCTCTGTGTGTTCTTAGATAAGAAACTTCACCTCTCTGAGTTGCCTACATGTAGAACTGACATACTGAGAATAGCTACATAGGGTACCATGACAAAGCAAAGCATGTTTCAAGATCTTACATCATGGCATACAATGTCTAACAATGGTTCATTCTGAAAACCACTACAAAATATAAATGCTAAATCTAAAATGTTAAAAAAATGATTAAACGTAAGTGTATTGTTGTTTGTATTCTATTATTTTATTCAGTAATTCTTCACTAGTTAGAACTACAGTCATCCATCAGTATCTGCAGGAGGGGTGGGATTGGGTACAGGAGCCCCCACTGATACCAAAATTCGTGGATGCTCGAGTCCCTTACATAAAATGATGTAATGCAGTGAATACAGTCTGCCCTCGGTATCTGTGACTGCCAAACCCGTGGAACCAGAGGCTGACTGTATTTTCATTTTTTCCTGTATAACTCCTCCAAATGGGCCTGACCAACCTAGCAACATATATTGTCCCTGGTCTAACAGGAAAGCTCTAGGATTTGTCATTCCTTTATGACCTCAGTAGTGAATCAGTCTTTCAGCACTGACATTTTTCTATTTCTTCATCTTCCAGTAACCAATTTTGATGTGCATTTTTTCCTTTTTCATTCTGATACAGTCATTCATTTATCTATCCCTTTATTCAACCAACAGATGTCTATTGAATTCTTGCTGTGTTTCAGGTATTGTGCTAAGAGTTGAGGTTAGTTGGTGACTAAGACTGACATGACCACTGTCTTCACAAAACTAAGCTTTTTATAAACTGAACAATTTATGATTTGACACAGCCCTGTTTATCTACGTACCATCTTGGCTCTTAACTAAGATGATTCTTTTAGCTAACTCAGGTTGCTTTGAGGAAATAACCCTTTCTATTTGGGACAGTTATGGCCTTGGGATTTTTCTACTACAGTTAAAATAATTTTCTATGAGGTTCTTTAATAGTGAAGGAATTTAACTTCACTAGCTGTTGGAAATTGTATAGTCATAGCTATACATTTACCTGAGTAACATAAATATTTTACTGTTACAGTGAATCATCTCCTTTCATAAATGCCTCATAAAATAAGAATGATTAAAAAAACCCAACTTTTAAAAATTCTAACAAAGAACTTGCTTCAGGAATATGCCACATTAATTTTCTTCATGTTTGTATGAGCTCTGATCCTTAAGTTACTAACCAATGTTGTTTCAAATGCTAGCTATGAGCTTACCTGTTCTTACGTCAGAATCCAGTAACTGTGAAGAATCATTTCAGGGTCCCTTTTACCATATCTCTTTTAGGAAATGCCTTTTCCCTACTGAGCCTATCTTCAAAGGGACAGTAAGGGCATTCTCTCCAGATCCCAACCTGACTTTTTAAATGCATGTTTTCATCTCTTTCTAGTGTCTTTCCAATAGCAGAATACCTCCTCTGCTGGAATTTGGCACCATGGTTTCCCTCTTATCTGTAAGGTCTTTCTTTGGTCTATATTTATTTCATGGCCTAAAAGTCTGCTAAATGAACCTTGGGTTATGCTATTTGCCTTACCTTTTCCTAAACTACCTGAAACAGAAACTGTTTTTTTTTTTTAATGGTTTAGAAACATGTAAATCTCTTTGCTTGAAATTAAATCTTAACTGCAGTAGAGGGTTTTGCCTTAAAATGCTGATAAATTTAAAACATTTCACAAAATAAAATAGCATGGTGTCAGATTTACCTTGCATTCTATTTGTTTAAGAAACATACCCATGGGCTTCCCTGGTGGCACAGTGGTTGAGAGTCTGCCTGCTGATGCGGGGGACGCGGGTTCGTGCCCCGGTCTGGGAGGATCCCACGTGCCGCGGAGCGGCTGGGCCTGTGAGCCATGGCCGCTGAGCCTGCGTGTCTGGAGCCTGTGCTCCGCAACGGGAGAGGCCACAGCGGTGAGAGGCCCGCGTACCAAAAAACAAAACAAAACAAAACAAAACAAAAAACATACCCACAAGCTTCAATACATTTTAATAGGCTACTAAATTCTATTTTCTTGCTTTACGTGTGCTAAATAACTGACCCACAATAGGAATAATGTCCTTATTCTTTTAGCTCATTAAGTAAGGAAAAGAAAATTGTAAAGGAATTTATAAAGAAAGTAAAACAGCACTAAAAATTACCTGAAATGTATGATTGACTGTTTGAAGTCTTGTTTTTGGCTATGAACTCCTTTATTTGTCAGTTCTTCTTTTTCTCTTCTTCTTTTTTTTTTTGCGGTACGCGGGCCTCTCACTGTTGTGGCCTCTCCTGTTGCAGAGCACAGGCTCTGGACGCGCAGGCTCAGCGGCCATGGCTCACGGGCCCAGCCGCTCCGCGGCACGTGGGATCTTCCCGGACCGGGGCACGAGCCCGTGTCCCCTGCATCGGCAGGCGGACTCTCAACCACCGCGCCACCAGGGAAGCCCTGTCAGTTCTTCTTTTAGCATTTAATTTTCCCAGCATTCATTCATCCAGTCTTTAAGTAAACATTTAAATATCTGTTATTCTGAGTCACTGATTTAGGCATTGTTGTAAAAGGCATGATCCTAGCCATCTAGGAGCTTAGAGAATAGAAAGCAAGATGGTATATAAATCATAAATTGAAATATGATGTAGGTGATATCAAGTCACTTACCCATCCAGTCATTCAGTCATTCCTTAATTCATTATTTGGTTCTTAAATATTTTGGAATTTACACAATATATCGAATATGAGCCTTACAAAGACAAATAAGACTTAGTTTATAACATCAAGTAACAGACAGTCTACAGGGAAAGACAGACACACATACACAAAAATGATGTTTCAAATATAATAATAGAGATATGTACAAGGCATTATGGGATAAAGGAGAAGGGGAACATTCATCCTTATATGGGAGTTGGGGAAATTTTTCTCAACAATACCTGAGGGAAGAGAAAGGAGAATTTTCAAGGCCTGGAGTACAGTATAAGCAAAGTCAGAGGCATGGAACAGTATGAAATATGTTTTCGTTTTTCTGGAACGTTATGCATAAAGGAGGGAGTGGTGAATGAGGCAGTCTTTCTTTGAAGTAGCCGTCCTTCTTTGTCATCTGCCATGAGAACGAGGAGGAGATGTGATCCTCCTCAATTCCTACGGTCATCCTCCAAACATATAGTAAGTTCAGCCTCCCATTTCAGCTGTATTCTTCACATCCCTTCCTCACCTCTCCTCCACAGAAGAAAGGACAGAAGCATGAAAACTGGCAGAATCTCGTGACTCCCCTTAAAGCTGCTGCTTGCATGTGAGGCGCACCAGGTCTACTCACATTCCTTTAGCTGAGGCAGTCTTCCCCATGCATGTATGTGTGAATGGTGCAGCAGTGATGATCAAAGCTCATATAGCATCTGGTATGGCACGGGCACGGATCCATCAGAATGGATGCACGGGGATCAGGTTCTGGTGGCTCCTTGCTGTGCACATGTTATTACAGTAGTTGCTGACGTGGGTGGGATATTGGGGAATCCAGAGGAGAGGCTGAGTTAGCTCGAGCAGTGTGAAACTCTGGGCGACTCAAGACTGTGGGTGTTTACCAATCAGTAGAAAAGTATTTCAGTATTTCAACAGTCATTTAAGCTACATTGGTGTGTACTGGATGACTATTAGCCTTGTAAGTGTGCATGCTTGTGTGTGTGTGCACGTGCATGTGTGTGTAGGCAGATCGAATGTGATGATAAGGAAAACAGAGTATTCTAGGATTATTCCTGATTTTTGGCTTGGGTGGTAGCTTAGTGAGGTGATGCTGAACAGGAAAGAGACAATGCAGGAGGAAAATGATCAGAGAAAAGATAGTAAATTAGTGCTTTGGTTACATATGAATTACATATGTGCTAAAAAGTTCAATTGTTGGTTCCTTATGTCACTCAGACCTCAGAGGAGAGTTCTTGCTGGAGATAAACTGGACATTGTAGAATTGTCAAGAGGTCATCAAGACACAAAATGCTGAAGGCATAAAGGAAAGGTTGTTACAGTTGTACAATTGAAAATATACAATTTATGAATATCAAATACTTAAACTTTATAATAAAAGCCACAGAACACTTGAAGAATGTGATATATTATGGCAGATAAACTCTTAATTATTTTAATATAAAAAGCACATGCAATCTTAATAAAACACCAACATAACATTAAAAAAATGATAAATATAAACAAATATGAATAGCTTATAAACCTATAGGATGATTCCAACTCTCACAACTATATTAAAATGGCTTTGTAAATATTTGACTTATCAAACAGAAATATAAAAATATTTCAAAATAAATAGTGCTGAATGGGATGGAGGGAAGTGCATATCCGTGTATGTTGCTGTTGGAAGTGTTAATCAGTGTTCCCTCTTTGACAACCAATTTGTTAAGACCTATAAAATATTAAGTTAAAAAAATTCTGGGGCTTCCTTGGTGGCGCAGTGGTTGAGAGTCTGCCTGCCGATGCAGGGGACGCGGGTTCGTGCCCCGGTCTGGGAGGATCCCACATGCCGCGGAGAGGCTGGGCCCGTGAGCCATGGCCGCTGGGCCTGCGCATCCAGAGCCTGTGCTCCGAAGCGGGAGAGGCCACAACAGTGAGAGGCCCGCATACCGCAAAAAAAAAAAAAAAAAAAAAAAAAAAAAATTCTACAAGCAGAGTATCCTCTAATTTCTGCATATGAAAAGTGCACATACATGGAGACTTACAAACACATGTACATATTCTGATAGACTATTCAAGAAATTTTTGTTGTGATTGCTTCTTTGCAGAGAGACTTGGGATCTGGTGAAAGTAAAGCAGTTTATTTACACTGACATGAAACAATGTGTTTTATGGTTAAGTGTTCAAAGTTTTATCATTTGCTTATGCTATTTTTACCTCTTAAAAAAACATTTTAGGGCTTCCCTGGTGGCGCAGAGGTTGAGAGTCCGCCTGCCGATGCAGGGGACGCGGGTTCGTGCCCCGGTCTGGGAGGATCCCACGTGCCGCGGAGCGGCTGGGCCCGTGAGCTATGGCCGCTGAGCCTGCGCGTCCGGAGCCTGTGCTCCGCAACGGGAAAGGCCACAACAGTGAGAGGCCCACATACCACAAAAAAAAAAAAAAAAAAAAACAAAAAAAAAACAAAAACATTTTATGTACATGTAAATATTTGACAAAGCAGTGTTTGTATATGGATATTTAGATGTAGGAAATAATCATACAGATTTATAAACATGTTTCAGAAATATCCCTAACACATCAATCAATTTCAGAACAATGCTTCTAATGGCTTGTATGCAAATAGCTCAAATGCAGATGAGCTTCTCTAGGGTTTGAAAATTTAAAGAAAGAAAACAACTTGCGTGAAGATTTTTGGGTTTTAAGAGTCATATCTACACTTTAAAATGAAAAAATGAAACTATTTGTAACAGTATGTTCACTCAGTCTATAATGTGCCTAAGCTATCAGCAAATCTGGTGATTCTATATATTATCCCTGTGCCCAAACCACAATGAGGTTATGTATAAACAAAGTAAAAGATTAATCTCCCTGACTTTTCTGCCATGAAAACTCAAATATTTACTCTTTCCTTTTGGAATATATTTGCATAATAAAGATTTAATTTATTTCCAGACTTCTTTAATGGAACTGGGAGAAAAACAGTTTTATCAACTGTGAGATTTACATGTCAATATTGAATGAGGACAGGAGAAAATGGGTATGTTTACCTTATGTCAGAAATTCTAAGGAAAACAATCTGAAAATGATCTGAATTTGGGTTTTTGGTTTTTACTGACTGGGACAATAAAGGGAAGTTAGAAAATGTATCTCTCATTTCTCGAGTTACTCTTCAAAATTCAATACACTGGAAATTTGACGTGAAACTTCTTTTCTCTAGAAGCCATGATGCTTTATATTAAACATCCTTATTTCACCAGATAAGTTGTGCTTTGGCCAGAATGTTTCAAAATCCCTCCCAGTGTCCCTGATCCTGTGCTCCAACACTCATTCCATTTGCAGATTTCCACAGGCTCTGCAGAGAATTGTTAGACTAGAGTTATATTATTTTAACATATATGATGTCAGATTACCACATATGCTTGTCAGGCTAGAGTTATATTATTTTACCATATGTGATGCAAATCCATAAATGCTTTCCTAGGAATACGTAAATAGGTAAATTATTCCAGCCAAATGCAAAGATGACATTAGCAAATTATTAAAAAGCAAAAGAATCAGCTTTTATTTTATTTTTTTAAACATTATTATTAGAGTATAATTGCTTTACAATGGTGTGTTAGTTTCTGCTTTATAACAAAGTGAATCAGTTATACATACACATATGTCCCCATATCTCTTCCCTCTTGCATCTCCCTCGCTCCCACCCTCCATATCCCACCCCTCTAGGTGGTCACAAAGCACCGAGCTGATCTCCCGCTACTATGCGGCTGCTTCCCACTAGCTATCTATTTTACATTTGGTAGTGTATATATGTCCATGCCACTCTCTCACTTCGACCCGGCTTACCCTTCCCCCTCCCCGTGTCCTCAAGTCCATTCTCTAGTCAGTCTGCATCTTTATTCCCATCTTGCCCCTAGGTTCTTCTGACCATTTTTTTTTTTTTTTTAGATTCCATATATATGTGTTAGCATACGGTATTTGTTTTTCTCTTTCTGACTTACTTCACTCTGTATGACAGTCTCTAGGTCCATCCACCTAACCACAAATAACTCAGTTTCGTTCCTTTTTATGGCTGATTAATATTCCATTGTATGTATGTGCCACATCTTCTTTATCCATTCATCTGTCGATGGACACTTAGGTTGCTTCCATGTCCTGGCTATTGTAAATAGAGCTGCAATGAACATTTTGGTACATGACTCTTTTTGAATTATGGTTTTCTCAGGGTATATGTCCAGTAGTGGGATTGCTGGGTCATATGGTAGTTCTATTTTTAGTTTTTTAGGAACCTCCATACTGTTCTCCATAGTGTCTGTATCAATTTACATTCCCACCAACAGTGCAAGAGAGTTCCCTTTTCTCCACGCCCTCTCCAGCATTTATTGTTTGTAGATTTTTTGATGATGGCCATTCTGACCAGTGTAAGGTAAAACCTAACTGTGGTTTTGATTTGCATTTCTCTAATGATTAATGATATTGAACATTCATACATGTGTTTGTTGGTAATCTGTATATCTTCTTTGGAGAAATGTCTATTTAGGTCTTCTGCCCATTTTTGGATTGGGTTGTTGTTTTTTTTTTTTTTTGATATTCAGCTGCATGAGTTGCTTGTATGTTTTGGAGATTAATCCTTTGTCAATTGCTTCATTTGCAAATATTTTCTCCCATTCTGAGGGTTGTCTTTTGGTCTTGTTTATGGTTTCCTTTGCTGTGCAAAAGCTTTTAAGTTTTATTAGGTCCCATTTGTTTACTTTTGTTTTTATTTCCATTTCTCTAGGAGGTGGGTCCAAAAGGATCTTGCTGTGATTTATGTCATAGAGTGTTCTGCCTATGTTTTCCTCTAAGAGTTTGATGCTGTCTGGCCTTACACTTAGGTCTTTAATCCATTTTGAGTTTATTTTTGTGTACAGTGTTAGAGAGTGTTCTAATTTCATTCTTTTTCCATGAAGCTCTCCAGTTTTCCCAGCACCACTTATTGAAGAGGCTGTCTTTTCTCCACTGTATAGTCTTGCCTCCTTTAACAAAGATAAGGTGACCATATGTGCGTGAGCTTATCTCTGGGCTTTCTCTCCTGTTCCATTGATCTATATTTCTGTTTTTGTGCCAGTACCACACTGTCTTGATTACTGCAACTTTGAAGTATAGTCTGAAGTCAGGGGGCCTGATTCCTCCAGCTCCGTTTTTCTTTCTCAAGATTGCTTTGGCTTTCGGGGTCTTTTGTGTTTCCATACAAATTGTGAAATATTTTGTTCTAGTTCTGTGAAAAATGCCATTGGTAGTTTGATAGGGATTGCATTGAATCTGTAGATTGCTTTGGGTAGTATAGTCATTTTCACAAAGTTGATTCTTCCAATCCAAAAACATGGTATATCTGTCCATCTATTTGTATCATCTTTAATTTCTTTCATCAGTGTCTTATTATTTTCTGCATACAGGTCTTTTGTCTCCTTAGGTAGGTTTATTCCTAGGTATTTTATTCTTTTTGTTGCAATGGTAAATGGGAGTGTTTTCTTAATTTCGCTTTCAGATTTTTCATCATTAGTGTATAGGAATGCAAGAGATTTCTGTGCATTAATTTTTTATCCTGCTACTTTACCAAATTCATTGATTAGCTCTAGTAGTTTTCTGGTAGCATCTTTAGGATTCTCTATGTATAGTATCATGTCATCTGCAGACAGTGACAGCTTTACTTCTTCTTTTCCAACTTGGATTCCTTTTATTTCTTTTTCTTCTCTAATTGCTGTGGCCAAAACTTCCAAAACTGTGTTGAATAATAGTGGTGAGAGTGGGCAACCTTGTCTTGTTCCTGATCTTAGTGGAAATGGTTTCAGTTTTTCACCATTGAGGACGATGTTGGCTGTGGGTTTGTCATATATGGCCTTTTTTATGTTGCGGAAAGTTCCCTCTATGCCTACTTTCTGGAGGGTTTTTATCATAAATGGGTGTTGAATTTTGTCAAAAGCTTACTCTGTATTTATTGAGTTGATCATATAGTTTTTCTCCTTCAGTTTGTTAATATGGTGTATCACATTGATTGATTTGCGTATATTGAAGAATCCTTGAATTCCTGGGATAAACCCCCCTTGATCATGGTGTACGATCCTTTTAATGTGCTGTTGGATTCTGTTTGCTAGTATTTTGTTGAGGATTTTTGCATCTATGTTCATCAGTTATATTGGCCTGTAGTTTTCTTTCTTTGTGACATCTTTGTCTGGTTTTGGTAGCAGAGTGATAGTGGCCTCATAGAATGAGTTTGGGAGTGTTCTTCCCTCTGCTGTATTTTGGAAGAGTTTGAGAAGGATAGGTGTTAGCTCTTCTTTAAATGTTTGATAGAACTTGCCTGTGAAGCCATCTAGTCCTGGGATTTTGTTTGTTGGAAGATTTTTTATCACAGTTTCAATTTCAGTGCTTGTGATTAGTCTGTTCATATTTTTTATTTCTTCCTGGTTCAGTCTTGGAAGGTTGTGCTTTTCTGTGAATTTATCCATTTCTTCCAGGTTGTCCATTTAATTGGCATATAGTTGCTTGTAGTAATCCCTCATGATCCTTTGTATTTCTGCAGTGTCAGTTGTTACTTCTCCTTTTTCATTTCTAATTCTTTTGATCTGAGTCTTCTCCCTTTTTTTCTTGATGAGTCTGGCTAATGGTTTATCAATTTTGTTTATCTTCTCAAAGAACCAGCTTTTAGTTTTATTGATCTTTGCTATTGTTTCCTTCATTTCCTTTTCATTTATTTCTCATCTGATCTTTATGATTTCTTTCCTTCTGCTAACTTTGGGGTTTTTTTGTTCTTTCTCTAATTGCTTTAGGTGTAAGGTTAGGTTGTTTATTTGAGATGTTTCTTGTTTCTTAAGGTAGGATTGTATTGCTATAAGCTCCCCTCTTAGAACTGCTTTTGCTGTATCCCATAGGTTTTGGGTCTTCGTGTTTTCATTGTCATTCGTTTCTAGGTATTTTTTGATTTCCTCTTTGATCTTCAGTGATATCTTGGTTATTAAGTAGTGTGTTGTTTAGCCTCCAGGTGTTTGTTTTTCTTACAGATTTGTTCCTGTAATTGATATCTAGTCTCCTAGTGTTGCGGTCGGAAAAGATACTTCATACGATTTCAGTTTTCTTAAATTTACCAAGGCTTGATTTGTGACCCAAGATATGATCTATCCTGGAGAATGTTCCATGTGCACTTGAGAAGAATGTGTATTCTGTTGTTTTTGGATGGAATGTCCTATAAATATCAATTAAGTCCATCTTGTTTAATGTATCATTTAAAGCTTGTGTTTCCTTATTTATTTTCATTTTGGATGATCTGTCCATTGGTGAAAGTGGGGTGTTAAAGTCCCCTACTATGATTGTGTTACTGTCGATTTCCCTTTTTATGGCTGTTAGTATTTTCCTTATGTATTGAGGTACTCCTTTGTTGGGTGCATAAATATTTACAATTGTTATATCTTCTTCTTGGATTGATCTCTTGATCATTATGTGGTGTCCTTCTTTTCCTCTTGTAATAGCCTTTGTTTTAAAGTCTGTTTTCTCTGATATGAGAATTGCTACTCCAGCTTTCTTTTGATTTCCATTTGCATGGAATATCTTTTTCCATCCCCTCACTTTCAGTCTGCATGTGTCCCTAGGTCTGCAGTGTGTCTGTTGTAGACAGCATGTATATGGGTATTGTTTTTGTATCCATTCAGCCAGTCTATGTCTTTTGGTTGGAGCATTTAATCCATTTACATTTAAGGTAATTATCGATCTGAATGTTCCTATTACCATTTTCTTAATTGTTTTGGGTTTATTATTCTGGGTCTTTTCCTTCTCTTGTGTTTCCTGCCTAGAGAAGTTCCTTTAACATTTGTTGTAAAGCTGGTTTGGTGGTGCTGAATTCTCTTAGCTTTTGCTTGTCTGTAAAGCTTTTAATTACTCTGTGAAATTTGGATGAGATCCTTGCTGGGTAGAGTAATCTTGGTTGTAAGTTTTTCTTCTTCATCACTTTAGATATGTCCTGCCAATCCCTTCTGGCTTGCAGAGTTTCTGCTGAAAGATCAGCTGTTAACCTTATGGGGATTCCCTTATGTGTTATTTGTTGTTTTTCCCTTGCTACTTTTAATATTTGTTCTTTGTATTTAATTTTTGATAGTGTGATTAATATGTGTCTTGGCGTGTTTCTCCTTGGATTTATCCTGTATGGGACTCTCTCTGCTTCCTGGACTTGATTAACTATTTCCTTTCCCATATTAGGGAAGTTTTCAACTATAATCTCTTCAAATATTTTCTCAGTCCCTTTCTTTTTCTCTTCTTCTTCTGGAACCCCTATATTTCGAATGTTGGTGTGTTTAATGTTGTCCCAGAGGTCTCTGAGACTGTCCTCAATTCTTTTCATTCTTTTTCTTTATTCTGCTCTGCAGTAGTTATTTCCACTATTTTATCTTCCAGTTCACTTACCCATTCTTCTGCCTCAGTTATTCTGCTATTGATCCCTTCTAGAGAATTTTTAATTTCATTTATTGTGTTGTTCATCACTGTTTGTTTGCTCTTTAGTTCTTCTAGGAGCTTCTTCAACGTTTCTTGTATTTTCTCCATTCTATTTCCAAGATTTTGGATCATCTTTACTATCATTATTCTGAATTCTTTTTCAGGTAGACTGCCTATTTCCTGTTCATTTATTAGGTCTGGTGGGTTTTTGCCTCGCTCCTTCACCTGCTGTGTGTTTCTCTGTCTTCTCATTTTGCTTAACTTACTGTGTTTGCGGTCTCCTTTTCTCAGGCTGCAGGTTCGTAGTTTCCGTTGTTTTTCGTGTCAGTCCCCAGTGGCTAAGGTTGGTTCAGTGAGTTGTGTAGGCTTCCTGGTGGAGGGGACTAGAGCCTGTGTTTTGGTGGATGAGACTGGATCTTGTCTTTCTGGTGGGCGGGTCCAAGTCTGGTGGTATGTTTTGGGGTGTCTGTGGCCTTATGATTTTAGGCAGCCCCCTGCTAATGGATGGGATTGTGTTCCTGTCTTGCTAGTTGTTTGGCATAGGGTGTTCAGCACTGTAGCTTGCTGGTCATTGAGTGGAGCTGGGTCTTGGCGTTGAGATGGAGATCTCTGGGAGATTTTCGCCATTTGATATTACATGGAGCTGGGAGGTCTCTTGTGGACCAGTGTCCTTAACTTGGCTTTCCACTTCAGTGGCACAGCCCTGACGCCTGGCTGGAGCACCAAGAGCCTGTCCTCTACACAGTAGACCACCAGTTGATTATAAAAGGATGTAAGTCAGGAGCAGGCAGATGGAAGCGATGCAGAGGGCAGGTATGGGGAGAGGGTGTGGACCTTCCATGCCCTCTCCAGGAGCCACTCTCCTAGCACCTCCGCGTGTTCACCAACCTGGAACAGAATCAGCTTTTAAAGTTTGAACACACTTCTGCTTCTAGGCAGGTATGTTTATTTTGCTGTTATATGTTTTCCTTAGGTTATCCAAGGCAAATTACCTAAGTTTTCTTAATGCCACATTTCCCTCTTTTTTCTAGAAACTTGTATTTATGTGTTAATCTGGAGGATATGTATAAAACTTTAGGTTATTTTAATTTTTATCTAGGTTTTGAAATGATAGAATCTAAATATAATACAATATTATATATTAAACTTGTTTCCAGTGTAATTGTTCTCAATTTTCAGATGACAGTTAAGAGAGTAAAATAACTTGCCCAAGTATGCCAAGCTGTTAAGAGACAAATAAGATCCCTGAGCTGCCTGACTGGGAAAACACGCTCTATTTTCACCACCTTGCAGTTCTCTTAATAGCCCTGAGCTATCTTTTCTTCACGCCATTAAAAGGAAGCTGCACAACTTTCACTAGGTATTTTCATCATTTGGAAAGATAGTGTGTAAGTACTTCCCAAAACAGATCCATTGGGTTCACAGTAAGCTATAATGAAATCCTAGAAATTAATGTCCAGTAAAGCTTAACAGATCTCAACCCTCTGCCTGCCTTGAGGCTGCACAGTGCAGCCAAGCTTGTCTAATCAGTGCCCTCCTTCGGAACACTGTTGTAGCTACAAGGCTATGCTCCTGGATGTAAGCTGTGGCCATGAAATTGAAGCAAGCTAAATGACCTACAAGGAACTGTTCCAGACCCAGCTTCGTAAAACATTGGCATTGAGTAAAATTAATCTGTTTTCTGAGCCTCTTGCTATTGGGTTGCCAAGGAAGTCCCTGCAATCTTTTGGCCTGAAAAAAAGAAAAGTGAAGCCATGGTTCTAACGTGAATCTTCATCCTTGGTCTGGTCATGGAAAAATATCTCCTTATTCTTTTTAGCACAAAGCTCTCATAATTATTCTGTCTTGGATGCCATACAGTTGAAATAGCAACCTGGATTCAGTAGGGAGAGAAATGTTTACAGTTGAAGTACTGTGTGATTAGGAGGTCTTGTTTTTACATGGGCATGTCATGAAAGATGAATTTAACTCATCTGTGCAATGGTGTTCTGACCACTTCCTCTTCACCCCACTGGTGGAGGAGTCCTGTACCCTAAGTAGCGTAAGGTGAGTAAACATGTGATGCCCAACAGTGGTCTGATGAGATTGACAGTAGTTTATTTATTTATTTAAAATTTTATTTATTTATTTATTTATTTATGGCTGTGTTGGGTCTTTGTTTCTGTGCGTGGGCTTTCTCTAGTTGTGGCAAGCGGGGGTCACTCTTCATCGCGGTGTGTGGGCCTCTCACTGTCGCAGCCTCTCTTGTTGTGGAGCACAAGCTCCAGACGCGCAGGCTCGGTAGTTGTGGCTCACGGGCCTAATTGCTCTTCGGCACATGGGATCTTCCCAGACCAGGGCTCGAACTGGTGTCCCCTGCATTGGCAGGCAGATTCTCAACCACTGCGCCACCAGGGAAGCCCGGCAGTAATTAGTCACATATACTCACAGCCCAAACACACTGCAGCATGAAACAGAGTGGCCGGGGAAGCAGGCTTTGTAGTAACACAAGGATGGGATGCCCCCGGTTCCCATGGGAGGATGTGACTTGTTTGAATAATTTGATGGTTGGTAGGGAAGTGAAACCCATTAGGTTGTTGAGGAACCATCTGGAAGTGAGTGCAGCTAGTCTGGCTGATAGGGGAAATAGCAGGGCTGGGGACATTTCCCACTGGGTGGGGCCATATCTGGTGAGAGCAGGGGAACATTTCTGGTGAGACTCAAACATGTCAAAGCAGCACTTGAAAGTTTAGTTTTTATGATACAAATATCTATAATAATTTTCTACCACACAGAGCTCTGAGGGAAATCAGTGAGATAATTGTGTGAAAACAGTAAAATGAAATGTTTTAAAAATTCTTATTTATTCACATAAGCCTTTTTATAAAAACTTTAAAGCCTCATTCTTAGTTTATATTTATGACTCCATATCTATATAATAATTTATTACTAAGAAGTGGAGAATATACTTTAAATCTTATTTGTGGGTTTACCTCTGCTCCTTGACATTAATGAATAGGACAGTATATATACAGTATTGCTGTGTATAATGGCTATCCTCCATTGGAATAAATTGGAAGTGGATTGTGTGGGTTATGCAAGTCAAGATAGTGACAGCCTACACTGTTCAAGAGTCTTCAGTACTACTCTCAGGTTTAATAATTTGCTAGAAGGAATCACAGAACTCAGAAAAGCTATTATACTCATGGTTATGAATTTTTACACCCAAAGAACATGGACTAAAATCAGCCAAGGGAAGGGAACACCAGGCAGCATCCCAGAGTCAGCAGGTGTGAGCTTCTACGTGTCCTCTCCACATGGAGTTGTTTGGATGGCACCTATTTTTCCAACAACAACATGTGAAAATACACATGGAGTATTGCCAATAAGGGAAGCTCACCCCAGCTTTGGTTTCCAGGGTTTTCATTGGGCCTAGGTCATGTACACATGGGTGACCACCTGCAAGGCTGACCTTAGTCTCTCAACCCTTCAGAGGTTGAGCTTATAAGTGTTCCAAGTTCCTCTGCCTTAAATTACATTATTAACATTGACAATCTGCGTGTCCCAACACCTCTAGGCAAACAAAGCCACTCTTGTTGGACAGGGAGCATTCCAAGGATTTAGAGGTTACCTCCCAGGAGCCAGTGGCAAAGACCACATCTCTCTTTGGGTAAGGTTAATGCTTTACTGCACACTGGCATTCTCTTTCTAGCTCTACCACTAATTCACCAAATAGCATTGGACATGGGTTTCCTCACCTGTAAAATAAGAGGGTTGGACTAGACCAGTGTTTTTCACACTTAGCTTTAAGGAGGATTAGGAAACTTTTTAAACTGACTGAGATATTATTGAGTAAAGGAAGCTACTGAGAAGCTGCCTGAATCAAAGCAGTTTATGTAGTGGACTTTTACCTAAGGCTTAATAGGAAAAAGTATTCTCTGATCACTTAGAAGTAGAAAATCCCTGGAAATGCATGGTTTCTAACATTCCCTCCATGTCTAGTATTGGAGGATAGTATGGTTTTAAGGAAAGACAACCTGTTGTCAGATAATTATTTGGATACTTTGTATTTTAATGTAATAGTATGAAGATAAAAATATTTTTTTAATTCCAAAATTATCCTGGACACATAATTTATTCTTCCAGAGCTGCACATGATATTCATGATTATAATAACATTCTTGATTGGTGGTAGTTTACGTAACATAAACCGCTTTAACTTCTCTATACATGTTGTCTTGAACCCTATTATGTAAGTGCCATTTTTCCATTTTCCAGATGAGTATTTGGTTTTCAAGTGTGTAAGAATTCACTATAGTCAGAGTACAATAAATAAATACAAGTACTGAATGCTTCTGTAAGAGAAATATTAAGTCCTAGTAAATTATTAGGAAATATAAAATAAATTTTAACTGGATACCTTAGCATAGGCTAAAGACTCAGAAGACAGAAGTAAATTTTTGTATTATCTGTTCCAACACCATTCATTCAACTACTTCAGTGGAGAATTTGAGGGTAGACCCTTGCTTGATAGCCCCTAAGTCTTTTGGACATAATTCAGATAACTTAGAATCCCAAGATGTTTGATTTGTAAACTGAAAAGAATTTGACGTATTTCTCTCAAACAAAATTGCAAGCTACAGTACCAAGGTTAAACAAAATTTGAAAGGCATTCTGAGGATGCATAGACTAGGAGTTAGTTGACTTGAGTGTTAGTTCCAACTCTGAAACTCATGAATTCGGTGTCTTTGGATACTATAAAACTCCTTTCTCATCAACTTTTTCATGTGTGTAATGAGGGGATTAAGTTGAGTCCCCTGGTTTTTGCAGTGCCTGAAGTTGATTTCCTGGCCTTTTTATAGTTTAGCTAAGTATTGGATATTTACAACCAAAAACTCAGGATGTATTTTTTCCCTTATTTTGTGAGAAATCATTTCTTCGCATCTTAATCACTTGTCAGTGATTGCTTCTCACAGGGCAGCTGGGTGGGTTTGAAATCTGCTAGGACTCCACTAGTATGATTCTGTATATTTTATGCAGTTCTCAAGTCACTTTGCTTCTATCATAAAAATCTGTTTGACTGTGTAAAAGCTTTGGCATTTGTCTTCCAATTCATTTGACCTTTAAGAACAAGTACACATTCCCAGTTTTGCCACTTCTATTAAATTACCAGCAATAAAGGGCATGCATTTATTACTACTGCCAATGATTACTAAGAAACTATGCCCTGTGGTTCCAAGGCCATGCATTGTTACTGTTTATGTAATGTAGGCTATGACATCACTTCATGACATGCTCATGATGTGTCAGTCCTGTTTTGTTCCATAGCCAGATGGAGGTATGGAGGCGAGAACAGGCAATGCCTATGGTGTAACCAGATTTAGTGGTGGCTGTTATAGAACCACACCACTATTATGTATTATAAAATGGGTTATTTCACTGTAATGAGATAACATTCTTAGCAACAGTCACTCCCAAGCCCTTAATTTATCTTGTTTGTAAGCAGATGGGATTGTACATATGGATCATATCACTAATTAAGTTTTAACCTGCAAAGTGCATCACCCATTCCAGCCCGTATGCAATAAATAAAACTTAACTTAAAACGTGAATGTAGGGCTTCCCTGGTGGCTCAGTGGTTGAGAGTCTGCCGGCCGATGCAGGGGACACGGGTTCGTGCCCCGGTCCGGGAAGATCCCACATGCCGCGGAGCAGCTGGGCCCATGAGCCATGGCCGCTGAGCCTGCGCGTCTGGAGCCTGTGCTCTGCAACGGGAGAGGCCACAACAGTGAGAGGCCCGCATAACGCAAAAATAAATAAATAAATAAAAAATAAAACGTGAATGTAAAGAACCAGCATGCTCAAGTGAGAATGCTCCCTTGAAAGCAAGATCGTTACAGCTATCTCTGAATATATGAGCTAATAACCAATAAAAACCACAATTCTGTGTGGAAAGCTGCAATTGGTAACCAGTACTTTAATTTCCACCAAGTTATTCCACATTAGCAAGAAGTTCTGTATGTTCTCCAAACTGTATTATAAAAAGCTTATATTTAAGCTAAAATCACCACAGTAATTAAAATGCATAGTACATTTTGGGTTCATTTTGAATGAGTGAGATTTTTCAACTAACCTAAAGTAAAGCAAACCAATTAGGAAGCCATCTGGGTAAAATTAAATTTTAGGAAATGACAAGTAAAAATGTGAACCCTTAACACTGCCATGGCTTCCAGTGGTTCTCAGAAAGATCTACTGTAAATGAAGTAACACTTAACCCTTTAAATTGGCTAGTGTTTCTCAACCCTGAGTAAGTCTTATAATCACCTGTGCAAATTAAAATAAATACTAATGCCTAAGCCCATCACAGATATCTTGTTTTAATCAATCTGTTTGTGGGGTCCAGGCACTGGCATTTTTAAAAGTTTTTTTCAGGTAATTTTAATGTATAGTTAGGATTTATGACCCTTGACTATATGTACTTAGCATCAAATTCCCATTTTTCTCATTTTGCAGTAACAAACTACATTTTCCATTTCCCTTGATTCTGGAAGTTATATTATCAGTTAATTTACATGTTGCATATGGGCTTTTAGAATATATTGATAAAATAATGTAAAGTATTTTCTTAAGGCTTCTCTAAGAATGTCACCAAAATGTTAACATTCTCAAGTATTCTTACATGCTAATAATGGGTGCTTCTTTACTCCTCTTCCTCTCTTCTTCTCCTCCCCTCCCCTCCCCCTCCTCCCCCCTCCCCTCCTCCTCCTCCTCCCTCATGTGTTTCAATATTATGAGAAGAGTCCAATTTCAGAAAATCTATTTGTAGATTTTGAACTGCCTATTCTAAATGAACTCATCTCTACGTACTAAATCTCAAGCTCACATTTTTGGATTTCTCTGAAGTATGGTGTCATTATGTCAGTTTCCTCCCCCTACTTCCTGACTGGTAGACAATAACTTCTCCAAGCCTTAATAATTATGGTTTAGGGATTTTTTCATTGCATTTCAGTGAATACATTTTGGGAGCCACTTACTGCTCTGCTGTTCTTATTTTTTGGTCCTATGTTCATTGTCAGATACACTCTTAAAAGGATTTGAGTGTTCTTGGCAAATGATATATTATTCCATGGGATGTTTGAAAGGGAACTTAGAGATTATCTAATTAAATATCATTATTTCATTAAGGAGAAAATGTGGCTTCATTTTTATATTCAGGCTAAAAAAGAGAGGTGCCACCTTCCCCCTTCCAATTGGCTGGAATGCATCCATAATAGTTGGAATTGTAGCAGATATCTTGTACTGTGAGGTGGTGTTGGGATTTGAAGTCATTCATAACAGAGGGACAAAATAAAAAGAAAGTAGATCCCTGAGCCAGTGCCTTGCCAATCAGCTCTGGAACAACAATCTCTGTCAAAGAGAAACAGAGCCAGACATTTGTTAAAGGCAACAAGACAGATTTTATTTTGGCTACTGCAGTAGGGGAAGAGACTTCAGTATAAATTGAGCTCAACTCCAGTCCAGGCAGAAATGACTGGGAGTCTTAGGGGAGAAAATGGGAATCGGAAGGAGTCAGTAGGGTCTGGAGCAGTCAGGAGTGTGGAAAATTACAAAAGTTGGTGGGGCTGTTTTTTTTTAATAACAGACAAGGCAGGTGTTGGCTCAGGGTATATATGTGCAGTTTGGTTTGGAACAAATGGTAAATTCTTAAGGTAGCCTTGAGCTTTCCCAAGCAGGAACTTAACAGGTCTGAGTCATCTCGGGATATGGCCTTGAGCTGCTGGAAATCATGCTAATGTTTGTTCAAGTCAACTTCAGGAGTTGGGGATCAAGGAAATCTTTTGTGTTGAGAATCTTCAGTTGTCATAAGCCAAGATTTAGTCCTAGATGAGAAGAGGGCTCAGAGGAGCCTGATTAAATTTTGGTCAAGAAGAGAGTGCATCATTTCTAGACATCTTGAATATGAAAATGAAATTAAATTCTAAGTTATTTAATACTATCTCGGGCTTGTTGAACAAAATTATTACTAATTGTAATGAATACAAGTTATTTTCTTTAAAATAGATTTTATTAACTATTGATGATGAGATATACCATAGCTGATGTCAGGCAGATAGTTCATATGTGATGCTGAATTTCAGGAAAAAGGTCAGGACTAGGGAAGATTAACATGGATAGTATTGACAAATCTATGAAATTGAGTTTCTCAGCAAAGGATGAGAATGACTGGGGAAGAGAAAACAGCCAAGGATAAAACCTAGAGGCATGCCTACTTTTGCTTATGTCTTGAATTGTGAGGGGTTTACTTTGTTTTATTTATCTTTTGTTTTCTCCCCAGCTTTATTGAGATATAATTGACAATTAAAATTATATATATTTAATCTGTACAGCTTGATGATTTGATATGAGTATGCATTGTGAAATAATCACCACAACAAGCTAATTAACTTACCCATCATTTCACATAGTTAACATTTTTTTTTCTTTCTTCCTTTCTTTTCCTGTGGTAAGAACAATTAAGATCTACCCTCTCAGCAAATTTCAAGTATAAAACACAGTATTGTTAGCATCACATTGTTGTACATTAGATCTCCAGAACTTGTTCATGAATTAAACTTTGTACCCCTTGATCTACATCTCCCCATTTCCCCCGCCCCCCCAATCCCCTGTTAACCACCATTCTACTCTCTGCTTCTATGATCTTTTAATCTTTCAAAAAAGAACAGGTTTTAATACATTTTCAGAGGGTGTCAAATTCAGAACCAGGTAGATCCATCTCCTGACCCTAAACATGGTCCTAAAGTAAATCGCTTGAGGAAATTGGATCCCAAAGATTACAGGTGGGGAATTTTGAAGTGTGTCCATATTTCATTGGAATCAAAGAAGCCTAACTAAAAGAATTGTGGGCTGACTCACATGATAACTTCTTTTTGAAAGGGCTGTTTTATCTTGAAGATTATGAGTTTGGAGGAACTAAGGTGATTGGCAGTGGAAAGAATCAGAACATGTGAAATTCCTTAGAAATTTATTGAATTAAATAATTTTGTCTGTGTTACACATAATTTTTAAAAAACCCTTAAAAAAAGAACTGGTTTATGCATAAAAGATGTACAGAATGTTTGATAAACACATTTAAGTGGAAGAATATCCTACCTTATTTTCTTCTCAAACGAATTCTTCCCACTTAATAGATGGAAAGCTCATTTCTCCTTGTTTTTCATTTTTTCTCCATTGTTGTCTAATTTGAATATTCTTTAAAGACTCTGGTTGCTGTGAAACAGTCTAATTTGTATTGCTTCTTTTTTATATCTGAGTGCTTCTAGTCATTGCTTTCCATCTATATGATCCACTTGTGCTTATGTGAAAAGTGATAAATACAAAAGAGAAACTAGTTTTCATTGCAATATTAAAAAGAACTCATAATTTGAAAAGCCTTTGTATTACTATATTGCAATAATCAAAGATGAAGCTTTATTCTAACATTATGTTGTATATTTCTCTCAAATACCATATTAACTTTTTAATGTGCATTATTATAGTCAATGAATTTAACAATATGCAGACAGTTACCTAAGGTTAGCATTATAAGGGAAAAAAACCCTGAATATTTCCAAAGTGAAATGTGGGTCTCCATATGAACCTTCCCTGACACAACTGAAGGAATAATGAGAGTAGATATTGAGGCTTCTTAAGAGAAAACAAATAAGCAAATAACAACAACTCTATAGCAGTACAGTATACATTTTTTCTAACATTGTTGACTCTGGGTGACTTGTTGATTTCTGGTGTTCAAGGCCCCACCTCTACTTCCGAGAGTTAAAACATGACCAGCCTGTTGAAGGAAAGGGATGAGGTCATCAGCCCAGAGAGCAAAATTTGGGACTCTTATCTATGATTGTCTCCTCATCTGCCCTATGGGCTCTCTAAAGACATACACTAAAGAATAAAACCATTTTTGAACGTCAGGTTTAGAAAAGAGCAATGGACCATATGGTTAATGAGCTATTGTTAATAATCCTAAATGCTTCTATTCAGTTCAATTCATTGCAATTCAATTCAGTTCATATCTTCTGAGTATTAGCAATAGGCTAAAACTTTGCTAGACTCTAGTGGTGTAGAGATATTCATGATAAGACCCTTGTGTCTAAGTACAATAAAAAGGAAGATTAGTAAATAACATGGCTGCAAATCATTGCAATTTGTGCTGTGTGTAGGACAACATGGTAACAAAGACATCTAACTATTGACAGGTTTATAGAGAAAATGTGACTTAGGGGAGAGTACACTGAAGAAATGATGCTTGGATTGAGTAGAAATGGGTGTATAAAAATCATCAAGAGAAGAGGAGGCAGTAAACGGGGCAAAATATGTGTGAGTATAAAGGAGCATGTGATGTTTAGAAAAAGTTGTAAGTGTTAAGGATAGCTTAAACAGAGATAGCATATGGAAGACAGGTAGGAGAGGAAGTTAAAAAGTAGAAAGAGTCCATATTATTTATTCCATGATAAAAAATATACTCTAACATAAACACAATAGAAGCTCTTAAGTAGGAGAGTAACAGTTGAGATTTGTGATTTAGATATATGATTCTGACATCATTGCAGATTAAGAGCAAGAAGAGTGGAAGAAAGAAGAGGTAAGGTGGGTGTTAGGAGGCTATCACTGTTTGTAAAATTCGTGGGGGAGATTGATGTTAGTGTAAAAGTGCTCAAAGAATAAACAACTGAATTCATGTCATGGCAGTAGATATGGAGAAGGAGAAAAGAATTTGAGACACATTAAAGAGGGAGATTAAGAGAATTGATGACTGATGGAATGTGGAAAATGAGAGAGAAGCAAGTGTCTGGGATGATTATGTTTTGTGTTTGATAAAATATGATAATCATTCAGTTAAAGACTGCAGAACAGTGAGAATTGGCCTTTAGAGAATAAAGAGTATAAAAATGTAAGAAACTCATAAGTATCATCACAATTTGCTCATGTAAGTTCCTTGGAACATTCTAGATAAAAAGACTAAAGCCATTAACAAAAAAAACCGTGGAGAATTATTGTACAAGGTAATTCATGATGGATTGTAGTGTGCCCAGTTATTTCTGAATTTTTACAAAGGCAAATGAAGAATCATGGGGCTGTTTAACATAGTTGTTTGATACTTGAGATAGTTAGAGCTTGTAATACATACCTTGTGGTTGACATGAACAAATAAGTTTTATTGCAAGAAGTTTAACTTTGACATTTATTAGCTTTTACACACAAATATGAACTCAAAATATTATATATGTGATGTATGAATTTGCTCTTTTAATGATATATATAAATTTTTTTTTCACTTTTTTAATGATATATTATTGTTTGGCACATGTAAATGACTGATGATATTCTAAATACCAGCATAATAATGAGAACTTATGTAAAGATTTATAGATGTTTGTATTCAGGCACCAGTGTTAGAGAGTTTCTCAGTGGAATCTGGCAACATAGCTTCTTAGGTTAGCTTCCCTGAACAAGTTTTCAGATGGGGATTGCATGCACTATGTTTATTGAGTAGTGCTACTGGGAACCATATCTGTGAAAGATGGAAGGAAGGATGGATGAGCATAAGAAGTTAGGCTATGATGCAATCCAAACAAAATCTTCAGTTGATTCTGTGGAGAGCCTTGGAGTTCATCCAAACTTTGTGTTTACTGTAAATTGTTCCTGATTTACATTAATGGAAAGAAATGTGAATTAATTAGATATTCAACTTTAGAGTGCAAATTTCTTATTTTTCATCTTTAAACATCTAGATCAGTTTAATTGAAAAGTGTTCTGAGGCTACAAAATGGGGTGTTAGAAAAATGCTGCACTTGGAGAGCTGTGTATATCAAGTTTTCACTGGACAAGATGCAGATACAAATTCCACACGGGGAGGTTAATATGAACCAGTTACAGTATCTGTTCCCCCATTTCAAATCTTTATCATTGAAGATTGCCTAAATTAAGGCAATAGATATGGGATGCCTGTGGGGAGGGATTAACCTTGATTGAGACAGCTCTCTTTGGCCATGGGTAATTTCTGGAAGGATGTGAGCTTTGGAGGAATGGTCCTGAAGGGGACATCCATAACAGTCCATTGTTTGTGCTTCTTGGTTCTACTTTTATATATTATGTTCTCTCTATCTGGGAACAGGTCCTCTGGGGAAGGCTAAAAGAAGTTTAAGGAAATGAACTACAGTCCCCATCACTACAGTTTGTCCTGGGGACACAACTGATAATCATTTCTATTTCCTCTGCTGTTCATCTAGATTTCCCTTATCCTTCTAATAAATCCCTAGAAGGCTTGCCCAATCCAGTAACCTAGACCTTCATTTATGAGAGGTTTGATTTCCTGGGTGATATAATCTTATCAGACCACTGTATTTGTCTATTTACCATCAAAATTAGGCAAGAAAGTACCAAGAGATGTTCCAGGGGACCACGTGATTACCAAATGTATTCTTCCCTTCCTCAATGTGTTCTAGAAGACCTATCCTCTCCTCATGATAAGGAACAATTACATCTGACTTCTTTCCTGTCCTCCTGGTCTCTTGGCAATAGGAGCCTGAAGTGGTGGCAACTGTAGCTTTATGAGATGTTGCTGTATCCTTTGTGGAAGCATTTCTCTTCCAGGACCCTGTACTTCTAAAATTCATTGTCCAGATTTGGAGGTTAAAAAGCATAAATTTACTAAGCAGTCTATAGGAGTGATGTAAGAATTTCTAGAATTTTTATTCTAATTCACTGATTTACTCTTCAGCTATTTTTAATCTGGGATTCACTAAATCCATTGTAATTAATACAGAAGTTATGATTTAAATACATTTTATGTCTTCCTGGGTTTCTTTTTTCCTTTTTTCACTTTTTGTGATTGCTTTATTTTTCATCAAAGGAATTTTGCAATTTTGTTAACAATTCAAATGAGATGTAGCCGAAGGCATTTTTCCCATCCTTAAATTTAAACAGCATCCTTAAAGGTTTTGACAGAGGTTTTTTTGTTTTTCTTGTTTTTTAAACATCTTTATTGGAGTATAATGCTTTACAATGTTGTGTTAGTTTCTGCTGTATAGCAAAGTGAACCAGCTGTACATATACATATATCCCATATCCCATCCTTCTTGCATCTTCCTCCCACCCTCCCTATCCCACCCCTCTAGGTGGTCACAAAGCCCAGAGCTGATCTCCCTGTGCGATGCAACTGCTTCCCACTTGGTGTATATATGTCAGTGCCACTCCCTCACTTCATCCCAGCTTACCCTTCCTCCTCCCCATGTCCTCAAGTCCATTCTCTATGTCTGTGTTATTCCTGTCCTTCCCCTAGGTTCATTAGAACCTTTTTTTTTTTTTTTAAGATTTCATGTATATGTGTTAGCATATGGTATTTGTTTTTCTCTTTCTGACTTACTTCACTCTGTATGACAGACTCTAGGTCCATCCACCTCACTACAAAAAACTCAATTTCCTTTCTTTTTATGGCTGAGTAATATTCCATTGTTTATATGTGCCACATCTTTTTTTTTTTAACATCTTTATTGGAGAATAATTGCTCTACAATGGTGTGTTAGTTTCTGCTTTATAACAAAGTGAATCAGCCATACATCAGGATACATATATCCCCATCTCTCCTCCCTCTTGCATCGCCCTCCCACTCTCCCTATCCCATCCCTCTACGTGGTCACAAAGCACTGAGCTGATCTCCCTGTGCTATGCGGCTGCTTCCCACTAGCTATCTATTTTATATTTGGTAGTGTATATATGTCCATGCCACTCTCTCACTTCGACCTGGCTTACCCTTCCCCCTCCCCGTGTCCTCAAGTCCATTCTCTACATCTGCGTCTTTATTCGTGTCCTGCCCCTAGGTTCATTAGAACCTTTTTTTTTTTTTGGATTCCATATATATGTGTTAGCATATGGTATTTGTTTTTCTCTTTCTGACTTACTTCACTCTGTATGACAGACTCTAGGTCCATCCACCTCACTACAAATAACTCAATTTCGTTTATTTTTATGGCTGAGTAATATTCCATTGTATGTATGTGCCACATCTTCTTTATTCATTCATCTCTCAATGGACACTAAGGTTGCTTCCATGTCCTGGCTATTGTAAATAGTGCTGCAATGAACATTGTGGTACATGACTCTTTTTGAATTATGGTTTTCTCAGGGTATATGCCTAGTAGTGGGATTACTGGGTCATATGGTAGTTTTATTTTTAGTTTTTTAAGGAACCTCCATACTGTTCTCCATAGTGACTGTTTGGCATAGGTTTTAAGATTATGTCTGTATATGTCAACCTTTCTACCAGACAATGCAAATAATAAGCATGATCTATAAACAATGGATTTGTTATACCACATTTATAGCTTGATTTTGGCATTAAAAACAGTGCAAAAACCTGAAATTTTATCTAATTGTATGTTGTGTAATTAACCTGTAGGATGACATATCTGTTTCTTTCACTTAAGTAGAAATAGTGTGGAAATATGGCATACAATTGAACTAGAATCATGAATGGATCATGCTGATGAAAAGACTCAGAAACATATTCTAAGGAGAAAGTTTAAAGAAACTAGGGAAATGTGAAAATGTCTTCAAAAATCTCAAGGCTGCCAGGAGATGATTAATTCTACTATTCCTGTGGAGCCCTAAGAAATAGAAATTCAGATGGTACAATACAAGAAGTAATATTTTTAAAATTCAGAGCATGCCAAACAAAAAACAGTTGGTCAGCAGAAACTGTATGAATGAGACATGCAGGAGAATCCAAACGTGGGCTTGAGGATACAGGAAGTGACTAGATGACCATCAATATTCTTTCTAACCATGAGCTCCTGTGATTCTTCTTTTCCTCCTTTCTTTAATCCCAATTCCTACAGCAGGACTAAATTTCAGGGATCTGATATGACAAGAATGACTGAGATACTTCAGGATACAAAGATAACTTAAAAAAAAATGTGTGTTGATTAAAATATAATTTACATACTTTCATAACTGATGAAGAGTCCATACAAAACCTTCACACGAATGTTTACAGAAGCTTTGTTCATAATTGACAAAAATTGGAAACAACCAAGTTGTCTTTCGATAGGTAAATGGATAAAGAAATGATGGTACCTCCATGTAATGGAATATTATTCAGTGATGAAAAGAAATGAGCTATTGAGCCACAAAAGGACATGGATGAATCTTACAAGCATATTGCTAAGTGAAAGAAGCCAATCTGAAAAGCCTAC
Organism: Hyperoodon ampullatus; assembly: GCF_949752795.1. Lineage (NCBI taxonomy): Eukaryota > Metazoa > Chordata > Mammalia > Artiodactyla > Ziphiidae > Hyperoodon > Hyperoodon ampullatus. The sequence continues at coordinate 69,297,328 of NC_136914.1, read as the reverse complement.
ATACTTAATGATTCCAACTAGATGACATTCTGGAAAAGGCAAAACTTTGGAGATAGGCGAAAGATTGGTGATTGCCAGAAGGTTGGGGGTGAGGGGGGAGTGAGGAATGAATAGGTGGAGCACAGGGGATTTTTAGGGCAGTGAAACTACTCTGTATGATAATGATGGACACATGTCATTATACATGTGTCAAAACTCAAAGAATATAAAGCACAAAGAGTGAACTATATGTAAACTATAGACTTTAGTTAATAATGTATCAATATTGGTTCATCAATTGTAACAAATATACCACATCAATGTAAGACATTAATAATAAAGGAAACTGAGTGGAGGGATGGGAGTGCATGGGAACTTTCTGTACTTTCTGCTCTATTTTTCTGTAAACATAAAAATGCTCTAAAAATGTAGTCTATTCATTAAAAAATATGGATAACTACTTACATAACTTTCGTAACGGATGGAGGAAGCTTTAAAAACCAACGCAATGAAAGTGATCAATGCAGTATTAAATGGAGACTTTGCTTTAAAACTTGAAAAGATAAAATACTCTACTATCCTGAGTGCTTTTTATTCTTCTTTCTTAACAGAAAAAGTCACAGGATAAATTTTACAGATAATCAGTACCGCTACCTTAGGGATCAGTCTTCCTACAAGTTTGTCTTATGGTCCACTGTATTTGGCACAGCTAGCTAGGATTATTTACTTTTTTATTGAGATGTGTTTTTTGGCTGACTTTATCACTTTTTTAAAATACAAGGCTCCAGGGCATATCTTGCTTTCTCTTCAATTTAAATTTCATTTTTATGTGGGAAACTCTTAATTGATGTAATTTATATCCAGTCTCATACACACACACACACACACTAAACACTATATATGATTGTGTATTTATGCACACACGTACTAGTCCTAGAATCAGCCATGAATTACTTCGAAACTGCATTACTTCCTAATAGATGCTGCGTGGCCTTCTTTCAAAGATATTTTCGATTGTGCATTTTGAATCTGCCTGAGGCACTTCTAACTGGAGGCTGGGAATCTGCTTCTCTCCTCCAGTTAACTCATGTGAGGCAGTAGTGATTGGAAATAATTCAGTCTTTAAAATTATACAACATAATTGGTAGAACTTGTGTAGTTGGCAAATTGTTGCTCATACCTATTACCTTGTCTTCTCCTATGGTGGCCAAGGCAGATACACTATATTTAAACCTGGGCCATTTCTATTCTTGCCTTTGGGTGTAGATCCTGATGATTTTTAGAATTCAATTCAGCCCAAGTGAGGATTCAAACAGGAAATTTCTCTGTTTCCTTGGAAACCTAAAAGACACTTCTTTCTAACATGGAGGCTAGAAGCTTTTGGCATCAGTGTATCGTGCCTAATTCTCAGGACCAGGCTTAAAATATTTGGATAAGTCTCTCACTTTTGAGAGTGGTGGGAGGCACTCTTTTTAACCTGATGAATCTCAACTACCTAGAACTGGCTGAGTTGTTGATACAGTCTAGGAGACTCACTGAATTTTCTTTATATTTTATAGCTTCATTAATTAAAAGTATTCACAAACATCAATGGAAAATTGTCTGTATGATTTGTCACATTAGAAAAAGGTGCTATTCCTTGGAAGGATAGCATAAGGGCCTAAAAAAAAAAAAGTAAAAGAGAGTAGGATATTCTTAATATCTTATTTTGTAAAGAAGTGTACTACATATTGACTGTGTTTATCTGAGTGTTCTATAACTTTAGGGTCTACCAGAATCACCTGGAAGGCTTATTCAAACACAGATTGCTGGTCCCTAAGCTGGAAGTGTCTGATTCAGTATGTCTGGGTGGAGCCTGAGAATTTACATTTCTGAGAAGTTCTCGGGTGTGACTTGGAACTTCTTGAATTTCCAATAAATTTATTCTTATTTTCTACCAGCAATAGTTGAACGTATGTGGCATTCCATAATTGCAATCCTAAGCAATTAAATGATGGATGAGATAGTCTTCTACTTATAGGAATTCTTAGCCTTCCAGGATTGACAAATAATCATAGTTTAGTGTTGTTTTATTTACACACTCAATGCCACTAGATTGTATTAAATGGTTATCTAATGCAGAATGGCTTAATGCAGAGGTGGGGACAGTTTTCTGGAGATTAAATCTACTAGCTTCTACAACTGTTGATTGGCATCTTCCTTCCTCCCTTGCTTCCTCCTATGGTAGAGGCCTGTTACCCTTTACCAATTCATGTGTATATGGAAATAATTGAATCTATTTTGGACCTACCTATCTTGAATTCATAAGGCACTGAATACCTTGACTAGGATATGGCTTGTTTTTGTAGAAAAAGAAAAAAGGAAAAGAAAAAATATCTTTATTGAGATATAATTCATATACCATGCAATTCACCCATTTAAATTATACAATTCAGTGTTTTTTAGTATATTCGCAGACTCAAGCATCTATTACCACAATATAAGTTTAGAACATTATCATCATGCCCAAAAGAAATCCCGTCCCCATTAGCAATCACTCATCATTTACCATACTTTCAGTCCCAGGCAACCACTAATCCATTTTCTGTCTCTAAAGATTTACCAATTGTGGACATGTTATATGAATAGAATCATATGATATTGGTCTTTTGCAATGGGCTTCCTTCACTTAGCATAAAGTTTTCAAGTTTTGTTCGTGTTTTTTTTTAATTTTTATTTTATAGTGGAGTATAGTTAATTAACAATGTTGTTTTAGTTTCAGGTGTACAGCAAAGTAATGCAGTTATACATATACATGTATCTATTCTCAAATTCTTTTCCCATTTAGGTTGTTACAGAATATTGAGCAGAGTTCCCTGTGCTACACAGTAGGTCCTTGTTGGTTATCTATTATATTTTAAATACCGTAGTGTGTATATGTCAATCCCAAACTCACAATTTATCCCTCCACCCCACCTTTCCCCTTTGGTAACCATAAGTTTGTTTTCTAAGTTTGTGAGTCTGTTTCTGTTATGTAAATAACTTCATTTGCATATATATTTTTTAGATTCTGCATATAAGTGATATCATATGATATTTGTCTTTATCCGACTTTCTTCACTTAGTGTGATAAGTTTCGTTCATGTTGTAGCATATATGTCAATACTTTCCTCCTTCTTTATGATTGATTAATATCCCACTATATGGATATATTACATTATGTTCATCTGTTCATCAATTAACGGACATTGGAGCTATTTCAAAAATTTAGCTATTACAAATAATACTATGAACATGTACAAACAATTTTTTTGTGTTTTCATTTTTTCCCTAGGAGTGGAATTGCTGGTGATACTGTAACTCTATAGTTAACATTTGTGGAACTACTAAACTGTTTTCCAAAGTGACTGCTCCATTTTAAATTCCCACTAGCAGTGAATGAGGATTCCAGTAATTGTCTATCCTGTTGATTATAGTCATCCTAATGGATGTGAAGTGGTATCTCATTGTGGTTCTGTTTTGCATTTCCCTAGTGAATAATGGCATCGAGTGTTATTTCACGTGCATGGCTATTTGTATATTTTCTTTAAAGAAATGTCTACTGAAATCCTTTGTAAATATTTGAGTTGTCTTTTTATTATTGAGCTGTAGGAATTCTTTTTTTTTTTTTTTTTTTTTTTGTGGTACGCAGGCTTCTCACTGTTGTGGCCTCTCCCGTTGCGGAGCACAGGCTCCGGACGCGCAGGCTCAGCGGCCATGGCTCATGGGCCCAGCTGCTCCGCGGCATGTGGGATCTTCCCGGACTGGGGCACGAACCCGTGTACCCTGCATCGGCAGGCGGACTCTAAACCACTGCGCCACCAGGGAAGCCCTGTAGGAATTCTTTATACATTCTGGATACAAGTTCCTCATCAGATATATGATTTGAAAATATTTTTCCCATTCTGTGGGTTGTCTTTTCACTTTATTGATTGTATAACTTACAAAAGCAAACTCATCTGGTTAGGGAATGCATTCCATTGGTAACAGCACAACAGGGACACACTTCTCCTTCTGAAAACTCTCAAATCTTTGTACCACTTCCAAAGCATCCACATTCCTTAACAGACAGGGACTTTAATGAAAAATTAGTTTCTTTATTATTACCAAAGCAATATGTGATCTCTGTGAAAAACAAAAAAGTATATAGAATAAAAATTGAATTTCTTATCTTAATCCTGTACCTTCAACCAACCCCCTGTGTGTTTACAGACATGATTTGTTAACCAAATAATGAGATTTCTTCTATTTAGCATTGCGATTTTAGATTTAACAAATTTTCATGAATATTTCACACGGTAATAAACACATCTGATGTATCATTATTTTGCCATCGTTTTTTGATCAATGTATTCATTTAAGATACTTTTTGTTGTAAGAAGTTGAAGTCATATTAATAAGGGATAGATGTTTTCGCTGTGTCATTTTAATTTTTAATTCCTGCAGTAACTAATATTATTGGGCATTTTTAGTACATGTATTGTTCATATGTATTCTACGAATTACTTTTCCAGTTTTGCCATTTTTACCAGGTAGTTTGTCATTTAAATTTTGATTTGTACAAACTCTTAATATACAAAGGGTATTATTATAATTGTCCTGTTACATAACAAGCCACCCATGAAAGTAGTTGCTGAAAAAAATAGCATTTATTTTATTCACAAAGTTGCAATTTGGATAGGATTTGGTAGAGACATCTTATTCCTGCTCCACCCTGCCTAATTTGGTCTAAATTAGAGGTTAAGGACTAGAAGCATCTTAAGACTTATTCACTTGCATATCTCTTGGGTGATACTAGCTTTCATCTAGGAAATTAGCTGGAATTATTGACCAGAACCTACATACGGGCTCTCTTTGGGCCCTGGACTTCCTTATAACATGGCAGATGAGTTCTAAGAGCTAGCATCTCAAGAGAGATTTGGGCAAAAACAGTACTGCCTTTTTTGCACTAGCCTCGTATGTCAGGCAGAGTCATTTCTGCTGCCCTCCATTTGTTAGATACAAGTATTTTAGACTGACCCATATTCAACTGGAGGATAATTAGACATTAGGATACACCTTTTGTTGGAAAGAATGACAAAGAATTTAAAGAACTGTTTTTCTTTTCTTTATTTTTTATTTTTTTTTGCTTTATAACAAATTTAATCACTTATACATATACATATGTTCCCATATCCCCTCCCTTTTGCGTCTCCCTCCCACCCTCCCTATCCCACCCCTCCAGGCGGTCACAAAGCACCGAGCTGATCTCCTTGTGCTATGCGGCTGCTTCCCACTAGCTATCTACCTTACGTTTGGTAGTGTATATATGTCCATGCCGCTCTTTCACTTTGTCACAGCTTACCCTTCCCCCTCCCCATATCCTCAAGTCCATTCTCTAGTAGGTCTGTGTCTTTATTCCTGTCTTACCCCTATGTTCTTCATGACATTTTTTTTTTCTTAAATTCCATATATATGTGTCAGCATACAGTATTTGTCTTTCTCTTTCTGACTTACTTCACTCTGTATGACAGGCTCTAGGTCCATCCACCTCATTACAAATAGCTCAATTTCGTTTCTTTTTATGGCTGAGTAATATTCCATTGTATATATGTGCCACATCTTCTTTACCCATTCACCCAATGATGGACACTTAGGTTGTTTCCATCTCCGGGCTATTGTAAATAGGGCTGCTATGAACAATTTGGTACATGTCTCTTTTTGAATTATGGTTTTCTCAGGGTATATGTCCAGTAGTGGGATTGTTTTAAAGTCATCGCAGTTTCATCACAAACTGAAATTCATGCCTTTAGAAATGTCTCGGTTATTTCAGCTAGTCGAAATGGCTCATGTTTTGCTATTTTCTTCCAGGCCCCAGGACCATTTTCATATGATTCACACCCTCTTTTAACCTCTTCACATAATTTTAATGTGCTCCTCATTTGCCCAATACTTTCCTTCACAAGATGACTCTGGAAATCCAGTTTTTCCCACCTGTTTTGCAGAGTAAAGTAGTTCTCTTTTCTACTTGCCATTATGATCCTTACCTGAGACTCCCCATTTCACACCTAAAATGTTCATCTAAATTTAAAAAAATATTTTAAATACTTTAACATTTAGTTTTCTAGACAGTTTTAGAGTCAAGTTGTTGTATTCCTTCAAAACAATTGGGATTTGGATTTAGAATGTTTTAAGTTTGGGGGTACATTGCATTGGCCATTGCCATCATTATAATCTTGCAACAATTTTTGTATATAAATCTTCCCAAGCATACCTCCTCCCGCCCCCCAGAACAATACTGTCTGTTGCTCAGGTTTTTATTGTCTTTTAGCACAAGTTTATTGTTTTCCACCTTTTGGTTGTTAATCCTCTCCTAGCCCTGCTAGAAGGGTCCAACATTACTGATTATAATAAGGGACAGGGATAAGTTATTAACCAATAGGTAGCTGTAACTGCTCAGATCCCAAGGCAGGAGGACAATGTATTTTTACATTTTCCAAACCTTTGTTCTTCTCAGGTAGCAGTTACTCTCTAACACAATGGGTGGACAGTGGAGATAACCAACTCATGAAATATCACTGGCCAGAATTAGCTGGAGTGCTTTTCGCCTCATGCAGAATTATTTCAAACATACAGGCTCAAGCTACCTCTTATATTTGTAAAGGAAATTCTTTCCCCTGCATCTCATTCTGTGTGGCATAAATCACTCTCAAACTCCTTTCCAGATACTCTTCAGGGTAAGGTTAACCAGCCACTAATTATTGTTTACTTTGTTGTCAAAGTTTAAGTTGATGATACTGTAATTAATGCAAAATGGAGATTCTAGTGCCAGAATAACTGGCATTGGAGGAGCTGAGTGTCATCTCTCTTTTGAGGCACTGACTCTATTTTATTTATTTATTTATTTATTTATTAAAAATTATTTTTTCACATCTTTATTGGCATATAATTGCTTACAATGTTGTATTAGTTTCTGCTGTACCATAAAGTGAATCAGCTATATGTATACATATATCCCCATATCACCTCCCTCTTGAGCCTCCCTCCCACCTTCCCTATACCACCCCTCTAGGTCATCACAAAGCATCGAGTTCATCTCCCTGTGCTATGCAGCAGCTTCCCACTAGCCATCCATTTTACATTTGGTAGTGTATATATGTCAATGCTTCCCCTTCCCTCTTTGTGTCCTAAAGTCAGTTCTCTACGTCTGTGTCTTGATTCCTGCCCTGACACTAGGTTCATCAGTACCATTATTTAGATTCCATATATGTGTTAGCATATGGTATTTGTTTTCCTCTTTCTGACTTACTTCACTCTGTATGATAGACTCTATGTCCATCCACCTCACTACAAATAACTCAGTTTCATTTCTTTTTCTGGCTGAGTAATATTCTATTGTATATATGTACCACATCTTTATTTATTCATCTGTCGATGGACATTTAAGTTGCTTCCAGTTTTTGGTGGGGCTAATGGCGGACTCTGGGAGGGCTCACACCAAGGAGTACTTCCCAGAACTTCTGCTGCCAGCGTCCTTGTCCTCACGGTGAGGCAAACCACCTCCCGCCTCTGCAGGAGCCCCTCCAACACTAACAGTGACCTCGGCATATCCCACCTTATCCAAGGGAGGCAGGAGAGTCTAGCATCACGGGCGTGGACCCTCCCAGCTCTGGAAATCTGTAGGGAGAAGCAAGAAGAACTACAATCCTGCAGCCGGTGGAACAAAAACCACATTCACAGAAAGATAGACAAGATGAAAAGACAGAGGGCTATGTACCAGATGAAGGAACCAGATAAAAGCCCAGAAAAACAACTAAATGAAGGGGAGATAGGCAACCTTCCAGAAAAAGAATTCAGAATAATGATAGTGAAGATGATCCAGGACCTCAGAAAAAGAATGGAGGCAAAGATCGAGAAGATGCAAGAAATGTTTAACAAAGACCTAGAAGAATTAAAGAACAAACAAACAGAGAAGAACAATACAATAACTGAAATAAAAACTACACGAGAAGGAATCGGTAGCAGAATAACTGAGGCAGAAGAACAGATAAGTGACCTGGAAGACAGAATGGTGGAATTCACTGCTGCAGAACAGAATAAAGAAAAAAGAATGAAAAGAAATGAAGACAGCCTAAGAGACCTCTGGGACAACATTAAATGCAACAAGATTGGCATAACAGTGGTCGCAGAAGGAGAAGAGAGAGAGAAAATACCCCAAAAAATATTTCAAGAGATTATAGTTGAAAACTTCCCTAACATGGGAAAGGAAATAGCCACCCAAGTCCAGGAAGCACAGAGAGGCCAATACAGGATAAACCCAAGGAGAAACATACTGAGACACATAGTAATCAAATTGGCAAAAATAAAAGACAAAGAAAAATTATTGAAAGCAGGAAGGGAAAAATGACAAATAACATACAAGGGAACTCCCATAAGGTTAACAACTGATTTCTCCGCAGAAACTCTACAAGCCAGAAGGGAGTGGCATGATATACTTAAAGTGATGAAAGGGAAGAACCTACAACCAAGATTACTGTACCCGACAAGGATCTCATTCAGATTCGATGGGGAAATCAAAAGCATTACAGACAAGCAAAAGCTAAGAGAATTCAGCACCACCAAACCAGCTCTACAACAAATGCTAAAGGAACTTCTCTAAGTGGGAAACACAAGAGAAGAAAAGGACCTACAAAAACAAACCCAAAACAATTAAGAAAATGGTCATAGGAACATACATATCAATAATTACCTTAAACGTGAATGGATTCAATGCTCCAACTAAGAGACACAGGCTTGCTGAATGGATACAAAAACAAGACCCATATATATGCTGTCTACAAGACACCCACTTCAGGCCTAGGGGCACATACAGACTGAAAGTGAGGGGATGCAAAATGATATTCCATGCAAATGGAAATCGAAAGAATCCTGGAGTAGTAATACTCATATCAGGTAAAACAGACTTTAAAATAAAGAATGTTACAAGAGACAAGGAAGGCCACTATGTAATGATCAAGAGATCAATCCAAGAAGAAGATATAAAAATTATAAATATATATGTACCCAACATAGCACCTCAATACAAAAGGCAACTGCTAACAGCTATAAAAGAGGAAATCGACAGTAACACAGTACTAGTGGGGGACTTTAACACCTCACTTACACCAATGGACAGATCATCCAAAATGAAAATAAATAAGGAAATAGAAACTTTAAATGACATGATAGACCAGATAGATTTAATTGATATTTATAGGACATTCCATCCAAAAATAGCAGATTACACTTTCTTCTCAAGTGCGCATGGAACATTCTCCAGGATAGATCACATCGTGGGTCACAAATCAAGCCTCAGTAAATTTAAGAAAATTGAAATCATATCAAGCATCTTTTCTGACCAGAACACCATGAGATTAAAAATGAATTACAGGGAAAAAATGTAAAAAACACAAACACATAGAGGCTAAACAATACATTAGTAAATTACCAAGAGATCACTGAAGAAATCAAAGAGGAAATCAAAAAATACCTAGATGAGAGTCCGCCTGCCAATGCAGGGGACACAGGTTTGTGCCCTGGTCCGGGAACATCCCACATGCCGCGGAGTGGCTGGGCCTGTGAGCCATGGCCGCTGAGCCTGTGTGTCCAGAGCCTGTGCTCCTCAATGGGAGAGGCCACGACAGTGAGAGGCCCGCGTACCGCAAAAAAAAAAAAAAAAAAAAAAAATACCTAGAGACAAATGACAAAACAAGATGATCCAAAACCTATGGGATGCAGCAAAAACAGTTCTACGAGGGAAGTTTATAGCAATACAGTCTTACATCAGGAAATAAGAAAAATGTAAAATAGACAATCTGACCTTACACCTAAACGAACTAGAGAAAGAAGAACAAACAAAACCAAAAGTTAGCAGAAGGAAAGAAATCATAAAGATCAGAGCAGAAATAAATGAAATAGAAACAAAGAAAACAATAGCAAAGATCAATAAAACTAAAAGCTGTTTCTTTGAGAAGATATACAAAATTGATAAACCATTAGCCAGACTCATCAAGAAAAAGAGGGATAGGACTCAAATCAATAAAATTAGAAATGAAAAAGGAGAAGTTACAACAGACACCACAGAAATACAAAGCATCCTAAGAGACTACTACAAGCAACTCTATGCCAATAAAATGGACAACCTGGAAGAAATGGACAAATTCTTAGGAAGGTATAACCTTCCAAGACTGAAGCAGGAAGAAGTATAAAGCATGAACAGACCAATCACAAGTAATGAAATTGAAACTGTGATTAAAAATCTTCCAACAAACAAAAGTCCAGGGGCAGATGGCTTCACAGGTGAATTCTATCAAACATTTAGAGAAGCGCTAACACCCATCCTTCTCAAACTCTTCCAAAAAATTGCAGAGGAAGGAACACTCCCAAACTCATTCTGGGAGGCCACCATCACCCTGATACCAAAACCAGACAAAGATACTACAAAAAAAGAAAATTACACACCAGTATCACTGATGAATATAGATACAAAACTCCTCAACAAAATACTAGCAAACAGAATACAACAGCATGTTAAAAGGATCATACACCATGATCAAGTGGGATTTATCCGAGGTATGCAAGCATTCTTCGATATACGCAAATCAATCAATGTGATACACCATATTAACAAATTGAAGAAGAAAAACCATATGATCATCTCAATAGTTGCAGAAAAAGCTTTTGACAAAATTCAACACCATTTATGATAAAAACTCTCCAGAAAGTGGGCACAGAGGGAACCTACCTCAACATAATAAAGTCCATATATGACAAACCCATGGCAAACAACAATCTCAATGGTGAAAAACTGAAAGCATTTCCTGTAAGATCAGGAACAAGACAAGGATGTCCACTCGCACAACTACAATTCAACATAGTTTTGGAAGTCCTAGCCTCGGCAATCAGAGAAGGAAAAGAAATAAAAGATATACAGATAGATAAACAAGGAGTAAAACTGTCACCGTTTGCAAATGACAAATGATTTTAGAGAATCCTAATGATGCCACCAGAAAACTACTAGAGCTAATCAATGAATTTGGTAAAGTTGCAGGATACAAAATTAATGCACAGAAATCTCTTGCATTTCTATACACTAATGATGAAAAATCTGAAAGAGAAATTAAGGAAACACTCCCATGTACCACTGCAACAAAAAGAATGAAATACCTAGGAATAAACCTACCTAGGGAGACAAAAGACCTGTATGCAGAAAACTATAAGACACTGTTGAAAGAAATAAAAGATGATACCAACAGATGGAGAGATATACAGTGTTCTTGGATGGGAAGAATCAATATTGTGAAAATGACTATACTATCCAAAGCAATCTACAGATTTGATGCAATCCCTATCAAATTACCAATGGCATGTTTTACATAAGTAGAACAAAAAATGTTAAAATTTGTATGGAGACACAAAAGACACCGAATAGCCAAAGCAGGCGTGAGGGAAAAAAACAGAGCTGGATGAATCAGACTCCCTGACTTCAGACTATACTACAAAGCTACAGTCATCAAGACAGTCTGGTACTGGCACAAGAACAGAAGCATAGATCCTTGGAACAAGATAGAAAGCCCAGAGATAAGCCCACGCACCTATGGTTAACTAATCTATGACAAAGGAGGCAAGGATATACAATGGAGAAAAGACAGTCTCTTCAATAATTGGTGCTGGGAAAACTGGACAGCTACATGTAAAAGAATGAAATTAGCACACTCCCTAACACCATACACAAAAATAAACTCCAAATGGATTCGAGACCTTTGTAAGACCGGACACTATAAAACTCTTAGAGGAAAACATAGGAAGAACACTGTTTGACATAAATCACAGCAAGATTTTCTTTGATCCACCTCCTAGAGTAATGGAAATAAAAACAAAAATAAACAAATGGGACCTAATGAAACTTCAAAGCTTTTGCATAGCAAAGGAAACCAGAAACAAGACGAAAAGACAACCCTCAGAATGGGAGAAAATATTTGCAAACAAATCAACAGACAAATGATTAATCTCCAAAATATATAAACAGCTCTTCCAGCTCAATATTAAAAAAACAACCCAATCCAAAAATGGACTGAGGACCTAAACAGACATTTCTCCAAAGAAGAAATACAGATGGCCAAGAAGCACATGAATAGCTGCTCAGCATCACTAATTATTAGAGAAATGCAAATCAAAACTACAATGAGGCGTCACCTCACACGAGTTAGAATGGGCATCATCAGAAAATCTACAAACGAGAGGATGTGGAGAAAAGGGAACCCTCTTGCACTGTTGGTGGGAATGTAAATTGATACAGCCACTATGGAGAACAGTATGGAGGTTCCTTAAAAAACTAAAAATAGAGTTACCATATGATCCAGCAATCCCACTATTGGGCATATACCCAGAGAAAACCATAATTCAAAAAGACACATGCACCCCAGTGTTCATTGCAGCACTGTTTACAATAGCCAGGCCATGCAAGTAACCTAAATGCCCATCGACAGATGAATAGATAAAGAAGATGTGGTACATATATACAGTGGAATATTAGCCATAAAAAGGAATGACATTTGGTCATTTGTTGAGACGTGGATGGATCTAGAGATTGTCATACAGAGTGAAGTAAGTCCGAAAGAGAAAAACAAATATCGTATATTAACGCATATATGTGGTACCTAGAAAAATAATACAGATGAACCGGTTTGCAGCGCAGAAATTGAGACACAGATATAGAGAACAAACGTATGGACACCAAGGTGGGCAGGTGGCGGGGGTGGTGGTGGTGGTGGTGTAATGAACCGGGCGATTGGGATTGACATGTATACACAGATGTGTATAAAATGGATGACTAATAAGAATCTGCTGTATAAAAGAGAAGTAAAATTAAAATTTTTTAAAAAGTTGCTTCCATGTCCTAGCTATTGTAAATAGTGCTGCAATGAACATTGTGGTACATGACCCATTTTGAATTATGGTTTTCTCAGGGTATATGCTCAGTAGTGGGATTGGTGGGTCATGTGGTAGTTCAATTTTTAGTTTTTTAAGGAACCTCCATACTGTTCTCCATAGTGGCTGTATCAGTTTACATTCCCACCACAGTGCAGGAGGGTTCCCTTTTCTTCACACCCCCTCCAGCATTCATGGTTTCTAGACTTTTTTGATGATGTCCATTCTAACTGGTGTGAGGTGATACCTCATTTTTGTTTTGATTTGCATTTCTCTAATAATTAGTGACCTTGAGCATCTTTTCATACGTTTGTTGGCAATCTGTATGTCTTCTTTGGAGAAATGTCTATTTAGGTCTTCCGCCCTTTTTTTTTTTTTTTTCCGGTACGCGGACCTCTCACCGCTGTGGGCTCTCCCGTTGCAGAGCACAGGCTCCAGACGCGCAGGCTCAGCGGCCATGGCTCACGGGCCCAGCCGCTCCGCGGCACGTGGGAATCTCCCGGACTGGGGCACAAACCCGCGTCCCCTGCATCGGCAGGCGGACTCTCAACCACTGCGCCACCAGGGAAGCCCTTCCGCCCATTTTTGACTCTATTTTACTTAAACCACACTGCCTTGCTGTCAGTACTTGTACTGACAGAAGATAATCAAAGCATTTCACAGTTCTGTGCTTTCTCTCTCTTGCTTATAAAGTTTTGATGGATTTATATATTTTGCTAAGTTTTTTGGTAGCTAATTTCTCTTCTGAATGTTCTGCTTAACATAGCATTTCACATTTGTTTCATAAGATATTATATAATTTTACTACTAATTGGAGTTTTTTTCACTTTTTTAGGTGGTTATTACTTTTTTAGGTGGTTAGGATTGATTTTTTGTTTGATTATCTTGAATATATATATATTGATATACCAATTGATATACGTATACATGCATATATGTATTATATATATATCAACTGATTATGTACACATATATACATACATATTATATATTTTATACATGTATATATCAACTGATTTTCAAGCTCATTGACATAGAGTATTTACCTTTTAAAGACATCTGTGTAGAGTTACATTAGCTTTCATGTTGCTATTGCTGTATATTATTTTTGGTCAGGTTGTCTGGATTTATCTTTATTGTTTTTATTTATTTTGTTAAATTAATTTTTAATTTTTATTTTTTAAAATACATTTATTTTTTAATTTATTGGCTGCGTTGGGTCTTTGTTGCTGGATGTGGGCTTTCTCTAGCTGTGGCAAGCAGGGGCTACTCTTCATTGCGGTGCACGAGCTTCTCATTGCTGTGGCTTCTCTTGTTGCAGAGCATGGTCTCTAGTCTCGCAAGCTTCAGTAGTTGTGGCAGGCGGGCTTCAGTAGTTGTGGCTTGCGGGCTCTAGAGCGCAGGTTCAGTAGTTGTGGTGCATAGGCTTAGTTGCTCCACAGCATGTGGGATCTTCCTGGCTCAGGGCTCGAACCCGTGTCCCCTGCATTGGCAGGTGGATTCTTAACCACTGCGTCACCAGGGAAGTCCCAGATTTTATCTTTAATCTGTCTTTTCTTAAGGACTAGCTCTTGGTTTAGTTTTATTATTATTTAATATTTTCTTTTTTTAAATTTTATTTTGAATGTTTCATTAGTTTTTAGTACTCTGTACTAATGCTGTGTATACTAGCACTCTGTATAGAGTAACAGAGTACTCTATAGAGTACTGCACTTTACTGAAAATGCTGTGTTATTTTCTAATAACTGAACTGAATAGTGTATTTTTCCTCTGAATGCTATAGATGACATGTACAGAATGCTCTCAATTCTGAACATTTAAAAAATAAATAAATAAATGTATTTATTTATCTTTGGCTGCTCTGGGTCTTCGTTGCTGTGTGCAGACTTTCTCTAGTTGCAGCAAACGGGGGCTACTCTTGCTTGTAGTGCGTGGGTTTTTCATTGAGGTGGCTTCTCTTATTTTGGAGCACGGCCTCTCGGTGCGTGTGCTTCAGTAGTTGTAGCACGCAGGCTCAGTAGCTGTGGCTTACAGGCTCTAGAGCACAGGGTCAGTAGTTGTGGTGCATGGGCTTAGTTGCTCCACGGCATGTGGGATCTTCCCGGACCAGGGATTGAATCCGTGTCGCCTGCATTGGCAGGCGATTCTTAACCACTGCACCACCAGAGAAATCCCAATTCTAATCATTTTAAAAAAATCCCTTATTTTGGTTTTAGTTTCCTCTATAACCCAAGTTATTTAGAAGGTATACTAGGTATATTTAATTTCCAAATTAGTTTATTCGCTATTCTTCTACAGTTAATTACATGTTATTTTATATTGTTTTACATAGTTTTTCTACTTGTTTCTTTTTTTTTTCTTTTTTTCTGGCTGTGCTGCACATCTTGTGGGATCTTAGTTCCCTGACCAGGGATGAAACCCGGGCCCCAGCAGTGAAAGTGCCAAGTCCTAACCACTGGACTGCCAAAGAATTCCCTACTTGCTTCATCTTTGCATGATTTAGTGTGTTTTGTGTATTGCTAACAGTATAATATATATTTGTATTTAAATTTTTCTTGAGCGTCTGAATGTATTTTATTTTTATTGGATAGAAGGCCCCCAAATATAAAATATGTGAATCTTATTAAACTGTTTTTCAACTTATTTCTATATTTATTGTATTATAGCCATTTCATATATTACTTACTGAGATAACTCTGTTAAAACTTTCAGCTTATAATTGTCATTGTGCCATAGACTTCTATTACATATTAATTTTTATTTCTAATTTCTGTTTCCTATATTTATTTAGCAAGGTATCTTTTAAATAGGATACCTTGTTGTGGTATAAGGAATATGTGAAATTAATGCTCATTTTTTCTAGTAAGTGATGGAAATAGAAATCACTTTAACCATATCGTTATTCTGGAAAACATTCATTTGTGTGTTTTTCTGTGTGTTTCAAGTGTAGAGTAAGAAAGTATCAACATTTTTTTGTAAGTATATTTTATTTTCCTTTAGAACAGCTTGAAAAAAACTACCTCAGTCCTTGTTATTCAACAAGTTTTACTGTGAAAGACCTGGGCAAACTTACTGAATTAACATCTCCAGTTGTGAAGTCCAAGATCCAAGGTTAGGAAGATTATTGCAATGGAAAAGTAGTTCTAACCAACCAAATTCTAGTGGTGAAGAAAGCCAGGGAAAATTCTGAAATAATATCATCTTGAAGAACGAAAGATGAGTCTAGGATAGTGATCCAGCTTTAAGACAAAAGATTATTTGTGATAGGTGTCAATACTGCAATAAGAGCATGTCACAGGACATCTGATCTACATTGGGGAGTTGGGGTAGGGGATCTTTTCTTGAGGAAGTTGAAATTTGAAGAACAAGACCCATTTAACTGGCAGCTTTGTTTGCAGCATCACAATGCCAGAATTAAGTATACTTTTTCTTGCAAGTACATAAAATATGTTGAGCTAGCTATAACAACAAAAACAATAAAATAAATATGATGGAAGTTGAAAGAAGGTCATGATATCCCCTTATAGCAGAAATAAAGCGGAATCTTAAAGAACCTGCTTGGGAAGTGATGTTGCAAGGAACTGGGGAAATGTCAGAAGAGGATTGAGTCTGAGGATTTAACATCTACATAACTGGAAAGATGTGCCCACTGGGCCTTTGAAAGGGGCAGAGGACCTTGAAGGAAGTGGAATCAAAAAAGGCCAAGTGACAAAGAAGCTTGACTCTGTCCTGGAACTCTGGGCGACTCCTGTGAGAGACATTGTCATGGAGTCTTAATTTAAATACCAACATGTAGAATGTATCCTCAAGGTGGTGAAATTACTGTGAGATTATTCTAATCAATAAAACAACAGCTGCAAACAACACACACACACACACACACACACACACACACACACGGCAATTGCCAGGAGGAATTTAAAAACCATCTGTAGGAATTTTGTCAAAACAAAGGGCACATTAGATTCCACATGAGGGGAATCAGCAGTAGAAAGGAGATAAAAATTAAGGATACCCATGGTGTGAGTGACTAGAACAATTTGAAAGGCACTATAAAGTAAATATGTTGAAAGGATTAGGTGGATAAAATAAGGATTAGAAAAAATGGAAAGTATAAGAAAAACAGCCGTATTTTTAAAAGAATCAAATAAAACTTCTAGAAATAAAATTATAGCCCTTGATATAAAAAACCTCAATGAATGTTAAATAGCAGATTAGGCACATTTAAAGGGAGATTTAGTCAACTGAAAGATAGATCTGAGAATATTATCCACAATGCAGCACAGAAATGGAAAAAGGAAATTTGAGAGGTAAAAGTTATAAAGAAGAGATTGGGAACATACCTAAGAATCAATCTGCCAAGATGTACAAAGCTACTATAGAGAAAACTTTAAAATTTTACAAAGTACAGACACAAGAGCGAGGGGATATGGGGATATATGTATACGTATAGCTGATTCACTTTGTTATACAGCAAAAACTAACACAACCATGTAAAGCAATTATACTCCAATAAAGATGTTTAAAAGAAATTTTTTTATAAAGTACATAAAAGAAGGCCTGTATTAATAAAGAGATATCTCACTTTATGGATGAAAGACACAGTATCTTAAAGATGTCACATCTTCTCACATGCAAATAAACATCTAAATGTATTTTTTTCCACAGAGCTTTAACAGAGTGATCTTAAATTTAGATAGATGATTTAGAATTTAGAATTTCTGATAACAGACAGACATGACATTTTTAGAGCAGAATAAGGTGGGAGGTAGGTAGAAAGAAATTGCTGTACTAGGTACCCAAATATGTTATAAAGCTATGGTAATGAGAACAGTGTGATAGAGGCAAAAGAATTGACTTAGAGGGAAACAACAGAATAAAGATTCCAGAAGCAAATCCTTTATGGGAACTTGGCATATATCACAGTTTATAAAACAGTAAACAAATGATTGACTAGTCTGGGCATTGGAAAATTTCTTTAAGAGCCAGATATTAACTATTTTAGGTATTGGGTGCCATATAGTCCCTGTCACAACTACTCAGCTCTGCTGTTGTAGCACAAAAGGAACCAAATATATAACAGGATGAGGGGGGCTGTGTTTAGTACAGCTTTATTTACAAAACTAGGCAGCTGGCCCATAAGCCACAGTTTGCCAGTCTTTGGTCTGTTTAATAAACTGCTTTCAGATATCTGACAATTTGATTTGGAAAATTATGAGATTAGATCCCCACCTTATCCTCCTGCACATAGGACAAATCCCACATGGTCTAGTGCTTTAAATGCAAAACAAACAAACTTAGAGAAAAATACAGGGGAGTGTCATGGTAGGATAAGGTTTTTTTTTTTTTTTTTTTTCGGTACGCGGGCCTCTCACTGTTGTGGCCTCTCCCGTTGCAGAGCGCAGGCTCAGCGGCCATGGCTCACTGGCCTAGCCTCTCCGTGGCATGTGGGATCTTCCTGGACCAGGGCATGAACCCGTGTCCCCTGCATCGGCAGGCAGACTCTCAACCACTGTGCTACCAGGGAAGCCCTTTTTTTAAAAAACATTTATTTGGCTGTGTCAGGTCTTAGTTGAGGCACGTGGGATCTTTGTTGCCGTGCGCAGGCTTCTCTCTAGTTGTGGCGCATGGGCTCCAGAGGGTGGGCTCCAGAGCATGCGGGCTTAGTTTCCCCGGGGTATATGGAATCTTAGTACCCCAGCCAGGGATCGAACCTGCATCCCTGCACTGGAAGGCGGATTCTTAACCACTGGACCACCAGGGAAGTCCCGGATAAGGTTTTTTGAACAAGAAACAATCACAAAAATTAAAATGTAAAATATTGATAAATTTGGCATTATATTTTTTAAGTTTCTATATGTCTAAATATATTACATGAGCTAAGTTTTAAAATAGGCTACAGTTTGGAAAATGATATTAGCAACATATAAAATGAGACCGAAGGATTCCCTGGCGGTCCAGTGGTTAAGACTCTGTGCTTCAGATGCAGGGGGCTTGGGTTCGATCCCTGGCCAGGGAACTAAGATCCTGTATGCCGCTCGGCACGGCCAAAAAAAAAACTAACCAAAAACCAGCCCAGGATTAATTAAAAGAATGCTTATAGAACTTACAGATCAATAAGAAAAACTAGCCAAAATAAAAATAGAATGAGCAAACAACATCTAGAGTCAATTTAGGAAGAGGAAATTCAAATGATGGATACATATGAAAATATGCTTAATCTCTAGTAATCAGATAAATATAACATCTTCTTTAGCCATTCATTTGTCAGTGGACACTAAGGTTGCTTCCATGTCTTGGTTATCATAAACAATGCCATTTGCAGCAACATGGATGGACCCAGAGATTATAATACTAAGTGAAGTGAGTCACAAAGAGAAAGACAAATACCATATGATATCACTTATATGTGGAATCTAAAATATGAAACAAACGAACTTAATCTATGAAACAGAAACAGACTCACAGATAATAGGGAACAGACTTGTGGTTGCCAAGGGGGAGGTGGGATGGAGGAGGGATGGATTGGGAGTTTGGGATTAGCAGGTGCAAACTATTATATATAGAATGGATAAACAAGGTCCTACTCTATAGCACAGGGAACTATATTTAATATCCTGTAATAAACAATAATGGAAAAGAATATGAATATGTATATTATATATATATATCTGAATCATTTTGCTATACACCAGAAACTAACCAACATTGTAAATAAAGTAAACTTCAATAAAATACATTAAAAAAATATTGCTTCCAAAATATATAAACAGCTCATGCAGCTCAATATCAAAAAAAACAACCCAATCCAAAAATGGTCAGAAGACCTAAATAGACATTTCTCCAAAGAAGGCATACAGATGGCCAAGAAGCACATGAAAAGCTGCTCAACATCACTAATTATTAGAGAAATGCAGATCAAAACTACAATGAGGTATCACCTCACACCAGTTAGAATGGGTATCATCAGAAAATCTACAAACAACAAATGCTGGAGAGGGTGTGGAGAAAAGGGAACCCTCTTACACTGTTGGTGGGAATGTAAATTGATACAGCCACTATGGAGAACAGTATGGAGGTTCCTTAGAAAACTAAAAATAGAATTACCATATGGCCCAACAATCCCACTCCTGGGCATATACCCAGAGAAAACCATAATTCAAAAAGACACATGCACCCCAATGTTCATTGCAGCACTACTTACAATAGCCAGGTCATGGAAGCAACCTAAATGCCCATCAACAGATGAATGGATAAAGAAGATGTGGTACATATATACAATGGAATATTACTCAGCCATAAAAAGGAATGAAACTGGGTCATTTGTAGAGACGTGGATGTACCTAGAGACTGTCACACAGAGTCAAGTAAGTCAGAAGGAGAAAAACAAATATCGTATATTAATGCATATAGGTGGCATCTAGAAAAATGGTACAGATGACCGGTTTGCAAGGCAGAAATAGAGACACAGATGCAGAGAACAAACGTATGGACACCAAAGGGGGAAAGTGGGGAGGGGTGGATGAACTGGGAGATTGGGATTGACATATATACACCAATATGTATAAAATATGTAACCAATAAGAACCTGCTGTATAGCACAGGGAACTACACTTAACTGTACAGTAGAAACTAATACAACATTGTAAAACAACTATACCCCAATTAAAAAAAATTTTTTTTTTAAATTCACAATCTTAAAATTTATTGTTTGTTCTGGCTGGAGAAGCAGTATACCTGAAACTAACATAATATTGTATATCAACCATATTTCAATTAAAAAATAGTTTCAGTTACAATATTTCTGTAAACAAAGTCAGTATTATAATCTTAATATAATACTAAGATATTATAATATCTGCTCATCAAACTGTAGAGAGTAGTGGAAGTAAATCACACTTAAGTTAGAATGTGTTGAAGCTACCAGACATTTTTTTTCTCTTATTTAGCACAAGCCAAAACACTTTATCAAAGCTTGCTTTGGGTATCCATATAAAGCTCCATGTGGACAAGCCAATGGAAAGGGGGTTTGTACAGTACCTATTTAAACCAAAGGACCTGGTTTCAGCATTGGAAGCCTAGAGTTGTATTTACTGGGAAAATGTAGAGGGGGGAAACATATTGCTGCTTTAAGTGCCTACAACCATGTTGGAAAGCAATTTGCCAATATTTAATAATGCTGAAGTTGTGTGTACACTAATATCCATCAATTTCCAGTATATATTCAGGAGAAACTCTTACACATATGCATATGGAGACATATGAGGACTTTCTTGTGACATTTTTTTTTTTTTTTTTTTTTTTTTGCGGTATGTGGGCCTCTCACTGTTGTGGCCTCTCCCGTTGCGGGGCACAGGCTCCGGACGCGCAAGCTCAGCGGCCATGGCTCACGGGCCCAGCCGCTCCGTGGCATGTGGGATCTTCCCGGACCGGGGCACGAACCGCGTCCCCTGCATCAGCAGGCGGACTGTCAACCACTGCGCCACGAGGGAAGCCCTTGTGACATTTTTTATAGTTGCAAAAAGAAAGGCAAGCAAAAAAGAAATATTCCTCAATGGAGGAAAGATGAATACTTTCAGTGTTAATGAGTACATTATTTTCACGTATATATTTTATGTGTATCAAAATTATAACATTGAAACCTTCTTGCAGAATTATAAGTATAATAATATTACTTTTTCATAATGATGGAAAATGCAAAAAACAATGCAGTATATTGCTGTTTTAGTCAGACAGAGAGAAAGAGGGAGAAAATAAATGGATTATAAATACATAAGGATTTGTGGACTTGAAAGGAAAACCACAAATTTCCAGAGTCTGGATGCCTCTTGAGAAAGAGAGGAATGAAATTGGAAAGAAATTCCATGGGAACATTGTATTTATAATATTTATTTTCTTAGAAGTGACATTAAGCAGTTTTGACAATGATACCTTTATTATATATGGGTGGTGGGTACAACTGACATCACATCTTATTTATGTAGTTTTCTCCATGCTTAAATAATGATCTTTGAAAAGGAAAAGAAGAAAAACAATGTGTGCTTGTCTTTTTCTATATGTAAACAGATGTATATATACACATATCCATACACATAAAAAGAGTGAGGAAGAGTGGTAGAGGTTTGATTATTCAAGGCAAAAGTGTGCAAAGAAAGTAAAAAAATTTAGAAATTTCAGGGCTGCAGGTACAAGATAGGGTTTGAAATATTTGTAGGTAATAGATCATGCAGAGCATTGTTAGGCAACAGAATTTCATCAAAGGTTTTTAAATTGAGGTGGGAGAGAAGTGGTTATAATAAATTCTGTTTTAAAGGATCTTGGAGCATGCAACAAAGAAAATGTACTGAGAAGTACACCCGAACATTGCAGATTAGCTACTTAGAGATCTATTTCAGTGGTTTCAAGAAGAAACAATGGCAGCTTGTAGTACTCAAGGGTGTAATATCAATAGAACTTGGTGATAAATTGGGTGAAAGAAATGAAAGTATCAAAACGATTCAGAGTATTTAGCCTACACTGTGCCATCCCATTAGGCAAAGGATATAGGAAAAAGTGAAGATCATAATTTCAGTTTGAATATGTTTAGTTAGGTATGAACTTGAGACATGTAAGTGGTGATGTCAGGTCATCCCAGAGCTTAGTAGTACAGTGTTGGTTGGCATTTGAGAATTTTGCATATTTTGGTAATTGAAGTTATGGGCCAGTATTGTACAGCCTAGGAGAGCATAGGGTCAGAGGAAAAATGGCCCTGATCTTTAACCTTGAAGAACTTCAGTTTCAAATGTCAACATGAAGAAGAGGTGCATGGGAATAAGACTGAGAAGTTGTCAGGGAGTTAAGGAGAAAAGCAGGATATAGATATGCCAGTAGTATACAAAGAAGTAAAAGGAAGACAATGCTTCCAGGAAAAAGTAGTCAAATAGGATTGAAAGCTAGTGGGAGGTGAGATAGGATGAAGACTAAAAAATACCTACTGGACTCAGTGACATGGTTACCATAGAACTATTCTAGTGTCATAACAGAGGCAGATAACTGGTTTGTCTGAAAATTCGGTGAAGTATGGATAAATGAAGGTTATGAGTATAAACATTTTTGAAATTGGTTCATCTTTTTGGAGAGAGGGATGGTTATATCTGGAAAGGGCTGCTGGATCAAAATTTGATATAGTATATTTAACGGGAAATTAAATTGAAAGGAAGAAAGATGTTGAATATTCCAGGCAGAAAGGCAAACATTCTGAAGTTAGTGAGAATGGGAATTCTACACATGGGTAGAGGAATCAGACTCAAATACAAGGAAGGACAGTTTATCTTCTGTAAAAGGAGGGAGGGGAGGCAGATTTGTTGGATAGTATATTCCTCAGAAGGAAGCTGAAGAATTCTGACTTTTCTCTTAAGGACAAGTACACGCATCTGTAGGACTAGGGGTTGGGACTGAGGGGCAGAGTGTTTGAGGAGTGAGGACAAGGTATAAAATTGTTACTGCAGAGAGTGAGAGAGCAGAAAGAACCAGAGTTCTTTCTTGCAGTTTTGCAGGCCCGTTTGAGATCATGTTCATGAATTTATGGCTGTAAGGATGTGCAATGACAAGTGAAATTCTCTAGCTGCCTTTGGCTCTTCATATATAGGCATAGAGAAAGCATGCAGCTGCAGATATGCTGGGGGATGGGGTGCTTTTGCTCCCCTGGTGCAATAACGATTCAGGGTGTTTCTGCATTGGGGCAGAATGGCCTGGAATCTAAGTTGTATACAGAGAAAGGACAGGAGAGGACTGACAGAATATTTTACAACTGGTGCCTTCCTTTTCTGGGGGAAGATAAAAAACAAAATTGCCAGATTACATTTTTAAGAAAATTTTCCTGTAGTTCATGGATAATAAAATTTCTGAGCCCTTATTTGCTCCATATATTTTTTTTCCACACTGTGTGAACCATAGTTTAATGAATTTTCATAGAGTCAGCACTCATGTATCCACATCCAGACAATTAGAGCATTTCCAGTGCTCAGAAGAGCACAGTGTACACATCACAAATTATAGCCTCATTATTCTCTCCTAGAGATGATCATTATCCGGAGCTTTATGATAATCATTTTGTTGTTTTTCTTCATATTACTACCCATATATGTATCCCTATAAATTATAGGTTGGTTTTTTCTGTGTTTTAAATTCTATTATATGGAATTATACACTGTGCATACTTTGGTGCTTTTTGAGCTTCATTCATGCTTTGCAAGTGGCTATACCTTGATTATTTTCATTGCTATATAGTATTCCATTGTGTGAATACTGTATAATTTATCCATTTGCTGTTTATGGACATTAAGATTGCACATATTTTGGAGCTACTGTGAACAATACATGTAATCTAATACACATGTGCTTGAGTTTTTCTAGGAGAAGTTGCTTGGTGGCAAGGTATTATAGTCTTCTGATTTCTAAGCCCTTATGTATAGAAGAAGAGTGAGAGCAAGGGGTAACTGTAAGAAACAGAAGGACATACCTAATGAACTTTTCTAAATCTGTTGGTTCCTTTGTACAATGCAGACAATGCAAGTTTATTATATCAGTAATGACCCAATACCTGTTATTTAGGAAAAAATCATGGTGAGTTAAATAATTTTTCACTGTAAGGGATAATAAAAAATATTCTGGGCATCAACAAATAACACTTTTGCATGAGTTGACTTTTCTTACTAAGACCCACTAGTTATAGTTTATCTGTTCATCTTAGTGACTTTGAGTTCTGTTTCCTCAATCTGGAGACCTCATTCATTGTAAAACATACCAGCAATTTAATAATAGCTCTTCAAGAAATAAAAAGAAAAAATATCAACACACTAAATATATACATATACTGTAAGAAATATTCCTGTCCCAGAAACATCAAGGTGAGAAATATGTAAATATTAAAAAAAAGGAACTGTGGTGGGTAGAGAAACAGTAACCATGCTATTTCATGTGAACAATCAGGTGATAACAGAGTTCTCTGTGGTTTGGGTGTGTGTGGGATACTGACTTCTCCCATTCTGTGGAAAAAGAAATTGAGGCTCAGAGGAGTTCAGTAATTTCCCTATTTAACAAATTGTGAAAACAGCATGGAAACATATGTCTCCATGACTTCCAATTCCAGGCTTGATTTGGTAAACTGTACTGCCTTTATGAGTCAACAAGTATCACCACTTAATTCCACCAGAGGCATTGAATTTGGCCTACTTAATAAGTCTAGAAAAATAAACTTCATTATTTCTTTAGTGCTAACCATAGAAATGGCATCACTATTCCTTGGGTGTGAAATCAATCCCAGCTTCTCTTTGAGAATGTTTTTCAGTCTTTATTCTCTAACAATTTAGCAAGCAAGGAAAATCCTTAATAACTGGGTCTACACAGGGAATGTAGACATTTCTTATTTTTTTCAACCTAATTGGAAGTGAATAAAAGTTACAAAGCTTTTTGTAAATCCATGTATTTTCTTTTAACTTTGAACAGAATTTACATTTAAGTACTTTTCTGCTTATCTGCAAAAAGACCACAGAATTTTTCTGCCTATAGGTAAGTGCAGGTAGATTCAATGATCTGATGGTGAACTACTGAGATTTCTCTTAGTTTATTCATGATTATTCTGTATGTGGCTTCTAAAGTGTTCTTAGCCACTTTTTCTCTTAAGGAAAGTCATGGACCACTTCAACTAAAAGTATGCAGACACAGAGTACGTATTTTCTTTTGCTAATCCCAATTCTGAATGCATTGCTTTCCCTTGCCCTGGCAACTTTTATTACTACAAATGTGCTATTTCTCTGTTTTTGCTGCTATCTGAACTCAGATTGTTACAGTGCTATTCATAGAGTAATTCCTTAATAGACTATTGCTTAGAGGCATCATCATAGACTGGTGATAAAAGAATATGCCACGGAATAGGCTGGGATGCAATCCAGTATTTTCATAGTTGGTTATGTGTTCTTTCACCTCCTAACTTCTACTTCTTCATCTCTGAGGTTGAAATAATTAATGAAATTATTACCTATAATGAGAATTAAATGAGATAATGTGGGAAAACTTTAACAAATGCTAGCTACTTCTCAACATATTTCATTCTAATGAAAAACCTTTTCCCTAGTCTTTAGCTTCATTGCCTGGTGCACCTGTTAACTGACTTGTACACAGGTGTTTTACTTTCTCCTTAGAAAAGTAGAGTTTTACATTAATAATTGGGGTTTCTCTTTCCTCTTCCCTCCTCTCTCTCTCTTTCTCTCTATTCCTCCCTCTCTCTCTCCCTTTCTTCCTTCCTTTTCCTTTCCTTCATAGGGAAACCAGGAGAAAGAAAAAGGGTTAGGAAAATCTGGCAAATTCCAGATATTCAAGGAAAGGATTTCACGTGGAAAATGAATATTATCTTCATCTCTAGTATCATACAAACAAAAATGAGTTATAATATCCAAATGAATTTTTCAATCATTGGGAATTTAAATATCTACAGAGCCAATTCACACTCGATAATAGATTATGGTATACTTGGATTCTTCTAGGCATAGTCTAAGTTTGTTTGGAAGTAGGTGGTAGTTAGGAGCTTGGTGTAACATATAGAAGATTTTAAAGATTTTACATGAAAGTTGGCTTCTAGCTGGGTGCTCAATAAGCCCTTGCCCTAGTCAAGGCAGAAACCACCTCTATAGGCTATGACCTTCTACTATTTTTTTTTTTTCCTTCTACTCTTTTTGTTCATTGATGACCCCAGTTTTATTTGTAATTCTCTGTTGAAAACAGCTGGAAGCTTTTCACCCTATCCAATATTATTCCCCTGAGTTTTTCTTTTCTTCTTTCCTTTTTCCCTCCTTCCTTCCTTCCTTCCTTCCATCCACAGAGGAATTGAATTGTGTAAGGAAAGAGGATTCTTTCATTGTGAAGTGGTCCTTGGGTTCTTAGGAGCCACATAATAGGTACTTGACCTTGCTAATTCATTTCAATTACTTAAACTAATAAGAGACCTAGAGAAAGTTGTTTGCTAGCCTTCAACTTCTACAATGTCAAAACCATAGGCTTTACAAGATGATCTTTGATGCCTTTTGTGGCATACCAAAGGACGACATCTACAGATGGAGAGTCTCCCAACCCTGCATTTGTTTCTGAACAAGGGTGTTGGGCATAGCGTTTAGCCACTTCCCATGTTCTTTAAAGAGGAAGTAAAACCACGCAACTAAAGTGATTGTTTATCCATATAGCTTTTTGAGCTACACACGTATCTTGAATGAATGATTTTTTTTTTTTTTTTTTTTTTTTTTTGCGGTATGCGGGCCTCTCACTGTCGCGGCCTCTCCCGTTGCGGAGCACAGGCTCCGGACGCGCAGGCTCAGCGGCCATGGCTCATGGGCCCAGCCGCTCTGCGGCATGTGGGATCTTCCCGGACCGGGGCATGAACCTGTGTCCCCTGCATTGGCAGGCAGACTCTCAACCACTGCGCCACCAGGGAAGCCCCATGAATGATGATTTTTAAATGGCAGTTTAAGGACGTAAGTGATATGTGCTAAAAATGTAAATCATGAATTTTTCACAAAGTAAACTTGTAAGAATAAAATATTCTACAAACCTATATAACAGGTTTTCCCTGGTGGCACAGTGGTTGAGAGTCCACCTGCCGATGCAGGGGACACGGATTCGTGCCCCGGTCCGGGAGGATCCCACATGCCGCGGAGCGGCTGGGCCCGTGAGCCATGGTCGCTGAGCCTGCGCGTCCGGAGCCTGTGCTCTGCAACGGGAGAGGCCGCGACAGTGAGTGGCCCGCGCACCACGGTAAAAAAAAAAAAAAAAAAAAAAAAAAAAACCTATATAACATTAAAATGAACAAGGAATCGGAAAGGGCAGACCACACATTTATAAATGCTGATTTATTCTTCTCGCGAGCATAGTCAGGATGAATTTTTGAGTCAAATATAAACCACATGGAGCCTCTTCCAGTGCTCTAGGATTCCAGAAAGTGGATTGCTCACAATCAATTAAAGAAGTTTTTTTCTTGACTATGTAAACAAAAGTGATCATAATAATGTAAGCGGATAGGTTAGGGGGTCCCTGGAGAAAGAGAAGCAGGAATGGCCTTCTTGACATAAGAGAAGCTATTTTGTGATCTACGCCTGGCCAGAATGCTTGCCCTTGAACAGGTCTCAATAATTAATGATCTTAAGGGAACAAAGGAATGCAGGAACAGAGAAAGGGCAGTCAAACAATAGTGTATTGATAAAGGAGAACCCTAGTTCCTCCTCAAGGGCTATACATAATAGTATATCTTTGAGTTCTTCAGTAACTAAGGCTCCCACCCAGGTGGAGAGTGGAATGATGATGTTGACCCTCCTGACTTAAATCAACTAAAGCTTGGACTCTGTTGACCTTTGCCCAAATTCTATGCTGAATTCTCCTCTGGTCAAGCCCCTTCATGAATATTCAGGTACCCTTAGCTTAAAACTTCCCCAATTTTGCCGTTAAGGGGAGACACTGCTTTGGGAAATGTCCCCGTTGTTCTTACTTGGGGCACGTAGTAATAAATCCTTCCTTCCTTCCAATCTTTGGCTTGGTTGTGTCTTTTGGCTAGACACCCACGAAGAGGCAAACCCAGTTTTCAGGTAACAATAATACCAAATATTCATTTTTTAATTTATAAAGCTTACAATATTAGTGCAATATGTGAACTTTCTTTAAAATAACAATCCAGTGTAAATATCTTATTTTTAAATAATTAGATGTTCACAGTTATTTAGTGACTCACTAAAATCAAATAGCCAGTTGGCGACAGATGTCAGAAGCCATGATAGCTTTCTTGAAAAATACTGTTTCCATACTAAATGCTCCCCCTTGACCCTTGGGTATGGACCTTTAGGCCATGCTTTTTTTGTTGTTGTTTTCCCTCTAATGTTCCTTCTCCCTGGTGCTCCAAAGTGCCTACTGTTTGGATGTGGACTGAAGCAGGTATTTACTGGGGACATAGTCCAAGTATCCTGACTTGGAGATCATTATGCTAGCCAGCTATGCTTTGTTAAAGAAACATTTTTTCATAATACTTGGTAAAGTCAGTAAGGATAAAGGACTCCTGCAATGAGGGTTTTGCAGTAGGGCGGAGAGATTGGGCTCAACTCCACATACAAGGGCTAGTGAGGATTTATAGCCGGGGTGGGGTGGGAGGAAACATTGAGGTAAGGGAGATTATGGGTAAACAGACTTGGCAGGATTCTTACTGAAGGAAGGCCGGGGTGATAATACATCAAGGGTGGGGGATGAGGAATTTGATCAGGTGTCCAGAGTGAGGGTGGGGGACTTCTGCTAAATGAAGCAGCAGGATTCTTGCTAAAAATGGACTAAGCAGGTAAAAGACAGAACTCAGGATCAGGGTCTAGTGGAGGAGAAAGCTCCAAGGAGCCTGACTCAGGTTAAGTCAATGGCAGAGTCTTGATGCCAGCTTCTTTGGCCCAGTTGGAACAAAAGGAACCTTCTGTTCCTCGCTGCACTCGCAATATGGTTGTCCTTTGTCTCCATGGGAGGAAAGATGTCAAGCCAAGGGCCAAATGTTAATCTCACTTCAAACAAGCAATTTAACATGTTCTGAGGAAAAAAAAAAAAAAAGTCACTGCTTCTTTCAGTTGTTAGTGAACCAGTAACCTTTTTTCCTTGGACAACATTTTAAAGAAGCCCAGGGCCAGGGAACGGCTCATTTGCCATAGGTTGGCCACAAGAACTGAAATATCCAGAAAGACCTTGAGTGTGTAGGTGAAGCTTAAGCTGTTCATCTTCCACTTGACATTGGTTTTAAAGTGCATTGGATACTTAGGCAAGGGAAATTGATTCTTTGTTTGCTTTTATTCACTTTTGCAAAAGATTAAAGAGAGACAAGTTGTCTGCTCTCCTTATATTTCAAGTTGCATGTATGGAATTGTAATTGTAATTCAGTTGTATTTAGTTACAGAGCCTGGTAAATTTCTTTTGTTGTTGGTTTTTCTTCAGAACCTTATATCAACATTGCTCTGTGCTCTAGGAGGGAGGTTCCCCCTCTCTCCTGTGTTGTCCAGGCTGGCTCAAGCTGTCACCAACTCTCACTGAGAATCACAGCTGAGTGGGAGTCCCAGCTTGTTATGCCCAAGTAATGATACCTGCTTGAGTGAAACTCAGATGGTCTGGGATTAGGTGTGGAGACTGTCCGCTGCTCAAAACATTCTCACAGATACTGAAACTATGTCATTAGACAGTAAATGCATCTTTACTTTTTGTTATTTTATTGTGAATTTAGAGCCTTCCTGCCACTTACCCATTTACAGTGTTAGGGAAAGTTTTCCTTTTATTTGTTTCAAAACTGATCAGTGTCAGGCCTGACCATTCATTCTAAAGTCTTAATTTTTAATCCTAGAAGATCTAGAAACTTTTGTGCTTTGGGGGAACTTGGTGGCAGGTTTTATTAAAGACTGATACATTTTTTGCAAATTAGATGTAGGGTAAATGTTAGTATTATAACTAACAGGTGCAGAGACTTATTTATCCAGTTTGGGTCTGTGCCTACAATAATGCTTTTTAATGACACAAATTATAATAATTTTATTTGAATACATTGAATTTCACATGTGAACAATTCAGTCATGAATATATTTGTTCATTTATTCAAGAAATATTAATGAATACCTTATAAATGACAAGCACTGTAGTGATGAGCAAACATAAAAATAAAACAAAAACAACCAATAAAAAATCAGACACAACCCACAAATTGCTTATGATCCTAGTTCA
The DNA here is from genome assembly GCF_949752795.1 of Hyperoodon ampullatus. Lineage (NCBI taxonomy): Eukaryota > Metazoa > Chordata > Mammalia > Artiodactyla > Ziphiidae > Hyperoodon > Hyperoodon ampullatus. Next base: position 69,266,629 of record NC_136914.1, on the reverse strand, counting down.
TTTTTTGTTACCATCTTTGGTGAGAAATAAGATAAACTGTATCAATTTAAATTGTTCATTTCAGTTGGTTTCAATAGTTATAAAAACCTATGAAGCCACAACCACAGATAAGATACAGACCATTTCCATCATGCCCTAAAGATTTCCTGTGCACCTTTGCAATGCTCCCAATCTCTGCTGTCATTCATAGGCAAGTGTTGATCTACACAAGATTAATTTGCATTTTATAGAAATGGAATCATACAATATATACTCTTTTGTGTCTAGCTTCTTTCCCTAAGCATGATAATTTAGGGGTTCAGTTGTGTTGTTCAATGTATCAGTATATGTTTCTTTTTATTGACGTGTAGTGTTCCAGCATATGGTTCCCTCACCTTTGTTTATATATTTCTCTGTTGATGGACACATGGGTAGTTTCCAGTTGTTGACTTTTATGAACAAAGTTGTTTGAACATTTCTATACAAGTCTTTAGGTTAATATATGTTTTCACTGCTCTTGGGTAAGTACCTAGGGATGGAATAGATGAGTCATGTTAGGTACATACTTAACTTTTTCAGAAATTGCCAAACCATTTGCCAAAGTGGTTGTACAATTCCACTTTACTACCAGAAACAAGTAGGAATTCTAGTTGCTCTACGTCTTCACCAGGGTGTTGTTTTTTTTAATTTTAGCACTTCTCTAGGTATGTAGTGATATTTACGGTGGTTTACATGTGCATTTCCCTAAATACTAATGATGAGCGTATTTACATATGTTATTTGAGTACTTTTTAATCTACCTTCTCTCATGAAATATCTGTCTAAATATCCATTTAAAAAGTTATGTTCTTTATGTAATGATTGTATTATAAATGTCTTTATGATATTATACTATGTCCTAAAACTGGGTTACAAATATTTCCTCCTATGTTTTCTTAAAAGAGTTTTATAATTTTAGTTTTTACATTTAGGTCCATGATCCATTTCAAGCACATTTTTCTATATGATGTGAAGTAGTGTTGTTTATGCTGTGTAGATAACCAGTTGTTCCAGTACAAGTCTTTTTTTTTTTTTATTTATTTTATTGAAGTATAGTTGATTTACAGTGTTGTGTTAGTTTCTGCTGTACAGCAAAGTGATTCAGTTATACATATATATATTCTTTTTCATAATGGTTTATTACAGGTAATTGAATCTAGTTCCCTGTGCTATACAATAGGACCTTCTTATTCCAGTACAAGTCTCGAAATTATGTTGTGTAGGTGTTCCAACTTCGTTTTTCTTTTAAAAAATTGCCTTGGGTATTCTACATTTTATGGATTTCCCTATATATTTTATTTATTAGTTGTTTGGGCTGCACTGGGTCTCCATTGCTGCAGGCGGGCTTTCTCTAGTTGCCGCGAGCGGGGCCTACTCTTCGTTGCAGTGCTCAGGCTTCTTATTGCAATGGCTTCTCTTGTTGTGGAGCACAGGCTCTAGGCGCGCAGGCTTCACTAGTTGTGGCACACGGGCTACAGTAGTTATGGCTCACAGGCTCTAGAGTGCAGGCTCAGTAGTTGTGGTGCACGGGCTTAGTTGTTCCATGGCACGTGGTATCTTCCCAGATCAGGGCTCGAACCCATGTCCCCTGCATTGGCAGGTGGATTCTTAACCACTGTGCCATGAGGGATGCCCCTCCCTATATACTTTAGAATCAGCTTGTTAATTTTTATAAAAATGCATGTTATAATTTGTAAATTGCACTGTTTATGTATTGTATGCCAATCCTTATGGGCATTGTATGCCCATTTCCTAAGTAATGTTTCAGTACATGTTTTAAAATTTTATTTTCCCATCGCTAGCTACATGTGCATAAAATACAACTGATTTATCTAAATTAACTTTGCATTCTGTGACCTTACTAACTTCACTTTTCAATTTTACTAGTTGATTTGTAGAGGCTAAAATTTCTGCATAAACATGATGCCACCTGCAAATAGAGATGGTTGTAATTCTTCATGATCTTTATTGTCTTTATTTTATCTTTCTAGTTTTATGTACTGGATAGTACTTTCTCTTAGCAATGTTTTGTAGTTTTCAGTGTTTAGTTTTTGCATGTCTATTATTAAATTTTTTTCTGAAATTTTATGTGTTTTGGTGGTATCGTAAATGTATTTTTAATTTTATTCTTCCATTGTTTGCAGTCATTGGTCTCTCTATTCTGTTCCATTAATTCATTTGTCTATGCTTTCACCAGTGTTATGTGGTTTTGATTACTGTAACCTTAAAAAAAAAATCTTTAAATCCATACTGAGAGTTCTCTAACTTTCTTCTTTTTTTTTTTTTTCTTTTTTGCAGTGAAAACATTTATTTTTTACAAGTTATCTTTATTATAGGTCAACATTCAGACATAAGAGACCATCACCATGGGAAACCACCGTGACCCTCCAGCCCAGCCCCAGGTGTGTGCGTGGGCTCCGGGCAGAGGTCGGTCCCAGCAGCAGGACACAGCAGCACACAGACGATCGCGGTCCACGCGCCTGCATTTAGCTTCTAACCACGACTCATACATGTTTCAGTGTAAACTGCGCCCCTCGCCCACCCTGAAACACCCTTATTTCCAGGGAGACAAAATCACCAAAAGCTGCTGTCCACAGGACCCCAGGCCCAGCCGCTTCCTCCCCCGGGGACCCTCCAGGGTGGATCTGGGGTCAGAACAGAGACCCCTTTGAATGTGGCTTTATCACTGATTGTATCTGATGCTTAGAAAATTGGTTTTAATGTTTCAGGGCAGGGAGGGGTTTCCAGCCGCTCACCTCTGGGTCAGGTGAGCCCCCAGGTATGGGTGTGACCGTGGCAGCCCTGCACCCTACCCTGGAGGAGCCGACACTGGCAGCGCTCGGGCCCCCGGCCTGCTGTCCACACTGATTCCAGGGACACAACAGGGCCGGTGTTTCCTTCTGTGCACCTGGCAAAGGAGCTCGCCCAGACCCCGTGCTCCTGCCCCGACTCATCAAGAAACCAGAGGCTGTTTTGGAGCCGCTTTTATTGTACTGTCGCTTTGTCCCGGACGGCGGCACTCACGCCGCTGGGTGATATATACATATACACATATGTACACACACTGCCCACACCTACAGCAGAGACGACGCCAACCGTGCTTGAAAGGACAGTAAAAATGTAGCTTTTGCCAATTCCACAGGAGAAGGAGTCACAACCAAAACAGCAGAACAGGTGAGTCCTGTGTTACATGGGCTCACAGCTCAGAACGCTGGGAAAGGAATGAGATCAGTCACTTTTTCACGCCCCTCACCACCACCACCACCCCCGCGCTGTCGCCCTGGCGGGGTGTGCTGAGAGCCAGGGAAGAACGGACGGGGCCCCTGGGCTCTGCCCCCGCAGAGCCTGGCCCCTCCAGGGAGAGCCCACAAGCCGGTGCCCGCCCCCCTCACAGGTGGTCTCACACCAGGTGCCACGGAGGTTGCCCGTCTCCCCAGTGGGCACTGCACAAGCTCCCCTGGAACAGACCGCCCGAAGTTAGAATACGCCAGATGGTCCCGACAGGGCCCCTCCCTGAGCAGGAGCCCTGTGGACACAGCACGCCTAAGGGGCGCCGGCGGTGTTGGCTGCTCGACTCGTCAGAGAAGTAGGAAAGCTCACGCACGAGCGGTAACGTCTACAGCAGTTTGAAAACAGAAAAACGCCCAGAAAAGACAAGAGACCACATCACCAAGCGAAAACAGAAATCTACGCGCCGGCAGCTCCCGTCTGCACCCTGCAGCCTCTTCCACGCTCCCTGCAGGCCACAGGCGGGCAGTGCTGCCAGAGCCTCAGGGCACCCAGCACTGGCCTCGCGGCCCTGGAGCGAGGGCCGAGGTGCTCCTGTTCCCACCACAGCAGGCAGAGGGTTGTCCCCTCCGAGCACATGAACAGGGGGCCCTCCAGACACAACACCCTGCTCACCAGGGAAGCAGATGGGCCACACAAGGAAAAGGGAAATGCAACCAGGGACCTAGGTCTTCAGTCAGCGGGAGGGCCCGAAAGCACAGACAGGGAAGACTTTGAAAGGGCTTCTGCCTCCAAATCAACGAAGTGGACGTGCTTCGGGGTCAGGGTCAGGGTCAGGTGAGGGGGGCGTGGTCCAGACCCCGCGCCCGGCCCCTGGGGTACCCGGCCCTCGCGGAGTCATCAGCATCGCCTTGAGGATTGTTGTCATCACCTCGTCACGACTTACTTAGTTTTTACAAATTCTACAGGAGACTGGGTTCAACAAACTTCCGGACCTGCCCCTCTGGCCTCCAGGGGAGCGTCACGTTTCTAGCAGACGATCAGTAAGATTTGGGAACCAAAAGACACTCGGCAGGGATTCGCCCCGACCTGTGTAATGGGCCTCGGAGTTTTCTGCCCACGGAGCAATGACACAGTCGCTGTGGAGGGGCGGCTGCCTGCCTGAAGTCCAACCTCTGAACTTCGTGCTTGGCCACTCTAGGGAAAAACGACTCATTTCCTAAGTTATTTCCAGAAACGTCAGGAAGGCCGACTGGGGCCTGCTCTCAGGCTGACTTCTTGCTGGCCTGGAACTGGCACCTAAGACTGTCCTGGCGTCTGGCCTCCTCCCTGCTCCACGGGGTCCAACAGCGCATTTCCTGTCCTACTGAGAGGCCGGGTCTCAGCAGGCGGCTCCTCACCTGACACCAGCGCACACCTCCCCTCTTCCTGAACATCTTCAAGGGCAAAACCCCAAACAAAACGGAACCCACAGGTGCCCACGGGCCTGGTGCCTGCAGAGCCAGCCGCTCACCCTACACGGCACTGTGAGGGCAGCGGCAAGCCGGGGCCTGGGCGGCGGTGGGCTGGGGTGGTGGAAATCAGTGGCTCGGGAAGGTGTCCTGGTGCGTCTGGCCTCCTTGTGTGCAGCCCCCTGCCCACGGCCTTCCCTACTGGACACTGCGGAGGAGCCCAGCAGTCGCGAGGTGCATGATGGGAAACCAGACCCACTTGGGCCACGCAGGTCCCGGGGCAGGTGCTGGTCTGGCACGGGGCCAGCACAGCCATGTCTCCCAAGTCCTCAGAGCAGGGGCCACCCACAGGTCTGGACGCGGACAAGACAGACTGGCTCCCAACAGCCCACAGACGGTGAACGGACAGAGGTGAGCGGGGCTTCCGTGGTCTGGCTGCAGGCTAACGAGCCCAAGGGCACCAGGGCCACTTGGGGACCCAACCCTCTGTCCAGAGTGTGCCTTTGGTCCAGCTGGTCCTTTCTCCGTGAACCCGATGTCTCCAGCTCTGCCCAAACCATCAACGATGGCCAAAGGGAGCAGTCGGAGGAGAGTGGGTGGGTGAGAGCTCTGGGAGGCACAGAGGGGAGGGCTGTGCAGCCCACTCGCCACCGACAGCCTGGCCTCTCAGCCCCTCTGACCACCACTGATTGGGCCACTGCTGCCATCTGTGGTTCTTAGAGGTTCAAAAAGCATTACCAAGAGGCCAGGTGGGCCTGAAGGAATGTGGAGGACGATGCAGGGAAGGGGAGAATGGGGGCTGCGGGAGGGGCCCCTTCCATCCAGCTCGTGGCCTGGGGACGTGTAGGAACGTCTCCCGCCCGGGAGGAGCATACTCGAAGCACAGGGGCCTCAGGTCAGACGTGGGAAGCAACTGCCACAGGCTAAGCAGACGGGGTTGAACGGGTCCCGCACAGACAGTCCTTGGTACGAATGCCACAGAAATGCCCCGGCGCTGGGAGAGTGGGCCAAGCTCCTTCCTGGCAGGTGAATCCAGAGGCCCTGCCTGTGGCCACATGGTTGGCAGGCACGGGGCAGGGAGCAGACTCCACGGCTCCAGCCAGGCAGCACCTGCCTCAGGCCCCTATGGGCACGGGGAACGGAGTACCGTCCCGCCCGAGCCCGCCTGACCGCGAGGGACCACACGGGCCGTCCAACCGCTGCGTCCACCTGCCCGAGAGCCCTGAGGCGGCCCCACATCCGGGGAATGTGGCCTGGCCGCAACACGCTCACAACACAGACAGACATGGAACGTAACCCCACACATGCTATTAAAAAAGGAAACAACAGAAGAAGAAGACCGTAGCTAAACTGCTTTAAACACTGCATGCTACGCACTTCGTGTGTCAGGGATCGGCGGGTGGGCGGGCACAGAGGCGGGCTGGCGCTGCCCTCCCGGGGCCAGGGCAGCTCCCGCCCCACCTCTGGGACTACAGTCCATGATTCTAAGGTCGAGTGGCTGGGTGCTGACTGACCCTCGAATCACAGCTTCTCCTGAATTTAGTTGAACCCATCGGTGTGATAGCTGGGGTGGGGGTCGGCTGTGAGCTGGGTGGTCTCCGTGGCGGAGGCCGGCTGGACGACGATTGGCGTGTCTGCAGCCTCTCCGGCGTCCATGTTCACACCTCAACCGTCCCGCCGCCACCACAAACACTGCCGCACAGTTTCAGTGCCCTCCCCTCTCGTCGGACTGCAGCTGCGCTTCCAGGTCCTCGGGGGACACGTAGAACTCGGTCTCCTCGCCCTCAGGCGCCTTGGGCTTGCACTTCCCGCAGCAACAGTTGAAGCAGCAGCAGAGGCAGCAGCAGCAGTAGCAGCAGGTGAGGAGCCCGCAGAACACAAACAGGGCCTTGGCCCACCAGCTGGAGAGCACGAAGTAGGAGTTCATGTCCTCCTCCCCAAACTGCTCAGCCACGTAGAGCCCCAGCGAGCTGTACTTGTTGTAGATGTTTCTTTTCGTGGAGTCCGTCAGGATGGCGTGGGCGTTGTTGATCTCCTTAAACTTGTCTGCGGCCTCTGGGTTATCTGGGTTCTTGTCAGGGTGATATTTCAAGGCCAGCTTCCGGTAGGACTTCTTAATGTCATCCGAGGTTGCGTTCTTGTCCAGCCCCAGAACGTGGTACAGAGACTCCCCAGAGGTAGAGAGTGAGCGCTGTCTCTGGTCTGCCATGGCAGGCTAGTCTGTCCGCCTGCCCGCCCGCCCGCCGGCTCCGCTCCTCCCTGCGCGGCGCTGCTGGGCAGCCGGCCAACGCGCTCCTCAGCCGGGGCTGCGCCTCGGAACCCGGCGGCGGCGGCGGCAGCGGAGACGGCGGTTGGGGCAGTGGCAGAGGGCGCGGGAGCAGCACCGGCCTAACTTTCTTCTTTCTTGTTCCTTTTTTATTATTATTTTTTGACTTTTTTTTAGAGCAGTTTTAGGTTCACAGCCGATTGTGACATTTCCTGTATACTGCCTGCCCCCATATATGCATAGCCTTCCTCATGATCAACATCCCCCCACCAGAGTGGTACATTTGTTACAACTGATGTCATCTTGCTTGGGTCTTACCCAGAAGTCTGGAAGTTAACTCAAGTCTCTTTATTTTGATCTCAAACTCCAGGCTTTGTCTCCACATTACGTAGCCTCTGAGATTTCTTTTCTTGGCAATTTTTTTGTTAATCATTTTCTGTTCTTAATATTGAATTTATGTTTACATTTTCAAATATTTATTGTCATTTCAGAATATTAATGGAGTTTCTTACATAGAGCCATTTTTTTCCCTTAATTTTAATTCCTATTTTATATACTAATATAGATGCATTTTCACCAAAGTTTTACTTTACTCTGAACAGATCACTCATATTTTTCTTTCCTTTGAGTTTATTTCCCTTAGAAAAATATGCTGAGTCATAAAACAGAAGAATTTTCACAAAAATATTACTTCACTGTTCAGAGATCACACATGCCTACTTTCTTATTGGCCATAAATTTGTGTTCATATTACTTTTTCAATATGAGTGGTGAATTAGTATTTTTAATCCATGAATTTCACACCAAAAACCATAATCAGTAGAAAAATGGACAGAACTGTTTAATAGACATTCACAAAAATAATAATAAAAGAGCAAAAATGTACACTAATTTTTATTCTTTAAAAGTTTAAACTAAAATAATCCACATATTTTTTATCTTGAGGATTTAAAAGTTAAAAAGAATGTTAATATCAAGTATTGATTCAAATGTACACCTGCAGTGTTAAAGACTAGAAATGATATTAACGTCACATATTTGAGAATTATGAACTGCGTGATACGTTCACACAATGAAACATGCAGCTCTTGATAATAATAATGTATAGTTTAATGAACATAAAACACTTATTATTGTATTTAAAAAGTCAATATGTGTAAAAAATATTGTTTACAATAAAATCCCATAAGTGTGTATATGCATCTTGAAAAATATATGTGTAAATGTTAATAATGCTTATTTCTGGGGTGGTGGCATTTTAAACGATTTTTATTTCATCTTACTTACTTCCCTTTAGAATATCTTTATTTTCTAAGTTTTTATAACAATCACACATTAATACACTACTGCTTTTTAACTTATTAAAAATGTAAAGAAATTGGCAAATCAATTATCACAGCTTTGTGTGTGTGTGTGTGTGTGTGTGTGTGTGTGTGTGAAACAGAAAGAGACTGAGAGAGAGAGAGAGAGAGAGAAAAATAAGGGAGAGAATTGTTCTATATAAGTTTGACTCCTGGTCTGGTTGATTTTTTTCCCATTACAGTGTGCTTTCTTTCCTATATCTGATCTGAATATTGCCATCAGTGTCAATGAAATCTGCTGATGGAAACATAAGTTATTTGAGATAACTTGCATTGTGAAAGGGAAATTCTTTTTCTTCGCTGTGCAAACCTGGAGATATGTAGGCAACAGCCTTAAACAGAAGGCTTAATAACAATGGAGTAAGTCCTATAAACTTGCACATCCTAACCATAAAATGTCATTGGAAAGTATTAGCGATTTTTCTGTAAATGCAAAACCCTCATTTATCATTGCTCCATAGAAATGATGTTAAAAATTTAGCACATTCGTTGTTTTATAGCCTCTATTTTTATGACCATTTCTCCTTTCTCTACAGAAAGAATTGTTATTTGAGCTGTTGAACTACTTCTATTTTCTTATCTGTCCGTTTCTCTGCTTTACTGTGGCCATACAGTCTTCATTCACCTTTATTAGATCTGCAGAAGCTGAAAAAGCCTGTCTAGTGTGAAAGTTCTTGTCAATTATTTAAAGAGGGAAAAAGCTCTCTAAGTTGGAAAGGCTTATGGAATTGTTCTGGTTTTTCTTATGTAGTTAGGCAATCCTTGCTGTCCAACCCCATAATTTAGGAGGACTCAGATTTTCTTAAACCCCATAAATCATGGCACAAAACCTTCCAACCTAATTAAGAAGAGAGGGAAATTAGATCCACTCCAATGGTTAATGAAGTGTGAATGGTGGTCTACATGAAGTAGAATGTAATGACACATTTTAAAAGTTGGCCTTATTCAGAATTAGACTAATTTCTGCAGATCCAGATAGAGCACCATTCACCCTGGTTTTCTGATCTTAGTTTCTCAAGCCTGATAATAAATAACATTATTATATTTCCATTCTTTTGGGTTTAGCAACCAATTTCTTTCAGGTACGGCACTCATGTGTCTAATCCAGAAAGAGGATGGTGCCTAGGGTATCATGCCTCATCAGTAGAGCTTCCTGAGAGGGCATAGAACCAATTTTTACATCTTGGAGCCAAGGTTAGTAAGGTCTGTTGCCAGGAAAGCAGTGAGAAGTGTCATACAAAGAGGAAGAATGTAATCCAAGAACCAGTAAGTGACACATGGATAAAGTGCCAACAGACTATTAAGTAGATTGTGAGACTCAAAATCAGAATGTGTGAAAGACTAGAGAAGCAAAGGGAGACTCCCAGACAGACAGAGTGATCCAGCACTAATACCGCATACAGTACATTTAATTTCATATTTTTGTCGGGCTCTTAGTATTCTTTTATTTAAAACCTCTCCCATCCATTAAACTTTATTAAAATAATCTGTGAAATATACACATAAAATTTACTGGTAAAAAGTGTTAATCATACTTCTGTTATACTGTATATGTAATTTTGTAGCTGGTCACGTAAGCATTATCCATAAATTTGTATTAATTAGCTATATAAAGGTATAATCACATGGATGGTTTGCATTATCCATAAATTTGTATTAATTAGCTATATAAAGGTATAATCACATGGATGGTTTGATTTTTAGCAGTTTCCATACATTTGAGATATTTTTCCTATAATATATAGCACTGCCACGAACAGATTTGTGTAGGTATTTTACCTTAAAAATATTGCTGGACTTCCCTGGTGGCACAGTGGTTAAGAATCCACCTGCCAGTGCAGGGGACACGGGTTCGAGCCCTGGTCCAGGAAGATCCCAAGTGCCGTGGAAGAACTAAGCCCGTGCACCACAACTACTGAGCCTGTGCTGTAGAGCCCACACGCCACACTACTGAGCTCGCATGCCACAACCACTGAAGCCCGTGCACCTAGAGCTTGTGCTCTGCAAAAAGAGAAGCCACTGCAGTGAGAAGCCTGCGCAGCGCAACAAAGAGAAGCCCCTGCACGCAGCAACGAAGACCCAATGTAGCCATAAATAAATAAATAAATAAAATTCTTACTATTAAAAAAGAAAATATTGTTAAATTATTTTCCAAAGTCATTGTAATATATTGCAGTCTCAAAAGTAGAGTATTTGGCCAGTGCTTTTTGAATTTTAATGTGCATATGAGTGATGTAGTTAAAATACAGATCCTGATTCAGTTAGGTCTTGGGTGTGGCCTGAGATTTTGAAATTCTAACAAGTTTTCAGGTGATGCCAACATGACTGGTTTATGGACCACACTTCCAGCTGCAAAGTAATAGGTTACCTGTTCAATAAATCCTCATCCACTGTGAATATTTTCATTTTTTGAATGTTGGTTATTTTGATAGTTGACAAGGAGTAATCACAGAATATTAATTCTCATGTTTTTAAATTGCTGGAGAGAGTAGACAGTTTTGCAAATTCTTACTTTTTTTCTCTTTCATTATTTGTGTCCTTTTTTCATTGCTTAAGCAAGAGCTCTGACAAAGAACTCACTATTTTATGGATTTTAATTTTGTATGTGCTTGTCATTTGACAATTTGCTTTAATCTCCAGAACAAGTTTGAATTTATTATAAATAAATATATTATCCATAAAATGGATAAATTTGAATATAATAATGTTAAGGAATTCTATTTATCATTTTACTTTAAGGAAAGTAAAAGACAGATTATAAATTCTGAAAGGATTTTTAAAATGTATAATTTACAAAAGATTCGTTTCAAATATATAAATAACTTAAAATCAATAAGAAAAATCGAATAGAAAAGTCAGCAAAATAAATGAGCATCATTTCAAACAAAAGAAAACACACATAGCTAAACATTTTAAACAATGTATCTTCATTAGAACCATAAAAATATCAATCAAGATCCCAATGAAATTCCATTTTTAAAAATAAAATTTCAAAATGAAGCCTGACAGTGCCAATTGTTAGAGGAGTCATGGATCAGGATCCCCCTACACATTATTGATGGGAGTTTAAATTGGTGCGATTGCTTTGAAAACTATTCTAGAACTCTTTTTAATGCTGAACTTTCATGTATCATACACTTGGAAATTCCATTCTTGGGTATAAACTGATGAAAAATATATGCATATGCGTAACAAGTGGCATTTACAAGAATGCTAATAATAACAAAAATTCTGGAAGCAACATACATCCACAGAAAAGAGAAGGGATGCCACAATATGTATAATGGCATATTCTTACAATGCAATACCCAAAGCTATCAAAAAGAATCACAGTCACATACAATATCATGAGTAAAGCTAGTAGTATTATATTGCATAAAAAGGAAAGTGAGAGAAGAGCTATATTACATGATATCTTTTATATACAATTTTCAAGTGGGGAAATCTAAATAATTTATTGTGTAGGCATGTATATTTATATGAAGAACAGAAAGAAAGAAAGTACTCACAATTGAGTCTACTTGTTACCTCTGAGCAAGGACATAAAAAGATGGGCTAGTGAAAGAAATGGGATAATCATTTTTTTGGTGGTGTTCTAGTTTATTAATTGGACAGTTTACTATGTATTTTATTTTTTAATGGCAGGTCAAAATCTGGTTTTGGATTGGAGGCCCTGGATTACCTGGATCACAAAACTGGGCATAGAAAGGTAATGAGGGAGAAAAAAAAGAGAATTTCAATCAAATTTATAACACATGAGCTAACATATTACACTAAGAGAGATAGCCAACAAAACCAACAAATTAATAACCAGATGATGAAGAAGATAAACTAGTATAAGAACCTGGAAAATAATTTAAAGCTGCTTATTAGAAAAAAGTAGGCAGAACTAAAGTGAAAATAGTTGGGTATAAAATAAAACCAATTAGAAACTTGTTTTAAATGCAAAACAGAAACTCTAATGAAAAATAAGGGCATTTGTTTACTATTAAGTGGATAGAGTATGAAAATACTTAACTTGTTCAGGATCTGTTTAGAAATATTGAATGATTTTAGATATATTAGAAAAAAGCATAGCTATGCATGTATATTAATCATTTAATGACAAAAGATTCTAATATCAAACTCTTTTCTTCTATGAATTGTCATTATATTTTATTTTATTTACTAAATGTTTATTTAAAACATTTATGTTTACTTTCATTTTATTTGAATTATTTTTCATTTATGCTGATTACTTTTCATTTATGCTAATTATCTATCTGGAATATATTTTCATGTTTTACATGAAAAATAAATCTAATTTTTTAAGAGAATTTTCCACTTAAAAAACCAGTAGTCCTAGCATTGGTCAAAATAGTCCCTTTTCCCACTGATTGATGATGACTCTACCATATATCAGTTTCCAATTATGCATAAGTTTTATAGGCTCTCTAATCTTTTCTATTTGATTATTCATAAACAAAGAAAAAAACTATTTATTACCATATCTTTGTAAAAACTATTTATATAGTAAATAGCAGGGCAAATCATTCTACCTTTTTCTTTTTCATACTTGTTGTTGTTGTTATGCTTGACCCTGTGCCCTCATATTTATAACTTTCTCCATTAAAGCCTGGCATGTATTCTATTGGATATTCTTAGACCCACTGTGGATATTATGTTATTGTGAATGAAATGTTTAGTATATTTCCTAATTGATTTTGTATATTGATCTTTCATCTACCATCCCTGCCGAAATTTTTTAATACCTTAAGCAGTGTATAGATTATTTTATATTTTCTAATGTGGATAACTATATTGTTTGGAAATGAAGACAACTGTGTTTCTTTCTTTCCAATTCTCATACTTCCTTATTGGCTAGAATCTCTAGTAAGACAATAGAAGTAGTTACAGTAGCCTTCTTGTCTTGTTCCTGACTTGTAAATTTTGATCCTATACAAGTTGTTTTCCTTATAATTTTCATACATACCACTTAGCACATTGTGAAAATTCCCTTCTATTCCTCATTTGCCAAGAGTTCCACTATGAATGTTTGTTGATTTTTTTATTGAATGATTTTTCCTCATTATAGACACATTTTCTTCTCTTATCTATTAATATACATTTTCCTTTGTACATTGCTTTAACTATTGTGGAATTTGTAATATTCACAAATATTCACTACTCCCATTCCCTGTAAAACGTTTAGAAATCTGCACCCGTTGTCATGTGATATGATATTGTTATGCCAACGGTGGGAAGACTATATATCACTTCCTCCAACTTTGCTCTTGTCTAGATGAATGTTTTGGTTAAAACTTGAATAGAAGCACAGTCTGGAGCAAAGCTGCAGCTGAGAGCAGAGCCATAACTGACCTGCAGCCTACATGAAAAAAGAGTTATAGAGGAAATTGTCATTTTAAGTCACTGAGACTGGAGGATTGTTTATGAGGAAAAGCTGATTAAAACAGACTTACTACGTAATATCAGTTCCATAATATTTTTTCTAGCATCATTTTATAAAGATTTTGCAAATTAAATTTTGATTTTTTTCTTATAAACATTTCCAATATTGGGGTTTGTTTGTTTCCCCATTGAACTGCAAATTTCACTGTATTGTCTTAAAATATGTTGGGTTATATTTTTCCTATGAATTGTCATTTTATTATATTTTATTTTATTTACTAAAAGGTCAATTTTAAAACAGTCTCCATGTGCATTTGAAAAGATACTTGTTTTTAGAGAACATGCTAGTTATGTGTGTGTGTGTGTGTGTGTGTGTATTCTACACATATATGCTATATAAATCAAAATCCCCATATTTATTATATCTTTTCACATCTCTATTCTTTTAGGTACTCTAATTTATCTCTGAGGTGTTGAAAATGAAGAATAAGAGTCTATAACAATCTGTAAATATCCATTTTACACATTCATAAAGGACTGACTCTAATGGTTTTTCTCTTTTTTTTTGCTTTGATTTTAATATCATGACTGTTCCTTGCTATTCATTTACAAGTATCTATTCTGTCTTTGTCTATTCTTTTCTTTTAAACATTTATGACATCTTTTGTTTAAGATTATTTTTGTATATTTTAACACTATCTGCATTCCTTTCACTTTTAAAAGCTTTACTTTCATTTATTAATATGAAAATGTGTTTGGTCTTTGTTTCTAGCATTTTCATTTGTTTCATTTTTGAGGAACATATATTCCACTTATATCCTATATTTTGTTGTGTCATCTGAGTTTCTTTTTTTGTATGTATTTGTTTTCCTTTTTAGAGTTTAAAACATTTATATCCCCCTTTTTATTTATAGCTATAACTGTCATATGTAAATATATTGATATATAGTTTTTAAACTTCTTTATTATTAACTTTAATCAGTGTGAGTTTACTTCCAATTTCAATAAAAAATATAAAATCGGTGCTTTTAATCTTTCAGTATTCTCTCTCCCTAAATGCTCATCTTCCCTGGTTATATTGCTATAATCATATGTTTTTTTCTTCTAGCTTTGAATTACATTCATTTGAATAATATACTTAAACTGTTTGCTCCCTTATTTATCATATTTAGAATATATTATGTGGAATACACACTATGAAAGATGAGAGCTGTGCCCTCACTTTAAGTCTCTTACCCATTTTAAAATTCTATTTTTACATTATCAAGGCTTATTAAATTTATATTCTATTTTATCCTAAGTATCCTAGACTTTTCTAGCCTTATATATTTCAATTGCTTTGGTTCTCACTAAAGTTTTGTTGTTTTTTTGTTTGTTTGTTTCTAGTAATAGCAGTTTAAGTTAAATTTTAAAATTTGTCTTGTCTCTTGGCTAGAAAATTTTATTTTGGTGAATCTATTGAGATGATCATATGTTTTTTGCTCCTTTAATGTTGCATATGTTAAATTATATTGATTACTGAATGTTTAATGAAACCTGTCATTCTTGGTCTGGGAAAAACTACTTGGTTATTGCATGTTACACTTTCTATATCTTGAGAATACACCTAGCTAATATTTTATAAAATATTTTTTGTTTTGGCTCTGGGGGATATTTTTGTGGTGTTTTTTCTCCCTATTTTCGGGATCATGGAATTTCTTGCCTTATAAAATAAGTTGGAAAATGTGGTAGGCAGGATAATGGTTCCCCCCAAAGATGTCCATGGCCTTACCCCTGGAACCTGTGAATATGCTATCTTACATGGCAAAAAACACTTTGTAGATGTGAAAAAATTAAGAATCTTGGGATGGAGATTACCCTGTATTATCTGGGTGGCCCAAATACAATCGTTGTTATCCTTATATGAGAGAGACATTTGGGTCAGAATCAGAGAAAATGTTAAAGAAGAATCTTGAGGGCAGCAAGAGATAAATTATGCCTTATCTATAAAACAATTTGAATGATGTGTTTCTCAACAGAACCCATAGAGACCAGAAGGAAGTGGCACATTTTTTAAGTACTGAAAGAAAGAACTGACAACCTGAAACCGTGTAACTCAGATTGGGACTTGAACCCACCGGCTGGAACTGGAACCCAGCCAAAACCCAGACTGGGACTTGAACCCATGGTCTTATTTTTTTTTGCAGTACGCCTCTCAGTGAGGCCTCTCACTGCTGTGGCCTCTCCCGTTGCGGAGCACAGGCTCCGGACGCACAGGCTCAGCAACCATGGCTCTCGGGACTAGCTGCTCCGCAGCATGTGGGATCTTCCCAGACCGGGGCATGAACCTGTGCCCCCTGTATCGGCAGGCGGACTCTCAACCACTGCACCACCAGGGAAGCCCCGAACCCATGGTCTTTTAATGGAGATCACACACCTGGTCTCAGGACTTAATGAAGCTCAGGTTCTTCGTGTCTCAATGCAGAAGGAATTCAGCAAGAGACAAATTGATAGGTAAGAACAACTCTATGCCAATAAAATGGACAACCTGGAAGAAATGGACAAATTCTTAGAAAGGTATAACCTTCCAAGACTGAACCAGGATGAAATAGAAAATATGAACAGACCAATCACAAGTAATGAAATTGAAACTGTGATTAAAAATCTTCCAACAAACAAAAGTCCAGGACCGGATGGCTTCACAGGTGAATTCTATCAAACATTTAGAGAAGAGCTAACACCCATCCTTCGCAAACTCTTCCAAAAAATTGCAGAGGAAGGAACACTTCCAAACTCATTCTGTGAGGCCACCATCACCCTGATACCAAAACCAGACAAAGATACTACAAAAAAGGAAAATTGCAGACCAATAACACTGATGAATATAGATGCAAAAATCCTCAACAAAATACTAGCAAACAGAATCCAACAACACATTAAAAGAATCATACACCAATAAAAAAAGAAAAAAAGAAGTGGATTTACTTAGAGAGAAACACACTCCACAGACAGAGTGTGGGCCATGAGAGACGCCAGGGTATGGCATTGTCAGTTTTTATAGGGATGGGTAATTTCATAGGCTAATGCTGGGGGGGGGGGGAGTATTCCAGCTATTTTGGGGAAGGGTTGGGGATTTCCAGGAATTGGGCCACCACCTGCTTTTTTTTTTTTTTACATTCTTATTTATTTATTTATTTTTGGCTGCCATTGGGTCTTCATTGCTGGGTGTGGGCTTTCTCTAGTTGCAGAGAGCAGGGGATACTCTTCGTTGTGGTGCCCGGGCTTCTCATTTCAGTGGCTTCTCTTGTTGCAGAGCACGGGCTGTAGGCGCACAGGCTTCAGTAGTTGTAGCACACGGGCTCAGTAGTTGTGGCTCACAGGCTGTAGAGCATAGGCTCAGTAGTTGTGGTGCACAGGCTTAGTTGCTCCGCGGCATGTGGGATCTTCCCAGACCAGGGATCGAACCCTTGTCCCCTGCATTGGCAGGCAGATTCTTAACCACTGCGCCACCAGGGAAGCCCCACCACCCACTTTTTGACCTTTAAGGTCTCCCTTGGAACTGTCATGACGCCTGTGGGTGTGTCATTTAGCTTGCCCATGTTTTACAATGAGCATGTACTGAGGCTCAAGGTCTAGTGGAATTCGACTTGTCTGCCATCTTGGACCTATTTGGTTCTGATCAGTTTATGTCCTGTCCTTGGGCTATGTCATTCTTTTAAAGGTTGTGCCCTGCCCCTTTCCCACCCATTTCAAACCCAGAATCCTATGCCCAGAAAATATCTTTCAATAATAAAGGGAAGACCAAGACATTCTCAGATGAAAGACAACTAAGATTTGTTACCAGCATACCTCCTCAAAAAGAAGGCTAATGAATTCTTTAAAGAGGAAGGAAATGAAGAAAGAAGGCATTTTGGAACATTAATAAGGAAGAAAAAATATGGTAAGCAAAAATATGAGAATATACAATAACATTTCTCCTCTTGGATTTTAAAAATTATGTTTGATTGTTGAAGTAAACATTATAATTCTGTCTCATGTGATTTTAAATGTATGTAGAGAATATATTTGACAGTTGTAAATGGGGAGGGCAAATGGACTAAAGAGAGATAATGTTTCAATCTTTCATTCAGAGTGATAAAGTAATACCATAGACAGTGATGGAAGATAATAAAGGGCTCAGTAATAGAAGTACACAAATTTGACAAACTTATTTTTGACAAAGGTGCAAAAGCAATTCAATGAAGAAGAGATGGATTTTTTTAAACAAAGATGTTGGAGCAATTGGCTATCCATAGGCAAGGAATGAACTTCAACTTACACCTCACACCTTATATAGAAATTAACTCAAAATGGGTCACAGAATTAAATGTACAGTGTGAAAATTTAAAAAACACTTTTAGAAAGCAATATAGGCAAAATCCTTCTGGATCTGAGGATAGATCAGTAGTTTTAAAAATTGACCCCAAACCCACAATCTGTAAGAATAGTTTAAAACTGCACTTCATCAAAATTAAAACTTTTTTTCTATAAAAGATTTTCTTAATGGTATGGAAAAATAAGCTGTAGAGTGGGAGAAAATAGCTGAGAACCACATATCTGACTAATCACTAGTATCTAGAATATAGAACTCTCAAAACACAAAAGTAAAAAAAAAATCCAAGTAACAAATGGGTAAAAAGATATAAACAAAAATTTCACTGAAGCTGATATAGAGATATCAAATGAGTGCATTAAAAGACCTTTAACAGGCATTAGAGAAATGCAAATTAAAACCACAATGTGATATCACTACACACATATCAGAATGGCTAAACTAAAAAACAGTGCCAACATCAAATGCTGGTGAGGATGCAAAGAAACTGAATGACTCATACAGTGCTGTTAGATATGTAAAACAGTTCATCCACTCTGCAAAACCTTTTGGCAGTTTCTTAAAAAAAAAAAAAAAGCATACAACTACTATATGACCCTTTAGTTGTACTCTTGGTCATTTATTTTAGGGAAATGAGTATTTATATTTACACAAAAACATGTTCATGAATTTTTGTAGCAGCTTTATTCATAGCAGCTCCAAATTGGAAACAACCCAGATATTCTTCAATGAGTAACTGATTAAACATACAAACTTTGCTACCATACTATGGTGTGCCTCTAAGCAATAAAAAGGAATTAATTTTAATTTTTATTATTTAATTTTATTTTATTTTTTGCGGTACGCGGGCCTCTCACTGTTGTGGCCTCTCCCGTTGCAGAGCACAGGCTCCGGACGCGCAGGCTCAGCGGCCATGGCTCACGGGCCCAGCCGCTCTGTGGCATGTGGGATCTTCCCGGACCGGGGCATGAACCTGTGTCCCCTGCATCGGCAGGCGGACTCTCAACCACTGCGTCACCAGGGAAGCCCCCAGGAATTAATTTTTAATACATAGTTCAACCTGGATGAATCAGAAGAATTATACTAAGTGAAAAAAGCCTATTGAAGTTATATACTGTATGATTCCTTTTAAGTTACATTTAAAAAATGACAAAATTATAGAAATGGAGAACAGATTACAGGCTGCCTTGAAAGGCAGAAGTGAAGATAGAAGGGAAGTCGGTATAGCTTTAAAAGAGCAAAATGAAGAATACTTTTTAAAAAATTTATCTTATTTATTTATTTGGCTGCGTTGGGCCTTTGTTGCTGCACATGGGCTTTTCTCTGGTTGCAGCGAGTGGCGGCTACTCTTTGTTGCGGTGCGTGGGCTTCTCATTGCGGTGGCTTCTTGTTGTGGAGCATGGACTCTAGGAGTGCAGGCTTCAGTAGTTGTGGCACGTGGGCTCAGTAGTTGTGGCTCATGCTCTAGCACGCAGGTTCAGTAGTTGTGGTGCACGGGCTTAGTTCTTCCACGGCATGTGGGATCTTCCTAAACCAGGGCTCGAACCCGTGTCCCCTGCATTGGCAGGTGGATTCTTAACCACTGTGCCACCAGAAAGCCCTTGAAAAATACTTTTTGTGGTGGAAATATTTTGTATCTTGACTGTATCAATGTCACCATCCTGGTTTAATATTGTATTGTAGGTTTTCAAGATTGTACCATATGGGGTAACTGAAAAAAGGGTACATGGATCTCTCTGTATTTCTCTTACAGCTGCATGTGAATCTTCGCTTATCTCAAATTTAAAAGTTTAATAAGGTATAATAGAGGATGTTTTGAACAATAAATTTGAAAATTTAGATGAGGTTTTCCTAGGAAAACACATTGTCCAATTCATTAAAATTTAAATATCATATTTAAAGTATATTACATCTTCCAAAGAAACAGAATTTTAATAGAAATAGTTTCTATAAATTAATCCTTCAGTCTGTTTGTCTTCCAGGGTGAATTCTTTCAATTTTTAAGCAAGAAATATTCACCAATCTTATACAAACTCCAACTATAAGAAGGGAAGGAACACTTCCTCTATTTATTTTCTAGTGCTGCCATAACAAATGGCCACCGATTTGATGGCTTAAAACAAATCACATCATTCTTTCAGAGCCATGGAGCCCACAAGTATGAAATCAAGGTGTTAGCAGGGCCACCTTCTCTGAGGGCTATATGGGAGAATCCCACCTTGCTTCGTCCAGCTTTTGGCCCCAGGGGTTCCTTGATTTGTAGCAGCGTAACTCCAATCTCTGCCTCCATCTTCACGTGGTCTCCTCTCCTGTTTTCTTGGACAGACAACTCTCCCTTAATTTAGGGCCCGCATTAAACCCGGGATGGTTTCACGTCAACATCCTTAATTACACTGGCAAAGACCTTTTTTTCCAAATAAGGTCACATTTACAGGTTCCAGGCATGAGGACATGGAAATATCTTTTGGGGGCCATTATTCAACCTACTACATGTCCCAACATATTGTATGATGCAGAAGTACTTTAATACCAATATTTGACAAGGATATTACAAGAAACCTATAGGCCAATTTCTCATAAATATTATTAAAATTTTTCTAAAGAAAATATTAGCAAATCAAATCAGTATGACTTAAAAGAAATATCACATGAAATTGTGTTCCTTTAAGGAATATAATATTAGCTTATATTTAAAAAAATTAATCATAACATTTGCTATAATAAAAGCATATAACCATTACAACATTTATTTATTATAAAACCTCTTAGTAATCTAGGAATAGAAAGGAAATTCTTTGGTATAATAAAAAAAAGAATTTCATTGAAAACTTTGGAAGCTTTTTCTTTGCTATCATAACTTTTATCAGCAATACAGTGTAGTTCCTTGCTATTGTCATAAGGCAGGAAACAAATAGTAAAAGTCATGAAAAGGAAGAAATAAAATTGTCATTATTTCCAGACGACATGAATGTGAATGAACAAAATTCAAAAGAATCTACACTTAAGATGTAGGACTAAGTGAATTCTCAAGGTAACTGAATAAAATGTCAATATAAGAAATCAATTTTATTTCAACTTACTGGTAATCAACAAAAAGAAAATTAAATTTAGGAAATAGTGCCAATTAAAAATAACATTTAAAAATCAAATACCTAAAAAAATATTTATTCCATTTTCAAGATTATATGTTTGGTCCTGCAATTTCTGACAAAGAATGTTATCCAAAATATTGATATGTGAAGAAAACATTCAAATCAAGTTTTTTAAAAGGCCGTCAACTAAATAGAGAAAAGAGGCAAACGATTTAAAGACATTTCACAAAGCAGTCTATCCAAATGGCTGATGAACTTAAAAAATGGTGTACAACCTCATTAGTTATCATAGAAATATAAATTAAAACCTCAATGGCATAATGTCTAAAATGAAATGACTAACACCAAATAATAGGATTTAGAGCATCAATAAGCATCAAAAGAAGCATAACTGTGGTGTGTAACTTTGTATAAACACTTCTTGACAATATTTACAGATCCCACGATTCAGCATTTCCACTCTGAAAGGTTATGTCTAACCATATAATGCAAACATATGTTTATCAAAATATATGTACAGTGACATTCACAGTGGCGTTATTTATAGTAAAAAAAATCGGAAATTGTAGAATAGATAATTTATGACATGTTCTTACATAGAATACTACTTTACAACAAGAAGAATCTAAAAACTTAAATTTGAGCAAAAGAGTCTTGGTGTAAAATGTTACAAACTGTAAGATCTCATTTACATAACCATCAAAAACTGATCAAGATGTTATTAAGAGTTACCATGGGAGAGGGATGGTGACTGGGAGGGCCAGGGATACTTCTGAGGAATAGATGCTTTTCCATCTGAGGTCTAGTTACATCCGTTAAATAATTTCTGTCCATTATATGCATCATGCTTCATTAAATGTTCACAAAATAAACACTAGAGATAATGCCAGCTTTAGTTATCTAAAAATTTTGCTTTGATCTTCACATTTGAGAAAAATACACATTCTGATAAAAAAAGAGCATTTTATACAAGTGGGGGGAAATTATAGACTTTTGAAAAAGTTATGATGGAATTATTGGCTATCTCTTTGGGAGAGCATAATTTTGTTGTTCTGAACCTTAAATCATCCATTAAAATAAATTACAGATGCCTTAAAAAGATAAAAAGGAAAAGTTAACCATATAAGAATGAGAAAAAATATGAACAAACATTTTTATAATTTTGAGGTGAGGGAAGAATTTCTGAGCATAAAAGAAAAACAGGATAATTAAAGTGAATATACAAATTTAACTATAATGTAAATATTTTGAATGAGTAATGAATTATCCTATATAAAATGAAAAATTGAATAATAAATAATTTATAGATTAGGCATAAGATTAACAACCTTGATATTAAAAGAGTTCTTCCAAGTCAATTAGAAAATAATCAATAAATGGATACAAGGATATTTAGAGGAGAATCTCTCAAAGGAAAAACTAAAAATATTAATACTATAATAAAGGAGAAAATGTTCACTTTGTGCAATCAAATAAATTCAGATTAATACATGTGCTTCCAATAAAAGGTGCAAAACAGAGCAGAGACTGAGAGAGAGACGGAGAGAGGGAAAAAGAAGGAGGAGGAGAAAGAAGAAAAATGAAAATAACATGTCGAGTATTGTCCTGGGTTAGGAGGAAAAAAATCTCACGTATGTTGGGTAGAATGTTTTATCCTTTCTTTTGTTTTAACCTTTTTAATGTAAAAACAAACATTTAGAAAAGCATACAAATGTCTAATTTAGTGGAATATTATAAAACAAACACCCTTGTAAGCACAATACAAGCCTAGCCATTGAACTCTGCCAGTCATTCCAGAAATTCTTTCTTTTGACCTCTTTTGACTTGTAAGAATCTTTTCATCGGCAGGACCCCCTCCCCACCACTCCCCCCCCCACACACACACACCCCGTCCCTTTCCTTTCTTTATAATTTACTAGTTAAAAATCTTGGCCTTTTAACCTGTAGGTTCCTACAGTCTGGATATTGCTGATTGCATCCTCAGTCAGGATTGCATCCTCAGTTGGTAGGACTAAAGGAAGGATAAAAACTTTGGATATCTGTCTTTTGTGATTTTAGTGACTCAGTGCCTAGACAAAGCCTCAGTCCAGTAATCCTTTGGGAGGATGCCACATGGTGATGTTCAACTTTTATAACTGCTTTTTCATTTATTAGTTAGAATTATTTTTATAAAATAACACTTTCCTTTATCTACTACTATTTGATTATCCAATGGTATAATTCATAAAGAAAAGGCAGGAAAAATGTTTGATACTTTCTTTCATTTTATTCTTTTACATAATGGATTTATTTCCAGTCATTTTCCTAGGGGGACTTATTAGCTTTTGTTTTAATATTTTTATGAACTTACTGATTTAAACACATTTGGTGGGTTTTGATAAATCAAAATTATTAGCTGTTTGGGAGCTCAAATTGTCCCATTTCTGACCAGTCAAAGGCTCTTCTAACTAGCTCTTAACATGACCATAGCAGTTATTGAGAGTTTCCTTGTTTTCTGTTATGTGAAAATTTACATTTCCTGCCTCAGACATGGAGTCAGCTCTTTCTTTAAGATGCCCTGGGTTTTTTAATGGTACTTGGTATTTCAAAATCATAATCCAGACACTAGGGTTACTCATTACTTTTGTGTTGTTAATTATTATTTCTAGTCCTCTTCTGTTGTTAGAACAAAGAAATTATACGTGCTAAAAACACAGACACACACACCCCCGTAAATTCATATCGATACTCCAAATTCAAATTCAGTATGAGAGAGTTTTTAATGTAACTTCTTTTGTATTGTGTCTGTATCTCGTGAGAATTCTGGTTCTTAAGGATACAATGGATGATAGAACATTCCATAATTACACATTTACTTTATGTCCACTTACACACACATACCCATCTCAGAATAACATTGCTCATTTACCACCAACAATACACCAAAAGGAGTTAACATTTGTTTGCATATACTCTCCCAATTCTCCCCCATTTTCATACTTGTATAATACCTACATTGCCTGAGCATGTAGCCATGACAACCTGTACTCTCTTTTTAATCCCAATTTATTCTTAGTTCTATAAGTAATTATGTTTAATGATCATCACTAGTTCTTATAAAAACTTTTAAAGTTGCTTTGTTTTCCTAAGCTCATTGTCGATTCTGCAGTAAGTGCTCACGGGAACAATATTACCAAACTTTTATATGTTTATTAATAACAGTTGTTTTGTATGTGTTTTTTAGACTTGAAAGTCACATTTGCTGGATATAAAGCACTTGCCTCAAATTTTCTCTCCTTTAGTGTATAAATATTTCTGTTTTTTTCATGTTGTTCATATGCCACTTTAGAAACATAAGATGATAATAAAATTTTCTTTCCCTTATAAATATCTTGGTTTTTTTTCCTCCCTTGGTAAGAAATGAGGTTTTTCTTTCCTTTTTCTATTTCCTTTTACTAATACCACCAGCTATATTCTAGTAAAATTTCTGGGTACATTACTAGAAATTTTACTAGAAATTTTACTAGAATATAGCTGGTGGTATTCATCCCAGGTTGGTATTATCAACATGGGGTGGTCTCTTTAATATATATTGTAGTTTCAAATTTTTTAGTTTCAGGAAATTTTTTGTGAATTACAAGTTTTAGTATTTGTTTTATTCCCTTGATTTGGTCTTATTCTTCAAGCATTCCTATTATTCATAAGATAGATATAGTATTTGTAACTTTCTCTCAAAATTTTTGTTTTTTCTTTATGCTTATTAAAAATTTCATCCTTTTCACCTTCTTTTAAGGCATTGTCTGTTGTGTTTATTCACTTCTGTGTTCTTTCTAATTCAGTCTCCATTCAAGGATTTTCATTTATTTATAATTATTTTCTGACTTCCATCATCTCACTTGAGGTTTTAAAATTATGGTATATGTTGTTCTGTCACGTCTTGTAATGCTTTCTTAATGTCTTTTAGCTCACTTTTAAGGTGTGAATTTTGATGTTTTCTGTGACATGTCTTTTTAGTGTTCTTTCATTTTACATAGGAATGTTATTATTATTCTCCTCTTTCTGTTGTTAACTTGGTGTGGAATTTGACCTCAGTACTTTTCTATTGCTCATCTTTTGTAAAATGAATTATCCTTAACTTGTGGAAGGAGGCGTAGTTCAGAAGAGCTTTTCTCATTTCTCGGAGCTCCTCTTCTGTTCTTTTCATGAAGATGTTACCGACCGTCTTGGGTCAGACGGACCCCCAACTAGGTCCTTCCCTTGCCCCGTGCGCCTCGCGCCAGTTGAAGGAGACCAGGTTCGGGAAAGCAGAGGAAAAAGTTTATGCCTTGATCAAGAAATTGGGAAAGGAGAGATCATGCTTTAAAGACCTCCCCAGAGTAGAGAAGAGGGAAACTTTTAAGGGGTAAGAGGTGGCTACGCCATCAGAATTCAGGGAAAGGGATAGCAATTTCCTGAAACAGCCAGAGAATGTGCAGTCCTTTGGGCTCCCTTGCACGCGGCACTAATTGTGCCTAGCAAAGTACAAATCTCCGCTTTGGGCGGAGATCGTAACATGGTAATGAGTCAAAGGTAACTTTCGGAAGCTCCGTGTCTCATTTGCGCAGGCGCTGCCCTTGCGTCTCATCTGCGCAGGCGCTGGCTAGAACCGGTTCAGGGCAGGTGAGTGTTGCCCTCTCAGGCCGGTATTGCTCCGCAGGTTCTGTGGTTTTGTTTCTGTGGCGTCTGCGTTAGTTTCTGTAAATCCAACATGCTGTGGGCATGGACTAACGAGTGTGGTGCGGAAAAACGAAAGAAAGTAGGTCTGCCTCAGTACTGGTGTGGGTCTCTTCTTGGGAACAAAGACTTCAAAATCATGGTGGACTGCTTTATGGCATTTCCAGACTCTTACTTTGCCCATTTTTACCTGCACCTTCTCTTTCCTTTTCAGTACTATCTCTGGCCTGACGGGTTTTAATGCCACAACTAACCGCGTCTTCTCAGTGTGGATCCCTAAAGTGCCCTCCAAGGAAGGAGCCCCAGGAAGTCAGTCCCTGGGACCGTCTGGGAACAGACTGGAAACAACCATCCAGCCTCTCCCGTCTCCATTCTCCTTGTGCTCAGCTTAAATTAGAAGCGTCGGTACCAGCCCCAGGTTTCAGATGCTGTTCTCCAATTGGTCGGCCATGTGATCCGGTAAGAATTTATGGGCTATGTTGAGAATCTATTATCCTCGCGTCTGTCAGTTCCTTCACGGCCCCCTTTTGTTCACTTCACATGGACACTGATGCCATGTACGCCTTGTAGCGATTGGCAGTTTGTCTTCATCTGCTTATAGTTTGAGAGTTTTGGTTATAAGGTGTAACGTAGTTTTATTGTAAATGCTGTTCCCATGTCTTCGGTTTTTGCTATCTATTTACTGTTTGCTTTAATAAGTGTATTTGGGGATATTCAGGATCTATGCCACCACTTCATCTTCCCAGGATACTCATGGGTGGAATTTTAAATTAATTAATCAATTAATATTTTTACAAATTAAAGTAATTCAATAGATAATGCTTCCCAGCTTGGCCACATGCACAAAAGCCTCAGATACCTATTAGTAACCAAGGAATTTCACTTCTCAGAATTCATTCAAAGAACATAATTATGTAAGACTACAGTGAGATCTGAGCAAGAATTTCCACTGGAGTGGGTTTATAATTGCAAAAACTAAGCACAATGTACATTTACAATAATAGTTGAACGGTTCAAAAATAAATGAATAAAATGCTGTCATTAAGAATCTGATACAGAAATATGTTCAGAAATAAAGGTAAGTGAGAAATAAAATCAAAAATAGGCTCTGCAGTACAATGTTAATGTGATTGTTACTGTGAATGTCACTGTAAATGTTACAGTGATTGGTTAGTATGATGAACTTTAATAATTTATTTACACTATTAGCTTATATTTTTTAAAATGTGAATTGAGGATACTGATCATTCAATAATCTGACCTGCATTTGGTTGTTAAACAGTAATCTAGAAGGAATAGTTGCCAAGATACATTAACATTAAAGTTGTAAATAAATTTCAGAAAGCCTTCTGGCATATATTACAAAAAGGATTTTCCTTCTCTAGTGACCTCTGCAACTTGGTTTATTTTGCAATTACTATAGAGTTACAGGTTTGCAATTTCTGATTTTGATTTGGGGTATGGAATTTGCCATTACTCAGCAAAGTCTGTGACTTTCCATTAGATTTTTGGAGGTGGAAATACTGAAGGAAATAAGATCCTCTAGTCCATAGGTAAACTGAAAGGAAATAAGAAAACAAAGTCTCTAATTTTTTTCTGTCATGTTTCAGTGGTTTTTAATGAACTGTTTAATTTTATTGAGTAGCAAAGACAAGCCAGATGTTTAATGGTCCAATAAAGTAATTAATTGGTACTTCTCATTTAACAATGTTTTGCCTATCAGCCTCCCTGGCACAATTTCAAATACATTGGATAGTTTAATTGCACTGACCATGTCCAGTTAACTCTTTATCAACAACTAATGACATGAAATATTTTTATTTATCACTTTTCTTTTACTCTGTGTAATTATATATGATCATAGGGAGTTGGAAATTGAAACTTTATCTATTTCCCCCTTCCTATAACTGTTATTAATATTTGATTAATCATTATATCTTGTTCATTCTGCCACAGATTCTTTGCTCTTTTATCTATCTCCTTTGCCATTGTTGTAGCTCAGATACAATAATAATAAGATCTTTTGGGATCTTAAACTTGTTTTTCCTTGTTTTAATACATTTTCATGAGAATGTTCTTAATAATCCAGATCTTATATCACTCTAGATTCAAAATGTTTGATGGATCACCATGCATCATAACAGGGGTTGCACACTAAAAATGCCTTTGTGGGCCAGGCGGGTCAGTAGGTAACATGAACAAAAGGAGTGTCTAGACAATAGGTCCTAGAGTGCTGGGTGGCCACTTAATTTTTTTTTTTTTTTTGCGGTATGCGGGCCTCTCACTGTTGTGGCCTCTCCCGTTGCGGAGCACAGGCTCCGGACGCGCAGGCTCAGCGGCCATGGCTCACGGGCCCAGCCGCTCCGCGGCATGTGGGATCTTCCCGGACCGGGCCACGAACCTGTGTCCCCTGCATCGGCAGACAGACTCTCAACCTGGCCAGTTAATTTAAAACATCCTTCTGAACCAACGGAATGTATCTGCAGGTCAAAAAGCTACAAGTTTTTGCCCTCTGGGAAAATTGAAGTCCAAATCCAGATGCAGGCATACAAAGCACCTCATAACCTGTCCCATACTCATCTTCCCAATTGTCACTATGCTCAAGTATTGACAGTCACTGTTTCCAAATAGGCACCAACCCTCGTGCCTCCATGCCCCTGCCCCCAGTACAAACATACACTTTAGGATCACACCTGGTCATTTTTCAGTATTCAAATCAATTTTTATTTTCTTTTCTGAAGAATTCCCTGGCATCTTAGTATCCTCTGCAGCTGATTAATTATACTTTGAACTGTCTCCTATTGTCCCCTGTTGATAACTCAGTTTGAATATATTATCATTGCATTGTGATTATTTACTGATGTGAGCTT
Organism: Hyperoodon ampullatus; assembly: GCF_949752795.1. Taxonomy (NCBI): domain Eukaryota; kingdom Metazoa; phylum Chordata; class Mammalia; order Artiodactyla; family Ziphiidae; genus Hyperoodon; species Hyperoodon ampullatus. Next base: position 69,237,912 of record NC_136914.1, on the reverse strand, counting down.
CTTAAGTTATGCTCCAAGCTTTTTGGGGTAAGGACTGTGGGCTCTTCCCCTGTTAATGCTCTATCCCTGTATCTAGTACATGCTTAATGAATACATCTGACTAAATTTATTCAGGCTTTTAATTTGTTTATAAGACAATCAGTAACATTGATATTTTGTTTATTTTGTGTGTGTGTGTATTCTAAAACCTGGACTCCAGTGTGCCTTTCAGAAAACTCACAGTGGTCCCCTATCTAATGTATGATTCTTAAGTTTGCTTGTAGCATTTGACTATTGAAAATCATCTCCAGACAGTAGGTTCTTTTAGTAATAGAAGGACTGGTTATGTGGATTGTAAACAGGTCAAAATAAAAACTTCTGGTTTAGTGGGAACATTTTATAAACTGTACCACAGTCGGTGGAAATCTTGGTCCCATCCATTTACTATAATATTTTGGAAAGATGATTTTCTTTTTTCTTTTTCTTTTTCAGTCTATTCAAAGGAATTGACCATACACACTTTATCAAGTTGCTGTCAACATATAATTAGGTACTTGATACAAAGTGTTAGCACAGTGCCTGGCACATTGCAAGTATTGACCTTCTTCACAAACCAAGAAAATGGCTTCCTCTTCCCTCCATCCCTCTGCTTGGGCAGCTGAATAGTAGCTCCTCTAACAATATTACACCGCAGTCATATCCTAATGAACACTTGCCTAGACATCATCTTTACTGCATAATATCCTTGGGATCTAAGCCAGGTGTGGATATTTTTAAAAGTTTTAGAGAATGTCCAACTCTTCCTTCACCTCCAAACCATCCGTCAGTTAGACCTAGTTTCAATTCAAGCGCTCTGCTCCACTTGAAATTCGAAATGTGTTCTTAATCATCTCAGGAATAAGACTCCAAGTCAGGACACCAAAATAGTCTTGGAGTGTTTTTCACAGAAAAAGTCAGCATTTCTGCTGCACGGGAGAAAACAGGTGTGCCTCTATCGCACCCTGAGCTGTCGTTACTTGTCACATGAGATGGGCACATTGGGTTTAGGACATAAAGCAAGATGATGTGTTGACTTTTTGGACATCTTGAGTTTGAGTTGTTCACTGAACATCTTCAAATGGAGGAGTAGTCAGGGCAAGACTTTTCACTAACACCCATTGGAAAATAATATGAGGGAGAGAAATAGAGGATAGGTACTTATATAGAGGTGACATTTCTCATTGACCCAAACAGAGTTCCTCAGTCTTCACTGGTCTGAATTTTTCTGCTTTGGAGATTCATGAGGAGCATTTGGATAATAAATATCCGTTTTACAAAACAAAACAAAAAACAGCTGCCAGCTGGTTTTATGCTGAGGGAGGCAACCAGGTGCTGAGCACAGGTAACCAGAGCCCCAAATTCCAAGAGTTTCATGGATTCCAGTATTTCACTGTCTTGAGATTAGAGTATCTGACCACGCTATGTGTTTAAGCACACCTGAAATCCATCACTACATACAGAAAAGTATATCATGCATCTAAGAGCACCTTACGTATCATGAATATTTTTGCCACTAATTTTTGTTCCCATTTCCAAGCTAGAAATTCTTCAGCAGTATGCATCTGTATTCGTGAATAACAAAAAGAAAGCCAGCACATTCCTGTGACTCTCGTTCGGAATCTGGCCTCAGTTCCCATCCTCCTCTTACCATGCAGTGCCTAGCACTCTTGGTGTGACTTTTCAGTCCTGTTTTTGACTCCTGTGTCCAGTATATGATATTTCAATCCACTCTGACCCCAATTTAATACATCCAAAAAATGAAACTCTGTTGTCAAATACGAATATGAGATAGACAAATGTATTTGTTGTCAAGTATATATCTTCATTTCAATTTATTGACTTGCTAAGAGCAACTACCATGAGGAACAATTCAAATCTCCTAAGCATTCACATAAACAATCTTAGAAAATTTCTATTCTAATGCATTTCCTTTGTGGTAGCTTAATAGACTTCTGTCATTTTCCTGTACAACTCTGGGAGGACTCGTCAGCTTTGTAGAAGAATAAACCTTTACTCAATTGTGGTTTATCTGTCATTCTTAATCACTTACCTTCTCTGACTGTTGCTTCTGGTTAGAATTAAGCTGTCACTTCACCACTTGATATTTGTATTATCCATATTTTTGAATTTAATATATTTTTTCTGGAATCAAAATCAGCCACGTAAGCATTAAACTTCTCTGCTTGGGGAAACTCTGATCTTAGTATAAGGAACTCTTTTCTTTCCAGCATTTGGAGACCACACATTGAGAGCCATTGGTAAGGTCTGTGTCAGTGCCCTTTGCAAATCAAATCAAATGTAATTTTTAGTCAAATTAGAGAATTAATTAGGCAGATGAGATTGCAATTTTTCCTTAGTATTCTGTCGAGAGCATGAGTGGACGGACGGCTGCCATTTGTCTTGCAATCTGTCTCTTAACCGTATAGTACCCCAGATTTCTAATCAACCTTCAATTCACTTATTCAATTTTGGAACTGATAATGGTTCTCAAAGATAGCCAGTCCCTCATTTTAGAATGAAGATGCTGAGAACTGATATTACTCAAAAGGCGAGTTGTAAAGCTGGCAACAGAAATCACATCTCCTGAACCCTCAGTTCAGGTTTAGGTTCTGGGAAGTTACTAATAAGTTAGAAAACCATCAGATCGTTCTAATGCAGAGCACATTAAGCAATATAACACAAAGATTTAGAGCTGCGATTAAAAGCAAAATGTAACATTGTTTTATTTGCTTAAGCTGTTATACAAAAGGAAAAATGAATACGTTTTTATGTTTATATATGTACATCTGTTTGTGCATATGTGCCCAGATATTATCTAAAGAATGAGATGACTTCTAAGAGTGGTTTGAGGATTTCCACTATTAAAATTTAATGAGGAACATTTTCAAATACAGATACCCAGAAATTTTTCTAGAGATTTTGATTTAGTAATATAGGGTAGAGCCCAATAATATTCATTTCCCCAAACCCCTGTCTGAATTCTGGTGCAGTTAATCATGGATCATACTTTTTTAAAAAAATTTGTTTATTTTATTTGTTTTAATTTGGCTGTGTTGGGTCTTCATTGCTGTGCACAGGCTTTCTCTAGTTGCAGTGAGCAGGGGCTACTTTTCATTGCAGTGTGCAGGCTTCTCGTTGCGGTGGCTTCTCTTGTTGCAGAGCACAGGCTCTAGGTGCGCAGGCTTCTGTAGTTGTGGCTCGCAGGCTCTAGAGTACAGGCTCAGTAGTTGTGGCGCACGGGCTTAGTTGCTCCACGGCATGTGGGATCTTCCCAGACCAGGGCTCGAACCCGTGTCCCCTGCGTTGGCAGGTGGATTCTTAACCACTGTGTCACCAGGGAAACGCTTGGATCATTCTTTTAATTACACTGATTTATAAGGTTGCTTCTCATTCTTATTGTGGACCAGTCTATGACTGTAAGTAATAGATTCACATTGCCAGCCAATAAGCCTTATCCTTAGATACCATTGGCCGTTGGCCATCCACAGGAAAAAAAACCAAAAACACTGATGTGTATTTAGACCCTTAAGAATTCAGTAATGCTGCATTTGAGATTCAACTTGAACAGATCCAGGAAGTCAGATTATCAGCTGAATCAGAAGGCGTCTTTGGGATCGTACCCTGATTTAATCCTGTCTCTGGGGCTTTAAACTTGAGGGGAGGGAAGGATGGAGGGGGACTTGGACTTCAGAAACTTGATAACACATTTGCTCTTTTTTAAAAAAAATCTATTTATTTATTTATTTATTGGCTGTGTTGGGTCTTCGTTGCTGTGCGTGGGCTTTCTCTACTTGGGGTGAGCGGGGGCTGCTCTTCGTTTCCGTCGGGGACTTCTCATTGTCGTGGCTTCTCTTGTTGCAGAGCACAGGCTTTAGGCACACAGGCTTCACTAGTTGTCGCACGTGGGCTCAGTAGTTGTGGCTTGCGGGCTCTAGAGCACAGGCTCAGTAGTTGTGGCGCATGGGCTTAGTTGCTCCATGGCATGTGGGATCTTCCCGGACCAGGGCTCAAAGCCGTGTCCCCTGCGTTGGCAGGCAGATTCCTAACCACTGCACCACCAGGGAAGCCTTGCTCTTTTTTTATAGTTAAAAAATGTACAAGCTTTCAGGTTTTACAGAAACCCTCCAAATTTTAGTTCTGGCCTTAACTTATTTTATTTAGTTTGGGTAGGGATTAGAGGAGGGGGTTGTATAAGGAGCTAAACCTGAGTCTGGTCTGTGTTTAAGGATTGGTGAGAATGAAAACTTAGAGTCATTCCAAGGTTGATTTTACTTCTGTTTATTCTCAAAATAGTTAGGAACTAGGATAATGGGTGTTAAAAGGTATAAGACAGGAAATGTGGCTCCCCATTGACTCCCCCACAAAGTTAGTATTCTTGTGGAGTTTGCCCAAACTTTGATGGTCTTAGTATTTTACAGAGAGGATACCCTTTGGGTACAGGGAGCTTAGATTGAGGGTGTGCAGTATTTTAAACTGCTGCAATATCTGTATCCACAAACTATTTATACAATACTAAAAAAATAAATAATTCTATTACTAAGCAAGCCCTGTCCTTCAAATATAAGATCAAGGTTCCAGTCTTTGAAATGGAAGCTGGACCAACACTGGGACAATCTCTTTTTTTCAGCACTTGTGCTGTAAGATCTGGGAGTTTTCACTGTATATTAGGAGTCTTGAATTGTGGAACACTCCTCCACCCCATTATAACACACAATTTTTCTTGTATAGGTATTAATTCTTCCTGCTACCACAGATGATTTGTTTCTGAAACCTTACAGTGGGTGTGCCATGTCTGTGTTTGTGGAGGGAAAAGAAACACAGTGTGGATGTTATAGAAGTACTGAAGGAGGGGACTCCGGTGGGGCACAGGCTGCCAGGGCACTGAGCTAAAAGCAACCAGGAAGAGAAAAATGAATGAATATACATAAAAAATGAATAAAAATGAATGCTAATTACATAAGACAGGTTCATCAAGCCTGTTCCATCCGTAGGAAACAAAAGGCACAAGGATTAAGGCTTTTAAAGACATTACAGGTCCAAATACAAGATTTGTGTGGAGGTGAAAAGACTAGGTGAGTTCTAATGTGTCTACAAGTAATGCTTCTAAATGAGCTGTACATGGTTATAACTTAGAAGTGAAATATGTAACCTTGCTTTCTGAGTAGAGTTACTACTGTTATCAGTGGCATTGGCAGTGTTTTGAAGTCTAAGGAAGAAGTGTATGCTCTTATAGATGCTTGCTCAGCCATGCCGTAGAGTTATAGATGGGAGACAAGAAAACACAGGAGAGTCTGGAGTTTCAACCTGATGGGTTCATGTGGAACCTCTGGTGAGGCCATAGGACTAGCTTGCCATTATGGCTAAATGACATGAAGGAAGAAAAAAAAAAGCAAACCTTTAATTCCCAGACTCTGGGTTATTTGAGGTTTATTATATTAACACATTCTCTGTTAGAGATTTCAACCATCGTGTACTGGTCCCCCATTCTAAAAGTGGAGAGCATTATTTGTCATCCATATGAATTTATCTTGAAAACTCAACAGATCGCTGCCTCTTTTCTTTGCAAGTATCAAAGCATGAGGTGACACACACTGTGGGAAAAAACAGTTGAGGGGTTCCAGACTTTAGACATAAGTACTTAAATCTTAAAGTACAAGAAGATTCCCTGAGATGCTATTCGTGCTGTTGACTGCTGTTTTATTCCCAATAATGGTTGAACTTTGTATATTTTGCATATATTTGTCATATTTGTGTATTTGTCATTGTAGAGGTGGAATAATGTTCCCTTCCTCCCTTGTAGACTCTTTGGCTAGTCTAATAATTCAATTGATATAAGACAAATTAACAGGAGAAAAACAAACAAAATTAGAAACATGCAGAAGCCCCATAAAGATATGAAGACTCAAAGGGCAGCCAGGTAATTGAAGCTTATGTTACATCCTGAGCTGAGGAAAGGAGTATAGGGGCTTGGGGATACAAAAGGAGGAAGGCCATTCACAGGAAGGGAGAGAAGATGTTTGGCAAACAAAGGTTACGCTGTTATGCAGATGAATTTATTAGTTAAAAAGGAATCTCTGGTATAGCTGTCTTACTGTTAGGGGCCCCCCTTCCTGTGTCAATTTAGGCAGTTGAGAGGGAGGTAAAGAGCTTTTCCTGAATCTGCTGGGTTTTGATTGCCTTTAGCTCAAATAATCCTCATGCCAAAGTGGCATATTTTAGGGTGACGATTTTTGCTCCCCTGCATCATGTATGTGGCATGTGTGACTTTGTTTATAGTGTCTATACAGAAGTGTAACATATTTAGGTTAGATTTCACTTGATTTACATACTGATCTTGGCCATTATAAATTCTCCCTTTGTTTGTTTTGAGCATTTGGTTTAGTTATTAAAGAGCAGAAAATGCTGATGCAGCTACTTTCCAGCCCCTGACTTAATCTTAATTTGAGCAATTGACTTGATTTTTTTAAGCCTCCGGTTTTCAAACTATAAAATTGTGATAACAGTTGTATCCACTTCATAGATTATTGTGAAAATTAGGTGAGATAGTTTACATAAAGCACCTAGCACATATTAAATGCTCATCAAATGGAAGATATTATTAAATATTATTTGAATTATCCATCACCCTGGACTATCTAGATTACATCTCCATATTATCAAAATAAAAAAAAATAATAATGACAACAAATGCATATATTGTTTATTATGTTCTAGACACTGTTATAAGAATCCTGTTTTGGGCTTCCCTGGTGGCGCAGTGGTTGGGAGTCTGCCTGCTGATGCGGGGGACATGGGTTCGTGCCCCAGTATGGGAGGATCCCACATGCCGCGGAGCAGCTGGGCCCGTGAGCCATGGCCACTGAGCCTGCGCGTCCGGAGCCTGTGCTCCGCAACGGGAGAGGCCACAACAGTGAGAGGCCCGCGTACAGCAAAAAAAACAAACAAACCAAAAAAAAACAAATCCTGTTTACATATTAACTCATTTAATCATCATAACAGTCCTCTGAGGTAGGAGTCTTACTGCTGGCATTTACAGATGACAGTGGAATCAGGAACTCCAAGCCATGGCATCTTTCTTTGAGAGCTTTTCTCCAGGCTTCTGCTTTGGCACTGTTGATTAAATGGTACTCTTTGTGGTCTTCAGTTATTTTCAGTTTTTTTTTTTTTTTTTTTTTTTTTTTTTGTGGTACGCGGGCCTCTCACTGTTCTGGCCTCTCCCGTTGCGGAGCACAGGCTCCGGACACGCAGGCTCAGCGGCCATGGCTCACGGGCCCAGCCGCTCCGCGGCATGTGGGATCTTCCCAGACCGGGGCACAAACCGGTGTCCCCTGCATCGGCAGGCGGACTCTCAACCACTGCGCCACCAGGGAAGCCCTATTTTCAGATTTTGAAGTTGAGACAAAGACACATGACAGGAAATTTTTTTCTTACAATAATAAAAAAATTTTAGATTAAAATAATTTTAAAATATTTTTTTAATTTTAAGATAAACGTATTATTTGATTTTTCTTTTCCAAAGTTAGTAAGAATAGGGTTTAGAAACCAAATACCAATTTTCCTATTTGGGCCTTAGTCTTGATATATTTTGGAAGCCAGATTCAGTGCACTGATTAAATCAATCTTGGTTTTGCTGCAGCAGCAAAGTGATGTCAAAACACACCTGCTTGACCTCAGTTCTACTGAAGCTCTTCTGTTATACTCTGAAGACAAGGCTCGGGCTTACAGTAATTCACCTCCACTTGATTCCCTCTTGGGACAAGCCAGCTCCCTGAGCTCTTCTTTTGCTGGGCTCCAGGGAGGTACAGTCATTGATACCTTCCGTTCATTGGGAGGGTGTAGTTTGGAGTGAATATAGGTTATTATTTGAGCTGCTCCCTGGATTGGATTGCAAGTTTTTATTCATACCTTTTTAAAAAATAGTTTGCTGGAATCATGTGACTTAGATATTCTGCTTCTAATGATAGATTTCATGTCTTCAAAAATCTCCAGAGTGGTTACAGTGGAACTTGGAAAAACTTCAGGTTTTGCAGCAGAATCTTTAGGAGTACATAGTTTTAATGTTTAATTGTGTGACACAAATGCAGTTTTTAAAGTAAGCCATATTTATCTCACCATATGGTGTGTGATGCCTTCGGTCTCCTCCAGCTAGTTACTAACTGCCTATAAAAGGCCATGAAGCAAGACGTTTATGCCTGGGTGTCATCCGTATTTGATTGGGTTTTCATTTCATTTTAAAATGTCACCTGAGGACTTCCCTGGTGGTCCAGTGGGTAAGACTCCATGCTCCCAGTGCAGGGGGCCTGGGTTCGATACCTGGTTGGGGAACTAGATCCCACATGTATACTGCAACTAAGAGTCCACATGCCACAACTAAGACCCAGTGCAACTAAAATAAATAAAATGCCATCTGAATCTCCTTAATTCCCCTTCATTAAAATGTGTCTATTTAAAATGAAGGGCAGGAATAGTCTTTATTGTTGAGTGTTGATTGGGGTCTTATTCACTCACTGTTCATTTCAAGGAATAAATTACCAACAGATTAGGTCAAATAAGAAGAGACCCCACCTAAGTGACATAAAAGACAGCAAAGCAATGAGTTTGATTAATACCCACTGGGTCAGAGGCTGATCAACACACCAGGAGAGAGGAGCCAGGGATGGTTCTACACAGCACAAATGGACTAGGTGTGAAGTAGATACAAGGTGTTCCCTTCTTTGGAACTATACCTCCAATGAGTACACCTCTTCCAAAAAAATTGCCTTGATTCCTTCACTCCCACTTTTTTTTTTTTTGTAACCTTAGGTTGAAAATAATTCCTTCAGCAAATATCCAGAGCCCAAAGAAAATAGTCATAATAAAAATAACCATTTGTGTGCTTACTATGCACAGATCAATTATCTTATTCAACCAAATTTAAAATTTTATTTTTAAAAAAATTACTGCAAGTCTCATACCATGTGTCTGGCGTATAGCTAACACTTAATAAATGATTGTTGAAAGAAAAAATAAAGAAATAGTGAGCCGCCATTCCATGGGGCCTTACTATTTCCAATTTAATCTGATTTCTGTTTCTAACACACAAGTTGGATTTCTCCATTTATTTCTCCCCACATTTTGTCCTCTTCCATGATATTCTGTATTTATCATCTCTTTTCAGTTCCTGTGTCTCATTCCTAAAATGTGTAGAGCTTCGAGGCTAAATGGTGACTTCTACAGAGAGTACCCAAATCCCTGTCTCCCTATTCCAATTAAAATTACCAAACTCAGGAATGTAGCTGACCAGAATCTGGACAGTCCGCCCTCTACAACGTAGTTTGCTTATCTCATGAGTGTCTTCTTTGAGCTACCAGTATGAGAAGAAGATCTAGGTCTAGAGGAGCCAGAGTTGGAGGACAGGAGGTCAAGATGTCTGAACACAGGGCGCATTACCCATGTATGTCTAACTGAAGCTCTAGCAGAGCTTCCAAGCACAGGAGAGAGGCAGGGGGCAAACCTTCCTGGGAAGAAGAAAATTCAAGAGTAATTTTGGTGTTAGATTTAAGTTTGATCACTTGTAAAATTGCTAAGTGCTGAGGTCCTCAGGAAAACATTTTTAGGTTATGCTTCTTAGGTAATAAAATGAGGAGGAGATGTCCCAGAGTTGTAAAGGGGCTCAAAGTGATATGATCCCTATGATCATCAACAATAGAAGGGTGGGAAAGATGCCAGCACAAGAGAGAGTGAGGCTAGGGATCTTCAATTACACTTGGTAAATTAAAAAAGATCATCATTTGCAACAGAAAAGGAAGCTCCCTTTAATTTCAGAGTAAAAGTCACGAGGTTAACATAATAGATTGTGTTGTGCCTAGTCTCGTATCAGCTAACATGTCTTCTCAAGAATACACCCAAAATGTACAAAACCTAGCATTGCAAAATGCAGAATTTTTATAGCCTACACATCACTGCCTGGAAGAAATAGAAATTAATAACAAACCATAACATCAAAATCACACAACTTGGACATTTGTAAAGAACAGCATACAATATCTTAAATAAATGTTTGGCCAAAGGATAAATCAGACCCTAAAATATAAAAAACTACAAGATACAAAAATAAGAACCATGTGCATAACAAATGCCTGCATTCTCACAGAAGCTTTTATTGGGCACAGATTCACAGCCTTGGGTATTTTACTGGCAAGCAAAAATAATGAAAATAAATTAACTAAGTATTCAGTGTAAATAGTTGGTAGAAGAATAAGAGAACACAAAGAAACAGAACAGGCACATTGATAAATACAGAGAAAAAATTAAAGAATTTGTAAAGAGAAAATGGTAAAAATTAAATTAAAATATCCAGACTTATGAAGGCAGATAAGAACATATCTAATTTTGAACTCACTTCATCAAGAAAAAAGATGGAAAGAAATCAACAACTTTATAATATATGAAAATCTAACAATGTATATGAAAGGTAAAAAGATAATTCTATATATAAATTTATATTAATAAAAAAGAAATGAATTATTTTTTAGAAAAGTAGCACTTTAGGAAAAATAATAGTCATAACTCAAGAAGGAATTGAGGAGCAGGTAAGACTAATAACCACAGAAGCTCTGTCTTATCTGTTTAACTGCCCACTTAGTGTCTCAAAGACATCTCAAACCAAACTTGGCCAAACTGAAGGACTGAGTTTTCTCCCAGCCAGTCTGGTCCACCCACAGGTTTCCCCTACTTGGGAAATTACACATCTCCCATTTTCTCAGGCTAAAAACCTTGAACTCATCATTACCACTTTTTCCCCTCATATTAAGCAAATCCTGTTGTCCTTGCCTTTGACTGCATCCAGAATCCAAACTCTATCCACCGTCTCTGTCCTACAGCCCTGGCAGTCTCTCATCTAGATTACTGTAATGAACTCCTTACTGTAATGAACTCCTTCCTGGTCTTCGAGCCTTGACTCTTGATTTAATAAAAACTTGAATCAGGTTACTGCTTACAAACCTTCTATGCTCCCCATTTTGCTCAGGGTAAAGGTCAAAATGTTTATCATCCCCTCTGGGCCCTGATCTGCCTCCCAGTTCCCTCTCTGACTCCCCTCTCCTCCCACTCCCCCCGTCACGCACACACCCATGCTTCCCACTAGCTGCCCCACTGCCTGTGGGCATTGATATGGGTAAAACATTTTGCAGGCTAATTTGAAAATATGTATCAAAACCTTTAAAAATGCACATACCCTTTAGTCCAGCAATTTTTTTTCTGAATTGATGACATAACCACAAGTGTGCACAAATTTGCAAGAACAGTCATTATAATGCAATTTTAATATTAAAAATAGAAAACATCTTAAATATCTGGTAAAAGTAATGAGTGAATACTTTAATAAATTATAGTATATGCATTGAGAGGCACAATTAAAACTTCTTATTTTATAATATGGGAAATTTTTACTATATATTTTTGTGACTATGTTAAGATACAATATATACACTATAACCTTAATTTTAAAGACATTTGTATTATATATATATATTATATATATATATATAATATCATCTGACAAATACTGCATAGATTTTCACCAACGTGAGTATTAAAGATATATGGCTCTTAATAATTGGATTAAGCATGAATTTAAACATTTTTTATTCTTTTCAATATTTCTTCCACATTTAAAGAAAATTACTGATTTTTAATCAGAAGATTATAATAAGATTAAAAAGAATTGAGGAGACTTTACATGAGAAGCTCTTTCGAAGTCCGCTGATATGTTCCTACCATTATTGACAATGGTAACCATTTATTGAGAGCTTATTATTTGTGACAACCACTCACATAGAAGCTTCAGAGTTTTTTAAAGTGAACAAAATTCTATTGTTTTGTTTCTTTAGCAGTTGAGAATACTGAGGAAAAAGATAGCCCAGTGCATTATACTGATTTTTACCCCGGTACACAGCAGTTCTGACTTCACATGCTTGTGTGTCTATGTGTATGTATATCTTGACTTCACAAATAAATTGTGAACACTTTCAAAGGAGAATCGGTGTCATACGAGAACATCAAACAGCAAGCATTTTCAAGCATTTTTTGATATCAAAGATCTCTTATTTTATAAGATGGTATCTTTTCCCCCTTCCTATCAGTCTTCTTTCATCTGTATGTATAAGTCATAATAGCTATTTTGAAATCCACAATCCTGATTGTCTAGTACCTTCCTACTCAGTATGATGTCGGGATACCAGCAGCACTGGCCTCACTTGGGAGCTTGTTGAAATTCAGCATCTTCCTCCCTCTTCCTAGACCTGTGGAGTCTGAATCTGCATTTGGATAAGGACCCAGTGATCTAGAGGCACATTCATGTTTGAGAAGCTCTGGTTTAAAAACTTTCTTAAAACATCAAGTGAAGAAAAACCTTTCCTTTTCTCTTGGTTTTTCCTTTAAACTGATTCTGACTCATTGTCCTTGAGAGCACGAGAATTATTTTATTTTGTGATGCAGACAATCGCATTTAGATCTCTTCTGTGCAGTTTTGCTCTATGGTGTCTCCTACAGAGCATCTGGCTTAAAGTAATCTGAGGTGTAACAAATGAACTGTGCTTCTCAGTGCTAGGGAGACATGATTGATATTTTCGGTTTGCTGCTTTTCACATCTGTGAGTTCATCTTGATTTTTGGCTCCTTTTTCAGCTCCCACTGCTTGTGTGGGCTTTGGTAGCTGGGAGGCGCACAGAGAGAGGGCCTCTGCTCCCTGCACTCTGGAGGTGGCGCGATGATACCAGCGCCTACACGACAGTGGTTGGCAGAGAAGCGAGGGATGCCTTAGAGGCTGCCAGATCATCCTTCCTCTTACATTATACCTGCCAGACTTGGAACAACTTCTTGTCTGATTAAAGGACCAGGTTCTCACAATGGAGGGATTCCCAATGCCACCTTCCTGCATTTTATCTGGACCTTGGACTGTAAGTGCCCAACCCCTCAGAAAAATTACCTGCTACAAAACAATTCACATAGTAACATTACATAGTAACTTAAATTTTACAATGTGGTTCAGATGCTGATCTCATTTACACAGTCATATGAGGTAGGTATTATTGTTCTGTTTGCTAGATAGACCAGTTATGTCTCAGACAGTTTAGGTACTGCACTAGGTGTCACTTCAGTGAAGGATGGAATCCCATGTCCCATATCTAGATCTCTGTCTGAGGCCCTGGCCCCAGGACTGGGAAGTTAAAGATAGCAAAAGTTGGTCATGCACCTAAGGAATATCAGGCTCTGCTGCTTTTTGTTCACATCAGATCCCTCTCCATATCTATGCCCTCCTTTTCTCCTTTGTATAAAACTACACAGTCCTTAGGACCTATCCTAGCATCAAGCAGCTCATCTTCAGTCATGTATGGTTCCTTTAATCAGCTGTTGTCCCTTAAGCTGGAGTTCCATCACCCTATAAAAGAGACATCCCTCTCTAAGAATGGAAGCATCTCCTCTGTCCCACTCCTCAAACCTTATTGTGTCCCCGTTTCACTAACTCAGTAATGGCAAAACTCACCCATGCTACCCTTCAATCCCTGTCTTCTCCTTCAGATTTGCTGTATTTTGTTGTGGTTTCATATCTTCAATTCAGCAATTCTTTCTTGGGTTTCCTAATATGCTAGGCCATACAACATGGTCTGATACCTTATATTTATCCAGAAGCCACTGCCCCAGGGGCAGTGGTTGCTACCAACTTGCCCCCTCACATCTTATAGGAAGCACTCAGATGGCTCCACCTCACACATCTGCAGCTCAATCAAAATCACATTTGTGCATCTATTTTCAAGTCCTGGGTTTGTCTTTCTGTCTGATATCTTGTCTTGGTAGTATGTTTATTACCAAGAGTAGCATCTGGCCTCTGATTTCCCTATTGCTTCATCTTCTCTCTGCTCAGAGCTTGAAATCCAGGTTTGTGTCTTGGATCCCAACACTGGCTAATAGTGATGGCTGCCTACTGGTGAAGCATCCTCCTCTGTGTACCTGCCTTGTGCTACACTCTCCCTCTGGGACACCTCAATCACTTTGTCTGGGTCCCTGATACCAAGGCATACCTGTATTATGATTTATGGGTGATGAGCATTTTGGATATTGTGTTCACATTGAAGGTACCCACCCTTCTTTTTTCTCCACCCAACTCCCTTATCCTGACCACTTCATGTTCTCTCCATAGCAAGAGAGTCTAATTCTAGTTCTTACTCTCTCATTGCCTGTAGTTATCCATGCCCTGACTGACTAGCCTGCTTCATAAAACAGAAGATAAGGAGAGAGAGAAACAAGTGTGAAAATATTTTAACAACAAACTGCAAACTTCACACTTTTTCCCGTCTGTTCAGTTTTGTGTCATGATGAATAGTAATTTTTGATGAAAACTGAGTTACACTAACACATCATTGTCTGTCCTGCCCTTTTCAATCCTTGGCTGAAGATGGATGCCTGGGAAACAACTTATGTCTGGTGGGTCTTTTTGCATTTCCTTTTTCATATTCTCTCACCATTTCTATGACACAGTGACCTGAGTGGGCATAATGGGAGGCATTCCTGTTACTCTGAGAATGAGCAAGGTTGAGATTTTTTTTTTTTTTTTACACTGTCACTGACTCTACAAAAATAGCCTATTCAATGTGATCAATTTTTTATCTCGAAGACGATAGCATGCATTAGGAAGCTGTCCTTTTTCTTCCTCTGTCTTCCTTTTAGTCTTTTCGTCCAACTTCTCCTTCCTGTTTTTTCTCTCTCTGAATAATGTAGTTGATAGGGATAAAACTTGTAAATGTAATATACCAGAAATTTCAAACTAACTCTCAAACACGGGAGGGTATTGTACAAACCCATGATCATCTTTTCAATATACATAAAACCTGAGTCTTCTATGATTTTTCTAAATAGGTTAGCTTTGGAGAAATCAGTAGAGAAATAATCTGTTTGGAGTTTTAGTTATTATCCTTGATTTCATGGTACTCATATAGGTATCTCAGGTTCTTCAGTTGAATGGATGCTCTATCTTGTCAGCCCTGCTCTCAGCTATTTACTACAATATCAGCAGCAGCCGCCTATACACTCAGCATTGACCAAAAGGTCATCCCTTAGCTCCTCCAAGACTTCTTGCAAGATCATCATGCTTCTCTAAGTTAGCAGGCATTCTGTGTCCGAGTCAAAAATGTATGAAACTCTGTCTAGGAATCCAAATTCCTCTATAAAATCCCTGACTTGAGTATGATATTCAAAGGCATCATTTAAGTTCAGTTGGAATGGGAAACTATGGTCTGTGATATGCTTGCTACCCTTGAGATCTTCCCAGGGTTTGCGATCCAGGACTCTAAATACAACTACTTCATATCTTCTTTTAGTTTAATTTTTGGTCTTCTGTGATATCACTCTGTTTTCAGTTATAGCAAGAAAGGTAAGTGTTATGTCATCCACCCATAATATCCCACAGCTTCAAATCCTAAGTGAAGAGATGAACAAGATAAGACAGACATATTCTTGAAAACCTGCTGTGGATTATAAGGCATCTTCACAGTTATAACAAGGTTTTGCATAGTGACTTGAGTGTGGAGAATGATAATCCTCTGTTTTAGAGGATGTGGTGGTGGTACCTTACAGAATAAGAGAGCATATACCCGTGATTTTACTAAATGGGGTAGAAAACTGCCATTCTTTGTCTGTTTTATAAGATGTTGTTTTTGCGTGTACAATGTGTAACTTATGTATTTTTATTCCTTGTTTCCCATGCAAGGGTTTGAGAACTTATTGTGGTAAATGAAAATCTTTTTAGAGTTGCTTTCATTCTGTATGACCATGGACAAGTAACCTAGCCCTTTTTAGGCTCAATATATTTTTAAAGTAGGGACCTAGAGCTATTTTTTTGGTAATGTTTTGTGAGAACTTACTTTGATTATGAGAGATTGTAGTAAAACCCAAAAAATGTTATACAGCTCTCTTTCTCTTTCTCCTTCTCTCTCCCTTTCATTCACTCTCTAGTTTTTATTGTTATTATTATTATTCATTTTGAGAGGAGATTATCTTCTGACAAGCATATAGTATCTGGTATAATGCTCAGTGCCTGATACATTATATAAATTGAGCGTATATATTTGAATATATGCTGAATGAAGATGTGGCATGTAGATCAAGGGTGAGATGTTATATATTGATTTTAAGTATAGTAACAGTATTTACTGAGCATCCACTGTTTATTTGATGTACATCTGGATACTTTATATTTTTTATTATTCTTGTTAACAAAGATCATACAAGGTTAGGATTACGTCCTGCACTTATCAATGGTAGAATTTGAGCCTAAGTTTAAAAACTTATATATAGTCAGTAAATGTCAAAACCAGAATTTGAATTTGAGGACTAGCTCAGCACTACCCCAACTCCTGTTTCCCCACTACTCCATTCTAACTATCTTAGGAAGGTAATATTGGAAAGCATAGTTGTTATGACCACTTGGAGAATGTTTTCAGAATCTTCTTTAATCATCTGATTAATTTTGGCAGTAAACTTACTTCAGTGCATCTGGCAATAAAATTACTTTGATCAACCAAAATCCAATTACCACGATCATATTTTTACTACTTTAGACTATGTTTAACATATGCTGTTTAAAAAGATTATGAAAGATCTACTCATTGACATTTGAATCATAATTTCTAAAACTCCTAATTAATTAAAATAGGTGATATTTATATTGAAATCTGACCTTGGCTGTGGTGAGATGATTCAGTCACTTGCTTTACTGCCTTTTCCTGAATAATTAGGGTCTTGCTTTGAAGTTAAGCTTTCACTGCTAGTGTCAGAACTCTTCTGCCTGGTGAGACATGTCAAATAGGGCCACCATATCTCTGTTCATGCTAGGCAAATATACATTCCTCATCCAAGGGGAAGCCAGTGTCAGGACATAATCTCATAAGAAGCTCTGGTTTGCAGAAGAAGGGATGGGTAGAGCTTGGTGTCTCCCACTTGGAGTTCTCTTCCGGCGGGTTCCCAATTGGACTCACTGTAGATCACTGGATGGAGGAGAGACTGAATATTAAATGAAGAGAACTGTTTCATAAAAAATCTCTTGGGATACTAAGACCAAAGACACCCACAGAACAGTGGATGTCTTAAAGGGCGAGAGGCATTCTTCCCCATTTCTCATCAGTACACATCTACAATCACATCTGTATCTCCAGGACACCAGTGTATTGGACACTGTTGTGCTCTGAGGCCCTATATGATATGGCAGTGAGTCCAGATAACAGCCCCAGGCTAATATGGCATCCTCAGAAGTTCTCAGAGTGGCAATGTCTGATAAAAGCAGCAACAATCCCAGGCTAGGAGAGGTAGAGTCTAGGAGAGGAGACTGGGCACAGAGGAAAATTTAAGAAACCACAGACCTCCAGGGCAACTGACCTAGTCATAGTTGCTTGAGATCACTGGGATGATGCCCTATCAATATCCCCTTAAGTCTCAGTGAACGCCTTAGGGCTTTCTTCTGGGCTTTTGACCTTCATTAGCAACTCATTACATGGAATTTTAGGTTGCATTAAGTAACTTTATTTTTTTGTTATTTTCCTTCAAAAGTTAACAATATTATGGCTTTGGGCTTTTGGGGCTGTCTTTTTCTTTTGCTTTAGTTTTTAAATGCAGTCAATATTTCTGAACATGCCCCAGAGCACTGAATGCATTTACAGTGTATGTTGTAGCCCAAGTCTCATTTCCAGCGTAGAATTTATGATGTTATTTCAACCGAAATACAATTTTAGAAAATACAGACTTTTAGAAGTTAAAAATGAGCTGAGGGCCAGCAGTTGGTTTTATATCACAGGGTACTGTGTCACAGTTCACCATCCTGTCCTGCTTGAGTGGAGGACAATGGACTCTATAAGCACAGTCCTGGGACCATGACTGGATATATTTCAGGCCCATGAATTTGGGGGGGGGGGGGTCATGCTTATAAGGCTATACACCAATACCGAGAAGAATAATCTGTAACTGGTTATAAAATTCAAATGGGACAAAGGAACCATGGGGAGCTGTGACATGTGAACTATGGATGTGGGCAGAGGAAAAGAAACCTGGCTGAATTCTCTGGAGATCAGTTATCAACTGCAAAATATCGATCATCTGTAGGTTCAGCTGAGTGAAATAAGCCAATTGGAAATTGCTAGCAATGTGTTTAGGTAGAGGAAAGTTAAACAGCATTACTCAAAGTATCTGATTCCAGCTCAATATGCATTTGACTCTTCCTTTCCCTGCAAAAAATTCCATCCTTAGTGCATTTTCCATTTCTGCAAAAACTCATGGGCTATTAACTGATTTACACGTACTTTCCTGGAGCAAAGTGACTTGGAAAGAAAACCTTTAAGCCAAACTTCTCTGTCGGATATGCTAAAGTATTTTCCATACCAATAAATTACTGTGTGTCCAAGTAATTTCCTCCATGCAGCTTGAAGTTGCTCTAAGATAGGAAAGATAGTGATTTCCAGCCAGATGGATGTATAGTGATAGTAATCACTTCACGAAGATTAAACTCACTAGGGCTGCAGGGTGCTTGGTAAGAGGGTGAGTAATCCTTATTGTCACTCAGTGAAAAGATAAAGAGTAGCTGGAAGCAGGAATGGCTCAGAATCCATTACCACCCTCCAAAATCTCAGCTCTTCCTACGTCTTCCCTATTTCATTAGTAGTATCAGCTTTCGTAGTCTCCAACCACAAATCCTGCAGTCATCCCTGTTTTCTCTGTCACCCTTACCCACTCATCTAATGGGTCTCAGGTTGATCTCTAGCATGAAGAGAGCTGTGGAGTTTTAAATCATATGGAGAGATGAGTGTTAAGGAGTTGATGAGCCAGAAAAAAAAACAAAACAAAAAACATATATTAAAAGAAGAATTGACATAATTACCAAGACTGGAAGGCCTTAGTGACCTTAGTTATGGACCTCAAACAGCTCAAAACATCTGTGCAGTCATATCCAGATTTATGTGGCCTATTTCAGTCTTCATCATTTATCATTTCCTAATGCTGCCAGATCCTTAAAAATCCAAATCTAAGTTAGATCATTCAAAAAAAAAATCATCCAGTGCCTGTCATTTTCACACAGTATATGGCTTCTTAACTTCAACCCTATTCATCATCCTATTTTCCAGGCATAAAAGTTCATATATAGTTTTTAAGACAAGTAATTAGTTTTCATACTTGAATCATGCTGTTTCAGCACCATGCAGTTTTCTTCCTTCCCAATCACCCCTATTCACCTACCATCCTCATATCATCTACCTTTTGCCACCTCCTGCTAGTTGACCTTGAAATTCTCTTCTCAACATTAGAGTCAACTCCTGACTCAATTTCCCCCCTAATCCTTCATGCAGAATTAAGCACTGCCATATTTCTGGTCTGATGATCATTTTATTGAAATTGCCATATGTCATTCACTGTATTATGATTAGCTCTGTGTATATCTGCCTACTCTGCTGGATTGTGAATTTCTAGGAGTTCAGACTTACAACTTTATCCCCAGCACGTAGCATACTGTTTGGCAAACAGTACTCAACACATATTTAAATGAATTAAAAATGAATGGTAGGGCTTCCGTGGTGGCGCAGTGGTTGAGAGTCTGCCTGCCGATGCAGGGGACACGGGTTCGTGCCCTGGTCCGGGAAGATCCCACGTGCCGCGGGGCGGCTGGGCCCGTGAGCCATGGCCGCTGAGCCTGCGCATCTGGAGCCTGTGCTCTGCAACGGGAGAGGCCACAACAGTGAGAGAGGCCTGCGTACCGCAAAAAAAAAAAAAAAAAAAAAAAAGGTAAATTAATTGATCAGTTTACTTTTCAAGGGTTTAACCCACCAGTGCTTGGTTAAATATGTATTTGGACTGAATGCCAAACCCAGGTAATGATTTTCAGACACATTTTTCTTGTTATCACTGCTTCTAGTTCCTGAGATTTCTGAGGATTGGTTTAAGTATGGAGGATTTTTCGGAGAAGAGAGAGAACAGTAAAACAGGTACAATTACCAGACAAATCACTTCTTCTTTTAAGTTCTTGTATTTAGAGAAAATGATAGTGCATACAAAGAAACGTAAATTTTTGCAACTGCCTTCTTATTGATAACCTTGGAGAAAGTCAGCCCTACTTCTAGAGTTGCACTGTCCCATGTGGTATCTCCAGCCACATGTGGCTATTCAAATTTCAATTTAGATTACTTAAAATTATATAAAATGAAAAATTCAGTTTCTTAATAGCACTAGCCACATTTCAAATGCTCGATAGCCATGTATGGTTAGTGGTTACCATATTAAACAGTGCAGACAGAGAACATCACAGACAGTTCTACTAGACAGCAATGATCTATAAGATTGCCCAAACTACTGAAAGAGCCATCTTTGTAAATGCAGCATGTTTATGTCACTCTCATGCCTAAATCTTTTAGTGTCCAATATCAAATTCAAAAACCTTAATATATATCCCTGCCCTCATGAACTGCCTTTCCTGATGATCTCTCCAGCTTCATGGCTTGTTGTAGTCTGACAATCACCCTGTGTGCTGGAGGAAATGGTGTTCTTACATGTTGGTAAATTAGCGGAGCCCTAATCACCTATATCTACCTTTTGCCTGGAATTCCTGCCCATGTGCCTAATTCCTGCGACTTTTCAGGCAAAATAACATGAAACCTTCCTTGACTCTGTCCATTGGTAATACCCTTATTGGTATTGCTGAATTTTCAGGTACAGTTTTCCCTGAACAGTAACAGTATGCCCTTTATCTCTGTCATATGGTAAATATGGTTGATAAAGCATAATGATTATTCCTATGGAATGAACCCATCAATGTTAAATACAACGTCCTCTTACCATCCATCTTCAGCCTCCAAAATGGGTATAACACATAAATAAGTCCTAAATTTGGCAATAGTTTAAATCAGATATCTCTACATGATGACTCTACACTCTCTGGCTACACTCTTCTCTGATTTACAAATTTATGCTCTTAACATATCTTTTTAAAAATAAAAACAAAGCATTTATTTTTTAGTTTGGTTATCCACTTATTTAATTTATTGATTTAAGTAGATTTCTGTTTTGCCTATATCAAGATTATGGTTACATATATTCAGAGATGCTTTTTTGAACACAAAGAATAACACAGGAAGTTAAAGAAATGCATCATGAGATGCAATATTCAGAGAAATTGGAAAATGTATTATATTGTCAACATTTAGCCATTATAATCAAATTTAATCATCAAAGCTGCCTTGGAGTCTTTAGTATCTTAGCATTAATTTCAAAATAATTTATTCTATTATTACACTGACTTTCATACTAAAGTAAATGAGCTTAATAAGATGAAACTCAAATGTAATGTTAAAACAGAAACATAATAGAAATTGTAACCCAAATGAGAACACTCCAAAGCAAAGAGGCTTTTTGGCTGCCTTCTGTGGAGGAATTTTCATTTCCTGTAATCCATATCACAGCCGTCTTGTCACATCACCAAAAGGGGAGATAAAAATTCTAATGAAATCTTTTTGCATTTAAATGATAACTTGTGTTCTGTGTTCATTTGCCTTTGAAATTGACTGAAATTGTTCTGAAAACATGTGCATTCTAGGGTTAAAAGTACAATTGTGAGCCTGACTTGCTCACACACATACCTGCTCCCTCCCCTATATAGCCTTCATTCCACAGAGATTTTTCTGACTCTTCATCCTTATTTCTCAATTAAAGAGAAAATGATCTTTGTTTAATTTTAATTTTTAGACATTATAAGTAGTTCTCAATTAGTCTTTGTCATTAAGTTTAATCTGCATTGATTACCTAGGAAATAATGACAAAATTAAATGTGCCTGTGTAACTCTTGAATCCTGGATAAATATTTCTTGATGTTACTTCATTCTAATTAAAAGTGGTGAGAATATAAAACTACACCTTGAATCCAAGGCTATGCAGTGTGCACATCTAATGTGGATTAGTCTTTGGGACTTCAGTCTCTCTGTTGTTCATCACTGTGCAAATTTCTAACAATTAGTTCATATGAACTGGGGTTAAAACTCTGGTGTAAAATATTAAATATATGAACTGTAATGTTTTGATACCCTGAAAATATATGAAGATAATATCATGACTATTAATAAATATATGATAATAGAGTACATTATTTCTCAGGTCAGTCTAATGGAAATACATTTTAAGACTAATAAGTAAACAACCAAACTAAAAGAGAAAGTGAGTGATAGAACACATACATGACACAACACCTTTTATCCATTTTAC
The DNA here is from genome assembly GCF_949752795.1 of Hyperoodon ampullatus. Classification (NCBI taxonomy): domain Eukaryota; kingdom Metazoa; phylum Chordata; class Mammalia; order Artiodactyla; family Ziphiidae; genus Hyperoodon; species Hyperoodon ampullatus. Next base: position 69,215,629 of record NC_136914.1, on the reverse strand, counting down.
TATTTGTGTCATTCTTTTATTCTGTGCGTACATACATACACACACACACACACACACACACCCCTGTACAACCACCATGCCCCCCTGGACACTGAGTCATTTTGTAGGTCACCCTACCAAGTGTGAGACAATAAAAAAAAAAATTGTTCTAGTCCTAATACCATTGGTTCCATGACAGGATCCAGTCACTTCTGTGTTCAAAGTGCTGATATCCGCAGAATTGCCTTTTATCCTTGTCATACTCTTTCTTCCATGGTATACATGTGTCTTTCCTCCTGTCTCTGTAATCATCACTCCAGAGGCTATGCTTGTAGATGAGTTTCCTTATATATATGCTCAATTACAATTCTTTCTAAGGTAGGAATTCCAAGAATTACAATAATCTGTGTATGCTTATAACATCCAGATCATCCAGGATACAGCTTTAAAAGCACAACTGGTTTGTAGTTATCATTTGCTATAACATGGAGTATCTGCTCTTCTTTTACTTGAATTGTCTGTCTTGTCCTCCTAGGTAGGCTGTAATTAAGGCCCTTGAATACAAAAGGTTTGTAGCACGAATCTATACTACTGCAATTGCTTCTGACTGCAGTATCTCCAACAATAAGTTGGCTGTTTCACAAGTCCCACTTGGACTCTTATAGTTAGAAACTGTCCATGTAAGTCATATTAAACTACTTTTTTTTGAAAAGAAAATAGAATTCTTTGTATTAAGATTGGTTTTTGATGTGGACACTACACCTAATTAAGCACCATTCCTATAGTCTGTGGCTATTTCTTTTATATGGGTCATGGGTCACTTTGCACTAAATGTCATTAAAATATTTTGCTAAGACAGAGTGCAGAGTGTTGAAAAACTTTATGTCTGAAATCAGATTACTGGATTTGAGTCCCAATTCCACCTCTTCCAGACTGTGAGACCTATATCACAGATTCCTGGGTTTTTATCAGTCTCCTTATGTAGCATGGGGGTAATAATAGCACCTCCCACAGAAAACTGTGAGGATTAAATGAAATAATTCATACAAATACTTAACAGAGTTCCTGACACAGAGTTAGCTTTCTATAAATGTTATTTATGATAATTTTGGAGAAGTGAAAAGGAAATTTCTAAGTACAAAACCTATCTACTATAATCATGGATTTAGCAAACTGATTACATAAATGGAATTTTGTAAATGTAATTAAGTATTTATGTTAATTTGAATCAAACATATCTTATTACTCATTGCATTCCCATTACTGGCATAGTGCATTGCATTGTATATAGTAGGCATGGAATAATTTTTCTTATCTGACAGACAGATAAATGATTTGATGGATGAATAAAAACATATGAGCATGTAGTTGAAACTATAATATAAATGGGTAAAACTCTAATAGTTTTAAAAATATTATTTTATTCATTAATCATATAAAACTAACCATTCTTCTTTTTAAATATTTATTACATTAAAATGAAATGAAATACAGTTAGTCTGAAATCTCTGGACAGCATTGGTCAGACAAGGTCCACTGTTTTCAAACACTTTGGCCTAAAATGGCTCCAGTTAGAATCTTCTTGTCTTATCCTGTCTCCCTACACATGCCTTCTTGGCTGATTTGTACCATCAGAGAGAAATTGGGCTGTGAAGCATCCCAGTCGACAGGGTAAGGAGAAAAAAGAAGGGGATGTGATATAAAGTAAATATGTTGTTTATTTAGCATTTCTTCCTTGGAGGGACCACCTCTTTCCAAATCCATAGTCCTGGTAAAGCTATGAATACTATCCTGACGTCTGGCAGCCCAACTAAAAGGTAGACAATGACTCTCATCTGGACAGCCAGAGCCCTTCACAAGGCATTTCTGAGAGTGCTAGTGGGAAAGACTATTTCCTGCTTTGGGGACATAAGGCTGACAGGATGCGAATTTGGGGCTGCCAGAGCCAACTTCCCTGACGACATGGAGGAAGCCCATATGTCTTAGGAAAGAATCAGGTCAGCCTTCAGAAAGAAATAGATCCAAGAAATTGAGGAAAAGAGAGAAACTTAGTAACTTTATTTGAAACCTTGAATGGAACTGTGTTTGAAACCATTTCCTACACCTCCTCCAGGAGCTTCCCACTTAACTGAAGCCAATACACTCTCTTTTTTAACTCAAGTTTATTTGAGTTATATTTTTGTCACTTTTCTACAGGAAGTGTCCTGATAATTTAACTAGGGAGAAACATTAAGATAACTTTGATTTTAATTATTCCCTAGTGTACAAGAAAAGGGAAGGAAAAATTAAAAGGGAAGCCATGCTCTAGAACCAAGATATTTTCTTCTTTCAGTTAATCATACATTTATTGAGTGCTTAATATGTGCTAGGCATTTTTTTCTTAGGTGAGATTAGTTGCTTAGGTGAGATCCATATACAAAACAGGCAGGTATTCTTGCTCTTGTAAAACTTAAATTCTAGCAGGGAGAGGCAGAAAATAGTAAAACATAATAAATAACTGTATTATTTGTAAATGTCATTTATTTGAAGGTCATATTTCCAGCAAAATGTGAAGTGGTATGGAAAAATAAAGTATAACAGGGTAAGATGTGGGTGTATTGGGGAGACTAAGGTAGGAATTTTGTATAAGGCGATCAGAGTAGGTCTATTTGAGAAGATGGGCATTGAGCAAACCTTTGAAGGAAGTGGAAGGGAAGAGCTTTCTAGTTGTAGGGGACAGCCACTGCAAGGGCCCAAGGTGAAAGCATACCTGAAATATTCGAAGGTGACTCTAACAGACTCAGCACAAAGGAGAATAGAGGAGAAGATGTTAGAGGTGATGTAGAATCCTCTTCCAGAAGCTTTGGTGGGCCATTTTAGTTTATTCTAAATGGAATGAGGAATAGCTGAGAATTTTGAATAGAAGAGTGACATCATATGACCTCCAATTTAAAAGTATATTCTGCTGCTCTATCGAGATTAGACCTTGGAATGTCAAGGGCAAAGACAGAAGGAGGGAGACAGGAAGATATTGCAGTGATACAGATGTTGGTTACTTGTCCAGAGTGGACAACAGTGAAGGTAATGCAGGATCACTAATTAGCATGTATATTTGGATTGAAGAGCTTCCCTTATTTCCTTTCACATTTGGCATGGAGTGTGAAAGAAAGAGAGGAGATAAGGGAAATGTCAAGATTTCTGCTGGTATGGAGAGGCTTCAGAAGGAGTCTTTGGGGAAAGTTAAAGAGTTTAATTTAGGGCGTGTTCTGTTTGAGACGTCCAAGAGATTCATAAGTGGAGATTTTTAATAGGCATTTAAATATATGTCTGTAGTTGAGGAGTGAGATCTGATCTGGAAACATAATAATGGGAATTGTTGACTCACAGATAGGCTTTAAGTCATAAGACCAGCCAGGATCGCCAAGAAAATATCATTTTTGGGTAAATGAAGAGGACCAGGGATTGGACCTTGGGGAATTTTACATAAAGAGTTAAAGTAGAAGAGGCGGGCCTAGAAAAAGAAAATGAAATATGACCGGTGAGTTAAGAAAAAATACAAAAAAGGGTACAGTATCTGAGAAGGCTTGTGGAGAAAGTGTACTAAGGAGAAGAAAAGAATGAATGAAGTCAAAAACTAATGAAGAATCAAGTGGATTAGGAACTGAGAATTGAGCATTAAATTTAATAATGCAAGTTGTCATCTGGTGACCTTGACAAAGTATTTTTATGGTGCGTGGGAACGGGAATGGCAAAAGCGTGATCAGAGTAGATGTAGTAAGAACGAGAGGAGAGGACTTTGAAACAATGAGCATAGACAACAGATTCAAGAAGTTTCCTGCAAGGGGAGCAAAAACATGGAGTGGTAGCTGGTAAGTCAAGTGAGACTTTTTTTTTTTTGCTTTTATTTTTTCTTGTAAGATTGGAGAGAATAACAGATTGTTTTTTTTCTGACGGGAATGACTTAACAGAAGAAAGAACAACTGATGATGTAAGTGAGAAAGGAGAAAGGGAAGTGCTGAAGTGGTTTCCTTGAGTATGTGAGACATAGGATGGGGTCTTAATACAAACGTTAAACAATTGACTTTATAAAGGACCATGGGTGGTTAATTTATGGTAGCAGGTGAGAATGCAGAGTATGTGGATATATGGATATAGATGTTAGTAAGTAGGTAGATGTGGGGATGGGGGTCTACAGAAGACTCAGTAGTCTCAATTGAATTAGGTAGAAGGTTATCAACTGGGAGGGAGAATGTGGGAGGAGGTATTGGGGGTTTCTGTGAGAGCGGAAGATATGAGAAAGTCATCTAAGGAAGAAAAGAGAAAATGGGTAGGCTAAGCAGAGTACAGGCACTTGGCAGCGTTAAAGGTCGATTTGAGATTCACAGCCATGCCTTCAAAGAGAGGTGATTAGTCAGGTTTTGTGCATTGTTCCAACTACATTCAACTTCATGAACACAGGCACGGAGTAGAAAGATTTGGTTAATCAGCATTATAGTTTTACCAAATGAATACCGCAAAGTAAGAAAAAGTGGGGAAGTGTGTATATGCAATATAGTAATCATACTTGACCATGCAACATATATAGGAAAGGAGGAAGCAAAGGATGTAAAAGGGACAGTTAAATTTTATAGGATCAATGAGTTTCAGGACCTAGTAGGGTTAAGGATAGTTGTAAGCCATTGTACTAGAGTTAGTGAGCTGGAAAAAGAAAAAAGGTACTTGCTGAGAGTACTCAGAGTACAACACAGATTATGGATGGGCAACTGGTATTGTAATGATAAGATCTAACATGTATGACCAAGGGGATGCATGAATGAGGTGTGATGGCAGAGGATCATTGGAGGAGAGGTTGTTGAGGAAGTGGCAGGTGAAGCTACTGAAAGCATCATTTATTGTACATGTACATTGTAATTCCAAACAATTAAGGCAGAAGTGATATTAGTGAAAAATGGCAATAAGCAAGATGCTGAAGTCATTGAGACATGAGGGGGAAATGGGTGTTCTAAAAGAGGAGAATAAAACAATTCCAAGGGACCTCAAACTCCATCAGGACCATTCTGAGAGGAATGCTCTATCATAGAACAATGACTTATGAGCTATATTAAAGAAGAATTACTTAACGACATTATATCTGAGTCTCAGTGTCAATGTGGATTCTTGATTTAAGATGAATTTAAGAAATTTGGGAAATTTTGGTTATTTGTGCATAATTGGCCTTAATGCATCTTGGACCCAAAACCTCTGCCTAGATTTCAGGAATTGCTGTGTGGTTTGTAAGGGAGCTGGTGATCTTCTGTGTCAGGTTTAAGAACTGAATTGTTTTACATACTGATGACTAATGAGGAAAAGAAAACAGCCAACATTTGTCCATTAGGATTTCTTTTCTTTTTTCCTTTTATTTTATTTTTTCTGTTTGAGAGAATGCTGCAGAGTATCTCTAAAATCTTATGTAACTCATCAGTAGCTGATGAAGAGTGTAGTTGGGGATATGGACTATTTGGTCCAATTAGCTAATTTAGATGATATAATTTATAACATAAATAAATAATAGTCAGCTACAAAACAGATGTGTACTCAACGGAAACTCTGTTTTTCTAACAGAATTTAATTTTCTTCATGAGCTCTCATGTCCACTTGGCAGGGAAAACTTTAATTTCAACATCTTCAGGAGTACTCAATCTGATTCAGCAGGGTTGTTTTTTTTTTTCAGTCAAATTAAGCACTTTTTTCTGATTTACTGTCTAATTCTACATTACCACATCAGTACTGCCTCTTCCCTTCCCTCAGGGTTTCCTAACATCTATGCAGAAATACATGTCGCTATGAAGGTGTTGGAAGAGAACAAGGTGTATATATGGTCTTGGGCATCGGTGGCAACCGATTCAGGTTTTTGGGATGACTTAAGAGAATGAGCAGCTGAGATAAGTGGAATGACAAGATCATTTGAGGAAGGCATATCAAGGTACTGGAAAACTAGGATATTGTAAGAATCCTCTACATGTATGTTGAAATAGCAAAGAATTAATATTAGAGGTAACACTAGAAAAAATTATCATAGGCAGTTTGTGTAGCTAACTTGGTTATCTGGAACTCTTGTAACTTTCTGGCACATAGATGGTTCTACAGAAGTTTGTGAATCTTCACTGTTACTCCAGGAAAGAGGACTGTTTCACAGAGACAGTATTTTTTCTTTTTTAACATCTTTATTGGAGTATAATTGCTTTACAGTGTTGTGTTAGTTTCTGCTGTATAACAAAGTGAATCAGCTATATGTATACATATATCCCCATATCCCCTACCTCTTTTTTTTTTTTTTTGCGGTACGTGGGCCTCTCACCGCCGCGGCCTCTCCCGCCGCGGAGCACAGGCTCCGGACGCGCAGGCTCAGCGGCCATGGCTCACGGGCTTAGCCGCTCCGCGGCATGTGGGATCCTCCCGGACCGGGGCACGAACCCGTGTCCCCTGCATCGGCAGGCGGACTCTCAACCACTGCACCACCAGGGAAGCCCTCCCCTACCTCTTGCGTCTTCCTCCCACCCTCCCTATCCCACCCCTCTAGGTGGTCACAAAGCACTGAGCTGGTCTCCCTGTGCTATGCAGCTGCTTCCCACTAGCTGTCTATTTTACATTTGGTAGCAGCACTAATTTTTGATTGGGTTCAGAAATAGAGGTACTGAGTAAACTGTTCAATCAGTTTCACCTTCAGACCACTGACATTATCTCCAAGAAGAGGACTGGACATTTAGAGGTACATAGAGTGTATTTATGATGGAATATGGCCTGCTATGAATCTTGGTCAGCTCCCAAAGACTGTGACCATGGAACCCATGAATTAATCAACCACAGTCCTTCAGCAGATTCTCTTGTGCTGGTTGTATTTTGGTCAAGAAGTTATAACTAGGACAGATGTAAAGAGTAAGAAATGTTTAAATTATCAGAAATTTAAAATTTTATGGCTGCTTTTATTATCTCTAAATACCCACATAATTTTAAATGGTTTTGTTAAACCTACCAAGAACTTTCAACTCAGACAGAGGAGAGAGTGGAGATGATATTTGGTATTCCTGGTCTGTGACGTTAGAAAATCCAGCATTTCTTTCACTACCTTGCTCATAGTGAGTGAAAGGATAGGGATCCCAGTTGCCCATTTTTCCTGCTTTGGGGTAGATGAAAAAGTGATTAGGACAGGTAGTGCTAATTAGTATTCACTTTCCATTCTCCTTCCTTTGTAATAAAATTCTCAGTAGAACTTGACCACCCAACTAAAGACTTTATTTCCCTTTATTGCTTGATATTATGTGTGGCTCTTCAGCTAAGTTTCAACCAATAGAATGTGAGCATATGTAATGAGTACCATTTCTGAGTCCTGCCCTTAAAGAGAATAGGCATGAATTCCCTGGTCTCTCTCCTTTGTTTAGAAGGCAATTGTGATGATAGAAATTGAAGCAACCATTTAGACTATGAGATGGAATCCAAATGTTGAGGATTGCGAAGCAAAAAAGCAGAAAGAACTTGGTCTACAATATCAATCCTAGATTCCTAGTCTTGGACTGATGTGTGAGAAAGAAACAAACTTCCACTTATTTAAGCTGCAACATGTTATTTTGATCTCAGATTTAATAATTTAACTGATAGTCTGACAATTATAGAAGAAAATAACTACTTTCTATGAGTATGTTTGAAAGGCTGATTGATTGGGGGTTATGGTACTCAGCATTAAAAAAAATCACTATGACATTCAGGTTCAGTTTCATGAGATACAGAATTTGGTGGTTTCAGACAAACATAAGCTAGCAAATTAAAAGTAGTTTCATATTTGAAAGTGAAGACATTAGCATTCTTGTCTATGAAGTATAGCTAATGGCCAAGGGGGAGGCAGTCAAGCTGATGCATTGAATTCATCTCCTATTTCTGTTTACTTGTTGGGAAGCACGCGGACAGGACAAGAAGACCCAGGACTTTGTTAACCAAGGAAGCTCCAAAACAGGTAAAAGGCACCTCACTTCCTTCCTTGCAGAAAATAGAAGGAGTGAAAAGTCAGTTGTGACTCTTAGAAGGTGACTAGCTGATGTGGATAGGGGCAGGAATCTCACAACACTGACATAAGGAGAACTCAAACTGTCTTCTATATTCCTTCACAAAAACACATTTAGCATTTGAAACTGTAGAAACTGGTCAATGCAGGTGGGCAAGGCACACAGTCACTCATCCATTCATTCAGTTACATTTAACTCTGCACTTAATAAAGAATCTAAACTAACAAATAAGAATTCACTTCCATCCACTTCTTTGTACTACTGGTGGCTGGACTTGGGACCTAGTGGTTTAAAAAAATAAATTGTACCACTCCACCTTAGGAAGACTGTATTCTAGAGCCTTACTCTAGCTGTAAGACTAGAGAATTTACAAACGATTGTGTTAAATGTTATATTACTTCTTTAAATAAAGGGGATTTCTAGTTTTCATGTATTAACTGCTAATGTGCTTGGGGATTCCCATTTTTTCAGAGATAAGTAATAGACTCTGCTTTTCTCTGGAAAAAAAAGTGAGAATGCTATTTCCTGTGCTTTATTTACTTTGTTCAAGTACTGCCCGTCTTCCCAGATACAGTTCTGTTAAAGGAATCTACTCTGCCATTGGGACCTTTAGTAGAGCATTTATATTCACACTGTTCTGTACTAAGCTAAGCATTTTGACAGTCACTAATGGTACAGTAATAAAATAATAGGTCCAATTTTCTGGTAAAGCAAAAGGAGAAAATTGTTTTACTTCTTGGAAGTGTTGAACTAATTGGGAAAAATACTCATGGTAATCACAATGGCTTATTCCGATAAGAAGTTGGTTGCAGTGATTTTTTTTCTTTTACATATTATCTCTATGATGTTTAATGAGATCAAATACTCATTTAATGATTGATTGCATTTTATCACTTAACAAAAATCTTTACAAGAGCTATCACAAGGAAATCTTGTAATAAATTATTTCATGTGAACTCTAAAGACATTTTGGCTGCTTAGTTTATATAGCATGAAGAAAGCTAGTACTATTAACTTTGGATAGGATGGGAATATAAAGAAATCTGAGGAGTTTAAATAAATCGATTAATGGCAGATTAGGATCTTTATGTAAAAAATTGTTATATTTTGAAAAGAACTTGAAATTCATACAGGCCCTATTTTACATGTGCTGAATTTTTCAGAGGGGGAAACTGGACTTAATTTACAAAAAATTACTTTCTACAGATCATATAATGAGTAAGATTTGATAAGCTACAACTAGATATGATAGTGTGATAGTATTATAGCAACTTAATCATTCTCAAACTATTTCTGTTCTTAAAGTTGGAATCTGAGTTGATTATTTCCTCTTGTCTTACATAGTTTGGAATACTTGAATTTTTTTGTTCTGTATTTTCAACCAAATCTTTAATCTTCCTTGCAGAGGTCATTGGAAATTGGAATTATTATATTTAGTTATTTCTAATATCCTATTGAAAGAATATTTCATTTTGTTTTTGTATCTGAAATTGTAATCCACTTTTACAGATGTGGAAACTATATCACAGAGAGATTAAATAGTTTTCCTAAGGCCATACCTAGAAGAAGTTAGAATTCAAATACCAGTGTTCTGAATCCAAAAGTTTATTCTTTTAGTGCTAATTCTCCTATTCTAGAAGTCAAGGACCTAATATATTTCCAAGGTGGGTTGTGATTCACTGTTCATTTTTTTGGTCATTTTATTTTATATATATGGTGATTATATTTGAGTTGTATGAAGACTGATAAATTTTCAGCAGTAGTCAAAACTATTGAAGTTTTGCTGACAACTAACCTATTTTTTAAAAAGTGGTTGTAAAGAGGATGTAGAGCTGGACCTTCTATATTGGTGTCCTCCATCTAAATTCCTAAATCTAAGAAAACTCTTGAGCAGCTTGGTCTACTCTCTATGTTACTTATTTTCAAAAGATGCTGTCTTATGGGATAAGGAGAGCAGTCATACTGGCATTTCTTGACAACAGTTATTCTTCGCATATGGTAGATGCCAGAAAACTACATGCTACTTGAAATGAGAGATTTTATAAGCTATTATATAATGAAAAGGGTTTAGTAATCAAATAGACCTAGGTTCCAATGCTGGCTTTACCGTTGATTACTGTGTGTACTTTGATAAATTAAGTAACTTCTCTGACCTTGCAGATTTAAGAATGGTAATATTTTTTAACTGTTACTCTTAAAGGGTCTATTCCAGGATTTCACAGATAACAAGTGGCCTCCATATGATTATTTTCTATCCTAGAACTTGAAACTAAACATGAAAGGGCATCCAGGGATTGAAAGACAATGAAGAATCGATTTATCTATTTTTACCAAATTATTTTGTTGCTTTTTATTGATATTTAAACCTAATCACACAGCTGTTGTAGAATTTTATTAAACTGGTTTCTAGTACCAGAAAGCTTAGGACTTTTTTTCTGGCTGTGGCCCTCTCCAACTTCGATTACCTAACTGTGCCGAGTTTCAGTTTCCTCAATTTGAACTGGGAAATATCTTCCTTACAGTATTATCCAAAGGATTAATTATGTATAAGTATTATAAGAGTTGTAAAAACAAATTTTCAGTTATATAGTACAATATAAATGCACAGGGCATTTTTATTACTTTTATTATTACCATTGTTTCCAGTACTTATGACTTAGAAGATCTTTGAAAAGACACCTAACAAAAATTTACAGAACATTAATGTGCTTCCTATTTTTATACACTGAAGTTGACAAAATCAAAAAACAGTCTAGAGGAAAACACAAATGCAGGACTAAGAAAGGCACTTGCATTTTCCCTGAAATAAGTATGTAATTTAAGAATGTGCATACTGCATTATACAATGTGCAAATTTTTTAAAAAGAGAAAGAATGTAGGTTAAAACCTATCTTCTTTGCAATTCCATAATCAGTCTTTTCAAATATGAGAAATTGTGACATTCCATTCGATACTGAGTAGTCTATTAAGAATTATCCTTTCAAAATTCTCATCCTGTTTTCCATAATTCATAACAAATCACATCTATTTATGTGGGAGCTATTTGCTCCAAATGCCACCTCTTCCTTCTGATCTCTTACAATCAGGCTGAGATGTGCTTGTGCTAGAGCGTCACAGCAGTAACCACAGCCAAGAGCTCAGGATTTCTAAACCTGATTAGTTTCTGCAATTTATATTTCATCATTGACATATCAGTCTTTAAATAGATCGAGGACTGTGTATGTTTGAAATGAAATTTATACATTTAACAACTGAAGATCATTTATTTCTTCAAGAAATTAATTTACTCCTAATGAAGAATGAAAGACTGTCTCAATCATACATCAGTGTAACCTTTTACATCTCCTAGAAATCAACCCTTCATTTTTAGGACTATACAGAGAGAGTATTATTTTCCATAAACTTAATAATTATTCAGAATAATTACTTCAACTTTTAACTGGGCATTTTGTTTTAAACATTTTATTTCACCAAGTTACTGAAACATGAATATTAGACAAATTAAGAATAAATGCAATTGGCATTGAGTTAGTACTCCATGAGTCATTCTTTTGTAATTTCCCCTTAAACGCTCGTAATAACTCGTAATAACTTATTGAAAGGAAAGCACCTTTAACAAACACTAAGACAGAACACCTTTTTATTTTTAAAAAATTTGTTAAACTAAAATCTTATATAGGTAATAGAGTACTATACATAATGTTTTACAGAGAGAGAAAATCTGCCACATGAACCCTCTGACGGAATAGGCTTAATCCCTCCTTTACCCCCTATAGATTTAAGAGTCCAGGAATTGTACCAGTTTGAAAACTGGACCTGCATATTCTGGTGTGTGTATGTGTGTGGCCAGATGTGGTTCTTGTCTATTTGCCCCACTTCTATCACTTCTCATTTTGCTAATATTTGGTAACAATATCAGCAACCAAAAAATAAGGCAGGATGTAGAAGGCCTTGGAGGTGGAATATTACCCTGTTTATTCCCTGTAATATTGGTCAGGAAGAGAAATGATGGTGCTTTATAGGGATTGCAGGTTTTATTGTCCATTATTTAGTATCAGATAATTCAAATTCATTTTGTTCCTTGATGTTCAAAAATCTGAACTGAATTGATCCAAATATTGGTCACATTTCATTAATGTTTCCATTTATAACAACTCATTTGATCTTCAGATTTGTAAGTTTAGATAATAAAATTATTCTTTGATGAAAATGTTTGAATTTCAAATATTACATTTAACAATATCATGTAATATTGAGTATGCATTAAGCATGAACTAACAGGATGTCATAATTATTTTATATGTATTATCATTTTTAATATTCCCAGTAATTCTGTAAGAGAGATATTACTATTATACTTATTTCTCAAATGATGACAGTTGGGTATGGAGAGGATAAATATGTTGCCCAGTATTGCTACCCTATGGGTAATGATAAGGGTAGTTCAAGTGGAGACCAAATTTGAGCCTAGATCTTCTAGTGATCTTATCAGTGCTCTACTGCTTGTATGTTCTCTTCAGGGACACAAGGTTCTGCCTTTTATGACTCCATTATCTGTCTTCCACATTTATCAACTTCTCTGGAATATGTTTTAAGTCTTAGTACTTTTCTTCTACATTGTTACATACCAGCTTAAACTTTTCCTCCACATACAAATTCAATATTCAGAACTTGATACAGTTTAAAATCTTTGATGGCATGGTATTTTCCTTTACTTCATTTAACATTTCAGCTTCATTTTAAATTACTTCCTCAAGAGTGGAAAGCAGCAGCTTTCTCATAGTTTTTTCCTGTTTCCTGAATTATCATCATCATCATTGTCATCACTATCATTAACATCACCCTGTTACTTTTATGGTAAAACTCGTGTCTTCTATTGAGAACTTGCAGTGTGTCTCATGGCTCCAATTGGAAATACCTCCATTTCTCTCATGATTTGCTGTGCCTTCAAGACTTGCCTCAGTTGGTCCCCAAACTCCATATTTCCTGTGGGTGTTATCATTTTCTAGTTGCAGTTATAATGTGTTTTCCACCCTGTTACTTTTGTTACTTTTCCACCATGCCCTTTTGAAGCTTATTAAGAGTCCAGTTAGATTGCACTGAATTTTTTTTCTTCTTCCTCACAATAGAGCATTTTACGAAGGAGATAGTTGCAAGACTGTCTTGTCGTTTCAACTGATTTTTTCTCTGTTTGCTCTTGTTTTTAATACATTGGATTGGTGAAAGCTGTTATTTAAATTTTACCATCCCAAATAGAGGAAGCAGGAGATGGGTTAGTTACCCTAGGGTAGGACAAATAACAAATAGACTCAAATGTGTAATTTGACAACATGATAGATACTTTTTGATTGCTCCCATTAAGGTCCAGTGCAGTTCCATTTTGGGGCAGGAGAGTGGGGAGGGTGGGGAAGCTATATTTAATGTACCATTGGAGGACCCATGCTGGCAGTAGCTCTGTTACCTTTAACACATGGATTCCTGGGTTGCCATCAGTTAACAAGAAGTAGAATGATTTGGAGCAGGACATGAAGGTTTTTTTTTTTTTTTTTGGCTAGGTCTGGAAAAGTCACATATATTTGCTCAAATTCCATGTATTATATAGCTGACTGAAAGAGAGTTTGGGAAATATTGTCTATATGTATTCCCAGAAAGAGAAGATGTTTTTGTGGGAAATACTTAGCAGCATACTTTATTCTCACCTTCTCTATGTGGGTTTCATAACTATTTGCACAGTGTATATGCTGGGATCAAGTGCTTGATCTTCCCTTCTACTTGTAGCCTCTATTGTAAAAGATCCTTTTCATGGGGCCTCCACACAGGGAGATACTTTACATGGATAATGGAAAGATTCTCAAATACCATCCACTCCCAACTTCCAAACTCTGTTTCCAATGTCTGTACATCATTTGTGGTTGTATTAGTTGTGTTGGGGTCTGCCCTTTAACTTTTCAGCACACTCCTTTTTCAAAGTTTAGAGACAAACATTAGTCTTTTTCTTGCAGAAAATAAGTTCTATATTTAGGAAAAATATTTAGAACTTTCTTGGTTTCAACTCTGTAGTAATTCTTAGGAAAAATAGAGTTTTCTACTTTTTTGATGTATCATTTAAGTGGAAAATCAGGATGGGGGTTAGTCACCTGCTCTCCTTTTGCCTTCTTGCCTAGAAATAAGAAAGTAAAATAACATTTATGCAAAGGTTATTCTTGTTTTCTCAAGTTGCTCATTGTGAAGGAATTTATGATTGAAGAGTACAAGCAAACCTTCATATATCTTTTGTTTATATTTTCATTTAGGCTTCTTAATTTGCTTAAATTGAGATATACTTAAAGACTTTAATACAGATGAAGACTGGGGTCATAATTTTGTATTCTAAAAATATGAGGATTTCCATTACTGGGAAGATACATTAACAAAATATAATTTCCAAAGAATTTAGGAGTCCTGTGCTTCCATAGAAGAGTTTTGCCCCAACAGGCTGTGGAAAGAGACATAGGATGAGTTCCTGTCTTCTCAGTGCAGAAGAGGTGAATGAATATGACACCCTCTGGATTGTAGATATGTGAATGCTGCAGTTAAGGCTTTACTCATTTCTTCTGCCTTTATCTAGGTTATGCTGCCTTAGGTCAGTAGCAAAGATGTGGTTAAAGTGTGTAATGATATTCATATTCAACCTTGGCAAAGTAAACTTAGAAGAATTAGACTCTGATTTTTTGTTATCCTATTTTTGTTGTTGTTGTTGTTATCCTATTTTAAAAGTACAAATACTATTATGCTTAAATGGAAAAGACTTCTCCATTTGATATTAATACGCATAGCATTTAAAAATTGTGTAATGTTTCAATATCAAGTACTTTTCCTTGGCAAACTATTAATAGCTTGGACATGTTTTCCAGATTTTAGGCATACTTTGTGTCCAAAAACCTTGTGTCTTCTCACACAATGGACATGCCAGCCTCAGGAAACAGTTTGGTGACCATTTTCTTTAAGGCCCAAAACTAAGCTAATCCTGAATCAAGTTAATTCTGTTATTTCACTGTGAATCGTATCTTTTTTATTCTTCAATCAGAAGCCATCAAAAAATGAGAATACTTTTATAGTAGCATGAACTTAATAGGCTGGGAGAAAGCCCTGGGGGTTCTTTCTGTTTGGCTGAGAGTTTTCTTGTCTGTTAATTTTTTTTTTATTTCATTTATTTTTAAAATTTTTGGCTGTGGTGGGTCTTCTTTGCTGCACGCGGGCTTTTCTCTAGTTGCGGAGAACGGGGTCTCCTCTTCATTGTGGTGCATGGGCTTCTCATTGCAGTGGCTTCTTTTGTTGTGGAGCATGGGCTCTAGGTGCGCGAGCTTCAGTAGTTGTGGCACGTGGGCTCAGTAGTTGTGGCTCGCGGGCTCTAGAGTGCAGGCTCAGTAGTTGCGGCGCACGGGCTTAGTTGCTCCGCTGCGTGTGGGATCTTCCCGGACCAGGGCTCGAACCCTTGTCCCCTGCATTGGCAGGTGGATTCTTAACCACTGTGCCACCAGGGAAGCCCTTCTTGTCCATTTATTAACATCAAGTTTGAGGAATCTTCCTTTCATTTTGAACAGTTTGGCTTTCTTGGGAGGGACTTGTGTAGTCTCTACCCTTCTAAGTTCTTGGCTGAGATCCCTCTTAATAAAAAGACAGATTAAGAGGAGAAAAACAAATTTAATTATGTACATATGGGAACCCCACAAAGATATGAGACTCCAAGGCAGCCAGGCAAGTGAGGCTATATGCTATCCTGAGCTAAGGAAAGGGACAGAGAGGCTTCAAAGAGGGAGAAAGGCAATTCACATGAAGGTGAGAAGAGCAAATATTTGGTAAATAAATGTTTGTCCTGCCATACAGATAAGTCTTTCAGATGAAAGAGTTATTTCTGGTAATAGCTCTCTTCCTGATATAAGCCCCCTTTCTAATTTCTTTTAGGCAGTTAAGGGGGGAGATAAAAAGTTTTTCCTGAGTTGTCTGAGTCTTGATTGCCTTCAGCTCAAAATAATCCACATGGCAAATTGGCATATTTTGCGGTGGCACATTGTGCTACCCTTCACTTGTAGGCATTTCCAAATACCTATCTCTTTAACCTCATTCCCTTCTAAACAAGATAGATAGGAAGAATAAAAGATCCTAAAAGATTCTAAAATATTTAGAGTATTTCAAGAAAGAAAAGGGAAGAAGATAAATAAAAGAGAAAGACAGATGCCATGTTAACTGGAAGTAAAGCGTTTTAATCTCAAACATATAACAGAACTCTTTCCAGGCTTATGAGTAGTTAGAGAAGATGAAGACAACATCCATTAAACCACTCTTTTGGTCTTAGCAGTTGACATTCTGACTACCATTTGAAGATGGTTAAGGCAGAGACAGAGATATTGACTCATTAGTACTAATGTAGAATGTTTTTATAAAGCTCATCTAACAATGATAGCAATCCTGTGAAGTAGGTCATCTTATTTTTATGCAGTGTTTAAAAGATATTAAAACTAAATATCAGAAATGTGAGGGATATTCAAGACTGTACAGTTAGGAAGGTCTCAAATCAATATTATTTCTGACAGTTGTTCTTGTGGTCATTGCAAGCTGTTGCATTGCCAACACATTTGACAAGAGAATACATAATTTTAAAGAACCAATTTAATTTAGGAATATCAAGACCATAAGAAGGTTGTAGCAATACTGAGCCAGAATTGTAGGAGAGTAGAATTTCTACTCCATAAAAAACATACTAGCAGAGATGGCAATGTTTTGGGTCTCTGTAAGTCTGGAGTGTAGTCAGGGAGGATCTGGTAACCTAGAAAATAGAAAGTATCAGTTAGCACCATGTTTGTGTATATAACATTTCCCTTAATTTATTTAATTAATTAATTTATTTATATTGAAGTATAGTTGATTTACAATGTTGCGTTAGTTTCAGGTGTACAGCAAAGTGATTCAGTTATACGTATATATATATTTTCAGATTCTTTTCCCTTATAGGTTATTACAAAATATTGAGTAGAGTTCCCTGTGCTATACAGTAGGTCCTTGTTAGTTATCTATTTTATATATAGTAGTATTTATATGTTAATCCTAAACTCCTAATTTAACATTTCCCCTAATTTAAAAGAGCATGTGCTTTGGGATCGAAAAGACACTTTTGAGTCTTAGTACTATTATAAATTTGGTATGTATTCATGGAGAGTATATGTAAACATTTTGAGCCTGAATTTCTTCCTTTGTTTAGTAGTGATGGTAATAATACTTAACTGCTAGTATTACTGTGAATAATCAGATAGTGAGTTCTACATAACTTTAGATACTGTAAATTGCTGTCAATTATTGTTGATTTTATCAACAGCTCTAACAGTCTGGAATCCTACAGTTTTTATAATAATTCCTATTTCAGTATTTCCACACTTTCTACTGTGATGAACTTTGGAAACTTATCTGCTCAAGGTTCTACTACCTTCCAACTGTGATACCTTAAACCACTCTGATTCTTTTTTTTTTTTCAAACCACTCTGATGCTTTTTTTTAATTGAAATATAGTTAATTTACAATGTTGTGCCAGTCTCTGCTGTACAGCAGAGTAACTGTTTTATATATATGTTTGTGTGTGTGTGTGTGTGTGTATATATATATATATATATATATATATATATATATATATATATATTCTTTTTTTTTCCATTACGGTGTATCCCAGCAGATTGGATATAGTTCCCTGTGCTCTACAGTAGGACTTTATTCCTCACCTGCAATGAGGAAACGTTTGTGTTGGTTTCTATGCATTAGATAAAATAACGGCTTCTCCCAGTCTTGGAGTGGTCTCATGTAAGGTATGAATCCTATTGTTTAGACTGACGTGGGCTCTTGCTTGTCTCCCCACTGGCCAAAGAGCCAGTTGTTCAAGGGGTGTGTCCCTGGTGCAGCAGCCACTAAAGACTGTGACCCAGGCACAAGCACAAGATTTTTCCAGGGAGATACAGGCAACTGGAATGGGCCAGAGAGAGAATGCAAAGACAGTGCCCGCTGGCCTCCTCTGTCTCCAAGGAGGATAACAATCCCTAAACGTGTGCTAAATTAGAAGCCTGACCTTTTAGGCAGCAGCTCTTAAGGTATGAAAATAGACTTTTTCAGGGAAAGACTGGGAAATGTCTGTTTTATTGCCTCCTCTCTACCCGCTGAGCCCTGGGGGATAAACACAGTGAGTCATCTTGAGCCATTAGGAACTGTTTCTTTGTTTCTATAGTCTCATGGGTCTTGTGGATGCAAACCCCACTGGCTTTCAAAGCTAGGTGGTTTAGGGGCCTGTCCCTCAAGTGGAAGTCTTAAAAGTTGGGGTGCTGGTGGGCTTCCTTGGTGGCGCAGTGGTTGAGAGTCTGCCTGCCGATGCAGGGGATGCGGGTTCGTGCCCCGGTCTGGGAGGATCCCGCGTGCCGCGGAGCGGCTGGGCCCGTGCGCCATGGCCGCTGGGCCTGCGCATCCGGAGCCTGTGCTCCGCAACGGGAGAGGTGCTCCGCATACCGCAAAAAAAAAAAAAAAAGTTGGGGTGCTGGATGTTGGGTCCAAACTCTTCACACCTCAGGGAAAAGCTGGGGGTTGTAAGTTTCTTTCTAAACTGTATGTCACTGTGCCAGGGTGGAGTTTTATGGCAAGAGTGTGTCTCAGCCTTTTCTACCCATTTCTGTGTGTGTACTTTCTCATTCACCTGATGTGAAGAACTTTCTCAGCTAGTTTTGGGTTTCTTCCAGAGAAATTGCTCTGTATGTAGCTCTGTATTTGGTGTGTCTGTGGGAAAGAAAGGGTGATTTCAGGATCATCCCATGTCACCATCTTGGACTGGAACCTATGTGCATGTTTTTATGAATCCATTGTTTTCTTCTGTATCATACCATTCTTACCTTTGTTCTTCTGTATGTAATGTGTCATTTTCCTCTGGATATCCTATAGATTTTCTTTTGTCACTGAATTTATGCAATTTGGCTATGGTGTGTTTCAGTGTACTTTCTTTTACTTCGGGTTTGTTGAGTTTCTTCCATCAGTGAGTCTGTAGTTTTCATAAAAATTTTGATTTTTCAACCATTTTTAAAGTGACATCTCATAAGGGGTATTTTCAAAGGCATTTTGAATTCCTGAAATTCATGCATTTCCAGATTTGTGAAACAGCAAATGAAACACAAATAGTTTGGACACTCACATTTCAGGGAAGAAATTCTATATGATTCAATTAAGTTCAACAAGCTCCTGCTGAGTGACTTTTGTGTTCTTAGGTGCCAGACTGTGTAGACACCAGTCCTGTGTTAAGGGAGAAAAAGGTATGGATTTGAAACACTAATACTTTTGACAAGTTCAGACAGAAGCCAATAATAATTTTCATAAAAACATTGTTTCAAGGAGGAAAACTGTTCAACAAGGAAGAATATGTGGCATGTAAATGGTGAATAACAGAATGAATAACCAAGTCAAGGGAAGAGAAGCTGCAGGTAGTACTGGAACAGACACACCAGCATAGCCTAACACATTTTAGTGACATTTAAGAACATCAGAGCAAAGGGATTATTTGACATCTGTTGTCACCTACGCCACTCCCTGATTGGGATATTTTTCTTATTGGTACTGTAGTGAAAAGGTATTTGTAGATGACTCCAGAGATGAAATCATCATTTCTAGAAGGGTAAGGAGAAGGGCCTGAAACAAAGGCCCAACAAATTTTTTCTGTTTCTCCCCCTTCCCCTTTCTGGGGCTCCAATTAGACATACATCATGTTGGTTGAATTTTCCCCACAATTTAATTCAAAGTTAACTTTTTTCCAGTATTTATCTTTCTTTGTTTCATTTTGGATATTTTCTGTTAATGTGAATTTAAGTTCACTAATCTTTTCTTATATAATGATTAATTGTCTTAGTCCCATACAGTGTGTTTTTCATTCCTGACATTGTAGTTTTCATTTCTGTAAGTTTGATTTTATTCTTTTTTGTATCTACCATTTCACTATATAATATGTTTAGTCTTTCTGCTAGCTTCATGAACATATGGAATAGCCATCACAACTGTTTTAATGTCCTTGTCTATTGTTTCTATGATTTCATTTCTGGGTTACTTTTGAGTTTCAGATTTATTTTTAGTACAGCATTAAGATAAATTATAAGTCATGTATTTTCTATTATTTGCTCTAATTTTCCTGTGGTTTCTCATTCTCCTGGTAGCTAAGAGGAAGTGGGGATATGCGCAACACCTATATTTCAGTTCAATCTGAAAAGTTTAATCAGAGCAAAATTTTGAAGATTCTCATTTGGTACTTGATTAGGCTTTATGGATAAAAATCCTCTCTGATTTTATTATCTATGCCCTCCCTTCCTCTATGTCATTCTAACATGGCCATTGGATGTATCAAGAAGGAGAATTGCTCAGGCAACCTCATCATAGGGGAAGAAATATGGGATCCTTTGGTTTTATGTAACCACTGGATTTCTGCATTTCTTTCCTGTGAGGTGGTAGGTAAGAAATGTTCTTTGAGCTGGGACCATAACATGTAGCTGTTCTGCTAGCATCATCTAGTTAAGTCTGTGTTGATGTAATTCGTTACTTGTTTTCTTGGTTTAGTCAATACTAGGTGGTATTTCCATTTGTTCTAATTTGTTAGAACTAATTTGTTCTTACCTTGGATTTTCCTGGGTGTGTCCTGCCAATACTTTCTACCAAGCATGGTTTTAAATCATAGACACCACAGTGTCTTATGTACCATTACCTTACCCTAACTATAGTCCAATGGTTCTCGACTCAGTTATCTTCATTGACTTCCCTCAAGAGAATGTGGTAAACTCTGGGTCCTCTGTGTGTCAGTTGGGAACTAAAGATTGCTTAGATAAACTAAACTTGGATCCTTCCTTGGCCAAACTATCTTGTGCTACTGAGGCAGGAGATAGATGGACTCCAGGCTAGACACTTACAACTGGCCTCCTGTTCACACTTCCTGGGGTGAGAAGAAGGTGGGCTCCAGGCCAGACATTCATTACCAGCCCCCTGTTTACATTTCCTGAAGCAAGGGAGAAACGGGCTCCAGGACTACATATTTGTGACCGAACTCCTGTCTATATTTTGAGATCTGCACCTTGATATAAAAACCAGCAACAGAAATAGGCTAAATAACCAGATATTGGACATTTTTATGGCAGGGACAGATTGGGACTAAACCCTGTTAAAAGATCAAGAGGTCATACATTTCCCATCCTGGGGCAAGGGAAACATTGCACATACGCAGAAATGCTCCTTGGGGGTCAAAAGGAGGGGGCACCACCCCATAATATGTGATGCTAAGGCCATCCCATAGGCCTCTGGGCTGTAATCCATGTTGGAAAAAAGTTGTGCATGCATTTTGGGGAGGGTCCTAGGGCAGGGCAGGTGCAGAAAAAGAAACCAGATAATTGGCCAAAGGTAAACAAAGACCCAGAAGAACTGCCCTATATAAGTGACTTAACTGCCTCTTTACTGCACTCCTCCTCATTAGGGAGGATGCCCACACCCTTTCTCTCCAGGTGTGCATCTCTGCCTTGCCTCTATCTTAACTAAACAATTTCTCTGTGTGCTCTCCCACTTGTTGTTGTGCTATGTCTCTAATAATAAACTCTGTACCTGTTTTTACAGTTTTGCCACTGTGAGAAATGCATTTTCCCTTGGGGGCCAGGGGTTGTGGTGGCTAGGATTCCTGGTTTTCATCCAGGCTACCCGGGTTCAATTCCTGGGCAGGGAATTAAGATCTCACTTCATGCCACCACTTACTGCTGCCTCTCCAAGATCACTACCAAGTATATTATGAAGAAACTCAGCTCCAAGTTGGTAGAAGGATAGAAACTTTCCAACAAGTAGATTATTAGGCCCTTCTGTGCCTGCATTTGTTATCAGTATATGATACACATGTACTCTGTAGGACTTCAGTTTGGAGATGAGAGAGAGAAATACTGGGTTGGCCAAAAAGATAGAAATATTGGGTTTCCATCTTATGGAAAAACCCAAACGAACTTTTTAGCCAACCCATACGTACTTCATTACAATCATTCTCTATTACTTTTCTTCTTCATAAAGGTATTTGGTAAGATATGCCAGAAATTCTATTTTTCTTCCCTTTCCAGTCTAGCTAGAATTTGAAGGGTAAATTTTAGGTTTCATACTTTCTCTAGGTCATATTATTCTTTCTGACGCTAGCTTCATGGCTTTACCATAATTAGGAGTGGGTGGGACTTAAAGGAGAGACTGACTTAATGACAAAGAAGCATAAATCAAAAGCCATGTAAGGTGCTTCCCTGGTGGCGCAGTGGTTGAGAGTCCGCCTGCCGATGCAGGGGACACGGGTTCGTGCCCTGGTCTGGGAAGATCCCACATGCCGTGGAGCGGATAGGCCCGTGAGCCATGGCCACTAGGCCTGCGCTTCCGGAGCCTGTGCTCCACAACGGGAGAGGCCACATCAGTGAGAGGCCTGCGTACCGCAAAAAAAAAAAAAAAAAAAAAAGACATGTAAAAACACTATAATTGTTCTCAAAGATAGAAAATTTAAATGTATAAGTATGTATAAAAACAGTCACTGCCTCAGTATTATTCCAGAAAGCAGGCAATTAGAAGGAATAGTGCCAAGTGAGTCTCATATTACCATACAGACAGAAGTTTATTGGGAGCTTTTATCAGCACTCTAAATTCACTCTGATTTATGTGGAACACTAACACAGCCAGCTGTGCATATTGTTCTCAATAGCAAATGCTTTTGTGGGATACAACAGAAATTAACCAGTATCCTAGGGTGATGGCACATATAAATGTGATCCCTTGAAGCCATTTGATCAATCTGATCTTAGTCAAGACAACATGACTAAAAAATTGGGGGAAATAAATATCACTAGGGAAACCTTTTAGAACTTTGAAAAGGTGGTAGTTGTAGCTGACGTTTGGTATGTCATACAACCATGAGAGTAAGAATGGGGTCATTTTGACTGTGGCAAACTAATATATCTTCCACTTTGCTGCAGTCTGTTTCTCTTTAGATTCTTCTGATACAGTGCTGGAATTTCGGAAGCTATACCTCATAGGGCAGTCAAAGATTTGGCGTTTGCCATTTTTCTCATCTCTAGTTCTTCTGTTTTTACCAATGCATAAAGTGGCAGCTATATCATTAAGACCCATTAAATATCACAACACTAATGCCCACAAGAGAGGGTTTGCTGATGTTAATTTCCCTTGATGTCTGCCCCAAGGCAATCCAGTCTTTCTTCTAACAACCTCATGGTTTCTGTTGTATGCAACATCTCTTGATACATGTAGAGCAGATGACTCTTAACACTGAGCACCCTTTAGCCTTTGATGTCCCATAGATTTGGAAGATAAACAGCTGTTTCAGTTTTTCCCCAACAGTTTTATTGCAGCATGCTATAATCTCAGGAATCAGGCATGAATGCATAGGACTGTTCAGAAGCTAAGCTCAGTGAAAGACAGAAGGCTGTTTTGAGAATCACTAGTCCCCTCTAACTCTGGTGAATTGCTTCTAAGTCAAAGTTATAATTCTCAGTGCTCTTCTTCAGTGGAAGTATTTTCAGTCCCTTTTGCTTATCTTAACTCAATGCTTTAGACATGTCCAGAGGTAGCAAAAAATTAGAGAAAATATATTAACCAAAATGGATAACACTGGGGAAAGAGCAAACTTCAGATAAGAGAAAATCAAGCATTCTGGTTTTTGGACATTTAAGTTTGAGCTTTCTATTAAGGTAATTCATTATGAAGCAATAGTAACTGGAACAGACAATACAATACAAGTGTCAACAGCAAAGCAGAAGTCTCGTTACTTCCAGAGAAATAGTCCAAGTGTCTGCACATCACTCCACACTTAGGAATGTGTGGCTAAGAGATGAGACTGAGTCATGAGCTATATCAGCTCAGGGAAGCCATAAACTCTTGGGTCCTTTCAGGTATTTTGCATTGCTAATCACATACCTTATCCTCTAATGCAGGTATGTCTCCCAATTACAAGTTAATCAGTAGACCTTCTTTCAGTGAATATAAGTGCTTGGTTTTGTACAGTAACTTTGGCTTGAATCTCACTTATCTTGAATCTGGTATGGTCTTATAAATTCTTTGAATCAATACTGTATGTAGGGTTCAACAAAGAGTCAACTCCTCAAGTGCCCCTGAAATTAGAGAAAAGACACATATATGCGATTAACGTTTTCTTTGAGCAATAATAATATGGCAAAAACAATGATAGGTATCTGTTATTGAAAACCTACTATGCATCAGCCTATGTGTTAAATATTTCATATACTTATAGCACTCAAACCTCACACAACCCTGGAAAAAAGAGGAAGATTCTTAGATGCAAGCTAATGAATAAAACTCAGAACCTAAGATAATATGTCAGCTAGCTTTGGCTGTGTAACTAAACATACCAAAATGTAAAACAGCAGTTGTTTCATGTAGCTCATGCTTCTGCGGGTCAGCTGAGTGATTTTTCTTGTCTAGGTTGTCTTGACTAATTATCTGGCATCAGGTGGTGGGTCCACTGGCAGCTAAGTGATTTAGGATAGCCTTGCTTATATGTCTGGTATAGGGCAGCTTGTCAGTAGGGCACCTACATATCCATCACATGGCCTTTCCAGAGGCTAACTTGGGTTCATTCGCATGGTATCCTCAGGGTTTTAAACCCATCAAGCAAGAAAACCCCAATGTGTAAGCTCTTTCCCAATGTGTAAGCTCTTTCAAATTAATATCCTGTTGGCCAAACCAAGTCACATGCCAAGCCCAGAGTCTGTAGAGTAGAGGACATTCCAAGAGAGTAGATAGAAGTAGGGGAGCATTTCAATCATTTTTGCAGACAACCTGCCATAGGCAAAACTACCTATGAGATTTTGGGGATGGAATTGAGGAAGTCAGAGAAGTAATGGGACATTAGACCCTTAAATAACTACAATAGATGTGGCACAGCCAAGCATATTCTCTTTGTGGGAATTATTGACCTCATAGGGGAGTTCTGAAAATGGAATGCATATGTGCATTGCTTACTTCTTATTCCATGCCAGTTTTCTAGATTCTGATCTTGGTTGTAGATATGCTTATATCGAGAATCCAAAACATAGTTTACTCATTTTATGACACCCATCTAAGATTCTAAATTCAAGTTACATTCATATAGGTAAATAAAATGCAACTTTAAATTTTCCCACAACTGATTTGGTCTTCTTTATTTCATCTAATTTGTGTCTTTTTCACATTCCTTTGCCCCTTGCTGATTTGTAAATGCTTGTTTATCTTTCACATAGCCTTTTCTTCTTTTTCTAAATCAGTATTGATTGACAGAGTTAATGTATGAATGAAATTGAGTGTCTGACAGCTCATTAAGGTAAATATAAGATTAAAATTGATGTTTTATATAATAGCATAAACATTTAGGAACTACTACGTGTGTAGTATTATCACTACTCTTCATTTCTTTTGCTGAAGAAAAAATCCTTATTTTTGTATACTCAAACACTCAGGCCTTTTAAGTATCTACCTTTTCAAAAGTGTTCATTCTCTTTCCCTCCCTCCCTCTCTCTCTCTTTCTGTGTGTGTGTTTCTAAAGTATTGGTAGTGTTATTTCAAATCCAGTTCAATTCCTCAGGTTGGCACAAACCATCATCAATCATAAGAACTAAGATTTGTAAATTTGTATTCAGGACATTGTGATGAGCTCCTTGTCCCAACGTTTATATTTAAGAGTCTGCATCCTTTTGTCAGTCATTTATATTCCTTCCCACAATGAGGGCAGAGAATTCCAGTGTATAATCAATGAGCATTTATAGAATATCCACCATGTGCCTGGCACCATCTTTAGTGCTTTCACAGTTCTAACCAAATAACAACTCATTATAATGTTGTTGTCTTCACCTGTATTCACCTTATCCTTGTAGAAGCTTATATTCAAAAAGGTTACTTGTCTTGTTCATGGAAGGACAGAATTGATCAAGTAATATATGAAGAAATGTATTTTGAAGACATTAAGCTGTTGAACACTACTTATTACAGTACATTGGTTCCTCACTTCCTTATAAATTGTCATCAAGATCATTGGAATGGGCAATATGTAAGCTAGGGGAAGACTAGTCTAAGAAATGGCATTCTAAAGGAGCTTTCCCTAAGTTGCTTTGCCTTTGGCTATGATTTGGTTCCACTGACTACATAATGGGAAGAGGTAGGTGAGTCTCTACTTTTCTCCTTCTGCACTAGCCACATGGTAGATAAATTCTAACATAGAAACTGAATTCAAAGAGAAAACAATAGGTCAGATCTATACATTGATCTTCTCAATTCTTCTAGCCAGCGTGTTCTACAACTAGCTACTCTAAGAATAAAGAATATAACTCCTAAAAACAAAAATTAATAATAATAATATTATTATTAATAAGCCGGGGGCCATCTAAATCCAAGTTTAGGAAATAAAAGTCTCTAAAGAAAACATAATCTTCCAAGACAAAGTCTGCTGAAAGATACATTCAATTTAAATTGATAAACAGAATACAGTTTCACTCTAAGAATACAGACTCTGACGGGCTTCCCTGGTGGCGCAGTGGTTGAGAGTCTGCCTGCCGATGCAGGGGACACGGTTTCGTGCCCCGGTCCGGGAAGATCCCACGTGCCACGGAGCGGCTGGGCCCGTGACCCATGGCCGCTGAGCCTGCGCGTCCGGAGCCTGTGCTCTGCAACGGGAGAGGCCACAGCAGTGAGAGGCCCGCGTACCGCAAAAAAAAAAAAAAAAAAAAAAAACAGACTCTGATAGTTTTATTGCACTCAGGTCTTCACTAGGAACAAAGAGCCCTTGCTTTACATTTGCATAATAAAAGGGCTTGCTAAAATGTACCTTCCAGAACAAAGGGACTTTCTGCTAGTGAGGAAAAATTCAGATTTAATATAGAAGGCAGATATTGGTAGAAATTTTTAAACTTCAGCTTTCCCTAATACTGGCTTTCAATCCTCCTCAGATTTACTAGTCACACACAGGAGGGTCTCATACAGAGTATGTGTACATGTGTACAAATATGTATACAGGTATATGTATTCTAACGTGCATGTGTGGGTATGTGACCATGTGTGTTATTGTGTATGGCTATGTGTACATGGGTATGGGTATGTGATCTTGTGCTTGAATGTGTATGTGTACGTGTATAGGAGTGGATCTGCAGCAGTGCATTAATAGAGATCATCTACAGGTGTTAGAGTATTGTTGGTTTTTTAATGCTTTTAAAAAAATTTTCTTTAAAGTGATCATGTGTTACTTAGGTAATTAAACATTAAGAGCTATTTCCAAACGTTAAAAAAGATCTATTGGTTAAAAGCTTCCATCAACAAACTAATTAGGAGGAGTAACATTTATATAGCAATAACACAAATTTATCTCAGTACCTCCTTCAGCAGTTAGGCTCCTCGTTTGGAGACTGGCCTCTAGCATCCCCTTGCATTAGGAGAAATTCTAAAATGTGCACTGGTAAAACTCAGCTCCCAATCTTCCTTAAAACCACCTTTCTTTCTTAACTTTCCATTCCAAATATTTAAAATATCTCAATTTTCCTTCCTCTTCTAGCGTTTTGCATCCTGCTTCATTAGTAAGAGTTTATTAATAGATTTATATCTGCTAACTTGGTGAATGGGCAACTCACATTTCCAGTGAAGAACTCTGTAAGTAAATTTCTTCCCCATAGACTCAACCTCCATTGCAAAATTCAAAAAACTTTATTACGTTTGTACTCTCAGTTTTTCTTAGTATCTGCTAAAACTGCTACACTAAATCTTGTTCCTAAGGGGGAGGTAAGGCACCTCCTTAAAGAGAGCTGGAGCTTCTGGGACTTGTGGCTATGTCTCCCTATACCCACAGCAAGGCTCAGTGAGGAGTGACATGTATTACACTATTGCCTTCATCTCAAAATCTTACCTTTCTTCCACTTTTGGATTCAAGGTCTGGATTCACATTTTCTACTTCAGTAAGAGTAGAAAGAGAGCTTTTTGTCACTCTTTTTTTTTTTTTTTTTTTATAAAGCAGAACCAACCTCAGCTTCCTCTGTGGTTCAGCTTTCTCTTTCATTCAAAATGTATAATAATATTTGGAAGAAAAAATGTCTTAGAGAAAGTTTAAGATAGTAGAATGAACAGATGAATCTAATTTTACTTCCTCCAGAGAACCACCTGATAATACAGTAAAGTGATCCTTTTCTAAAGGCATAAATTCACTAGGATGGAGAGAAAAAGAGAAGTGAGGAGAAAATTATAACAAAATTTTGGAAGTTGGAAAACATACGGACAATTGTTACCTGTTGTATAATAAAGAGTTTGGCTGTCCTTTGTCCTTGGTTCCTGGGAGGAAAATTCTAAAACCCTTGGCATTTCCCAAGTGAATACTTGTCTTCATTATTCATGAGCTCCTGTGATAACAGCAGAGTTTTCACTGATCCGGTGGCTCAAGATGGGCCCCTAGATAGCTTCCGGATGGAGACGGGTCATCAGAAAGATAACTGTGTGGTTGGGGGTGGGATTTTGAGCTAGCCTAACCTCCAGGGATGGGAGCCAGAGATTGAGTTCAAATATGTGGCCAATGAGTTAATCAATCACACCTTAGCTATGAAATCCCAAACTCTGGACCTCAAAGCTCATTGAAGATTGCTCTTTGGTGAATACATCCATATGCCAGCAGGATGATTTGCCCTGATTTCACATGAAGAGGGCACAGGAGCTCTGCATTCTATGTGCCTTATTGTGTCCCAAGCACCATAAGGTAGTTGTTACTAGTTCCATTTTTTAAATCTAAAAAAGACATTAATTAAATGGCTGATAACATTGCTAAGAGTGAAGTTGATCTTTCTAGACTCTAAATCTTATTCTTCTTGATTGTTTTATGATTTTTTTCTGGCTCCCTTGAGTATGGTCAATAAGTATCTATTGATCTAATAAATAGGATTTAATTTTATCAAATATGCTTCATTAAACAGAATTTCAAATTAATGTTTCCTTCTCTGTGTCAGAACACTAGATCTCCATAGATTATCTATGAGATTGTAGCATTAGTAAAAAATGATATATTCCACTGGGTGATATTTTGTTTTTCTGAAGCCAGATAAATGATCGTCTCATTTTCTTTATTCGTTCTTTGAAAACAGATTTTAAATTCTCAAAAGATTATTTCAATTCCTTTAAGACCAAAGGAGAGTTTATCTCCCCACACAGTATTAGAAGTGATTCAAAAACATTTTGAGACATTGAGCAAGATTACTGAGAAATGATATAACTTATTATGCAGCAAGAAGAACTCTTATATTGTTTTTGTGTCCTTAGAGCTAATTAAAAAACATTAAGCCTTAACCATAAATAGAAATGTTTGTGACTAAAAGGAAGAGCAGCAATGCTGGCTATTTGTTGCCAGCTCACCTTAGAAGCATTCATTTATTTGCCTAGAATGAAATATCTTGGAAGAAAGACACTCAAAAAAAATTCCTTATTTCTTAAAATAACAAAAGATCCATATGAACAACACCAGAACAATAAAATAAGTCATACTAATAAATAGCATATTGTCTTGTTTTTGTTTAAAATAGTCAAAGAAAACATGTGGCTTTGTAAAAACCAAAGTGCGATACACTTTGAGAAAAGTTGTGTTGTCACTATAAACAAATGACTTTAAGCAATACATTGCTATTGAGTGGAAGTTCCTTGTGAATAGGCATAGGGAACCTTTCTCACTTGATGGGGTTCTGACAGCAATGATTACAGATGGGGAAAACCCACCTGCTGATCAGAGAGGTAATAGAAATTCAGCCAAAGAGGCATGGAAACAACTAAAAATCATGGAAATGTACAAATTTCACCATTTGTGGCTCTTGCAGATACTGTGATAAGTGTGCAATCAAGAAAACCAAAAATACATGACACTTTTGGTTTATAAAGGCCTCCTGCCCAGGGTAGCTCTCAAACAGGGATTGGCAGAGCATCTAAGGCAACAGAGGTCCAGTCTCTAAAAGTACAGGTTGCCTCCTTGTGAGATCCATTTGCACTCAACGGAATAAGCATTGCCATTAAACAAATCTCCCACTACATCACATCAAGAGCGAATATTTTGCTATCTGTACACTGTCAACAACCAAAGTTTTGCAAACCTTTGTAGCCCTTGGTAACAATCATTCTTGCTTATTTTTCTTATAGCCATGTAATTGGCAAGTGGCTGTAATCAATTTTCCAAGTGAAAACAGTAAATGCTTTACTTTGTGTATAAAGACGAGTTTTGCATTTTGAGGCACTTCTGTCAAATAATAGGAATTATTCAAGTTGAATCATTTTTAGCTCTCCTATTTGACTTATTTATGCACTGGTAAATATTATCTATATTCTTACTATGGATTTGCCTAGGATGCCGAGACTCCTGAAGCATCCACTCTGCCTTCCAGGAAATTATAGTTGTGTACAACCCATACATACAACAACTGTATGTAAAAGTTCTGTGCCAATTACTATGGGAAATCAGAAGGGTACCAAAAACATTGGCTAAGATAAGTCTGGGAAAGTTTCATAAAGAAGTTTTCATTTGAAATAGGTTTTTTTTTTTTAATTTAATTTTATTTATTTAATTTTTGGCCAGGTTGGGTCTTTGTTGCTGCTCGCAGGCTTTCTGTATTTGCGGCAAGCAGGGACTACTCTTCATTGTGGTGTGCAGGCTTCTCATTGTGGTGGCTTCTCATGATGTAGATAGAGCATGCGCTCTAGGTGCGCGGGCTTCAGTTGTTTTGGTGCCTGGGCTTAGTTGCTCCGCGGCATGTGGGATCTTCCTGGACCAGGGCTCGAACCCTTGTCCCCTGCATTGGCAGGCGGATTCTCAACCACTGTGCCACCAGGGAAGCCCTGAAATAGGTTTTAACTAATTAGTAGAAATATATATCTAAGGGTAAATGAGATTAACATTTATTAACCTGTGCATACTCTCTGTGCTACAGGCTTTGTTTAAGCTATTTCTGCTAATTTTCATGACATCCCAATGAGGAATCTTTATCTCCATTTTAAAATTAGGAAACAAATGTTCAGGTGGGCTAACTAACAAGAATGTATATAACTAATGCAAAAGTAGAAAAGCAGGGAAAGAGAAGAATCCTAAGTCCCTGCATGACCAAAAGGAGTAGGATGACCCTAATACCCTAGCCTTGTCAGACTGTTATATGAGAGCAAAATAAACCACTATATCACTTAAGTAGCAGTTTTCTCTCTTTGGTATAGCAGCTAGACTTCTTCCTAATATATAATCTAACTGCTGTCTTCTGTTTCTTTTCTACCATGTGTCTTATTACGTCTCTAGTTACCTGATGAGTAATCTATCATGACCTCATTGATTGTATCCTTTCATCAAGTTTAAGAAGGACCTGAACATTTTGGTAATACATTTTCTTCCTCGAACTTCTTGAACTTCCAACAGTTGAAAAACACAGATTTTTGTTACCCTATTGGTACTCTGTAATTAATGTGCAACATGCACTGTAAACCGTCAGGATCTTGGCTTATAAACCAGATTCCTTGGTCTTTCTGTGTAAGTATTAGCAGTGAGGAAAATGGCAGCAGATGGCGTTCCCCTAGCAACTGTATTTCTACCTTACCAGTTCCTGTCAGTACCTGTTTGAAGGTTTCAAACTTGTAGGCAGTTTAATACCTTTGACAGACTTGTTGAAGAAACAGCTGAGAGTATCGCTGAGAGCAAAAGCTTTCTAAAACTGTCAGTTTACTGCATCCAGTTCATTCGAGGGCATTTGGTTTTATCAGGGGTTCAGAATTATGATCACTTCGACGCACCATAAACTGAATATAACTAGCCCTTTTTCTCCACTGGTTGACTTGTTCAGGGAGGCAGTACTTAAAACCGTAGTGATATGAATTATTAGTGTAGTCAATACTTAAGCTAGGTAGCCGTGTTCTGGTGGTAAGCACAAAGGATAAGTGGGCGACAGTATCTCTGAAATGTGTTGTTTGTACTGATCATCTAGTAAGATAGTAATGACCACCTTGGAAAAGTGTCTGCTCCAGTTTGGAGAAGCATCCCATCTCTGGCAGGTCAGTTCTCTAGGAAGCAGATTCTGAGGTGGTGAACAGGATGTTTATTAGGGAGTACTCTTCAAATCAACTTCATGTGCAGGAAAGGAAGACAGAAGGATCGGGCAGAGGGAGAAGTTAAGTTGTGTGAACATCAAAAGCCGCATCCAAACCCACAGAGATCTCTGAAGCCAGAATACCTGTATAGCTGACCTGTATTGAGGAGAGGGGGCTAGACCTCTCAACTTCTAGGTTGACTCACCACAGGATATACTCTATCAACCATTCTAACCACCTCCACGGTGACTCCAAACAACAGATTCTTCTCTTAGTTTCAGGCCCTTCTCCTTACCCTTCTAGAAATGAGGATTTCATCTCTGGAGTCATCTACAAATACCTTTTCACTATGGTACCAATGAGAAAAATATCCCAATTAGGGAGTAGTGTAGGGGACACTAGATGTCAAATAATCCCTTTGCTCTGATGTTCTTAAATGTCACTAAAATGCGTTAGGCTATGCTGGTGTGTCTGTTCCAGTACTACCTGCAGCTTCTCTTCCCTTGACTTGGTTATTCATTCTGTTATTCACCATTTACATGCCACATATTCTTCCTTGTTGAACAGTTTTCCTCCTTGAAACAAGGTTTTTATGAAAATTATTATTGGCTTCTGTCTGAACTTGTCAAAAGTATTAGTGTTTCAAATCCAAACCTTTTTCTCCCTTAACACAGGACTGGTGTCTACACAGTCTGGCACCTAAGAACACAACAGTCACTCAGCAGGAGCTTGTTGAACTTAATTGAATCATATAGAATTTCTTTCCTGAAATGTGAGTGTCCAAACTATTTGTGTTTCATTTGCTGTTTCACAAATCTGGAAATGCATGAATTTCAGGAATTCAAAATGCCTTTGAAAATACCCCTTATGACATGTCACTTTAAAAATGTCCTTTGCATTATTGAACTAATGTAGACTATTGTAATTGTTAGTATTAATAGTATTATTATTATGGATCTTTGGTTTAAAATAAGAATCGATGTTGGCTGACTTAGGAAAAAAGATAATTTACTGTGAAATTATTGATTGACACAGAATCAAATGGTAGACGTGAAAAACAGGCTGGGACATGGGCAGGGCTTAGCGAATTTCCAGGGAGCCCACAAGCAAGAATGAATTAATCTCAAAAAGACATCATTATGGGAATACATGTATGCGTTCTATTTTAATTATAAGTTTTTTCTTTTATGCCTTCACTCAAAATCCAAATACTAGTTTTGATTGATCTAGTCTGATCAAGTGCCTATTCCCTACACACACCATGATATCTGTCTCCTGATTCTTTTCATATTATTCATTCTGTGTTTCTCATCTCTATGAATATCAATCAATACTTATCCTCCTAGTTGTTCAAGTTAGAAATCTAGACATCCTATAACATTCATATATAGTTTTTGCTACAGGTATAAATACATCTATTATGACATTTACATATCCTAATCTACTAAATTCTGTCCACCCTTCTACCTCTACCCTGACTCCTACCCTGAATACCCATTAGAGACTGTAAACTTTTTATAACATGGACTATCATACCTTGTCTACTTTGAGTGTACATTATATGGGCACAGAAATTTGCAACAAAAACAAAAAATATCTTTCTTATCCCCAACCACTCAGGAGAATGCAGTCACATTTCTAGCCAGAGCTTAATATTTATGCAGAGATAAATATTGTTTTCAGAATAATACATGCAAATATTTTTTTAAATGTTGAATCATATTAAAAGACTCAGAGTGATGACAGGAGTTCTCCTCTATATCATAATCCAACTACCTTGAAACAAACACTTTCAACTTTTATTTGCTATTTTTCTGACATTTTCCTGAATACATATTTAATGTGCTTTTACTAGCATTTCTCAAGTAATTAATGTTAGACTTAGTTACTGACTTCCTATTATGTCAAATATGGGTGCACTTTTTCCTGGTATTTCCTCTTTCAAAATCCTCCTAATGTAGGTCTGCCCCACTTATATAAATTCCTTTTAAATCCCTTTATCTCTCTCTGTTTTCCTGAACACTCTCTCTTTTTTGCTTATTTGCTTATTTATTTATTTTAAACTCATTTTATTTGGAGATTTCCGTCAGAAGTCCATTGCGTTTAGCTCTGTATCTTTAAGAGTGAGCTGCTGGCTAGAATGCTGACTGGAGTAGTTGTATCTGTGTTCAGCTTGTTGACAGGATGTGGAGTCAACATATCAATGTTTTTTCTGAGCACCTTGGTTTTCTCCTGGGATACCCATAGAACCCGTTTGGACACTGATAATCCTAGCTGCTTGCTTTTCTGAGGCAGAAGCCGTAAGGGTCCCGCAGGTTTCACAGTTGAATATGCCTATCTACATTTGATTTCCTGTTTTCAACTGAGTACCCAGTTCTACTTTCTGCTGTGACTGGTGCCCCTAATTCCAAAACATCTCTAATTTTTTTTTTTTTTCACAGAAAAAAAACCCCAGCAACATCTATTTCTTGGAGAAGTTGGAGAAATTGTGGGCACATGTTTCTGTATATTTTAGGGGAGATGATATAGGAGTCTAATAGCCAAAGATCTTCATCATTTTACATAATCTCCTAATTTCTTACCTCATGTCTTACCCACATCTTTTAAATTGTCTCTTATTATGCCTCAAGTTTCTGATCCCTTTGAGGCTTATTCTGGGAAAAAATTGCCTTTCCTATTGTCAATGTCTTTTTCAAGAGTTACTTAATGTTTGACTTTTCACTCATCTTTTCATTTTCAATTGAATATTAAGAACTGTTTAATTCACGTATGATTGGGTTATATGAAAAATTATTGGATCTCATCTAACATAGATACTTTCCCATTCACTGTGCTTACTTTTTTCATGTATTCATTCAGTTATTCAACCGATAAATGTTATGCTAGATACTATTTAGGTACTTAGGATATAGTAGTGAATAAAAGAGATAAGAATACCTTTCTGTAAGGAGCTACCTTTCTAATAGGGGATTCAGACTATGAATTTCTTTAAGCAATCTATTTTATTTTAGAGAGTAATACAATACATAATACAGTACAATAAGCAACACATAATAGGTACCTGTATTTTAGATAGATAGCAGTATGTACTCTTTTCCTAGACCTAGGAGTAGAACATTCCAACACAGGAAGACCCCATGTAACCTTCCCCAGTTATATCCTCTTTTATCCCTGCTACAGATAACCAGTATTCTGGTTTTAAGTTAATCATTTCCCTGATTTTCCCTAGAGTTTTTAAAAACATCCAAAATTTCATTGTTTAGTTTTGCCTTCTTCTGGAATTTACATATGGAATCATACTATATACACTCTACTGTGGTTTGTTCTTTTATTTAATATTATGTTTTCCAGATATATGTATTGATTTGTATAACTGTAGTACATTTATCTTCATTGAATTTTGTTCTGCACAATTAATTCATTCACTTATTTGTTAATGGATATCAGGTGGCTTCCATTTTTTGGTTTTGTTTTGATTTTTGGTATTACAAACAATGACCATAGACATATTTTTGCATTTGTGTGCTATGTGTATTAATTTCCTTAGGATTTATACGTAATAGTAAAATTGTTGGGTTATAGGATATGTACATATTCAAGTTTACTAGGCAGCACCAAACTCTTTTCTGGGCTGGCAGTGAATGGAAAGTCTTGTTGCTTCACAAACTAGCCAATACTTGATATTGTTCAATCTTTGAATTTTTGGACAATGTGATTAGTGGAAATGAAAACTCACTCTGGATTTAAATTGAATTCCCCCTAATTATCTGTAACATTGTGTATCACTTTATATATGTCCATATCTTCTGTGGTTCATCTTTGTAATTCCTCTTTATTTCTTTTGTGTGTTTTTGGAATGGGTTGGTTACTTTCCCTTATTGATTCCTTATGTCTTCCTAATACGTTCAGGGTAGTAATATGTTAAATATTTTGCAAACATTTTTTTCAAGTTTGTCTCTTAACTTTCCATTATTTTTATCATTTTTAAAGAAACAAATTCTTAATTTTAATGCAGTAGGATTTATGTCTTTCCTTTTATGAATTGGCTTTGTGTTGTATTTAAGAAGTCCATACCTCCTCCAAAATCATAAAGATAATGCCTATATTGTATTTCTAAAGTAGTATAATTTTGCCTATTAGCATGTAAGTATTTATTGACTTATAATGGAATTTTGTGTATGTTGTATGGTAGGTATCTACTTATTTATTTTTTAACTAATTATTTATGGAAAGCCATCCTCTTCTTTTGACCTACATGTCCTTTTATATGTAGAAAAAAATCAGAAAACAAAATTACAAGCCAGTCTCATTCATGAAAATTTATGAAAATTCCAAACCCAGTTATTAACAAATGGAAGACAGGATGTATAAAAATGATTACATTATGGCCAACTTGGGTTATTTCCTGCTGACCACTTTCTTGTCCATATTTTGATCTATCGTTGATGGTGTTTGTTTTTCCTCTGGATATCTTACTGGACCATGTATATCATCAATAAACATAATGATTGCAAATATTCTCTCTGGTTACAGTGCACATCTAGGCCTTTATTGTAACTCACAAAATTCAATGCTTTTTGATAGGATTAGTTGTCTTCCTCTAGTCTTCATTGCATCCATTACGAGTAAACTCACTTTAATCTTCAGGAATTAAATGTCCTGGCCTTTAATCAGGTCAGTGTTCAATACGTTTTAATCTCACAGATGAGTCTTGGCTACAGGTTATCTGAACCACTGGTTTATTACAAAGAAAACTGCTGCTTGCCTTCTGTTGCCTGCCCCCAGTACTTTCTCTTTGTTTATCCTTTTCTCCTTTAAAACAGTCATTAAAGTTTGTATTACAAACCTCAACATGCTGTTTTTCCTTTAGTTTGTTTGAAGTGAATTGAGTTCTTTAGAAAAACATTTTAACCTCACAGAGCTCGATTTTTTACCTCTAAGTATTCCTTAATGTGTTAAAACCTTTATCTTCAGGGCCTGCTGCACTCTTGGTGATTACTTTATATTGTGTCTCAGAGTCAATCCTAAAATCATCACCTTACCCCTTTTTTCAGAGGCGGAGCCTACCATTATGGATCTGTCCTGCAGTGAGTCAACCATTCCCACCCCGCTCCCGTTCACTGGCTTGAATAGGCAATAGTTGTCACATAAGAAATGAAGTTCTAAGTATTTTGTTTCTTATGCTTTGTATACTTGAAAACAAGTAAGTAACATACATTTTTATGTTCCAGGAGGAGCATCCTTAATTTTACGCTACCACGTTTACCCACACCAGTTAATCCAAACTTCCAAGAAAGAAAAATTCTATGTATTATATTTCATTAGATGTTATCAGAAGAAACTATGATGTGGTAAGAAGACTTTTACAGTTTTATGCATATGACTTGTTATTAAGTTTATCATTTCCAAAGTATATGAACTTAGGCAGCTTAACATCTCTGAACCCAACTTTCCACATCTGTAAAGTAAGGATGATAATATCATGACTCAGGTCATAAATTATACCTTTTTTTCTAAGAGCTTTTGTCAATTCTAATATATTTATAAGTTTATAATGTATCAGATTTCAAAAGAATCACCTAGGGTTGGGATTTTAGGATTTTAGTTTGGAAATTTAGAATTTGTATTCAATTTGTAGATCAATATTTTTCCTTTTATTTTATTAATAGGATTTATTTCTCTACTTATTCAAGCCATTTAGTTTCTTCTCTGAATATTTCCTTCATCTTTTTTTTTTTTTTTTTTTTTTTTGCGGTGCGCGGGCCTCCCACTGTTGTGGCCTCTCCCGTTGCGGAGCACAGGCTCCGGACGCACAGGCTCAGCAGCCATGGCTCACGGGCCCAGCCGCTCCGCGGCACGTGGGATCCTCCCGGACCGGGGCACGAACCCGCGCCCCCTGCATCAGCAGGCGGACTCTCAACCACTGCACCACCAGGGAAGCCCCTCCTTCATCTTTTATTTTATTTGAGCTGCCAGTCAATCCCCTAAGGACACTGATAGACATAGTGGTAACTCTCCCAAATGTTGGTTATTTTGTTCTGCTTTTTCCTCCTTTTTTTCATCATCTAGTCTGTGAAAGGGTCTAGACGTGGAATAACTATCCCCCTTGCTTTTCATCATTCCACCTATAATATTCTCTTTCTCCTCACTCAAAAGTATTCTATTTGTGGTAGTCTAAATCAGTCTACCTCTCACTCCCTCTTATTTATTTAACACATTAGAAGCTAGCTCATTCTCTAGACAGCTGCACTTTTTTCTGTGTATGTCTATTATTTTTATTTTTAAAAATTAAAAAAATTTAATACAGTTTTAAAGGATTTTTTCCATTTACAGTTATTACAAATTATTGGCTACATTCTCTGTGTCGTATAATGCTTCCTTGAGCCTACCTTACACCCAATAGTTATTACCTCTCACTCCCCATCCCTATATTACCCCTCCCTCCCACACTGATAACCACTGGTTTGTTCTCTATATCTGTGAATCTACTTTTTTTTTGTTCCATTCCCTAGTTCTTTGTATTTTTTAGATTCCACAGATAAGTGATATACAATATTTGTCTTTCTGTATCTGACTTATTTCACTTAGCATAATGCCCTTCAAGTTCATTCATGTTGCTGCAAATGGCAAAATTTCGTTCTCTTTTATGGCTGAGTAGTATTCCATTGTATATATATACCACATCTTCTTTATCCATTCATCTGTTGATGGACACTGAGGTTGCCTCCATATCTTGGCAATTGTAAATAATGCTGCTATGAACATTGGGGTGCATGTATCTTTTCGAATTAGTGTTTTTGTTTTTTTGGATATACACCCAGGAGTAGAGTTGCTGAGTCATTTGGTAGTTCTATTTTTAGTTTTTTGAGAAGACTCCATACTGTTTTCCATAGTAGCTGCCCCAATTTATATTCCCACCCATAGTGTAGGGCTCCATTTTCTCCACACCCTCACCAGCGTTTCTTATTTTTGTTCTTTTTGTTGATAGCCATCCTGAGAGATATGAGGTGATACCTCATTGTGGGTTTGATTTGCATTTCCCTGATGATTAGTGATGTTGAGCATCTTTTCATGTGCCTGTTTGCCATCTAAATGTCCTCTTGGGAAAATGTCTATTCAGTTCTTCTGCCCATTTTTTAATTTTTTTTTTTTTTTTTTGGTGGGGTCACACCATGTGACATGTGGGATCTTAGCTCCCTGACCAGGGATCGAACCCACACCCCCTGCATTGGAGTTGTGGAGTCTTAACCACTGGACTGCTGGGAGATTCTGGGTTGTTTGTTTTTTTGATGTTGAGTTGTATGAGCTGTTTTTATATGTTGGATATTAATCCCTTATCAGTCATATCGTTTGCAAATATTTTCTCCCATTCAGTAGGTTGTCTTTCTGTTTTGTCAGTGGTTTCCTTTGCTGTGCAAAAGCTTTTAACTTTAATTAGGACAACTGCATTTTAGAATTCTTTAGTCATTATCCAAGTCACAGACATATACCTCAATATGGAAAAAATTGAAATTAAAGTTTGCGCTTGGTATGGGAAATGAGAAGTAAGAGAATGTCATAAAAATACCGTTAAGGTGCTTGATGTAACTGGAATGTGTAGATGTGAGTTTCTGAAACATTGTTTTAACTTCTTTGTGAAACTTATCCCTACACCTGTTGAACTGTACTTAACTTTCTTAGCCAGTTCCACACACCAAAAATGAACATACTGAGTGATCTCCACAGAAAAGATGCAAACTGAGTCAGAGAAGTAACTTTTCAATTCTTATAGTTGTTTTTGGTTATTTCAGCAGTGTACAATACTCAGTTTCAATGATCAATTACTGAATATTCTTTTTAAGGTTTGCCTTCTGGGCAGTCAAGGTAGAGATCTTGAAACACTTAGTCGCTTGCTCACAATTGAAAACCTGTTAAAATCTCTTCAGAATGCTTTCATACTTTGGCTTATGGTAGTGAAATATGTTAGAAATAAAATTTGGCCAGTTTGGAATGTTTTGGTTCTCTTACTTGACATGAAGGCATCAAAGCACACACATGATGGAGGCACATATGTGAAGCAGGAAGGTGTCTTCCTGTCACAGTCATCCTGCTAACTTGAGCCCACATGCATATAGCCTTGAGCTATTCTTCAGTCACAGTTTCTATAGAGTAACATGGGTGTGGATATGCTTCCTCTTTTAGTAATGGCAAATAGAATTAAGAAGTGAATTAATTTTCTCCATTTAGAAACAATCTGCTAATATCATGTAAGTAAAGAGCAGGAGCTTTAACACTACTGAAATAAGTTAAAACTTCAGTTTTCTGCTATTTGGTCTTGTGGTGTTAGGGCAAATTACTAAATAGCTTAGGAATTGGAATTCCATGTGAAATGGAGGTAACTCAGTGTTTTGGCTATGCTTCTGTTTTTGTTTGAGCAATTAACTTCCACTTACATCACAGTGCCTTGGAAAGAATTGGTACTTAGTCAATTCCTTTCCTCTACTTCAAAAATCCCAAATCCTTTCTGTATCATTTTAGACACACTTTTATTTTCTTCCTATCAAGATCATAGGATTGATAGGCCATTGATATCAGCAAATATATTACTCATTTTGGAACATTCTTTTTATTATACTCTAAATATTTCATTTTCAGTAGATCTTTCTTCATACAATATATGCAAAAATTTGGAAGAGAGGGACTCTCTCTTAGTCCTGTTGTAAATAGGATACAGTATGAGCAACAGAACAGAATATAGTACATGCTTGCTAATGGAATCAATGAATTGAGCCTGAGAATATTCTTTAAAATCTCATTGGAGAGGATATAGATAATCTGAATCTTTTTGAGTGTATTATAAAATAAAGTTTGTAATTAAATCTTTAAAAAAAAACCTCCAGGCCCAAACAGCATCATGGTAAAGTCTATTATATACTTAAAGAATAAATAATACCAACTCAAATGCATATTTCAATGAATGGATTAAGAAGATATGGTATATATCTATATCATATCTGTATCCACACACACACACACACACACAATGGAATACTACTCAGTCATAAAAAAGATGAAATCTTGCCCTTTGCAACAACATGGATGGATCTTGAGAGTATCATGCTAAGTGAAATAAGTCAGATGTAGCAAGACAAAAACCGTATATGATTTCACTCATATGTGGAATAAAAACAAACAAGCAAACAAAGAAACAAAATAAATGAACAAACCAAACCAAACAAACAGGTAGATACAGAGAACAGCATAGCGGTTATTGGAGGGTAAGGGACACCGTGGAGGGCAAAATGGCTAAAGGGGATCAACTACGTGTGGCGAATAGAAACTAAATTTTTGGTGGGGAGCCCAGTGAAGTATATACAGAAGTAGAAATATAAGGTTTTATATATGAAACTTATATAATGTTATAAACCAATATTACCTCAATTAAAACACTTTAAAAATCGTCCTGAGAATTGAGTTGTCTAAGCAGAAAACACCAAATAATCTATAAAAGAACTCCTAGAACTAATAAGTGAATTTAACCGTATTGTAGAATATATATGTATATATGTTACAACCATATACTTATATAATTGTGATGAATAAGTGGAAATTAGAGTTTAAAAATACCATTTAAAATAGCACCAAAAATTAAATGCTTATATATGAGTCTAACATTATCTGCATAATTTGTATGTGGAAAATTACAAAACACTGATTAAAAAAAATCAAAGAAGTCCTAAATTAAGAGATTATTAATTGGAAGATACAATTTTGTTGAGATGTCATCTCTCACAATTTGATTTCTAGATTCAGGGTACTCTCAATTGAAACCCCACCAAAGTTTTTCTAGATATTGAAAAGCCAATCCTAGAATTCTAAGAGAAAGAAAGGAACTAAAATAGACAATTCTGAGACTCTAAAATTCTGAAAATGAAGAACAAAGTCATAGGCCCCACCTTACCCAATTTTAAGAATTACTGTAAAGCTACTATAAATGAGACAGCATGGTATTGTCAGAAGGATAGACACATAGATCAGTCAAACAGAATTAAGAGCCTAGAAATATACCCATATGAATATATTCAACTTATTTTTGACAAAGGTGTAAAAGGAATTCAATAGAGAAAGGATAGACAGCCTTTTCAAAAAATGAATTTGTTTCATTCCTTACAAGCAAAACAAACAAAAAAAACCTCAAAATAGATCATGGATCTAAATATAACATATGAAATGATAAATCTTGAAAAAAACGTAGGAGAAATCCATGTTGCAATAGGTTCATTAAAGAACTTTTAGAAATCAAAAGCATGATCCATAAAAGAAAATGTTGATTAATTGGACTCTATCAAACTTTAAAATATTTTGCTCTTTGAAAGACATTGTTATGCAAATGAAAAGACAACCTGTGGAATGAAGAAAACGTTTGCAAATCACTTATCTGATGAATTACTTATACTGAGAAGATATAAAAACTCCCCAAACTTAATAATACAAAACCAACAGCACAATATAAAATAAAAAATATTAACAACACTTGAACAGACATTTACGTATATTTGGCAAATAAGCACATGAAGAGATAGTTGATATCATTAGTCACTAGAATAATGCAAATTAAAACCACAGTGAGATACCACTATACACATACTAGAATGTTTTAGAATTTTAAAAACTGGCAATATCAAATGTTTATGAGGATGGGGAGCAGGTCTCATGCATTGCTAATGGGAATTTGAAATGAGACAGTCACTTTGGAAGAGTGACTGAAATGAGAAGTCACTTTGGTAGTTTTTTTTTTAAAGCTAATACTTCAACATCAAATTTATCTTTTAAAGATCATAGTTATCATATGACCCAAATCTGACACATAGGTATTAACCCAGTGAATTCTGAAATTTATGTTCACACAGCTTTATTTATGATCACCAAAAACTGGAAACAGCACTGTGGTGAATGGAATAATAATTGCCCAAAGATATCTACCTCCTAATGCCTGGAGTCTGTGAATACGGTAGTTTACATGGCAAAGGGGTATTAAGGTTTCAGATGGAATTAAAGTTGCTAATGCACTGACTTTACAATAGGAAAATTATCCTGGATTATCCAGGTGGGCTGACGGTATGGACAAGAGTTCATAAAAATGGAAGAGAAGCTGGAAGTCAGACCAGAGAACTACCAAGTGTGAGATGGACTCAGCTTGACATTGTTGACTTCAAAAACGGAAGGAGATGGCCACAGGCCAAGGAATGTGAGTGGCTTTTAGAAGTGAAAATGACATGGAAATGGATTCTCTCCTAGAGGCTCCAGAGAGAAATGCAGCATTGCTAACATGTTGATTTTAGCCCAGTGAGACCCATTTTGGACTTCTGATATCTATTTTAAAAATTGTGTGCTACTTTAAGACATTAGGTTAGTAGTTAACTTATTACTGCAGCATTAGAAAACTAGTACATATTCAGATGTCCTACAAAAAAGAAAGATGGATTAAAAAAACAGTGGTACATCTGTAAAGTAGAATACTTCTTAACAATAAAAAAGATACAGTCTGTTTACTTATTCATGAACACCATAGATGAAACGTAAAGGCATTTTACTGAAAATGAAAGGCATTTCATTTTCAGGCAAAATGAAAGTGATAGGGATGGAAACAGGTAAGTGGTTGCCAGAGCTTGGAGTTGTAGGACTGTGTTGACTACAAAGGCCATGATACATGACAAATGCATTTGTAAAAATCCATGAAACTATATACCACAAAGAGGAAATTTTAACTGTGTACAAATTAAAAAGAAAAATCAATCAGGAAGTTAGGGAAACTGCAAAGGAAATATGTATCTTTCAATTTGATAAAAATATAAAAGCCAGTGGAGAAATCATTTATATTCCTACCATGGAGAGAAGCATTGTCAACTGGTAGTGCATATATTCCCAGAATCTTTCTATTCATATAGATAGATAGACATAGAGATTGCTTGTAAATTCATGAATACATCCTGAACAAATTTTTGTATTATTTCAAAATCATTGTGTGGTTTTTAATGTCTCACTTGTGCCATTTCTATGAAGTTTCAGGAACTGTCAAGTTCTCAAACTGTTTATTTGTTATGACTAAACTGGTGTCATTAATGCTTGTCCTATTAATGTTGAGATTACAAATTAGCAGTTGTCTAAAGTTGTTTGCTTCTATTAGTTACCTATTGCTGTGATCAATACTACCACAAAGTTAGCATATTTTAAAAACATACATCTATCATCTCATAGTTTCTGAGGGTCATGAGAGGCATAGTTTAGCAGATTTCTCTGTTTAGGGTAGCATAAGGCTGCAATCAAGTTGTTGATCAAGGCAGAGTTCTCACCAGGAGGCTTGGTTGGGGAAGGAACTGCTTCCCTTCTTGTGTGGTTGTTGGCAGTATTCGGTTCCTAGTGGTTGCATTGCTGAGAGTTTTGGTTTTTTGCTGGCTGTCACCTGGAGGCCACCCTCAGCAACTAGACGCCCCCTGCAGTT
This sequence comes from Hyperoodon ampullatus, assembly GCF_949752795.1. Lineage (NCBI taxonomy): Eukaryota > Metazoa > Chordata > Mammalia > Artiodactyla > Ziphiidae > Hyperoodon > Hyperoodon ampullatus. Next base: position 69,171,034 of record NC_136914.1, on the reverse strand, counting down.
TCTTGCCATGTAGGGTTTCCGAACATTGCTACCTGCCTCCTTTCTGCCAGCCATGGAAAGAAAGAGAAAGATTTCAACCAGACAGGTGCTACAGTCTTACATAACATAATCACATACATCTTGTCATCTTTGCAAGTAACAGGTCCCACCCACACTTAATGGGAGTGGAACACACAAGGGTATGAACACCAGAAGGTGAAAGGTGAGGATGATGGAGGCATCACAAATGTGTTTATCAAGAATCAGCTGATATCAGGACTTCCCTGGCTGTCCAGTGGTTAAGAGTCCGTGCTCCCAGTGCAGGGGGCATGGGTTCGAACCCTGATCGGGAAGCTGAGATCCAACATGCCACACAGTGTGGCCAAAAATAAATAAATTAACAAAAAAGAAAAAGATGAGGAAATTCTGAACAGGAAAATATTCCAACTTTCTTAAAAAAGAATCAGTTGATATGGACGGACCTGGAGACTGTCATACTGAGGGAAGTAAGTCAGACAGAGGAAGACAAATATCATATGCTATTGCTTATATGTGGAATCTAAAAAAGGGTACAAATGAACTTATTTACAAAATAGAAGTAGAGTCACAGATGTAGAAGACAAACTTCTGGTTACCAGGGGGTAAGGGGCATGGGAGGGATAAATTGGGAAATTGGGATTGACATATACACACTACTATAAATAAAATAGATAACTAATAAGGACCTACTGTATAGCACAGGGAACTCTACTCAGAACTCTGTAATGACCTATATGGGAAAATAATCTAAAAAAAAGAGTGCATATAGGTATATGTATAACTGATTCAATTTGCTGTACACCTGAAACTAACACAGCATTGTAAATCAACTATACTCCAATAAAAATTTTAAAAAAATAAAGAATCAGCTTATGAAAGTCTCCAGTGGCATCCCATGTCCTGTGGCTTACAGTGCTAGTGTCCTCTCCACAGACCTCGAAAGAATTCTTTTATCTTTAGTGCCCACCTTAGTTTCTAGTTTCTAGTTTACTTGTGGTAAGTAGTCTCTTTTTACTTCTTAGGGAAACTGCTTTCCACTTGCATCAAATAGCTGAATGTTCCCTTCCTACTCAGTTCTTATTTGTTCTTCATCTAGAAATGCCTTAAAATTTCCAGCATGTGTGTGGTGCCCAGATCTGTAGCTGATGAAACGTTTCATGTTTTACAATCCTTTTTTTTTTTTTTAAGCAGGACTCCGGAAGGAAAGGTGATGTATCCAAATTACAATATTTATTCAGAATTTTTGGGCATCTTTTAAAGTCTTGTTTGAGAAGGAGAGGGGAGCAATTCTGTAATAAATACCATGTATCAGCTAGGATATCTGCATCCCATAGTCTGAAAATCTGTTGAGTAGGGGTTAACATCTGGCTCGCAATCCCTACCCCACTAGTGATGGTATGAATACTTGTATTTGCTTGTACTTAAGAAATATCCCAAATTAAAAATATGTATATATTTTTCATATATATACACATATATGTATATGGAAATAAACAGTAAACATGACACTTCTGCACATCTTTCATGCTCTCTCAGTGTTCTTTTGTGGCTAGGCTTGAGATTTTTGCTTGCCCAGAGGATCTGGTGGTAGGAAGAAGCCATCTCTGTTTTCCTCAGTGAGTCCATTGCCTGGGACCTGGGAGAGTCTGTCAGTAGGACACATTCCCAGGGTTACCCTTGACTGTGCAGCAGACAGAACTCTGTGTGTGTAGGTTGGGGGGTCAGCAAGCATGTAGGTTCTGCCAAGAGTATGTCTCCTCATGGAATTTGCAAGTCAGCTATTCGATGAACGTACAAATGACTATTTTTAACAGCATCTACCTGCGTAGTATAAGATAGGAGATGAAGGTAAATGCATTTATTTCCATTTTTTGTATACCTATTAAAATTGTCCTTGACATACAGTGTCCAAAAACTGGTCTCAATTTCCAGTTTCACTTTGTTTACAAACAAAATATATATAACTCATGCAATGCTGATTACATTTTCAATGCCAGATAATGAAATCATGATGTCTGTTCAGTTTATCTCATCATTTTATTTCCACTGGGATTATTGGAGGTTTTTTTAAAAAAAATTTTTTGTTGTTGTTGTTATAATGAGTATTTCTGTGGACCTTAGAAATATTTAGTTTTTCTCTCCTTCATCTATGTTTTCCCATTTTTCTGCCTCATCAGAAAGCCTACATAGTTTAAGATAATAGCCACTTATATGGCTTGTCTCAAGCAAAGCTTTTAATTTACTTTGCCATAAGAAAGCTAAGGTTTATCCTTAGGTTAAAATGTAGTTGCTTTCCTTGAAATAAATACAATTCACCATATATTTGCATATAAAATATGCTATGAAGTATGAATAAATGCCACAGTTGAGATAAAAGCATATCTTGATTAGATATTCATGCATATGGGTATATAACTATATACATACATCTAAATGCATATGTATCTGTATATACACAAACACAATTATATGCACTTATTTTTAAATTTACTATTATTTATGCCTCCTCTTCTGGTCAAGATTTCCTTTATATGTACTGATGGGGGGAAAAAATAAAAACTAAAAAACTATTGATTGGTTTGTTTATCCAAGATCTGAAGCCCTCAGTTTGGAGCATTCCTCTTGCATTGACAGCAGCTTAAATTTAGTTCACAATATTGGTTTTGCCACATGGAATTTTAAAGAAATATTAATTTTAATGGAAAATCTCTATAGTATTTATATTTAAGGCATTAATTCCTTATCTTATGTACCAAAACTCTGTGTCTGTTGTTCAACATTGAATCCACCCTATGTCTCTTAATCAAATTAAATTTCACTTCTTCATCTTTTTAATGATCATCTCTGTCAGGCTTTGCCCATGGCTATTATTAAAAACATTTCTGAATGAAAATGATACATACTATGAACTTTGTCTTCGTAGAGTGAATTCAGGTGCCTTCTCCTAGAATGATTAGAGTCAGTGGCATCCCGAAATAATCAGTTAACCTCTATCAGAAGTCCCTGCTGGGTAAGAGTCTCTTTAACTTTCCAGGTCCCTTGGCAAGGACCTTACTCCTCTCTGCTTGTGCTGCTTGAAAAATGTCCACATTCCTTATGGGTGCATTTAAACATGGTCAGGAAATGCACTTTGGAATCAATTACATTTCTTTTGTAGCCTCTTCTTTGTGAAGAAGTAGTCATGAGTTTGAGAAATAAAATGGCTTCTCAAGCCTATGACTAGTTCTGAAACACTTCGTGTTACCTACTTGTTTTGTGGCTACATATCTCTTGCCTTTCTGTACTGCTTTTTCTGTGGTTTTATATTTTAAAGAAAATGGACTATAACATTGAATTTTACCATGTGTAGAGTGTTAAATATCTCTAGTCACACCATATATAATTTATAGGGTCTTAGACAAGTTAATTAAAAGCTTAAAGCCTTTGCTTCCTTGTGAATAAAATAAGAGATAATTGCAGAAACTTTCTGAAAGAGTTTGAGGATTTAATTAATATGTGAAGCACCTGTACACTGTCTGGTGCATGCTCACCACCCAATAAATGTTATCTGTTGTTTGTTTTTTATGAAAAGGGGCTTAAAGCACTTGTTTATATGTCATTTGATTCACAAGTAACTTTGTGATACAGGAATTATCTTTCAAATTTTACATAGGAAATAACACCAGAGATACTAAGATACTAAGTGACAAGTTTCCACAGGAAGCGTGGAGAAGCTTGGACCATTTGCCTCTAATCGTGCATGCTTCACATTCTAGCATAGCTACCAGGCGGTCTAGAAAGGAGATATATCCTACAAGATGCTGCCAGTCCATCAGCTACAGTTGTCAGCATTGTTTTCAAAACGTAGAAACTCCAACCCTTCAGTAATTTGATATCACTTCCACTCTACCACATTCATCTAAGGACCATTATCTGTCTATTGGATTATTGTACTGGCCTCCTTACTTGTCACTTTGATTCTGCCCTTGCCAGCTGTCACCCCAACACACAGAGTGTATCATCAACACCTTAGATGTGCTTCATTTGCCATGATGTTTTGTAAAAGTTAAATGGATATAGGTGAGTACACGGTTAAGTGGATGTAAATGTCCTAAAATAATGTTTAGCATTACATATATTGCTGTATAATGCTATAATTGTGTATATACACACATGTAAAACATATATATGTAGTAAAACATATAAATGTAGTAAAACATATAAATGTAGTAAAACATGTGGTAAAACATATATGTAGTAAAACATGTGTAGTAAAACATGTGTAGTAAAACATATATGTAAAGCTAAACACCATATGAAGAACAATATATGTATATATGTATATATGTATGTGTATTTTATATACACACACACACAGTTGACCCTTGAACAACATGGGTTTGAACTGTGTGAGTCCAGTCATACACAAATTTGTTTCAATAGTAAATATTGAGAAGTACACAGTCTGTGGTTGGATGAATCTACAGGTGCAGAACCTTGGATACAGAGGGCTGACTGTAAAATTTTCAACTCTCTGGAGGGTAGGTGATCTTAACCCCCATGTTATTCATAGGTCAACTGTATATATATTTCTCTTCCCTTTCTTCAAAGCTCATACCCATTATGTAAAGAGTGTGAACTGGGGATCATTTGAAAGAACTTGCCTAATATTACAAGGATAAACTCACTGAGACAAAAAAGACCAAAGATCTCATGGTTCCTGAACCAAAGCCCTTTCTATTTACCACGTCACTTCTTTAAAAGAGTTATTCTTTGATTATGTTCCTTGGAAGTTGAATTTTAAATATATGCTCTTAAAATAGGGATAAAATCTGGTTTGTTTTATTTTTTTCATGATCTAATGTTCCAGCAGGCAGTTGAGATGTAGGGAGATCTAGCTCATATTCTAGACTCAGTCATTTTCTCTGATTCTGAGTAAATTACTTCTACTCTCCATGCCTCAGTTTCTTCAACTGAGAAAAGACTATAATTATTTCCAAGTTGACACATTTTGCAATTCTGTGAATAGCAATAAAGTTTAGCAAATCCTTGTAATTGTGTTTATCCAATTAAACTTTGCAGTTCTGTAATTAAAATGATTAAATATGAGCATAAAAGAGACCTTTCCATTTACTAAGACCTTTCTTAGAGAAAACAGCCAGTCCATGATAAAAACAACAAAGCTGCTTACATTTACTGCAGAGGACTTTCAAAATATATGTTCCATATTCTTACTGCTTTACAAATATATCCTAGTTATTGTTTTATCAATCTGGGCTCTACATTATACTTGGACTCAAACCCAGTGAGAACGTTCCTGCTCTCCTTCTATGGGATATAGCTTTGGTTTGGGGAGGCTTTGTTTTTAGCACTGATGACAACTCTAAATATAGTCTATTTTACCTGTTTAGTTTGCATTGACTGACAGAGTCTGTGTAAGAGAAAAAGGTTTCAAGGTTGCTTGGTTCAATGCCTTGGACCATTGCTCATGGTCTGTTGGTTTCTTTGAAAAAGCCTTAACTTATTCAAAGCTTGGACCATTTAAACTCACTGTCATTTCCAAATTAAATGCTTTAAAATGGAATATATGACGAATTAGGATTTAACTTCTGCTATTCCCTCCAGTATCTCTTCCCATCACTCATTTTAATGAACCTGACACTTGGTAGGGAACCCAGAATTCAAAATTTGTTTTTTTCACCTTTTGTACCTGGTGGATCAGTCATTTTGTCTGAAAAGCCCAGTAAGCCTTCTCACTTTCTTTTTTTTTTTTTTTTTTTTTTTGCGGTACGCGGGCCTCTCACTGTTGTGGCCTCTCCCGTTGTGGAGCACAGGCTCCGGACGCTCAGGCCCAGCGGCCATGGCTCACGGGCCCAGCCGCTCTGCGGCATGTGGGATCTTCCCGGACCAGGGCACAAACCCGTGTCCCCTGCATCGGCAGGCGGACTCTCAACCACTGCGCCACCAGGGAAGCCCCAGCCTTCTCACTTTCTTGTCTCCCCCCCCCACCCTAGCTTATTTTAGTATTTTAAAATTATATATTTGGGTGATTTTTGGATGCTCTACTCTTCCTTATTATACTGTAAGCTCCATGAGGTCAGGTAACATGTTTGTGTTATTGCTCATCACTTTAGAGTCACCATACTTTATACTCTCCCAGGACAGTGCCTATGTGCCCATGTTTATATGTACTTAGGATGTGTTTATTAAAAGGGTGAATGTGTGAATTAATACATTCTTCAAGATTAAGCAGAATAATTCTCTCTACAATACAGTCTTTGATTTTTTTCCCCTATCTCTTCACAACTCCTATCAAAACTATTTACATCCTTCTCTGTTCTATGGGCATGTTATTTATATGCCTAGTTGGTACATTTTGTGTGTGTTAAAGATATTGGCTTAGGAAAGTGCCTTGTCTAATTTGGACTTATTTTGCTGACCACAATGTCTGGGTATAGTCATTCATGCAGCAAATATTTCTTGAGCAGCTGATATGAACCAAGTAATATTTATTATCAGAAGACAGTTTACCCATCCTTACAAACCAGTATTTAGCTCTGCTTCTGACTTACAAATAATACCCAATGGTGGTGTGCCAAAGATGGATGAGTCACCTTACCCCTCACTCTGTGCTAACACATTTCTACACATAAAACTGAGTCTCTATACCACTTGCAGTAATTTAACAAGATTGAAATAATTATGTTTTTAATGGGATTTGAAAATCATAGTTATGGTGCTTATACTAATGTTTAATGACAGTCAGCTATTGTGGACCGAGTGACTTTGAAATCTGAGGTAGAAGGTACAAGACAAATTCATCTGTGTAAAATCTTGACATTACTTAAGTATATCAAACTCCTTGTCAAATTAAAAAGAGTAAGTGATTCACATTTGTGTACGAAAATTTATCTCTGCTTTGGTGATTTCAGTGTGGCTTATTAGTAAATCACAATGATTGTGAGATAAATGATGGTAAATTGATGTGGATGCAGTAACTGCTTGATTTTTATTGTTTTATTTAGTCAATAAATAACATAGTGGGTGTATGTTTTGTAGAAAGTTTCTCCTACCTGATGAGTAACACACTTCACTTTCTTTCTAAATGTATTGCTAACATTGATTATAGAACACAGCTTAATTTACCAATGCAGGAAGCAGCAACCTACTATTTAACAAATCCAAATATACTTTCTCTCATTTAAATTTCTCTTCGTACTAAATTATGTTGTATGTGTTGTTTCTGTAAAGAATTATCATCTATTTTCAGCAACTCTCTTATAGGAGCATAAGATCATTTTACCCCAGAATATAAATTATGCTGATATGTATCAAAATTGTGTAGATTATCAGTTTTTTGAACATTTTTATGATACTTCACAAATTAAAAAAACCATCAATATTCATATTGTTAAAGGAAGTAATGATGCCCACATTGAGATATTGTGTTAAATAAATAAAATATTGAATTTAAATAACCAAACAGTATTTGAAGAATAAAGGCACTCGATTAATGTTACTTCCTTTATCTTTTTCCTGGGCATTATACAGCTACAAACACTTAAAGAAAAGGGAAACTAAACATGAAATAAAGAATATAATACAATAGAAATTATAATCTTGGATTTTTCCACCCACTTTTATAGCATTTTTATAATAGGAATTTGTTTTTAGTTGTTATGTTAATATATAGAATTCCTAAGATACCAGTGAGTATTTTTTGCTATGTGAGCATCTTTTGCTGTGTTTGTTTTGTTGGTTAAGGATTGTTCTATCATTCTGGTTTTTTTTGGAATAAACTATGTAAAGCAGAAGGTTTTTTCTTTTTCTCATAAATATTTGATAGGAGTCTCCAGTTAAACTGCCAAGGCTCTTTACTTTTGTGTGGGAGGGTATGTTTGTGTGTGGGCATTTAGTCTGAAATACTAATTAAAACTTTTTAATGCACAATGAGCTAATCCTGTTCCTTATTTCTTCTTGATTTAGCTTCGGTAACATACATGTTTTTATATGTTTCTTCAGTTCATGTAAGTTTCAGACTAGAACTGCTATTCCCACATTTTTATTGGAGCATGTAGTCCATTTACATTTGAAGTAATCACTGTTAAGTATCTACTTATTGCCATTTTGTTCATTGTTTTCTGGTTGTTTCTGTAGTTTTTCTCTGTTCCTTTCTTTTTGTGTTCTCTTCCCCTCTGATTTGATAACTTTCTTTGGTGTTAGGTTTGTATTCCTTTCTATTTATTTTTTGTGTATCCGTTACAGGTTTTTGGTTTCTGGTTGCCATGAGGTTCATATATAACAATCTATGTAGTTAGCAGTCTATTTTTATTTATTTATTTATTTATTTATTTTTGGCTGTGTTGGGTCTTCGTTTCTGTGCGAGGGCTTTCTCTAGTTGTGGCAAGCGGGGGCCACTCTTCATCGCGGTGCACGGGCCTCTCACTATAGTGGCCTCTCTGGTTGTGGAGCACAGGCTCCAGATGCACAGGCTCAGTAGTTGTGGCTTACGGGCCTAGTTGCTCCGCAGCATATGGAATCTTCCCAGACCGGGGCTCGAACCCGTGTCCCCTGCATTAGCAGGCAGATTCTCAACCACTGCACCACCAGGGAAGCCCAGCAGTCTATTTTAAATGGATGGTTTTTTAAGTTTGAGCACATTCTAAAAGCACTACATTTTAACTCTCCCACCCACATTTTATGTTTTTGATGTCATATTTTACATCTTTTTGTGTATCACTTAATTATTGTAGTTTTGGTTAATTTTACTACTTTTGTCTTTTAACCTTCATCCTAGCTTTACAGGTGGCTGCTCCACTACCTTTATGGTATATTTATCTTTACCGGTGGGATTTCTTCTTTCATAATTTTTTTGTTTCTAGTTATAGCCTTTTCTTTTCCATTTAAGGAAGTCCCTTAACATTTCTTGCAAGGCTGGTTTAGTGGTGATGAACTTTTTAGCTTTTGCTTTTCTGGGACACTTACCTTTCCTTCCATTCTGAATGGAAACCTTGCCAGGTAGATTATTCTTGGCTTTAAGTTCTCTCCTTTCAGTACATTGAACATATCATGCCAGTCCATTCTGGGGCTGCCCCCCAGGTGGGGCAGGGTGGGAGCCATTTTGGAGGGGCTAGTCAGGACAAAAAGGTTGGATGGGGTGGTTCCTTTGGGGAATGCCAGGGCAGGGGTGCCAGGTGTTAGCTAGGTTGATGGAGAGTGACAGAAATGGTGCCGGCCAGTGTCAGGCCAGTTAGGTGGAGAGTTAAAAAAAAAAGTGCCTTCCAATGCTTCTTTCCCCAGAGAAAATTCCATCAGATCCCTACCCCTTTGGCACACATCCTAAAATTAGTCAATTAATCTTATTCTCATATGACCCAGGCATTTTTCAAGCTACTGCTTCTGCACTAAGACTCAGAGTAAGTGAGTTTGTGCAAAAGCCCTTCAAGAAGAGTCATGATTTCCTACAGCCATCCAGCTCTCCTGGACATAAGCCCTGCTGGTTTTCTAAGCCAGACATTGTGGAGGTTTGTCTTCCCAGTGCAGGTCTCCTGGGCTAGGGAGCCTGAAGTGGGGCTCAGACCCTTCAGTTCTCACGAGGAACATATACGGTTGTGATATCCCTCCTGCTTTTGGGTCCCTGCACTAGGGGTGTGGGTTCTGGCTAGACCCTGTCTCTACCTCTCCCACTTGTCTCGATATGACCTTTTTTACATATCCTTAGTTGTAGGAAATCTATTCTGCCAGTCTTCAGGTCATTCTCAGAGATAGCTGTTCTATGTGGAGCTGTTTTGGTATGTCCATAGAAGTGAGTTCAGGATCTTCTTACTCTACTCTTGATCTGGACCCCCTCAATCATTTCTTACACACTGTCTCATTTGATTTCTTCAAGATTCTTAAAAATTAACTATTTTAGAGAAGTGGAGATCCTCATTCAAAATCACACTATCAGCCCCTAATGGAACCCATCTCTTTTGGTTTATAAGTCCAATATTCCTTCTACTACCCATACATAATTTCTATTTCTGCATCATCCAAATATTGTACTTGATATAAAAGACTAGATAATTCATGGTATGTGATCAGTTAAAATATACTGAGAAAAATATATAAAAAGTGGTGAACTTGCTCTTTCTCACTAAGAAGTCAAGTCAGAAAAACAGATATAGGGCTTGGTCTAGAATTCAGTGACCAGGAATATATTTGAAGGAGCATGAATAAAGTTTTTGTTTGATTGGTATGCATTAAGATATTGTATATTATGCCACAGGTTATGATTACAAGATCTAAAGCATGGTTTTTGATCCATTTTTTGTTGTCTGTTTCCATATAGGAGGCACAGTTAAATAGTGGAAAGAACAAGGGTTTGAGTGATAGAAGACCTGAGTTCTGGTTTTTGCCTCCCCCATTTGGTTGGAGTGACCTGGACAAATCATTTCTGCTCCTTGAGTCACTAGCTCTTTGATTTTTAATTTAAGGAGTTGAATAAGATGATTTCTAATGCTCCTTTAAGTTCTGGCACAACTAGAAGGATAGAAAAATGTTCTCAGAAACAAAATGGGAACAACAGCAACAAAAAATCACCCTTGCTTTTATGGTCTCCCTGTTGCGAGAGGGTTTCAGCAAGTCTCAACTGTATCAAGACATCCTGAGTAGTTAGCAGTCACTGTTTTGAACAAAGTCACATTTAAGTATAATAAAAAGTTAATTTTATGTGTTTAAAATGTTTAAATGTGTAAATATATGAGAAACTGAAGAGCTATCCAGTGATGGGATTTTAATGAAAGTAATTACTTCATCCTTGAAATATTTTTTGGGGAAAAATCTGTGCTAAAGCCTCTTCAATGACTATTAAGGGAATGCTAAGAATAAATACTAATAGGACTAAATGCCTGTTATATACATGTTTTTGTGTTATTGAAAACAAAAGGAAATTATCTTAGATTGATCAGAGAAAAAGATAAAAATTCATTAATTCCCTTCAGGCTCAGTGAACTGATATAACTGGTCATTTTTAATATTTCAGGAATATATCTTTCTTTTTTTCCTCTTAAAAAATTTTTTTTAGGGATTTGGGATAGCAAGAGAGTTAGATATCAATTAACCATTGATCCATTTTTCTCCTACTTCCTATATTTTGACATAGTTTCTATTTAATCAGTGAAACGTCATCAGAAAAATTTCTCAATTCTGTTATGTTTTTATAGCAATTAATGATTTCATCTTATGATAGTTTTTTGATATGAGTCTTATTTCTCTGTATTTGTGTCTTCTATTTTTTATTAGTAAATATTTTAGTTGAAAGGAGAGGTTACATAAGCTACTGCTAATCAAATATTTAAACATCATATTTGTATTTGAGTGGGACTTTAATTTTTAAAAATTACCAGTTTTATTTAAATAACCAAATACATTAAATAAAGCATTCCATGGTGAGATCTAAATTCAGGTACAAGGAAAGTTCTGTTGTATAATACTGTTCTAGAAACCCTAAGTCAGTGGCTTCCCTAGTGGAGCATCAAAAACTCGAGTCTTGGGTACAGTACTGACAGAACCAGTGACTCTCTGGAGTTATGTTCTATATATCTCCATATTTTTTCAGTAATCCAAGGAACTTTTAATACACTGACAACTTTTATTTTGAATTTTATTTTATTTTTTTTTATACAGCAGGTTCTTATTAGTTATCTATTTTATACACATCAGTGTATACATGTCAATCCCAATCTCCCAATTCATCACACCATCACCACCCCTGCCACTTTCCCCCTTTGGTGTCCATACGTTTGTTCTATACATCTGTGTCTCAATTTCTACCCTGCAAACTGGTTCATCTGTACCATTTTTCTAGGTTCCACATATATTCATTAATATACAATATTTGTTTTTATCTTTCTGACTTCAATCTGTATGACAGCCTCTAGATCCATCCATGTCTCTACAAATGACTCAATATCGTTCCTTTTTATGGCTGAGTAATATTCCATTGTATATATGTACCACTCCTTCTTTATCCATTCGTACATTGACAGATCTTAGAACTCTTATTCTATAAAATAAAAAAGGAAAATAAAATGTTTAAAAATTATAATTTCAAATGAGGTAACTCAGTATCCATTATATATAGGAGATATAATGTTATATATTTTCAATTATTTTTCTGGAACATCCAATCAAATAAATTGAGATCCTTTTAGAAATTGCTAGGTGATTTTAAATAGTATGGTAAACTATATATGTATAATATATATATTAGAAGGTCAACGTTTTTTATATAATCTAGTAAAAATGACTTGAAATTATTCTGGAAGATGTTTCCATTAAAAGTAAAATTATTTTATTAAAACAAAAACATAAAGTAACATAGTTACAAATAAGAAATTTATGGATAGCATAAAAAGAAAATTATAAAAGAAGACAATTTTTAAAGTCTTACAAAATAGAATGGTGTGGCATATACTTAAATCACATCACAAGCACATCTAAGCACTAGAGGAAAAACAGATAATATTGAGACAATATTGATAAATCTTGCTACTCCAATTTAAAAAATCTGTAATTCAAAAATTAACATAGATACATTTAAAATGAAAATAAAGATGTAAATAAATGGACCATATCTTATAGAGGATGGAGTTTTAATAAGGCACTCTTAAAATTGCTAATCAGAAGATGAATTATTAACAAAGACTATAATAAGCCATTTACTAAAATAAATACAAATGGAAAATGGACATAGTCATAAATATTCAAACTCACTAGCAATCAAAAAATGCAATTTTAGCAAGAATGCAAACCAATTTTTTGCCTATTGATTTTGAAAAGAATTTAAAAAATCTAATCCACCAGGTGGAAGGTGAGGAGAAATGAGCACTCTGAGAAATCACAGCTGACAAGCATGTTAATTGCTAGAAACTTACTTTACTTCAATTTAGAAATATTATCAGAGGCTCTGAAAATGTTCTTGTAATTTTACTTAACAAGTCTACTTAGGGAAACTCATCCTGAGAGAGTAATCATGAATATGTACAGCAATTTGGTATAATGGCAAATGGTATATAGTATAAAAAATTGGAATGAACATCCTAAATGTCTACAAAGAGGAAAGAAGCTAAATACTTTGTGAGTGTAGACACAGAAGTCCAAAACAAAATGTTATTTTAAAATAACATACATAAATACAAGTAAACGAACTTAAACAATCAATAATAAAGGAAAGACCCAAGGATTATGAATAATTCAATTATCTAAGTCTGTGGGCTACAATTAAAAACTCATTTTTTCAATTTTTGCTATCAAGAAAATAGATGATTTGAATATTCTTAGATGTACTAAAAGCTAGTTTCTTTTGGAGCATAGTAATATATTTCAAAATAATATAAGTAAGACTGCCTGCTAATATTTAACATGGACTAACTAATTTACTCCCCATGACAGACCTCTAAAATCATAATGGTTTTTATCTCTGCTGATAAATAAGAAACTTACCCATGAATTATAGATGGAAGTAGGATATAAAACTTAGTAGATTGTCTCCTGTATCTATGAGGCAAGGAGTGTCTACTGCACTATCAACAATAGTTTATCTAAATGGAAAATAAAAACATTCCTTAGAACCACAAATGGAATAATCACAGTATTCAATGACATATAAGCCAACAAAGGGTGCCTATATAAGTTACAAATAATAAACATCATAATACTATGTTCTAAGTCTATAAATAAAATAATTAATGTATTTTACAATTATTTTATAATTCTATATATCATTCTTATATTTTTATATATTTGGAAAATAAACCATAAGTTACTAAATAACATTTAAGAAAATAATTAAGAATAAATAATAAATAGTGAAGGAAATTACAATATATTCAGACATGAATCAAAATTACATGTTACATATTAAGCTCTGCATGTGTAAAAGTTTGTAAGAAACACATAGTGTTTAGAGAGAAAATGAAATACCATTAAGAAATATGAAGGAATGAAGGATTAATTGCAAACCAGATGAGAATTTAAATGTATAACAGAATAAGTTCCAGAAATTCAAGTAAATTTAGAAGATTAAAAGAAATGAGATTATAAATTAATAATACAGAGAAAAAAATTAGAAAAATTTAATCAAGAGCTGTTTTTTGAAAATATTAGTAAGATACTCTAGCAGAAGGGATGACAGAAACAAACTAATAAAGGAAAGAAAAAAAGAAGAAAGAAAGATTATGCCATAAAAAATGATAACTAGGGCTTCCCTGGTGGAGCAGTGGTTGAGAGTCCGCCTGCCAATGCAGGGGACACGGGTTCGTGCCCCGGTCCGGGAAGATCCCACATGCCACGGAGCGGCTGGGCCCGTGAGCCATGGCCGCTGAGCCTGAGCGTCCGGAGCCTGTGCTCCGCAACGGGAGAGGCCACAACAGTGAGAGGCCCGTGTACCGCAAAAAAAAAAAAAAAAAAAATGATAACTATTATGAAGACTGGACTATATAATGTAAATTTTAAAATGTAAATAAAATCAGTACATATTTAGAAAAATATAAATTGCCAAATATTGCCTAAATTTAAGTTGAAAAGTTGTAATTGGCTTCTAATATTTAAAGATATTTTAGTGGTAAGAATATGTCTCTAAATTTTCAGACCATGATGATTCCATAGGTGAGGTACTTTTAACTCATTCTAAAAAGAAACATACCATAAACACACCATAAAATAGCCTTATTCATTCAAAAAGATTAATGTAACTTTAATTCCAAAATCTGGTAAAAATACAAAAAAGAAAATGAATTCTTATTCTTCACTGGTGGGAGTGAAAAATGGTACAGCCACTTTGAAAGACATTTTGGCAGTTTCCTGCAAAACTAAACATACTCTTACCATATGTTCCAACAATCACACTCTGGCATATGCTCAAATAAGTTGAAAACTTATGCCTGCACACAGATATTTGGTTTTTTTTTTCCCATTTAAGATGCATGTTTTTATTGAAGTTAAAAAAAAATTGTAACCAGACAGAAAGAATAAAATAGACAAGAATGTTATAATCTGACTATATAATATTCTCTCATTCTTGGTGAATCACTAAAATATAACAAAGGATTGTTCTCTATGCTAATTTTTTAAGGCTGTCCAGTTAAACCATATTTGGTATCCTTTCAACAGGTTAACCTCTTAACTATTTAGAGTTTCTTCTCAGAAACATTCATATATTATACAGAAAACATTCATAGTTTATTTGGGAAACATTCTTATTTTATACAAATTTGAGACGAGTCCAAAAAAAAACAAAAAAACAAAAAAAATCCACACAGTTGTAGCTGCAACACTATCCTAGCTGCATTGTGGTGATTATGCTCAGTCAGCTGTCCGCTATTTACAACTGGATTTTAATAGTGTTATTTACAGGGGGCCAAAAGCACTCATCTAAGGTAAAGGCGCTCGGGTTTAATGTGCACTTTCATAGCCCTATGAAAACACAACCATTATATACACTGTAAACACCACAGGGCATGAAATCCATCTCCAACCACAAACATCAATCTCACAGATCAAGCATACAAGGTTTAAGGTAAGGTGCCTAGCTTTTCTTTGTAAGCATACTTTTCACCCAAGAGTACTGCTATTCTTTTCATAGGACACTATTCACTTATTTCAGATATGGTGCCAGTGCTCAAAACATGCCCAGAACCCCTTTTTGGGGATCGCCTGCATAGTCTGCGATGAACTCTGCTGAACATTCTTGATGGTGGCAAGTCTTCTTTGAACAATCCTTTGACGAAGGATTTGATTTGGGAAAACAGGCATAGTTATTCACAGCCAAGTGGATCAAACTGTGGGATACAACCCTGGATCAAACATGAGGCACCACTATGAAACGATGAGACCTATTTTCTTGTACAGCTTGTAAATTCAGAGATTTAAGATGCCTGAGCAATGGCGGTCCTGATGGAGTAGCAGAGATTCTCCTGGAAGGAAGACTGAGAGGCAACACCCACTGGAACGGCGTATCTAGGTGGTGTTTTGCAGTTTTAAAAATCGGTCCGTTGCCTCGCACATAAACTTTAGTACTCCTCTTCAGTTTCAGTCCCTTTTGCTTTCTTATGGATTGCCCGATTAAAGCTATGGCAAGCAGGGACCCAGTGATTGTCATGAAGCCCCAGCTTACAGCCAGGGAAGCCCTTCTGAGACCGGTGGCAGCACATCCAGTATCCCGGCCCATAGGGCAATGCCTGGCAATAGGGTTTGGGGTGCCACCGGCACAGGGACACATCCCCTTTCACATATTTTTTCTTGCACTGCTTGCACGGATCCTCTCTATAGCGTGGATCCCGAACCCAGCGAGAATCTGCTGGCCTGATATTGTAATATTCAATGATAAACTTGAAATCGCAGCAGGTACATTTAAGAGCCACTAAACTCTTAGTGGGAAGCAACCTGAAGATTTTCACCATAATGTGGTGGGGCAGAAAAGCCATGTACTGCTGAGGCTCCAAAAGCTGCTGGATTTTAAACCTGGTCTCCAGAAAGTCATGCGACACCTGCTGCTTCCAACTGGATGCCTCAAGCACTGGTAATGTACTTTCCACAGAAGCCAGCGGGACAAATGAATCAGCCGAGACACTTTTTCCCTCAGATGCACTGTCACCCTCAGCAGCATCTTCAAGCTGACTGGCCTCGGAAGACTCTTCTGTTGTGCTTTCATTCAGCTGGGAACAGCCTGACTGGTGCTGACCAGATGGCAAAAAAAAAAAAAAAAAATCCCTGGAAGTGGGTCTTCGCACGACTTTGAACTGGAAGGCTGGTCTTTCTCTACCTTGGACACAGTGATACTAATGCACAAAGATTCTTTTCTTCTCTGATCAGGATTTTGGCTAGCAAGAGGCACAAGCTCTTCACTCATACCACCAATAGCATCTGGGGGCAATTCAATGGCTTGGGGACAGGTGCGAGGAGGAAAAGGTGACCCAAAAGTTCCTCTGTCATTTCCACATCATGTGTATTGCTGTTTTTCGTGGCACATCATGTGTATTGCTGTTTTTCGTGGCAGTCTACTGATCTGGCTCTAATTCTGCACTGTCTGTGTGCAAACTCACGCCTGCTGGCAATGAGGGACAGCCCCGAGGAGCGCCGTCCCAGGCCTGGTCCCCCTTAGGAGAACAATGGTCAGTTCTTAAGGGGCCACAGTCCACAGATACAGACCCCACAGTTTTCACCTGAGTGTCAGGTACCTCTAAGGCGCCTTTGTTTGTTTTGCTTTCCTCAGCCTGGGTGCCATTCACAAGCAACACGCGGCCCACATTGCGACGGAAGCTGTTATTCCTCAAGAGGCTCCCAGGCTCACGCTGGCTCTGCCGCTTCAGGCACTCGGACTCCAGCCTGGCTATCATGTCAAGGACACGGACTGGCTCACTCTGTGGCTCACCAACCTCAGGATTTCTCCTTTCCATGGGTTCTTCACATGCTCCTGGGGCAGACAAGGGCTCGGGGGCTGGGGGCACACCTCTGGATTGCCCGGAAAACCGCACCACAGCAGGTGAGTTAGTGCAGTTTTTCGCACAACTAGCTAGCAGAGCACTGGCTCTTTGCTCGAGGAAGGCAACCATTTGTATGACCGACAAAGGCCTCCCGGCATAGACTCCATCCCCGTTGTCACTCACGTAATGCACAGAACAGTGCTCAATGCCACACGCAAAAGGCTCAGGTTGGTAGCATCTGCTGTTGACTTCCTTCATCCTTTCTAACTGTATCTTGGCTTTTTTAAGATCCCCTGATTTTTTCCTTCTTTTAGTAGCTCTCCCATCAATATCCCAGGAGCTTTTTATTTTCATAGATCCTATTCTATTACTACACTGGTGGGCTGCAAAGAATGCAATCTTTTCCTTGGTATTTCCCGGTTTCACAACAGCCCAGATATCAAGCGGCCCTTCCCCTTCCTCACCCTGGTGGATTGTTGCAGACGGTGCATTCTTCTTGGTTTTAACATTCACGCTGCTCTCTTCAGGACTGTTCCCACTCATACTGCACAGAACATTTGGAGAAAGGATTCCAAAGTGCTTTCGAGATGATGCTTTACCAAGAGAGGCTGAAGGAAAGACACTTGGTTTCATACAGCTAGCTTTGCATTTTTCATCATTTATAGCCTGTTGGTGGCTCATAGGAGTTCTCAGAGTTTCCTTGCTGATTTCCAAATGTCACACTTTCGTCTGGAGTTTCCAGTATGGCTTTAGGTGCATAACAGAGGCTCTTAGTATGTACCCCAGCAAAACAAGGCAATAAACCAAGGAAGATGACTCTCTGCGAAATGAGCATAATGAAGGCAAGTCACAGGATGTTCACTGAGCAGCAGTTCTGCGCTCCTGCCCCGGCCGGGGCCTGGCCCGGGGCTGCACACCGCGATACAGTGGCGGCGGCAGTTGGCCTGGCTCTCTCCCCACCGCTGAGGTGGACCAAGCGCCCAGCGCGGCGCGGCGGATGCACACAGATATTTGTAGCAGCTTTATTCTTAATTGGCAAGACTTGGAAGCAACCTGGATATCCTTCTTTAGGTAAATGATAAATAAGCTGTGGTATGTCCAGACAATGGAATATTATTCAGTTCTAAAACAAAACAAAACAAAAGCAACCAACCAACCAAGAAAATGAACAAAACCCAAAAAACTATCAAGCCATGAAAAAACATTTAGGAACCTTAAATGCATATTACTAAGTGAAATATACTTGTCTAAAAAGGCTGTGTACCATGTGATTCTAACTACATGACATTTTGGAAAAGGCAAAATTATAGAGACATTAAAAAATTAGTGGTTGACAGAGGTTAGGAGGGAGGGAGAGAGGGATAAATAGGTGGAGGATCTTTAGAGCAGTGATACTACTCTATATGATACTATAATGTTGGAAACGTCATTGTACATTTGTCTAAACCCTTAATGTACAACATCAAGAGTGAACCCCAAAGTAAACTATGGACTTTGGGTGATAGTGATGTGTCAGTGTTGGTTCATTCATTATAATAAATGTACTGTTCTGGTAGGGGTACATCGCTACTGCAGGCAGCTGTGCATGTGTACAGGTAGAAGTATATGGGAAATCTCTATACCTTCCTCTCAGTTTTGCTGTGAACCTACAACTATTCTAAAACATGAAGTCTTCAAAAAAAAAAAAGAAACAAAGTTAAATTTAATTACTAACAAAAATGTAAAGATCTTAATTTATTGAATGAATATTTATTTAATGAATATTTATTTCATGTAGGTAAATGTTCTAGGCTCTGAATATAAAGCATTGAATTAAAAAAAAGATCAAATTCTTCTCAATGTGGAACTTAAAATCTAGTGAGAGAAAACAAATAATAAACCATCAGTAAGTATGCATCTGTTGGAATCAAAAGTTAATAGAGAAAAATACATCAGAGTAAGCAAAGCAGGAAAAGGGTAGGTTTTTCTGTTTTACCACGAGCTGATTAGATGGTGAAGTTGATGCTGTTAGTGATACACACTAATCCCCAATCTAGTGATTGGGCAGAGGAGAAAGTAAATGATGAGTGTCGGTTATGGCCTTAGGATCAACTCTTGGAGTAAGGGCTGTAGTTTTTCCCACTAACAGTGGTCTTGTATGTTTTCCCAGAAGATGTGACCAACCAGATAGGTTCACTTTATCCGTCTCTCCAGGAACAGTTTACTGTAATGTGAATAGGAGGTATATCTGAGCAGTGCAAGGGGTGGATAGTAGTAGATGCTGTTGGTGATTTCTTAATATTCCTTTTATTAAGTGGTGCGCACATCCCCCAACTGCTAATATTGTCTAATAACAACTCACAGCTGCCTTCTTTTCTGGACAATATCTTTTAAACAGATGTGAGCTACCGAGTCTGAGAGGCAACCCTTGTTCTCAAGGAAGGACTTTAGCTGATGACTAACTGAGACAGAGCTGAGAGAATGGCTCCCATTCTCTCAAGGTGGGACTGATTCTATGGAGTAATTTGTGCTACAGAGCTTCCTGGTTTGAACTGGGTACTGTAGTGTTCTGCATCGACTTGGGACAAATATGAAGTGCCAGTCTCACTCCAGAGTTCCTCTTAAGATTGGCTGAGGGGTTAGTTGCAATCATACTGTGGATTACCTTCTTCCTCTCTGCCTGAATTTGAACTTTTCATTTTCTTAGAAGTGTATTTCTTGAGAGTACACACCAATAAATCTTCTGCAAGCTTTTATCTCAAAGTCTGTTTCCAAGAAACCAAAACAATGTGGGAACAAACTGAAAGGATTCTCGTGTTCATACCGTATCTTTGTTTAGGTGTTCCCCATCTTTATTTGGCTTCCTTCACTCCCCTTTTCCTGAGAGAACATCCTCAATAAATAACTCAAACAAGCCTGACTCATGCTCTACTTTTAGGAAACTGATATAAAAGAGATAACATTTGATTCATGACCTGAACAAAGGAGAAAAGAAAAGAATCCTGTGTGTTTAGAGTATACCAGCCAAACAGAATGACAAGTAAATTAGGTGAAAAGCCTTATGTTAAAAGAACAACTAGAAGGACACAGTGGCTAGAGCAGAGTCAGTGAAGTGGGAAATGGAAGTATTAAAAAAATGGCCTTGCGGGTCTTTGGAAAGACTTAACCAAATAATTTTGGGAACAGATAGTTATCTCAGGTGGCCTCAGCCTGCAGTGGCTTGAAGCAGGATTTCAGTTCCCAGCCAGAGATTGAGGTTGGGCATTGGCAGTGAGAGTGCTGAATCCTAGCCACTACACAACCAGAGAATGTTTTTATTAGGAGGAAAAAGTACAGTACGTGTGGATAGACACACGGGCAGGCTCAGAGAGAGAGTTGCACCGTTGCGGTAGTTTGAATCACTTCTATGGGGCATTTCTTCTGGGTTTCCTTTGACCAATCATCTTGCTTTGCCTGGTTCTGAGTCTGTATTTGGTTTATGTCAGGGTCCCCCATGTATGCCTGCGCATCTCTCAGCCAAGATGGATTCTAGCAAAGAGGCCTATGGGTAGTTGACTTCACTTACTATGGGGTGGCACTCCCTCCCTTTTTGACCTCCAAGGAGCCTTTCTATGCATGTGTAGTCGGGAAGCTCTCCTTGACTTTGAGAATGAGGAGTATGTGGTTTTTTATCTCTTATCTGGGTAGGGCCCAGCCTCCTCTCTCACTCCAGCTGTTATGGAGTTTCTGTCCACAGAGAAGAAACTTAAGCTCTTCAGCCTGAGTCCCATCTGTCTCCTGCCTCAATTGGAAGAATTGGAGGTAAAAAGTTGGTTGGTATGTTTTATATTTGTAAAGGATCATCCTGGCTGTATTTAGGTTACTAGACTATAGAGGGACAAGAGAAAATGCAAAACCCTATCAGTGTGTGTGTGTGTGTGTGTGTGTGTGTATGTGTGTGTAAATTCCTCGGTGCATTAAAAGATCATCATATAGGATCATTCCCTGAATACAAAAATAGTTGGTCAACATCAGAAAGTCTATAAATCCAATTTACAATTTAAATAAATCTAAGAAGAAAAAATATTGTCTATTCCATTAAATCCAAGAAAGCATGATAAAGTTCACAGAATATTTATGGTAATAATTTTTGCTAGCTAAGATTTCAAGAGGATATAAAAATTTGTGTTAAATCTTGGAGATACACAAGAAATATAGTAAGTGCTGCAAATTAAGGTATTTTAGGCTACTTAGTAACAAAATACTCCAAGATCTCAGGGGCTAAACATAATAAAACTTTATTTCTTGGTCATATCACATACTAATATGCGTTGGCCAACTCTCCTGAGCTATTATCCTGAGACCCTACCAGAGATGCTGCTTCCTTCCACCTTTTGACTCCAGGACCCATAAGGGATTTCTTATAATCCCTCTCCCAGATCTCTGCATATAGATAAACAGGGAAAGAGAGAGTGGAAGATTGAAGGGAGAATTTTTTTTTTTTTTTTTTTTTTGTGGTACGCGGGCCTCTCACTGTTGTGGCCTCTCCCGTTGCGGAGCATAGGCTCCGGATGCGCAGGCTCAGCGGCCATGGGTCACGGGCCCAGCCGCTCTGTGGCATGTGGGATCTTCCCGGACCAGGGCACGAACCTGTGTCCCCTGCATCGGCAGGCGGACTCTCAACCACTGCGCCACCAGGGAAGCCCTAAAAAGAGGGATTATAAATGAATTGTGAGCAGCCATTGGTGGACCAGTGTTAGTCACATGAACTGAGAAGTGTGATCAACACTTTTTATGATTTACCAAAAAAAGAGGAATTCCTATCTCCATTCTCTTTATGCTAAAGGATTATTTTAATAAAGTAGAAGTGTGACTACGGATGTGAAAGACATTCGTTAATGCAGTCATTCAAGAAATATTTCTTGATCACCTAATATGTGCTGGAATTCTGCTACTTGATGAGGATAAAACAGAAATCCCATTCTCAGCCCTTGAAGACCCTGGATTCCTTGGGTACACAGACGTGTGCACCAGCCTTTCCAATACAATGAGACTCATTGCAAGGAGCTATACAAATATGCGGGGACTGATGTATTCTCTCTCCAGACCACACATTATTTCACCACATACACTCTGTACTTTCATACTCATAACACTAATTGTACTCTTTCCAATTGCTCATTTTTTGATTGCTTGAGGACAGGCACCTCGTCCGTCTTGCTTGTTGTAGTATCATGAGTGCCTTACACAAAGCATAGGATCTAGTCAGTGCTCCATAAATATTCATAAAACAAAGAAGTACACAAATGGCCCCTGGTGAAAATTTCAGAAGTATAATTCTGTTTCTTTAGAATTTATTTCAATAAAAGAGCCACGGTTGATGATACAGAAGAATGCTGACTTGCCCAATTCTCAAACTAATAATGGCTGTGAAATTACAAGTAAATTTTTTGTTGTTTTTGCCACTATCACAGTATGTGAAAATTCTGAATTTAACCATTGTAGTTTAATGTATTCATTACTACTAAATTGCCATACCAGCATATGATGTCATTCTGTAATTTATCTTATTTTCTTTGCCCACTTTAAAGAACATTCTCAATGCCCACATGGAATCAGGCATTGCGTTAGTTGCTGAGGATCAAGGGATGAGTTAAATACACATACTTTTTAAGGAGCTCGTAGTCCATCGTTGGTGACATGTACATGAGTTCATTCACAGTATTCAGGTGTGCAGAAAGTGGTGCAAGAACATAGAGAAGGAAATGAAATTTGCTATGAAGTTGAGAAACCAAGGGCAAGCCACAGGAAAGATGATATTTGAGTTAGGTCTTAAAAGAAAAGCAGGAGTTCACCATCTGGACAATCAGAAAAAGACATCCAGGAAGTATAAACAACATATTTAGAAAAATAAAATCAGGGAAAAGAGCAGTATATCTTAGAAGCCTGGAGGAATCAGGTGTGGCTAAAAACATAGGTTGTTCTTGTGGGGCAAACTCAGGATGAGCCTGCAAAGACAATATGGGCCACAGTTCTGGAGAGTGGAGTTTCAGGTTTATTCAGTGGGCAACTGGAAGTTATAAGCAGCCTTAAAATTCTTTCATTTATTTTCTTTCTTGAGTTGTAGCTTCCTGATTTACTAAGTTTCTGGTTCATGGGAAAGCAGCCTTTAAAATTGCATGTAAAATGGCTGAGAGTTCATACATCAACTAATCTCTTTTCAACCACATATTAGCACTTGGATTTGGCTTATAGCTCTAATTTCTTGCAAAACACTATTTTGATGTTCATATTCTTATTTAGTGTTAAATATCCCAGAGCCACAGTGTTTGCTGAATCAGGAATGTAACTAAACTATGAATATCTCAACTTGACAAAATCTGTATTTACCCACTTGTATTCTGCTGAAGACATTAAAATTCTCTGTGGAGAATGGAAATTTGTTGCACATATATACAGTAGAGTAAATTAAATTAAAAAAGCATAATGTGAGGCTGGAAACTCAAGATAAATGGTGTATAAATCCAGATATTAAATGTTTCACTGAGCAATGAAGAAGTGTTATACATTCGTTCTCTCCTGATGTATAAGAAATTGATTAGCTATATTTCAAATTCACAAGGTAACTGACTGATACTCATTTTGCATAATTCCTGAAAGGGTGCTTAAGACACATGACAAAAGTCAACCATGATCTGAACTCAAAAAGCAATTTCTTACCCATGTATTTTACACGTGAGCTGTGAGGATGCAAGAATTATGGGAAAACAGTAATAACATGTTAAATGCAATATCTGTCCTAAGAATGAGTTGCTTATTTTAATTATCTTGCCTATTCTGTTAACATATATATTATAGGCAATATGAATATAAGATGCTGGCATTTTTGGTATCCTGTTATTTTAAAAGAAATATATGGTAACCATTAAGTGTGCATTATCTCTCCTTGTAGGTCTTTTAAGATATTTCCATGAGTAAGATGCTAACTCTAGAGTCAGTCCCATAGAACAAAAGGTTGGAGATATTGGTGGAGTGGGTGCATAGGGAACTGAGGGTCTCGTTGCTCTCCTAGCAACTAGTGATATAAAGTTTGGGTGTAAATATCACAGTCACTTACTTTCAGCAAGGCAATTTGAGCTCATTTATTTAACTCTTTTTTCCACAGTTCTTGTGAAATGAGTAAAAAATATGAAATAAATGTGCAGAAATACGTATTGTTAATAATGAAGGGTTTCAGACATCAAACAGTAGGTTCCAAATTCAGGAATTGAATGTAAGTGGTAACCCACTACATAACACAGAACAAGACTGTGTAGAAAGGAAATTAAAGGAGTTCCTTGTGGATCTGGATTCATAGGAACAAACATAAAGAAAAAAATGGGAATCAGCAGGAGCTGAGAATCATGCGAAACTTTGGGGTGGTGAACTGAGGGTAACTTGAATAACTTGAACAGTTCCTGACTGTACCACATCAACAACAAACCAATTTACCCTGGCACACATAGTAATTATTCTTTTAGCACAAATAAATAGATAAGTAAACACTGAAGATTGGTACAACCAACTCCTAAAGGCTTAGAGGAAGAGGAACAGTCCTCAGCTAACTCAGGCATGATTGGCAAACCAGTGGACTCCCCAGTTGGGTGTCCCTCCCTTTGTGTTCTTCACAGCCATCTAGAATAACTACAGACTAGTCAAATAAAACTACAGTAAATATCAGCTTTCCCATTTCCCATCTACAGTTGTACAAACTGAGTAAAAACAGTAAACGTGATACCGTTAAGGAGGAAAATGAGGAATCTTATGAGGATTCAGAGGAAATAGCCTGCTGTGAAATTATTTTAGTCTAAGAAACAATAAAACATAAGAAAAACTCTAATTTGTATTAAGACTGAAGATTTTCCATTTTTAAGATAAAAATAAAATCAGCAAAGAAAAGTTATGGATGAATGGGATTAAAATTTTTAAACTTTAAGAATTATGAACAAGGAAAAACTAAAAAGCATGCTAGAGAAGTCTCATGGCTCACTTTCTCATGTCCCACTTCCTTCAGGTGTCAGCTCCAATAACATCTCTTCTGTATGACCTTTCTGATCTTTCTTTCGTAAGCTTGGAGCCCATTCTCATACTATTCTGTGTTTTGTTCTTGTCACTCTCTAACATGAAATATATTTACTTGCTTATTGCTTGTCTTCCCCCAAAAGAAGACAGCTTTTTTTGGTTTGTTCATTGTTCTTTCACTCCATTATCAGAACTATCCATCACACGTTGCAGCTGCTCAAAAAATTGTCTGTACAACAAAGGAATGGGAGCTAGTGAGAGAGCTCCTCTGACCACAGAAGCATTCCTGACTAAAACCATGGCATCAGCAGAGGAGTTAACCCATCCTTCCAGGAATGAAGGAACTTTTCTTGTTTTAAGAAGTGTATTTCTAGGAATAACAAACTGTAAATAATGCCCATCTCTCCTACCCTAGTTATTTAGGAATTGTATATTCATGTTAAATTATCTTGAACTCCTTACATGAAATCACATAAGCTTCTCTGAGTTTTCAGTGCATAAAGCCCTAAACTTCATGTCTCTCCACTGTACTTAGATTTCCTTTTATCATCTTGACCATAGTAATCTTAACCTGGGATGCACATCAGAATCATCTGTGAATATCTGACAAAGTTACAAAAGACCAGGTCCTCCCTACAACAACTGAAATCAAATTTCTGAGTAGGACCTAGGTATTTGTAATTTTTAAAATGTCCCCTGAAGATCCTCATCTAAAGTTAATGTTGAAATCCGTTGCTTTACCACTTTCCCTCTTCCCCCAGACAAGCTACTGTTTTTCTGTATTACTAGCAAAAGACAGCTGATCTCCATTCCTTGTATAGATTTTCAGTGATCAGTTTTTCTAACATGAATGCTATAACGCAACAGAGATATGATTGGGTATACCATAGAAAAGTTATTATGTTCATGACACATCTGGCTTATACAGAGATTCAGTTTAAACATCTCTGACCTTTCTACCTAGCTCAGAGCGATTCCATAAGCTCTAGTCTATCTCCAAAGTAGTGGCAATTAAGATCCTCCTTTACATCAGGTAAAGGGCTCAGTGCTTTTCGAAAGCCTACAAACTGGTTTAAGGTTTTACTGAGCTGCCATCTCAGGCTGTGACCAAATGACTAGCAGGTGAGGACAGAGAAGATAACATTTCCATAGATACTGAAAGATAAATATCAAAGCACAAGAAAGGTAATGGCCCCACTCACCTAAAGGCCAGATGGGGCAAGAAGTCTCTGAGGTGAGGATTCACTCTGAGTGAGGTGGTGAGGCCTGCTGCTGCATGGAACTTTCTCACAGCCAGTGGACTCCATCCACTCCACTGGAATTTAGGGAGGCTGTCATTGGTAATCTCAAGTTTAAAACGTTATTTAGCTATTCCTTCTCTATTTCTCTTGAGGACCCTAGAATGCTCCCTCGAAAATAGCAAACATAAAATAACCCCTTCGTTCCTTGTCTTTGATGACAGAACGTGACTGTGGGAATATCTCAGACCTGAGATGCACAGACACCCATTTTACATTTTCCCTGGGAGAAGTCAGAGGGTAGGGAGCAAATTTTGGTAACTTCACTTTACTCCTGATAAGCCTTTCTATTCATCTCCCTAATTTCTCGGTGAGTCACTCTACCAGTTAAGCTTTGGTAAGTTTATCCTGCTATATGTCTAACATACATTTTGCAGTTCAGTCCTATGCAGACTTACACATTTTATTTCTTAAGGAGGGATGTGCCAGTGGGGAAACCCAACAATACTACCTGAATCACCCGGGCTGCTTACTAAAAAATGGAAATTCTTGGGTACCAAATACAGATGAATTGGAATCTTCAGGTATAGAGTCTAAGAGTCTTCATCTCTATAAATCTAATGCTGCACATAAATCTGAGCTTCAGTGAAGTAAGGAAACAGATAAATGGGACATCAGGATATAAATCCACAGATAGTGAAGTGGACTTGAAAACAATGTGTATTCCATATGCTAAAATCTTCCATGATGATTACTGATTTATCAATTTCTCCATTTAATTCACTAGTTAGTTATTTAAATCTTTAGAAATTATTTTCTTAAGTGAAAACAAGTTCAGAATTGTTATAACTTTCTTATGTATTGACCCTTCTATCATTATAAAATGTCCCTCTTTATATCTGGGATTGTCTTTTGCATTATACAGTGATTTACTTTGAGCCCTATTTTCACGAAAAGAGTTGTCCATTATTTCACTTTCAGTTATTTTATGTCCTTACATTTAAAGTGTGTCTTTTTTAAACTGTATAAGTTGATTTTATATATGTGTATATATATATATGTGTGTATATATATATATATATACACATATACATATATATATATAGAGACACTACAATATGTACAATATGTATATATGGTATTAAAGTATATATATAGTCAGACTGACATTACTTGTTCTTAATTTGAATGTTTACATGGAATGTAAGCATTGATGTATTTAGTTTAAAATACGATGATATTTGCTCTTTTTTTTTGCGGTACACGGGCCTCTCACTGTTGTGGCCCCTCCTGTTGCAGAGCACAGGCTCTGGACGCTCAGGCTCAGCGGCCATGGCTCACGGGCCTAGGCGCTCCGCGGCATGTGGGATCTTCCCGGACCAGGGCACGAACCCATGTCCCCTGCATTGGCAGGTGGACTGTCAACCACTGCGCCACCAGGGAAGCCCCTGTTCTTTATATTACATATTCTGTGCTTCTTTTTCTGTCTTTTCTTGCCTTCTAATTGATCAGTAAGTATAATTATTTCCATTTCTTCCCTCTATTGGCTTGCTAATTTACTAGATCTCAGAAGAATGGCAAAGAATATAGAAGGAAATGGATACAACTTGAGATTCTGCAGTCTGATAACAATGTCATCCTCAGGGAGAACAGCTCCTTGTGTACTTTAGTTTCACTGAGGGTAGTGTGGAGTCTGTATGTTGTTTTTGTATCTCCTTAGATTCAGGCATCACTTACAAAAAAAGAAAGGTGTTTGTCCTGTCAAACCAAGGTGATTAATATAGTGGAAACCTCTTGAGTTATTTTTCTAGAGTGCTTGTTACTCTTACAGAGATGGCTCATTTCGGTCATGTTACTGCTGTGCGATCTTCCATGGAGACTATGGCCTTTATCTCCCCACCTAATTCTGCATATTGAAAAGACTGAGCAACTGTTAGCTTTTGAGAGCTAAGTTAGTAAAAAATCTAAAGGGAAAACTCACAAATTCCACATGTTAGGGATCCTTATTCTAATACACCTTCAAGCCTCCTTTCTCCTTCATTCTTGCATTATAATACTCTCTCTAATGCATTTCTTTCCCCTTTTCTTTCCTAGACTAGCTCAAGTTAACAACTAATAATACAGAATTATTGGAGAGATCTATATTGTATGTCATTTTCCACCTACTGTGGAAAGTATGCTATACCAACCATAGTGTAAAATATATAATATTAACATGAGAGAAACTTATGAACATTGTCTAGAAATCTTTAAAAACATCTGGTTTTACATTCCTGTATTCAGAGAATTGTGAGTTCACTCCGCATGTATGTATGTATGTATACAAAGAGGAAAAAAGGGTGTCTATTCAAGGGTCCTAGGCTTTTTGTCTTTGAATTCAAAGAATTTTTTAATGAGTTAAATTATAATAATTTCCAATTGAGGAATACTCAAATATATACTTGTCTTTTACTCTGTAAATATATATGTGTGTGTGTGTGTTGTGTGTATGTACATACACATATAATGTGTATACAAAATAACAATGAATGTGGGAAAAGAGGAAATGTTCAATGAGAAACAGGTTTTGTATGTTAGTTATGTACATGTGTGTGCAAGAAGGAAGCCACTTAACGTGCATGTATGATAAACATAGTGGCAATAGGTGCTGGAATTAATCATTTAAATAATGGGAGTTACTTTTCTAGATCCTAAATATCTATTTACAGATACTGAAAATAGAAGAAGACAAGTAATTAACAGCATTCTGATAGCTTTAATGATAGAAACAGATGTTCACATTTAAGGCATCAAATCTGAGTGGTTATCATTGAACTGCTGCTGCTCATGAGCAATGGTATTATGGTCCTTTTCATAGGAGAGAATATTGTAATGCAGATTATTGTGATTGTCTGAAAATATCTCCATGGCTGACAATACCTTTTTTTTTTTCCTTTTCTACTCTCCTCTTTGATAGTTAAATGGGGATGACATTTAACAAGCACAATTATGTCCTTTCTTGTCTATTATGCTGCATTTAAGCATAATTGCTTGCAGAAAGCCTATAGAAGTGTCTTTAAACTCGTTTCTCATTTCCATCAGAACCAAAGAAGATAATCTATATATTATGTTTCCTTTACATTTCATGAATTAAAAGTGAGATGAGTGATATATCTATTAAACAAGACTGAATTAAGGTTTAAAAAATAGAATCTAGGAATTAAATCTGAAAATTCTGATTCAGGCCTAGTTTGACTTTTTTTTTTCATAGAAAAATCAAAGACTCACTCAATAACAGCTTACTTTTAGGAAATAATTATTCTATTAAATCCAGTCTTATACAGTGCAATTTTCAGTGGGTCAGATTAGACCTCATGTAAGTGAACCAAACATTTCTTTTTATTCCTGAATTCATATGTTCTCCATAAGTACTCAATTAAGGATTTTAAATATTTGAGGAATCTATTATGAGACCATTTTATTTTAGTTATTCCATTTGATATGCATAAAATAAAAATATGTAATGAAGTAACCAAAATTTAATATTTCAAGATCATTCTGAACATTTTAATTCATGTATGTGTATGCACACAGACATATTTTATTTTTTAATTAATATTACATAGTGAGACTTTTCCATATTAGTAATTCATTAACAGCCAAATTGTTAAAGTTTCACATTGTATCTTTATAAGTATGGTAAAATTTATTTAACCATCTTACTCTTTTGCTGGATATTTGGTTTGTTTCTAATTTTTCTCTGTTGCAGATTACACTAAGACTTGATTTACATAAAATTTTTCTTAGCTTTGATTATTTTTTCAGAGTAGACTTTTATCATGGCTATTAGTGGATTAACTATTAAAAATTCTAAAATCTTATGACTTACACTTAAAAATTATTCTTCAGGAAGTTTTTATAATTTAGTCTGCCAAATGAGGAGAGGAGATCAGCAATTTAATAAGTAGGAAAATATTTCATCATTACTTAAATTTACATTTCTGTTGAATATGTTCAATCGGTTAAATAATTATTTAAATTTTCCCTCTGTTATTGTTTCTTCCCTTTCATTGTATTAACCATTGATTGTTTTCCACTGTATTTTTATAAAGGATATTGACAGTCCTGAGTGTTACATCTTTGCAAATATTTTTCAGTGGTAATAGTTTGCCTTTTTATTTTAACTTAAAATGTATTTTTATAAATATGTGTGGATATTTAAAATTTTTAGTTAGCCATTTCCACTGAATTTTTATTATGTATTTCTGTATTGCTTCCCATGATTAAATATTCATTTTTAAACTTTTTTATGGAAATAGTTAAAATGTAACACTTCATTCATTAAACATTTTTAAACTGAGACACATAATTCTGCCTAAGCTTTCAACCTATAAAAACAAGGTTTCATCATAAGAATGAAAATACTATTATCATCATCTGACTTTGGTAGCTATATAAAATACCCCTAATAATGTTTCTACGTAGAATATATGTAGATATTTATTTAAATGTCACCATTAAATATGTCCTTTCACAATTTTAACAATCCATATAAATCTGTAAGCAACAATGTTTCTATTTTAATGGTAAGATATATTTTTGTCCCCTACTTTAGTTCACTAGGTTTAGAAACAGATTTCCACTTATTATGTGAAGAACAAATGCACCAGACAGTTAAGGAGCTGATTTTATTCAGGCTGTTGCGGTAGGATGAATGCTCATTAATGACAAATATCTCAAAGAATAGGAGGGGCCTGAAGATCTATAAAGGCAGGTATATAAGGGAGTCATTCACCTATCTTGTGGAAGTCACAAAGAAGGATGGAAACAGGCGTTATCTTGGAATATGTGAGAGTTGGGGTATTGGAGGTTTCCAAAGCACAAAAATGTGGGGGCATTTCTTAACTCTTGATGTTTTCCAGGAACATGGAATTCAGGTAAAGCCCAATGTCATCTGTTAGTATGTGGTATAATGTAATCAGAGACATATTTAAGTATTGACTGTTGAATTCTGTAATCATTTGTCTTGATGATGTGGAGAAATAGACAAACCTGATGATGAATTATAAATGGATAATTCTGACATTTTCAGAATTAAAAGTTTCATTAATTTTTTTTCTTTCCAGACTCAATAAGGTGTTTTTAAATGAACTATAGCTATTTAGAAACCTTTATATATCTTCAAACATAGGGAAATTATTTCTCTTGCACCAGTCCAGGAAATTCCCGAGGGTACTCAAAATACTTTGTTGAAGTATTCAGGTGAAGAAAGTATGTTCAGAAGGCAGGCTCATTAGTAGGCAAATTGTAGAAGGAGCAACTACCACAGATTTTTGTTTGTTTCTCATGACAATGAAATTCTGCCTGAAAAATAGAGCCAAGTGACTAATTATGGCTGAAATTGGGCAATTACTCCTCAAATTAGCCAAATGCAGGTGTAATTATTATTTTAATAAGACTAATTGCTCAGTGGTAATTTGCAAAGGGGAGCCTGCATTTGGTGGAGACACAAGAACTCCAGATCCTTGACATGTAGAAATACGATATGATATTAAAAAATAAGGAGTAGAAATAAATTATATATATTTATATGTAGAGAGAGGCAGACAGAGACAGAGAGATAGACACAGAGAGAGGATAAACTAAAGGAAAGATCATGAGAGATCTAACATCAAACTATCAAGTTTTCTTTGAAAATGTCCATGAAAACTTGTCAAATAGGGAACGATATTCTAGTATCTGAAGTTAAGACAAGTATTCTGCATATAAGAAAATCCAAGCATATTTCTAAAACCAGCCACACCTACCACAAATTATTTTAAAAGTCACATCAAAAGAAAATTACCACTCTGCTTTCTCATAACCTAATACTTCTAAGCCATCATTATCCCTCACCTGGAACACTGAATTAACTTCCTAGTTAGCCTCTCTTCTCATATTTTTTCTAAAGAGTAGCCAAAATGATTTTTTAAAACTGTAGATCAGAGCAAATCACTCCCATGCCCAATACATTCCAAAAATAACACACTTAACAAAAAACCCAAATTCGTTTTATGGCTCACCACCCAGTTCTCACTGAACCCGTCTCCTACTTCCCATATTACTTCTAACCTTCTCCTACACTACTTGACTCATTCTTTCTAGCCATACCAGTCTTAGTATTCTCAATCAACCTGAGATTTTCTGCCCCAGGGCCCGGGCAATCATTGTTTGTTTTATAAATAACTTAATGACTCTCTCCTCTCTTTTATTCAAATGTCATCTCCCCAAACAATACAATTCTGATGATATTCCCTAAAATAGAAACAGTTCTATAATACTTTATATTCCTTATCAACAAATAGTTCTTACTTCTTCTTTATAAGACCTAGCAGAATTTGTAATGTTCTTGCTCATTTATTTGTCTGTTTATATTTATATACCTTAGTAGATAAATGCTTGAAGGATGAGGGCAGAGGCTTTGCTGATTTTTTTCATTGCTGTATCTCTAGTCTGGAACATGGGAAATTTGCAACAAATAGTTATTGAAGTATGAATAGATAAAAGAAGTAAGTATGACCCAAGTTGGACTCTTTCAAACTCCTGAAGTTGGAAAAGAGAAAGATAGACTTTTGCGTTGAATGGAACTACAATGCCCAAGTAAGTGGTGTGAAGTAAAGTTAAAAAACCCTTTTCAAAGTATCAGAGTTTGTCAAAGAAAAAACAGAGCCAAACAGTAATTAAAGTGGTAAAAACAGATTTTATTCAGGAACTACTGCAATAGGGGAAAATAGACCTCAGTATAAAACTAAATTCAACCCCAGATACAGCATACGCAAGGGATTTACAGCCAAGGAGCAGGGTCGGGGTCTGTGGATGAAAAATTACTAAGGGAAACATCAGGGGTAAAAGGGCATTCTGACTAAACCAACTTGACAAGGTTCACTGAATATAAGCCAGAATGATCAGATACCAAGGATAAGGGGTGAAGAATTTGATCAGA
The DNA here is from genome assembly GCF_949752795.1 of Hyperoodon ampullatus. Classification (NCBI taxonomy): domain Eukaryota; kingdom Metazoa; phylum Chordata; class Mammalia; order Artiodactyla; family Ziphiidae; genus Hyperoodon; species Hyperoodon ampullatus. Next base: position 69,137,354 of record NC_136914.1, on the reverse strand, counting down.
TGTAGAAGGTGATAAGGTATCCTATATTAAGGGTAGGGATTCTTGCTAAACTGATTTAGCAGGGGCTTTGAGGCCTCTTTATCCGTACCAAAGTAAATAAAGGCCTAAGGCCACTCTATGTGACTGTGCAGGGTGTGTGACCACCTTTCCCAGTAGCTTACAATCACTCCAGCTCTGGACCTCCTACTGGTATACTGGATATACAGAGGATGGAAAAAAGTCATCAAATTCAGAATCTGGGTTATTCTACCAGGAAACTGACTGTACTGATATATTGTTTTTTAAGTTTATTGGTTTTATTTATATCCAAACCTTTCCTCCCATCCTCCAACTTTTTTTGTTTTTCTCCACCTCTTTTTTTAAGGCCAGCAAGCCAAACGTCCATTAAAAAGGTTTAATTGGAACAGCAGTCACATTCATTCACTTACATCATGGTCTACGTCTGCTTTTGCTTCACCGCAGCAGAGTTGAGTAGTTGCTGCTGAGGCTGCATGGCCGTCAAAGCCTGAAGTCTCTACTGTCTGAGATTTTATAGAAAAAAATTTGCTGACCCTGTCTTTAGGTTAGATAGCAAGGGGCCTCAGAGCCAAGTCAACACACATGATAAAAATGATAGCAACTTGTATTTATTTAGCACTTATAACATCATAGGCATGTCGAACATGTTTTATATTGCATTATTTCATTTAACCTTGATATCAACACTCTGAGGGATGTTGGCTTAAAACAATAAAATAGCCAGTTATTTTACCAGCAAAATTGGGTTTATTAGGAAAAAGCAAAGAATTGAAATTTGGGACATGCAATCTATGGGTGAATCACAGGCAAGCCCAGAGAACAAAGGAGAAATGTTTTTTTGTAGAGGAGAAGGGTGAGTTGGGAGGTGCTGTAATAAAGAGTCCATTGGAGGAAAACTGGGAATTTGAATTGTAGTGGCTTTTCATTGGTTGAGTTGTGACAGTCTCTCATTGGCTGGGCTGTTGCTGGGCAAGGAGAAACTCTTCCTTCCTCTTGGTGGATAGTAAAGTAGTAATCTTTTTCCTGTTGGAGATACAAAGGTATGTCTCTTCCTGTTAGGTCTGCAATTGACGTTGAGGACTTCCTTGCACATTTATTTGCAACATCCTGTGAATCTATAATAACTTTTAAATAAAAATCTTAAAAAAAATCCCACATTTTGCTGTAGAAATTAAATGTTAATGTTAAAAGTTTTAAACAGAGCTGGATTCTTATCTGGAGCAGGACATGAGCTGCTACTCAAATCTTAATCTAGTTATCCAATCTTTCTAAAGCTCAGCTCCATCATTTCTAAAATAAATAATAGTTATATTTACCTTGAAAATTAATCAACTGAAACCTCATTATAAAATGGAGTCGGGAGGCCAGAGAGGGAGCTCTCATGCCTTACCACTCAACAGTATGTAGCTTGGCTTTTCATATTTCAAACAGGTTTTTCTCAGAGCAAAGTTTTTAGTTTATCAATTTATCAGTTTTGCCACTTACAGATCTTGCTTTTGTGTTAAGCCTATGAATTATTTGCCAAATTCTGTGTCTCAAAGATTTCTACTTTGTTCATTTCCCAGTTTTACAGTTTTATATTTTACATTCAATCTGTGATCTGTTTTTGTTGAGGGATGTACAATTGCTTCAGCACTATTTATTGAAATTAAAATTGTTTTGACTATTTTTGGGCTTTTGCCTTTCTATATAAAGTTTAAAATAAGCTTATCTTTGTCTACTGGTAGAGATTTTGTCTATGTTTACAGGCTGAGATTTTGTAAGGAATTGTATTAAACTCCTGGGTTAGCTTAGAATTGACATCTTTACTTTGTTCAGTCTTCCAACCTATGAATACAATATGCCTCTCCAAAAATTTCAGTCTTTGATTTCTTTCATCAGCATTTTATAGGTTTCCTCATTCAGAACCTGTATATGTTTTGCTAGACTTATTTCTCTTATATTATTTTCATTGGAAAAACTAAATGGAACTGTGATTTTGATTTCTGTTTCCACGTGTTCATTGTTGGTATCTAAAAATATAATTGATTTTTGTGCATTGATCTTGTGTCCTGTGACCTTACTGAACTCACTTCTTAAGTCTAGGTGATTTCCTTTTTTGTAAATTCCTTGGGGTTTTCTACAGACATAGACAATAATACCTGAAAAGAGAGACCATTTTATTTCTTCCTTCAAAACTAAGTTCAGTTTTTTTGTTTTTAAACATTGTTGAATTCAATTTGATAAAATTTTGTCAAGGTTTTTTGCATCTAAATTCATGAGATATAATTTTGTTTGTTTTTTATGCTGACTTTGTCTGGTTTTGGCATTAGGGTAATACTGGCCTCATAAAATGAGATGGGAAGTGTTTCCTCTTCTATTTTCTCGAAAAGATTGTGTGAAATTGAAGTGAATTTCTTCTTTAAATATTCGGTAAAATTATCCACTAAAATCATCTGGGCATGGAGATTTCCTTTTCTGAAGCTTTTTAATTACAAATTCAATTTCTTTAATAGTTATAAGACCAACACTCTATCTTCTTGGTGCTTTTTGGACTTTATTTTTTTTTGAGGAATTCAATTCTTCTAAGTTGTTAAATTTTAAAAATGTCATGTTGTATTCCTTTATTATCCTGTTAATTGTTACAAGATCTTTGTTTGCTATTCCCTGATATACGTTATAGTAGTTATTTGTCTTCTTTCTTTTTATCAATATCTGTGTCAGTCTATCCAGATTTTATAAAGAGCTATATCTGATACAAGCAGGCAGTTAGTGTGTGGTCAGATCACCCAAATCAAGTCTTAGATTAAGGTGACAAGTCTTCGATTAAGGTGAGTTTTAGTCTTTTGTGAGAACTATTCTGGATAGTCCTTTTAATATACTTTCTGAGATAGATAAGAGAGATAGATAATCTAGTATAGATATTTCATATTCTGGTAACTTGGATGCAGTCATTACTTTTCTTTGAAGTTTTCCATAATGTTTGAATGATTTTATAATAAACACATGTTAATTTTACAATATAATGAGTTACTGTTTCTTAAAAACCAGGAATTTTTATTGCCTTGAAATATGTAGTTAGAACTTTTAAAATTAAATGTTCTAAAATAAAGGCTTTGAAAATGTTGACTGCATTTTATTTTTTAAGCTGGCATAGGTTTTTCAATTTCAAAAAATTGCTGACTAACATTTGGGACTGATTACCAGTCAGGCAGTATGTAATTTGGAAGTGAAATCCTGCTGTATTAAACTCTGACCCTTTTTAATAAGATTCTTCTAGATGAGCTCAATTGTACACTGTCAAAAAGGTCAGTATTTATTATGTAAGAGAAATATGTAATATGATTTGAGAAAGCCAAAAGGCCAACTTGACTAAGATTCTGTCTTCCAATCAACACCCTAAATCCCCAACATTAGAGTCCCTCTGAAGACTTAAGCGCTTTTTCCCCAGATGAGACAGATAGCTCCAAGCAAAGTATAAATCAATGATGTGTATTGAATTACAAGTTATATAGATGACAGTCATCAGCATATCTAACACATAAATTTAAGGTTTATTTATAACTGCAAAGAGCACCACTGAGCTCGTAACTGTCCTGTCATTTGGCCTCAAATGGCAAGTATTTGCCCAAAGATCTCTGATTCTAAAAGATTCTAAAGCCTCAGAGCTATATATGCTTTCAGCCGTTTAAGACTTACAAAGGGGCTTTCTGTTTTGGACTGTCTCAATGCCGGAGGATACTGTGACTCATATATTCCAATTGCAAATACAACCTATCTTTTGTCAAGAATTTTGGTTAACCAAGATAGTATTTGATGTATCACACCAGCCTTGATAATTAAATATCATTTTTTTAATTCTAGTTTTTAAAGATAATATGCACTAACATTGACTCTCTCCTTCTCTTTCTCTGATGAGAGGAGTCACAGTTCTATTAGTTTAAGTGCATTTATAGATTTGTTTAACTACCACTGCTATCATGACAGAACTTTCCTATCACCCAAAATATTCTTTGAGAATTCTTTGAAGTCACAACTTCTTTAACCTCTGACAATCACTGATCTGTTCTCTGTTATTACATTTTGTCTGTTTGAAAATGTCTTACAAATGGAATCATGCATTATGGAACCATTTGAGACTGGCTTCTTTTACTCAACAAAATTCGAGATTTATCCGAGTTGTTGAGTATATCAATATTTCATTCCGGGCTTCCCTGGTGGCGCAGTGGTTGAGAGTCCGCCAGCCGATGCAGGGGACACGGGTTCATGCCCCAGTCCAGGAAGATCCCACATGCCGCGGAGCAGCTGGGCCTGTGAGCCATGGCCGCTGAGCCTATGCGTCCGGAGCCTGTGCTCTGCAACGGGAGAGGCCGCAACAGTGAGAGGCCCGCGTACCGCAAAAAAAAAAATTTCATTCCTGTTTATTACTGAATAGTATTCCATTGCATGGCTACACCAAGTTTGTTTATCCATTAACCTCTTGAGAGACGTTTGGGTGATTTACAGTTTTGACAATTATAAATATGTATATATATATATGAGATATTAAGCAAGTGTGAAGATTATTTCTTGAAAAAAAATAGTGTATGTGATTAATGGTACATGTAACTGATGGGAAGTAAATAGGTAAGAAGCATCCTGAGTTTTTTGAGGGAATTTCAATGCCAAAGAAACCAAGAACCTTATCTAACAAGCTTCTGACTATTTGAGGAGCATAAGAAGCAATCCGGGAATACTAGGCAGTGTCAAAAAAAAAAAAAAAAGGCATATGCAGAAATCACACTTTAGTTGTGGCTGAAGAAGATAATAGACAAGGAAGTTTTCCAGAAGTTGGAGCCTGGAATCTTAAGGAACAATGGACAAGACAGAGAGAATCAAGGTCTAATCAAAGAATTTTCCCCTCCTTGTTCCTGTTCTGTAGAATAATCACTAATAACTGCTTTGTGTGTCCCATTCTTCTCCCTGGAATATTTATTACAGATAAGCTGTCTCTGTTCCACTACTAGATATTGGTTGGGGAGGGTGGATAGAGCAGGCAATATCTTTTGAATTCAAAGGTTACTGGGCAATGAAGACACTTTCATACTTAATGTAGAATAATTCGTATCACTTGGAAAACCAGGACCAGAGCTGGATGCAGTTAGTAATGAGACTTTGGATTACCTCCTTTGTAAAGAGAGTAATGAGACTTTGGACTGCCTCCTTTGTAAAGAGAGTATATGTTCAGGGAAAGAGTGGAAGAGAGCCCTACCAGTACCACAGTCACTGCAGGATATCTGTGGGCATACTGAAAGCTACATCTTGTTTAGGAGCAACATCAGGCATTTAACAGTATGGGGGGAATATTTTCACTAAAATAATTCAGGCAATCAGTCAAAAAATTAAAAAGCAAATAGAATAACAAGTTCTGGGGGATTACTAGTATCCATACTTGCTACCATATATTACCTAAAATGTCCAATTTCCAACAAAAAATTATGAGCTATTCAAAGAAATAGGAAAGTATGACCCATATACTGGGGGGAAAAAAAGAAGACAGCAAAAACTACCTGTGAGAGCAACCAGATGTTGGATTTAACAGGAAAAGATTTCAGTGTACCATATATATATATATTTTTCCATAGAATGAAAGGAAAGTTTAATTAAGGACATAAAAGAAGGTATAATGACAGTGCCATATCACAAAGAGAATATCAATAAAGAGATGGAAATAGAAGGCCAAGAGTAGACAACTTTCTGAGGAAGATCAACATGGTGGACTTATACCAGAAGCTAAAGCCTATTATAAAATAGAGTAATTCAGGTAGTATGGTATTGGGGGCAGTGTGTGTGGTGGAGGATGGTAGGAAGGAGTAAGGTATGATTTTAAATTGAGCCATAATCCTGAATGGCACAGATTCACTCCAGATCATCTTGCATCTCTGCTACTAGCTGGCTCTGTAAATGCATCCACATTTTACTTTTCTACTCTTTTATTTTCCTACCTTTCCCAGTCATCTTCAAGACCCTTGTGATAAATATGATTATACTTTTAAAGTTTCTTTGAAACCGTGAATCTGTCTAATTAGATACTTGATCATCACCTGAAAAATAAAATTCCCTAAAACAGAAAATTCTATAGGGGAGCACAGCTTGAACGCAAAAGCTTGTCAGTCTATTCAGTAGCAAGCATAGACATGTTGTATTTATTAGGATTTGGACTTGGCTATTGATTCAGTCTGATTTCAGCCAGATTTCTAAATAATATATGCAAGTCTTTCTTACTGACTTACCCCCACACTGTAATAGAATTATACTGAAGAATGGGACAGTGTGCTGTGTATATGTGTTTATATACATTTTCTCTGTTATAGAAGTGGAAGTATAAGAATTTGATCTCATCTTCCATATCAGAAATCAATAGATATTACCTACAATTACAATCAGTAAAGAGAAAAAAGTATGTTATTTAGGAATATGGTAATAAGTGAGAATTAACAATTAAAAGAGCTTACGTTTTACCTCTAACTGGAATGCAGAGGTGATAAGATATAGAATAGTGGATTACTTTAAATGGTTATATATATGCAGGAATATTTTCCTATTGTATTATGTATATGCTTTATTTGCTAAAAATAAAAATTAAATATAAAAGTTAAGTTTAATAAATTTTTTAAGCCATATACCATGCAAATACTATTTTCTAATTTATACACTTACTAAAATACCACTAGCCACTTAAGCCTGTGTGGTTTACTTCAAGGAGCACCTCTTGTGCTGATCACCCTTCATCTTCCCAATCAGTAATTATCTGTCCTGTGTTTGCATGTCACATTGCTTCTCTCTATATTACATCAGTTACATTATTCTACCTTAAAAAAAAAAAAGGCTTCTCAAATACCTGCCTCTATAATTTAACCACAAATTCCTTGTTGGCATACACCAGTTGGGGAATGCTCTCTCTCGTGAGAGTATTACAAGGATCTTTTAACTTATTAAAAATTTAAGTTATTTACCAAATTATGTACTCATTAATATCATTAACCTACAATTATTGTATTTTTATGAGGTCAAAATTAAATTCAAACTGCATATTTAGATCTGGGCTAGATGTAAAGTTTTAAAATTTAGATAGTTTTAATTTTTAGATGGAGATAAATTGCCTGCCTATCATAGTATGACCAGTCAAACTCATCTCTGCATCTGGTTACATGCACATTATACAAATCTTATGTAAATGTAATTAGAATACAAAGGATCAGGGACATTTCCATGACACTAGAATATAAAAACACTCATTTGATTATTTCCACATGGTTCTGAAGATTTTAATATTTTCAGATTATACAAAAAGAAGCAAGTCAAATTGTAAAAGGTGGGGGGAAAACTCAGCAGTGAATCATGATATTCATAGTAGACTGTACATTCATAAATTTGATCTAAAAATCTATTTTATAGCACAAGTTAGTGAGAAGATTGTTGGTCAGGGTATTAGTTTTAGGTCTTTTTCCTAAAGATTCTGTGACCATAGACACTCATTTAACCTGATTCTCCCTTGATTTCTTCACTTACCATGAGGGTATGACACCAGATGACTTCCATTTTATTGTCTATTTCTAATGTTAATAGATACTAATGGCTGTAAATGTGTTTCCCCAAATAACATTTGTAATAAAATGTCATTAGCTTATGCAACTAAGGTATTAAAGTCTATTTAAAGACGTATATTTTGAAAATGACCACACCTGTTTTTAGTTCAATGCAAACTTATTTTCATGTCTTAGGGTTAATTCATTATTAATATAATGTCTATACAGATAAGGAAACACATTAGCTGAGGAGAAACTAATGAGAAATTCACATTGAGCTAGTTAAATATTAATAATTCATTCACATATTGACCATATAATGATTCTTTAGGCTTCTAGTTTTATTGTGAGTCTGCAGGTTACTTTTTCACTCTATTTTTTTCCACTATGCTGGGCCAATCATAAAACACAATGGAAGATTTTGGAATGAGAAGATTTAGAAATATGTGAGATGTCAAGTTTGCTTTACAGAAGGCAATTATTTTATGCATGGCTACATAAGATCAGAGGTAATGTTTATCAATTCTTTTGCATAGCATGTAACTGACAATTTAGATTTTATTACTATATCCAGTCTACTAGATTACAATAATTTTTTAAAGACACATATACTTAAAAGAGGACTCTAAGTAGGTTATTCACTGAGTACCTACTATGTGCAAGGCACTTGTGCATCTAGAGCTTTTGAAAAGCGATGTATTCTTCAAACTATCCCAGGTTGTGATAGGGTTCAAGGTCCAAAAAAAGGGTACTTTTATTTAGGAATGAAGGTATCAATTTGGATCACAGTGGAACATTATTGGAGGAGGTCACTGAAATGACATGACCCCCAGCTAGATGGGCCAATCAGAATCTACTTACTCTCTCTCCTGTCCTTGGAATGTGAGTTCTCCTTGCCTTCTCTGAGCTGGAAGCTGCCCCAAGGACACAGCCTTGAGAGAGTAAGGCGTTGTTAAAATCATCTGGATGCTATATTTGACTGAACCCAGTTAAGGCCTCTGTAAGATTTGTAACTTTAAGATTCTGGTGGGCAGAAACAGAGATCTACTCATCTTGTGGCCTCCCAAGACAAGCTGTAAATTGCCTTGCTTATTAAAATTGCCACCCACCAATCTGGAGTGGTTTGCCTCTTTTTGGATCTCTCCTTGTCCTCCTTGTCCTAGGGCCAGTTTCACATTTCACCTGGGGAAGCTCTCAAGGTGAAAGCTCCAACAAACCTCTTTTATGTGATGTGCTTTCTCTTGTTGTTTGCCTGTTATAACATTCTCTCCCTCTCTCTCTCTCACCCACCCCCAACCCAGCCGCATGTGTGTGTGTGTGTGTGTGTGTGTGTGTGTGTGTTGCATCTTTAGCACTTTATACTATATATATTATACACACACAGACACTGTTTTCAGCAGCCATAATTTTAAAAGCTTTATGCCTAAATAATTATTTTTATTCTTCATAATAGCAAAATGAAGTGGAAAGGCTAGATTTCAAATGCCATTTTCATATAATATCTGATTACTGTGGAAATGCATTTTAGAAGATTATTAAAGAAATAATTAGTGCCTTATTTCCTGGCTTTACATACTTCATCTAAGTAGATCTGATTTCAGTCAACATGGGAGATTTTTTTTTTTTTATATGTCCATGCCACTCTTTCACTTGGTCACAGCTTACCCTTCCCCCTCCCCATATCCTCAAGTCCATTCTCTAGTAGGTCTGTGTCTTTATTCCTATCTTACCCCTATGTTCTTCATGACATTTTTTTTTCTTAAATTCCATATATATGTGTCAGCATACAGTATTTGTCTTTCTCTTTCTGACTTACTCCACTCGGTATGACAGACTCTAGGTCCATCCACCTCATTACAAATAGCTCAATTTCATTTCTTTTTATGGCTGAGTAATATTCCATTGTATATATGTGCCACATCTTCTTTACCCATTCATCAGATGATGGACACTTAGGTTGTTTCCATCTCCAGGCTACTGTAAATAGGGCTGCTATGAACATTTTGGTACATGTCTCTTTTTGAATTATGGTTTTCTCAGGGTATATGCCCAGTAGTGGGATTGCTGGGTCATATGGTAGTTCTATTTTTAGTTTTTTAAGGAACCTCCATACCGTTCTCCATAGTGGCTGTACCAATTCACATTCGCACCAGGAGTGCAAGAGTGTTCCCTTTTTTCCACACCCTCTCCAGCATTTATTGTTTCTAGATTTTTTGATGATGGCCATTCTGACTGGTGTGAGATGATATCTCATTGTAGTTTTGATTTGCATTTCTCTAATGAGTAAAGATGTTGAGCATCCTTTCATGTGTTTGTTGGCAGTCTGTATATCTTTTGTGGAGAAATGTCTATTTAGGTCTTCTGCCCATTTTTGGATTGGGTTGTTTGTTTTTTTGTTATTGAGCTGCATGAGCTGCTTATAAATTTTGGAGATTAATCCTATGTCAGTTGCTTCATTTGCAAATATTTTCTCCCATTCTGAGGGTTGTCTTTTGGTCTTGCTTATGGTTTCCTTTGCTGTGCAAAAGCTTTGAAGTTTCATTAGGTCCCATGTGTTTATTTTTGTCTTTATTTCCATTTCTCTAGGAGGTGGGTCCAAAAGGATCTTGCTGTGATTTATGTCAGAGAGTGTTCTGCCTATGTTTTCCTCTAAGAGTTTGATAGTGTCTGGCCTTCCATTTAGGTCTTTAATCCATTTTGAGCTTATTTTTGTGTATGGTGTTAGGGAGTGATCTAATCTCATACTTTGACATGTCCCTATCCAGTTTTCCCAGCACCACTTATTGAAGAGACTGTCCTTTCTCCACTGTACATTCCTGCCTCCTTTATCAAAGATAAGGTGACCATATGTCCGTGGGTTTATCTCTGGGCTTTCTATCCTGTTCCATTGATCTATCTTTCAGTTTTTGTGCCAGTACCATACTGTCTTGATTACTGTAGCTTTGTAGTATAGTCTGAAGTCCAGGAGCCTGATTCCTCCAGCTCCATTTTTCGTTCTCAAGATTGCTTTGGCTATTCGGGGTCTTTTGTGTTTCCATACAAATTGTGAAATTTTTTGTTCTAGTTCTGTGAAAAATGCTAGTGGTAGTTTGATAGGGATTGCATTGAATCTGTAGATTGCTTTGGGTAGTAGAGTCATTTTCACAATGTTGATTCTTCCAATCCAAGAACATGGTACATCTCTCCATCTATTTGTATCATCTTTAATTTCTTTCATCAGTGTCTTATAATTTTCTGCATACAGGTCTTTTGTCTCCTTAGGTAGGTTTATTCCTAGATATTTTATTCTTTTTGTTGCAATGGTAAATGGGAGTGTTTCCTTGATTTCACTTTCAGATTTTTCATCATTAGTATATAGGAATGCCAGAGATTTCTGTGCATTAATTTTGTAACCTGCAACATTACCAAATTCATTGATTAGCTCTAGTAGTTTTCTGGTAGCATCTTTAGGATTCTCTATGTATAGTATCATGTCATCTGCAAACAGTGACAGCTTTACTTCTTCTTTTCCGATTTGGATTCCTTTTATTTCCTTTTCTTCTCTGATTGCTGTGGCTAAAACTTCCAAAACTATGTTGAATAAGAGTGGTGAGAGTGGGCAACCTTGTCTTGTTCCTGATCTTAGTGGAAATGGTTTCAGTTTTTCACCATTGAGGACGATGCTGGCTGTGGGTTTGTCATATATGGCCTTTATTATGTTGAGGAAAGTTCCCTCTATGCCTACTTTCTGCAGGGTTTTTATCATAAATGGGTGTTGAATTTTGTCGAAAGCTTTCTCTGCATCTATTGAGATGATCATATGGTTTTACTCCTTCAATTTGTTAATATGGTGTATCACGTTGATAGATTTGCGTATATTGAAGAATCCTTGCATTCTTGGAATAAATCCCACTTGATCATGGTGTATGATCCTTTGAATATGCTGTTGGATTCTGTTTGCTAGTATCTTGTTGAGGATTTTTGCATCTATGTTCATCAGTGATATTGGCCTGTAGCTTTCTTTCTTTGTGACATTCTTGTCTGGTTTTGGTATCAAGGTGATGGTGGCCTCGTAGAATGAGTTTGGGAGTGTTCCTCCCTCTGCTATATTTTGGAAGAGTTTCAGAAGGACAGGTGTTAGCTCTTCTCTAAATGCTTGATAGAATTCGCCTGTGAAGCCATCTGGTCCTGGGCTTTTGTTTGTTGGAAGATTTTTTTATCACAGTTTCAATTTCAGTGCTTGTGACTGGTCTGTTCATATTTTCTATTTCTTCGTGATTCAGTCTTGGAAGGTTGTGCATTTCTAAGAATTTGTCCATTTCTTCCAGGTTGTCCGTTTTATTGGCATAGAGTTGCTTATAGTAATCTCTCATGATATTTTGTATTTCTGCAGTGTCAGTTGTTACTTCTCCTTTTTCATTTCTAATTCTATTGATTTGAGTCTTCTCCCTTTTTTTCTTGATGAGTCTGGCTAATGGTTTATCAATTTTGTTTATCTTCTCAAAGAACCAGCTTTTAGTTTTATTGATCTTTGCTATCGTTTCCTTCATTTCTTTTTCATTTATTTCTGATCTGATTTTTATGATTTCTTTCCTTCTGCTAACTTTGGGATGTTTTTGTTCTTCTTTCTCTAATTGCTTTAGGTGCAACGTTAGGTTCTTTATTTGAGATGTTTCCTGTTTCTTAAGGTGGGATTGTATTGCTATAAACTTCCCTCTTAGAACTGCTTTTGCTGCATCCCATAGGTTTTGGGTCGTAGTGTCTCCATTGTCATTTGTTTCTAGGTATTTTTTAATTTCCTCTTTGATTTCTTCAGTGATCACTTCATTATTAAGTAGTGTATTGTTTAGCCTCCATGTGTTTGTATTTTTTACAGCTCTTTTCCTGTAATTGATATCTAGTCTCATAGCATTGTGGTCGGAAAAGATACTTGATACAATTTCAATTTTCTTAAATTTACCAAGGCTTGATTTGTGACCCAGGATATGATCTATCCTGGAGAATGTTCCATGACCACTTGAGAAAAATGTGTATTCTGTTGTTTTTGGATGGAATGTCCTATAAATATCAATTAAGTCCATCTTGTTTAATGTATCATTTAAAGCTTGTGTTTCCTTATTTATTTTCATTTTGGATGATCTGTCCATTGGTGAAAGTGGGGTGTTAAAGTCCCCTACTATGATTGTGTTACTGTCAATTTCTCCTTTTATGGCTGTTAGTATTTGCCTTATGTATTGAGGTGCTCCTATGTTGGGTGCATAAATATTTACAATTGTTATACCTTCTTCTTGGATCGATCCCTTGATCATTATGTAGTGTCCTTCTTTGTCTCTTCTAATAGTCTTTATTTTAAAGTCTATTTTGTCTGATATGAGAATTGCTACTCCAGCTTTCTTTTGGTTTCTATTTGCATGGAATATCTTTTTCCATCCCCTTACGTTCAGTCTGTATGTGTCTCTAGGTCTGAAGTGGGTCTCTTGTAGACAGCATATATATGGGTCTTGCTTTTGTATCCATTCAGCCAATCTGTGTCTTTTGGTGGGAGCATTTAGTCCATTTACATTTAAGGTAATTATCGATATGTATGTTCCTATTCCCATTTTCTTAATTGTTTTGGGTTCGTTATTGTAGGTCTTTTCCTTCTGTTGTGTTTCTTGCCTAGAGAAGTTCCTTTAGCATTTGTTGTAAAGCTGGTTTGGTGGTGCTGAACTCTCTCAGCTTTTGCTTGTCTGTAAACGTTTTAATTTCTCCATCAAATCTGAATGAGATCCTTGCTGGGTAGAGTAATCTTGGTTGCAGGTTTCTCTCCTTCATCACTTTAATTATGTCCTGCCACTCCCTTCTGGCTTGTAGAGTTTCTGCTGAGAGATCAGCTGTTATCCTGATGGGGATTCCCTTGTGTGTTATTTGTTGTTTTTCCCTTGCTGCTTTTAATATGATTTCTTTGTGTTTAATTTTTGACAGTTTGATTAATATGTGTCTTGGCGTATTTCTCCTTGGATTTATTCTGTATGGGACTCTCTGTGCCTCCTGGACTTGATTAACGATTTCCTTTCCCATATTAGGGAAGTTTTCAACTATAATCTCTTCAAATATTTTCTCAGTCCCTTTCTTTTTCTCTTCTTCTTCTGGAACCCCTATAATTCGAATGTTGGTGCGTTTAATGTTGTCCCACAGGTCTCTGAGACTGTCCTCTGTTCTTTTCATTCTTTTTTCTTTATTTTGCTCTGCAGCAGTTATTTCCACTATTTTATCTTCCACCTCACTTATCCGTTCTTCTGCCTCAGTTATTCTGCTATTGATCCCATCTAGAGTATTTTTTATTTCATTTATTGTGTTTTTAATCGATGCTTGATTCATCTTTAGTTCTTGTAGGTCCTTGTTAACTGTTTCTTGCATTTTTGTCTATTCTATTTCCAAGATTTTGGATCTTGGAAATAGAATCTTGGATCATCTTTACTATCATTATTCTGAATTCTTTTTCAGGTAGACTGCCTATTACCTCTTCATTTGTTAGGTCTGGTGGGTTTTTATCTTGCTCCTTCTCCTGCTGTGTGTTTTTCTGTCTTCTCATTTTGCTTATGTTACTGTGTTTGGGGTCTCCTTTTTGCAGGTTTTGCAGGCTGCAGGTTCGTAGTTCCCGTTGTTTTTGGTGTCTGTCCCCAGTGGCTAAGGTTGGTTTAGTGGGTTGTGTAGGCTTCCTGGTGCAGGGGACTAGTGCCTGTGTTCTGGTGGATGAGGCTGGATCTTGTCTTTCTGGTGCGCAGGTCCACGTCTGGTCGTGTGTTTTGGGGTGTCTGTGGACTTTTTATGATTTTAGGCCACCTCTGTGCTAATGGGTGGCGTTGTGTTCCTGTCTTGCTAGTTGTTTGGCATAGGGTGTCCAGCACTGTAGCTTGCTGGTCGTTGAGTGAAGCTGCGTGCTGGTGTTGAGATGGAGATCTCTGGAAGATTTTCGCCGTTTGATATTATGTGGAGCTGGGAGGTCTCTTGTGCACCAGTGTCCTGAAGTTGGCTCTCCCACCTCAGAGGCACAGCACTGACTCCTGGCTCCTCAATTTGGGATGATTTGTTGTCTATTCATGTATTCCACAGATGCAGGGTACATCAAGTTGATTGTGGAGCTTTAATCCGCTGCTTCTGAGGCTGCTGGGAGAGGTTTCCCTTTCTCTTCTTTGTTCTCACAGCTCCCGGGTCTCAGCTTTGGATTTGGCCCCGCCTCTGCGTGTAGGTCGCCGGAGGGTGTCTGTTCTTCGCTCAGACAGGACAGGGTTAAAGGAGCAGCCTCTTCGGGGACTCTGGCTCACTCAGGCCGGGCGGGAGGGAGGGGCACGGAGTGTGGGGAGAGCCTGCAGCGGCAGAGGTCGGCGTGACGTTGCACCAGCCCGAGGCGCGCCGTGCGTTCTCCCAGGGAAGCCGACCCTGGATCCCGGGACCCCGCCCCTGGATCCCGGGACCCCGGCAGTGGCGGGCTGCACAGGCTCCCGGAAGGGCGGTGTGGACAGTGACCTGCGCTCGCACACAGGCTACTTGGCGGTGGCAGCAGCAGCCCCAGCGTCCCACGCCCGTCACTGGGCTCCGCGCTTTCAGTCGCGACTCGCGCCCGTCTGTGGAGCCCCTTTAAGCAGCGCTCTTAATCCCCTCTCCTCGCGCACCAGGAAACCAAGAGGGAAGAAAAAGTCTCTTGCCTCTTCGGCAGCTCCAGAGTTTTCCCGGACTCCCTCCCGGCTAGCTGTGGCACATTAGCCCCCTTCAGGCTGAGTTCTCGCCGCCAGCCCCAGTCGTCTCCCTGCGCTCTGACCGAAGCCCGAGCCTCAGCTTCCAGCGCCGCCCGCCCCGGCGGGCGAGCAGACAAGCCTCTCGGGCTGGTGAGTGCCGCTCGGCACCGATCCTCTGTGCGGGGATCTCTCCGCTTTGCCCTACCCAGGTATGTGGGGAGTTTCTTGCCTTTTGGGAGGTCTGGGGTCTTCTGCCAGCGTTCAGTAGGTGTTCTGTAGGAGTTGTTCCACGTGTAGCTGTATTTCTGGTGTATCCGTGGGGAGGAAGGTGATCTCCGCGTCTTACTCTTCCGCCATCTTACCCGGAAGTCAACATGGGAGATTTTTACCCCAACTTCACTTTTGCCTCTACCCTTGCTTTAATAGAATGCCTAATTTCTGATTTTCTTCTTTTCCAAATTTTTTTTCTTCTTAGTTCACAAAGGTACTTACTGCACATGGGTATTAAATATATTTACCTATCAACTTGTCCATGTGCTGTTCATCTCTGGCATTAGTAGTGATGAGCAGAATCACTTAATATTAGTCAGAAATTAAGACTGAAATAAGTATTGGTTAAACTGTAATATAAAATAAAATTAAGTTGAACTGATTTAAGCTAAGCTGTATTTCAATGCTCTGAAGCAGCCTCTTACTGTTTGCTGATGATTTGCTATAATTTGCTATTGATCCCTCAGTATGTGAGTGTTTATTTTCTTTTCTATAGTTAAATGCTTTCAATTCAGAGGTGCTACTTGTATTATAATGCAAAGATGATGAAGAATGCCTTGCCAGGAGTAGATCAGAGTGGTTAATTGCAAACCAACATCAGTATTTTGCCCCTGTTTGTCAGAAGAGGAAAACAGGTGGTGTGTGGTTCTCTGCCAGAACATTTCTATATAAATAATCATGCTCTTTGAAAATAATACCTGTAAGTCATTTAAAGATAATTTCAGTGTTTATAGATGTCTCTTCTGAAGGAGCCTTGAAATACTTTACATTTGCCAGCTTGGTGTTTAACCCTTTCATGTCAGTTTAATTTGGATCATTGAGAATACTTCAAGAATCTGTTTAGCCAGAAGGGTATTGATAGTGGAACCAAATTGGAGTCAGAAGAACTGGTTTTAATAATGGCCATGGCATCTTACCGATGTAGTGAATACTATGAATATTTGCAAACCACTGTCACTATATATTTTGTGATTTTTAAATATATTTTACATTCTTTCTCTTTATTTTACTCTTCAGTTTCTCTTTTCCCTTCCCTTCATATAAGAAGTTAGTAGATTTTATTCTCCCAAAGGAATGTGATTGAACAAGAACTGTGCTCCATATTGGTAGAATTGAAAGTGGGGTCTACAAGAGTCCCTCATGCTCCTAGTCAATCAGTCTCAGCCTCTCCCAACAGACCCTTTCTTATCACTTACAACTGCCTAAGAGACAAGGACCAAGAAGAGGCTACCATAGAACTGAGCATCCACCTTCTCCTAAGAAGCTCTCAGGACAAATCCCATTATTTCTCACATCTCTGGAGCCCTCAGACTCTGAGAGAAGGCCAGGCCTCCCCAGTCAGCCTTCATCACTGAAGATATTGGGCCCACGTGGCTCTAACCTGACTCAGCTCTGGCCAGTCTCAAGTGCTTACTGGAAATATCTCTCTTTTTTAGCAAACTTTCTCTGTATCCTCAAACTCTTCTTTGAACATGTTTTTACTTTTTTATTCTCTCAGAAACCTGCATGCTCCCTGGACACACTATTTTTCCCACAGTCCCTTTTATTATGTGGCTGTTTTCTTTCCACATTCTATTTCATAACTGTTTATCATTAGCCACAACTATCTCTTGTCATCATTTAGGTTATTTCCATATCACACATATAATTCATCCAACTCCCTGTCCTCTCTGTCTTAGACCTCCATACTGTACTTGTAATGCCCTAGTCCTCCACTCCAATTTTGGCTATCCTGTCAAACCCTAGAACTTCCCACTACCAAGTAATATAGACCTTCAGTTTAAAACATGTCAATCTCTCACCACTTTCTCTTGTTTTTAACCAACTCTCAGACCTACATTTCTCCACCCACCAGGACTTCCATTGACCCTACCACAGTTTTACTAATACTCACCCTCGTAACATAGTTTAGGTTAGATTATCCACTATTACAATCATTTCATTGTTTTCAGCCTTACTCCTTTGTTGTTTCCTTATTCTTGTTTATTTTCTGGCAAACTTCAATCCTGGCTAGACCCATGTTTGCCTCTCTATTCCTCAGTATAGCTGACAAAAATCACAGAAACCTGCTGATCAATCTCTCCTCAAACTTTAAATGAACCTCTCAAGTCAGGTTCAACTTTCAAAGGGTAATAAGTGTCTATAGGATAGGGAATTGGGGATGGAGATGGTAACAGTGGTTTTAGCAGCAGGTCTCAATAAGATAATGCTACAAAGCTTCACTAAGTAGGTAACATCTAAGAAAAGCCTTGAAGGAGATACGGACACCCAGGAGGAGAGTAAAGAACAAGGAAAGAGCCAGTGCAAGGCCAAGATTCAGGGGTGTGTCTGGCAGGTTCAAGTTTTCACGAGAAGAAGAGTGAAGCTGGAGTCAACTGAGTGAGAGAATAATTGGTCAGAAATGAGAGAAGAAATGATTAGCAAGGTAACTGTGAGTTAGACCCCAAAAGGACATGCACATAATTGTAGGATTTTAGGGTTTAATCCAAGTGAGAAGAGAAAGTATTGTGGAGTTCAAGACGGAAGACTGATGTGAACTAAATTACATTTTACAATGATCACTGCCTGCTGTGTTGGGATAAGACTGTGGTAAACAGGGGAAGAAGTAGGGTGATAGATTTTGAGGTTACTGTAATATTCCAAGGGAGAGATTTTGATGAATTAGACAAGGGTGAGAGAGATGGGCTAATACTTATACCCCACATGAATACAATCCAATCTTGTGAATTCAAGCAGTTTACTCCAGTATTTACCCTTTTTTTTTTTTTTTTCTATTTTCAGGATTATTCACATCAAGGTACAGACAAGTTGTAATATTCCCTTCTAAACCAAATAATTTCAAAAATAAACTTAAATAAAATACCTCCCACTCCACAGTGCTCCTATTTCTCTGCTCCTCATTATGTAAAAATTCCCCAAATTTCTTAGCTTTCTTCTCTTCTCCTGTCTCCTGCAAACAAGTTTGGCTTTGGTTTGTATGTTCCCGCAGAAACTACTTCTCTCACAGGCACCAACTCTGAAACTTGTCCGTTTTCCTCACAATCTTATATATATATAATTTTAAAGCTCAATATTTTCAACAAGCTTTTTAACAAAAAGCAGCAATCAACTGCCCCACCTTCATAGCTACTTTCAATTCTTTTAGCTGTTTATTCTACTATTTGCCACCATGTTTCAAATAACATGCTCTTTTGCTATTTCATAATTATTTGTGCCACACACACACACACACACACACACATACACATACACACACTAGCACAATTCCACCTTCACTATCTTCCCAAAATAATCACGATTTTTGGGGAACTTCCTTGGCGGTCCATTGGTCAATACTGGGCTTTCACTGCAGGGGGCGCAGTTTGATCCCTGGTCGGGGGAAATGAGAGCCTGCACGATGCGTGGTGTGGCCAATTAAAAAAAATCACGATCTTCGGTTGATTAATATTCAGTAACATTAGTCTGGAATTTAAAATATTTATCACACTTGAGTCATTTTGCCTTTCTTAAACAACTTTTTGTTTTTTTCAGGAGCCCTTTCTCTCTTTCTGCTTGTTTGATCAGTTTTCTTTGTACTTATTGCTAATTAATTCCTAAAATGTCTACCAGATTAATAAATCTCCTTTCAACATTATTAAAACATATTAGGAAAGTTTGCAAGTTCTAATATATTTCTCCTGGACCCTTCCCTCCTAGAATCCTCTTTGCTCTGATCTGGACTAGATGCTCTAGAATATAATGTTGTCCTTGAACATTTCCTCCACCATCTTGCTATGGATCCTCATCATCTCTCTGATGTATTGATCCTTTGTGTTTTGAATTTTATATTATTCCAGTTTACGATCTTACTTGAATGGAGTATATTCTCCAGATGTCTCTGGAAATAGGATGCATGGGAAATGATTTTTTAAGGCCTAGAATGTCTGACAATGCCTACAGTGTATCCTTTGTGGTGGTTTCTAATTGGGACAGTTTGACTAAACTGGAACAATGTATAAGAATTCATGTCCCTCACATTCCTAGGTACGTTTGGCCACAAGAAATATGTGTGTGAGATTGGGGAGCAACAGTGAAGAGCAGCCATTCTACTCTATGTCAGTGTAGGGTGTCAGGTGACATTGCAGCTCACACACCTTGTCACTCATCTCCTGGCTCACCTTGTTCCTGTGGAGTAGGAGCCAGGCCTGCAGCTCCGCCAGCTCCCACCTGATCTCTCCAGCTTCTCAGAGTCCTGGGGCAGGTGCCTGTGCAGACGTTACCTGAGGTAACAGGTACCAGCATCTTTTGTAGGTTATCTGTATCTAGATTGGAGGCAGTGAGAGACAGTGAAGATTCCAGTTTTTCTCTTGTCCTCCTGTGCTTCATGTCCATCTTTTCTTCCTAACTGCCAATCCTATAGTAACTTCAGGCCCACCAGCAGACATAGAAGCAATAGTCTCCCATAAATTTGTTTACTAATTGTCTATGATATAATCCTTCTAATGTATCCCTTTATTTCATATCACTCAAGGGGTTCTACTCCCTTGATCAAATCCTAATTAATATACTCACCAATTAAGTTGGTAGTTTAACTGGGTGCTAGGCTGGACTTGCCTAGGTAAGAAATTCTACCCTGAAAATCGTTTTATCTCAGATTTTCTGAAGCCTGCTCCGCTGAATTTGATACCGATGACCTCTTGAGAACTCTGATGTTTTTCTGATTCTCGATTTCCTATTTTTGCAAACTTAGCATGATCTTTTCCTCCAAGGTCCTAAAATATCATGATTATTTGATATGTGTATTTTTTATTTATAATACTTTAACCACTATTTAATGCCTTCTCAATCTAGAAACTAAGGGCTTTTAATCCTTTACCCATTTTCTGTGCCAGCCACCATATTCTCACAAGTGACTGCTGTCTATAATTCCTGAGCTTTTAAGAAAAATTTTTGTGGTACAAAACAGCCTACTTCAGTCTTATTCACTGTTGTTGTGGATTTGAGGTTTTTCCAGTATGCTAGTTCTCTCTTTCTGGTATGCTAAGTTGCCTCTCATCTCTTTGCTTTCCAGCTCCTAAAATTTTGTTGCTGTTCTTGTTTCCTCTGTCATTGCTTCATCCTTGGAATTTTATGTGTTTTTTCAATGTCTTTACTTCCATTAAGGAAGAGTTCCTGAAAAAAAAGAAAATAGACAAATCTTTCTCCTGTGTCTAATCCCAGCCTGCACTGTTTTCCAGGAACATTTTTAGCATTGAGTTTCCAGGGCACAACTCCTCAGCTGATTTTCTCCCATCACATTGACCACTCAGTCTTTCTTGTTAAATTTACTGCTCTTTATGTTTTCCTTTCTCTCTAGACTCCTCCTCATCCTGTCCTATGAACTTCAATACCAGCTATAGGACAGGGATTATAAAATTTACATCTCTAGCCCTGATCTCCCCAAAGAGCCTCTGACTCATATTTAACAAATCAACACTTGGATTTTTCAAAAGCTTCTTCTTTTCTTTTATAAAATTAATTAATTAATTAATTAATTTTTTGCTGCATTGGGTCTTTGTTGCCGTGCGCAGGCTTTCTCTAGTTGTGGCGAGCGGGGGCTAGTCTTCGTTGCGGTGCGCGGGCTTCTCATTGCGGTGGCTTCTCTTATTGTGGAGCATGGGCTCTAGGCACGCAGGCTTCAGTAGTTGTGGCATGCGGGCTCAGTAGTTGTGGCTCGAGGGCTCTAGAGTCCAGGCTCAGTAGTTGTGGTGCATGGGCTCAGTTGCTCCGCAGCATGTGGGATCTTCCCAGACCAGGGCTCAAACCCGTGTCCCCTGCACTGGCAGGCAGATTCTTAACCACTGCACCACCAGGGAAGCCCTTCAAAAGCTTCTTGATGACAGTATTTCCATGGTTGTTCTCTTGTTTATTTCTCCACCCTAATCTTATCCTCCCCAAATGGCAGCCTATCCATCTAGTTGCTCAGGACATAAAGCTAGGTATCTATCTGACTCCTCATTCTTCAGGGGACCTCAAATCAAATCCATAGCAAAACCTGAACACTTTTTACCACCTCAGTGGCTCTCACATGAACTGCCAGGGCCCCTTGTCTGGATCACTGTAACAGTGTCTTAACTGGTCTAACTGCTCCATTATTACTCACCTACAATCTGTTTTTTATAGGGAAATCAGAGGGATCTTTTAAATACCCGGGTCAGATCATGTCACTGTCTTGTTCAAAACCCTCCAACATTTTCCCATTGTATTTGACAAATGTCAGCTCTCACCATAAACTAATTTTTCATTAACTAAAATAATTTGTCATCCCTGCAATATACCTGAGGTCTCTCCCACCTCAGGACCTTTGCACTTGCTGGAGGACATTCCCCCATACACTCTCATGTTTCAGTTACTCATATTTTTCAGGTCACTATTCAGTTGTGGCCTCTTCAGTCTTTCCTGGTCAAAGCAGCTAAAATAGCAGTCCTTGACACTATCTCATCTTATACACTATATTTCTTTAGAGCACTTACCACTACTTAGTATTATGTATCTTGTTTATTTGTTACTGCCTGTCTCCCCCACTGCAGGTAAAGTGTTTGAGGTCAGAGGTGTTATCATGTCCATGCTAATAACTCTAGCTCTGGAACTGTGCCTGGTATATGGTAGAAATTCAGTAAATATTTACTTAATGAATGAATATTGAATGACCAAAGTGCCAGGCACTGTTCCAAGTGGTGGACAAAAAACACTGAAGAAGACAGACGAGGTCTCCTCTCTCATGACTGTTATATTCTAGTGGTCAGTCATTCTCAATAACATGTACCATGTTATAAATTTGCTTTTCATATGAGCCTATTTTTTTTGGTTTGAAAATGATGTCCTTGAGATCATCTTGCTGTCCTGCACCTAACCTTGTACCTGGAACATAAAGTCTTGTTAAAATGTTTTCAGTTATCCTATACATTTCAGTTTGTTTACTTGTATTTATATAGAATATCTAGTTTATCACAAAGTTTGCAATTGTATTTTAAAATTCATAGTAAGAAACTACTATTGCATAAGTCAGGCTTAGGAATTCAGTGGCAAATGGTTAATATCCTCATTTGCAACTAGGAAACCACAAGAGTGTAGAAGTAACTTTCCCAAGGTTATCCAGTGAATCATTGCCAGAGCTGGAATTAAATCCTATAACTCATTCTTGTTTAGGAAGCACTTTTATTCCTAGTTCTAAGATACACTGGAAGAACACTGTATCATCATTTTTCATTAGAGAGTGTAGAATAGACAAGGCCTAAATCAACTTCATAATAGAGGTCTTTATTTCATTTGTAATTTCAGTGAAATATGGTTAAGGATCATTAAATGTTACAGATTGGTTTAAGCTGAAATTGGCCTATTGATCATTAATCAGTAGTGAGTTCTTAAATAATGAATTCTACATATTGGAAAAAATGTTGTTAGTGGTTAACATTTGTTGTACCTACTATGAAAGATGTCTTTATCAATTGTGAAAATATAAAAAACAGTTATGTCAGCATCTGTATAATGGTTTTATTTATTTACAAGACCTTCTCTAATTCCTTTCCAATTCTGCTTATCCTGTTATGAGCAATCTTTTTCATAATAGTGAGAACCATGATTATAAGCAGCAGAAAGGGTACATTTGCATTGAAACATTAGAGGGCTTTTTGGCAAAAAAAAAATAATAATAATGGAGAAAAAATTTTTCTTAATTCATTCAATAAAGTAAATTAAATCTTTCTGAAAAAATCCAGCATTAACTTATTGAAAAAATTAAAACAATGCTTAAGATTTTTAAAATCCTACATAGTATTTAGGGAAAATAATGTCATTAACTTTCTTTTACCTTAATCACAGAATAGACTGTGTAAATTATATCATCCAAGTTCAAAGAAACATCTCCAGAGGCCCTCTCTCAGAAAATTTAAAAATTTATTGAGAGAAGTTTTTCATTATATAATTTAATAGGAAGGTTAATACAGCATCAAATATGATATATTACCATAAAGTGGTATTCATAGAAGCAAATCATAGTAGCCCTGTTTGAGGGCAGTTGTTTATATTTTGTCCCTTCTTATGACTGGCTCATGATAGAGCAGTGCTACTCAGTGTGGTTCTTGCACCAGCAGTATTATCACCACCTGGGAACTTGTTAGAAATTAAAGTTTTCAGACGCTACTCCAGTATTACTGAGTTAGACATTCTTTCTGGGGTGATCCTCCCTACAGGTTGAGAGCCATAGTCATATGCAGACCAACTCTGGACAATTTGTCAGATTGTTTTCCAGACCTGTCAAATGCTGACCTATTCTAACTTGGGACATTTCTGGTAATTGAACCCATTAGAGTGTACTCATTGAAGAGAGTTTTCACATCTTCATTCCAATATCTGTTTGCTGAAATATCTTTTCATGATTTTTAATTTAATCAGGGTTTATATTCTCAGTTACTTTCTATCTCCCTGTGTTATAAACTTTCCTCCTACACATTCTCAATTTTCTTGTGTTTGCAAACACACAGAATCAAAATACATATAGTGCATAAGTATTGTGGAGACTAGAAGAATTAACAAGAAAATCTATTTTTCCCTTATCTCCTATACCTCTAAAATTAAAACTGCTGGATGCTATGTAAATTGCAATACATACAAATGCCACCACTGCAATTCATGGTAATATATAATAAAAAACACTGGATTCTACATACCAGAACTCATTTGCTGTCTTGATTGTTTCCTTTTTAACATTTTTATTGGAGTATAATTGCTTTACAATGGTGTGTTAGTTTCTGCTTTATAACAAAGTGAATCAGTTATACATATACATATATCCCCCATATCCCTTCCCTCTTGTGTCTCCCTCCCTCCCACCCTCCCTATCCCACCCTTCTAGCTGGTCACAAAGCACCGAGCTGATCTCCCTGTGCTATGCGACTGCTTCCCACTAGCTATCTATTTTACATTTGGTAGTGTATATCTGTCCATATATACACTACAACTCTCTCACTTTGTCCCAGCTTCCCCTTCCACCTCCCTGTGTCCTCAAGTCCATTCTCTAGTAGGTCTGTGTCTTTATTCCCGTCTTGCCCCTAGGTTCTTCATTACCATTTTTTTTTTTTTAGATTCCATATATATGTGTTAGCATATGGTATTTGTTTTTCTCTTTCTGATTTACTTCACTCTGTATGACAGACTCTAGGTCCATCTACCTCACTAAAAATAACCCAATTTTGTTTCTTTTCATGGCTGAGTAGTATTCCATTGTATATATGTGCTACATCTTCTTTATCCATTCATCTGTCGATGGACACTTAGGTTGATTTCAAGTCCTGGCTATTGTAAATTCAGCTTCAATGAACATTGTGGTACATGACTCTTTTTGAATTTTGGTTTTCTCAGGGTATATGCCCAGTAGTGGGATAGCTGGGTCATATGGTAGTTCTATTTTTAGTTTTTTAAGGAACGTCCATACTGTTCTCCATAGTGGCTCTATCAATTTACATTCCCAGCAACAGTGCAAGAGGGTTCCCTTTTCCCCACACCCTCTCCAGCATTTATTGTTTGGTTTTTTTTTTTTGCGGTACGCGGGCCTCTCACTGTTGTGGCCTCTCCCATTGTGGAGCACAGGCTCTGGACATGCAGACTCAGCAACCATGGCTCACGGGCCCAGCCACTCCGCGGCATGTGGGATCCTCCTGGACCGGGGCACGAACCAGTGTCCCCCACATCAGCAGGCGGACTCTCAACCACTGAGCCACCAGGGAAGCCCCTGTTTGTAGATTTTTTGATGATGGCCATTCTGACCGGTGTGAGATGATATCTCATTGTAGTTTTGATTTGCACTTCTCTAATGATTAATAATGTTGAGCATTCTTTCACGTGTTTGTTGACAATCTGTATTATCTTCTTTGGAGAAATGCCTGTTTAGGTCTTCTGCCCATTTTTGGATTGGGTTGTTTGTTTTTTTGATATTCAGCTGCATGAGTTGCTTGTATGTTTTGGAGATTAATCCTTTATCAGTTGCTTCATTTGCAAATATTTTCTCCCATTCTGAGGGTTGTCTTTTGGTCTTGTTTATGGTTTCCTTTGCTGTGCAAAAGCTTTTAAGTTTCATTAGGTCCCACTTGTTTATTTTTGTTTTTATTTCCATTTCTCTAGGAGGTGGGTCAAAAAGGATCTTGCTGTGATTTATGTCATAGAGTGTTCTGCCTATGTTTTCCTCTAAGAGTTTGATGGTGTCTGGCCTTCCATTTAGGTCTTTAATCCATTTTGAGTTTATTTTTGTGTACGGTGTTAGGGAGTGTTCTAATATCATTCTTTTACATGTAGCTGTCCAGTTTTCCCAGCACCACTATTGAAGAGGCTGTCTTTTCTCCATTGTATATTCTTGCCTCCTTTATCAAACAGAAGGTGGCCATATGTGCGTGGGTTTATCTCTGGGCTTACTATCCTGTTCCCTTGATCTATATTTCTGTTTTTGTGCCAGTACCATACTGCCTTGATTACTGTAGCTTTGTAGTATAGTCTGAAGTCAGGGAACCTGATTCCTCCAGCTCCGTTTTTCTTTCTCAAGTTTGCTTTGGCTGTTCAGGGTTTTTCTGTTTCCATACAGATTGTGAAATTTTTTGTTCTAGTTCTGTGAAAAATGCCAATGGTAGTTTGATAGGGATTGCATTGAATCTGTAGATTGCTTTGGGTAGTATAGTCATTTTCACAATGTTGATTCTTCCAGTCCAAGAACATGGTATATCTCTCCATCTATTTGTATCATCTTTAATTTCTTTCATCAGTGTCTTATAATTTTCTGCATACAGGTCTTTTGTCTCCTTAGGTAGGTTTATTCCTAGGTATTTTATTCTTTTTGTTGCAGTGGTAAATGGGAGTATTTTCTTAATTTCACTTGCAGATTTTTCATCATTAGTGTTTAGGAATGCAAGAGATTTCTGTGCATTAATTTTGTATCCTGCTACTGTACCTAATTCATTGATTAGCTCTAGTAGTTTTCTGGTAGCCTCTTTAGGATTCTGTATGTAGAGTAACATGTCATCTGCAAACAGTGACAGCTTTACTTCTTCTTTTCTGATTTGGATTCCGTTTATTTCTTTTTCTTCTCTGATTGCTGTGGGTAAAATTTCCAAAACTATGTTGAATAATAGTGGTGAGAGTGGGCAACCTTGTCTTGTTCCTGATCTTAGTGGAAATGGTTTCAGTTTTTCACCATTGAGAACGATGTTGGCTGTGGGTTTGTCATATATTGCCCGTATTATGTTGAGGTAAGTTCCCTCTATGCCTACTTTCTGCAGGGTTTTTATCATAAATGGGTGTTGAATTTTGTTGAAAGCTTTCTCTGCATCTATTGGGATGATCATATGGTTTTTCTCCTTCAATTTGTTAATATGGTGTATCACATTGATTGATTTGTGTATATTGAAGAATCCTTGCATTCCTGGGATAAACCCCACTTAATCATGGTGTACAATCCTTTTAATGTGTTGTTGGAGTCTGTTTGCTAGTATTTTGTTGAGGATTTTTGCATCTATGTTCATCAGTGATATTGGCCTGTAGTTTTCTTTTTTTGTGACTTCTTTGTCTGGTTTTGGTATCAGCATGATAGTGGCCTCGTAGAATGAGTTTGGGAGTGTTCCTCCCTCTGCTATATTTTGGAAGAGTTTGAGAAGGATAGGTGTTAGCTCTTCTCTAAATGTTTGATAGAACTCGCCTGTGAATCCATCTGGTGCAAGAGGGTTCCCTTCCCATTTGTCTGAAGATTTTTTTTTTTTTTTTTTTTTTTTTTTTGCAGTACGCGGGCCTTTCACTGTCGTGGCCTCTCCCGTTGTGGAGCACAGTCTCCAGATGCGCAGACCCAGTGGCCATGGCTCACGGGCCCAGCCACTCCGTGGCATGCGGGATCCTCCCAGACCAGGGCATGAACCCATGTCCCCTGCATCAGCAGGCAGACTCTCAACCACTGCCCCACCAGGGAAGCCCTGTTTGAAGGTTTTTAATCACAGTTTCAATTTCAGTGCTTGTGATTGGTCTGTTCATATTTTCTATTTCTCCCTGGTTCAGTCTCAGAAGGTTGTGCATTTCTAAGAATCTGTCCATTTCTTCGAGGTTGTCCATTTTATTGGTATATCATTGCTTGTAGTAATCTCTCATGATCCTTTGTATTTCTGCAGTGTCAGTTGTTACATCCCCTTTTTCATTTCTCATTCTATTGATTTGAGTCTTCTCCCTTTTTTTCTTGATGAGTCTGGCTAAATGGTTTATCAATTTTGTTCATCTTCTCAAAGAATCAGCTTTTAGTTTTATTGATCTTTGCTATCATTTCCTTCATTTCTTTTTCATTTATTTCTGATCTGATCTTTATGATTTCTTTACTTCTGCTAACTTTGGGGGTTTTTTTTGGTTCTTCTTTCTCTAATTGCTTTATGTATAAGGTTAGGTTGTTTATTTGAGATGTTTCTTGTTTCGTAAGGTAGGATTGTATTGCTATAAACTTCCCTCTTGGAACTGCTTTTTCTGTATCCCATAGGTTTTGGGTTGTTGTGTTTTCATTGTCATTTGTTTCTAGGTATTTTTTGATTTCCTCTTTGATTTCTGCAGTGATCTCTGGGTTATTAAGTAGTGTATTGTTTAGCCTCCATGTGTTTGTATTTTTTACAGATTTTTTCCTGTAATTGATATCTAGTCTTATTGCATTGTGGTCAGAAAATATACTTGATACAATTTCAATTTTCTTCAATTTACCAAGGCTTGATTTGTGTACCAAGATATGACCTATCCTGGAGATTGTTCCATGAGCACTTGAGAAGAAAGTGTATTCTGTTTTTGGATGGAATGTCCTATAAATATCAATTAAGTCCATCTTGTTTAATGTATCATTTAAAGCTTGTGTTTACTTATTTGTTTTCATTTAGAATGATCTGTCCATTGGTGAAAGTGGGGTGTTAAAAGTCCCCTACTGGGCTTCCCTGGTGGCACAGTGGTTGAGAGTCTGCCTGCCAATGTAGGGGACGCATGTTCGTGCCCTGGTTTGGGAGGATCCTGCATGCCGTGGAGCGGCTGGGTCCGTGAGCCATGGCCGCTGAGCCTGCACGTCCGGAGCCTGTGCTCCGCAGCGCGAGAGGCCACAGCAGTGAGAGGCCCGCTGACTGCAAAAAAAAGAAAAAAAAAAAAGTCCCCTACTATGATTGTGTTACTGTCAATTTCCCCTTTTTTGGCTGTTAGTATTTGCCTTATGTATTGTGGTGCTCCTGTGTTGCATGCATATGTATTTAAAATTGTTATATCTTCTTCTTGGATTTATTCCTTGATCATTATGTAGTATCCTTCTTTGTCTCTTGTAATAGTCTTTGTTTTAAAGTCTATTTTGTCTGGTATTAGAATTGCTACTCCGGGTTTCATTTGATTTCCATTTGCATGGAATATCTTTTTCCATCCCCTCACTTTCAGTCTGTATGTCCCTGGGTCTGAAGTGGGTCTCCTATAGACAGCATATATACAGGTGTTGTTTTTATATCCATTCAGCCAGTCTGTGTCTTTTTGTTGGAGCATTTAATCCATTTAGAGTTAAGGTAATTATTGATATGTATACTCCTATTACCATTTTCTTAATTGTTTTGGGTTTTTTATTGTAGGTATTTTCTTTCTCTTGTGTTTCCTGCCTAGAGAAGTTCCTTTAGCATTTGTTGTAAAGCTGGTTTGGTGGTCCTGAATTCCCTTAGCTTTTGCTTGTCTGTAAAGGTTTTAATTTCTCTGTCAAATCTCAATGAGATCCTTGCTGGGTAGAGTAATCTTGGATGTAGGTGTTTCCCTTTCATTACTTTAAATATGTCCTGCCTCTCCCTTCTGGCTTGCAGAGTTTCTGCTGAAACATCAGCTGTTAATGTTATGGGGATTCCCGTGCATGTTATTTGTTGTTTTTCCCTTGCTGCTTTTAATATTTTTTCTTTGTATTTAATTTTTAATAGTTTGATTAACATGTGTCTTGGCGTCTTTCTCCTTGGATTTATCCTGTATGGGACTCTCTGTGCTCCTGGAGTTGATTAAGTATTTCCTTTCCCATATTAGGGAGGTTTTCAACTATAATCTCTTCTAATATTATTTCACTCCCTTTCTTTTTTCTCTTCTTCTCCTGGGACCCCTATAATTCAAATGTTGGTGCACTTAATGTTGTCCCAGAGGTCTCTGAGACTGTCCTCAATTCTTTTCATTCTTTTTTCTTTATTCTGCTCTGCAGTAGTTATTTCTACTATTTTATCTTCCAGGTCACTTATCCGTTCTTCTGCCTCAGTTATTCTGCTATTGAATCCTGCTAGTGTAGTTTTCATTTCAGTTATTGTATTGTTCTTCTATGTTTGTTCTTTAATTCTTCTAGGTCTTTGTCAAGCATTTCTTGCATTTTCTTGATCTTTGCCTCCATTCTTTTTCCGAGGTCCTGGGTCACATTCACTATTATTATTATGAATTCTTTTTCTGGAAGGTTGTCTTTCTCCACTTCATTTAGTTGTTTTTCTGGGCTTTTATCTTGTTCTTTCATCTGGTACATAGCTTTCTGCCTTTTCATCTTGTCTATCTTTCTGTGAATGTGGTTTTTGTTCCACAGGCTGCAGGATTATAGTTCTTCTTGCTTCTGCTGTCTGCCCTCTGGTGGATGAGGCTATCTAAGAGGCTTGTGCAAGTTTCCTGATGGGAGGGACTGGTGGTGCATAGAGCTGAGTGTTGCTCTAGTGGGCAGAGCTCAGTAAAAATTTAATCTGCTTGACTGCTGATGGGTGGGACTGGGTTCCCTCCCTGTTGATTGTTTGGCCTGAGGCAACCCAACACTGGAGCCTACCTAGGTTCTTTGGTGGGGCTAATGGCAGACTATGGGAGGGCTCCCGCCAAGGAGTACTTCCCATAGCTTCTGCTGCCAGTGTCCTTGTCCCCACGGTGAGCCACAGCCACCGCCCACCTCTGGAGGAGACCCTCCAACACTAGCAGGCAGGTCTGGTTCAGTTTCCCCTGTGGTCACTGCTCCTTCCCCTGGGTCCTGGTGCGCACACTACTTTGTGTTTGCCCTCCAATAGCAGAGTCTCTGTTTCCCCCAGTCCTGTCAAAGTCCTGCCATCAAATCCCACTAGCCTTCAAAGTCTGATTCTCTAGAGATTCCTCCTCCCGTTGCCAGACCCCCAGGTTGGGAACCTGACGTGGGGCTCAGTACGTTCATTCCAGTGGTGGACTCCTGTAGTATAAGTGTTCTCCAGTCTGTTTGTCACCCACCCAGCAGTTATGGGATTTGCTTTTACTGTTATTGCGCCCCTCCTACCCTCTCATTGTGGCTTGTCCTTTGTGTTTGGGTGTGGGGTGTCTTTTGTGGTGAGTTCCAGTGTCTTCCTGTCGATGATTGTCCAGCAGCTAGTTGTGATTCTGGTGTTCTCACAAGAGGGAGTGAGAGCACGTCCTTCTACTCTGCCATCTTGGTTCCTAATCTTGGTGGGATTTTCTAAGGCTGAATATCTTAATGTTGTCTATGGTACTTGTTCTCTTTAAGCTGAAGATTACTATGTAGCATGGTACAGCAGAATCTCTTTCCCTGATATTGATGAAAGTAATGAGATCCCAAGTATTAAAGTCAAGAGTTGTGCTTAACTATAAGAAATACAGAGTTGCAACTATCCCAACAAGCCACAGGGGTAGAGTGGCGATTAGTCTTTTAACCATAGAGATCTATGTTCTTTATGATTATGTGTGAAATTTGTCTAAATTTTCGAATTTGGCCAAGGTGTCAGTGGCACCATGCTCCCCCTGAAATTCTGGGTAGGATTCTTCCTTGCCTTTTCCAACTTCTGGTGGTGGCAGTTAATCCTTGGCATTCCTTGACTTGTAGCTGCATCACTTCAGTCTCTGCCTCTGTCGTCACACAGCCTTTACCCTCTGTGTCTCTGTCTTCAGATGGCAATTTCCTCTTCTTATAAGGACACTGGTCACAGTCATATTGGATTAGGAACCACTCTAATGACCTTCTCTTAATTTAATTATGTCTGCAAAGACATTATTTCTTAATAGGGTGACATTCACAGATATGAAGGATTAGGATTTCAACATATCTTTTTATGGACACAATTTAATTAATAACTCCTCCCAACAAAGAGACCAACTGTGTGTTCTTCAAATTTATGGGCAACTTTGGTAGAAAAGAAAAGAAATCTTCACATTCTATAATTTATTTAAAGAGATTATTTACAAAGGTTAGGCAGAATTATGGGAACCAAAAACTGCACAGCTAGCAGTAGCTCAAATTTGTTACCACCTCCAGGACTGTATGGGTAAGAGGAGGATACAATAACTATAATCCAAAGAGAGGAGCTATACAGAGAATGTACTCTGACAGTAGCTTTAGTCTTTGATTGAGGGATTCACCCAGCCCCAGTCATCCTATCAGGGTGGCAACTGGGGGAATAAACACCTGGACCATTTATCTTGTAATCTCCTGCCATTGCCTCCTTTGGGTCAAACCCAACTGTCAGGTACCCAGGACATAGAACATGAAGAAAAAGGGTAGAAGGTTAATTTGGAGGGACAGAGAGAAAATACCCAGCACAACTCATGTAACTGTAGTTCACAAAATAAATAAATAAATAGATCATAATTTTTTTATTCAAAAAAATTTCAGTGAGAATCTAGTTATTAAGTCATAGATTAGCTGACATCATAAATTGATAATACAGATTCTTGGTAATATTGCTGGAAAAGAGGGCAATTCTGTCTGATATTTAAAGGCAAATCCATTTGATTCTGCCATTTTCTTTGTAGGAATTTTTTCTGTATGTCTATTAGACATAGCATAAACACTCTTCAAGGATGTTCATGTAAGTATTGCTTATAACAGAAGAAGCCTGACCAATAACTAAATGTTTATAAAAACAGTTTAGATAAAAATTAGCACATCAATTTAATAGAATTTTATGAATGCACAAAAATCGTAAACTAAGACATTTAGTTTAAATTTTAGGTGGGGTATATGCGTTAACCTTCTCTCTAACCTGAAATAGTTTAATTCAATAGCAATAAAAAGAATAGAATAAAGGAAAAAAATCAACTTTTATTTCAGGAGGAATAGAGGACCAAATGTCTTAACTTTTCTTCTATATGAATACAATTTGTTCATGAATAATTTATTAAATTTTCCAAGAGTGTTGAGTGATCCATAAATCTAAATTATTTTATACCGATTTCCACTTAAGTGTAGGTCTATTTATGAGCTCAAAAATTCAATCCTTTTTTTTGCTTGTTTTGATTTTATTCTTTTGCCCATGCTTACATATGTTGCAGATATTTTCTCCCCATCTACATCTTGCTTCATTTTCATAACAATATATTTTGATAAGCAGGGCTTTTTAATTTGAATGAACTCCAATAAACCTTTTTGTTTTATTTTATGCTTAGTGATTTTTGTGTCATCTGTGAAACCTTTGACAAGCAAAGGTTTTGAAGAAACCCCTATGTTGTCTTTCAGAACATTTATAATTTAGATTTTATATTTAAGGCTATGGTCCATCACAGATTAATTTTTGTTTATGCTTCAAGGAACGGATCAAAGTTTATCACATTGTTTAAGCTTCATTTGTGAGAAGGATTTTCTTTCCGCTGTTGGATTGCCGCAATGCCTTTATGAAATAAAAATTATATTTCTCAACATTTCTTGCCATTAGTTATGCCAGTGAGGTAGAAGGATCTGGGAAGAGTCCTTTATTCTTTCCTTCTCTTTGCTACTGGAATGTGGCCACAAGGTTGCCATCTTGGGACCTGAGACAGAAGTCACATGTTATTATTGCTCTGCCAGCTTCAAGATAGGCAGAGTTCCCTGTTGATGAATGTGGAGCACATACCCAGCTAACTCTGGCTACTTCCCACAGGATTTTGTTATTTTGGAGAAAGGTACATTTATTTTTGTCAAAAAAATTCATAAGAAGAGATAAAATGGAATACAGAAATAAACAATATTTTATTTCCTCTAAATTTTCTCATTGCTTTCACATGAATGAATGTTCTTTGCACCTTTTAATATCCTTATTAGAAGGTGAAATCTATTAGTTGGTTTTTAAATTTCAATAATTTGTTTTTTATTTCTAAAATTATTTTCCTTTAAGTTAGCTTGTTTATTTTTTGGTAGTCTATAATTCTTTGATCTATTTTGTGATTCCATCTTTTACATATTAAACATCTGATATATACTTACATTATCTCTATCTTATAACTGTAATATCTGATTTTCTTAAAGAGGTCTAAATATTTTTTTTTCAAGTGGCTGTCAATAATGGTGGGTTCTTTACTTGTATGTTTTGCCGTCTTTTATTGTGAATTCAAGTTTGGTAATCTTAATTTGTAGCAGTAAGTCGGGCCTTAATGGGAGAATTATCATTCTGAGAGGATTTTAGTTTGCTTACACCTGGAACCAGGGAGCACCAATAAACTAGCACTCATCCCAGCCTCTTACAACATCCAGAAATACCCTGAATCCCACAGTTAGCACTGGATTTGGCTTTGGAGAGATTTCCCTTGTAATTAAGCCAGATCACTGACTTCAGTTCCTTTGATATTCCCTTCCAGTCCTGTAATACAACTTTATATTTTATGCAACTTTAATTACTTTGTGACTAAAAGGCTTTTCAAAGTTTTTACTTCATCAAATGGACAGAAAATGATATTTGAGAAAATAATTTTGAAAATAAAATATTCATTATCCAGTCAACCTGCAGTTTGATCCTTAGGCAAAATAAAGACATTTTCAACATGTAAAGCATCAGAATGTTTATCTAAGATTCTTTAACATACATACCAATAAAAAAAAAAGAACTTAACCAAAAATGAAAATACTATATTCAGGAAAGAGTGCATTTATCTCTGTAGCTAAGGGATGATCTGTAATCAGAAATAGTTATACTTAGAGAACAGGCTTTTCAGATTAATCCAGGCAAACAAAGAGTGGAAATGAGTACGTTTTTCATAAGTAAGGGGAATGAATGGAACATTCAGAATAGACCTTGAGAGAAATTTGAGGTATGAAAAAGATATACATTGAGGTACCTGGTGGATGGTAAAAGAAGGGTGTAAGATCATATTTGAATTTAGGAATATTCTTCTTATGGTACCCAGAAATAATGGCATGGATCTTCAAAAAAAGAATTATACTACAGTATACTTCTTGGCTCTGCAATAAATAGATTTTAGAGGAATTAACAATATCTTTATTGATTTTCAAGTTTTAGAATCTGCAGAACAAAAGCAGAAGACTTAATTATGGCTACAAAATAAAAAGTTAATTTCCACATAGAAGATGAGAGAAATGAGGAAAGAAAGAAAACTGGAAAAAAAGAATAGGTCTTAACCTCTTTGAATAACTTTCTCCCTGTGGTTGATGGTACAAAGAATGGGTGTTTCTACACACTGTTATTAGTTGAGGGGTTGACCAGTAGAGATAAGGATATTAATATTTAACTAACATGGGAGAATGGAAAACAATATGGTGAGTGGTCTAGATATATTAAACCTTATCATAACAGTAGAATGTTAACCAAAAATAGCTAAAATAGATAAGGGAGTAGATACTAATAAAAATACATCATTTAGAAATAGAAACTTTATATTAGTTGTTTATGTAACAATTTACCACAAATTAGTAGTATTATACAGCACCTACTTATTCTGTATTGTTCCGTGGGTCAGAAGTGTGACTAGCCCATCTGGGTTCTGTGCTCAGCATTTCACAGTGCTGGAAGCTCTGTGGAAGAATCCACTTGTAAGCTCATTCAGGCAGAATTCACCTCCATGTCATCATAGAACTGCAGCCCAATTTCCCTGCTGGCTGTTGGTCAGGGGATGCTTTCTGCTTCTGGAGGCCACTTGTATTCCGTTTCACAGGCCATCCCCATCTTCAGACCAGCAATGGCGCTTGAAGTCCTTGCTTTAAGAATTTCTCTAACTTCTTTTTATTTCTTCCCTTTGTGCCTTCCTTTTCTGCTACTAGTCAGAGAGCATTCTCTGATTTTAAAGGGTTTGTGTGATTTAATTAGGACCTTTTTCTTTTAAGATCAACTGTGGAATATCACATAACACAACCACAGGAAGTGAGTTTCCAGGAAATTTACAGGTTCTAGTGATTAAGGGCCGTGGAGTCTTACGGCCATTGCTAGAAATTCTGCTTTCTACAGAATTCACTCTTAGAAATTCCAAAGAGAAGTGGCTGAAGATATTTTTTTCCTGTGAGAAATATGACTGGAGTGCAGATCCTCCAAAATATGCTAGTAGTTTAACTTTCTATTTTAAAAAAGGCAAAAATTGAATTCTGTGGTAAAATCATAAATTATCCAATCAAATTTGGATCACTTCTATATGTTAAGCAAAAATATATTTAGTCCTCTTTTAACCACAAAAAATAAAACATAAGAACAAAATATGTTAGAAGATAAATCAAATATTTTTAAACAATTACCATAAATAAAGTTAAACAATCCAAAGCTAACAAGGATAAAGCTTGCAACTTAAAAAAATTAATATACAGTATATTTTCCAATAACAAAAAAGAAAAAATATATTAAAATATTAAAGTGACTTCCCTGGTGGTCCAGTGGGTAAGACTCCACGCTCCCAGTGCAGGGGCTCAGGTTTGATCCCTGGTTGGGGAACTAGATCCCGCATGCATGCCGCAACTAAGAGTCCTCATGCTGCAACTGAGAAGTCCTCATGCCGCAACTAAGACCTGGTGCAGCCTAAATAAGTAAGTAAGTAAATAAATAAATAAATGAATGAATGAATATTAAAAATATATATTATACAGATCATTAGAATAATGGGTCAAATATATTAACAGACAATTCACACTGGGAAATAGAAGTGGCTTATAAATTTATAAAAAGATGTTAACCTTATTGCTAGCCAAGAAAATAAGAATTAAGAGTAAAGTGAAATAGTATTTTGT
The DNA here is from genome assembly GCF_949752795.1 of Hyperoodon ampullatus. NCBI lineage: Eukaryota > Metazoa > Chordata > Mammalia > Artiodactyla > Ziphiidae > Hyperoodon > Hyperoodon ampullatus. Next base: position 69,100,881 of record NC_136914.1, on the reverse strand, counting down.
TCAACTGATTAGCAGTTAAAAAATATACACAATATACCATTTCAGGGACACTAGAACTATTCTCCCTGACTGGGTCTATTCCTCCTAATTTGTACCTCAGTAGGATCTTGAATATTCACATTGCACTATTATTGAAATTGTAACTTTATATTTGTATACCATAATTAATATATGTCTTTACTACTTAATCTTCAGGGCTTAACATAATGTCTAGACTATGGAAACTGCTCCCTAAACATATATTTGAATGAATAAAAAAGAACTGCTTATGAGAATATGGAATAATGCATAACCTCATGTATTTTTGTTAGGAAAAACTGCTAAAATCATTTTTTGAAATAATTTGAGAATACTTGATAAAATTATAATGAACAAACATTTGACCAGGAGATTTCATTTCTTTAAAAATTTTTTTTAAATTATTGAGGTATAATTGACATATGACATTATATTAATTTCATGAGTAAAGCATAATTATTTCATATTCATACATATTTTTAAATAGTCACCACAATAAGCCTAGTTAACATCCTTCACTATTCATGGTTACAGGTTTTTTTGTTTTGTGAGAACTTTTCAGATGTACTCTTTTAGCAACTTTCAAAATATACAATACAGTATTATTAACTATAATCACAGTGCTGTACATTACATTCCCATGACTTATTTATTTTATTACTGGAAGTTTATGCCTCTTGATGCCCTTCGTCCATCTTGCCGCCCCCCACCCCCACCTTCTCCACCCCCACCACACTTCTGACTCTGGCAACCACCTATCTGTTTTCCATACCTATATGTTTGGAGTTTTTTTTTTTTGGATTCCATATGTAATTGACATAATACAGTATTTGTCTTTCTCTGTCTGACTTACTTCACTTAGCATAATGCCCTCAATGTCCATTCATGTTGTCACAAGCAGCAAGATTTCCTTCTTTTTTATGGCTGAATAGTATTCCACTGTCTGTGTGTGTATATGTGTATATATAGATATAGGTATATACATCGATATAGATATATCGATGTATATACCTATATCTATAGCTATAGCTATAGCTATAGCTATACATCTTTATTCATTCATCCATCAGTGAACACTTAGGTTCCTTCCATGTCTTGGCCATTGTAAATAATGCTGCTGTGAACATGGGGGTGCATATATCTTTTCAAGTTAGTGTTTTCATTTTCTTCAGATAAATATGCAGAGGTGGAATTGCTGGATCACAAGGTAGTTCTGCTGTTAATTTTTTTTTGAGGTAACTCCATACTGTTTTCTGTACTGGCTGCACCAATTTACATTCCCATCAACAGTGCACAAGAGTTCCCATTTCTCCACATCTTCATCAACACTTGTTATTTCTTGTCTTTTTGATAAGAGCCATTTTTACAAGTGTAAGTTAATATCTTATTGTGGTTTTGATTTCCCTGATGATTAGTGATGTTGGGCATCTTTTCATGTGTCTGTATGTCTTCTTTGGAAAAAAGTCTATTCAGTTCCTCTGCCTATTTTTCAGTTGGATTGTATGGGTTTTTTGTTTGTTTGTTTTGTTTTTTTTGTTTTTGGGTTTTTTTTGTGCTATTGAGTTGTATGAGTTATTTGTATACTTTAGATACTAACCCTTTATCAGATATATGATTTGCAAATAGTTTCTCCCATTCAGTAGGCTGCGTTTTCATTTTGCTGATGGTTTCCTTTGCTGTGCATAAGCTTTTTAGTTCTGTGTAGTCCGACTTGTTTATTTTTGCTTTTATTGCCTTTGTGAGAACCAATTTTTAATATTTGAAGATAGGTTTGCTGATTGCATCATCTCATTATCTATTAGTTAATACAAAGGTAAAATCAATAATTTACTTATCAAAAGTAAGAGCCAAAGAGTAATTTGCTTAAATATTTAAAATACTTTATATTTAAGATTTTAAAAAACATTCAGCATTTTGTGCAGTATCTTGTCATTCAGTTGCTTTAACTTTACTGTTTTCTTACCTTTATGAATGCTATGAAACGAACACTGAGAAATATTCCCAACTTGAAAGAGGTCAGTAATCTCTTTTATGGAATTTTTACAAGTTATTTCATAAGCAACTCATCAAAAATCAATTTTGTTCAATATCCTTCTAAATTAATTCAGTCTGGAAATACTGTCGTTGCAGTAGAGAATGACATTTGATAGCTAGTTACAGTAATCAGATTTATAAAGATCCCAAATTTATAAGCCAAAGTAAGCTTTAAAATCTTCTTAAAATTGTACTGAATAAACAATACCAACTGATGGTAAGTATCAAGTCACTTAGTACTGAGAGTCATATAACCAGATGCCATTTTGCTTCAACATTTTTACACATTCTGCAATTAAACCTTGCACCACTTACCAGTGCTCATCTTGCCACCACATTACTTTAAAAACTAAGTAAAATAACAGAGAGTATATTTAAAGATATTATATATTCACCAATAAGAAAGAGATTTCTTTCTTTAAAAGGTAAATGAAAAGAGCTGGTGATAATTAACCTTGGACTCTATACATACTGTATTTTGATTCATACTGGTTGTACTTACTGAACATGGCAACATTACACACTATAGTCTTTGTAAACTATTATATCTAACTTTTGAATAATACTGTTTCTAACTGAAAACAGTCACTTAATGAATAGGCAAGGTGAAAAACTATACCAAGATGGAAATGCTATAAACCTTTGTTAAAAAAATCAGTATCTAACCATAAAACCTCTCCTCCCTAGCAACCAATATGACCTGAAATGACCAGTATTCATAAAAAGAAAAACCTATATCAATATTAGAAATGTCATTAGATTTCAAAATGACAGGAAATAAAAGTTTCTGCCAGATGCATAGAAGTTGGGAACAGAGAGAAGAAAAACTGTCAAATATACAATTAAGTGACTATGGCTAATTTATATCTAACCTAGCCAAGAATTCTTTTACTTTAGAAGTTATAAAGTACAATGTCTAACTTTATTTGTAGCATTTGGGGAATACAGAAGAGAGTTCCAGACATACTGAAACAGACACTCGGGCAATAGGACCTAGCAATCTGTGGTTGATCAAGCCCTCCCAGGGATTTGGATGCATGTTCAAGTTTGAGAAACTACATTAGACAAATGTTTTCACTAATATTGTAATAAGTAAGGAAGTCATCATCACGTTAACTGAGGAGTTGCATTATTCATTAAATAGAATCAAATAGAGTTTAGTAAAAATAGAGTGGGAACCTAGAATGGTTCCATATTCTGTTCCAATTCTGAGGTAAACAAAATGGCATATAGATCTGGCTTCTGGTGACTTTGTCTTGGATACAAAAAGACCGGAAGCAGCAAGACCGGTTGCTATTAGTCCACACTGGCTAGAGATGAGGAAGATCTAAATTAGAGCAGTAGTAATGACAATGAGTTAAAGACAAAATGTCATTGAAGTGTGTATGGCACATATTTGGCAAGAATTTATCATTGATTGAGTCCAAGGAATGAGTTGCAGAGCAACTTTTATAAGCTAGGATTTTTTACATTCTGCTATAAGATGTATCCTAGACACAAACTAAAGCTTTCCCTCCCTTTATTTATTTATTTAACAAAATTATTTAGTCTCTGCCATAGTATATGTGCTATATATTATGTCATTGTATTTCCTTTGTCTTCTTCTGTTGTTTAGCCATATCTTTCCTGAATTCAGATAATTTCTTTTGAACTGTTTGATAGTTTTGTAATGTAGTTAAGTTCATTGATGTGACAAAGTGAGAGGAATAGAAAAAACACCAGTGAATGAACAAATTCCCTACTTTCGTCCTTACCTTTTAATTAAGTAGGCAGAAAAAAAGCAAATGAATATATTTCAGAACGTCAGCTGATGACAAGTGTAATGAAGAAAGATAAAATCATAGGAAAGTAGAGTGATAAAGGGTGCTATTTTAGATAACAATTTGGGGATAGTTCTCTCTGAAGAGCTGACCTTTTAAACAAGACCAAAAAAAAACCCCCACAAAGATTAGGTAAAGAACGTTACAAATAGGGGAACTTACAAATGCAAATGCTCTGAAATGGACCATGTTGAACATGTTGAGAAACAGAAAGGAAGACAATACAGCTGCAGCTGAATGAGTATGGAGGAGAAAGATTGGAGATGAGACTGCACATCTAGACAGAACCAGATTACGTAGGGCCCTGAAAACCATTCTGAGGATTCTGTTTTATGTTAAATGTGATGAGAATTCATTTAAAAGTGACTCTTAAAAAAAAAAAAGTGACTCTTAAATGATAGAAAACATGTTATTTAACGAATGATTGTAAAACTGTTTTAAAACAAAACATGGGAAAACATGAAGTACCAGTGTCCTGAAAAACAAAGTAGTAAATGAATCAAATTGATGGTAGGAATTGCACCAAAATGTACATGCAGTGGAAACTTGCAAGATGTGGGAGCAAAACTAAAGCTGCTTCATATTAAGAAAAGGTAAATAGGAAGAAGGAAGAGCTCAGGAGCACCAACAGGGCCATTAATTGCGGTACTGCAGCCTGAGAAGCCAAGTGAGAATGTCACTGCACATCTTCTTATCTTCTCTCCAGCCACAGATATAATTCAACTTAGTTTCTAGAGCTCATATAACCCTGGTACTCAAATTGGGCAAGGATGCAAGAGAATAAAAAATTATAGACAAGTTTCACCTATGAGCCAAGATTTAAAAACAAAAAATAAAACAGATTAAGTACAGAGATATATTAAAAGAATATAAGCTCATAACCAATTAAGATTCATTTAAGAGAATAAGAATTATTCAACAACCAGACATCTATTAACATGTTTCAATAAATGTGAGGATTAAACATAAAAATGTATATGATCATTTATAGAGTGGAACCATTTTTAAAATTCAACACAAATTCATGTTTAAGATCATTTAAAATGTGAAAGTAAAAGTGGAATTCTTTATCTTCATTGAAAAAATATTTATATGAGAAAAGCATGTACACAAGAAAGCTTCCGTAAACACTATACTGTACTTTGAAATTTAAATGCCCTCTCTATAAAATCAGAAATGGGACCAGAATGTCCAGCATAGTATCACTATTCAGTTATGATTTGAATGTTGAATACAAATAACACAATGAGGAAGTGGTGAATATAAGGGTGAGAAAGACAGAGACAAGACTATTATCTGTAGATGATATTTTCATCTTCCTAGATGATATAGGTAAATAACTTACAAAGTATTAAAACTAACATAAAAAACCAATAATCTGCCAAATAATTAAGCATAAAGCAGTCAATTGCCATCTGTACATTTAGAAAATGAAAGAAAAAAGAGATCCTATTAAGGGCAGAGAAGAAAGAAGGAATGAAGAAAAAGTAAGGGAGGAAGGAAGGAGAAGGTGGACAAAATTATCAAACCCTACTAAAGGACATAAGAGAAGATGGAAAATATAAGAAAACTGGATGTGTGAATAGGATGACTTAATATTGTAAAAGCGTCAAGTTTCCCAAAAGGTACTTTTTAAATTCAATTCAACAGCAGTCAAATCCCCAAACAGAATTTTGTTAGAAATTGACAGTGTGATTCTAAAAGTTACCTGAAATGGTAATTGTAGAAAATTGGAGATAATTTTTCAATAGATGAAAGCCACTTGCAAGGGACCTTGGGAAATACCGTTCCCAGTGATAGAAAACTAAGATATATATGAGAGTAGACAGGCAAATGTCCGGCACAGTCTTTTATCCTTTTAATAAAATATCCCTTTGAGTTTACACTGAAATTGCTTTATTCACAAGAATATAATATAAGAAACAGGGGGAATGAAAATTTGATTTTCAGCAGACTATCTTGTACAGTGATTCAGGAACTTCAGTGTTGTATTCTGGCTGCTGGCTAAAATAACCTTTCTTCTAGAGATTCATTTCCCAAAGCTAACCCACCTTTCTGAGGAGTGGAAGAGCTAAATATAGGGATTAAATACTTTATTTATTTATTTCAATAAGCTTCTATTCTCTGAAAATTCTCCTTTGAAATATGGTCTTGAATTCATAATTTTTAAATGGACAGATTACATTTCTGAATCAATAACAATTTAATGTTAAGCCAAGAGTTAACTAGTTAACATTTTTAAAAACCATGATGCCCCCAACATAAAACTTCTATGGAACTGTCTGTTCTGCGGTCTCCTTTACTGACATCCACGTTATAAAAGCAGATATCTTTGATGGAAACCTGATGCAACACATTTTCTATCACTGCAGTTACAACATCTGAATACACTGTGTTTTATAAAGTACTTTTTCTTTCTTTGCCCTTTTAAACTTTATTGTCTATTTTTTTAAAATCTAGGTTATTTAAAAATGTGAACAAGTTAGATATTTTTTTCAGAAAATAATCCAGTGTGCATTTTCTTATGGCTATTTATGTATCGTGTTTACTGTAGCGTCTATCATAAATAAGCTTATAAAATATGATCAGAATGACATCAGTGAAAATGGTGGAGAAAGGAACTCCAAAATCTGCCCATTTGGAAACGCAATGAAAAAACTGACAACAACTGTTATAATCGACTTTTATCAAACTCAAAACGAACAAAAAGCTCACAGTAATTAGTGAAGTGCTTATTCTAGAAAAGTAGCTGAATTTCAGTAAGAACAGTAAGTTTTTGGCATTATAACTTATCCTAGTCCCATAGTCTGCTTACCAGCTCAGTCCAGCTCAGCTGTAGCCTTAAAAATAATAGCCTGGGCTTCCCTGGTGGCGCAGTGGTTGAGAGTCCGCCTACCGATGCAGGGGACACGGGTTCGTGCCCCGGTCCGGGAAGATCCCACTTGCCGCGGAGCAGCTAGGCCCGTGAGCCATGGCCGCTGAGCCTGCGCGTCCGGAGCCTGTGTTCCGCAACGGAAGAGGCCACAACAGTGAGAGGTCCACGTACCGCAAAAAAAAATAAGTAAATAATAGCCTACAGTCCTAGCAAATCAGTGGACCTGATTTGCAAAGAATTGTAATTATTTTTGTTGACCTGCCTGGTGGCTCAAAGAGCTTGCTCTTATTTCTACTAATTCAGAACTCATCCAGTGCTAAAGTTGCTACCAAAGCGGTATTTGTCAAAAGCAGTCACAGTGCAGTGGTCCTCAAAATGTTTAGGTAGTCCCCTTTCTTTGGTATATGGTTGTCCAAGTAAATTGCCATAGGTCTGATTTTCCATTGTCCATTATCAATCTTTTTTTTAAAATTATCATTTTATAGATTAACTAATACCCACATTGCTGCCCACCAATTGTATTTTTAGGAACCAACCACATAGCTTTCTGTGGGTCAAACTTCTCTGGCTGCTTGCTACTCATTTTCAGTAATGATGGCTACTTTGATTCTGATAATTAATGACTGCTACCTGACCTCTATTGTTTTGGGATCCTAGGATCCCCATTCACTGCTAGGGAACTCTGTTATTTTGTAGCTTTACTTACCTTCAGCCTTCAGTGCATGGAAGGCAGCTACCACTGGGCTTCTCAATGATGCTAGTGCCACCTCACCAGTACATTCCTTATTACTTTGGTAAATGGGGTGCCACCTAGCTTGCCCATGGAACATAGATTCTGGGTTTTCAGGCCTTATGTAGGATATCCATTCTAGCATTGCCATTTTTATGAGCCTTCTTATTCCTGCCTTCATGATCTACTATGGAAATTCTAGCTTTTCTACCTCACTGACTATGAGTTAACATGTTTCCAAACTATTAATAGTCATTGTAGTAACATATTAACATAGTCTTCCTGAATCCTTGGCAGATGATTTATTCCTGTTCCTGGGATAGGGTTTTTGTGCCAATAAACTCATCATCCTCCAACTTCATGCCCTTCTCCCTTGATTCAGCACCCTTGGTGTCATTCATGTTAGTATGTGTTGGCTTGGCTCTGCAGTTACCTTTACGTGTAGGTCCTTTCCACTCTTAGCTGAACCATAACTTCCCCTCTGTGATTTTTACTGAGAAAAATCTCACATGTTTAAACATGTGTCTGTGGTAACCAGGAGGGGAATTTTGAGTAGGTTCTGAGAACAGCACTTGTTTTCTTTTAAGGCATTAACCTTTACAGAGTCTTGAAGTCACAGGTAGGAAGCACTAACTGTTAATTGGAAATAGTGGCACACTAATAGTGGAAGACTCAGAGTCTACATTTTCTGGAGTTTCAAGGTTCTGAAATTCTTCAACCCAAATGAGTCAAATTTATTGGGATTTTATTACTTATTTCTTGACCGCATCAAGTAGGGAAAGTCTTGTTCATGATGTATAGCTAAATGCAATGCTGCCTTGACTGTGAAAATTTCTTCTCATACACTCATTCATTTAAGATTTTTTTTCCTGTAATGAATTTATAATAGTAGATGCTGTGGTATCCTGCCCAGAGCCCCACTTCAGTGTTGAGTTGCTCATTTCTCAAGATGCTAGGAATGTTGGCTGCAGATGGCAACAACTACTTCTCTTTCAGAGAATTGTTATCTGCTAAAGGTTACTGTCTCACACAAGATCAAGAAGTCTCTCTATAGACAGCCCTCATCCAATGACTGGTGATGTCTGAATACAAAAGTCTGGACTTCTTATTCAATTGAAAACATTATTTTTTTACATTTCATTTCTTTTTATTGAGATATAGTTGATATAACACTGTGTAAGTTTAAGATGCCCAATGTGTTGATATGCTACATTTATATTTTGCAGTAGGATTACCCCCATAGCATTAGCTAACACCTCCATCATATCACATAATTATCATTTCTTTTTTTGTAGGGAGAACATTTAAGACAAAGTCTCTTAGCAACTTTAAAGTATATGAGTATTGTGACTGTAATCACTATGCTGTGCCTTAATATAAGATAATAAGATCTCCAGAACTTACTTATCTTCTAACTGCAAGTTTGTACCAATTCTCTCCAATTCTCCCATGACTCAGCTCCTGGAAACCACCTTTCTACCCTCTTGGATTTTATGCCACCTTTTTTCTTGGGTTCCAACTTTGTATTTCTTGGAGTCTATTTTCTAACTTTTTTTTCTTTGATTTTAACTTCAATTTGTTTTGTTTCTGTGTAAGGGGTATTGGTTTTTAGGAAGGATTTATAAGAAGTCATCTCCTTTAATGACTTAAAATTTCTGTAGTTTTACAATACCTGAATAATAGTCTGACATTTAGTGTAACATGTAGTCTAAAATAATATTCCCTCAGAACTGTGATGTCATTGACCCCCACTATCTTGCAGCAATTTTTGCCAATGAATAGTCAATTGCCAACCTGGTTCTTTTTCCTTTGTTAGCAACTTGTTCATGCTTTCTGAAAAAAAATTCTTTTGCATCTTCTTTTTATTTCAGAGTTGAAATTTTCAAAATGGTGTATGTTTGGGTGTGCTTATTGTCTGGTTGATTTTCTATAAGGATATGTATGAGTTGCAGGCAAGTGGATGATTCTACCACATGTTGGAATAAGAAATGCCTTCCTGTGGGTGTCAGATCCTCTTTAGAAGATCTAAACCTCCCCAGAAAGATACCCTATTCATTAAAGAAAATCTCTGGTTTTGGATTAATTTCAGATACCACAGATTCTAATCTCTGTAGGAGGCTGAAGGACTGAAGAAGAACTTGGAAAAAGAAGTTTGACCCCATTATTCCAGCTACAGGCCTTTGATTAATTTCTTTAACTGCTTAATCATGGTACTCTTGCTTTCCAGATGGGCAAACACAGAGCTTGGGAAGCTCTGTTTAGTGCTCAGAAGGTCTGCCTCCACATCACTTGCTGCCTTTTTCAGTGACTGTGTTCTGAGATCTGACCTCCTCTATCCTAGTTTATTTTTAAGTATTATCCTATCCTCTTTTTGTTTTCTAGGTAATTGTAACATATCTTCTCTAGTAATAAGAACCATACTTCTTCCATTTCTTAAGAGTCATGTATGTATGTTTACATATATGAACATTTTCTATCTCGTTTTGATTGGATTTGAGGAGGAGGTATAGCTAACCATTTTCTTGCTTTATCTCTTGAAATAGCAATTCACAAATTTACACATCTGGATTTTATTTTCTGATATGAATATTTTACTGTTTAACATTTATATAACATTTTGTATTTCATACTTAATATTTTAATAGTTTATTTTGTCTATTTCTACAATGGAGCAAAGAGCAGCATATATTTACATGTAGAAAACTATGGGTGTGCAACAAAAACATGAGTCAGAAAATTTTTAAATTTCAGTTTTCATGGAATTACTATCTTTAGATTGGTTTAATGTCAAATACGTGAATGAATCCTGCTGTTGCTATGCTTTAGTCATTTATAGACACATTTTTATGTGGACCAAAACCCATTAACTTTATAGTGCCATTGGGCCATTTGTATTGTTTAATAACTAACAATAATTACAAACATTTGCAAAATGTTTCACTAGCTTAATTATATTTTAACAGCTTAATACCACATACTCATACAATAAAATTATATGTAAGATTTGAAAAAGATGTTTGAAGTATAAAAGAGAAAGATGTCTGTTATGTTGTATAGATTAAAAAATAAAAATGGAAACAAGTATGATTCCATTTTTCAAATCAAAGGGCTGTCTTATTTTTTTTCCACATCCAGACCTCAAATATCTGCCTTGAATATTTTCTTCCCTCAAATATATTTAGATGATCTATGGTATGTTATGTGAATGTCTCCAATTATACACAACCTCTACTCTGTCTTATTTCAAAACACTTAATCTTTACTTTTCCATGGAATGTAAATTTATTTTCCTCTAGACCACTCTTTGAAGTACAGTAACTACATCTCTTGAACAAATGCTGCTGTTGTCAACATATTTAGCAAAAGCAGTCAGGGCATTTTGGTTTTTAACTTCATTTTTTATATTCTACAGTATTTAAAGACAAAGGCACAAAAAGATGTAAATCTATGTTAATGGGTATACAAAATATAAAGATGTAATTTGCGACAATAATAAAATAAAGTGAGGGGGCAGCCTGTAAAGGAGTATAACATTTTTGTAAATGACTGAAGTTAAGTTTTTATCAATTTTAAATGAAGTTTTAAATTTTAGAAAGTAAGTCCTGATAAGGTGTATATGTTAAGTCCTAGAGTAAACTAAGAAAATAAAAATACAATAAAACATTATTAAAAGTATTAAAATGTTTGTTAGAAAATATTTGATTAATGTAGAAAAGAAATAAAAGAGGAACAGAGGAACAAAGAAGACATGAAAGATATAGGAAAATAAAATGACAGATATAAATCCAACTTTATCAACAATAACAGTAAGAGAGAATGGATTAATAGGTCCAACCAAAATGCAGAGATTGTCAGGCTGGATAAAAAAATAGCATACAACTATCTGGTGTGTACAGGATACACACTTTAGATTCAGAGGAACACATAGGTTAGAAATAAAAAGATGGGAAATGTATATCATGCAAACTAAGCATAAGAGGGATGGTATGACTAAACTAATATTAGACAAAATAGACTTTTAAAAAATTTTATTGAAGTATAGTTGATTAACAATGTTGTGTTAATTTCTGCTGTACAGCAAACTGATTCAGTTATAGACTTTCTTTCATATTTTTTCCATTATGGTTTATCACCGGATATTGAATACAGTTCCCTGTGCTATACAGTAATACTTTATTGTTTATCCATCCTATATATACTAATTTTAATCTGCTAATTCCAAATTCCCAATCCGCCCCTCCCTCACCTCCCTTCTCCCTTGACAACCACAAGTCTGTTCTCTAAAACAGACTTTTAAACAAACAAGAATGACTAGATTTAAAGAAACACCTTCTATACTGATAAAGGATCAATCCATCAAGAATATAGAACAATTAGAAAAATATGCATATAACAACAGACTTTCAAAATATATGAAGAAAAAATAAAGGGAGAAATAAAGAATTTAACAATAATACTTAGAGACTTTATATCTCACTTTTAATAGTGAGTAGAAAAACTAGACAAAAGATGAATAGGGAAATAGAAGGCCTGAACAATGCTATATACCAGCTAGACCAAACTGGCATAAATTGAGCACTCCTTCTAAAAAAACAAAAGTATATACATTTTTCTTAAGTGCATATGGAACATTCTCCAAGATAGGCCATAATCTAGGGCATAAAACAAGCTTCAGTAAATTTAAAGGGATTGAATTAATATGCAGTATGCTCTCCAACCAACATGGAATGTATTTAGAACTCAATAACAAGAGGAATTTTAGAAAATTAAAAAATACATAGAAATTAAGTTAACATTGGGTCAAAAATGCACAAGATAAATTACATTAAGGTGAATGAAAATGAAACACAATGGACCAAAATTTATAGGGTGAATTCAAAGTAGTTACTAGGAAATTTAGAAATATAAATCTGTATTAAAAAAAGAAAGATCTCAAGTCAGCAATGTAGCCTTCCATCTTAACACACTGGAAGAACAAACTGAACCTAAAGCAAATAGAAGGAAGGAGATAGTGAAGATTAGAATGGAAATTAATTACACAGAGAATGGAAAAACAGTAGAGAAAATAAACAAAACCAAAAGTTGGTACTATGAAAAGACAAAAAAACTGACAAATCTTTAGCTAGGCATACTTAAAAAAAAAAAAAGAAAGAAGAGTATATACTGTATTCTAGTACTAATACATGAGTTCAGCCAGGATGCAGGGCACAAGATCAATATTTCAAAATATACAGTATTTCTATATACTAGCAACAAAAAATTGAAATGAACTTAAGAAAACAACTTCATTTAAAACAACATCAAAAGAATAAAATAATTAGACATAAATCTAACAAAAGAAGTATAAAACTAGTACTCTGTAAACTATAAAATATTGCCAAAAGAAATTTTAAAAGACCTAAATAAGTGGAAAGGCATCTGATGTTCATAAATCAGAAATCCTAATATTATAAAAATGTCATTACTCCCCAAATTGTTCTATAGATACAGCACAATCCTTATCAAAACCCAAGCTTTATATTTTTTGCAGAAATTGACAAGCCGATCATAAAATTTAAGTGGAAATTCAAGAGACAGATTAGCCAAAACAATTTTGAAAAAGAGCAAAGTTAGAGGATTAATACTTTGCAATTTCAAAACTTAGTATAAGGCTAGATAGAATTGTGAGTCCAGAAGTAAACCCAAACATCTAAGGTCATATGATTTTCTACAAGTGTACCAAGAACATTCAATGGGGAATGAATAGTCAAGGAAAATGCAAACTGTGTCCACACAAAAAACATGTACATCTTTATTGCAGGATTATTCATACCCCCAAATGGAAATAACCCAAATGTCCATCAACTTTTGATTGAATAAATAAGATATGGTATATCCATTAATGAAATGTAATTAGATAACAAAAGAATAAAGTATGATGGATGATCCCAGAAAATTTTATGCTAAGTGAAAGAATTCTGGTCACAAAATATCACATATTTTATGATCCCATGTAAATGAAATGTTCAGAATAGGTAAATCTATAGGGACAGAAAGAAGAGTGGTGGTTGCCTACATGTGGAAGATTGGGATAAAAGGGGGAGTGATTGCTAAGGAACAAAAATTTCTTTTTTTGGTGTAATGGAAATGTTTTAAAATTGATTGTGGCGGTGGTTGCACAGCTCTGTGAACACAATAAAACCACGGAATTGTACTCTTTAAATAGTGAGTTATAAAGTGTATGTATTATATCTCATCAAAGCTATTACCAAAAAAGTCCCACTTCTTTGTTGTTAGTTTTAAAGACAAAAAAGAACATTTATACATTCGTCTGACCATTTTTCTTATTGGTCTTTTAATCTCCTAAATGTTAAGAAAAATTTTCAGGTAGACCTACCACTTAAATTAGGGATTTTGTTTTTTACAACAAAAATAGCATATAAACAAAAATTTATATGCTCTTGATTATATTTAAATTCTTTCTCTATGTAAAAATAAGTCTGTGGTTCATATATGTAGCAGAATGTCAGAAAAAAAGATATTTCCTTCTATCTCATAGTTTTACTCAGCTGACATCTCATAGTTGAAATAAGTGGGTGACAAGTGCTCACACAATTTAACGAGAGCACGAGGTTCCAAAAGGGTTACTAAAATTAAAAAAAAAAAAGAGTTCTGAAACCTTCATCCCTTTATCCATCTCTTTCTTACATAAAAGAAGACTAGCGGTTCAGGGGCTGCTTTGAAGAGAATTCAATGATGAGAGAAAACTATGTCATTCAGTCTCAGAAATCTGATCTTTCTTCTGTTCAGTTTGTTACCTACATGCTTATAATTTCTTTAAAGTTTTTAATATAGTTGTTTTGAGTGTTTTAATTTTATTTTGTTTTATATTTTGACCACTTAAGATTTAATTGGTGTAAGGAGGGATAGGATTTTTCTTGGATTGATAATGTGAAAAGTGCAATTCCAATTGACTGATGGAAGTTAGACACTGCTTCTTAATTCAGATTGTTACTGTTGAAAATACATTTTAACTGAAGAGAAGGGAACATTTCATTCAGGATATTAGCAGGAGTGAGTAGTAGTTGGGAAAGCAGGTAATCCCTAAAGCCCTTTCCATATCTGTTACTCTATTACATATTTATTCTCTAAGCATTTATTTGAGGCATGTTTTATTTTTGTTTTGTTTTATCATGCCCCAGAAATGAATATTGAAAAATTATTAATCTCTGACATAGTTTCAGTTTCGTACCATATAAATCAAAATCCCAATTAATAATACTATATTGCATATTTGAAAGTTGCTAAGAGAGTAGATCTTCAAAGTTCTCACCAAAAAAAATAATTCTGCAACTGTGTATGGTGGCAGATGCTAACTAGACTTACTGTGGTAATTTGTAATATATACAAATGTCAAATCATGTAAAAAATTTTAAAAAATCCAAAATAGGAAACACAAGGCACAATCAATTAGGATTTCAAAATAGTATAGTTATCAACAGATTAATTATAAAAGAATGGATGGGTATAGGAGAACATCAAGGGTTAATACATAGTTGAAAATTATAGTAAAATATTTGACAAAATTAGCATATCCATAGCCAAGAAAAAAGACTTAATCCTAAATAAATGCAGCTGTTTTCTAAAGTCTGGACAATAAATTTTAGATGGAATGCTGCAAACATTTCAACATCATATATAAGAATATGTTTTGATTTTATTGTGTTAATTGATAGAAGAGAGCAGATTAAGTCTTGGGCTGCTAGTGAGCGTGGAGCTTCCTAAAGGTATACTAAAGGTTGTGAAATGTGTTATAGTAATATCAAAATATTCCCATTAATCTAGAAAGCACATTGAAAGAATGAATAAACGGAGAGATTGCCAAGGGTTTAAAGGGACTAGAAGACTTGCATCCAAGTAATGCATGAATATGAATATGCCTCAAGGACAATACATTACAGTAAAAACTAGGTCATTTTGCCTTTGTTTTGTATACTGGGAAAAGTGTGATGGTGAAGAGGGAAAGCAGAAGAACCAGCCTGAGGCATCTCCTAAGTGAACATTCTGGGATAGATCAATCTTACAACATCATTATATTTCCCCTATGTCTACATCCATATGTTTGAAGACAGTTATTAAATGTACGCTTTTTTCAGCAGAAGAGCAGAAATTAGGAAAAGAAGAAAAGCTTGTTTCTCCTTTTACTCGTTGTTTCTAGAGGCACCTTTGAAAGTAGTTGCTTCCCTTCTATGTTCCCAAATTCAACCACTGCTTCCTCTTTGGTGGACCATGTTGGGAGCTCCACTGTGATTTAAACCTAGCAGGGAGTGTTTTTCCTTCCCTGTTCTAGCACTGGCTGAGCAGAACCCTGAGTAGCACAGAACCAGGACCCTGGTGGCACTAACTCCTTACTTAACCATCTTCTCCAGTTCTAGGAATGGGAGTGGCTTCTAATCTCTAGGTATTAGTCTGCTTGTTTGTTTTATTTATTCTTCTGTAACAAATTTATCCTTTTCTTTTACACACCTTTTAATAGCAGAGTAACCGATTCCCTTTATTTAGAGAGAGTTAAAAATTTTTTTAAATTAAAAACTGAGTTTCATTCTATTATTTTTCTGAATTGGATTCTGTTTGATCAACTAATTAATACAAAACTGAACAGCAAACACAAATCTAGCTGAGTAAGGAAAGAGGTAAGCTGATCAGAGTGTCTGGGTCATAGTTTATTTGCAGCTTCACTGAGAATTTAAAACTTCCCATTCTGGTCAAGATGATGTAAAAAGTCATGAGTGACCTTTGGAAGACGTAGGGCCCACCACATACTGTACATCTGACAATTGAGGCACCACATCCTTATTAGCTACTTATGTATGATTGAGTGGTCACTTACTTTTAAGTTCTTTTTCTTAATTAAAATTTCTATTTTTATATTATTGTAGATTCCAAACAGTTGTAAGACATAATACAGAGAAATCTCATGTGCCCTTTGTCCACTTTCTTCTAATGATAACATCTTGCAAAACTGTAGTACCATATCACAATCAAGGTATTGACATTGATACAATCCACTGATGTTGTTCAGATTTTACCAGCTATACCCATTGGGTTTATTTGTGGGTGCTTCATTCAGTGAAGTTTATCACATTTGTAGGTTTATGTATCCAAAAACGCTGTTGTGGGTTTCCCTGGTGGCGTAGTGGTTGAGAGTCCGCCTGCCGATGCAGGGGACACGGGTTCGTGCCCCGGTCTGGGAAGATCCCACATGCCGCGGAGCAGCTGGGCCCGTGAGCCATGGCCGCTGAGCCTGCGCGTCCGGAGCCTGTTCTCCGCAACGGGAGAGGCCACAACAGTGAGAGGCCTGCATACCGCAAAAAAAAAAAGAAAAAAAAATTAAACAAAAACGCTGTTGCAATATAACATATTTCCATCACCACAAGGACTCTTCATCTTGCCCTTTTGTAACCACAATCACTTCCCTTCTGTGTCTACCCCTTCCTTAAACTCTGGCAACCACTAATCTGTTTGCCATTTTAATAATACTGTTTCAAGAATGTTATATACATGGAATAACAGTATTGTTAGCTTTTGGGAATGGTTTTCTTCACTCAGCCTAGTTCCTTTGAAATTCATCTAAGTGGCTGTGAGTATCTAGTGTTCATTCTTTTTTATTGCTGGGTAGTATTCCATGGATTGATGTACCACCATTTGTTTATTCATTTACCTGCCAAAGGGCCTCTGGGTTGTTTTGGTTTTTAGTTCTTAGGAACAAAGCTGTGAACATTTGCGTACAGGTTTTTGTATGAAAGTACATTTCCATTTCTCTGGGGTAAATGCCCAAGAGTGCAATTGCTGTGTATATGGAGATCACGTTTCACTTTATTAGAAACTGCCAAACTGCAACCAGTCAGAATTTAAAATTTAAAATACTGAAAACACCAATATGTTGGGGAGGATGCAACGAAACTGTTCACTCATATACAGCTGGTGGGAATGTAAAAGGTTACAGCCACTCTGGAAAATAGTTTGGCAGTGTTTTTTTAACTTTTAAAAACTACTTGAAGCTAACTATATTGTGGCCTACTGCAGCCTTTCTTATACCATGGACCACACAGTCCTGCTACTCTTTCTCTTCTCCAACTGAATGAGTGATGACCTGCTAGCCAGCCTCTAACACGTTTCCAACAATGCTGACATGATAGGAAATTGCTTGCAATGTGGATATACATTAACAAACCAGTTTTTCACAGATGTCTTTGAGGAATCTTTACAGATTACTGTGGCCATTGTTAATATGCAAGAGAAGAAAATGCTAAACCTTCTAAAACATGGGCTATTCATTATAAAGTGCTTTTGTGGCATAATGTTAGTGTGTATTTGAAAATGTTTTTAAGCAACAAAAAGAAAATGCTTTGCATCTGATGAAACAGAGAGGGTTATTAATGGAGACTGAAGAATATAGAAAACAGCTGCTTAAGGGAAAGCACTGCAAAATGCTTAAACTAATTTTATCTGCATTCTTCAGTTGAATTCTGTAGTAAAAATGCAGTTTGCTAAAGGCAAACCCCTCCAATAAATATTTTGAAAAATATAACCTATAAAAAGACATAAAATTAATCAAAAGATCATATGCTATAAATATATTTATGAATTTATATAAATTTCATTGCCAGGATTATTATTATAGTTTTTGCAATTTACATTTCAACAAATGATGAGAAGGCATGTAAACTAAGTCATTTATCCTAATGACAGATGTGGAATAAATGTCCTTAAAAGGTAAAAATATGCAGATAGTAAAAGCATGTCAGGGGCTTCCCTGGTGGCGCAGTGGTTGAGAGTCCGCCTGCTGATGCAGGGGACATGGGTTCATGCCCCAGTGCGGGAAGATCCCACATGCCGCGGAGCGGCTGGGCCCGTGAGCCATGGCTGCTGAGCCTGCGCGTCTGGAGCCTGTGCTCCGCAACGGGAGAGGCCATAACAGTGAGAGGCCTGCGTACCGCAAAAAAAAAAAAAAAAAGCATGTCATGAGAAACAAATATTAACCCAATCCAAGACATATCATGAGAACCATTTGAATGCCTGAGATTTAAGCTGGAGAGAAAATTAAATTATGCACATATCTTTTCCCTTTTTATTGCAAAGGAAATATTCTTTCTAGACAAGTTTAAAATCAGATATAAGCAAAAGACTAATAGCAATTCAGAGAAATATTAAGAATTGAGGAGTTTTGCTACATGCATTTTAAATAACATTATAGCAGAGACCTTAATATTTCCCTAAATCAATATGTTAAACAGTATTTTGAACAGCTACTTAGTATTACATTAGTGGAATATATTCTAAATTAAATAAGCCCCCAGGGTATATACTTTAGTTTACTTAAAATATTTTAATAACATAAACACATTGCAGTAACCGTGTTTCACACAAGCACACACATACATATCCTCATTCTATCCTTGGGCACCTGTCTAATTATTGGTTGGAAAAAACTCCTAGCATAACTAAAATGGCACTACCATTTTTTCATAATTAAATTTTTGAGACACATTGCCTAATTCCTTTAAAGAAAAGTGTCCCAATGTCCATTCCAGCTGGCGTCATGTATTCCTGTTAGTGGGTTCACATCTAAATAATCACTGGATATTTGTTTACTAATCTGATAGGGAAAACTTATTTTAATTCTATCTTTAATTAGTATTAAAATTAAAAATTTTCCTATGCTAATTGGACATTTTAATTTCTCTTTTTATAAAATTTGTCTAAATATTATTTCTCTACAATGTCTTTATTGAGGTTTCATATTTACAAATTTATAAAGGTTTTCCATATATTTGTTCATGTCCTTGTAAACATTTTCCCAGTTTGTTATTGTACTCATGGTTATTTCAGGCATAAAAAATCTTTAATCTTTCCATAGCAAAATTATATCTTTTTACTTTTTTTAATGTTTTGCTCTAGGAGTTATACTTAGAAGGCTATTTCAAAAAAAGAAGAAAAAGAAATAGGAAAGAAATACCTACAGTTATTTCTCTTCTAACTCCTTTGGTATCATGTTTTATATTTAAAATATTTCATTTTAAATTAGTTTTGGAAATGTTATGAAGAATTCTTTTCAGGTTTTATTAATTTAGACAAAGCTCATAATTAATAATAAATTTACAAGTCATTTGCTATTTTGATTAGATGTGTATTAAAATTATAAAATTTGGTGGAGATAATATCTTTATAATTTGAATATTCACACTCAGGAACGTTATTTCTCTCTAGGTTTTCATTCTTAAAATATATTCGTAGTGTTTTTTTAATACTGTTTAGTTACATATGCATTTAGGTTGTTCTATTGTTATTTCCTATTTTCCCATTATAATTAAAATTAATTTTTTAAAACACCAACTTTTAATGTTTGCTTTTTTGCTTTATTTATTACATTATTCAATTTTTTAAAGTAGACAGAATATCATATAATTTTTACCACTTTTACAGAGACTCCAGACAGGATTGCCTATATAGGACAAATATAATGAATTGACTTAATATGTAAAATCAGAAAGTCATCCTAAAATTTTATTTCTTTCTTCTTCCTTCCCATATATAAATATTGGTAGTTTAGTGATGTATAATAAAAAAGGAAGTTCTTTTGATATGCACAGGTTTTGTTTGAATCACCAGTATAATACTTATTGATTATGTGAATTTAGACAAATATTTTAACCTCCATGTGTTAGGTTTAGAATAATACACATAAGACAAGAGTAAGGATTAGATTAAAAAAATAAAGTATTGACTATAATATTTGATTTCTAGAAGACATTCTCTTACTTGTGACAGATTTCATCAACACCAAAATTATTATTTT
This sequence comes from Hyperoodon ampullatus, assembly GCF_949752795.1. Taxonomy (NCBI): domain Eukaryota; kingdom Metazoa; phylum Chordata; class Mammalia; order Artiodactyla; family Ziphiidae; genus Hyperoodon; species Hyperoodon ampullatus. The sequence goes on along the minus strand of NC_136914.1, from coordinate 69,080,566 downwards.
TTTAATCTACTAACTATATAGGCCAAGGGCTGCCATTATTTATTTTTGACATACAAAAAAACTGTGCATAATTAATATATACAACTTAATGAGTTTGGATATAAATATATACCCATGAAACCGTCACCACAATCAATGCTGTAAATTATCCATCACCTCCAAAAGTTGCATCCCACTCTCTTACTTATTATATTATTATTTTGTGATAAGAACATTTACCATAATGCCTATTCTCTTAACACATTTTTAACTATAGAATTCCATATTGTTAAATAGACACTGTGCTTACAGTAGATCTGTAGGACTTACTCATCTTATATAACTGAAACTTTGTACCCTTTGACTAGTATCTCTCCATTGGCCCCTCCTCCCAGCCTCTGGCAATCATCATTCCACTCTCTGCTTCTATGAGTTTGACTATTTAGATTCCCCATGTAAGTGCTATCATGTGGTATTTGTCCTTCTGTGATTGGCTTATTTCAATTAAGTATAATGTCCTCCAGGTTTATCCTGTTGGTTGCAAATGGCAGGATTTCATTTTTCTTTTAAGGCTGAATTCCATTGGTGTGTGTATACCACATTTTCTTTATTTATCCACCAATTGACATTTAGGGTGCCTCCATATTTGGCTCTTGTGAATAATGCTGCTATGAACATGGGAGTGCAGATATCTCTTCAATATCCTGATTTCTATTCCTTTGAATATATACCCAGAAGTGGGATGGCTGGAATATATGGTAGTTCAATTTTTAATTTTAGAAGGAACCTCTGTACTGTTTTCCGTAGTGGCTGTACCAATTTACATTTCAAGTAATAGTGTACCAGGATTCCCTTTTCTTCTCCTCCTTACCAACATTGTCATCTTTTTTTTTTTTTTTTTTTTTGCGGTATGCCGGTCTCACACTGTTGTGGCCTCTCCTGTTGCGGAGCACAGGCTCCCGACGCGCAGGCTCAGTGGTCATGGCTCACGGGCCCAGCCACTCCGCAGCATGTGGGATCTTCCCAGACTGGGACAGGAACCCGTGTCCCCTGCATTGGCAGGCGGACTCTCAACCACTGTGCCACCAGAGAAGCCCTTTTTTTTTTTTTTTTTTTTTTTTTTTAATAAGAGTCACCCTAACAGGTTTGAAGTGATATCTAATTTTGGCTCTGACTTGTATTTCCCTGATAATTAGTGGTGTTCAGCACCTTTTCATATACCTATTGACCATTTGTATGTCTTCTTTGCTGAAATATCTATTCAATTCCTTTGCCCATTTTTAATTGAGTTATTTGTTTTTGTTGTTGTTGGGTTATAGGAGCCCCTTATGTAGTTTGGATATTAACCCTTTATCAGACATATGGTTTGCAAATATTCCATTCCATAGGTTGCCTTTCATTTTGTTGATTATTTTCTTTGTTGTGCACAGACTTTTTAATTTGACATAATGACACTTGTCTATTTCTGCTTCTGTTGCTTATGAGGGTTTTTATATAAAAAAGTGCTAAATTTTGTCAGATGTTTTTTCTGTATCCATAGATGATGATATAATTTTCTTTCATTCTGTTAATGTATTCAGTAGTATACCACATTGATTGTTTTGCATGTATTGAACTGTCCTTGCATCCCAGGGATAAATCTCACTTGGTGTTAGAGGTATCGGTGTATGATACTTTAAATGTGCTGTTGAATTCAGTTTGCTAGTATTTTTTAAGGAGTTTTGCATCCATATTCATCATTGGTATTGGCTTCTAGTTTTACTTTCATGTGGTGTCTTTGTGTGGCATTGGTATCAGGGTGATATTGGCATCATAAAAAGAGTTTTGAAGTGTAAACTCTTCTATTTTGGAGGAAGAGTTAAAGAAAGATTGTTATTTATTCTTTGTGAAATGTTTGATAAAATTCATCTAGAAGTCACCTGGTCCTGGGCTTTTTTTTGTTGGAACGTTTTTGATTATTAATTTAATCTCCTTTTTTGTTATCTGTTCAGTCTTTCTATTTCTTCTTAATTCAGCCTTGGCAGGTTGTATGTTTCTTAAATATTATTTATTTTTTCTGGATTTTCCAAAATATTAGTATGTAGTTATTCATAGTACTCCTTTTGATGTTTTTTTAAAATTTCTTTGACATCAGTTGTAATGTCTCCTCTTCTGTATGTTTTTATTCATTTGAATCTTCACTCTTTTCTTAGTTTAGCTAAGCATTTTTCAGTCTTGTTTATGTTTTCAAGAATAAACCCTTAATTTTGTTAATTTTTTTCTGTTGCTTTACTATTCTTTATTTATTGTCTGCTCTATTGTTTATTATTTTCTTCCATCTCCTAACCTTTGGCTGAGTTTGTTCTTCTTTTTCTAGTTCCTTGAAATGTAAAGTTAGGTTGTTTATTTCAGATCTTTCTTTTTTTCTTAATGTAGGTGTTTATCACTAAAAACTTCCCTTTTAGAACTGCTTTTGCCATATCCCATGTTTTGGTATGTTGTGATTTTATTTTTATTTTCCTCAAGATATTTTCTAATTTTCTTTCTGATTTATTGTCTGACTCAATGGTTGTCCAAGAGTATGTTTTCTAATTTCCATCTATTTGTTAATTTTTCTGTTTTCCTTTTGTTGTTGATTTCTAGTTTTATTCCATTATAGTCTGAAAAGGTACTTAGAATAATGGCAATCTTCTTAAATTTATTAAGACATTTTTACATAGCATATGATCTGTTCTGGAGAGTGTTCCATGGAGCTTGAGAAGAATGTGTATTCTGCTGCCATTGTGTGGAATGTTCTGTATATGTCTGTTATATTCATTTGACTTATTGTGTAGCTCAAGTCTGCTCTGTCTATTATTGTAAGTGGTACATTGAACTCTTCCACTATTATTTTATTGCTGTCTATTTCTGCCTTCAGAACTGTTAAATTTTTTATGTATTTAGATCTGATTTGGGGTGCATAATATTTATGATTGTTATATCTTCTTGTTTAATTCACCCTTTTATAATTATGAAATGACTGTTTTTTATCTCTGTGGCAGTTTTTGGCTTAAGGTCTATTTTGTCTGGTATAAATATAGCCACCACTGGTTACTATTTATAAGGATAGCCACTCCCTTTTGGTTACTATTTGCACAGATTTTTAAAAATCATTCTCTCACTTTCAACGTATTTGTGTCCTTAAATATAGAATTTGTGCCTTCTACACAGTATATTGTTGGATCTTTCTTTAAAAAATCCATTCCGCCAATCTATGTCTTTTGTTTTGTTTTGTTTTGATTGGAGTGTTTAATCCATTTACATGTAGAGTAATTATTTACAGGCAATGACTTATTATCATTTTTAAAATTCTGTCTCTTTTGTAGTTCCCTGTTCTACTTCTCTCTTGCTATTTTGTTTTGTCATTTGATGATATTTGTAGTCATATATTTTGATTATTTTCTCTGTCTCTTTTGTATCTTCTATATGTCTTTTCTTTGTGGTTGCCATGAGGCTTGCATAGCTTCTGATTGTTCTTACAGTCTATTTTGGGCTAATAGCTTCAGTCACAACCCAAACTCTATGCTTTTATTCCCCCTTCCCTACACTTTATTTTGTTAATATGAGAATTTATTTATTTTTATATTGTGTGTCAATTAACCATTTTTTGTGGTTAGAGTTATTCTTGTTTGTTTGTTTGTTTGTTTTGCAGCACGTGGGCCTGTCACTGCTATGGCCTCTCCCATCACGGAGCACAGGCTCCGGACGTGCAGGCTCAGCGGCCATGGCTCATGGGCCCAGCCGCTCCGCGGCATGTGGGATCCTCCTGGACCGGGGCACGAACCCATGTCCCCTGCATCGGCAGGCGGACTCTCAACCACTGTGCCACCAGGGAAGCCCTAGAGTTATTCTTAAAACTTTAGTCTTTTAACTTTTATACTAGTATTTAAAGCAATTTATGTACCACTTACAGTATTGCGCATTATTGTATGTTTGTTTATGTATTTACCTTTACCTGTGAAATTTATAATTTAATATGCTATTGTATTGCTGTTTTGTTTTGTTTTGTTTTGTTTGCGGTACGCAGGCCTCTCACTGTTGTGGCCTCTCCCATTGCGGAGCACAGGCTCCAGACGTGCAGGCTCAGTGGCCATGGCTCACGGGCCCAGCTGCTCCGCGGCATGTGGGATCTTCCCGGACCGGGGCATGAACCCGTGTCCCCTGCATTGGCAGGTGGACTCTCAACCACTGTGCCACCAGGAACACCCTGTATTGCTCTTTAGTGTCCTTACATTTCAACTTGAAAAAAAAAATCCCTTTAGCACACCTTATGTATTAGTTTTAGTGGTGATGAATTCCCTTAGTTTATGTTTGTCTGAGAAAGTCTGTATCATGCCTTCATTTTTTTTTTTTTTTTTGGTACGCGGGCCTCTCACTGTTGTGGCCTCTCCCGTTGCGGAGCACAGGCTCTGGACATGCAGGCTCAGCGGCCATGGCTAACAGGCCTAGCCGCTCCGCGGCATGTGGGATCTTCCTGGACTGGGGCACAAACCCATGTCCCCTGCATCGGCAGGTGGACTCTCAACCACTGTGCTACCAGGGAAGCCCATGCCTTCATTTTTAAAGGATGGTTTTACCAGGTGTACTAATCTTGGTTGGCAGTTTTTCTTCCCTTCCAGTTCTTTGAATATATCATTCCACCAATTCCAGACCTGCAGGATTTCTGCTTAGAAATTCACTAAATAGTTGTGGAGGGGTTTATATCATATGTGACAAGACACTTTTGGTGTTTTCAAAATTCTCTCTTTGTCATGATTTTGTGCAGTTTAATTATAACATGTTTCTGTGCAAATCTCTTCAGGTTCTATATATTTGTGGTCTTTTAAACTTCATGAATTTGGATGTCCATTTCCCTCAAATTTTGGAATTTTTCAGTTATTATTTATTTAAATAAGCTTTCTGCCCCTTTCTCTTTTCTCTTCTTCTAGGACTTCCATAATGTGTATATTGATTTATTTGATGATGTTCCATAAATCACTCAGGTTTCCTTCACACTTTTCTCATTTTTTTTTTTCTTTTTGACACTTTGGGCAATTTCAAATGATCTAGCTCTGAGTTCACTGATTTTTTCTTCAGCTTGATGAGATCTGTTGTAGAAGCACTCTTAAGAATTTTTTACTTTAGTTATCGTGTACTTCAGTTCCAAAATCTGTTTTTGGTTATGTTTTGTGGTTTCTAACCCTTTGTTGAATTTCTTGCTTTGTTCATATATTGTTTTTCCTGATTTCATTTAGTTATCTATCTGTGTTCTCTTGTAGCTCACTGAACTTCTTTAAGATGATTATTTTGAATTCTTTGTCGGGCAATTCATAGATCTCAATTTTTACATGGTTGTTTACTAGAGATTTATTTTTTCCTTTGCTGGTGTCATGTTTCCTTAGTTTTTTGTGATTCTTGTAACCTTGCATTGGTATCTGCACATTTGAAAAAGCAGCCACCTCTTCCAGTCTTTACAGACTGACTTAAGCAGGGACAGCCTTTCATCAGCCAGCCCATCTGAGATTCTGTATGGACACCTGATGGGGTCTCTGGGTCGGCTTGATTCCTGGGTCTGCTGTGTGGATTTTGAGCCTGGGCCTGCTGGTGCAAGTCTGGAGCATGTGTATGCAGAGGCCAGCCTGATGGCGGGGTACAGTATGGTAGCCGTGGAGCCTGTGTCCAAGGGAGTGAGCCTGAAGCCTGGGCCCGTGGAGTGAGACTGTAGCTGAGGAGCACTGGAGCAAGTTGCAGTCCATTAAGGAGGGCTGGTCCTAGGGTTCCTAATGGAGTCAGACACTTATTTCATTTTCATTCCCTCACAGGAGAGCTCCTGAGCAGAGGGAATCTCTCAGTGCTTCACTGTAAGGGCTGTGGGAAAAGGTTATAAGAGTAAAGTGAATCTGTCTTTTCTACCCTCCTCAATGCATCTTTTCTCATTTGTGTTCCACCTGGGTGTTGTAATCTCTCACCTGGATTCCTGAGCTCTTGTGAAGTTATTTTGTTCCATGCATGGATGTCAACTTCTTTTCTGTGTGGGAAACTATACTCAACCCCCTTTTTTGTCATCTTGCTGATGACATTCCCTCCAAAATTATTAAGCACCTATTTTATGCAGTCATTGGTAGAGCAAGTTTCTCCGTTAATGGATTTAAGCTCAAATATTAAAGGTGGCATGGGTGGAGAGGAGGAAAGAAAGGTCATAAGTATGCTAATTAATTCATTAGTCAACATGATAGCTCATGAACTGAAGATACTGAGAAGCATTACAAAAATAAGTGGGTAATATATTGAGAGAGACTGGAGTGGAGGTGGCTTGAGTTACAGTTGGGAAGAGCAGCTCCTTCAGTGTGGCTCAACTTTTATTAGGTATGAAAAGACTGAGCAACAGCAGCCCAAGAAAAGGACGATCTGGTGAACATACAATCAGGACTCTTTAAGGGGTAGGAAGAAGAAAAACTTGACTCATACAAAGTGAAGAAATGTGCAATTTAGCAGGACTCCTACTGAAATCAAATTACCACAATAATAAATGATCTGAGATACTTACAGTGAATGCAGAGGAACAACAATTCCAATTAGAGATAATGTAGAAGATGTTGAGAGCAAACAATCGCATTTTAAGATAGTTAACCCTAACTTTTTTTAAAAACTCATAAAATGTAAGAAATAAGAGGGAAGCTATAATAGAAGAGAATATTGTTTTAAAAAAAGTGTTGACTCTGTAATTCAAGAATATTATTTGTTCTAGAAAAAATGTGACTAAGAATTATAGCTAAGGAAAATATATTCTAGTTAAATTATTTAATTGTAAGTATTAAATTAATGGGCACATGCAGAGGGGAAAAAAGTCATTTACCAGGAGAAAAAGTCAAGTTGGCATTAGAGTTCTCCATAAACATTCAATCCCAGAAGACAATTGTAAATTGTACAATATCCATAAAATTTGGAAGCAAAGGGTGACCCAAGATAATAATTTCCAGCAAAGCTGTCTTTTGTATACGTACTGGCAAGCAGTCCATGTTCTCTAGCATTTAAAAATTAGAGATAATCATAGAATATACATATATATATATAACTGCTTCTGGAGTAAAAAGTACTTTATGAAGAAATTCAAGAAAATCAGGATTGAAGAAGTTGTGGTAATCAGTAGGAGGTTAGCCTTCAGTTTATATTGATATGAAACTAAGACTAAGCAACCAAGAAATTATGTTTACAAAACAAAATGTATATAAATCTTGGCAATGAAGGAATAATGATTTGCTAAAATCTTTGAAATGATAGTAAAGGGAATGTTGAAGGAAGGATAAGAATGCTAATTTGTTAATATTTAAAAGAAGAGAGTAAGTAGATAGTCTCAAATTAAACTGTGGTTTATTTTAGTTAAAACAATGATGTTCGATAAAACTATTTTTCTTTTTAACTTTAGAGCATCACTTAGCTCTAAGTGACAATGATTTATCTCAAGTTTAGTGATCACTTTAGTTTTTTGTTTGTTTGTTTGTTTGCGGTACGCAGGCCTCTCACCGCTGTGGCCTCTCCCGTTGCGGAGCACAGGCTCTAGACGCGCAGGCTCAGCGGCCACGGCTCACGAGCTCAGCCGCTCCGCAGCATGTGGGATCTTCCCAGACCTGGGCACGAACCCGTATCCCCTGCATCGGCAGGCGGACTCTCAACCACTGCGCCACCAGGGAAGCCCTGATCACTTTAGTTTTACATCAGCAACAATTTTTTGTTTCTCTCATTTAGGCTAAAGCTAAACGTAAAACACTTTTCCAGAATCCTCTTTGTTGATCTTTCTATCCATGTGTATAGAGATAGACCTGAAATAATATTCTTCTCATAATATTGATGGTCATTTCTGGTCATAGGATTTGGGTTAATAGGGTGCTTTCATTTTAATGCTATTTCAAATTATACTAAACATATATAATTTCAAAATATTAGGGCCAATTTCATTTTTTCATTATAAATCAAACTATCAGTTTCTTTATTTTTTTTCTTGCTCCTGAAGGTATTGCACTGATAAGGACAGCCAGGAAGGTCAGCAGCCAATTTCCCCAGGTTCATTCTTCCTAGAGACGGAGTGCCAGCAATCATTCAAAGGCTAGCTAGGAGTAGCAGGAAGTCTTTTTAGTAATATCCCCACACATCCATCAGAATTATTGATGTGCTGATATGTCCCAGGAAATCTTGTTGCTCCTCAGTGATAACAAGGACTCTGGATGTGTCAATCAGATCCTGTCATTGTAATTATTTCCCATATTGTCATAGCTGAGTTGAGGCTGCAGCTCTACCACAATAAACATGTTATAATTAGTTCTGCTAACAGCATTTTGTAAAGAAAAGCTTATTGTTAAGTGAAATTTATTTTTGCATGGGTACCAAGTCATGCCTTCTCCATTTTGCCTGGCATTTCTTTGTTTATAATTGATAGATGAACATTTACTAGTCTCATGTCTTTGGAATTAAAGAATCAACGGCAGATTTTCAGCTGTGTGGATGATTGATGTAATTCACAGCTTGGATTTGTATAGTGTCCTTGGGCAAGGAACAAGGAGTGTTTGTCACACGTACTCTGCAAACTCCAGTCACATGGATTAGAGACATGGTAGGATGAAGAAGCATGTTGGGCATCTTAGATTCAGGAGTTCTTCATCTTGCATCCTAGGTCTTTCACTTACCTTGTAATCTTACACAGTTTACTCAATGTTTCTGAAACTCAATCCTAACATTTAAAAAAGCATAAATAAAATAAAAGTGCAGAAGTGATTCTTTCAACAAACAACTTTTGTTTTGACTGTGCTTTTGAAAGGTTGAATTCCAGTTTCATTAAGAACATAATGACTGGGGCTTCCCTGGTGGCGCAGTGGTTGAGAGTCCGCCTGCTGATGCAGGGGACACGGGTTCGTGCCCCGGTCTGGGAGGATCCTGCATGCCGCGGAGTGGCTGGGCCCGTGAGCCATGGCTGCTGAGCCTGCGCGTCCGGAGCCTGTGCTCTGCGGCAGGAGAGGCCACAACAGTGGGAGGCCCGCATACCGCAAAAAAAAAAAAAAAAAAAATAATGACTAAGTATTTTAGTTAAAGGTAGGAGTATATGATAGTGCTTTTTTATGTTGAATTTTAATGTTCACCTGGAAGCTGTAATTTTTGTTTTAGAAAATGAATAAAAAGTTAAGAGACTGAACAGCTTTAAGGTACAATCCCTGTATCATATATTTGTTAAAATAACACAACAATGATTTAGGTAGACACTTTTCTGATGATCAGTACATAAAGATACATTGTCAGCATAGTATAGTATTTAAGCCACTAAATATCCATTAGCATTTTAATAAAAGAAATAGTCCCTATTAATAAATAAAAGTGCTAAGATTATTTATTTCAAAATGCCAAAATAAACACAATGCTCACTAAAATATTTGGAAATACAAGGATGACAGATAAAAAACAGAAAAGCACATTTCCAAACCCTGTTGTCTGGACTAAATGGAGCAGCTGTGGCAGAGCCTCAACGACTATGCCAGAACCTGAAATCTAACCCTTTCCATTTTCCTTACCCTTCCCCATGAGCTCCAAATTGGCGGCTGGAAAGAGGCAGTGGTACCTAATCTGTAATCCCTAATGTCACAGGATGCAGAACAGCTGACCCAGAGAGTGATTTTTCCTAAGTCTGAATTTACAGGTTCCAAGCTAGAGGCAAACTGCTCCTCACTGGGGGTTGCTTGCTCAGTCAGGGAGCATCCCCAGATGCAACAGTTTGCACTGTACCTGAAAGCACCGCAGAGTTTACTCACAGCAATATGCACAGTCCCTTTAATCCTGGAATAGAACTTCACTGAAATATTTTGCAAAGTATCTGTCCTTCAACAGGTGATAGAATGCTAGTAGTACTTTTGTCCTTTGGTGATCTTAGATCACCTTTAACAGGATCACCATATGATCTATATTTTTAAATAAAATAATCCATCAAATCATCTTTCAGCCTTGTGATGAATCTTCATGATATTGAATAAAATCATAGAGACTGAGTCAGGAGATGAGAAAAGCTGAAGTTCTATGTTGCACAAGTTTCAAAATCCTATAATTCCTGTGTTACAAGATTGCAAACACCAGAGTCTTTGACAAGAATAATATAGGCAATGCAGGGAGCAAGTCAAACAAAAATGGATATGCATACTACACTTTTGGAGATGACCCATTCCTCCAGTAACAAAATGTTCTATATCATGTCAATCAACAAGGTAAAGTGAAAGTATCATTAGGCTGAAAGAAATAGGATGCTGAAGTTCTGGTAGTAGCAGCTCCACTGGTTACTGGCAATATATCTTTGGCTCTAATATCATAGTCCTAAATTTCCCCATTGTTTAGATGAGAGATTATTAGAGTTTTCAAGTAGGAAAATTTATAATCTTTAGGGAATGGAGGCAAAATTTAAATTTTGCTCAATTTGAGATTCCTTTTCTTTTTACCACTATTACTTAAAAATTAGACAATCACTCAGCTTCTCATTGGAACTGAGGACATTTAGATCAGATATGTAAAATGATAGTCTTTTAGGCTTCCCTGGTGGCTCATTGGTTAAGAATCCGCCTGCCAATGCAGGGGACACGCGTTCGGGCCCTAGCCCGGGAAGATCCCACATGCTGCGGAGCAGCGAAGCCCGTGCACCACAACTACTGAGGCTCCTGAACCTAGAGCCTGTGCTCCGCAACAAGAGAAGCCACTGCAATGAGAAGCCTGCGCACCGCAGCAAAGAGTAGCCCCTGCTTGCTGCAACTAAAGAAAGCCCGTGTGCAGCAACAAAGACCCAATGCAGCCATAAACAAACAAACAAACAAATAAATAAATTTATATTAAAAAAAACCGAGAGTGTTTCCAAAAGAATGCCAAAGCAGCCAGAGGAGTTGTACAGAAAAGACTGCATGCCTAGCATAAAGTAAGGCTTATGCTGAAACCCTGGTAACTTCGTTTACTCCTCTCTTTTTTTCTTGCATGCAAAACATCAGCATAGTTTGTTGGCTGTACCCTTACAATGCATCCAGGCTTCAGGCACTTCTAACTATTCTCACCATCCCTCCTCAGTCCATGACCTATCATTTCTTGCCTGGATTCTTAGCACTGTTGGTGTTCCTGCTTCCACCTTTCTCCCCAACAGTCTAATATTAACACAATAGCCGGAGCCTTCCTTTTAAAGCAAAAGGTGTTAAAGTAGATAGATAGTGGGAAGCAGCCGCAGAGCACAGGGAGATCAGCTCGGTGCTTTGTGACCGCCTGGAGGGGTGGGATGGGGAGGGTGGGAGGGAGGGAGATGCATGAGGGAAGTGATGTGGGAACAGATGTATATGTATGACTGATTCACTTTGTTATACAGCAGAAACTAATAAAAAAAAAAAAAGCAAAAGGTGTTACTTCTTCGATCAGAATCCCTCAGCAATTTCCAATCTTACTCCTAATAAAAGCTAAGGTCCTTACATTGACCTGACTGCCCCCTTGTTAACACTATTTCTTCTACATCTCTGAACTCAACTCCTACCTCTCCCACTTCCATAAACTTTGCTTCAGCCACACTGGACGCTGGTTCTTCAACACGTCAAGCATTCTTTAACCTCTAGAAATGTTCACTTCATGTTTTCTCTGTTTGAACCTATTCTTCTAAGTACAATTGTGATTTGTCACTCATCTGCTTTAAGGCTGTCTGTGTTCAGATGTCATTTTATGGACATACATGTGGTGGTGGTGGCCAGGAAGGAATGAGGGGCTTTCTATAATTACCTCAAAAGAAATAGCAACTTTCTACCATTTCTGTCAATATCTATCACCAGTTTCATCTTTATAGCATATACAGTCATCATTACATATTATCTTCATAATATATTTTGTCTATCTTTCCACTCTAAGTTGAAAGGATCTTCTTTTGGTTTTACTGACTGGTGTATTTTTAATGCTTATGTAGTATCTAGCATGGAGCAGATGCCCAATAATGTCTACTGAACGAATGAACCCAGTTGGGATTGACATGTACACACTGCTATATTTAAAATAGATAACCAACAAGGACCTACTGTATAGCACAGGGAACACTGCTCAATATTCTGTAATAACCTAAATAGTAAAAAAATTTGAAAAAGAATAGGTACATGTATATGTATAACTGAATCACTTTGCTGTACACCTGAAACTAAACATTGTTAATCAACTATGCTCCAGTAGAAAATAAAAATTAAAAAAAAAGAAAAACAAGAGGCACTAGGTGATGCATCCACTCCAGTCTGCTAGCCAGGGTTCTCCCTGTCATATGTCCCTTCTCTTCTTTAAGAAAAAGCTACTCTCATACCAGAATCACAACCTCCAGGAATTACTTTCAGGATATAGCAGAATTCTTAGAGTTTATATTGATAACCCATTTATTTATTTATTTATTTGTTTGTTTGTTTATTTATTTATTTTTGCGGTATGTGGGCCTCTCATTGTTGTGGCCTCTCCCGTTGCGAAGCACAGGCTCCGGACGCGCAGGCTCAGCAGCCATGGCTCACGGGTCCAGCCGCTCCGCGGCATGTGGGATCTTCCCAGACCGGGGCACGAACCCGTGTCCCCTACATCGGCAGGCGGACTCTCAACCACTGTGCCACCAGGGAAGCCCGATAACCCATTTATTATTTTAAACCAAATGTCAACGGATTCTGATAAGTTCTTCTTCCTTGTGTTCCATCATTTATATCCAGTGCAAACTCCTTCTATATTCTTTACCCCAACAAAATTCTCCACTAATTTACTCCTTCCTGAACCCTTCTGTTAATGTTCCTCTTTCATAATTGACACACTGCTCTGTGTTCTCAGCCTACTTACTGATTGGTCTTCTTATCACCTCTTTGTTTTTGCTGAAGACACTGTTTCTCTCCAGTTTCCTCAAATGTGTCTGGTGTATTTTCTCATGTCCTATAAAGCAAGACTGAGGGAGCTTATCTTTCCTTTCCTTGTCCTTTTGTCTGACATTACCACTAGAAAATCATATCTCTTACATCATGTCCAGCTTACAAGTCACACCATTTTATTTATGTTATATTAAATCAGTGTTATATTTCTTTCCTTTGTGGTTTCTATCAAAAATGTAATTATTTTACTCATTTTTATGTAATTTCATTATTTCTCCTTGGATGTATATGACATACTGTAGGATTTAATAACTATTTGTTTTATGAAATAATGACTTTTTAAAAAAAACGCTTTGTATTACTTTGAAGTTAATACTGTGAAACAACACTCTCCTTTGCAATATTGTAATTTATAAGAAACATATATTTGGTCATTCAGTTGAGAAGAATATATTTCTCATAAATATTTGGTCTTTGTCCGTGGTTCCTGGCTTGCAGCTCCCAAAAATCTATGGTCAAACCCCCCAGATGGGATCTCCACATCTTTCAGAAATGTAATATATGTTCCTAAATTATTTCACTCTCCCTTTATCTGCAACAACTGTTTCCAAAATTTACTTTTAGTTAATAGTTATTTACTTTTTAATCTGAGAGTTCAATCATCATTTGCTTCAGAAAGCTCTTACTGATTCCCACTGGATTAATTTCCCTTGACATATATTCTCATAGCACCTTCAGTTTTTCTTCGTGGCTTAACTTATCACCCTATTGATTACTTGTTCAATGTTTAACTTTCTCATAAAAATTAAATCTCCATAAAGAATGATTATTATATTTACCTATTTCACAGTTGTTCCTTTAGTCCCAATACAGCTTTTTCTCATAGCACGTTTTCAAAAATATTTCTCTGAAATCAAAGACAATTTTCCTTTACAACAGAAACAAGAAAGGATGAAAATGGCCTCTTCTTTTCTCAACCTAATTGTCCTTTTAATCCTCAAAATCCATTGTCATCCAATTCATTAGTCAGAACGGTTTGCTCAGAATAACCTACCCTCATTGACCCTACTGTGATGTTAACACAGGCCTGTAATGAACTAAATGCACAAACTCCTCTTCCTATTTTAACCCATTCCTGCCTTCAGACTCAGTTCAAGACTTCATTGTCCTAAGAAGAGGAAGAACCATATAGGAGGAATATTACAGTCTTGAAGGCAGATTAACTATGTTTCTAAACCCGTCTCTTCAACTTAATGGCTATGAACTTTGGAAATCTGTAATATATTGAGCCTCACAATTCTTACCCTTGTCCTGTATATAATTACAAAATCTGCCTTAATGTATTTTGTGAAGGCTTTTAAACAATACGTGCTGAAAGTGCCTGATAATATATGGACATACACTCAATATCTTTTAAATCCCCCTAGTGGAATAGGGATCTTTTCCTCTCCTCTTCTGACTTCCTTGTTTTAGCTCAATCCTGGGGGAATATCTGCCCATAAGATTAGCCCCTCTGTTTGGAAGGCAGTTAATTTGATTGGAACATTTTCTGGGCTAAAGTCAACTAAGGGCTGTGTATATATGTATGTATTTATTTATTTATGTTTACTGTGTTAAAGGAGGGAGTAGGCTCTACTCTTCCTCTTCCACTTTCAGTTTTCTGTCATATGTGCACTCTGGGCAGTCTGTGTTCTGAAGCCAGGAATGCCATATTTGCTCCTGTAATAGGTGGGTTTACAGAATGCTCCATAGTCGCAACTGTTTTGAATTAAAGTAGGGCTCAAGAACCTTCTCTCAGGCCTGCAGGCCAAGGCCAGATGTGCCTGGCATTCTAGCTACGTGCTGATTTTTATTGTGGTATAGCTATTTTTCAGTTGAAACTTTATTATAATATGTTCATTTTCATTAAAACTCTTAGCAAGTTTTTGTTCAGAGCTTCAGACATAACTTCAATTACTTTTTTAGTTCATTTTGGAGTTAGAAAGATTTGGGTTCAAAGCCTAATTATTTTTATTCTTATTTCTGTGAGGATTTTTTTAGCCTTATTGACTATATCACTTATCCCCTCTATGAAATGAGGAATATTAGGCTGTGAGAATTAAATGGGAAAATGCATGTAAGCATATGTCCCAACACACATCATGATCGATAATTATTAGTCCCTTTTACATTTTTTAAGCATAATGCGCTGTGTTCTTCCTGAAGGTAGACTTGTGTATTCACAATGGTTTAAAATCCCACGTCTTGTTACTTTCAGGAATACATCACACATTGAAGGGACTGAAGACTCGTCTGTGTCCCTGTTACATCTAAGGTGAACATTGCCTTATATTTTATGACACAACCCTGTGATTGAGCCAAAATTTGATACATGCCTGTTTGCCTGGATAGTAGGTATTTATTATTATTATTATTATTATTATTATTATTATTATTACTTTATTTTACTTTTATCAGCAAAAGTTTAGGGAGAAGGAGGAAGTGGAGCAATCTGATAGAAATCTGATAGAATCATTTCTATGGAGCATGGACTTTGGTTTTGTTTTTTCTTGCTTCACACTTAAGCAATTTTATTTTTAACATGCAAACCAAACTGCCAGAGAGAAACTGAAATCAAATATAAAAGGGCCATTAAGGAATATGGAAGACAGATTGAAAAGTCCCATCAAACATTTATAAGTAACTATAGAAGATGATGGGAAAGTAATATATAAAGAGATAATATTTGAGCATTCTGAAGAATTAAAAACAGTTATTGTGTTTTGATTGCAAAGACTCTGAAAACAGAGGAAGTTTTTAAAAAATTAGTAAATCCAAATCCACCTATATTTTAGGAAGACTATAAAATATCAAGAAAGAAAGTCTTACAGACTACCATAAAAGTAAGCAAGTTGATGACAAAGTAATTCTAATTAGCTGACATACTTCTCATAAACAAAAGTAGAAAAAACAATGCAGTTTGTTAATACCTATCAGTCACAGAGAGAAACTTATTGTAAAATTGTATACACAGTTACACTTTCAGTAAAGAGAGAAAGCAAAATAAAACATTTGTTGATATATAAAGAAAATAATTTTATCATGGATAGACCCTCAATACAGGAGTCATAAATCATAAAATTTGTGGGTTATTTGAAGAGTGATGAATACAGGAATTTTAAATCATGTGAGCAATTTTGTGTTGACAATGAAAAATAAATTGTTTTGCACAATGAAAATAAAGCTAGAAAATAAAACAAATAATAATAAGATGGAGAAATGCTCAATGCTCACTTAAAATATCTTACATCTTCTTGATATATTCCAGGAGGATATAATTTGAAATAGTTTGACTTTGTAAAAAAATTTCCAGGTCTATATGTTGTATTTAAAAATTAAAAACAAACACACACATAAATAGAAATAGCTTTCTACAAGTATGAAATACATAAAAAAGAAAGTGAATAAAACAATGGAAATAGGAATTAGAGTACAAAAAAAAAAAGTCTAAGTAAGTCAGTAACCAGAATAAGTGTTAAGCATTTATTCCTTTTTTTTGCCTTTTTCTTTTTTTTTAAACATCTTTATTGGAGTATAATGGATTTACAATGGTGTGTTACTTTCTGCTGTATAACAAAGTGAATCAGCTATACATATACATATATCCCCATATCTCCCTCTTGCATCTCGCTCCCACACTCCTTATCCCACCCCTCTAAATGGACACAAAGCACTGAGCTAATCTCCCTGTGCTATGCGTTGGCTTCCCACTAGCTATCTATTTTACATTTGGTAGTGTATATATGTCCATGCCACTCTCTCACTTTGTCCCAGCTTACCCTTCCCTCTCCCTGTGTCCTCAAGTCCATTCTCTACGTCTACGTCTTTATGCCTGTCCTGCCCATAGGTTCTTCAGAACCTTTTTTTTTATTCCATATATATGTGTTACATACGGTACTTGTTTTTCTTCTTCTGACTTACATCACTCTGTATGACAGTCTCTAGGTCCATCCACCTCACGACAAATAACTCAGTTTCGTTTCTATTTACACCTGAGTAATATTCCACTGTATATATGTGCCACATCTTCTTTATCCTTTCATCTGTCAGTGGACACTTAGGTTGCTTCCATGTCCTGGCTATTGTAAATAGAGCTGCAGTAAACATTGTGGTACATGACTCTTTTTGAATTATGGTTTTCTCAGGGTATATGCCCAGTAGTGGGATTGCTGGGTCATATGGTAGTTCTATTTTTAGCTTTTTAAGAAACCTCCATACTGTTCTCCATAGTGGCTCTATCAATTTACATTTCCACCAACAGTGCAAGAGGGTTCCCTTTTCTCCACACCTTCTCCAACATTTATTGTTTGTAGATTTTTTTGATGATGGCCATTTTGACCAGTGTGAGGTGATACCTAATTGTAGTTTGATTTGCATTTCTCTAATGATTAATGAAGTTGAGCATTCTTTCATGTGTTTGTTGGCAACCTGTATATCTTCTTTGGAGAAATGTCTATTTAGGTCTTCTGCCCATTTTTGGATAGGGTTGTTTGTTTTTTTGGTATTGAGCTACATGAGCTGCTTATAAATTTTGGATATTAATCCTTTGTCAGTTGCTTTGTTTGCAAATATTTCCTCCCATTCTGAGGGTTATCTTTTCATCTTGTTTATGATTTCCTTTGCTGTGTAAAAGCTTTTAAGTTTCACTAGGTTCCATTTGTTTATTTTTGTTTTTATTTCCATTTCTCTAGGAGGTGGGTCAAAAGGGATCTTGCTGTGAAATATGTAATAGTATGTTCTGCCTATGTTTTCCTCTAAGAGTTTTATAGTGTCTGGCCTTCCATTTAGGTCTTTAATCCATTTTGAGTTTATTTTTGTGTATGGTGTTAGGGAGTGTCCTAATTTCATTCTTTTACATGTAGCTGTCCAGTTTTCCCAGCACCACTTATTGAAGAGGCTGTCTTTTCTCCACTGTATATTCTTGCATCCTTTATCAAAGATAAAGTGACCATGTGTGCATGGGTTTATCTCTGGGCTTTCTATCCTGTTCCATTAATCTATATTTCTGTTTTTGTGCCAACCATACTGTCTTCATTACTGTAGCTTTGTAGTATAGTCTGAATTCTGGGAGCCTGATTCCTCCAGCTCTGTTTTTCTTTCTCAAGATTGCTTTGGCTATTCAGGGCCTTTTATGTTTCCATACAAATTGTGAAATTTTTTGTTCTGGTTCTTGGAAAAATGCAGTTCGTAGTTTGATAGGGATTGCATTGAATCTGTAGATTGCTTTAGGTAGTATAGTCATTTTCACAATGTTGATTCTTCCAATCCAAGAACATGGTATATCTTTCCACCTGTTTGTATCCTATTTGATTTCTTTCATCAGTGTCTTATAATTTTCTGCATACAGGTCTTTTGTCTACTTAGGTAGGTTTATTCCTAGGTATTTTTTTCTTTTTGTTGCAATGGTAAATGGGAGAGTTTCCTTAATTTCTTTTCAGATTTTTCATCATTAGTGTATAGGAATGCAAGAGATTTCTGTTCATTAATTTTGTATCCTGCTACTTTACCAAATACATTGATTAGCTCTAGCAGTTTGTGGTAGCATCTTTAGGATTCTCTAAGTATTGTATCATGTCATCTGCAAACAGTGACAGTTTTAGTTCTTCTTTTCTGATTTGGATCCTTTTATTTCTTTTTCTTCTCTGATTGCTGTGGCTAAAACTTCCAAAACTCTGTTAAATAATAGTGGTGAGAGTGGGCAAACTTTTCTTGTTCCTTATACTAGTAGAAAAGGTTTCAATTTTTCACCATTGAGAACGATGTTGGCTGTGTGTTTGTCATATATGGCCTTTATTATGTTGAGGTAGTTTCCCTGTATGCCTACTTACTGGAGGGTTTTCATCATAAATGGGTGTTGAATTTTGTCAAAAAGTTTTTTGGCATCTATTAAGATAATCATATGGGTTTTCTCCTTCAGTTTGTTAAAATGGTTTATCACATTGATTGATTTGCATATATTGGAGAATCCTTGCATTCCTGGGATAAACCACACTTGATCATGGTGTATGATCCTTTTAATGTGCTGTTGGATTCTGTTTGCTAGTATTTGGTTGAGGATTTTTGCACCTATGTTCATCAGTGATATTGACCTGTAGTTTTCTTTTCTTGTGACATCTTTATCTGGTTTTGGTATCAGTGTGATTGTGGCCACACAGAATGAGTTTGGGAATGTTCCTCCCCCTGCTGTATTTTGGAGGATTTTGAGAAGGACAGGTGTTAGCTCTTCTCTAAATGTTTGATAGAATTCGCCTGTGAAGCCATCTGGTCCTGGGCTTTTGTTTGTTGGAAGATTTTTAATCACAGTTTCAATTTTAGTGCTTGTGATTGGTCTGTTTATATTTTCTATTTCTTCCTGCTTCAGTCTCAGAAGGTTGTGCTTTTCTATGAATTTGTCCATTTTTTCAAGGTTGTCCATTTTTTTGACATACAGTTGCTTGTAGTAATCTCTCAAAATCCTTTTCTTTTTTTTTTTTTTTGCGGTACATGGGCCTCTCACTGTTGTGGCCTCTCCCGTTGTGGAGCACAGGCTCCAGACGCACAGCCTCAGCATCCATGGCTCACGGGCCCAGCCACTCCGCAGCATGTGGGATCTTCCCGGACCGGGACACGAACCCATGTCCACCACAATGGCAGGTGATCTCTCAACCACTGCACCACCAGGGAAGCCCCTCTCAATATCCTTTTTATTGGATATAGCTGCTTGTAGTAATCTCTCATGATCCTGTGTATTTCTGCAGTGTCAGTTGTTATTTCTCCTTTTCATTTCTAACTCTGTTGATTTGAGTCTTCTCCCTTTTTTTCTTGATGAGTCTGGCTAATGGTTTATCAATTTTGTTTATCTTTTTAAAGAACCAGCTTTTAGTTTTATTGATCTTTGCTATAGTTTCCTTCATTTCTTTTTCATTTATTTCTGATCTAATCTTTATGATTTCTTTCCTTCTGCTAACTTTGGGGGGTTTTTTGTTCTTCTTTCTCTAATTGCTTTAGGTGTAACATTAGGTTGTTTATATGAGATGTTTCTTGTTTCTAGAGGTAGGATTGTATTGCTATAAACTTCCCTCTTAGAACTGCTTTTGCTGCATCCCATAGGTTTGGGGTTGTCGTGTTTTCACTGTCGTTTGTTTCTAGGTATTTTTTGATTTCCTTTTGATTTCCTCAGTGATCTCTTGGTTATATAGTAGTGTATTGTTCAACCTCCATGTGTTTGTATTTTTTACAGTTTTTTTCCTGTAATTGATATATAGTCTCATAGTGTTGTGGTCAGAAAAGATACTTGATACAATTTCAATTTTCTTAAATTTACCAAGGCTTGATTTGTGACCCAAGATATGATCTGTCCTGGATAATGTTCCATGAGCACTTGAGAAGAAAGTGTATTCTGTTGTTTTAGGATGGAATGTTCTATAAATATCAATTAAATCCATCTTGTTTAATGTATCATTTAAAGCTTGTTTTTACTTATTTATTTTCATTTTGGATGATCAGTCGATTGGTGAAAGTGCAAAACATAGTCCCTACTATGTTTGTGTTATTGTTGTTTACCCCTTTTATGGCTGTTAGCATTTGCCTTATGTTTTGAGGTGCTCCTATGTTGGGTGCATAGATGTTTACAATTGTTGTATCTTCTTCTTGGGTTGATTCATTGATCATTATGTAGTATCCTTCTTTGTCTCTTGTAATAGTCTTTGTTTTAAAGTGTATTTTGTCTGATATGAGAATTGCTACTCCAGCTTTCTTTTGATTTCCATTTGCATGGAATATCTTTTTCCATCCCCTCACTTTCAGTCTATATGTGTCCTTAGGTCTGAAGTGTGCCTCCTGAAGACAGCATATATACGGGTCTTATTTTTTTATCCATTTAGCCAGTCTGAGTCTTTTGGTTGGAGCATTTAATGCATTTACTATTAAGGTAATTATCAATATGTATGTTCCTGTTAACCCTCTTCTTAACTGTTTTGGGTTTGTTATTGTCGGTCTTTTCCTTCTCTTGTGTTTCTTGCCTAGAGAAGTTCCTTTAGCATTTGTTGTAAAGCGGGTTTGGTGGTGCTGAATTCTCTTAGTTTTTGCTTGTCTGTAAAGGTTTAATTTCTCTCTCAAATCTGAATGTGATCCTTGTTGGGTAGAGAAATCTTGGTTGTAGGCTTTTCCCTTTCATCACTTTAAAGATTTCCTGCTGCTCCCACCTGGCTTGCATAGTTTCTGCTGAAAGATTAGCTGTTAACCTTATGGGGATTCCCTTGTTTTTTATTTGTTGCTTTTCCCTTGCTGCTTTTAATATTGTTTCTTTGTATTTAATTTTTGATAGCTTTATTTATGTGTTTTGGCATGTTTCTCTTTGCATTTATCCTGTATGGGACTCTCTGCGCTTCCTAGACTTGACTGACTATTTCTTTTCCCATATTCGGGAAATTTTCAACTATAATCTCTTCATATATTTTCTGAGTCCCTTTTTTTTTTCTCTTCTTCTACTGGGACCCCTATAAATCAAACGTTGGTGTGTTTACTGTTGTCCCAGAGGTCTCTGAGACTGTCCTGAATTCTTTTCATTTGTTTTTCTTTATTCTGCTGTGTAGTAGTTATTTCCACTATTTTATGTTCCGGGTCACTTATCCGTTCTTGTGCCTCAGTTATTCTGCTATTGATCCCTTCTAGAGAATTATTTATTTCATTTATTGTGTTGTTCATCATTGTTTGGCTGCTCTTTAGTTCTTCCAGGTCCTTGTTAAGTGTTTCTTGTATTTTCTTCATACTATTTCCAAGATTTTTGATCATCTTTACTATCACTAGTCTGAATTCTTTTTCAAGTAGACTACCTATTTCCTCTTCATTTGTTAGGTCTGGTGGGTTTTTACATTTCTCCTTCATCTGCTGTGTATTTTTTTTTCTTCTCATTTAGCTTAACTTACTGTGTTTGGGGTCTCCTTTTCACAGGCTGAATGTTTGTAGTTCCCGTTGTTTTTGGTGTCTGCCCCCAGTTCATAAGGTTTTTCAGCGGGTTGTGTAGGCTTCCTGGTGGAGGGGACTGGTGCCTGTGTTCTGGTGGATGAGGCTCGATCTTGTCTTTCCGGTGGGCAGGACCATGTCTAGTAGTGTGTTTTGGCGTGTCTGTGACCTTATTATGATTTTAAACAGCCTCTCTGCTCATGGGTGTTGTTGTGTTCCTGTCTTGCTAGTTGTTTGCATGGGGCATCCAGCACTGGAGTTTGCTGGCCGTTGTGTGGAATTGGGTGTTAGCGTTGAGATGGAGATCTCTGGAGAGCTCTTGCCAATTGATATTTATGTGGGGCCGGGAGGTCTCTGGTGGTCCAATGTCTTGAACTCGTCTCTCCCATCTCAGAGGCTCAGGCCTGACATCAGGCCGGAGCACCACGACCTTGTCAACCACATGGCTCAGAAGAAAAGGGAGAAAAAAAAAAAAGAAAAAGTAAATAAATAAAATAAAATAAATAAAGTTATTAAAATAAAAAAAAATTATTAAAAGTAAAAAAAATTTTTAGTAATTGCAAAAAAAAAAGAAAGAGCACCAAACCAAAAATCAAATCCAGCAATGGTAACAAGCATTAAAAATCTATACTAAAAAAATAAAATAAAATAAACCCAAAAATAAACCAAGACAGAATCTTAGGACAAATGGTAAAAGCAAAGCTATACAGACAAAATCACACAAAAATGCATACATATACACACTCACAAAAAGAGAAAAAAAATATGTATATATATATATATATATTATACATATATATATTAAAATAAAAGGAGGAGAGCAACCAAATCCATAAACAAATCTACCAGTGATAATAAACTCTAAATACTAAGTTAAGATAAATGTAAAACCAGAAACAAATTAGGTGCAGAAAGCAAACCCCAGGTCTTAAGTTGCTCCCAAAGTCCACCACCTCAATTTTGGGATGATTCGTTGTCTATTCAGGTATTCCACAGATGCAGGGTACATAAAGTTGATTGTGGAGATTTAATCCTCTGTTGCTGAGGCTTCTGGGAGAAATTTCCCTTCCTCTTCTTTGTTCACACAGCTCCTGGGGTTCACCTTTGGATTTGGACCTGCCTCTGCCTGTAGGTCACCTGAGGGCATCTGTTCCCTGCCCAGACAGGACCAGGTTAAAGTAGCAGCTGATTGGGGGCTCTGGCTCACTTAGGCTGGGGGGAGGGAAGGGTATGGAATGCGTGGCGAGCGTGTGGCAGCAGAGGCTGGAATGATGTTGCAACATCCTGAGGTGTGCCTGTGTTCTCCCAGGGAAGGTGTCCCTGGGTCACGGGACCCTGGCAGTAGCGGGCTGCACAGGCTCCCAGGAGGGCAGGTGTGCATAGTGACCTGTGATTGCACACAAGCTTCTTGGTGGCTGCAGCAGCAGCCTTAGCATTTCATGCCCATCTCTGGTGTCCACACTGATAGCCGTGGCTTGTGCCTGTCTGTGGAGCTCGTTTCAGTGGTGCTCTGAATCCTCTCTCCTCACACACCCTGAAACAATGGTCTCTTGCCTCTTCGGCAGGTCCAGACTTTTTCCCGGACTCCCTCTCAGCTAGCTGTGGTGCACTAGCCCCCTTCAGGCTGTGTAATCGCAGCCAACCCTATTCCTCTCCCTGGGGTCTGACCTCCGAAGCTGGAGCCTCAGTTCCCATCCCCTTCTTGGCTGGTGAGTGCTGGTCGGCACCGATCCTCTGTGCAGGAATCTGTCTGCTTTGCCCTCTGCACGCCTATTGCGGTGCTCTCCTCCGTGGTGCCGAAGCTTTCTCCTGACGACCCCCTGTCTCCACCAGTGAAAGGGCTTCTTAGTGTGTGGAAACCTTTCCTCCTTCACAGCTCCCTCCCAGAGGTGCAGATCCCATCCCTATTCTTTTGTCTCTGTTTTTTCTTTTTCCTTTTGCCCTACCCAGGTACGTGGGGTGTTTCTTGCCTTTTGGGAAGTCTGAGGTCTTCTGCCAGCATTCAGTAGGTGTTCCGTAGGAGTTGTTCCACATGTAGATGTATTTCTGATGTACTTGTGGGGAGGAAGGTGATCTCCACATGCTACTCTTCCGCCATCTTGAAGGTCCCTAGGCTGATCAAGCATTTATTCTTTTTTTTTTAACATCTTTATTTGAGTATAATTGCTTTGCAGTGGTGTGTTAGTTTCTACTTTATAACAAGGTGAATCAGCTATACACATACATATAACCGCATATCTCCTCCCTCTTGCCTCTCACTCCCATCCTCCTTATCCCACCCCTCTAGGTGGACACAATGCACCGAGCTGATCTCCCTGTGCTATGCAGCTGCTTCCCACTAGCTATCTGTTTTACATTTGGTAGTGTATATATGTCCACATGCATTTATTCTTAACTGTGGGGGAAAAATGAAAAGAATATCACAGTAGTGTGGGAAGAAACAAAGTCAGCTAGCCACTTGGTGCTCGTAGGTAATATACCTATGACAAAACCTCACAAAAAGGTCTGAAATATACAAAAAGAAGACAAATGCCAGGCAAATACTAAACAAAATATAATAAAGTGGTGTGTAGGTACATTAATGTTAGACAAAAAAGAATTTAAGGCAAAAACAGTTTTAAAAGGACACTACAAAATGATGAAGTTTATAAATCAAAATTAAAAAGTCACATATATATCTAATAATATTAGACAGCAGTGTGATATACAAAGCAAATTTTCAGTGTTGCTGTCAGTTGTAACAAGCCTTCAATTACAGAGTTTGAACTAGCTATAATATCTTACAAATATAGAACATCTAGACAAAGCAGTACAATTAAGAATGATTTAAAAAATAATGAGTGATTATGTTTTCCACCAAGCTTGATTATATATGTGTATGTATACTCATATGTATATGTGTATACTTATATATGAATGTATGTATACACATGCAATATGTATATGTATGTGTGCAGTACAAATCCAAAAGAGATAATTAACATTCTTTTCATTCATTGCATGATCAAATGTAAATTTAAAAAGTAAAATTGTCAAGCCAACATATTACAATGTAATAAATTTCCAAGAATTGGTATCATAAAGGTATATGCTCCTGTTGATCATAATTGTACATAATTCATCCAGATGATACATTTTACATGTACAATAAAAATATACATAACAAAAGGCATGCAAAAACATTAATATTTTATTAATTTATAATTAATTCGTTTATCTATTTGTTTTCTGCTGCATTGGATATTCATTGTGGCACGCAGACTTTCTGTAGTTGTGGCGAGCGGGGGCTACTCTTCTTTGCAGTGTGCAGGCTTCTCATTGCGGAGCATGGGCTCTAGGTGCGGGGGCTTTAGTAGTTGTGGCTCACGGGCTCTAGAGTGCAGGCTCAGTAGTTGTGGCGCCCGGGCTTAGTTGCTCCGCGGCATGTGGTATCTTCCCAGACCAGGTCTCGAACCTGTGTCCCCGGCATTGGCAGGCAGATTCTTTACCACTGCTCCACCAGGGAAGTCCTTAATTTATAATACTATAAATTTAAAAGTATTGCACAAACCAATTTACAATTATATATATATACTTAAGTGATAGCAAATTATTACACATGAAAACTTAAGGGCTTCAGCAAAGTACTATTTAAAATGAAGTTATTATTTGAGAATACATGTGTTAATAAAACAGTTATTTAAAAGGAATACTGTAACAAGCCTAAGAAAGATAGAATGGAGAATATAAAAGTATGTGCAAAATTAATAAAATTGAAAAAAATAAAAAATAGGAAGGGTAAACAAAACTGAAAGAGGTTTTTTTTTTTGAGACTAGTCTCATCTTCCCCCACCTCACCCCAACAAATCAACATCCTACAAAACTGTTAAAAAATAAGAGAAAGATCCCAGATTGTTTGAACTAATTTAATGGACAAAGCTATGGCAAAAGTAAGGCTTTTTAAAATAATAAGAGAATAATACAAATAAAAGTGTCAATAAATTTTGAAGAGATATATTATTAAAATGAACTAAAGAGGAGATAGAAATTCTGAATGAATAAAAAATGACATTAACATTGTAATCAGAATTATTCCTTCCAAAAGGCCACTAGATGGCTTTATATACAAGTTTGAGCAAACCTTCAAAGAATAAATAAACCCCGTGTTATGCAAACTCAGAGAATAATGAAACAAGATTCTAATTAAAACTTTATGAGGTTAATATAAACTGGTTATTTTATTTGGAAAAGTACACTTCATAAAATATGAATTCATGTCACCTATAAAATATTTGCAATAGTAAGTCAAATTCAAAAATGTAAAAAAATGTATATACAGGAAAAGACGATACTTCGGCATCAGAAAATCTTAGTACCAAACATTACACTAAGCCATAAAAGGGTGATAATCTTATGATAGCCTCACTATCTGTATATTATCTATCTATTTATCTATTATCTATCAACCTACCTACCTAAGAGTTGAATAGTTGTTAATATCTAATATATGCTCTATTATCTAGTAAATATGTGTAACTATATGATAATTTTTGTAAAACATTCAGCCCTCTATGATAAATTTTTTTTCTGGGAAATTGCTAACATGTCTCATGGATAACAGCAAGCGGCAACAGAAACATTTTTGTATATCTAGAGTAAGAGAAGGCTTTTTCATATCATTGCACCTGTAGTAAGCTAGAAAATACAGTGGGAGGCTTAAAGTGTTGAAATATAAAACAAAAAAGTCATAATTTACAAAATATTACCCATGTATGAATAACCCAAAAGTTATTGTAAACTATTAAAACAGAGTCCAAATTGGAGGCTGGATAAAATATTAACAGGTAAAATATATTTTTTCCTTTTATATTAATATTTTATAAAATAGCTCAGAATATCAAGTAGAAAAAAATAATATGAGTATATTTTACCCATCCTGTATCATAAAACTTTGATAAAATATTTGTATCTGCTTACCCCTTCCTGATCACACCAACATTCTTTCCTAAGGAGTCAAACACTTATTTTGAAAGAAGACTGCCATAGTCACACATTTTAAAGATTTTAATATGTATGTATTTCATTTAACCAATATATGTTATTGCTTTGAATGTGTTAAATGCTAATATACAGAATATTGTTGCCATCAACATGCTTTTTATTTTCTTAGTCTTCTGTTTAGATACCCATCCATGTTGTCATACTTTAGTATATTTGCACTGCTTTATGGTATTTCACTGTAAGGGCATATTGCAATATGTTTTTGCATTTTCATGTTGGACATTTTATTTGATTTATATGGTTTTGTGATTAAAAACACTGCCTCTATGTTTATTCTTATACAAGTCCAATTCTACACTTGTGAAATACTTACTATTGAATTTAAATATAAATAATTGGTGAATCATAGGCTATATGCATCTTCATCTTTAGGTATATTGCCAAATTCTGCCCCCAAATATGGATAAAAATTCACACTCCCAATGGCACAGTAAAATGATAATCATTATCATTGTACTGACATATTTTAAAAGAACTTTCTGAATCTGAAGACTCTTGTGGTATCAATTTTGCTTCTTTGATGATTAAGAAGAGTGAATATCTTCTCACATGCTTATTGGTCACTTGGATTTTTTCTCCTAAGATTTATGTAATTGTGTGTGTGTGTGTGTGTGTGTGTGTGTGTGTGTGTGTGTATACTGAGGATTATCTTGCTCACCATGCATTTCAGATCCCTTCTAGTAGGCAAAGGCTGGGAAGTCAAGTCAACAATTTCAAGATTCCCTTGGCTTGCTGGTTTCCCCCTGTCTTGCAGAATCTGACAGTTAGATGTATTCATACCACATTTTGATGTGGAAATAAGTCATCTGGGGCAAGAGACAGTATGGGTTACATCATTTTGCTTATGTTGATTTTGAAAAGGTGCTGATGTTTTGAGGTCAGCTTTTTAATTTTCTCCATAAACTGCTTGTGTACTTTTAAAATGCATGCCCTAGAGTGTTACCTAGTTATTTTTCTATTGATTTATTTATCAACCTCTCCAACTACTTACCCATCAATATGTACTTCCATGTAACTTCTCAGATGACAGAGGTTATCTGAGCTCCACAATATAGAGGGATATATTTGTACACATGTATACAGCTATTTAAGCTATTTTAAATGTTACATATATGATACATTTTCTAATATTTGTTGCTCAATTTCACTGTAAAATAAACCAGCACAAAACACAGTCACTTATAAAACTAGGTATTTATTCTCATGCTCACAGATCTGCAGTTCAGCTGAGATGACTTCACTTCAGGTTGTATATCTGTGGGTCAGCCATGGCAGCTCTGCTTTCTGTGTGTTCATTCTGGAAAGCAGACAAAAGCATCAGCAGCAACCCAATTTGCCTATTTTGGTTACTGCACCATATCTTTGTTCAACTTTGCAGCAAAGTTCTTTGAAAGAACAGTTGATGACAGGAATTGGCAAATCATGAAAATACAAAAAGCACTGTTAAAGTAATTATGCAATTATAAAGAACAGTATACGTTTATATTTTTCTTCTTTCCTCCCTTAACTGATGTTAAAAGCAATTGCGTAAAACAAAATGTATGTAATTATATTATCAGGGACCTAACATATAAAAATATAATATATTTGCTAATAAAACAAAGGAGTGGGTGGGAGCAAAGCTGTACTGGACTAGGGAAATTAAGTCAGATGATAACTGAAACCCACAGGGACAAATGAAAAGAACCATAAATGGTAAACAAGAAGATAAATATAACAAGCCCTATAAACATATACTTGCTCTCTTTTAATCTGAGCTTCTTTAGTTAACATAAATAATATAAAGTAATAATTGTAAAAATTATTACAATGTATTATTGGGTTTGTAGCATATATAAATGTAATATGCATAACAATAATGGTACCAAAAAGAGGAAAAGGGAATTGATCTATATAGTGGTAACATTTTTTATCTCAGTGGATTGTTAACATACATCTGAAGCTGATTCTGATAAGTTTAAAAGTATATGGTAAGTCCTGAGCAGATAACTCAAAAATATAGTAAAAAATGTCATTCAAGGAATTAAAATGTTACAGTAAAAGTATTTAATGCAAAAGCAAGTAGTAAAGGAGTAATAAAGGGTCAAAAAAGTCATGGTATATAGAAAACAAAAAGTAAAAAGGCAGAAGGAAATCCAGCTTTATGAATAATAACATTAAATGTGAGTTGATTAAATAATCCAACCAAAGGCAGAAGGATGAAAACTCCATACTGTCAAAAAGGAAATTTTACTGTCAAAGACACAAATAGATTAAAAGTGAAATGATGGAGATAGGTAGATAGTAGTTACCAAAAGAGAGCTGGATTGGCTATATTAATAAAAGCAGACAAAATAGACTTTGAAACAATGTTCAAAGCAGCATTATTCATAATAGCCAAAAAATGGAAACAACTCAAATATCTATGAACTGATAATGGATAAACAATGTGGTATGAAAAAGTATTATTTAGTCATGAAAGGAATGAAGAATTGATACATCTCCAACATACAAAAACCTTGAAAACATTATGCTAAATAAAAGAAGCCAGAACAAAAAGCAGCATATTGTGTGATTCCATTTACATGAAAAAACCCAGAATAGGTAAATCTGTAGAGACATAAAGTTGATTAGCTGTTATCAGGGTCTTGGGTGGGGGAGTTGGTGAGGTAAATGGGGAATGATTAGTAAAGGGTATAAAATTTCTTTTTGAGGTTATGAAAATATTCTGGAATTAGACAGTGGTAATGGATTATACAGTGTTGTGTGTACTAAAAGCCACTAACTCATACACTATAAAATAATAAGATAAATCTTTAAAAATGAGCATATTTTTAAAAAGAATTGTAAAATAGAGCCATGGGGCAAATATAAAAGTAGAAAGGAAACAATAAATATAAAGTTATAATTCAATGAAACAGAGACAGAAAAAGAAAGATAAAATTGAACGTGATTAACAAACCATTGCAAGACCAGTCAAGGAAAAAGAGAGGTGATGAAAAATAGAAATAAATACAGACATGGAAGAGAACTAAAATAATAAAAGTGTCTTAATAATCTTCATCAATTGTGAATACTCCAAAAAACCACCAAAAATACCTGTTGATCAAGCAAAGCTAAATTTAATAGACTTTCTATAGTAAGGAAGAACAAAATCTGGATAGAGTCTTAGTAATGTCTGACTTAGAAAACAGAGGAGGGCATTTATAGGGCTTAGATCCTGGACTGAGTGATGTTTAAAGTGAGCCTTACAGGATGGGAATGACTTGATATTGGGAAGTAGTATTGGCATAATGACTTTGCATTAGTGTGCACGGTGAGGCGAGTGTCTTGAAGCAAGTCTTGATGGGAGAGCTGCTATTCTTGGTAAGTCAAATAGCTAATTTGTTCACACCTTAACTTCCAGGAACAGATATTTCCTAGAGCAAGCAGCTTACTTTTTACTGACCTCAGTGCTCTTTATTAAAGAAACAAAAAAGTATAATTCATTCTAAATTTTTTGAGGACAGAATAGGAAATGATCTATGTCTCTAGTATTGTACAACACAGGGACAGAAGATTATTTGGTTTAAATCCTCAGACATTAGCCAAGGTAGTTAAAGGCCTAAATGAAATGTACACATTTCTAGAAAATGTAAGGAGTCATAGAGAGTGAATAAAAATTAACATTTAATAGGTCAAAAAAATTTTAAGTTTATAGTAGTCCCCTCTTATCTGCAGTTTCACTTTCCAAGGTTTCAGTGACTTTTGGTCAAACAGTCCAAAATAGTAAATGGAAAATTCTATAAATGAACAATTTATAAGTTAAAATTTCACCTTGTTCTGAATAGAGGGTTGAAATGTCACACATCATCTCACTCCAAGCTGGGATGTGAATTATGCCTTTGTCAAAGTGTATCCCACTCATTAGCCCCTTAATACCTCTCTCTTATCATATTGACTGTCAGTGCTTGTGTTCAAGTAACTCTTACTCTACTTAATAATAGCCCCAAATCACAAGAGTAGTGATGCTGGCAATTCAGATATGCCAAAGAGAAGTCAGAAGTAAAAAAGTGAAAGTTCTCGACTTAATAAGGAAATTTTAAAAATGTGTACACTGGATTTGCTAAGATCTACTGTAAGAATGAATCTTCTGAGAAGCAAGAAGAACTACAGTCCTGCAGCCTGTGGAACAAAAACCACATTCACAGAAAGATAGACAAGATGCAAAGTCAGGGGGCTATGTACCAGATGAAGGAACAAGATAAAACCTCAGAAAAACAACTAAATGAAGTGGAGATAGGCAACCTTCCAGAAAAAAACTTCAGAATAATGATAGTGAAGATGATCCAGGACATTGGAAAAAGAATGGAGGCAAAGATCGAGAAGATGCAAGAAATGTTTAACAAAGACATAAAAGAATTAAAGAACAAACAAACAGAGGTAAACAATACAATAACTGAAATGAAAACTAGACTAGAAGGAACCAATAGCAGAATAACTGAGGCAGAAGAACGGATAAGTGACCTGGAAGACAGAATGGTGGAATTCACTGCTGCTGAACAGAATAAAGAAAAAAGAATGAAGAGAAATGAAGACATCCTAACAGACGTCTGGGACAACATTAAACGCAACATTTGCATTATACGGATCCCAGAAGGAGAAGAGAGAGAGAAAGGACCCGAGAAAATGTTTGAAGAGATGATAGTCGAAAACATCCCTAACATGGGAAAGGAAATAGCCACCCAAGTCTGGGAAGTGCAGAGAGTCCCATACAGGATAAACCCAAGGAGAAACACACTGAGACACATAGTAATCAAATTGGAAAAACTCAAAGACAAAGAAAAATTATTGAAAGCAGCAAGGGAAAAATGACAACATACAAGGGAACTGCCATAAGGTTAACAGCTGATTTCTCAGCAGAAACTCTACAAGCCAGCAGGGAGTGGCATGATATACTTAAAGTGATGAAAGAGAAGAAGCTACAACCAAGATTACTTACCAGGCAAGGATCTTATCCAGATTCGATGGAGAAATCAAAAGTTTTACAGACAAGTAAAAGCTTGTCAGCACCACCAAACCAGCTCTACAACAAATGCTAAAGAAACTTCTCTAAGTGGGAAACACAAGAGAAGAAAAGGACCTACAAAAACAAACACAAAACAATTAAGATAATGGTAAAAGGAACATGCATATCAATAATTACCTTAAATGTGAATGGATTAAATGCTCCAACCAAAAGACACAGGCTTGCTGAATGGATACAAAAACAAGACCCATCTATATGCTGTCTACAAGAGACCCACTTCAGACCTAGGGACACATACAGACTGAAAGTGAGGGGATGGAAAAAGATATTCAATGCAAATGGAAATCAAAAGAAAGCTGGAGTAGCAATACTCATATCAGATAAAATAGACTTTAAAATAATGTTACAAGAGACAAGGAAGGACACTACATAATGATCAAGGGAACAATCCAAGAAGAAGATATAACAATTATAAATATATATGCACCCAACATAGGAGCACCTCAATACATAAGGCAACTGCTAACAGCTATAAAAGAGGAAATTGACAGTAACACTATAATAGTGGGGGACTTTAACACCTCACTTACACCAATGGACAGATCATCCAAAATGAAAATAAATAAGGAAACAGAAGCTTTAAAAGACACAATAGACCAGATAGATTTAATTGATATTTATAGGACATTCCATCCAAAAACAGCAGATTACACTTTCTTCTCAAGTGCGCATGGAACATTCTCCAGGATAGATCCTATCTTGGGTCACAAATCAAGCCTCAGTAAATTTCAGAAAATTGAAATCATATCAAGCATCTTTTCTGACCACAGCGCTATGAGATTAGAAATGAATTACAGGGAAAAAAATGTAAAAAACACAAACAGATGGAGGCTTAACAATACATTACTATATAACCAACAGATCAGTGAAGAAATCAATAAGGAAATCAAAAAATACCTAAGAGACAAATGACAATGAAAACACGACAATCCAAAACCTATGGGTTGCAGCAAAAGCAGTTCTAAGAGGGAATTTTATAGCTATAGAAGCCTACCTCAAGAAACAAGAAAAATCTCAAATAAATAATCTAACCTTACACCTAAAGTAACTAGAGAAAGAAGAACAAACAAAACCCAACGTTAGCAGAAGGAAAGAAATCATAAAGATCAGAGCAGAAATAAATGAAATAGAAACAAAGAAAACAATAGCAAAGATCAATAAAACTAAAAGCTGGATCTTTGAGAAGATAAACAAACTTGATAAACCATTAGCTGGACTCACCAAGAAAAAGAGGGAGAAGACTCAAGTCAATAAAATTAGAACTGAAAAAGGAGAAGTTACAACAGACACTGCAGAAATACACAGCCTCCTAAGAGACTACTGTAAGCAACTCTATGCCAATAAAATGGACAACCTGGAAGAAATGGATGAATTCTTAGAAAGGTATAACCTTCCAAGACTGAACCAGGGAAAAATAGAAAATATGAACAGATGAATCACAAGTAATGAAATTGAAGCTGTGATTTAAAATCTTCCAACAAACAAAAGTCTAGGACCAGATGGCTTCACAGGTGAATTCTATCAAACATTTAGAGAAGACCTAACACCCATCCTTCTCAAACTCTTCCAAAAAATTGCAGAGGAAGAAACACTCCCAAACTCATTCTGTGAGGCCACCATCACCCTGATA
This sequence comes from Hyperoodon ampullatus, assembly GCF_949752795.1. Lineage (NCBI taxonomy): Eukaryota > Metazoa > Chordata > Mammalia > Artiodactyla > Ziphiidae > Hyperoodon > Hyperoodon ampullatus. The sequence goes on along the minus strand of NC_136914.1, from coordinate 69,047,019 downwards.
CCAAAACCAGACAAAGATACTACAAAAGGAGAAAATTACAGACCAATATCACTGATGAATATAGATGCAAAAATCCTCAACAAAATACTAGCAAACAGAATCCAGCAGCACATGAATAGGATCATACACCATGATCAAGTGTGATTTATCCCAGGTATGTAGGCATTCTTCAATATATGCAAATCAATCAGTGTGATACACCATATTAACAAATTGAAGGATAAAAACCATATGATCATATCAATAGATGCAGAAAAAGCTTATGGCAAGATTCAACACCCATTTATGATAAAAACTCTCCAGAAAGTGGGCATAGAGGGAACCTATCTCAACATAATAAAGGCCATATATGACAAACCCACAGCCAACATCATTCTCAATGGTGAAAAACTGAAAGCATTTCCTGTAAGATCAGGAAGAAGACAAGGATGTCCACCCTCACCACTATTATTCAACATAGTTTTGGAATTCCTAGCCACGGCAATCAGAGAAGGAAAAGAAATAAAAGGAATACAAATTGGAAAACAAGAAGTAAAACTGTCACTGTTTGTAGTTGACATGATACTATACACATAGAGAATCCTAAAGATGCCACCAGAAAACTACTAGAGCTAATCAATGAATTTGGTAAAGTTGCAGGATACAAAATTAATGCACAGAAATCTCTTGCATTCCTATACACTAATGATGAAAAATCTGAAAGAGAAATTAAAGAAACGCTCCCATTTACCATTTCAACAAAAAGAATAAAATACCTAGGAATAAACCTACCTAGGGAGACAAAAGATCTGTATGCAGAAAATGATAAGACACTGATGAAAGAAATTAAAGATGATACCACAGATGGAGAGATATACCATGTTCTTGGATTGGAAGAATCAATATTGTGAAAATGAGTATACTACCGAAAGCAATCTGCAGATTCAATGCAATCCCTATCAAATTACCAATGGCATTTTTTATGGAACTAGAACAGAAAATCTTAAAATTTTGTATAGAGACACAGAAGACCCCGAATAGCCAAAGCAGTCTTGAGCGGAAAAATGGAGCTGGAGGAATAAGACTCCCTGATTTCAGACTATAGTACAAAGGTACAGTAATCAAGACATTATGGTACTGGCACAAAAACAGAAACTTAGATCAGTGGAACAAGATAGAAAGCCCAGAGATAAACCCACATTCCTATGGTCAGCTAATCTATGACAAAGGAGGCAAGGATATACAATGGAGAAAAGACAGTCTCTTCAGTAAGGAGTGCTGGGAAAACTGGACAGCTACATGTAAATGAATGAAATTAGAACACTCCCTAACACCATACACAAAAATAAACTCAAAATTGATTAGAAACCTAAATGTAAGACTGGACAGTATAAAACTCTTAGAGGAAAACATAGGCAGAACACTCTTTGACATAAATCACAGCAAGATCTTTTTTGACCCACGTCCTAGAGTAATGGAAATAGAAACAAAAATAAACAAATGGGACCTAGTGAAACTTCAAAGCTTTTGCACAGCAAAGGAAACCATAAACAAGATGAAAAGACAACCTTCAGAATGGGAGAAAATATTTGCAAATGAATCAGTGGACAAAGGATTAATCTCCAAAATATATAAACAGCTCATCCAAGTCAATATTAAAAAAAAACCCAATCCAAAAATGGGCAGAAGACCTAAATAGACATTTCTCCAAAGAAGACATACAGATGACCAAGAAGCACATGAAAATCTGCTCAACATCACTAATTATTAGAGAAATGCAAATCAAAACTACAGTGAGGTATCACCTCATACCAGTTTGAATGGGCATTATTAGAAAATCTACAAACAGTGAATGCTGGAGAGGGTGTGGAGAAAAGGGAACTCTCTTGCCCTGTTGGTGGGCATGTAAATTGATACAGCCACTATGGAGAACAGTATGGAGGTTCCTTAAAAAACTAAAAATAGAATTACCATATGATCCAGCGATCCCACTACTGGGCATATACCCAGAGAAAACCATAATTCAAAATGATACATGTACCCCAGTATTCATTGCAGCACTATTTACAGTAGCCAGGTTATTCAAGCAACCTATATGCCCATCAACAGATGAATGGTTAAAGAAGAAGTGGTACATATATACAATGGAATATTACTCGGCCCTAAAAAGGAACAAAATTGGGTCTTTTGTTGAGACGTGGATAGATCTAGAGACTGTCATACAGAGTGAAGTAAGTCAGAAAGAGAAAAACAAATATCGTATATTAACTCATATATTTGGAAACTAGAAAAATGGTACAGATGAACTGGTTTGCCAGGCAGAAATTGAGACAGATGTTTAGAACAAATGTATGGACACCAAGGGGGCGAAAGCAGCGGGTGTGTGTGTGTGATGAATTGGGAGATTGGGATTGACATGTGTACACTGATGTGTGTAAAACTGATGTCTAATAAGAGCCTGCTGTATAAAAAATAAATTTAAAAAAAAGAATGAATCTTCCACCTGTGAAATTGTGGAGAAGGAAAAAGAAATTCATGCCAGTTTTGCTGTTGCACCTCGAACTGCCAAAGTTCGAGCCAAGGTGAGTGACAAGTTGCTAGTTAAGATGGAAAGGGCATTAACTTTGTACAGTAAGATAGTTTTAGAGAGAAAGAGACTACATCCACATAACTTTTATTACAGTATATTCTTATAATTTTTATATTTTATTATTAATTATAATTGTTAATCTCTTTTTAAAAGTTATTTTATTTATTTTTGGCTGCATCAGGTCTTGATTGCAGCCTGAGGGATCTTTGTTGAGCCATGCGGGATCTTTTCCTTGTGGTGCACATGCTCTTCATTGTGGTACGCAGGCTTCTCTCTAGTTGTGGAGTGTGGGTTTTCTCTTCTCTAGTCGTGCGCAGGGTCCAGGGCATGTGGGCTCTGTAATTTCTGTAGTTTGCGGCCCGCAGGCTCTAGTTGAGGCGTGCGAGCTCAGTAGTTGTGCTGTGCGGGATTAGTTGCACTGCGGCACGTTGGGATCTTAGTTCCCTGACCAGGGATCGAACCTGCATCCCCTGCATTGTAACATGGATTCTTTACCACTGGACCACCAGGGAAGTCCCTATTGTAAATCTCTTACTGTGCCTAATTTATAAATGAAACTTTATCACAAGTATGTATGTACAGGAAAAAACATGGTATATACAGGTTTCAGTACTACCCACAGTTCCAGGCATCCACTGGGGGTCTTGGAATATATCCCCCTCCGATAAGGGGGGACTGCTGTAAGCTAAATAAAAGGCATAGACATTGGGAAATAGGAAATAAACCTGTCCCTCCTTCCGACAACATTTTATATAATTCCAGTGATTTAAGAACAATAACAAACACTTGTAAAAGTATACGTGAATTCAGTGAAGTCATAGGATACAAGACCAATATATAAACCCAGTGGCACTTCTATATACTCTATATTTAAAGTTATTTTCTTCTTCTTCTTTTTTTTTGCGGTACCCGGGCCTCTCACTGTTGTGGCCTCTCCCGTTGCGGAGCACAGGCTCCAACGTGCAGGCTCAGCGGCCATGGCTCACGGGCCTAGCCGCACCGCAGCATGTGGGATCTTCCCAGCCTGGGGCATGAACCCGTGTCCCCTGCATCGGCAGGCGGACTCTCAACCACTGCGCCACCAGGGAAGCCCTAGAGTTATTTTCTATTGGTTGACCTGAGTATTACATGTAACACCTCTATATATCAATATAACAATCTAGTTCAGATTAATAACAATTGAATTTCAATAGTGTACAAAAACTTGGTTTCTATGTGATTCCATTTTCTCTTCACTCCTTTGTGCTCCAACACACACACAATCACTCAGCACAAAATGGGAGATTTATTGGTACCAGTCACTTAAAAAATCTCCATCAAATAATTAGCTGATTACTAAGCTAACTGAACAGAGACTTCAATAGCCACAAATGGCAAAGAACACAGATTTTACAGAATTATTTTATGTCAATCACTAAAGAAACAAACATCAACAACAGCAATAGACAGCAACACCAAACTCTGTGGAGAGAGAATCTGATTTCCAGAGTTTCCAAATTATATTGTTTAAAATACCTAGTTTTCTGTTTCTTTTTATAATTTTTATCTCTTTGATGTTCTATATTTGGTGAGACATTATTGCACTTTTTTTGGCTCTTCAGGCATGGTTTCCTTTAGTTCCTTTAGCATATTTAAAATAGCTAATTTGAAGTGTCATCTAGTGAAAGTTCAACATCTGGGCTTGCTGAGGGATAGTTTCTATTGACTGCTTTTTTAATAATTTGTATGGACTGTATTTTCTTCGTTTTTTGCATGTTTTCCTGATAAATAAATTTAGTGCTATAAATTTTCCTCTGAGGTACCTGATTTCTTAAGTTCTTGAATATTTGCAGTTTCCAGAAGCTACATTGAGCTTGATTATTGAAGTCAGCCATGAAACACTTAGCCATTCCTTATACCAGATTTAATGAATTAGGTACCAATTATTGACCCACTTTCCACAATTTTCTCTTTGTTGTTGTGGATTTGTCTTTGAAAAGACAGTTTTCTGCCATCTAAATGACTTTCTGCAATTTCATTTATAATTGGCCATGAATAACTGAAATTTAATACTTTATTTGTAAAAACATGAAAATAATATGGAAAATAATTAATAATTGTTAAAACTAGGTAGTTAGTATGCAGTTTTCATAATCTTATTCTCTAGATGTCTTGGATTGCTATGTTTAATAATTTAAAAGCAGGTGTGGTGGTGATTGGAACTGAAGTTCTTTGACTAGTTTATTGATCAAGTTACACCTTTCTTTAGATATTCAGTGATTTTTTTCCCATTGAATTGACATATGAATTCATTTATTCTACTTAAATGTCATTTCATAATCTAGGTCAAAACCTTTGTCATCTTACTCTGGGATCATTGTTTTATGTCTGTCTTTTGATCCAGTTGTTTCTTTTATTTTGTCCTAATAATTATTATTTATTCTGCACCAGTTTTCTTCTAACCTTCTCATGCCCAAATCACAAAACTTAGATTTGTTTTGAATGTTAATAATACATTTATTTTCTTATATTTCAGTAACTCTATAATCTGTTCACAACCTGCATGTAGGTACGCACAGGTGTAAGATATTTCATATTCTCTCTGGCATCACAAACATTTGAATAGTTCTCTGAATATCCTTTTTGTTTCTGTGCTTTTCAGCTGCTCTATGCATGGCATGCTTCCCCACCATCTCGGAAAACTTCAAAACTTTTTCAAATCCAGCTATTAAGTCACCACCCACCTCAAAAATTTACCTTGATAGCTCCCATCTCTGCAGTTTACTATTCATGTTTATTTCATAAATTTTACTGTAAAAGTTTACACTGTACTAGTCACTGACCTCTTTAATCTTAATGACCCATTATATTCATCTTTTAGCCTGAAACTTCAAAATTATATAACATATAAGTATTTTGTAGTCTTTCATGGTACCGAGTGTAGTGCTGAGCTCTGGAATTAAATACTTGTTAACTGATTCTTCCATTTTATGGATAGATGAATCACACCATCATCAACTGATGAAATTAAATATTACTTGATAGATTATCCCACTCTTCATGTAGACTGATTGTACAAGTATTCAATATGATGGTAATAGATGAATGAAGCAAGTCACCACGTGACTTAACTGCCAAATAGCAATATTGACACTCAATAGAGTAGGAGGACATATCATTGAATAATATTCCAAGTTATACATTCTTCAGAAAAATTATATAATAACATATGAAGATCTATGATTTTAAGAATGTAGAGTATGGATAACTACAGGTGCACGAATAACAAGGTATGGTTCCAAGGCTTCCCAAAAGATTAGTCTTTAATAATCAATACAGCAGATGAGTTACGTGAGTCTGGGTTGCCAGGTGCACTAAGACAGTTCCAAAAATAGCTATTATTGTCATGTAAAGAATTAGCCTTTTTGCATTAGGAATAACAGCTGTGTGCTATCAGATCTGGTTGGAGATTGTTTTATTTCATTGGAAACAGTTTTAAGAATTCATTGTATCATCTGTGACATCTGTTGTTATAAGAAGTGGCATCTGGTTGCAAGATCACTGGTCTGGTATAGTCACAAAAATTTTCTCTCATGTATTTAATATTGGTGAGTTGTGTTGGAGATCTGGCATATTTTAAACTATGTGTTTTTAAAAATGCATGAGTACAAAATCACCTATGCTTTTTAACTTTCTGTTTAGCCTTGCTGTCTACTAGGACCTGACTGAATAATGTTTTAAAAGAGAAATTATCTGTTATCTCAGATAGAGCATTTCAGCTATAGGTAATAGAAAACAATGATCACTTCTCAAGCAATTAGAAAGTTATTTTCTCATAAGATGTCTGGACGTAGGTCAGCTACAGAGTTGGTTATTTCAACAGGTCTAGGACATTATAGAATACCCCTTCATTTATTAATTCACTCATGTATTCACTCAACACATGTGTTCTAAGCACCTATTATGTATCAGGACTGCTTCTAAATACTTGATTTACCTCATTGAATAAAACAGTTATAGATCATTGCCTTGTGAAAATTACATTCCCATTGTGGATAAATGATGAATAATATACACTATACACATTAAAAAGTAATTTAGGATGTTAGAAGATAATAAAAGCTATAGGAAAAAAATGAACAGAGGAAAAAACGATTGAGAGTGCTGAGTGTACAGTTTTAAGTAGGATGAGCAACCTTTGAGAAGGTGGCATTTGAACAGTCTTGAAGGAGGTGACGTGGTTTTCCAGGCACATATCTGGGGGCAAAAGTCTAATTAGAGGAAACATCTAATGCAAAAATCCCAATGTAAGATTATGTCTGACAAGTTAGAACTCAAAAGATGTCAAGAGGCTATAACAAAGTGGGCAAACTATAGAGCAGAAGAAATCTAATAGAGAGGGAATCAGGGTTTTGTAGATAATTCTAAGTGCATTGGCTTTTTTATACAGTTTGAAATGCTAAGCAATTGCCAATTTTTAATTAGAGGAATGGAATTAAATAATTCACTATTTTAAAGGATAACTCTGGCTGCTATGTAGACAGCTGACTCTAGAGGTAGGTAGAGCAAAGTTAGAACTAGTGTTGCAATAATTCAGCAAACAAGATGGGGCTCACAGCAGGGGGTTGGTGGTACTGTAGAATAGTCAATGGAATCTGGGTCTCTTTGAAGGTAGAGGTGACAAGCTTTTTAAACAGGTTTAAAACATGATTGAAAGAGAGAAATCAAGGATGACTCCAGATTTCTGTATTATTATTATTAATAACTTTGATTATTAATGATGATAATAATAATAACAGCCCTTAACAAATAGCATGGCTAAATAACACATGCTTTATTATTCTGTTCTTCATAAAGTACTTCCCATCTACCTAAATAAATATTCTTATTTTAGAGAATAAATCAACCACTCAGGGATCACCTACAAGATGATCTGGAGTTGTTAAGTATTTATAAAATCCGCACAAAGTTTAAACACACGAATACACTAGATAGTAGATGAAAATGAAAACTACACTTAGACAAGCTATCTACACCCTTATTAGCATATTTGGTTACCAAAGAAATATTCTTTTAAACAGTTTATATCTTATCATCATTCTGGATATTTTAAATATAAATTTTCTGGGAAAAACCATGTCACAAAAACTTTATAAAATAAAACAAATAATAAAATTGCCTTACAATATATTTAAATTAACAATGCTCCTTTTACACCTAGAATTTCCCTTTCATGTTTCACATTTATAGCTTTCCCAAGGATCCAGACTTTACTCAGTTTAATTTTTGATATTTTTCTTGTCTATCACAATTGCAATTCTATTTGTTATTATTTTGCCTTTTTTTAAGAGTAAATATCATGAATATTTTCAGGTTTTCCATCTAATAATTCCTCTTCACATAAACTGATTCATAGAAGTTTATATGTTTCTCTTAAATTAATAAATTACTGCATCATTATATTATTTGCATGTATTTTCTGGATATATATATATATATACACACACACACACACATATATATATATATATATATATATATATATATATATATATATTTTTTTTTTTTTTTGCGGTACACGGGCCTCTCACTGTTGTGGCCTCTCCCGTTACGGAGCACAGGCTCCAGACGCGCAGGCTCAGCGGCCATGGCTCACGGGCCCAGCCGCTCCATGGCATGTGGGATCCTCCCGGTCCAGGGCACGAACCCGTGTCCCCTGCATCGGCAGGCAGACTCTCAACCACTGCACCACCAGGGAAGCCCCCGAGACTATATTTTTAAGGGACAATTATAAATTTTCTAATTTGGATTCCTAAGATTCTTTCTTTCTGGATTATTACCTCTATTTTATTTTCAATATCACTTGCTACCTCAATCCAAATATGACATATGTGCCCCTCTGGTCCATCTCAAACACAAGTCCAATCATGTTAATACTGTGTTTGAAATCCCAAAATGAATATTTATCACCACTATGATGAAAGTGTTTTTTTTGGCGGGTATCAAACATTGCCTTCAAAGGTGTTTTTTTCCATTGACTTTTTCAGCCTCATTTCTTGCCATTTCCTCTGGCCACTCTATTTGGTCATCCTTACCTCACTGTGTTCCTTCACATTTCTTGTGCCTCTTAGAAACATTTCCTTCTAAACCTGGTTTGTCCTCTATCATAGCACTTTTCATACTGTACTATAAGAAATAAATAACTATTCTTTTAGATGAAAACCATCCACTGAGGAGAGGAACAAGACATAGATATTTGTGATTGCTAATTACTCTCAAAAACAAATTGTGATTAGGTCACCAAATGTGATACGCAAAATGAATATAATGGGAAATAGTTATGAAAAATAATTAGCATTGACTACAAATGGAAGTTGGGACATATGGTTTATTTTCTTCAATTGACTATTTTTTCTTTAATGGTTTAAAGCTATTTTCATCACTGCCTACACACCCAGTGGTTGTCCTACCTTCGTTTCTTTTAAAGACTCCAATTTTCCTAATTACTTGATACATAGTCTAATAATTAAGCTAGTGTCTTAATATGAAATTCTAGCCTGAAATAATTTTTATTTTGTTATAAATTAATGTTTGATATAGTAGATATTTTGTGAGGGAGAGATAATCCATAGGGGACTATAAAGTCAACTCCTTAGTATCCTCATGAATAAATAGCACAGCTTACTTGGGGGCAAATGCTTAATTTATTTCTTCACACTCTTTATTATTTATCTTTTGTTTTGCCTTAATTAGCTTTTTTATACATCAAAGCTGAACTCAGGCTTTTCTGACATTTTTCTCTACCATTACAAGAGAGGAGTGGAAGAAGAGGAAAATGACAACTGTGACATCTTGATAAAGGAGATTTCAATGTTTAACCAATTTGCATGTCATCAATAAATGCATTAGCACTTGAGCACCTGGCTTCTTAAGCAAACACTTTAAAAAGCAGATGGTTCTGCCTGAGTGACCATTTTAGACACTTTCTCCTTTTAAGCTTTGACAATTTGCTTGAGACAGGCTGGTGTTGCTCATCAATTCTGTGGCATCTTCAAGACCAATCAAGCTATTTACTACAAAAAAAAATTTTTCCAAGATGTTAAAAATAAAGTTTAAAGTATTCACCTGTATTTTCATTTAAATCCCACCTCTTTAACAAATAAGGATTTGTTCCTTACTTATGGTGTGGTATATGTGGTGCACATGAATTACTTAAAATAATTCCTATCATGTTATCTCCCCTGCTCCATCTTAAATACCCCTTCTGTCTCTCCTTGACATTTCCATGCTTTTCACCATGCTTTTGTCTGTATAATCCCTTCCACCTCTCCTTCTAGACTTAGTTTTATCATTTCCTTTACTGAGAGTTCACTGATACTTCCCCAGCCCAAATTAGCCATTCTTTTTCTGTATTCCCATAGCATTTCATTCATAATGGCTATACTGGATTACAAAGGTGAATTAGAATGGAGGTAATTGCCTTTACCTGCCCGTTACTGATATGGGGCAGGAATTCCTTTGAAAATGGAAAGACATAATTTCATAAGTATATTCATGTTTTACTACTTTGTTGCTTTGTGTGTGTGTGTTTAGAGAGATTAATTTAAACTAAGATTGGACTTTGAGCATAAATTCAGAGAAGGGCACTGAAGAAAGGAATAGAAATATAGCTTCTTATTTTGTGTGAAGTGCAATTTATGTACCAGAAAAAAAATGAAACTTCTAAGTTAGAGATGTCTACTATAATTTCATTCTTATTTTCAAGAACGTGTGTAAATCTACAGTTTTGTGCAAAGCCCACTATATGAATACTTGAGGCAGAATAAGTATAGAACTAATATTAGGTTAAGTAACATTGGTGTTATAAAATGCATCATTCATTAATAAAATGCATTACTCATTAAGAACAAATCGTTTCTGAATAAATATAAATAGAAATTCTAGAAATGTGGTCAAATGGATTAATCTCTCCAGCAAGGAAGAAACAAAATTTCATGTTTTATAATACATTTTTTACTCTTTCTAAGTGGTCATTCCCCTGGATTCTTCCTTAGAACTGAAACAAGTCACCTGGATTCTCAGAAATTTCAAGTGTTCAGATCAGAGAAAATTTTCAAAGGAAAAAATTAGTAAACACTGGAGCCTACACATGCTTCACAACTTAAGTATTGTGTTAACATTTACCATTTATTTAACAACTACTCTGTGCTGGGTTCTGTGCTAGGGATACTTTATATTTGTCCAACTTAATTCTTGCAATAGTCCTATAAGGCTAAAAATAAGAAAATATAGGTTGAGAATATGTAGGTATTTTGTCGAGGTTCAAAGAGCCTTGAAATGTTATAATCAGGAGATACATTCATGTCTGAGTAAGCCCAGCATTTAGATCTCTACTGAATCTTGTCTATGCCAAGAAGGAAATAAGAGTGATGAGTACTAATGTTTTAGAAAATAATATCAATTATATCCTTAGAAATTTATTTATAACCTATATTCTTGCCAACTGTGTATGAGGGGTCTTGAATCTCCACTTCCTGGTCTAGGCTGAGTATTTTCATATTATATTCTTTTAGCTTATGAAACAGTTTTAAATGCTGATAAATGTAAAGATAAAATGATTGTAAGTACACCACTCACATAAATCTAGTTGACATTACAAAATAAAAGTAAAGCGTGGATGTGGTTATAAAATTGAAATAGTAAAGGCATAACATAAAAACATGAAATTATTCACCACCACCTACTTCAGAGTTCATCATCCCCCAAATAACTGTTTTTAAGAATTTCATGTAGTTTTCCTGAAAAATAATGCCATGACTGTTTAACACCTATTTCTGTAAATTACTTAAATTCAATTATCTTTTGTAAAGTTTATTAATTTCACCTACTTCTTCTACATTTGTCCAGCACATATGATTCTACCTCATTCTTCTCAACTGCTTTATTTTTTAATAACTATAGCTTCACTGATTAGCATATAATAAATGTTTTGGTTGAGTCTATGATTTGCTGTTAAATCAGTAATGTAATGAATATTTTTGTACATTTTCCTTGGCTAATGTATACAAGTGAATTCTCAGGAAAAATTCCTAGTCATGAGGTTATCAGATCATAGAGTGCACATGTATTAAATATGAGACAAACTATCCAATATTCCTAGAAAAGTATTTTATGACAACTTATTGCTCCATGTGTGAGAACACTTGCTTCTGCACAGCCTTGCCAGCCTTGTATCATCAAAGAATTTAATATTTGCCAAATTCATGTGGTATTGACCTTACTTGACACATAAATACTGGACATGATTTCATATGTGCATTGGTTATTTATGATTAGTTGTTTTGTGCAGATCACTGTTTGTATTGTGAAGTGTGTGTGTGTGGTGTGCTTCTCTGTGCAAATTAACAATACTGAGCGTTTCCCATCAACCTTGAGTCAAACTTGATTCCTCCCTTTTATACATAACACAGTCAACCAGTTCTATTGGCCCTACTTTCAATATATCAGAATTCTGATTCCAGGCAAAGGAAGCCACCTTAATATAATCAGATTCTGATTATATCCAGAATCAAACCATTTATCATGACCTACAGTCATCATATCTCATTATATCTCATTATGACATCCTCTAACTTTTCTATTCTCTGCAGCGTAGCTAGTGTGGTACTTTTAAAACATAAGACAAATCGTGTCATACTCTGCTCAAAATCTCATTCAGACTAAAACCTGGAATCCTAGATGATGTACAGGCATTGAGTCATCTGATCATTGGCTGTCCTTTTAACTCTGTATCTCACTCTTCTTCCAATAGCTGGCCTGCTTCTTGTGCCACACCTTGTCAAGTACCCCTCCACTTCAGGGTCTTTGCAGTGGTGGTTTCCTTTGCCTGGAATGCACTCTCAGATGCCCAGTCCCTCCCTCCCTTCTTCAGCCTTTCTAGAAGTCCTTCACCATCCTGTAAAAAGAATCAGCCTGTCAAGAATATACTCTTTGCCTTGCTATGCTATTTTTTATTATTTGCATAACAACTTATTAACACCTGAAATATTATGTGTTCTTTTTCAGATGAATTAATTTTAAAAACAGAATCATGAGTTCAAAAAAATATAGTAGAGAGGATGTGTAAGTAACATGTGTGAATTATTTAAATCATTGAGAGGTAAAGATATTTCTAAGAGAGAATGTGATCCTGATTTATTAATATATTCTCCATCACTGGTTATTGAATGAGCTCTCTTTTCACTACTGATTTGAAAATATTGCTTTCATTTTTACTGAATTCCCACATCTGTAGAAAACTATTTGGGGGCTACTTTATTTTAAACTAAATTGCCATGTGTATTTGGATCTATTGGGGGGCATTACTTTGCACGTTGCCAAATTTCCCTTCAGAAAGATCATACCAACTTATAACTCCAACAAATATATGATCAGGTACAGTTCCTCGTACCATTCACCAACAATCAGTAATTTACTCTAAAAAATATTTTCTATGTGCATATATGGATCATTGATTGTTTTAAGCAGGGAATATATATATATATGTACACATATGTTTGAAAATAATATATATTTGAAATTTCCATAATATATACTGGCTTTTTAATATAGGTATGAGCTCCATATATACTAATCATAATTAACTTTGGTCTATTGTTAAATTTCTTTAGTCAATTTAAAAATTATTTCTTTGAATTCCTGTTCCTGATGGTTTTATGACATAAAATTACAATATTTTTATAGAAGTTTTAATTTGATATCAGATATTTTCTGTAATTGGAACCTCCTCTTTACTATCTTACAGAATACATAAGACGTGTTTAGGTTTCTTGCTGTTTCTGGGAGTGAGACTGCTTTATTGGAGGCTACTACCACTGAATTTTCAGAAGTATCCTTCTTTTAGGCTAGTGAAACTTTACATATATTTATTGAAGATTTTATAAATTGCTTGTCATACTGGTATGGCTACATATTCATTTGGATTAGTCTAAATCAATAGGAAAAGGAGCTATTTACATTTTAGCCATTTTGTTTTTCTATATTGGAGTTCCGTTGCCTGGGAGGCAGTGAGGAAGTGGGCGACCAGGCAAGCCAGTTGCAGGGAAGTTCATTGATTCAAGAGTGGTTGCCTTCCGTTAGCTGTGAAAAGCTAATGATAGTGGGGAGCGTCTCAGCTTCTCTGACGGTGGGGACCCTCTCACCTTCTCTGACTCCCACAACAGGTCTCACATACTACTGCCTTTGCACACCCACCCCCATTTGCACTAAATTTGGGCGGACACCTTGGCCAGTTACTTCACAGAATCCTTCCATTTGGAGCCTCACAGACTGAACTGGCACCTTCTGCTCTGAGCTTGGTTGTTTTATTGTTTTACATTTGTTTCTATTTCTGTTTAGTTTTGTCTTTGCCCTGAGATATTCTGTCTACATACTCTCCAGGCAGGATTTCTTTTACATGTTTCACGTTATTAGCTTCTCAGGTCTTCTTTCAAAGCAGCCTCCTCTGAATTTCAATTTTCTATTGATGGCATCCATTCCTATCTTCCATTTCCTTATAGAAAGAACAGATTTATTTTCAATTTTAAAATACATTTGTTATTTCAAAAAGAATATTTGAATGAAGTGAATTAGACGTATGATTTCAAATGAATGCCTTTATACAAGTAACATGTTTACTAAATGTTAATGTACCTTAAAAGTGACATCCCCTTCCCTGGTGGTGCAGTGGTTAAGAATCCGCCTGCCAATGCAGGGGACATGGGTTCAAGCCCTAGTTGGTGAATAGGTACAACTGAGCCAGGTACTTTTTCTAAGATGTCAATCAGGGCTTCATACCAGTTACTTCAAATCTTTCAAGGTCTTCCTATAATTTTCCTCCAGACTACTTGCCTTGAACCATTCTCTTCTCATGATGTATTTTACGAAATAAGGAAGTTAGTTGTGTGTGGAACATGACCCTTCTATAGTTTAGAAACAGGATAATGGAGTGAAAATAGCAAAACCTCTAAAGAGCGAACTTTGAATTTCCTTTTCACAATTTCATGTTTGGAATATTGAGAAATTTATTAAACTTCACAGATCCTCTTTTTTAATCTATAAAACGATGAGAATACCTAGATTATAGAAATTTTGGAAATTTAGATAAGGTGTTTAAAGTACTTGCTAGGTACGTTGTTAGTTATTAATGAATGCCGATTTTCTCCTTTGTAGAGGCTTTGTTAAAATTGTGACTGTTCTGTAATTCCTCTTATAGTTCCTTCTCCCTCTTTTTTTCTTCTTTTTCCCACCTGCCTCCTGCCTAAGGGTAAAAATGCAGCAACTTAAAATGATGTAAGTGCTTGTTAAATGTCTGTATATGGGATACAGGTAAAAGTGCATTATTATAACTGCCAGTGTGCAATGATAATGGCAAAAAGGTGCAGGGAATTGGAAGAATGATTTTTGAGTCACTAAAGTTAGGACTTTCCTCTTTGTAGCAAACTTAGGAAGTGGGAATGAGTAAGTAGTTTGAAAGAATGGTTCAGCTCTCAATGTCACATTTCATTATATATAATTCTCTTCCTATTAATGAGGTCTTTGACTGACAACATGATTAAATTACATATGACTGTGATGTCACGTATCTGGTTGAAAACACTCTTGATGTCTAACAGATGAGTGTTCTAATTTACACATAATGAGGCCACCTTAGACAGCTTAACTACTACAGTCTAACTTTTCCAGAATGTTTTGCTATTTCTTTTATTCTTCCCCAAGATGACTCCAGCAACTTCAACAAAATTGTCCAACACTGTGTGCTTTGGAAAGACTGTGTATCTTTCCATATCAAGAAGTATGTAGTAGGGCTTCCCTGGTGGCGCAGTGGTTGAGAGTCCGCCTGCCGATGCAGGGGACACGGGTTCGTGCCCCGGTCTGGGAAGATCCCACATGCCGCGGAGTGGCTAGGCCCGTGAGCCATGGCCGCTGAGCCTGCGCGTCCGGAGCCTGTGCTCCACAACGGGAGAGGCCACAACAGTGAGAGGCCAACGTACCGCAAAGAAAAAAAAAAAAAAAAAGAAGTATGTAATAAAAAAAAGAACACTTCCTCAAATATATTTATGAATCCCAACATTTAAACATGTTATATATATAGTATTATACATATGTGTGTGTGCACATATATATGTGTGTGTACATATATATATATAAAATGTCTCCAAAGAAATTGATGAGATAGATAGATTATATATCCATCAATTTCTTTGGATCACTCTAAAGTATTGATATTGTTAGGAATGTCAGTTTGGAAGAGGTCCAAAATTGTATTTGATATACTTTCAAAACTCAATATGATTTGGAATTTATTGACCATCCATTTTATTCTGGACTATATTCTGAACACTGTGCTGGTTCCTGAGAATTACAACTATAAGTAAATCATGGTACAAGAGATTATATGCAATCAGAATATTAATAGACTATACATAGAAATTTTAATACAAAATTGTAATGGATAAAAATTGATGAAATAAGTGCTATGAGAACAAATAAATGAATATATTTTCTGACCGGATTATATAATGGAGTAATTTGTGGGTGAAACGGTATTTGATCTGAGCTTTGAAGAGTAAGAATTTTTCATGTAACACTGGAATAGAGAAGCTATAAGGTTAAAAAGAAATTCAGGGTCTTCCCTGGTGGCGCAGTGGTTGAGGGTCCGCCTGCCGATGCAGGGGATGCGGGTTCATGCTCCGGTCTGGGAAGATCTCACATGCCGTGGAGCGGCTGGGCCCGTGGGCCATGGTGCTGAGCCTGCGCGTCCGGAGCCTGTGCTCTGCAACGGGAGAGGCCACAACAGTGAGAGGCCCACATACCGCAAAAAAAAAAAAACAATAAAAACAAAAAAAACAATAAATTCAGTTAATAGCATAAAGAGAAACCCATTAATTGAAAGAAACATTATGACCAGTTAGTTTAATATCAACATATCTGTATTAAAATAAAAAATATTCACCATATATAAAATAAAATAAAGATACGACAGTTTCAAGAGCATATAAAT
This sequence comes from Hyperoodon ampullatus, assembly GCF_949752795.1. NCBI lineage: Eukaryota > Metazoa > Chordata > Mammalia > Artiodactyla > Ziphiidae > Hyperoodon > Hyperoodon ampullatus. The sequence continues at coordinate 69,030,430 of NC_136914.1, read as the reverse complement.
TTTAGTCTAATTATTGTGAGTAATATGTGTACCACCAGTTTATCCATATAAGGACATTGACTGAAATCCAAAAGAAAATACACTAAAATATTAGGAATAACTGGTGTATCTGGTGACAATATAAATATTCTAAATTTCTTCAGTAAACATGATGTGTTTGTGTCATAAATTTTTAGAAAAATTTTGACACTTCATTTACTCCTTCCTTTGATCATGTTGTTTGAACTTGTGACTTTGGATAAGGTTCTAAAAGCTTTTAAAACCACAAAAGAAAACATAATGAGTTCTAAATTTTAATACGTGAGTGACTTCCTAGAGATGAAGTTTAGTTTTTAGTGAAAACTGTACAGTGAATTGAGTCAAAAGAAACAAAATGCTGACAGATGGCACAGGGGAGTAAGAAAGTCTTTTCAAGTATTTCAAACATAAAAGTAATTCAAAACATGAAGTCCCAAGTCCATTAATAAATAAATAGCATATGAAATCTACAGTAACATCGAAATAGCTGTGCTGTTGACCTGCTTTTGAGATGGGTACTTAATAAGAGTTGTTTCTTTTTAAAATGATGCAGCAAATGATATTGCCATGTGAATTTAAAAGCTGCACAGTGATAAAGATAAAATTGATAGAAATAAGCACTTTAAATATTTAAGGCTAAAGAAATCGTTATCTAGGTAACACATTCTAAGGTGTTGAAAATTAGGCAAGAAATGGCATTGATACGATTCTGGAAAAAGTTGAATGGTCTTTCTAGTATTAAACAGATATGTAGAATAATGATTAACAAGTTGTAAGACACTAGATTTTAAGTGTGATTTTTAAAATGAGAAAGAATGTAGGCAGAGGTTTTTAAAAAGCACTGGTATGAAAACTTTAAAGTCACTTATGTTTAAGAAAAGCTTAAGTAATTTTTGTTAGAGTAAGAAGTAAGATTTTTATTAGTAAATATAGATGTGGTGGTAAATGGAATTATTTCCTTAATTTTTCTTTCTGATACTTCGTTGTTAGTCTATAGAAATGCAGCAGATTTCTGTATATTAATTTTGTATTCTGCACTTTGCCAAATTCACTGATGAGCTCTAGTAATTTTCTGGTGGCATCTTTAGGATATTCTGTGCATAGTATCATATCATCTGCAAACAGTGACAGTTTTACTTCTTCCTTTCAAATCTGGATTTATTTTGTTTCTTTTTCTTCTTTGATTGCTGTGACTAGGACTTCCAAAGCTATGGTGAATAAAAGTGGTGAGAATGGGCATCCTTGCCTTGTTCCTGATCTTAGAGGAAATGCTTTCACCTTTTCACCATTGAGTATGATATTAGGTGTGGGTTTGTCATATGTGACCCTATTATGTTGAGGTATGTTCCCTCTATGCCTGTTTTCTGGAGAGTTTTTATCATAAATGGATGTTGAATTTTATCAAAATCTTTTTCTGCATTTATTTAGATGATCATATGGTTTTTATTCTTCAGTTTGTTAATGGGTGTGTCACATTGATTGATATGCAGATATTTGAAAAATCCTTGCAACCCTGGGATAAATCTCACTTGATCATGATATATGATCTTTTTAAAGTACTGTGTGCTAGTATTTTGAGGATTTTTGCATCTATGTTCATCAGTGATATTGGCCTGTAATTTTCTTTTTTTGTGATATCTTTATCTGGTTTTGGTATCAGGGTGATGCTGGCCTCATAGAAGGAATTTGGGAGTGTTCCTTCCTCTGCAATTTTTTGTAATAGTTCAGAAGGATAGGTGTTAAGTCTTCTGTAAATTTTTGGTAGAATTCACCTGTGAAGCCATCTTGTCCTGGACTCTTGTTTGTTGGGAGATTTTAAATTACTGATTTAATTTTATTACTGGTTTGATCTGTTCATATTTTCTACTTCATCCTGGTTTAGTCTTGGGAGATTGTACCTTTCTAAGAAATCTTTCAGAATATATTCTTTGACCACAATGGAATTAAATTAGTAACAAATAATGTATTGCTAAGAATTTTTATATTCATAATGTTTAGTTCATAGTTAGAAATCTATTTTTTGACTTATGGACATTATTTCACTTCTTTCTTGTATAATAATATTTCATCCTATTATTTTTTCTGATATTGTTAATTTTCTCTCATTACTATTCAAATTGTCATTATTGCTCTTTTCAAAATATTTTGTACTCTGTTGGGGAAATTCATGCCAAATTTTAAGTGGTCTCTTTTTGAACATATACAGACATATTTATTCCTTGATTTAATCTGCTGCAGATTAGATGTTAGAATTTTACCTAAGGTATTAGGTAAATGACTAGATGTGTTGACTTTTCCTTCAATCTGACAATAAATAAAGTAGCTGAAGTCTATAGGACTTGGAGATCCTCCTTCCCTTATTTCTGTCACTAATATAGTTTTTTAGTTTTTATTTTACTGCTATATATGGTATCATCAGATTAATACATAAGAAGGGATTTTGGATGCAGTTGCTCAGTTTTCCATATTTTCTGGAATTCCCTTTATATTTCCACATTAAAAAGAAACTGTTTACGTGATCTATCTTATAATATTTTTATTCTATCAAATATGTTACATGTATGTTGATTGATGCCTCTAGCTATCCTTCAAAGTAATGTGCAGATATAAAACAAAAAGTGTATGAAATTGTTATGGGAAAACGTTGACAAAATGTACCACTTTTTTATATAACAAATGCTCTACATGATTATAGAGGTTTTATTTTGGGGTGATCAAGAGTCTTAGTCATTGACTCAAGATTTTTTTCTGACTCCTAAATGATGTGATGATACCAATACACAAAAATTAAGTATCTTTAATATTTCTTTCCAATAGTGAATCATTTTTTCCTAATTTTATGTGCTTTTGGATGTCATCATTCCCTCATGGTATAAATATAGATTAAATTAGCAGAAAGAAATAACTTTCCATTCTGTGTTGAACTTAGGTGTTTCCAGAGATGATCTTCCTCCTTGGAGAAAAATATCCTTCGTTCATGAATTTTTATTTGAGGTGAAATATAGGTATATAGGTTTTGAAGACAGGCAAACTTGAAATAAAATTGCAGTTTTTCCAATTAAATGTGTGGATATTGACATTTCATAGACTTTATTAGCATCAGTTTTCCCTTTTCAGAATTGAGAATGATAATGTCTATCATGGAATCAGGATCAGGAATTCTATACACACAGAACAGACAACTCACTAAAAAATACACAGCTTTTATTAACCATTGATACTTCATTCAGAATTTCTTTCAGATTTCCTGTATTGGTTAAATCAGTTGTTCTTTGAAGAAAGTTATTTTATTCTGTGTGTTAACCCTTAGAGTGAGGACAGATTTTTAAAGTTTGCTTTAGCTCTACCTAGGCTACTTAGTAAAGGTTTTCAGGCCTCTGACAGGTTAATACTTCCTTGGTCTCTGCATCACATCACATCAGAGGTGAAAGAACAAAGAGAATAAAGTGTTTGAAAGAGAAGAAATAATCTAAGATTCAGTGGTCCTGATTCTAAGGAAATCATTTTGTTCTTGAACTACCTTATAAATTCTCCTGAGGATAAATTGAGTGTGTAACTTACCACAAGCTATTAGAAGTTCTATTAACAAATGCCATCAATTTTTCAGGATTGGTGTGAAAATTTCCAAAACATTGTAATGCTAAATAAACTAACCAGCAAGTAAACAAGCAAACAAAAAAGCAAATACGTTTTCTTTCTACTAAAATTTGTTTTCACACACTCCAGTTAGAGCCTTTACATGTTATTTGTATTTATATATATAAATTCACTAATATTTTATAATTCATGAATGTATGTATTCATGAATCCATTCTGTGCTATGAGTAAGTACTGTCTCAGTCAATATAGCTATAAAATATATCTTAAAATGTTCATATTTTATTTTTTTCTCCAAACTTTTGTAACTCTTCTTGTTTCAGTCCTCTTCCATATGAATTTTAGGATTTACAAAATAAGTTCCAAAAATAATAAGATATTAATTACACGTATATTAAATTTTAATTAACTTAAGAATATATGTATAACATTGAATCTTCCTATCTGTCAGTATAGTTATTGTCAAATTTTCCCCAGAGAGGTTGTTTTATAGATATCAAAAGGTCTTTTGTTGGGTCCTATAATAACAGACACCCTAAGGGATCAAATTTTCCATTATATTGAATCGGTTATCACATACCTATGCATATATGGATTAACAATGAAATGTACTTGGAACACTATAGGTACTCATATCATTCACTTTATCTTTCCAGAATACTTTTACTATGTCATTCATTCATATAAAATTTAGATATCACCATATCATAAGGAAATAATATATTCAGGAATGAAATTTCAGTTTTTTTCTGCAGGAGACAAATAATTTAAGCAAGAATATTCTTCAGAAACTCTCCAAACACTGTTTTGATGGACCTAAGCAGAAATGATACAATAACACCTCTATCAAAAACTCATGTTAATATTTTGTAGATCTAGACATTTAGTCTAGTTGCCATGTATCTTGCCTAGTTTGGGTTATTCAGCAGGAGAGAGAAAAAGTCTCCCCATGGGTAATAAGGTATTAAATTTGTAGGGAGCTTTGTTGTCTAATGAAAAACATCTGGCTATTTAGAAACAGGCAGACGCTCAAGTAAATTTTTCATTTTTCGTAAAAAGTGTCTGTTACCTGGCTGCAATCTTAGTATGAATTCCTGGAAAATAAAAAGCTTTCATTCATTCATATATTTAAATCATATGGGTGACTAAAGATTAGCAGAATCACAGAAGCCACTCCATTACTATGTTGTATTGCAATTATAATTAACAACTTATCCTTGTTTCTTATCTGCATGTATTTTGTTAAAGTATGTATCACTTCTTTGTTCTATTAGAAGATTTTAATTACCAGAGAAAACCCAAAAGTCCTCATTTCTCAAACACAGGAAACTAAAACAAAGAATTTTCTTAAAAATGTGTCATATATATTTTCCCTCAAATATTTTTTAAACTCATAAAAGGAAGGTAGTGTTCAGAAATGCCTTATGCAAAATGGCGAGCATGCCATAGATTTAAATCTATTTATATGATGAAATAGATAATGGGATGAACATGATGATGAATTGAAATTATAGAGAATGATAGACCATAAAGTTCTAGATTACAGAACTAAGACCTTAAGTGTCCATTGGTTCATTTGAAAATACTTCTTTTAGATGAATTAACTATACCATTTTAACTCCATTTGGAGGTTCAGTATAGTATAGGCATTCAAAATTAGGAAACACTATGGAAATTAAATATTTTACAGTTCTGTACACTATCTATAAAGAATTATTTGCTTCTTTTTTGAAAAAAAAAACTTTTATCATGGATAATTCCAAATACACAGAAATAAAAATAATACAGTGAGAGCACATGTACTTACCACTGTGCCTCATATATGATCAATTTAAGGTCAATCTGTTTAATTTATGGCCCTCCAGAATAAAAACACTAGCTCATATTATCCTCTTGTTTTGGCATGGGGATATAATTCACAAATCATAAATTTTACCATTTTAAAGTGAACAGTTAAGTCATTTTTAGTATATTCATTAGGTTGATACAACTGTCACCCCAGAAAGAAATCCTAAAGTCATTAGTGGCAACTCCCAATTCCTCCCTCCCAGTAGCCCCTGCATCCACAAATCTATTTTTGCTTCTATGAATTTACCTATTCTGAATGTTATAAAAATAGAATCATGTGACATATGACCCTTTGTGTCTGACTATATCACTTAGTACGTTGTTTTCAAAGTTCATCCACATTAAACCATGTATCAGTACTTCATTCTTTCTCATAGTTGAATAATATTCAATTGTATGGATATTTCACATTTTGTTTAATGTGGATGGACATTTGGATTGTTTCCTTTTATTGGTTATGTGAATAATGCTGCTATGAACATTTGTATATAGGGTTTTAGATGAATGTTTTCAGTTCTCTTAAGTATATTCCTAGAAGTGGAATTGTTAGATCTTGTGATAGCTCTATGTTTACATTTTTAAGGTTTTTCCCCCATTTAATGGTTCTACACTGTTGGCAAAAATCAGTTTGCTATAGACGTATGACTCTTTTTCTGGACTGTCAATTCTGTTCCTTTGATCTATATGTCTGTATGGGTTTTGCTCTTTATTCTATTAATATAGTATATTGCATTGCTTGATTTCATGTGTAGGACCAACCTTGCCTTTCTGGGTTAAGCCTCATTCTGTCATGAAAAATCTGGTATGATTTTTATTATATGTTGTTGGATTCAGTTTGCTAGTATTTTGTTGAGGATATTTTAGTCTCTATTCATAAGAGATATTGGTCTGTAGTTTTCTTTCCTCATAATGTCTTTGTCTGCTTTTTTATTACCATAGGCTGGCCTCATAGAATGAGTTGGAAAGTGTTTCCTTCTCTTCTGTTTTTTGAAAAAATTTGTGAGAGATTGGTGTTATTTTGTAAAATAGTCCTGGGATTTTCTTTCTGTGATTTTTAAAAATTACTAATTCAGCTTCTTTACTTGTTAGTCTATTCAGTTTTTTTTTTCTTTTAAAATGTGGGTTTTTTGTTTGTGTCTTTTTAGGAATTTTTCTGGTTATCTAATATGTTAGCATACATGTTTTCATAGTATTCCTTCATAACCCTTTTTATTTCTGTAAGTTTGGTAGTAATAGCCTCTTTTTCATTCTTGGCTTTAGTAATTTGACTCTTCCTTTTTCTTGGTCAGTTTAGCTAAAGGTTTGTTAATTTTATTGATTTTTTTTGAATAATCAACTTTTTTGTTGTTGATATTCTCTATTTTTCTATTTTCTAATTTAATTCTGCTCTAATATATTTTATTTCCATCATTTATCTTTGGGTTTCGTTTGCTCTTCTTTTCCTAGTTTCTTAAGGTAGGATTTTAGGTTATTTTGAGCCTTTTCTTCTTTTTTTTTTTTTTGAAAAGAGTTCACTGTTGTAAATTTCCCTCTAAGAATGACTTTAGGTGGTGCTTTAGTTATTTTTGGTTGGTTTTCTTTTTTCATTTTTAGTCATCTCATCTAATTTGCCTAATGATTTATTCTTTGATTAATTGGTTATTTAGGAGTATGTTCTTTAATGTCTACATAGTTGTGAATTTTCCAAATTTCCTTCTGTCGTTGATTTCTAATGTCATTCTACTATGGTTGGAAAACATACTTTGCATAATTTTAAGCCTTTAAAATTTACTGAGGCTTGTTTTATGGCTTAGCATATGGTCCATCCTGGAGAACATTCCTTGCAGTGTTGTTGGATGGTGGGCTCTGTAGGTCAGGTTGGCTTACAGTGTTGTTCAAGTCATCTGTTTCCTTTTGGATCTTCTGCCTAGTTGTTCTAAATACTATGGAATTTTGAATATTGAAATCTCCAACACTTATTGTAGAAAAATTGAATTCTCCCTTTAATTCTGTCACTGTTTGCTTCATGTATTTGAGGGTTCTGTTTTTCTAGATCATCATGAAGCAAATTCTAAACAGTATATAATTTTAGCTATAAATTTCTTAGTAGTATACCTAAATGCTAAGAACCTGTTTAACATAACAACAATACCATTATCTTGACTGTTGAAATTGACAATATTTTTAAAAAATAATTGTTTGGGATCCTGAGGAAGATGGCGGAAGAGTAAGACACGGAGATCACCTTCCTCCCCACAGATACATCAGAAATTCATCTACACGTGGAACAACTCCTACAGAACACCTACTGAACGCTGACAGAAGACCTCAGACCCCCCAAAAGGCAAGAAACTCCCCACATACCGGGGTAGGGCAAAAGAAAAAAGAAAAAACAGACAAAAGAATAGGGACGGGACTTGCACCAGTGGGAGGGAGCCGTGAAGGAGGAAAGGTTTCCACACACTAGAAGCCCCTTCGCGGGTGGAGACTGCGGGTGGCGGAGGGGGAAAGCTTCGGAGTAGCGGAGGAGAGCACAGCAACAGGGGTGTGGAGGGCAAAGCGGAGAGATTCCCGCACAGAGGATTGGTGCCCTCAGGCACTCACCAGCCCGAGAGGCTTCTCTGCTCGGCCGCCGGGGCGGGCGGGGCTGGGAGCTAAGGCTCGGGTATCGGCTTTCAGTCGGAGCGCATGGAGAGGACTGGGGCTGGCGGCGGGAAGAGAGCCTGAAGGGGTTAGTGCACCACGGCTAGCCCGGAGAGAGTCCGGGGGAAAAGTCTGGAGCTGCCGAAGAGGCAAGAGACTTTTTCTTCCCTCTTTGTTTCCTGGTGCGCGAGGAGAGGGCATTAAGAGCGCTGCTTAAAGAAGCTCCAGAGACGGGTGCGAACAGCGGCTAAAGGAGCGGACCCCGGAGACGGGCGTGGGACGTTGGGGCTGCTGCTGCTGCCGCCACAAGGCCTGTGTGCGAGCGCAGGTCACTGTCTACCCCCACTTCCGGGGAGCCTGTGCAGCCCGCCACTGCCGGGGTCCCGGGATCCAGGGACGGCTTCCCCGGGAAAGCACACAGAGCGCTTCGGGCTGGTGCAACATCACGCCAGCCTCTGACGCCACAGACCCGCCCAGCACTGCATGCCCCTCCCTCCCCTCGGCCTGAGTGAGCCAGAGCCCCCGAATCAGCGGCTCCTTTAAACCCGTCCTGTCTGAGTGAAGAACGGATGCCCTCCGGCGACCTACGCGCAGAGGCGGGGCCAGGTCCAAGGCTGAGACCCGGGAGCTGTGAGAGCAGAGAAGAGACAGGGAAATCTCTCTGTGCAGCCTCGGAGGCAGCGGAATAAAGCTCCATGGTCTGCTTGATGTGCCCTGCGTCTGTGGAGTGCATGAATAGACAGCGAATCATCCCAAATTGAGGAGGTGGACTTTGAGGACAAGATTTAAGATTCTTCCCCCTTTTCCTCTTTTTACAACGAATTATCCCAAATTAAGGAGGTGGACTTTGAGAGCAAGATTTTAGACTTTTTCCCCTTTTCCTCTTTTTACAACGAATTATCCCAAATTGAGGAGGTGGATTTGAGAGCAAGATGTTCGATTTTTCCCCCTGTTCTCTTTTTGTGAATGTGTATGCGTATGCTTCCGTGTGAGATATTCTCTGTATAGCTTTGCTTCCACCATATGTCCCAGGGTTCTATCCATCTGTTTCTTTTTTTCAATAATTACTTTTTTATTTTAATAATGCTACTATATTTTATACTTTATTCTATTTTACTTTATCTTCTCTCTTTAATTTTTCCTACCTTCCCTTCCTCCCTCCCTCCCTCCGCCCCTCCTTTCTTTCTTTCTTTGTCTCTTTCTTTCCTTCCTCCCTCCCTCCTGTCTTTCTTTCTTTCTTTCTTTCTTTCCTTCCTCCCTCCTGTCTTTCTTTCTTTCTTTCCTTCCTTCCTACCTCCCTCCTTTCTTTCTTTCTTTCTTTCTTTCTTTCTTTCTTTCCTTCCTCCCTCTCTCTTTCTTTCTTCCTTCCTTCCTTTCTTTCCTTCTTTCTCTCTTTCTTTCTTCTACTAATTCTTTCTTTCTACTTTTTCTCCCTTTTATTCTGAGCTGGGTAGATGAAAGGCTCTTGGTGCTGCAGCCAGGAGTCAGTGCTGTGCCTCTGAAGTGGGAGAGCCAACTTCAGGACACGGGTCCAAAAGAGACCTCCCAGCTCCACATAATACGAAGCGGCAAAAATCTCCCAGAGATCTCCATCTCAACACCAGCACCCAGCTTCACTCAACGATCAACAAGCTACAGTGCTGGTCACTCTATACCAAGCAACTATCAAGACAGGAACACAACCCCACCCATTAGCAGAGAGGCTGTCTAAAAACATAATAAGGCCACAGGCACCCCAAAACACACCACCAGACGTGGACCTGTCCACCAGAAAGACAAGATCGAGCCTCAACCACCAGAACACAGGCACTAGTCCCCCCCACCAGGAAGCCTACACAACATACTGAAACAACCTTAGCCACTGGGGACAGACACCAAAAACAATGGGAACTACGAATCTGCAGCCTGCAAAAAGGAGACCCCAAACACAGTAACATAAGAAAAATGAGAAGACAGAAAAACACACAGCAGGTGAAGGAGCAAGATAAAAACCTACCAGACCTAACAAATGAAGAGGTAATAGGCAGTCTACCTGAAAAAGAATTCAGAATAATGATAGTAAAGATGATCCAAGATTCTATTTCCAAGATCCAAAATCTTGGAAATAGAATAGACAAAATGCAAGAAACAGTCAACAAGGACCTACAAGAACTAAAGATGAATCAAGCATCAATTAAAAACACAATAAACGAAATGAAAAATACTCTAGATGAGATCAATAGCAGAATAACTGAGGCAGAAGATCGGATAAGTGACATGGAAGATAAAACAGTGTAAATTAATGCTGCAGAGCAAAATAAAGAAAAAAAGAATGAAAAGAATAGAGGACAGTCTCAGAGACCTGTGGGACAACATTAAACGCACCAACATTCGAATTATAGGGGTTCCAGAAGAAGAAGAGAAAAAGAAAGGGACTGAGAAAATATTTGAAGAGATTATAGTTGAAAACTTCCCTAATATGGGAAAGGAAATCGTTAATCAAGTCCAGGAGGCACAGAGAGTCCCATACAGAATAAATCCAAGGAGAAATACGCCAAGACACATATTAATCAAACTGTCAAAAATTAAACACAAAGAAATCATATTAAAAGCAGCAAGGGAAAAACAACAAATAACACACAAGGGAATCCCCATCAGGATAACAGCTGCTCTCTCAGCAGAAACTCTACAAGCCAGAAGGGAGTGGCAGGACATAATTAAAGTGATGAAGGAGAGAAACCTGCAACCAAGATTACTCTACCCAGCAAGGATCTCATTCAGATTTGATGGAGAAATTAAAACGTTTACAGACAAGCAAAAGCTGAGAGAGTTCAGCACCACCAAACCAGCTTTACAACAAATGCTAAAGGAACTTCTCTAGGCAAGAAACACAACAGAAGGAAAAGACCTACAATAACAAACCCAAAACAATTAAGAAAATGGGAATAGGAACATACATATCGATAATTACCTTAAATGTAAATGGACTAAATGCTCCCACCAAAAGACACAGATTGGCTGAATGGATTCAAAAGCAAGACCCATATATATGCTGTCTACAAGAGACCCACTTCAGACCTAGAGACACATACAGACTGAACGTAAGGGGATGGAAAAAGATATTCCATGCAAATGGAAACCAAAAGAAAGCTGGAGTAGCAATTCTCATATCAGACAAAATAGACTTTAAAATAAAGACTATTAGAAGAGACAAAGAAGGACACTACATAATGATCAAGGGATCGATCCAAGAAGAAGATATAACAATTGTAAATATTTATGCACCCAACATAGGAGCACCTCAATACATAAGGCAAATACTAACAGCCATAAAAGGAGAAATTGACAGTAACACAATCATAGTAGGGGACTTTAACACCCCACTTTCACCAATGGACAGATCATCCAAAATGAAAATAAATAAGGAAACACAAGCTTTAAATGATACATTAAACAAGATGGACTTAATTGATATTTATAGGACATTCCATCCAAAAACAACAGAATACACATTTTTCTCAAGTGCTCATGGAACATTCTCCAGGATAGATCATATCTTGGGTCACAAATCAAGCCTTGGTAAATTTAAGAAAATTGAAATTGTATCAAGTATCTTTTCTGACCACAATGCTATGAGACTAGATATCAATTACAGGAAAAGAGCTGTAAAAAATACAAACACATGGAGGCTAAACAATACACTACTTAATAACGAAGTGATCACTGAAGAAATCAAAGAGGAAATCAAAAAATACCTAGAAACAAATGACAATGGAGACACTACGACCCAAAACCTATGGGATGCAGCAAAAGCAGTTCTAAGAGGGAAGTTTATAGCAATACAATCCCACCTTAAGAAACAGGAAACATCTCGAATAAACAACCTAACCTTCCACCTAAAGCAATTAGAGAAAGAAGAACAAAAACATCTCAAAGTTAGCAGAAGGAAAGAAATCATAAAAATCAGATCAGAAATAAATGAAAAAGAAATGAAGGAAATGATAGCAAAGATCAATAAAACTAAAACCTGGTTCTTTGAGAAGATAAACAAAATTGATAAACCATTAGCCAGACTCATCAAGAAAAAAAGGGAGAAGACTCAAATCAATAGAATTAGAAATGAAAAAGGAGAAGTAACAACTGACACTGCAGAAATACAAAAGATCATGAGATTACTACAAGCAACTCTATGCCAATAAAATGGACAACCTGGAAGAAATGGACAAATTCTTAGAAATGCACAACCTGCCAAGACTGAATCAGGAAGAAATAGAAAATATAAATAGACCAATCACAAGCACTGAAATTGAAACTGTGATTAAAAATCTTCCAACAAACAAAAGCCCAGGACCAGATGGCTTCACAGGAGAATTCTATCAAACATTTAGAGAAGAGCTAACACCTATCCTTCTCAGACTCTTCCAAAGTATAGCAGAGGGAGGAGCACTCCCAAACTCATTCTACGAGGCCACCATCACCTTGATACCAAAACCAGACAAGGATGTCACAAAGAAAGAAAACTACAGGCCAATATCACTGATGAACATAGATGCAAAAATCCTCAACAAAATACTAGCAAACAGAATCCAACAGCACATTCAAAGGATCATACACCATGATCAAGTGGGGTTTATTCCAGGAATGCAAGGATTCTTTAATATAGGCAAATCAATCAATGTGATACACCATATTAACAAATTGAAGGAGAAAAACCATATGATCATCTCAATAGATGCAGAGAAAGCTTTTGACAAAATTCAACACCCATTTATGATAAAAACCCTGCAGAAAGTAGGCATAGAGGGAACTTTCCTCAACATAATAAAGGCCATATATGACAAACCCACAGCCAACATCGTCCTCAGTGGTGAAAAACTGACACCATTTCCACTAAGATCAGGAACAAGACAAGGCTGCCCACTCTCAGCACTCTTATTCAACTTAGTTGTAGAAGTTTTAGCCACAGCAATCAGAGAAGAAAAGGAAATAAAAGGAATCCAAATTGGAAAAGAAGAAGTAAAGCTGTCACTGTTTGTAGATGACATGATACTATACATAGAGAATCCTAAAGATGCTACCAGAAAACTACTAGAGCTAATCAGTGAATTTGGTAAAGTTGCAGGATACAAAATTAATACACAGAAATCTCTGGCATTCCTGTACACTAATGATGAAAAATCTGAAAGTGAAATCAAGAAAACACTCCCATTTACCATTGCAACAAAAAGAATAAAATATCTAGGAATAAACCTACCTAAGGGGACAAAAGACCTGTATGCAGAATATTATAAGACACTGATGAAAGAAATTAAAGATGATATAAATAGATGGAGAGATATACCATGCTCCTGGATTGGAAGAATCAATATTGTGAAAATGACTCTAGTACCCAAAGCAATCTACAGATTCAATGCAATCCCTATCAAACTACCATTGGCATTTTTCACAGAACTAGAACAAAAAATTTCAAAATTTGTTTGGAAAAACAAAAGACCCCGAATAGCCAAAGCAATCTTGAGAACGAAAAAGCGGAGCTGGAGGAATCAGGTTCCTTGACTTCTGACTATACTACAAAGCTACAGTAATCAAGGCAGTGTGGTACTGGCACAAAAACAGAAAGATAGATCAATGGAACAGGATAGAAAGCCCAGAGATAAACCCACGCACATATGGTCAACTCATCTTTGATAAAGGAGGCAGGAATGTACAGTGGAGAAAGGACAGCCTCTTCAATAAGTGGTGCTGGGAAAACTGGACAGGGACATGTAAAAGTATGAGATTAGATCATTCCCTAACACCATACACAAAAATAAGCTCAAAATGGATTAAAGACCTAAATGTAAGGCCAGAAACTATCAAACTCTTAGAGGAAAACATAGGCAGAACACTCTATGACATAAATCACAGCAAGATCCTTTTGGACCCACCTCCTAGAGAAATGGAAATAAAAACAAAGATAAACAAATGGGACCTAATGAAACTGAAAAGCTTTTGCACTGCAAAGGAAACCATAAACAAGACAAAAAGAGAACCCTCAGAATGGGAGAAAATATTTGCAAATGAAGCAACTGACAAAGGATTAATCTCCAAAATTTATAAGCAGCTCATGCAGCTCAATAGCAAAAAAACAAACAACCCAATCCAAAAATGGGCAGAAGACTTAAATAGGCATTTCTCCAAAGAAGATATACAGACTGCCAACAAACACATGAAGGAATGCTCAACATCATTAATCATTAGAGAAATGCAAATTAAAACTACAATGAGATATCATCTCACACCAGTCAGAATGGCCATCATCAAGAAATCTAGAAACAATAAATGCTGGAGAGGGTGTGGAGAAAAGGGAACACTCTTGCACTGCTGCTGGGAATGTGAATTGGTACAGCCACTATGGAGAACGGTATGGAGGTTCCTTAAAAAACTAAAAATAGAACTACCATATGACCCAGCAATCCCACTACTGGGCATATACCCTGAGAAAACCATAATTCAAAAAGAGACATGTACCAAAATGTTCATTGCAGCTCTATTCACAATAGCCCGGAGATGGAAACAACCCAAGTGTCCATCATCGGATGAATGGATAAAGAAGATGTGGCACATATATACAATGGAATATTACTCAGCCATAAAAAGAAATGAAACTGAGCTATTTGTAATGAGGTGGATAGACCTAGAGTCTGTCATACAGAGTGAAGTAAGTCAGAAAGAGAAAGACAAATACCGTATGCTAACACGTATATATGGAATATAAGAAAAAAAAATGTCATGAAGAACCTAGGTGTAAAACAGGAATAAAGACATAGACCTACTTGAGAATGGACTTGAGGATATGGGGAAGGGGAAGGGTAAGCTGAAGCAAAGTGAAAGAGAGGCATGGACATATATACAGTACCAAACGTAAGGTAGATAGCTAGTGGGAAGCAGCCACATAGCACAGGGAGATCAGCTCGGTGCTTTGTGACCGCCTGGAGGGGTGGCATAGGGAGGATGGGAGGGAGGGAGACGCAAGAGGGAAGGGATATGGGAACAGATGTATATGTATGACTGATTCACCTTGTTATAAATCAGAAACTAATTTAAAAAAATAATAATTGTTTATTCAGAGTTCAAATTTCCAAAATAGTCTAATTTATTTTTATTTTCATTCTATATTTTCTTTTACTTCTCTACTGCTTTTAAAGATGCATATATCTACGTATCCACCAAGGTATGGAACATTCCCATCACCCAGATGGTTCCCTCATTCCCACTAATAAAATATTGGGTTAGCCAAAAGGTTTGTTTGGGTTTTTCCATAACATTGTATGGAAAAACCCAAATGAACTTTTTGGCCAACCCAATATCATATATTCATGTATAACTACTGTTCTGCACTCTATCACCACCTCATAAGCTTTGGCTATTTTTGAGTATCAGATGACTGGGATCATATAGCTTTACTCTTTTGGGCTGGGCTTCCTTTGCTCAACATTTTTTCTTGGAGTTTTATCCATGCTATTGCATGCAGTAGTAGTTCACTCTTTATCATTGCTCTATTGATTTCCATTGCCTAACTATAAAACAATTTATTTATTTAATCTATTCTAATGTTTATAGACATTTAGATTGTTTCACATAGCACTTAGTAATAGGGTATACATAGAGGATAATCTCAAACATTTCCAAAGTGTTTACATTAATTTATACTCTGGACATCAGTGTATAAGTGTTGCATTTAATAACCCACATTCTTGACAATACTAGGTGTTGTTGCTATTTTAAGGACAGTAGGTCTTAAATTATGACTGCCGTGGTTTCTCTCTAATGCCTTCAAAGAGGTTTTTTTTTTTTTTTCCAGTTTTTGACAGGAACATTACTCCTACATAAGTATACACAATGCTTTTATACAGTTTATTTAAATTACAGCCCAATAATCTCTATACATTACAATTGATTGATTTGTCTCTTAAAGCTCTTTTAATCTACAGGTTTCCACTCCATGTTTCTTCTTCCCTAGCTATTATTTATTGAGAGAAAAAGTTCTCATTTGTCTTGTAGATTTCCTAACAGCCTGCATTTTACTGATTTATCCCTATGATATCATTCATCATTTTTTTCTTTCTGTTATTTGCAATAAATAGATGTATCAAGATTTATATCATTCTGATTTGATTTTTTTTGGCAAAAATACTTTATAGGTAGAGTTACGATTTTCCAAAAAGAACATATCATCAAGTTGTCACATTTTTTTATAATGTTAGTGTCTATTAATGATTATTGCCCTGATCTTTTATTTCAGTAGGTATTGAAAATGATGGTGCTCTTTTTTATTGTTCTTTCTTCATTTATTAACAGAATATTTCTTTAAGGATAAATTTTTCCTCATCTTGCTAGTTACCATGAAGCACAATAAGGAAAATAAGGAGATATAAGTTAAACACTTGATATTTTCCCTTTATTTACCAGTTTTCTGACTGATAAGTTGAATACCTAATATCCTCCAAATATGACCAATGGGTTTATTATTTTTGTACTTTTATGGTAACCTTATGGATTTTGATACAAATGTTTTGATTTATAGCAATCTTTGAGAACATTCTTGCTGTGTGGTAAGACAAAATATTTCAGGCTCATCTTGTACATTTCTTGTCTCAGACTTGGATAGGCTCTCTGTGCAAGCAGCTTTGGTTCCTTTTAGAAAAGAATGTTTAGAATGTTCAATATGTGCTCTAGGGATGTTCTTTGCTACTGGAATAATCATTATGTATAGGTTCTTTCTGGAAGCAGTGCTAGAAAACAGAATTTTTAAAGATTAAATTTAATGTGTTAATAATGATACTTCCAAGTTGAATTCAGATATAGAATTTTAGTGTAGCTTCACAAATATTATTTCTTCTCTCCCTTTTTAAATGCTGAAAATTCTGCTTCTCAAGGGCACCAACATAATTAGTCATTTATTTTGTGTCATAATACACTCACAACAGTATCAGAATAACAATATTTTCAGTAACAGCTTGAAAAGTATCCATATTGTAAATAGTTTCGAATTTTTTGCATGTTTTTCTTTTTGATTTTTTATTTTAGAATACACTTCACTAAGGTTACGCAGCAAATTTCAGAGATATAATGTCCTTTAAAATGCTTATGCTTTCAACTAGATCACTGGTTCATTTGTTTTATCTT
Organism: Hyperoodon ampullatus; assembly: GCF_949752795.1. Taxonomy (NCBI): domain Eukaryota; kingdom Metazoa; phylum Chordata; class Mammalia; order Artiodactyla; family Ziphiidae; genus Hyperoodon; species Hyperoodon ampullatus. The sequence goes on along the minus strand of NC_136914.1, from coordinate 69,013,198 downwards.
TATTTTGGATTTTAGGGGTTGCTTTATAAAAGTAATTGTGTTAAATAGTTATGAAAAATATTTATATGGTTCCAAAATGCAGTTCTTCTCTTTTACATGGTATATGTCAGTACAAGTTCTGCTTATCATTTTTGTCTAATTATAATCTTCATCATTTTATTGGAAGAAAAATTCTAATAAGTCATTTATTCATTAAGCATATATTGATATAAAAGTATTAGAATTAATAGGTGAAGATTAGAGCATAAGGAGAAATGAGTGATTAGGTTCCTGATGTATGTAAGGAGATATATCAGGCTGTTTCCCCTACTTTCTCTCTTTTTATTCCCATAGAAACATTCTGATTATTTTATTTTAACATACTATTACTAAAGAATAAATTGAGGATAGAGTAGTTTAGGTAGTCCTAAAATTTATGTAGGTAGTGGGCATAAGATCCACATTTAAAGGCAGATATAATCTCAACCTTATCAAATTAAACAAATTAATTAATATTTGTATAATTTCTTACAGAATTATGACTTTTATAATTATGAACTTTTCTCGTGTTTTACAACAGTGTTGACTCTAAATCCTAATCTTTCTGTGTTACTTATATTTTATGTTTGTTTTCTACCTCCTTACTGACTAGTAGCTTATTGGGTTGGATCTAAATTCTTATATATACAATGGGACAAAAAGCTGAGCAGAATGAGGGATTGACTTATTTTTATATTTAAAGGCAGAGTGATATATTTTATTTACTAGGTGTTCAGAAAATATTTCAGTATTAGTTTTTTTGAATATTCTAAATTGTTAAAGTTGCCAAGGTACACATGCTTTCATATGTTCCACTCTAAATTCTCTTAGTTTCTCTTCTATACACTTTAAGTAACATCACAGTTTTTTTGATTTCCATTAACAAGCACATTTCATTACAGGTGCAGTTTTCCTTTAAAAAGGAGTAATGTCCTAATGACATTGAGAGCAGGAACACACAACAGATAAGATGGTTCAGTAAGGTATGTGCATTTGTTCTATCTATTGAGATTGCAGAAAGAAAGTGCATTGGATGCTGCTAATGTCAATTAGCTAATTCTAAAGGATGGCTGATTATCTGTTCTAACAGAGAATCATCCCAAGACCTTGATTTAACAGCACAGAAAGCATGTGGATTTTTACCAGCTCCAAAACATGGTGCAGCAATTTTACAAACAGTCTTATCTTTGTTCTCACAGTGAGATTGTGTTGTTTAGCAATTGGTGGAAATACTCACGTTCTGGCAGTCCCACGGTCCCTTGTTTGGATAAAATGAATTCCACCTTAGCTAAAATGTTTTCTGAAATCATCACACAGAGTTAAGGATGGGTTTTTTTTCACCTTTATCAATCCTGAGCACAAAACAGGTGGATACTGAACAGAAGATACTGATAGAGATGAATGGTTTTATAAAACCCCAATTTTCATATACAAAAAAGTATTTTCATTATTTTCAATATAAAACAACTAAAAAAGGAAAAGAATATCTTAACTTGACAGAGTCAGACAGAGTGGTTGAAAAGACATCCCAGGCTCTGCCTCTGATTTCTGTGGCCAGGCCATCAAGACCAGGTCCAAATCGGCCCCTTGTGGCCCTTTGCTTTGTCTTTGCGGGAGACAGGTTCTCCTAACATGTGAAGCCCTTGAAGTGAATCAGCAGCTTTGGACAAATTTTGCAAGGTCTTTGGCACACAATTCAGGAAGATTAGTATCTACCCAGCCCTCTCATTATAGTGGCCATAGTGGATAGCATACCCTAACACTCTATGAAAAGAGACCTCACCAGACCTCTCTCTGCAGGATGCACACAGGGCTTGGGGAATCTGCATAACGTAGTGAAGGGTGGATAGATATGTTTCAGTTATCATCAAATATTTGGGGAGTTTAACTGCAACATAAATTGATGTTTAACTGAGGCACATTTGCTGTACACAGGACTTTATTGGGGGAGCAGTGGTTACTTCCATTACATTCAATAGAACCATCACAATTACTTTCTGAAATACATATTCTTATTCTTTTTTTAAAAAATAAATGCATTAAATAACTTCCCCATGTTCTCATGGTTAGTTAAGTGGTAGGAACAGAACTTGAACAAAGTCTCTGTGTTTCTTGGCTCACACTCTTTTCCATGTCATTTCATCACCTCCACTTACAGTGATTCTGTACTGTGTTCTGTAATCTGAGTTGATAAACATGAGGAACCAAAAGGACAGTGACACTTTCACCTAAATAAAACAAAAAGCCACCACTAAAAAAGGGAAATTATAAAGGAAGAAGAGAGGAAGGGCCTTCGAATAAAAGCCTAAAAATGTGATTAGACCTCAGCACTCTAGTGAATAACTTCTATTATGTTGTCATTATACTCCTTGTTACACATAAATGTCAAAAAGAATTATGGTTCATTATAGTCATAATACCTTGCAAAATAACCAAAATATTTCCGACACCCATTATCTCATGTTTACTTTTCAATAATTCTGCAGAATAGTCACTATTATTATTATTATTATCTTCTCTTTATAAATGAAGAAACCAGTGCTCAGATAGGTGAAGTGATTTACTCATGTATGGTGAGCAAGTAGCAAAGTCAAGATTTCAGCTCAGGTCTTCTGAATCCAAATAAAGTTTACACTTTACTTTCCTAAGTCTCCTCCTATAATAAAAGAGATTCTCTCAAGAGTGGAGACTAATATTTCCCAGGTCATAGAATTCAGTACAAGACAATAGGCAAACACTCCCAGCCCATTTTGCAGAAGTACTAAAGAGCTCATGCTGTGGGAGAACCATTGGTTGCCCAAGTCTTGATAAGAATAAAGAATTTAGGATTGAAAACTAACTTTTAAGCGTGCTGGCAGTAAATTACATTGGAAATGTTTAGGTTAATTTAACTTTATATTTTGAACCAGTTTTTTGTTTTGTTTTAATTTTCTTTAGTGATAGAATAACCTATATGACAACAAAGCTTTAGAATAATAAATCAAGTTATAAAGACTGTGATGTTTTCTAATCTGACTACAGTTCTTACAGTATAGAGTTTGACATGTTAAATCATTAAAAATATATAGGTGGCTCACTTTCCATATGCTTATACATCTTTTAAATTAAAAGGCTCTGCTTTTATAAAGGATACTATCAGGAAGATTATAGAACTGGGCATCCTGATATTCAAATGAATCTAATAAGATTTAAACTTTGTGCTTTTTATGATGCTGTATTGGGTTTAAAGGCGAGAAAAGATAGATAATACAAAACACACTTAAAGTTACAACTATCTTAAAAAAATTTGGTAACAGTCACTATGAGGATAATTCACTGTTTTTCCTTATCCGTTGTTTTAGTTTTTAACCTAAATCATAATTACATAAAAGAAATAATTAAGAAATCTCTTGGAAAAAAAGCAGTGTATCCAAAACTTATATGGTACTATAAAAATATTCATTATTGATCTCTTAAAAACTGTTACAATGATGTGAAGCTAAGTGCAAGACCACTGCATGCTCAAAAGGCTCATTGTTTTCCTTGAGAGATGATGGTCAAGATGGTAATAACATGAACTTGGCCAAGACATTTTTGAATGAAACCTAATCATCTCAGATGGAAGTTCTTTTTTTAAATAAGCTTTTATAATAATGCATTTTAATTATATACATGAGGTTGCAAGGAAATGTAATAACAGCAATTAAAAGATTCCATTTAGAATGACAGAAGAAAAACTTTGTGAAATCTATTAATTATAAATTCTAGTCATGCTGTGAGAAAAAGCAGAAGGGAAGTCACAGTTCTTCTCAAATATGACTTTTTTCCTCCTGCAATAGTTGCTTTATTTAAAATTTTTTTTTATTAAACCTAGACAAAAAACGTATTGCTTGTTAAAATATTGGGTTGTAATTTATGATATTAGATCTAACAAATGACATATGAAACTGCAGATGTGGACAGCAACTTCTGAAAAAGCAATTTAGATGGTGATGATTAAATGTCATTACTGGCAGTAGTTCAGAAATAATTCTACACTTCTGCTGCTGAGAGAGTGCACTGCTCTTGAGGAATTAAATATGAATGTTTGAATTATTTTGGTTAAACTAGAAATGTAAATTCTAACATCACAAGCCAGTGTCTTTATTTAAGCCTGTATACATTTGTAGTTTTATGGATTTCCAAATGATCATCAAACAAACTTGTAATATTGATTTCTTGAGGAGCAATGATATAACCCACCATTGAAATTTTTAGTGCCAGTAACATTAGATATCAATAAAAGTGGTTCTTGATGCAAGTTTGCTGGCTTGTACACAGCTTGACCATTTCTTAAGCATTATGATGCTATTATTGAGAAATAAAAATCAGTAATTTTTAAATTACCTCTGAGATACAGCTGACATCAGCCTAAGTTTATGGTGCTATCTCTCCAACAAGCATGTAGCTGAATTTTTACTGTCAGTGTTTTTTCAGAAAATATAATGCATGTTTCAACAGACATATAATAAGTGTTTTTCCTACAAATGTATACTTTGATCAGTAGAACTCATTGGACATTGTATGGTTAAAAATCCAAAATGAAAGACTTGTTAATGTCTCAGAAATTAACAGACGCTTGTCTGTGCCTCAGAAATTTATTTCTTTATTTAAAACTTCAACTTCAAATATATCTCTAATAAGACAGGACATTGTTAATATATGTCTAATATAATTCTGTTGCCTTAATAGTCCATTCTTTTACTTAAAAAAAGTTATTCTCAGATGTCTATCAAATAAACTCATATTGCCCTCACTAAAAATGTTAGAGTAGGAAACTCCAAATCTTCATCTCTCCACTAAAGCAATGATTAAGTTGGCAAAAACTGTCAGGATCACCTTCTTTGGAGCTCTAGAATCTATATCTTACTCTAATATTGGTGGAGAAAAAAGGATGGTTAGAACATAGGTAAAAAATTAATCAGAAATAAGTACATACTGATGGAATAAATGATTTTATTTTAATCAGTAATTTTCAAGTTCCCTTCTGCTGTTAAATGGTTTAAAACATCAGAAAAACAACTAAAGAAATTAGAAAATCAAGTGACAATTATGTACTTGCTAGAGATATTAGCCAACATTTTTGTGGATAAAGGCAGAGAAAATATCATCTTAACATATTTATGTCATAACATGCACATCCCTCAAAGGTAAAATTTAGAAAAATCAGGTATCTTTTTGATATTCCAAAAAAATAACCTTCTGAAAACTTAACGATGAAAATGGGGATTACTGTGGTTTGGGGTGAAAGAGCTAGTGTGCAAGACAATTTTTTAGATATATAAATAAACATGAGACCAGTGAGAATGAACAGTTAATGCTATCCGAAGGATTAAAAGTATAGGAAGGAGCTATATAAATATCTTAGGAGTAAAACACATTGAAGACAAGTAGGCAAGAAATTAATAATTATTTTTAAATGCTAACATGTTGAATTCATTTAAAACCCTGACTTTAATAAGAAAAAAAGGCAAGAGCATTTTGCACAATTAGGTAGTAATGGGAAATTTGTAAAATTTATAAAATGTAACAAATTGAATATTTTTTAAATGAGCATTAAAACCCATTAGGTTTAGATAAAGTTATTTTAATATGATGAGGAAATTATCTCACTAATTTGACAAAAAGAATTTATTTTGAAATGGCAAAGTAAGGTAGAACAAGGAATGCAATTAGGAAAAATACAGGCAGTTCAGTTCTTTCATCAGAAGTGCTAGGCTAGTCTAGTCTGAAAATTATTTCTATTCACCCTACCAGAATAAAGATTTTAAAATAAACTGAAGTATTAAAGTGGCAAAAGATGCTGATCATCATACAGTGACTAGAATTTATAAGTTAAAGTTGGAAGCAATCAATTGTCCTGTCTCACTAATCAGATCCTCTTACTCCCGTCCTGTCCTCTTTCTAGTATTTCTAATATACTGTACAGAATTTCCATTTTCAACAGATAGTGCCCTCACATGTCATGGAGATGCCTCTAGGATCTTCTGTCTATAAATAAGAACATGCTGTATCCCCGCAGCAGCTAGAGGAATTGTTTTATTTATTTTTTTAAAGTCCTCTGTTCAAAACTCTATGAAGATTTCTCTTAGAATAAAATTTAAAGTCCCGATTATGACTTATTTTAAGCTACCGTTTCAGCATCTTCTCTAACTATCCCTGTACATGGTTGTAGGGCCATTTATCAGTACAGTAGAGGAACAATGTTTCCTGTGTTTTGGGCTGTACTATTGCATCTGTGAAGGTGGAGTCACAGAGCTACTGTTGGAGAAACAATATGCTTACTATATAATTGCACAAATATTTTTGATGTCCATCCATGTTGTAACATGTAGAGAAATTTCATTCCTCTTTATTGCTGAATAATATTATATTACATTACTTTATTTTCTTTTATTATCCATTCATCAGTTGATGGACATTAATGTTTCTACTTTTGGGCTATTACAAATAACACTGCTGTGAACATTTGTGTACAAGTTTTTGGAGCACATTTTTTTCATTTCTTTTTAGTACATAACTAGGAGTGGAATTGATGGGTCATATAGTAACTCTATGTTTAACAAGTTTAGGAACTGCCAAACTATTTTCCAAAGTGGCTGCACAAGCTTACATTCCCACCAACAATGAACAAGAGTTCCAATTTATCCACATCCTCACCAGTACTTATTTTTGTCTCATTTTGATTGTAGCCATCCTAGTAGTTGTGAAGTGGTATGTTCTGCTTTTAATTTTTATTGCCTAATGACTAATGATGCTGAGTATCTTTTTATACACTTACTGGCCATTTGTTTACGTTCTTTCGATATTTATATCCTTCCCCATTTTGCTTGGAATTTTGTTTGAGAGTTAAGGAGTCTTTATATTTTCTGGTTGCCAGACCCTTAACAGACATATGATTTTCAAATATTTTTTCCCATTCTGCAGGTTGTCTTTTCACTTTCTTGAATGTATTGTTTGAATTACAAATTTTAAAATTTTGATGGAATCCAGTTTATCTATTTTCTCTTTTGTTGCTTATAGTTTTGGTGTTGTATCTAAGAAACCATTGCATAACCCAAGGTCATAAAGCTTTACTGCTATGTTTTATTCTAAGTTTTATAGTTTTACTTCTTACATTTAAAGCCTATGATTCATTTTGAGTTAATTCTTTTTTTACATATAAATTTATTTATTTATTTTTATTTTTGTCTGCGTTGGGTCTTTGTTGCTGCTCGTGGGCTTTTCTCTAGTTGTGGTGAGTGGGGGCTACTCTTCATTGTGGTGTGCGGGCTTCTCATTGGGTGGCTTCTTTGTTGCAGAACACAGGCTCTAGGCACGTGGGCTTCAGTAGTTGTGGCAGGCCGGCTTCAGTAGTTGTGGCTCGTGGGCTTTAGAGTGCAGGCTCAGTAGTTGTGGTGCACAGGCTTAGTTGCTCCGCAGCACGTGGGATCTTCCCAGACTAGGGCTCGAACTCGTGTTTCCCACATTGGCAGGCGGACTCTCAACCACTGTGCTACCAGGGAAGCCCTGAGTTAATTCTTGAATATGGTATAAAGAATGGATCCAACATCATTCTTGTGCATGTGATTATCTAGTTGTCCCAATACCATTTGCTCAAAAGACTATTTATTCTTTCTCCATTGAATTGTCTTGGCACCTCTGTCAAAAACCAATTAACTAAGAATATATGGGTTTATTTCTCGATTTTAAGTTCTATGTCATTTGCTGTATGTCAGTTTTATTTCATTGATCTATATGTCTATCCTTTTGAAAAAAACTCATTGCTTTTTATCTTTGTTATTTTCTGTCATCTATTTCTAGAAAATCCATTCCATTTGCCTACTAAATCACAGTTATTTAATTGTGCATATACATTATAATATCTGAAAGAATTATACTCCCTACTTTCATTGTTTCCTAAAAATTTCAATGTTTTTATTTCATGTAGATAAAAATCATTTCATTGAATTATAATTTTTAATTGTTGAATTTCCAGAGAAATATTTCCCATAAATCAATTGAAAAAGAACTAAACATTCTGATGGCTGTCATGACATTCAGGCACACTATACACATCATTGTGACATTATTTTTTCATCTATCACCAAAAGATATACTCTGCTATATATAAATAAATGTTTAACAATTATTTAATTTTCTGTCCTTTTATTGATTTCATTATGAGCTTTATATTTTTCATCCTCTTCATTTCTGTCTTATCTTTAACTTAATGTCTTTCATTCTCATACAGTTTCAAATCTGTTGAGTTTGTCTGCAGCATAGGTCTCTGAACTGCCATCACTCCCACTGTGTGACTGCTCCTGCTTTTTTTCCTTGTACCTAGCTAGTCCTATATGTCTCATCTTTTCTGGTCGGGACATTTGGGTAGTGCCCCAAAAGGCTGAAGAAGCTTGTTGCTCATACCATTCTTCCTTTTCCAGTGATAGAAACTCTTTCTAGCTGGGAAGTTCCTTCTTGGTGCTGAACAGTGCCCTCTTGGAGAACAAGATGATGCAGGCAAATGAGGCTGTCTTCCTTCTCTTCTTGTGCAATACTCTCAGGCTTTTTGTTCCTCTGTGTTGCTGAAACTTCCTAAGTGGCCTCTACAGGTCTTCCAGAGCTGTTTTTGTTTTTGAATAGCTCTCTAATTATTGATCTTTGTTGGGGGACATGGAGGCTGGATTTTCCTATGTCACCATTTTGGTCTTCTCTCATTCTCATGTATTCTAATTCTCTCTTTGTCATACCCACTTGGTAAAGCTTCACACCTCGACCTACACTATGCCTGTGTTCTTGAAAATGAATGGTCCTAGAGTAAAACATATAACCATGCTGAGTGGACTCTAAATTTATGATGTGGGTCCTTAATGATGCTGGGAAATTAGATCACAACTTCTTAGCTGATTCAGTCTTCACGCTCAGCTCTTTTGCATTTTCCCTCTTCTCCTCAATCTTCATATCTCTTCTTCTGGCATAGTCACTCATAGCTAAAGAAGGTACCTTCTGTTAGGAAAATGTAAACAATCAGAACATATTTCCACAGCTACCTAAGACCGTATCTACCTATCAGCATATGTACCCATATGTTTACAATTTCTTCTTGTTTCTCATGCCCAGTGAAATACTTATCATCTTATCTTATTCTCTCTCCTCTGCAAGAATTTTTGTTTAATACTTTTTTAAGAGTCTTTTCTACAAAGTCAGTTTTCCCATTCTGTTGAATCACTAACCTTATTGGTCATTCACATCAGCTGATACATCATATTTTTTAAATGCACCCTCCTTACCCCTTAATAAGAAATTTCTTTCCTAAATGTAAAGTTAACTAAGTTTGGACATTATATTTTGAACAATAGTTGGTGAGAAAGAAATTTTAAAGGTATTATTTAAAGGGATAGTAAAATTCCCGCAAAGTGAAAGAAAGCTGAACTAAAGGACACTATTTAAAGCTGTTGCTATGATCCTATTTTTAGCCCCCACTTCAATTATGCCTTAGAAACATGTATTACAGTAATAACAGTAAACAAATTGAATTTTTATTATGGGTTTAAGTCCAATACAAAAAACATTGCTTCCCAAATGATAAGAAACTTACCCTCTTGACTAATATTTCCTGAAAGTTTATTATAAAATTCATCTTTTTATTCTTTAATTACATTGATTTTCTTTTCTTCCATTGCCTAAGGATTTCCAATCTTGACAAAAGTTTGTGGCTGAAAGCTTTCCTTACAACATAGTATAACAGAAAGAGCAGAGAAATGCAAAACTACTAGGCTAGCATTCAAATATCTACAACTTTTCATGTGAGTAAATAAAAGAGGATTTTCTCTATCTGTTTAATACTTACATGAAACGAAGTCTCAATTGATTAGCTTTTTCAGAGCCAGTTCATTCCTTTGTGTATCATTTAATCTATATCCAGTGTTAATTACTAACAGATATGTGGTAGTATCCATAAAGAATCCAACTCTCTCCTATGAGCAGGCATTAGCATTCAGATATTTTAAGGAATTTTTAAAAATTGGTATAACAAACCCTATTAAAAGGTCAGAATTAATCAGTCTCCTTCGTAATTCCCTTATGCAAAACATAAAGATATATTTTTCCTTCCAGCTCAATGGTTACTGACCATTAGAATTCCAAATATATGACACTTATTTAAATATAACTTATTGCTAGACAGGACATCTAGCAAACTCCTCAGCGGGAGATTGAATAAATAAAAAATAAAATCTAAGAGAAGAAGAAAATATCTGGCACCAAAAATGGCTCAGTAGGATACAAATAAGTAAAACACGGGGATGAAATGAATTGGAACTGAATCTGTTTGCATTAGGGGTTGAACATGATGTGCTCAGTAGGAAAGTTTGAAACACTTCACTGAACAATAGAAAAATAAGTTGAATATTTTAGCAATGTCTCAGTATTCCTCAAATGAGCTTTTATTGTACATCACTTTTCAGCCATTTTCCTTCCAAAAGTAATCGTCTTTTAATACATCTTTTTAAAAAAAATCTATGTTTTGTCCTTAACTGCAGTCAAAATTTCCAGTATGAATGAATTTTTCTCTGAGCAACCACTTCCTTTTAATGGTTTCTAAGGTTTTTTTTTTTTTAGTTGATGCGGTGTTGGTAGTTTTGACTTAACCTAATTTTAGCTTCCCTGGTTCTAATACAATCTATTCCTTTCAAAGTGCCTTCAAATGGGAAATTTGTGATGTGGAACAAGTTCATGATCCTTGAAGAAGATCTAACTGTGTCCTGATCCTTATCAAAGTTAATTGCGTGATAAGAAAACACTGCTTTTTGTATTTGTTTGCTCCTTTGTTTTGGCCAACAATCTTTATATATACCCATCTGTATTAATATGAAAGGCTGCCATAACAAAATACCACAGACTGGGAGGCTTAAACAACAGAAATTCATTTCCTCACAGTACTGGAGACTAGACGTCCAAGATCAAGGTGTTGGCAGGGTTGGTTTCTCCTGAGTTCTTTCTCTTTGGCTTACAGATATTTTCCTTCTCACTGTGTCCTCACGTGGCCTTTTCTCTGTGGGTATGCATACCTGATATCTCTTTTTGTGTGTCCTAGTTCCTTTTCTTATATGTATACCAGTCAGATTGGATTAGGGCCTGCTCACATATCCTCCTTTAACTTTGATTACCTCTCTGAATATAGTTACATTCTTTTTTTTTCCCCTTCCTCCCTCCCTTCCTTCCTTCTTTCCTTCCTCTGCATTGGGTCTTTGTTGCTGCACGCGGGCTTTTCTCTAGTTGCAGCAAGTGGGGGCTACTCTTCGTTTCAGTGCGTGGACTTCTCATTGTGGTGGCTTCTCTTGTTGAAGAACACAGGCTCTAGGCACGCAGGCTTCAGTAGTTGTGGCACGTGGGCTCAGCAGTTGTGGCTCGTGGGCTCTAGAGCACAGGCTCAGTAGTTGTGGCACACGGGCTTAGTTGATCTGCGGTATGTGGGATCTTCCTGGACCAGGGCTCAAACCCATGTCCCCTACATTGGCAAGCAGATCCTTAACCACTGTGCCACCAGGGAAGTCCCTATAGTTACATTCTAAGGTGCTAGGGGTTAAGGTTTTAAGATGTGAATATGGGGAGGACACAATTTAGCCCATAACACCATCTAGAATGAATTTATTGTACTGTGTAAATATTCAAATGAGAGAAGTACAGAAATTGTCCTAGAAAATCATTTAGACCATTATTTAATATATTATTCTATAAGGTTCTGCATGAGATCCAGCAAGAGTGGATTCCAGTACCTTATGATTGTGGCTCAAAATTTGACATAAAAAAATTTGACCTACTCAAAATTTGACATAAAAAAATTCAGAAATATTTCCTTGGCAAATTTAACCTTGAATGATTTTGTAGAGAGATGTGACAAAGAGGTTGGTTATCTGTTATAAGACATAATATATTATCAGTACAGATGTGTAAATAAAAAAGGGACTTTGCATAAGCAAAGAGATAAACATTAAACAGACTGTAGCATGAAAAAGCTTCTAGGATTTAGCATTCCATGTAAACCTCATCTCTTGCCATGATCCCCATTTTGCTATTTAGAAAATTCAATATATTGCTGCAGGTAATATACTTTCTTCAACATCCAGGGTAAGTCTTATCCAATTAAATGCTCATCTGTCCTTTTCTATCTCAACCCAGCTCAAGCAACCTCACTAGTTTGAAGCATTTCCATAGTTTAGACCACCAGGTAGAACTAACCATTCTGTCTCTTTTGCCTGTACTGTATTTGGTATATACGTCTGTATATAAGTATGAATATATACCATGAAATAAATATAGAGAATCTATTGACATTTTACATACAGAAAAATATGTAATTCTTATTTCATAGTCAGTCTCATCTAATCCTTTTATTTTTGATAAAGCACAGACACTAAAATCAAATTAAGAAAATACCATAAAATATAATGAAATATATATAATCTGCAAAAATACTGAATCACTGTGCTATACACCTAAAACTAACACAATAGTGTAAATCAACTATACTTCTGTAAAAAAAAGAAAATAACGAAAATTTGCTGGATTTGTAGAACTTTACCAACAATTGTACGCTCTGTCCTGGTGTCAAAGAGGGCATAGTAAATGCAGAGACCCTTTCAAAGATTGGGGCTTACTCAGCCCTTGTTTTTGTTTAATAGAGTGACTTGTACAAAAGTCCATATAATGTTCTTCTTAAATAAAAAATAACATGCTCATTATTTCTCCATTTCCTACACACTCCCTTCCCATTGATATGCATATGCATTTACATCTTTATTTATGTTCATGCCAACATATAAACTCACAAATTTTCTTTTTGCACACCTAACCCATATTTCCACCCATCTTTTATCAGCAATAAGCCTTCTGTATTTATCTTCAACTGCCTGATTTATTTGTTTCTCAAAAAGTTCAAAACTCAAATGGGAAAAACAGAGTATTCTTTATTGTGCCACTGAAAAGTAAGGGCTAACTTACTCATATTTATTGGTAACAGCAAGTCTTAGGGTCATGATTACCTTGCAGCAGGTGAAGAAGTTGAATAATACCATAAGCTAAAGGAGACAGACAGAGCTGGAATATTTGTGAAAAACCCCAGTGATTCCCAGTGATTCCCAGTGATTCCTCACAAGCTGGCCTCTGAAAAACTCCATAGAAAAAAGGTACAGCTGAGAGTTTAAGACAGACCAACTTATGGTAGAAATCTGAAGTGGCTGTTCAGTTAAACTGGTGCTCCTTCAACCAAGAATACTGAGGTAGCAGACCTGGGCTGCATACTGGGGTTCTGCCATATTATACAACTGCAGCTATATAATCTCAGGTTTGATGTCAGTTTCTTGATTTAGCCAGATGTTTGCTGACATGATGACACAATGATGGAGCCAAGGCCCAGCTACACCTTGTTGATGGACCCACAAAGTTTTGACCCTAGACCTTGGTCACACCATGGGAGGGGTTTGTACTCTCTCAATCACTCGTAGTATGCCATTTGTCTCTGTGAATCCCACCCCCCAGCCCACTCTTCACATTTACCAGAAGGCGTAGTGTGTGTGTGTGCCTTGCTTGGTCATTCATTTTTTTTCTTCTTACCTTTTGACCCCCCCAAATTAATTTTTCATTAGATCATAACATAGCCATTACACAACAACTTACATTTCTCATGTCCCTCTCTCCAGGTCAATTGATATAAACAATGGGAACCACTGGGTTTTTTCACAAATATTCCAGCTCTGTCTCCTTTAGCTTATGGTATTATTCAACTTTTTCACCTGCTGCAAGATAATCATGACCGTAAGACTTGCTGTTACCAATAAAATATGAGCAAAGCAAATTTGCATGTCACCTCTCCAAAGATGATTTAAGAGACAGTGGCTAAGAGAATGAAGTTCACTTCATTCTCTCTTTCCTTTGCACAGAAAGAGTCTATATTCTGGATGGTCACTGATACTCTTCGGTGCCTCTGCTGACATAGATGGACGTACATGGGAGCATTGTTATTTTTAAAACAATGAGATTTGGGGCTTGTTACTGCAGTATAGCCAGACTATTCTGAGCCAATACAAATGAAAATGCAAAATAAAAGAAATGCAAATATCTTTTATATTTAAAAGTGCAGAATATGAATTTATAAAAATATATATACTCACTTTTCAATTGATGAACGTTGTAATTTTTTTTTAATCCCCGTATACATATATAGTAAAAACAAGTGGTTTTATTTGTATAGAATAATATCCTTAAGTAAAATTTCTGAGTCAAATGGAATGGTTGAAGTATTCATTTTGCTGGAACAATTCTCAATAGGAATGTAAATAGATCATGGGCAAGGCAGAAAGACTGGAGTAATAACAATCACAAAACAATATGCTAACATATGAAAAATTATTAAGGATAATTTATTGTTCTAAGTACTTTATATGTTTGATAATTTAATCTTATTAGGTAGGTGCCAATGCAGTTCCATTTTACAGGTGACTTAACTAAAGAACAAATTAATTTGTATGCCAAGGGTCACATGGCTAGTAAAGAGTAGAGCTAGTAATTGGAGACAGCTAGTAATCTAAATGAAGTAAGCAAAATGAAAAAATAAATTATGACTGCATGGAAAATATCAAATTTTGCTGATAATATGGCCATGAAAATTAATATGGTTGCCAAATTAAGAATTTATAAAATGAATGGGCATGCTAGTAAAGAAGAAAATACTTGAAATTATGACTGGCCCACTAACAATAAAAGTTGTGGAGTAAATATTTAACCTTTTGAAGTGTATGTGGCTAATGTCTGTCTGCAAACAAGAAGAAAAATACTGCTTCTTCATTTCTAACCTCAAGATTACTGCAAAGCCTAGCAACATAGAACATTTTTCCTCTACCTAAATGTACAAAAGGAAACGTGTATATCAAATCAGTTTATTAGCTGAGTATCTGCAAGCCGCTTTTGCAGAGTGAGAAAATTAATAGATTTGAACCAAATTTGTTGTCATAAAAGTTCCAGAGATGTATAAAATGCATCCCATTTTTATGACATTTAAAATAAATCAATTCAAAACTTTTTATCATAAATGACAAGAATAAATTTTAAACAGTTTCTTAAGAAAAATATACTGTTTTGTTAATGTAAATAGTGTGTATAGTATACTGAAATCCAGAGAGAGAATACATAATCTATTTCACCTAAAAAAAAATCTATAGAAGCTAGACCAAGAATAAACAAAATGATGGCCATGAATACTTCTAGCATATAGAAGACTCACAATTTTTTGGTAGGTTCTCAAATATATATTGTGTTGCAGAAGCAAATACTGTTACTGTCTCTCAGTAAGTTCTACTAGCTAATGAATAAATTGCAAAGCAAAATAATTTTAAATATGTTTTGATACAGTTCTAGGCTAAAAAATTGGGGGGAAAGAGCAAAATACTGAATTGAATGAATATCTGCATAGGAAACCACACACATAAACAAATATTCCATTAAAAATGAATTCAACAAGGCAAAAATAAACAGAGTACTGAAAAAAATATGTAAATTAGGAAAACAGAAGTTTCTTATTTCCAATTTCAATATGTGTGTGTGTGTGTGTGTGTGTGTGTGTGTGTGTGTGTGTGTGAAGGCTTCCTAGCCTACTTCCCAGGGATTGAGGTTTGCACTTAGAGAATATAGCAGCTCCTTAGAGCAGTGCAGTTAGCCCCCTTGTCCAAAGTACCAGTTCATTTTTCATTGCCTCCTTAAGCAAAATTTTTAGAATGGCTTGTATCTCTGGGTGGTTAAATTTCTAGTTTCCATTTCAGTCTCCTGTTTCTCCCTGACCATTTTACCCTTTGGGTGTATACTGGATTAAGTCCTCGTGGTCCTCCTGCTACTGTTCATAAGTGGCACTTTCATTCAAGGGCATCCGATGAATAAAATATTTTTTTCCCTTTTCCCATGTCATAAGATTTTGAGCCACTTGTCTCCACATGTGTGTGCTCTGATAGTCCATCACGCCTAGGAATGGAGAGTGACAGGGACAAGGTAAGCAATAGCATAGAAACTACCAGCCCCAATAACTCTTTTTTGAGGTGCCAAATCAAATCCCATATCAAATCGCCCAGACTGGCTCCATGTACAACTCAGGGTTTTCAATCAGTCTGTGGGCAGTCTTCTGCTGCTACACTAAGTCAGGCAACAAGAAATTAGAATTTTGGGTTACAGTAGACAGTGATGTCTTCTCCCCAGGCTGCCTCCACCTTTTGGAAAATCTAATCAGTAATCCAAGAGCCGTCTAATGGCCTAAAAAGGAAAAAAAAAAAAAAAAGAAGACAAAAATTATACTTGGAAACCAGAAATGAATTAGCGTAGAAATCAGTGAAACTGAAAATAGGTAAGAAAAGAGAAAATCAACAAAAACAAAAGCTTATTCTTTGAAAAGATTTTTTTTTTTAAAATCATTAAGCCTTTAGCCAAGCTAACTAAGAAATAAACAGATGATACCGATAACTGATATCAGAAATGAAAGGGATGATATTATTACAGATCCCAGGGATATTAAAAGGTCAGGAAAGCAATACCATAAACAACCCTATGCCAACAACTTTGATAACCTAGATGAAATGGAGCAATTCCTTGAAAGACATAATCTGATACAACTCACTCAAGAAGAAATAGACAATCTAAAATATGCCTCTATCTATTAGATAAATTGAATCAATAATAATTTTTTCATACAAAAAACACAAGACCCAGATAGATTTATTGGTGAATTCTACCAAACATTTAAGAAAGAAGTTATGTGAATTTTTCATAATCACTTTCAGAAGACAGAAGCAGAGGGAATACTTCCTAACTTACTCTGTGAGGCATTATCTAAATGCCAAAACCAAACATAGACATTACAAGATAAGAAAACTACAGACCAATATCTCTCATGAATATATATGCAAAAATACTCAACAAAATATTAACAAATCAAATTTTTTAAAAAGTGTAAAAAGAATCATACACCATGAACAAGTGGAAGGCTGGATCAGCACTGGAAGATCAATTAATGTAATCAATTCCATCAACAGGCTAAAGAAGAAAAATCACAACATCATCTCAACAGATGCAGGGAAGGAATTTGACAAAACCCAATACCTTTTGTGATTAAAAAAATAAATGCTTAGTAAACTAGGAATTGAGGGGAATTTCCTCAGCTTCATAAAGAGTATCTATAAAAATCCTGCAGCTAGGCTCATATTTACCAGTGAGAAACTTGAAGCTTTCCCATTAAGATTAGGAATAAGGCACCACTGGTTTTCAATATCATGCAGGAAATCTAGCTAATGCAATAAGACAAGGAAAGAAAACAAAAGTTTCCAATTTGAGAAGGAAGAAGTAAAACTATCATTGTTCACAGATGCCATGATCACCTATGTAGAAAATTTTTAAAAATCAACAGAAAACTTATGGAACTAATAAACAGTTACATCAGGATTGCAGGATATAAAGTTACTACAAAAAAGTCAATGATTTCCTATATAATAACAACGAACTAGTGGAATTTGAAATTAAAAACACAATATCTTATTATAAAGTTACAGTAATCAAGATACTAAAATACACTCATATATATATATATATATATATATATATATATATATATATATATATAATGAACTGATCTTTGACAAAGAAGCAAAGGCAATACAATGAAGCAGATAGTCTTCTCAACAACAATCATGATTGAGAGGACAGTTATAAAACCTGACTTCCTTTATTTTTCCCAAATATACATTAATATAGATATACTCAGTCTGTACCACTAGTTGCTTCTCCTTTTCTTCCTCACAATTTCCAGCTTTTCTGCTACACACACACACACACACATACACAAAACATATACAGTGCACACACTATACAGATATGATTTCCTATTTGTCTACTGAAGACAAATGTCTCTGCCAAACAAAAAATATAACCCTCAGTTTTCAGCCATCCATCTATCTGTCTATTCTTCCCTCAGACAAATTCTCACAATTCCTAGTTCAAGAGTAAATTCTAATCAGCCTAAGTCAAACACAGTACTATTCTTTCTCTTACCATTGACACGTTTAGGCATGGCAGTGTAAATCAGGCCAATGGGATGAAACATTCTGCTGAAGATCTTGATGGAATGATTTCCTCAAGCATCAACAGAGATATAAGGGCCCACTTCTGCTATTAGAGATTTTCTTCTTTGCAGGTGATGTATAGAACTGTGGCAGCCATTCTGCAACCAAGAGGTAAGCCAGCTAAGCACAACCAAAGCTGACACCGTGAGGATGACAGCATAAAAAGAGGAAAATATGCCATGTTTCTGATAATGTAGTTTAGCTGCTACATTAACCGATCTCTGAATCATCCTTCCTAAAAACTTCTTATGGTATAGTTAAATAAATATTCCTGTCCATATAATGTTGATTAAGTTTACTGAAGCCAAACATACCCTAAGCTGATAATATACACTTTGTTCCAGGCACTTTTCAAAAGATAACTTACCCAGTTCTTTCCTCAATCCTATGTGTTTGGGACCATTATCAACATTTTACTGATGAAGACTTTGAAGCCAACTTAAATGATTTTTTTTAAGTCACACAAAAAATATATAATTGAACTGGATTTAATCCTTATTTACTTTGTCATCAGAATTTGTACTCTTTTTACCTTTATAACAGGGACTTCCATGTTAAAGCATCCTTCTCCTTGAGATAACTAAAACAAAGGCACTGCTCTGACATCAATTTGCAAACCTGAAAATTAAAGGAGAAAGAAAATAAATTACCCAGCATTATATATCTGGAGACTACAGTATGTTTAAAATGCAGGCATGTCAGCTGTGCAGTGTATTCTTGGTTACCTAACCACCTTTATAGTTTAATCCTTATATTACTGCCTCATACCAGGCAGTTCTACAGTGGATGTTATAAATAATATTTAAATGCAAGCAGTACACAAGCCCTAATACACTAAAATTTAAGTCTGCTACAAAAATTGCCAATGAACTGGAAGTTAATTCAGTAATGGGTGTTACTCCCTGTTGAAGGCCTTTAAGACCAGAATATTTAAACAAAGAAGGAGATAGACTTGCTCCTGAGAAACCACACAAAAATGAAAGGTTCCTACTGTTAAGTCTTAAATTTGCTTCATCATTTTGTTCAATAATTCTCTCCCCTGGAAACTAATTTTTAGAGCTTCTTAATCTTTTTTCTTTTATAATAATTTATTATTCAACTAGTAGAAGTTTACCTTCATAAAATAGAAGGAAATTTGGATAGTATGAAGCGTAATATCTAGCAATTACCACTGTTAACATTTTAGAATGCATGCCTTTAGTCTCTTTCTTATGGAAATATGTATAGATATGTGTACATATCCAGATATTTACAGGTGTTCATTTCATATAAACAATGTCATAATTTTCAAGTTAAAAATATACTATAAAAGTTTTTCCATGTCAAAAACAGATTTACAGATTCATTTTTAGGAGCTGAACATTCCATTATATCAGTATTTAGATTGTGTTCCATTAAAACGAATGTTAAAATATTCATAAACATGTTCCCTTTTTTCAACATCAGTGTTATATCCCATACTGTATGCTGGTCTAAATTCTTAGAAGTGTAAATTATTGACTCAAAGGAAATATGCCTTTAAAATTGCCATCAACAATCAGTGTGCCAACATTAACTGTACCAATAGTATAAAGGGAAACACACAGAAATGCTGTGCATGTTACAGACCCACTAGCCATTTATGAGAGAAGTCTGGATTTATTTGTATGCTACATAAATTACATAATCTTTCCTTTTAATGTTGAGAAATTATTTTTGGACTTCTTGTTTTTGATCTTTTAATGAAAGGATTTTGTGGGAGGAGTGGTAATTGTTAAGAGTATCCCTGCGTTCAGGAAAGTTCTGAGTCAGAGAAGAAATTGAATTCCCCAAGTAAGTGGTACTGTGTAGATATACACTCCAGGTGTCCACAAGAGGAAGAGACTTTAAAGGGACTGTAATAGTTCACTTCTCCCATTTGTCTTAAAAACCAGTGTAATCAGTCTTCATGAAGAATGTTGATTTTTATGGTAACACACTAGAAAAGAATACGGAAAATGTTGCTCATTTAAAACAGATTGGGGCTAAATAAAATCTCTCAAGTACTTGCACCTCTGATTTGAGCTTAGCCTGTCCCTTAACTGTTGCTGTGTTACTGATATATATCAAACTTTTTCACATCTAAAAGCTGGATAGATTTGTATCTTCTCTAATTTAACTAGCAAATTTATGGATATCCTGACTTATTGATACGAAAAGGGATTGGGATTAGAGTACTCCATCTGGTAGAACTCTCAGTAAAATTGCATTTGGAACCAGACGTCTGTCATATATAGCATTGGAATTATATGCTGCATCATTACAGATGAGATTCCACAAATATCCTTTCCTGTATTACAGAGAAGGTATGCTCTGACTATGGAGAATTTTGACTTTTGTTACTGAATTTTAAATGGGCGTGTGCACGTGATAGGGATTATTGTATGAACCTCCAAGCAAAGCACAGCACCAGTTGTCACTCTAAGTGCAATAAGTCAATGTATTCTATTGTTTTTTCAGGCAAAACATCAGGTAAATGCTAATTCTACATAGATCACTATTATATACAAACTTGCAGATGCTAAAGTACTGCATGTTTTTCATAAATTCTATAAAATAGAGAAGAAACGAAAGGCACTTTGAAAGTCTCTCAGCTGGGTTGGGGTTTCTGCAACCACTTAAAATACATTTTTTATTGTATTTATCACATTTCAATAAGTTGTGCTCAAATCTGTAATTTCCATTTTACAGCGATCACATTACCCAATTTAAAGGAACGTTCATGTAGTAGTGTAATTGAATGGCAAGGGATAGCCATTGACCTGAGGTGAATGTGCCCTCTGGCTTGTGCTAAAATGACTGATTACCTTATAGTTTTCTATATTCTCTTAATCAAACTATTCACATTGGTCAAACAAAAATATCCCATGACCCATGATTTTGTTTATTGCCTTTATACCTAGCGGAGTTTGGGCTTTAAATTCAAACAAAACAGAGATTGAAATAAGAATCTCAGACTTAAATCATAATAATCATCTTCAGTTCAAGAAAGAAGATATTGCTGGCTCCCCAGTAGCCATTTTGAGACACCTTCTTAGTCATGAGCTTCCTCTTTTCCCAAATGTTATCCATTTTCCTGACTTTTATGATGTCACTCTTTGCTCTTCTTTGGCATTTTACTACAAACGCTTGTATCCCTAAATATTGTAGGGTTTTTTTTTTCCTGTTATTTTTTTATTTTTATTTCTTTTGCGGTATGCGGGCCTCTCACTGTTGTGGCCTCTCCCGTTGCGGAGCACAGGCTCCGGACGCGCAGGCTCAGCGGCCATGGCTCACGGGCCCAGCCGCTCCGCGGCACGTAGGATCTTCCCGGACCGGGGCACGAATCCGTGTCCCCTGCATCGGCAGGCGGACTCTCAACCACTGCGCCACCAGGGAAGCCCTCCTGTTATTTTTTAACTCTACATAAATGAAATATTAAAGTTTGTAGTAGTTGGTGGCTGCTTCATGTAACAACAGTATGACTGTTGCATGTAGCCATATTAATTTGTATTCATTTCATACTATATAGAATTCCATTGTATAAATACACCACTGTATGTTTATACAGTATATTGATAATTATTCTTTGGGGTTGCTTGGTTCTTATCTATTACAAATAATGATACCATAAACATTCTTGCACATTTCTCTTGGTATTCATGTGTATACATTTCAGGGATACATACTAATGAGTGGAATTTTTCCTCATAGGATAGACCATTATCTACTTAGCTTTAAGTAGTTAACAAATTTTCAGAATGCTTCACCATCGTACATTCTCCAAGCAGTGAATGTGAGCTGTAGGGGATCCACATCAGGTGATCATAAGCAGTTGGTACTAGTCACCATTCAATTTTAGTCCTTCTGATAGGTGAGCAGTGGTGTATCGTTAAATTATGAATTTGTACTTCCCTAATTACTAATGAAGTAAACACTTCTCACATGTTCCATATCATCTTTTGTGGAGAGCATGTTCAATTCTCTTGCACATTTGTCTATTAACTTGTTTATTTCTCTATTATTTGAATAAGTTC
The DNA here is from genome assembly GCF_949752795.1 of Hyperoodon ampullatus. Lineage (NCBI taxonomy): Eukaryota > Metazoa > Chordata > Mammalia > Artiodactyla > Ziphiidae > Hyperoodon > Hyperoodon ampullatus. Next base: position 68,990,994 of record NC_136914.1, on the reverse strand, counting down.
TTCATGTATTCCTGACACGAGGCTCTTTACAGTTATGTGTATCGCAATGATGGTATTCCAACTCCTGCCTTTACTCCACATCTACCAGTTTGCACTAGGTATCTTATAAGCAAGAGTCCTCTCTTATCCCTTATTTGTTTATTTCTTGCTCACTGGCTGACTCACTTAAGTATTTATCAATTATTGTTTCTCATGGCTATTTCTCCCCAAAGCTCTATAATATATTACTCTTATTAATTATTTTGGCTGTAAGATTGCTTCATATATGGCTAATGCTAGCTCCTGTGTTCTTGTGACATGCTCAATAGCTTCCTCTCTCTTTCCCTGTTTCTTTCACACACACACACACACACACACACACAAATTCACATTTACATACACTTCCTTACCTTCTGGGGTGACAAGATCTTCAGGCTAATCTTATCCCTACACTGTCACATGTAAGATGTTTTATAATGACAATTATAATTTCATTCATTGTTAAATAACTATTATGATATTCTACTTCTTGCCTCAATTTTGGTAAGTTCTACTTTTTGGCGTTAACACTAATTATATTAGCACATAGAATTTTAGTAGTAGTATATCTGTCTTATGAATTTACATTTCAAAACTGTAAAGTGACCTGATATATAGGAATATTTTTCACCTTAAGTTTATTTTTCTGATTTTAATACATCTAAACTATTTTCTTTTGCTCCATATTTGTATGGCATATTTTTCCATATTATTTGTTTTAACTTTCTGGTTTTTGTGTTTTATATATTTTTTTTAAAGAAGAAAATGTTATATTTCATTGGTTCTGACTTTTCAATTCAGCCTGACTCCAGTGGATGTAAACACTCGGCTTCTGACTTAGAACGTATCACAGAAAGAATAACAGAGAACAGAACACCATTCATATAGTTGAGTTTATGAGGTACATGCCCTCCTTGTTCATGTGACACTTTAAAAACTAAATTTATAGTCTATTTATTCTAAGCAAATACCTTAAGTAACCAGAACAGTTCAGGCTATGGTTATGGAGGGTTCTTTTTCATTCTGCCCTAAGTTTTATTCGTCTCAAGTTTGAAAACCTTGACTATAAAACTCTTTGCCTTGGAATCAAGAGCAAAACACTTTGAGGAAGGTAAAACACCCTCTTCTTTGCCCATGGAATCTAAAATAAATAGACATTTACATTAAGAGCTCTGGTGTTAGGACTGCATAATTTTATTTTAACCTGGTTGATATAAAATAATTTATATCAATTTTCTCCTCCTTTTTAATTTTTCACTCTATTAAACTTTGGAAACTTCTAGGAAAAAATAATTAACTTATTGGTAGTACCTTCTCTAGAGAACCAGCAAGGATGTTTATTCCTGTAGGATGAAGTAGATGAAAGCAACAACTTAAGAGTGAACAGAAACGTAGTGGTGAAAAAAAAGTAAAGGATAAAGTAAGCCAAAGTATTTTTAATTGCATGAGCTATTTGAAGTCATTAAAATGATGTTCTCTTTCTTACTAATCTACTGATTTGGTGTTTTACTACAGGACAGAATTCAATTTTATGCATAGAGGCTAGATGAGATCATATTTAAAATTCTTCAGCCTTAACAAAGAAGTGCTTTATTTGCTAAATGGCTGGAATGGCATTAAACAACTACCTTTAAGTGGAAGGAGGCCATTCCACAGTCACAGATGAGTATTTTAACAAAGAACAAAGAATGTTCTAAAATGAATTAGGCATTGAACCAGGTAAAAGTAATACAATCAGTTTAAAGAAATACATACTTATTTATTCAAGGGCCATAAACCAGTCAATGTCTATGAAAACTGTTTAAGTACAAGCAGAGTAATGCTGAAACTCTGATTGGTTGTCCAGTCTTAACTATAGGCAACATTCTAAAGGCATCTCAACATGAGCCAATGTGGTGTTATTTCATTAGTGGATAACATTTCTTTTGCATGAAAGACATGACATGGGAATCTATTACTATGCTGTGTAAATACTATGAAGTTAATACTAATTTATAAAATATGAATGCATGATTGATTTTAAGTACAGTCACTTATTACAGTGAAAGTGGCAATTACATAGGGAAAGTATATTAGCAGGGAGAGACAGAAGCTCTAAGTATGCTGGAGAATGTAGAAAACTATCATAAGGAAAGCTGATGGAAAAAAAAATTACAGTTTATTTGAGAACATTCTCCCAAAGACTGATTGCTAAAAATTTCCTATCAGAAACCCTGAAATTAACAAAATATTTATAATACAAAGGAGAGTAGATATTCTATACCACCACCTATACCAAAATTGAGGCACAATGTGCCTGGAGAAATGGAATACAAAATAAAATAGCATCAATTATACACCATCTGTTAAGTAGTTTGATAAGTATTTTAATTATATCATCTAATCTCACAAAGATTAAAAATATTATAAGAAAGTAGTTCATATTCTATAGAATTATTGTACAGTTTTTATTCTAAAAATTATATTTTATTGTTAAACATACATAACCACTGAAAAGAGTCTATTCCATATATATGTGCAGCTATAATTACACATGCATTGTGATTAAATGATTGTGATCTTAAAGGTGATGATGATGATAATAGATAGATAGATTTAGTTTCTGTTTTTCCTTAACATAAAGTGGTATCTGACTTGATGTTCCCCACTCTTCCTATTCAACTATTTCACTAAAACAGATATTAAATGCAAAATAATGGGGATAAAAGCAAGAAAAGAAAAAATCAACACCGTCAAAACCAAGAGAATATCTAATATAAGAAAATGCAAGTCATCTCCTCTCATTTTTAGTCTAATTAACTGGATTGAATAAAAGCTACTAAAAAGGCATCTCATGAGACAAACATCATGTAAGGGACTATGGAAAGATAGTAAATACTCCATCCCTTATATTAGAATTACTAATCTTTTGTCAACTAGAAATATAAGCAGAGAGTCTATAGGAAGTCAGAATTTATCTAGATGGGAAAAGATGAGAAGGTAGAGAAAAACACAGCAACAGGTTTAAGGAAATAATAGACTGTACTACAGTAAGGCATTGATAAAATAAGAAAATGAAGACTGGAATATTGTACACAATACAGAGAAACTGGACTACAATGAGGAACACTGTAAAAATAAAAATTTCATATTTAAGTTGATAGATATAAGAAACAATAAATTTAGCATAGATAAATCTAGTTATTTTTTAAAAATTTTACTGATGGGTGATTGACATACAAAAATTGTATATATTTAATGTATATAACTTGATGAGTTTAGAGGTACCTGTACACCCATGAAACCATCACCACAGTCAATGCCATAAACATATCCATACTTCCAAAAGTTTCCTCTCACCCTCCTTGGGTTTGTGTGTGTGTGTGTGTGTGTGTGTGTGTGTGTGTGTGTGTGTAAGTGTGTAAGTTAAGGACACTTAACTAAGATCTAACTTCTTAGCTAATTTTAAAGAATACAGTGTAGTCTTGTGAACTGTAGGCACTATGCTGTACAGTAGATCTCTAGGACTTATTTATCTTGCATAACTGAAACGTTGTACCCTTTGACCAACACCACACCATTGCCCTCTAACCTCAGCCCTTGGTAACCACCACTCTACTCTGTGCATCTATGGGTTTGACTATGTTTAGATTCATTATATAAGTGGGACTATGTTGTGTTTGTTCTTCTGTGTCTGGCTTATTTAAATTAGCATGTGCTCAAGGCCCATCCATGTTGTCACAAATGGCAGGATTTCCTTTTTAAAGGAAAATATTAATATTCCATTATATATAAATATATATGTTTTGTATATATACAGGTTATATATATACAGATATATATATGTAAAAAAATGCCATTGGGTTTTTAATAGGTATTGCATTGAATCTGTGTATCATTTTAGGTAGTATGGACATTAACTCTTCCCATTCATGGACATGGGAACCAATATGCATTGTGGGAGTCCCAGAAAGAACAGAAAAAGAAAAGGGAGCAGGAAACTTATTTAAGGAAATAATGGCTGAAAACTTCCCAAATCTGGGGAGGGAAATAGACATTTAGATTCATGAAACCCAAAGGACCTCAAATAATTAGAATCTAAATTGGTCTACTCTGAGACACATTATAATTGTCACAAGTCAAACGCAAAGAGAATTTTGAAAACAGCAAGAGAAAAAGGATTCTTCACCACATACAAGAGTACACCTGTAAGACCATCAGTAGGTTTCTCAGCAGAAATCTTATAGGACAGGTGAAAGTAGAATGATATGTTAAAAGTACTGAAAGAAAAATAAAATTGTTAAACAAGAACCATATACCTGGCCAAGCTGTCGTATCAAATGAAGGAGCCATAAAGACTTTCCCAGACAAACAAAAGCTCGGGGAGTTAGTTATCAGTAGGCCTTCCTTTTAAGAAGTGGTACAGGGAGTTCTTCAAGTTGAAATTAAATAATACTAAACAGAAACATGAATGCATATGAAAGAATCAGTGTCATTCTCATTCTTTCTAAGTAAGTGTATAGACAAAAACAAAATAATGGAATACTGTAATGGTGGTGTGTTAATCGTTTTAACCCTAGTATAATAATTGAGAAACAAAGTATTAAGATAACTATAACTTAAAAAAAATCTGTTAATGAATACCCAATACAAAGGATGTAAATTGTGACATCAAGAAGATAAGTGTGGAAGAGAGAAGTAAAATTATAGACTTTTTGTATACGATCAAATGAATTTCATTCATTTTTATGGCTGAGTAACATTCCGTTATATATATGATACATATATATCACTTCCTCTTTATGCATTCATTTGTTGATGGACACAGGTTGCTTCCATATCTTGGCTGTTGTAAATAGTGCTGCTATGAACATTGAGGTGCATATATCTTTTTGAATCAGTGTTTTTGTTTTCTTCAGACATATATCCAGGAGTGAAATTGCTAGATCATCTGGTAGTTCTATTTTTAATTTCTTGATGAACCTCCATACTGTTTTCCATAGTAGCTGCACCAATTTACATTCCAACCCACAGTGTATGAGGGTTTCTGTTTCTCCACATCCTCGCTAACATTTGTTATTTGTCATCATTTTGATGATTGCCATTCTGACAGGTGTGAGGTGATAGCTCATTGTGATTTTGACTTGCATTTCTATGATGATTAGTGACATTGAGCATCTTCTCATGTACCTGTTGGCCATCTGTATGTCTTCTTTGAAAAATATCTATTCAGGTCTTCTGCTTATTTTCTTTTACAGGTTGTTTGTTTTTCTGATATTGAATTGTATGAACTGTTAATATATTTTGGATATTAACTCCTTATTGGTCATATCATTTGCAAATATTTTCTCCCATTCAGTAGGTTGTCTTTTCATTTTGTCAGTGGTTTCCTGTGCTCTGCAAAATCTTTTAAGTTTATTAGGTCCCATGTGTTTTTTTTGTTGTTGTTGTTGGTTGGTTTTTGCTTTCATTTCTTTTGCCTTAGGAGACTAATCCAAAAGAATATTACTACAGTGTATGTCAAAGAGTGTTCTTACCATATTTTCTTCTAGCAGTTTTATGGTTTGAGGTCTTACATTTAAGTCTTTAATCCATTTTCAGTTTATTTATTTATTTATTTTTGAATTTTTGAATTTTATTTTACTTATATTTCTATACAGTAGGTTCTTATTAGTTATCCATTTTATATGTATTAGTGTATATATGTCAATTCCAATCCCCCAATTCATCACACCACCACCACCACCCCCACCATGTTCCCCCCTTGGTGTCCATACATTTGTTCTCTACATCTGTGTCTCTATTTCTGCCCTTCAAACTGGTTCATCTGTATGATTTTTCTAGTTTCCACATATATGCATTAATATACGATATTTGTTTTTCTCTTTCTGACTTACTTCACTCTGTATGACAGTCTCTAGATCCATCCAGGTCTCTACAAATGACCCAATTTCATTCCTTTTTATGGCTGAGTAATATTCCATTGTATATATATACCACATCTTCTTTATCCATTCATCAGTTGATGGGGATTTAGGTTGCTTCCATGACCTGGATATTGTAAATAGTGCTGCAATGAACATTGGGGTGCATGTGTCTTTTTTTTTCTTTTTTTATTTAACAAATTTAATCAGTTATACATATACATATGTTCCCATATCCCCTCCCTTTTGTGTCTCCCTCCCGCCCTCCCTATCCTACCCCTCCAGGCGGTCACAAAGCACCGAGCTGATCTCCCTGTGCTATGCGGTTGCTTCCCATTAGCTATCTACCTTACATTTGGTAGTGTATATATGTCCGTGCCACTCTTTCGCTTGCATGTGTCTTTTTGAATTGTGGTTTTCTCTGGGTATATGCCCAGGAGTGGGATTGCTTGGTCATACAGTAGTTCTATTTTTAGTTTTTTAAGGAACCTCCATACTGTTCTCCATAGTGTCTGCATCAGTTTACATTCCTACCAACAGTGCAAGAGGGTTCCCTTTTCTCCACATCCTTTCCAGCATCTACATTGTTTGTAGATATTTTGATGATGACCATTGTGACTGGTGTGAGGTGATACCTCATTGTAGTTTTTATTTGCATTTCTCTAATGATTAGTTCTCCTACCATCTTTTGATGTACTTCTTCTAGGCTTCTGGTCTGGTCCCTACCCCACAAATATATACCTCCACCAGAAATCAATTTTTTGCTTATAAAAGTTTATACACTCTTCCTGTGAGATTTCAGGCATCTATTAATTTTTTAATTTTAATTGGGTCCCATGTGTTTTGGGGTTTTTTGTTTGTTTGTTTATTGTTTTTTGCTTTCATTTCTTTTGCCTTAGGAAGCTAATCCAAAAAAATATTACTACAATGTATGTCAAAGAATGTTCTAACTATATTTTATTCTAGAAGTTTTATGGTTTGAGGTCTTACATTTAAGTCTTTAATCCATTTTTAGTTTATTTTTGTATATGGTGTGTGGAAATGTTCTAATCTCATTCTTTTACAAATAGCCATCCAGTTTTCCTAGCACCACTTATTGAAGAGACTGTCTTTTCTCCATTGTATATTCTTGCCTCTTTTGTCATAGATTAATTAACCAGAAGTGTGGGTTTATTTCTGAGCTCTCCATTCTGTTCCATTGATCTATGTGTTTTAGTGCCAGTACCATACTGTTTTGATGACTGTAGCTTTGTAATATAGTCTGAAGTCAGGGAGCATGATACCTTCAGCTTCATTCTTTTTTCACAAGATTACTTTGGCAATTGAGAGTCTTTTGTGGATCCATATAAGTTTTTGGATTATTTGTTATAATTCCGTGAAAAATGTCGGTTATTTTGATACAGCTTGCATTAAATCTGGATATTGCTTTGGTTGGTTTGGACATTTTCAAAATGTTAATTCTTCTAATCCAAGGTAATAGAACAACTTTCCATTTCTTTGTATCATTTTCAAATTCCTTCATCAATAGTTTTCAGAGTATAAGTCTTTCACTTCTTTGGTTAAGTTCATTCCTAGGTATTCTTTCTGTTGCAATTTTAGATAAATGAATTATTTATTTAGTTATTTAAAAAATTTACAGAAAAATAAAGGTATTTAAGAGGACTTTAGCCTCCATTTATTTCTCTTGTTTTTTCTTTATTTTTTCCTTCCCTTTTCTTCCCCCAATTATACTCTATTTCTTTAGTTTCAAGAACTCTATTCCTAGAGAAATCATCACCAGAATGAGAAGGGGCCAAAGATTAGTCTCATAGAAAAAATGAGGATCAAGGCAAAATTTTCATCATTTCAAAGAACCTAGTAAAACCACAAGAACTTATTTAATTAATACCCTAATATATAAATATACATTCTCTGGAGGGACAAATATTTTAAAAATGAGATCGAAAGAAGCACAAACATGACAGCTGAGAAGTGAAAATAATCTAGTTTAACCATATGATTTTTACAAATGAGGAGTGCCCTAGGAAAGAGATTTTTTTTGTTCATTAATATATTATTTATAAAGCCTGATTTAGAGCTCAAATCTTCTAACTTCAAATCCAGTTTGCTTGTTTATTTTTTTCCATATGTCATGCTGTGTCTTTTCACTTGTACTTCCCTACTAAGGTATTCTACTCCAGTAAAAATATAATTAAATATTTTGGAAATTTTCTATGTCATTATTTTTATTATACTTCCAGTCACAAAGTAGATACATTATTCAGACCAGTTTTCTAGGATTGAAATTAATGTAACTTATATCTCTTTAGATGGGATTTTATATCTTTCCTAAAGGGGCCAGCCAACCATAGACTGTTATGGGACAAATTATTGGGAAAAATCATGTTTGTTGATCTATGGACCACAATACACAAGACTGTTTGTTTTAATTAGGGAGGAGTGATCTACATGCATTGTTGGGTGCTCTGCAGTGAGCTGAACCAATACATCCTTCTTGAAGGAAAAGGAAGAAAAATAATCTATCAAAACTGCTTGATAGCCACCTGATCAATGTGCCATATTTGTTTAATGAAGGCACTGTAGCTAGTCCAGTCATAATCATCTATTTTCCACACACAAAAATATTTCCCAACTTTCCCTTTGCCTTTAGTGGGGGCTGGGGCAATTAATGTGCAGCCTAGGAGAGCCCTACTGCTGAGCAGAACTAATCAGGGAACTCTTTTCTGAAGATGCAGAATTCTGAGCTTGCCATGTCTGATTAAGGTTAATGGTAATCACGCATATCAGTGTCATATTATTTGTTCTTCTGAACGGCCTGATATTATTTGTATAAATAGCACTATCTAAAGGTTATAATCCACAGTTTGCATTTAAATTGAGGTGCATTTTTTTCAACAAGTTAAAAAATAGATTTGGTAATATCTACCTCAATGAAAAGCTTTTTATTCGTGTTTATTATTTTTTTCCAAACAGGCTGTTGTAGCAAAACTATGTCCATTTTGAACAATGACATGGTTTTATTTCCTATTTTCTTGGGTCCTGTGGCAAGGAGACAGGGAAAGAGAGGAATGAAAGGTAGAATTTATTAAAAACAACTTGTGATAGGTGCCATAGTAAGTGTTTTAAAATAACAGTTCACTTATTCTTCATAATAACTGTGTAACAATGCATCGTTTCCTTCCCCTTACAGAAATGGAAATAAGGTCTTAGAGAACTTAATTTATTGACAACATTCTCATAACTCTGAAATGTTAAAGCCAAGAGGAAAACAAGGTTCTGTTTAATCCACATCTCTCAGTGTTTGGATCCTAGATTAGACTATTTATATCAGGACAAGCTGCTGGGGAGATGTTTCATTAGTTGTGTGGTTTTGGACAAGTCATCTTACGTTTAATGTAGCTATACTAAATCATGTATTTTCTAATCTATATGTCATTAAACCAATCCAAAGAAATCTCTGAGCCTTTTTTTTCTGTAAAATGGGGATAATTATAATTTCTACCTCATAAAACCCAATGAGCTGGCATATGTAAAACATTTAAAGAATTGGCTGGCATATTGCAAGTCTATATAGATGTGGCAAGATTAAAGTTTATATAAGTAATTGGCAAGATTAAAGGCAATATAAGTCTGGTGTATAGCACAGCAAAAAGAATACAGGCATTGATAATTTGGAGTAAACAGTGGCAGTGGTAACAGTAATAGCAGCAGTAACAGTTGAGTACCATATTACTATTATGTTAAAACTGATAGTCTAGTCTTGATAACTCAGGGGGTCCCATTTAATAAGCATGGGAAGAACTGATCAATAGCTGGTGGCAAGATTTGAATAGTGAATAACTTTTATAGTATATAAATAACAATCCAGAATCTCTGGGTATACACTGATTGTTTAATAAATTCTTCCATTAGGTTTGAGACTATGACTGTATCACACAGTGCCTTAGTTTTACCTTTCTCCCAATTATTTTTTTTCACTTTGCTCTCAGGCTGATCTTTCACATATACAATTTTTATCATACTCTTCACATATTTCTCTGTCTTACGATGATGCCTCCACTGAATCTTTAAGACAGTTTCTGTTCTTTTTAAAACCTGCTTTTTTCCCTTTGTTTCTGGAAAGTATCCCATAGAATAGAATTTCTTTAAAAAAAAAACTTAAATGACATATTGTATTTAAAATATAGGCATGTATAGTATGTCTACTGCATTTTACTCTTAAATTTTGTTAGGCAAAAAGAAAAATATTCATGAACTCTCATACTGATTTAATAATGACTGTAATTGTGTATGCCATGCAGTGGGCTTCTTTTGAACTTCTGTATAATCACTCTGAGTCTTAAAATCTGGAGAGTATTCTCCACATGTGGATTTAATTTTCTAACTTACTTTCTGCTTCTACTAGTGAAACTTTACAAATAGCTGTGTCAGGTTTGGTATTTCACTTGTCTTGTGGAGCTGCTTTATAATAGTGCATAGGTAAAGAAATAAGATGCTAAGATAAACATTCATATCCTAGTACATATTCATATCCTAGTATTAATTGACCTCAGCAGGAAAATTTGTCCACACATTTTTCAAATAAAAAGCAGGTAGAAGATGTGTAAAGTAAGTGGTTTCTTGAGAGATTGAAATAAAAATGAAGTTAAATACTCTTGCAGAACCATGGATAGTCTGAACATTTTAGTGTCTATTACAAGAGGAAGTGAAGTGAAGAATAGAGTTTAAAGTTGGAGAGTGGATGGAGAGAATACACAAGTAACACATATTGCTGAAAATAAAAATCAATCCTTATATCAACCCTATTAACTAGGTAACATCATCATTCCTCTTTATAGATAAGGAAACTGCAGATAAATTTGTTAAATAACTTGTTCAGAACTAAATATCTAATGGTGGTACTGGGTTTCCTGGCTCCTAGCACCATGCTCTTTACTACTACACCCCACTGCAATAAACAGTGCACACACACACACAACAATTTATCTAGCAATACAAAAAGCATACAATACATTGTTTTAAAATATAGAAGCAAATAGAAAAAAAAATACAGTTGAAATTTTTGCCTCAGGATGTCATGCCTACAGTGTCAGGAGATGTGAAGGAGGGTTCTATTGTTTTAAAATACTAGTCTTTTGGTAGTATTTTATTTTTTATTTTTAAATTAAGACTTTATTTTAAAAATAAGTTTTACATTTACAGTAAAATTGAGAGTAAGGTACTGAGATTTCCTATATAGCCCCTTCCCCAAAACAGGCAGAGCCTTCCCCATTATACAAATGCCCCAATGGGATAGCACATTGTTTACAATTGATAAGCATACATTGACACATCACAGTCACCTAAAGTCCATAATTCGCATTAGAGTTCCCTCGTGGTATTGTACATTGTATGAGTTTTGACCGATGTATAATGACACATATCCACCATTGTAGTATCATACAGTTCAGTTGCACTGCCCCCAAATTCCTCTGTGCTCTGCCCATTCATCCCTCACTCCCCCTGCAAGACCCTGACAACTACTTCTTTATTGTCTCTATAGTTTTGCCTTTTCTAAAATGTCATATACTTGCAATTATACAGTATGCAGCCTTTTCAGACTGGGATATAAACATCCAGGATCTGTGATTAGGTGTCTGACATTAATTTAGAGAAATTCTGTCATTATTGTTTCAAATACTTCTTCTGTTCTTTCCATTATTCTACTTCTGATATTCCCATTATGCACACGTTATACATTTTACAGTTTTTCCACAATCCTTGGATCTTCTGTTTCATTTGTTTCAGTCTTTGTTCTTTGCTTTTTGGTTTTTGAAGGTTCTATTCCTATTCTCTTTGTTATCTACTACTAAACCTATCAGAGCAATTCTTCATTTTTTAAAACATCTTTATTGCAGTATAATTGCTTTACAATGCTGTGTGAGTTTCTGCTGTATAACAAAGTGAATCAGCTACATGTATACATATATCCCCATAGCCCCTCCACCTTCTGTCTCCCTTCCAGCCTCCCTATCCAACCACTCTAGGTGGTCACAAAGCACCGAGCTGATCTCCCTGTGCTATGCAGCTGCTTCCCACTAGCTATCTGTTTCACATTTGTATATATGTCAGTGCTACTCTCTCACTTCATCTCAGCTTACCCTTCCCCCCTCCCCGTGTCCTCAGGTCCATTCTTTACGTCTCCATCTTCATTCCTGTCCTACCCCTAGGTTCATCAGAACCATTTTTTTTTAGACCCATGTATATGTGTTAGAATACAGTATTTGTTTTTCTGACTTATTTCACTCTGTATGACAGACTGTAGGTCCATCCACCTCACTACAAATAACTCAATTTCATTTCTTTTTATGGCTGAGTAATATTACATTGTATATATGTGCCACATCTTCATTATCCATTCATCTGTCGATGGACACTTAGGTTGCTTCCATGGCTGTTGTAAATAGAGCTGCAGTGAACATTGTGGTGCATGACTCTTTTTGAATTATGGTTTTCTCAGGGTATATGCACAGTAGTGGGACTGCTGGGTCATATGGTAGTTCTGTTTTTAGTTTTTTAAGGAATGTCCATACTTTTCTCCATAGTGGCTGTATCAATTTACATACCGACCAACAGTGCAAGAGGGTTCCCTTTTCTCCACAGCCTCTCCAGCATTTACTGTTTGTAGATTTTTTGATGATGGCCATTCTGGCCAGTGTGAGGTAATACCTCATTGTAGTTTTCATTTGCATTTCTCTAATGATTAGTGAGGTTGAGCATCCTTTCATATTTTTGTTGGCAGTCTGTATATCTTCTTTGAAGAAATGTCTATTTAGGTCTTCTGCACATTTTTGATTGGGTTCTTTGTTTTTTTTTGATACTGAGCCGCATGAACTGCTTGTAAATATTGGAGATTAATCTTTTGTCAGTTGCTTCATTTGCAAATATTTTCCCATTCTGAGGGTTGTCTTTTTGTCTTGTTTATGGTTTCTTTTGCTGTGCAAAAGCTTTTCAGTTTCATTAGGTCCCATTTGTTTATCTTTGTTTTTATTTCCATTTCTCTAGGAGGTGGGTGAAAAGGGATCTTCCTGTGACTTATGTCATAGAGTGTCTGCCTATGCTTTCCTCTAAGAGTTTTATAGTGTCTGGCTTTACATTTAGGTCTTTAATTCACTTTGAGTTTATTTTTGTGTACGGTGTTGGGAAGTGTTCTAATTTCATTCTTTTACATGTAGCTGTCCACTTCTCCCAGCACCATTTATTGAAGAGGCTGTCTTTTCTCCATTGTATATTCTTGCCTCCTTTATCAAAAATAAGGTGACTGTATGTGTGTGGGTTTATCTTGGGCTTTCTATCCTGTTCCATTGATCTGTATTTCTGTTTTTGTGCCAGTACCATACTGTCTTGATTACTGTAGCTTTGTTGTATAGTCTGAAGTCAGGGAGCCTGATTTCTCCAGCTCCGGTTTTGTTTCTCCAGATTGCTTTGGCTATTCGTGGTCTGTTGTATTTTCATACAAATTGTGAAATTTTTTGTTCTAGTTCTGTAAAAAATGCCATTGGTAGTTTGATAGGCATTGCATTGAATCTGTAGATTGCTTTGGGTAGTATAGTCATTTTGACAATGTTGATTCTTCCAATCTAAGAACATGGTATATCTCTCCATCTGTTTGTATCATCTTTAATTTCTTTCATCAGTGTCTTATAGTTTTCTGCATACAGGTCTTTTGTCTCCCTTGATAGGTTTATTCCTAGGTATTTTATTCTTTTTGTTGCAGTGGTAAATGGGAGTGTTTCTTAATTTCTATTCCAGATTTTTCATCATTAGTGAATAGGAATGCAAGAGATTTCTATGCATCAATTTCATATCCTGCTACTCTACCAAATTCATTGATTAGCTCTAGCAGTTTTCTGGTAGCATCTTTAAGATTCACTTCGTATAGTAACCTGTCATTTGCAGTGACAGTTATACTTCTTTTCCAATTTGGATTCCTTTTATTTCTTTTTCTTCTCTGATTGCTGTGGCTAAAACTTCCAAAACAATGTTGAATAATAGTGGTGAGAGTGAGCAACCTTGTCTTTTTCCTGATCTTAGAGGAAATGGTTTCAGCTTTTCACCATTGAGAATGATGTTGGCTGTGTGTTTGTCATATATGGCCTTTATTATGTTGAGGTAGGTTCCCTTTTTGCCTACTTACTGGAGAGTTTTTATCATAAATGGGTGTTGAATTTTGTTGAATGCTTTTTGTGCATCTGTTGAGATTATCAAATGGTTTTTATCCTTCAATTTGTTAATATGGTATACCACATTGATTGATCTGCATATATTGAAGAATCCTGGCATAACTGGGATAAACCCCACTTGATCATGGTGTATGATCCTTTTAATGTGCTGTTGGATTCTGTTTGCAGGTATTTTGTTGAGGATTTTTGCATCTATGTTCATCAGTGATATTGGCCTGTAGTTTTCTTTTTTTGTGACAAATTTGTCTGCTTTTGGTATCAGGGTGATGGTGGCCTCATAGAATGAGTTTGGGAGTGTTCCTCCCTCTGCTGTAGTTTGGAAGAGTTTGAGAGGATAGGTGTTAGCTCTTCTCTAAATGTTTGATAGAATTTGCCTGTGAAGGCATCTGGTCCTGGGCTTTGGTTTGTTGGAAGATTTTTAATCACAGTTTCAATTTCAATGCTTGTGTTTAGTCTGTTTATATTTTCTATTTCTTCCTGGTTCAGTCTCAGAAGGTTGTGCTTTTCTAAGGATTTGTCCATTTCTTCCAGGTTGTCCATTTTATTGGCATAGAGCTTCTTGTAGTAATCTCTCATGATCTTTTGTATTTCTGCAGTGTCAGTTGTTACTTCTCCTTTTTCATTTCTAATTCTATTGATTTGTGTCTTCTCCCTTTTTTTCTTGATGAGTCTGGCTAATGGTTTATCAATTTTGTTTATCTTCTCAAAGAACCAGCTTTTAGTTTTATTGATCTTTGCTATCGTTTCCTTCATTTCTTTTTCATTTATTTCTGATCTGATCTTTATGATTTCTTTCCTTCTGCTAACTTTGGGGGTTTTTTGTTCTTCTTTCTCTAATTGCTTTAGGTGCAGGGTCAGGTTGTTTACTCGAGATGTTTCCTGTTTCTTAAGGTGGGATTGTATTGCTATAAACTTCCCCCTTAGAACTGCTTTTGCTACATCCCATAGGTTTTGGGTCATTGTGTTTTCATTGTCATTTTTTTCTAGGTATTTTTTGATTTCCTCTTTGATTTCTTCAGTGATCCATTGGCTATTTAGTTAGCATATTGTTTAGCTTCCATTTTTTTGTATTTTTTACAGTTTCTGTTCGTGTAATTGATATCTAGTCTCATAGCGTTGTGGTCGGAACAGAACTTGATACAGTTTCAGTTGTCTTAAATTTACCAAGGCTTAATTTGTCACCCAAGATATGGTCTATCCTGGAGAATGTTACATGAGCAATTGAGAAGAAAGTGTATTCTGTTGGTTTTGGATGGAATATCCTATAAATATACATTAAGTCCATCTTGTTTAATATGTCATTTAAAGCTTGTGTTTCCTTATTTATTTACATTTTGGATGACCTTTCCATTGGTGTAAGTGGGGTGTTAAGTCCCCTACTCTGATTGTGTTACTGTCGATTTCTCCTTTTATGGCTGTTAGCATTTGCTCGATATATTGAGGTGCTCTTGTGTTTGGTGCATAAGTATTTACAATTGTTATATCTTCTTGGATTGATCCCTTGATCATTATGTCGTGTTCTTCTTTGTCTCTTGTAATAGTCTTTAAAGTCTGTTTTGTCTGATATGAGAATCATTACTCCAGCTTTCTTTTGATTTCCATTTGCATGGAATATCTTTTTCCATCCCCTCACTTTCAGTCTGTATATGTCCCTAGGTCTGAAGTGGGTCCCTTGTACACAACATATATACAGGTCTTGTTTGTGTATCCATTCAGCCAGTCTATGTCTTTGGGTTGGAGCATTTAATCCATTCACATTTAAGGTAATTCTTGATATGTATGTTCTTTTTACCATTTTCTTAATTGTTTTGGGTTTGTTTTTGTAGGTCTTTTCCTTCTCTTGTGTCCTGCCTAGAGAAGTTCTTTTAGCATTTGTTGTAAAGCTGGTTGGGTGGTGCTGAGTTCTCTTAGCTTTTGTGTGTCTGTAAAGGTTTTAATTTCTCTGTCGAATCTGAATGAGATCCTTGCTGGGTAGAGTAATTGTGGTTGTAGGTTTTTCCCTTTCATCAATTTAAATATGTCTTACCACTCCATTCTGGCTTGCAGAGTTTCTGCTGAATGATCAGCTGTTAACCTTATGGGGATTCCCTTGTATGTTATTTGTTGTTTTTCCTTTGTTACTTTTAATATTTTTTCTTGGTATTTAATTTTTGATGTTTTGACTAATATGTGTCTTGGCGTGTTTCTCCTTGTATTTTTCCTCTGTGGGACCCTCTGCATTTCCTGGACTTATTGACTCTTTCCTTTCCCATGTTAGGGAAGTTTTCAGCTATCATCTCTTCAAATATTTTCTCAGAACCCTCCTTTTTCTCTTCTTCCTCTGGGACCCTTATAATTCGAATGTTGGTTCATTTAATATTGTCTCAGAGGTCGCTGACACTGTCCTCAATTCATTTTTCCTTATTCTGCTCTGTGGTAGTCATTTCCACTATTTTATCTTCCAGGTCACTTATCCATTCTTCTGCCTCTTATTCCTGTATTGATTCCTTCTAGAGAATTTTTAATTTCATTTATTGTGTTGTTTATCATTGTTTGTTTGCTCTTTAGTTCATCTAAGTCTTTGTTAAACTTTTGTTGCTTTTTCTCCATTCTATTTCCAAGATTTTGTGTCATCTTTACTATCATTACTCTGAATTCTTTTTCAGGTAGACTGCCTATTTCCTCTTCATTTGTTTGGTCTGGTGGTTTTTTACCTTGCTCCTTCATCTGTTGCATATTTCTCTGTCTTCCCATTTTGTTTAACTTTCTGTGTTTGGGGTCTCCTTTTTGCAGGCTGTAGGTTCATCGTTCCCGTTGTTTTTGGTGTCTGCCCCCAGTAGGTGAGGTTGGTTCTGTGGCTTGGTAGGCTTCCTCGTGGAGGGGACTGGTGCCTGTGTTCTGGTGGGTAGGGCTGGATCTTATCTTTCTGGTGGGCAGGACCACGTCCAGTGGTGTGTTTTGGCGTGTCTCTGAACTTGGTATGAATTTAGGCAGCCTCTCTGCTAATGGGTGTGGTTGTGTTCCTGACTTGCTAGTTGTTTCGCATGGGGTGTCCAGCACTAGAGTTTTCTGGCTGTTTGGTGGAGCTGGGTCTTAGCGTTGAGATGGAGATCTTTGGGAGAACTCTCTCTGATTGATATTACATGGGGCCGGCAGGTCTCTGGTGGTCCAATATCCTGAACTTGGCTCTCCCACCTTAGAGTTTCTGGCCTGACACCAGGCCAGAGCACCAAGACCCTGTCAGCCACCTGGCTCAGAAGAAAAGGGAGAAAAAAAGAAAGAAAGAAAAATAAATAATAAAAAAAAATCTTTTAACTTATTAAAATAGAAAAGAACAGTAATTAAAAAAAAAGAAGAGAGCAACCAAATAAACAAATCCACCAATGATAACGTGTGCTAAATGCTAAACACTAAACTAAGATAAATATAAAAATCAGAAACAACTCAGTCGCAGGCAGCAAACCCCAAGTCTACAGTTGCTCCCAAAGTCTACTGCCTCATTTTAGGGATGCTTTGTGTCTATTCAGGTATTCAACAGATGCAGGTTACATCAAGTTGATTGTGGGCATTTAATCCACTGCTCCTGAGGTTGCAGAGAAGAATTTCCCTTTCTTTTCTTTGTTCGCACAGCTCCCGGGGTTCAGCTTTGGTTTTGACCCCACCTCTGCATGTAGGTCACCCTCAGGCATCTGTTCCCACCCGGGCAGGATGGGGTTGAAGCAGCGGCTGATTAGGGGGCTCTGGCTCATTCAGTCCAGGGGGAGGGAGGGGTATGGTAGTTATAATTGGAATGCAGTGTGAGCTTGTGGAAGCAGATGCCAGTGTGACGTTGTAAGAGCATGAGGCGTGCCGTGTGTTTTCCTGGGGACGTTGTCCCTTGATCACGGGTCCCTGGCAGTGGCGGGCTGCACATGCTCCCGGGGTGGGGGGGGGAGTGTGGATAGTGACGTGTACTTGCACACAGGATTCTTGGAGGCTGCAGCATCAGCGTTAGCATTTCATGCCCATCTCTGGGGTCAAGCTGATAGCCGCAGCTTGCCCCTGTCTCTGAAGCTCGTTTAGGCGGTGCTCTGCCTTCTGTGGCTAGATGGGGAAGGAGTCCCCTCTCCTCACCCACCCTGAAACAATGGTCTCTTGCCCCGTAGGCAGGTCCAGAGTTTTTCCCGGACTCCCTCCCACTAGCTGTGGTGCACTAGCCTCCTTCAGGCTGTGTTTTTTCAGCCAACCCCAGTCCTCTCCCTGGGACCTGACCTACAAAGCCTGAGCCTCAGCTCCCAGCCCGCACCCACCCTGGCGCGTGAGCAGAGAAGCCTCTCGGGCTGGTGAGTGCTGGTTGGCACCAATCCTCTGTTCCGGAATCTCTCAGCTTTACCCTCTGCACCTGTTGCTGTGCTCTCCTCCGTGACTCCAAAGCTCCCCCCACCCGCCACCCACTCCCCGTCTCCGCCAGTGAAGGGGCTTCTTAGTGTGTGGAAACTTTTCCTCCTTCACAGCACCCTCCCACTGGTGCAGGTCCCGTCCCTATTCTTTTGTCTCTGTTTTTTCTTTTTCTTTTGCCCTACCCAGATACGTGGGGAGTTTCTTGTCTTTTGGGAGGTCTGAGGTCTTCTGCCAGTGTTCAGTAGGTGTTCTGTAGGAGTTGTTCCACATGTAGATGTATTTTTGATGTATTTGTGGGGAGGAAGGTGATCTCCACGTCTAACTCCTCTGCCATCTGAAGGTCCCCTCCAAAACATAAGTTTTTAATTTGATGTGTGCATATTTTTCTACATGAGTTTTAAAAACTGGAAATCTTACATATATATATATATATATATATATATATATATATATATATATATATATATATATATACAAGCATCCATATATATTATAGTGTATAAACATATCTTATACATATCCATAGTTTTTTTTTTCTGTGTCCAAATTTTCCCCATTTAAAAGAAGCACTGTTGGAACTTCTGCTAGGAACATAACTGAGTGAGTCAGTATTACTCATTCGCTGCCTGAAAATCATCTAAAAGCAAATATCATTTTTAGTGAAACTGGGAGACAGAAAGAATCCACAGATTCCAAAATCCACATAAGGGATGCCAAAAGTATCTACACTGGAGGAGTCCTCTTAGGAATAAGTAAGGACAAGAAATACAGAGGGTGGTGAGGGGATGAAAATGAAAAGAGATATAAGCGCCAGCCTTCATGTACTCCTGCAGTGGTGGGAAGCAATGGTATTTCTTTGGGGTAACAGTGCTACGAAGACTGTGGTGATCAGGTTGGTGTAAAAAGTCCTCCTGTACCTAGTTTTTAATTGATCGAAGCAGAGAGGGAAGAGGAAAAAGAGTGCATAGTGCTAGGGTGTAAACATTTGCTCTTCTTGAAGATCCACCTGGGTGTTATTACCTCTCCTACACCACCATTTATATAAAAGGCATGTCTGAGAAATTCAAGTTCTTCCATGGTCAGTGTTAAAGTAGGAATTGGCACAGCATTGATACAAAGACAATGTACGGGAAGAAAAGGAAAAGTATTTTTTAAAAGGTAAATAGCATTAGAGTTTTTACTGGAAAAGTTTGGCAAAGAGAAGGTAATAATTCTGTGAAAATACATCATCAATAATACAAGAAAATTTTATGACACATTGCCTTTAAGAAGGAAAGTTTTAAAAGCTAGATCTCAGGGCAGAGATGATGGGAGAATAAAATGAGATGAAACATGAATTGGCAAAATTTAAGGAAGATGTAGAAATAAAATCATCCCAGAAATGGGGGAAGGGGGGAGTCACAAGAAATACAAGGGAAAATACACACTGTGGAAAATATATCACAAAACATATGGGATAGAAATGAAAAAAAAAACCTGCAAAATGGGAGGAGATCAAGTTGGCAGAGTAGGAAGATCCTGAGCTCACTTTCTCGCATGGGGACACCAAAATTACAACTACCTACAGAGCAGGTATCTCTGAAAACAACCTGAAGACTAGCAGAAAAGATTTTCCACAACTGAAGATGTAAAGAAGGAGCCATAATGAGACTGATACGAGGGATGGAGATATGGTCCAGTCAGGGCACACAGACCCAGTTGCTGAGCCATGAGCAGGAGGGATATCACAACAGCGAGGTCCTCCCCTTACTGTGAGGTTACAAGTCTCACCTTGGGTTCCCCAGCCCAGGGTTTCTGCACTTGGAAGATGAGCCCTCAATACGTCTGGCTTTGAAATCCAGTGAGGCTTACATTCAAGAGAGCCAGAAGGCTGGGGAGAATGTAGAGAAACACTCATGCGCTGTTGGTGGGATTGTAAATTAGTACAGCCACTATTGGAAAACAGTATGGAGAGTCCTCAGAACATTAAAAGTAAAACTACCATACAATTCAGCAATGCCACTCCTGCATATTTACCCAAAGAAAATGAAAACACTAATTCAAAAAGATTTATGCACCACTATGTTTATTGCAACATTATTTACAATCAACAAAATATGGAAGCAACCTAAGTGTCCATTTATAAATGAATGGATAAAGAAGATGTGGTCTCTGCAGGTATACTCAGAGATCTTTCAGGTTTGGTTCCAGACCCACAATAAAGCAAGTCACAGAATTTTTTGGTTTCCCAGTGCATATAGCGGTTACATTTATAGTATACTCTGGTCTATTAACTGTGCAATAACATTATGTCTAAAAGAACAATGTACATACCTTAATTAAAAAATGCTTTATTCTTAAAAACTGCTAACCATCTTCTGAGCCTTCAGTGAATTGTAGTAGTAACATCAAAGATCATTGATCACAGATCACCATAAAAATATAATAATGAAAAAGTTCGAAATATTGTGAGAATTATCAAAATGTGACATAGAGACACAAAGTGAGTAAATGCTGTTGGAAAAAATTGCTCCAATAGTTTCAGGATTGCCACAAACCTATTTGTTAAAAAAAAAAAAAAGCAATATTGGTGAAACACAATAAATGAGGTATGCATATCTGTATATACAATGGACTATTAGTCATAAAAATGAATGAAGTTTTGCCATTTGTGACAACATGGATTGATCTAGACTAAAGCTAAGTGAAATAACTCAGACAGAGAAAGACATATACCATATGATCTTACTAATATGTGGAATCTAAAAAACAAAAAGAAAACAGAGTCATAGGTATGGGGAATAAATTGCTGCTTGCCAGGTGGGAGGGGGATGGGAGTGGGGAGAAATAGATGAAGGTGATTAAGAGGTACAGACTTTCAGTTATAAAATAAATAAGTCATGGTGATGTAATATACAGCATAAAGAATGTGGTCATTAATACTGTAATAACTTTGCCTGGGCACATAATGGTTACTAGACTTACCGTGGTAATGATTTCATAATGTATTTCAATGTTGAATCACTATGTTGTATACTCAGTACTAACATAATATTATAGGTCAGCTATATAGAAATTTAAAAAAATATGCAAAAATATATTGAAAAGAGTTGGAAAGTGTTAGGGAGCTAATGATAGATATAGTGGACAGGTACAGGAGAACCAGCACACAGGAGAGTATTCTTCCCTAAGAAGAAACCTGGAAAATAGAAGGTAACTAAAATTTAAAGTTATGTTAAAAGAAGATTTAGATCTATGAACTGTAAAGAGTTCACCATGTGCTAGGCAAAACTGACTCAGAACAATCTGTCCTGGATATATCCTAGTAAATATACAAACCTTCAGAAATAAATAATAATTTGGGCAGCTAGGAGAAAAGATCATGCAACCTCTGATTCTTTTTTCATTAAATACAGTGGTGGAATACCTTCAAGATCCTCATGGAAGTAAAGTTGATGCAATTATTTTATAGACAGTTTTCCAAGTACAGAGGCTGTATATTTTTTGAACCAACAGGAACTCAATGTTTACATTTACTGTGATCCCACCTTGAAGCAACTACTAAAGCTTAAACTTAATCCAACAATGAAGTGCCTGTGGAAGATATGGCAAAAGGACTAGCAGTGACACTTCATTAATAGTACCAATGGGATAATGCTACAACTAGGAAAAGTACTGTAATAAGCATCATACACAGATGGACTTTTCATATTTTTCATGAGTGTCATAGGTGTTTTCCCATTAAAAAATAAAATTTTATCCATATTATATATGGATATTCGTGTTATAAAAATGCTATGGAAATTTAACTAATGATTTTTTAAATATTCAAAAATAGTAAAGTTAGAGAAAATAATAATGTATTTAGTGTTTTGAACAAATGGTTTGGATGAAATATTAATGTCTCTAGTCAATTTTAGGTAAAATTTATGAAACATTCAAACTGATAAATATGATAAAATTTATGGGTTCGAAAGCCTTGGTAGCAACTTCTTTATGACCTGAATCAATATTCTATTTTTACTAGATCTTTAAGAACAGTAATTTATCAAGGCCAAAAAATAGGGGGCAGAAAATAAAATTCACCCACTTCTGTTTTAATGTTGCAGAGACAGAAAGAAAAAAGGGCTTTCTCCCCCACTAGTTAAGAATCCCAAAGAAGAATGCTTTTAAAATATTTAATGATGTTCCTATGCTACCACTACCCACCAAGGGACATTATCAGATTTTAGGAGGAAAGGATAAATGCAGTCTTTTTAGCATTTTCTGTTGAGAATAATCTTACTGAGTCTCAGGAGAATAGATGGAAGTGGAGTTGCATGTTTAAGGCATAAGAGCCTGGGGAGCCAGAGAGAAAATAGAGATCTGGAGGAGTAGCAAATTTTCCCTGTTGCAATATGAATATTTACTAGAGGAACAAATACAGCAAGTTCCAGTTTGAAACATTGAATGATGGGGTCTGCAGCTATTTCTACTTACTCTGTGTTCCTGGCGCCCATCCAGTTGCATTCCAGCAAATAAACCATGAAATAACAAATGTTTACAGAAGGGAATTAAGAGTAGCAAAGAAATAGATTGTGATTTTCAAAACCTTAAGCCCTAAGAGGACTCATGACAAAGGAAACCTGATGAATCAAAGGTAGGATTCCTACATCTGTTTGGATAGAATGCCCTCAGAATGACGTGAGGAGGAGAAAAGATAAAGGAGAATCAAGATTGAGTAGATACCATAGGCCCTTTGTCCTCTGGGCTTTTCCAGAAATCTCACACGGATGTTATAGTCATTTCCCATTGTGGTTCTGGGAGAACGCAAGGCCCCAGGATCTAATCTCACTTCGTGGTCTGTCATAAAGGGGTTGAAGTAAATTGCGAAGTTTTCTACTCCATACTCTGGTGTAGGAGAGGTAGAACTCTCTCTGTGTACCTCAGTTCCCCGAAGGGCCATAGATGGCCCCATGATTTTTCCTGAGGTTACTAGAACATAAAAACAAAAGCACGATACAGGCTGCTTTGAGCAGTGCATTGGAGTATGCAGAGAGGAACCCAGAACAAATGACCTCACAATAAATATCAAGAGTGACTCAGTCATGTCCCAGGTGGATAGACTGCAAGCACAAGATCTGTCCAGGGAAACTGCCTGTCAGGGAGGCCAGCATGGGAAGAAGGTGGGCAAAGGAAAGCTTCCTTCCCTCTTGCCTTAGCTTACGTGAGCTCGTACAATTTAAATGCTGTAATAAGCAAAGGAAGACAAGCTCCAAATTTACCTCTGTCAGATTCCTTCCATTATCCAAACAGGGACTCGTAATAGCATTATGTGATGAATATGAAATTGCCATTTCTTTAGGCTAATAACAATTAAATATTGGCAATTTCACAGGGTTTAACCTAATACTTAAGATCTGTTATAGAAAAATAAAGTTGCATGTATTTTTAGGGAAAGCATTTTTAACTTTTATTTTGAAATAATTATAGATTCACAGAAAGCTGCCAAAACATTACATAGAGTCTCATGATCCCTTCACTCATTTAGATTTGCATTTGAAAAAATAATTGCATTTCCACTGTTTACTTGTGTATTTGTGAAAAATTTTTGCGTAATTTTCTAATACAATAATCCTTTCTGGCAGGTTTTCTATCATTTCTTTACAGGTGAAAAATAAAAATTAAGTTATACAGCTACTAAGTGGTAAACTTGAAAA
The DNA here is from genome assembly GCF_949752795.1 of Hyperoodon ampullatus. Taxonomy (NCBI): domain Eukaryota; kingdom Metazoa; phylum Chordata; class Mammalia; order Artiodactyla; family Ziphiidae; genus Hyperoodon; species Hyperoodon ampullatus. Next base: position 68,966,814 of record NC_136914.1, on the reverse strand, counting down.
CAGAATTTATATCTGTTTTTACTTTTATTGGATTCTACAAGCACCAAGTTAATCTAGAATAATTCTTTCTGCCCACTTAACTTTTTTTTTAAATTTTTATTTATTTATTTATTTTTGGCTGTGTTGGGTCTTCGTTTCTGTGGGAGGGCTCTCTCTAGTTGCGGCAAGCGGGGGCCACTCTTCATCGTGGTGCGTGGGCCTCTCACCATCGCGGCCTCTCTTGTTGTGGAGCACAGGCTCCAGACGTGCAGGCTCAGTGGTTGTGGCTCATGGTCCTAGTTGCTCCGCGGCATGTGGGATCTTCCCAGACCAGGGCTCGAACCCGTGTGCCCTGCATTGGCAGGCAGATTCTTAACCACTGCGCCACCAGGGAAGCCCTGCCCACTTAACTTCTAACTATAAGAGTGGCTGAATAGATGCATATCTAAATCTAAATTTTTTTCCCATTTTCATTTTCTCTTTCTGATTTGTAAGAAGGATTTTTATAATAAAGATTTTAATCTCTTGTGTAATATGTCTCTTTTCTCCGTTTTTTCAATGTCTTTTATGTTTGTTTATAATCATTTGGAATGAATTGATTTATTATTGATGAATTCTTTACATTTTTCCTACCTTGAATTTTCTATCTTGAGTCAACCATATTTGTTTCTATTTTATATCATGTTTAATTTTGAAATTTAGTATCTTTGGAATATATATAGCTATTGGTTGTGAATGTTGTGTGGCAGGAGTCACTGTTACTTTTTTTTTTAGTTGATGAGAATCCCACCATCGTTTATTAATTTGTTTGCCTACTAATTTGAATGCCTTTTTTCTATAAATTAAGCTGTTCTGTATAGGTATAACATAGAAGAATTTTCCCTGGATTTTTCTTTTGTTCCCATAATCTTTCTGTATTTATATTCTGTATAAGAGCCATCACAGTATATGAATTATTTGAACTCTAAAATGCTATAATGTCAGGAAATGCAAACGCCTTTTATTCTGTTTATTTTTTGTAAGAAAAATGTTTATTAATCTAACCCTAATAAATATACCTCCAGATGAATTTGACAATCATATTACTGAGATCAATAAAAACTAATTTGGGATTTTATTGGATTAATAGTAAATATTTACATTGATAGGAATATAAAATTTGTGCCATTATAATGCTTGCCATCTAGGAGAACAGCGTTGGTTTTTTTGTTGCTGTTCCTTGATAAATTCTTTCCATATCTATTAATCTCTCTTTATGGCCTCACTTGTTTGTTTTCTTGTTTAGAAATATTTTAAGCTTTTGCTTTGAAAGCATAGTTCCACATTCCCAAAAGCATATTCTCTGAGATATTAACCATGATTCTGACAAAAAATGTTTTATGGTGTTAGATCTGGGACATTCTGATTTAACTTTAACAGCTTTCTTTTCCATTTACTTGTCAGATCTTTTCATATACCGATTTTATTGCAATTTTTAAAGGAGTTTGGCTTTCCTCAAATTTATTTGACCACAAAACTCATTTCTCATGGGTCATATTAGGGATCTCTTGTTAATGAGAATCCACTAGATCTGTTACCTTGGTTACATCTAGGATCACTTTCTTTCTACAAAAAAATATATCTCTTGGAATTTCTTTTGATAAGGATTTACTGGTGTCAAACTCTGTTTTGTTTTTCAAAAATTTTTTCACTTCCATTCTTGAAAGATATATTAGTTTGGAATATAAATGTTTTGTGTGGTATACGAGAAATTATTTTCAGCATGTTACAGATATTTTTTATTAGCTTTCATTGTTGGCGGTGAAAAATCATCAATCATTTTTTCCATTTGTACAAGTAGATAATCTGATTAGTCTCTGCTAGTTCCTTTGCACATACGTTTTATCTTTTATATTATGCACTTTTATTATATATTTAGGTGGAGATATTTCTTAGTCTGATTGGTATTTTTTTGGGCTTTCTCAGTCTGAGAACTGATATCTTTCATTGCTCATGGTAAATTCTTTGCCAGTGTTTCTTCATGTATTTTACCTCTCCTATATTTTTTTCTTTTCATTCTAAAAGTTGGTAAAAATTCTACCAGTTGAGTGTATGTTGGAACTTAGTAGTCTATTCTCTACTGCATTTAGCTTCTTTTCATTACTTTCCATATTTCTGTCTCTTTATATGGTTCTAGATAAATTCTTACTTTCTGTCTTTTAGTTTTTGAATTTTCTCTTCAACTATGTGTATCTGCTGTTAAATATATCCAATGAATTTTAAATATCAATTATTGTATTTTTCTAGAAGTACTATTTTTTCTTCAAGCACTTATTGTTTCAGTTAATCTATTGCCCTTTGCTCATATATTTTAATCTTAATACATGATTAAGGTTTATATGGATATATAAATTTTATACATTTATAACTTACATATAATATATAGTTATTATATAATGTATAGAAATATATAACATATATATGCAAATTAATTTTATATGTTGTCTTTGATGCTTTTAGCACTTGATGTCTGGTACAGTTGCCTGTTGTCTGTCAGGATTTATTCACTGCAATCTCATTTCCTTGTGCGATTTGTAAGTTTTGGCTTGGAGCTCAAATTCCTTGGAAGTTTATTTGTGGGAATTCTTTATTACTTGTATTGAAGATGGTTCCAGGGAACATTTTTATTTGCATCTTCCAGACACTTGAGGACATGACAAAAAGGGATTTTCTTAAAGCTATATTTGGCCTAAGGTATTTTGGACTACTCAGGCAGTATTAATTTGAGTGTAAACTCATATGAGGACCATTTATGGTTACCAAATCTTATGAAACATAGATTTCCCCTTTTTTTTTCCTTCCACCTAGAATTATGTTTCCAGCCAAGCAATTTTTCTTAACTTTCCCTGGGAGATAAATTTACAGTCAGTTCAATTTTCTATGGTTCTATCTCTGTGATGAATACTTCCTGTTAGGTATACCAACTTGGTTGTGTCATGGTATCTTTTCCCTGTTTCCTGTGCCTTTCCAAGCAGTGGAAAGTAAACCTGAAAATTAGTCAGATATGGAAATTTTTTTCAGGGCACAAACTTACTTTAATAATGCTTTTCTCTTTAAGTTCAGTCCAAGACATGTGATGTCACTTCAGCTGAAACCACATAAAACCAATAATTCATGTTTCATTTCTTGAGTGACAAGCCTAACCCCAACACCTGGCTTCAAACAATAAGGCTGGCTCACATGGAAATTTTGGGGTATAATTATCCATTAGACTCTTCTACCCACTTCTTCCTTAGAACCTGAATCCTGGAAGGCCCCTAAATTCTGCAGTTTCAAAAATGACTCTGTGTTTTATTTTCTCCCCATGGCCTATTGATATACTTATTTTCGATGTATTGAGGCTACACACACACACTCATATATAGTGTATATGTGTATATATATATATATACACATATGTACATTTTATATTGATATAAAAGTTTATTTTCTTATAGTTCACCTCTGATGTCTAGTTAGTTTGGTTAAAATGTTACTTCATATCATGAACTTTCAGAGCCATGTTGACAAGAAGTCCCTATTCTCAGTGTCTTATTTTTAAAAAAGATCATAAAAATATTCACAAATGCCAGCTAAATCCTGATAATAAAAAACTAGAACAGTCCACTACATATTTCAAATTATATTTATGTAACTTAGTGGCCTGGCTGAAAGGCTAAAATTTATGGCCTATTTTTTTTTTTTTAAATCCTGATGGGTAGAAGCTAGGAATAAAAGATTAAAAAGAAAAAACTAGAAATCCAGTAACCACTAAAATAATAAAACCTTGTATTAATGGTGTTATTTCAAAGTTATATCAGGTTATGTTTTCATTAGTTTGAATAATAAAATTCTCATTTGAGTAGTTATAGGGAAACGTAAGGACAACACCAAGGCTGAATAATAATGCAAACATTTTTCAAGTACACAAGAGGCTTCCCCTTGTGGTCACTGAGAAATAAATTTAGGGCACATGTGCTGATAAGAGATTTAAGTCTCCTCTACAGGACTTGGAGTAAAATAGGGTAGTATAGGAAGTAAGATATCAGTATCGGGTTGACATACTGTAAATATTGACTATTTCAGAAAGAGTATACCTTACTAATTTGTTATACTACAATAAACTGAATCAGAAGTAGTTCCTACATCCTCTGTACCTAGTAGGAACCTCTCTCCCCCACCTGTCTTTCCAGTCCCAAGTCCCCACATATGCATTTTTAAAAGCACATCATAAATGTATTGATTTGCTCTCCCATAAAGAAGAAAGGAGCTGGGTAACTCAGTATGAAACAAAGGTCATGATGCAGGCAGATTTGCTAGGCTAGGGTATGCAAGGGAATTACAAAAGTTTCTCAATGAATATAGAGTGTTCAATATTCTGTACCTTTGGTAAAACACGGTTTTATTCTGATTGCCTGAACGACATGTATCCCACTGATTCCAATCAGTGATTTGCAGGTGCTGAAAATATGCAAAGGGGGAAATAAAAAGCCTCTCTGAATAATTTATTGTCTTAGATTCCTTAAATTATCATCCATAATTCTGACATCATGATTAATAGTAAAATATGAAAAATTATTTCTTAATATATGAAAGGCTTGTTATAAAGGGTTCATTATTATATTTGAAGATAAACAATAACTCATAAAAGACAAGTTGGAAAAAATTGAGTTAATTAATTTGTCAAAATTTAATCAGCTTTTATTAGCAAGCCGTATGTAAGGGTAAATCTTATATGAAGCTGTTTTCTAAATAATTTGTTAGGGATAAGATGTAAAGGGTGAGCAACAGTAGGATGACAAATGGCTGGAAGACCCAGAAATATTATTTTTAAAAGACCTTATCAAACATTGAGTTGCTACAAAGATTACATGCAATATATTGACTTAAAATAATAAAAGTATAATTTAAAACCATGTTTTCTCTATGCTTATTAAGAAAGATAACTTTTTACTCAAATTAAAACCACTCGTATGTTCCTTTCCGACCTGATTCCTTCGTCACTCCTGGAGATAAAGCTTCTTTTCTTACTTCACTATGTATGTTTGTACTGGTAAACAATATATTGTTTACTTTACCTCTGAACTTTATTAAAATGGATTCATAGTTTGATGAGCTCTTGCTCAAATAGTATGTCTTGAGATTTCTCTAGGGACCAGTAGTTTATTTCCTTTACTCTCTATTGTTCCATTTTATGAATATGATATCATTTATTCATCCTCTTATCACTTCTAAGCATTTTCTTGCTTCTAAATATGTCCTGTTAGAGAGTTCTGCTATTTTTTATGATTGTTTATGCCTCTATTTAAATTAAGCAAGTTTCTATAATGTATATACCTTGAAGACAAAATGATGGGTCATAAGTTATTGACATCTTCATCTTTATTAGTTAATGGCAAATGGTTTTTCAACATAGTTGTGCCAACCTGAAGTAACTAATCTTATCTAAAGTTTCACCAATATTTTACTACGAAAAATACATCTTATCCTTTATTTTTCAACTTTTCAAATGATAATGCACAGCAAAGAGTGCATATATGAAAATATATAACTTAAGGTAATACACAAACAACTGCCAGTGCAACCCAACCCATGACAACATATAAAACATTGCAAAGAAAAGTCCCCCTTGTGACTCCTCCCCAAAACTATACCTTCCCTACCTCCCTCTAAAAAGTCATTAGCATATTGTCCTTTATAATAATGATTTCTTTGCTTTTACTTTTAATTTTACCACCTAAGTACTCATCAATAATCACTATTATTTTGTTTAGTTAGATTATTTATTTTAAATTTTGTATAACAGGTGTCATATAATATGTTTAATATTGCACCTAGCTTCTCTTGCTCAACTTATATTTGTAAGGTATGATTATATTATTACAAGTAACTGTAGTTGTTCAGTTTCATTGCTGAATAAAACATACTGTGTATGTATATAGTGCAATGTGTTTACCCATTCTATTATTATAGCTATTTATTTGGGTTGTTTCTACATTTTTACCATTATGAACTGTCCTACTATGAGCGTTCTTTAAATATGTCTTTGTTTACAAACTTCTATTGGGTATATTCCTTCTATATGAATTGCTGGTCATAGGGTATGCAAATGTATAGTAAGCATAAGTTGTTGCCAGACATTTATTTTCAAAATGATTCTACCTAGTTTCACGTGTTCCACTTTTTCATGAACACTTGGTTCAGCCAGTCTTTGTAATCCTAGTCACATTTGTGTGTGATTAATGGTATCACAATGTGATTTTAATTTGCCCTACTCTTAAACTATTTAACGTTATCTGATTTATTGGCCATGGATATCTGCTTATGTAAACTATATTTTTAAAACTCTACCATATTTGTGATTTTCATGTTGATTTATATGGGTTCTTTGTATTTTATGTTTGTTTTATGTCTAGAAATATATTTTTCCTCACTATGTCATTTTTCTTTTTACCATTCTAATTATGTCTTTTAATCTTAATTTTAACCTAGCTTAGTTTATTAATCTCTACATTTCTGTTAGGTGTTATTTGTTTCCTTTTTTTTTTTTTTTTTTTTTTTTTTTGTGGTACGTGGGCCTCTCACCGTTGTGGCCTCTCCCGTTGCGGAGCACAGGCTCCGGACGCGCAGGCTCAGCAGCCATGGCTCACGGGCCCAGCCGCTCCGCGGCACATGGGATCCTCCCAGACCGGGGCACGAACCCGTATCCCCTGCATCGGCAGGCGGACTCTCAACCACTGCGCCACCAGGGAGGCCCGGTGTTTCCTTTTTAATAAAAGTTTTAACTCCTAGAGATCATGATCATCGTCTCCAATATTCTCTTCTAGAATTATTATTACATTTTGCTTTGAAACAGAATCAGATCTGCACTCCATATGGTGTAAATTTTTATGTATGACATATGGTAAAAGCCACATTTTAATTTTTACATATGAACAGCCATTTGCTCCAGCACTACTTTTAAAAAATACTATTCTTTCTCCACTTTCTACAGTACACTAAATGTAATAAATAAATAGGCTATATATATATATATATATATATATATATATATATATATATGGCATTTTTTGACACCCTATTTTTCTCATTTTTATATTTAGCTATTCTTTCATCAATAACTCTTGATAAACTTCCACATTGTTTTTGTTATCATTGTTACATTGCAATTCCATATACATTTTAGAAACAGTTTACAAAGATTCATACCAAAAAGTATTGAATATGAATTGGGGCTAAGTTAAATATATAAATTAATTTTGGACTGCTTTACTGACATATTTAAAATATTAGTCATGAAATCTATAAACATTTAAAGATTTCCTATCTTCCTTTCCTGAACAATCTGGATAGATGATTTTCAAGTAAATGGATTAATTCAAAGAACTGGCTTTTAGTGTCACTATTTTTTTTTTATTCATTCCTACTTTTTAAAACATCTTATTGATTCTGATCTTACCATTATTATTGCCTTACTTCAGCAACTTTGGGTTTAATCTGTTTTGGTTTTTTTGCTAGTTTTTTAAGGTGGAAACTTAGTTCTTTATTTGAGACTTTTTTCCTTACTAATATAAGTCCTTAAAGGTATAAATTTGCTCCTAAGCACTGCTTTAGCTGCATTCCATAAATTTCGATATGTTGCATTTTCATTACCTTCAGTTCACTATGTTTTATAAATTTCCTTTTGATTTCTTCACTGACCAGTGGGTTATTTGTAAATGTTTTGTTTAATTTTAAATTATTTGGAAAATTTTTAGGTATCTTTATTGATTTTAATTTAATTATGTTGTAGTCTGAGAACATACTTTGTATAATTTCATTCTTTATAAAATTTATTTTGTGCCTGAACATAGTCTATCTTGGTAAATGTTCTGTTTGCACTTGAAAAGAATGTTTATTCTGCTGTTGTGCAGTGAGTTTTCTGCAAATGGCAATTAGGTCAAGTTGGTTAACAGTGTTGTCCAAGTCTTCTATATTTTTAATGATTTTGTGTCTACCTATCTTATCAATTAATGAAGGAGCATTGTTAAAAATCTCCAATGAAATTAGACAGTGGCATTGACATATATGCATTACCAAATGTAAAATAGATAGCTAGTGGGAAACAGCCACATGGCACAGGGAGATCAGCTCCGAGCTTTGTGACCACCTAGAGTGGTGGGATAGGGAGGGTGGGAGGGAACTGCAAGAGGGAGGGGATATGGGGATATATGTATATGTATAGCTGATTCACTTTGTTATACAGCAGAAACTAACACACCATTGTAAAGCAATTATACTCCTATAAAGATGTTAAAAAAAATCTCCACAGATGGGTATGGCTTTTTATATTTTTCATTTAACTTTTACTAGTTTTTATTTCATGAATTCTGAAGTTCTATCCCATTATTGTATTGACCACTTTATTATTATAAATGTCTCTCTTCATTCTTAGTAATATGTCTTACGGCAAAATTTCCTTTGATATTTATTGAGCTATTCCACCTTTATTTTTAACAGTATTTGCATAGTGTACCTATTGATATTTCTATCTTTTCACTAATTTATGTTGTTTCATTTAATGAGTTTTCTTTTTTGTTGTTGTTGATAGTATAGAGGAGGCTTGTTTTCTTATTTCACTAAGTATTTCTTCCTGTTAATTGAAATGCTTAGGCCATTTACCTTGAATATGTTAAGTAATTTGGATGGTTTAATCTAATATCTTCCTATTTGTTTTCTTGTTTGTCTCTTCTGTTCTTTGTTCCTTTTTCCTCTTTTCATGTCTACTTTGTTGTTTGTGTTTTTAAATAGTGGTTTTTCCAAGTTTATAATACACACGATTTATTTTTTTCCATCTTCATTTTGTTAAAGAAATATTTAGAATAATTGACAAATGTAATTATATATATATATATTTAAAGTATACAATATAGTGATTTGATATATATATACATTGTGGAATGATTGTCAAGATCAACATAATTAGCACATCCATCACCTCACATAGTTAACTGCTTTTTCTCTTTTTTTTTTTTTTGTAAAGGTGCACTTAAGAGCTACTCTTAGTGACTTTCAAGTACAATAGCATACTATTAACTATAGTTACCATGCTGTACATTAGATCTATTCTTCTAACGTATTCTTCTTATAACTGAAAATTTGTATCCTTTGACCTACATGATGCCGTTTTTCCCACCCCATAGCCACTGGCAACTACCATTCTATTCTCTGTTTCCATGAAATTGGCTTTTTTGTTTGTTTTTAGATTCCACATATAAGTGATACTGTATAGTATATGTCTTCCTTTGGTTTATTTCACTTAGCATAATGCCCTCCAGATTCAACCATATTGTTGCGAATAGGATTTCCTTCTATTTTATGGCCGAATAATACTCCATTATATATATAAATAGATACCAATTTTCTTTATCCATTCATACATCAAAGGACACTTAGGTTGTTTCCATATCTTGGTTATTGTGAATAATGCTGTAATGAGCATGGGGGTGCATATATCTCTTAGAGATTCTAATTTCAACTCCTTCAGATATATACCCAGGAATGGGATTGATGAATCATTTAGTAGTTTGATTTTTAATTTTAGAGGGAAGTGCCATATTGTTTTCCACAATACTGTTTTGTTGAGGATTTTTGTATCTATGTTCATCAGGGATGTTGGCCTATAATTTTCTTTCCTTGTAGTGTCCTTATCTGACTTGGTATCAGGGTAGTATTGGCCTTGTAAAATGAGTTTGGAAATATTCCTTCCTCTTAAATTTCTTGGAAGAATTTGAGAGGGATTAGTATTAATTCTTTTTTAAAATATTTGATAGACTATACCTGATAAACCATCTTTTATTTGCTGGGAGATTTTTGATTATTGATTCAATATCCTTAGTCATTATTGGTCATCCAGTTTTTCTGTTACTCCATGACTCAGTCTTAGTAAGTGTGTTTCAAGTAATTTATCCATTTCTTCTAAGTGAGCATATTTTCTGGCATATAATTTTTATAGTATTCTCTTATGATCCTTTGTATTTCTGTGGTATCGCTTATCATGTGTCCTCTTTTATTTATAAACGTATTAATTTGAGTAATCTTTTTTTTCTTAGTTAGCCTAGCTAAAAATCTTTAGTCCAGTCCCTGGACTGCCAGGGAAGACCCCTTACTTGGCCTTATTTTAGGACATCACTCTTAAAATACATATGTTTAAATTATCATGTCCTATTTTCAAGGAATACTTCATGCATATTGTAAAAACCTTATAACTGTATCCCTCCATTTCTCCCAGCCTTCATATATCATTTACTTGATTTCTACTTTGTTATAACCCCAATATATTATTTTTTGCTTTAAACAATTGTCTTTTTAAGAGGTTAAAAATGAGTATCCTTGTACCACATATTTATCTTTTCTGATGTTCTTTATTCTTTGTATAATCACAATTTCCATCTGATATTGTTTTCCTTATACAGTTGACCCTTGAACAACACAGGGCTGAACTGCTCATGTCCACTTATCTGTGGATATTTTCCAGTAGTAAATACTACAGTACTACATGGTCTGTGGGTGGTTGAATCTGCAGATGTGGAGGAACCATGGGTATGGAGAACTGACTACAAATTATACACGATTAAGCCCCCCTTTTTTAAGGGTCAGCTGTACTTGAAGAACTTCCTTTAACATTTATTTAAGTGCTTGTCTGTCAATGATGAATTCTTTCAACTTCAGTTTGTCTGAAAAAAATATTTTTCTTCTTCATTCCAAAAGTTAATTTTGCTGGATTATGTATTCTAGATCAGCAGATTTTATTCTTTCATTACTGAAAAGACTTCAATGTCTTCTGACTTGCATCTTATCTAATGAGAAGGCTAGTGTAATTTTAGCTTTGTTCCTCTAAACTTATCTTCTTTCTTTTGACTTCTTTGAAGATTTTCTCTTTATTATTAGTTTTCAGCAATCTACTTATATATAGTAGAGTGGTTTCTTTTATACTGATTGGAATTGTTTCTTGTAATTTTTTTTTTTTGGCCATTAATTCTTGAATATTCTTTTTCTTCACATTGCTTTTTCTCCTTCTAGAACTCCAATTGAATGCATGTTTGACTCCTTGATACTGTCCTGAAGCTCAGATATTCTGTTCAATTCCTTTATTCTTTTACATCCTGTTTCATTTTGGATCATTTCTGTTGCCACTTCTTCAATTCATTAATCATTTTTTTATTAACCTCAGTCATTAATCTTTTCTTAATTGCCATGTAATGGTGTATGTGTCTGTGAGTATGTGTATGTGTGAGTATACTCATTGATATTTACATTTCACATAATGAAAGTTAAATTATATGTGGGTCTTTTTATATCTTACTTTTTTTTTTTTGCTCTTCATGTTCACATATTTCCCTCTACTTTCTTGTATACATACAGAATATTTAAAATAGCTTTTTAAAATTTGTCTGCTAATTTTATTAAATATATAATTTCTCAGTTGTTTCTATTGATTGATTTCTCTCCTAATGACTGTATTTCCTTGCTTTTTGAGTGCTTGGCATTTTTATTGGATGCTTTATATTATGTGCTGGATATTTGTTCTGGGACACATTTAAGTTACTGTAATCAGTTTTCTTCTATTTTGTTTGTTTTTCTTTTCAAAGGTTGCATTTAAGCATTATTAGGGTGGTACAGCCTTTGGTCTAGGGTCAGTTGGACTCACTACTAAGGCAGTGCTTTCTGAGAGCTTTATCTGAGTACTCTACCTTCATATATTTGGAAATCTTTGCACTTTAAACAGTGTTTAAACAAACTGTTCCCAGGTCTATGTGAGGTTAAGATATGGTTCTGCTTCCTTCTTTCTGATTGTTCTTTTTCTGACCTTCAATGTTTTCATCATATCCATACTCAGAACAATACCCAGCCAAAAAAGCTAGGGAATTATTTGCATATCTCTGAAACTCCCTCCTCTTCTATATGTTACTTTATACCTTTTAGTTGCTTTGGCGTCCTTGAAGTCTGAAATCTTGTCTCCTCAACTCAGTGAAAACACCTTTTTCTCTCTAATTTCCCCTTTCCTATTGAAATTCCAAGTAGCAAGCTGGGTAGGTCATAAGCGCTTCTCATTTATTTCCCTGAGATTGTTGCTCTATTGTCCTTATTGCACAATGATTGAAAACTGATGTTTCCTAGTGCATAAGACAGGAAGGTCATTCTGTTCAGTTTTCTAGTGTATAAGACAAGAAGGTCAGCCTGTTTCCTGGAACTTTATCATGGCAGAAGCAGAGATTCCATTTGGTTTTTGAATATTGTTTGTATCCAGCATACTTGCAAAACTTTTAATTTTTAATTTTAACTGTAGTTTGGGGGAATTTTCTTTGTTGTATATTATATTTTCTGGAATAATCTAAGTTTCATCTTTTCAATTAAACAATTTTTTTCTTATTTACGTGAAGTGTTTAGGATCTCCTTACAATGTAGAATAAAAGTAGTGCTATAAAGCATACTTCTTTTTATCATGAATGGAATAATTTTAATGTTTCAACATTTTTTTCAATATTATTTAAAGATACCCTGTATTAGTTCAAGGAAGTCCCCTCTATTTCTAATTTTAATGAACATTTTTTCCTGAAAGAATGTTAGATTTAATTGTATGCTTCCTTCTATTAAATAGTAATTTTTTTTTCCTTTATGGGCATGATATTTTTTTATTATGTCCTTGTTTCAAATAGTCATTTAGGAAATACTCAGTTTTTAAAACTTTGGAAGTTAGGGAGTATTTCTTTCAATAATTATAGAATCCTTGTACATATAATAGTGAATATTTGTATATTTTATTCTGTTTTCTAGAATAGTTTTTTTTTTTTAGAAGATGTTGGGGGTAGGAGTTTATTAATTAATTTATTTATTTTTGCTGTGTTGGGTCTTCGTTTCTGCGCGAGGGCTTTCTCATGTTGTGGCAAGCGGGGGCCACTCTTCATCATGGTGTGCGGGCCTCTCGCTATCGCAGCCTCTCTTGTTGCGGAGCACAGGCTCCAGACGTGCTGGCTCAGTAGTTGTGGTTCATGGGCCTATTGCTCCGTGGCATGTGGGATCCTCCCAGACCAGGACTTGAACCCGTGCCCCCTCCATTAGCAGGCAGATTCTCACCACTGCACCACCAGGGAAGCCCTAGAATACTTTTTTTTAAATCAATTTAAATTTGTTCCTCCTTGGTAGTTCTTAAAACTTGTTAACTAAACTATCTAGGATTGTTGCTTTCTCAACAGACTTTAACTTGCTACTCTTTTTTATTAATTGATCAATGCAACAAATATATTTTGAATGCCTATCCTATACCTGGCACTGTTCTAAATACTGGTTATACACTAGCATAAAACAAAACAAAACACAATCCCTGCCTTATGGAGTTTACATTCCAGTGAAAACGTTCAGATATGAAAATAAATAAATATATACAAAAATAAATTTACCTACTTCAACTATTAATTTGCCAGTTTCTCTTGGTAGTTCCAATAATATCTACTTTACCTATCTCATCATATGTCATGATTTGCATATAAGTTTGGAATTGTTTGCTTCTGAACCCATTGACCTCTTCAGTAATAATAATTTATGGTAATATATTTATTTACTTTTATTTTTTCTCATGTTTATATTTTAAATATTCTTCATGAAAAACATATACCTGACTTACGGATTTTCAGCCTGCCTCATATTCTGTTGTTGTTAAGTAGAAGCATTTAGTTCATTATCATCTATGATGTTAGGAGTTGTCTTTTTTTTAAACCTCCTATCTTGTTTTATTTTCCTATCTTATATCTAGGTTTTATCTTCAGTTCCTCAGGCCGTAAGTGTTTGTGAATGAAGTTCAGCACCATCAAGGCTGAAAACCACCATGAATGTCTAGTTTAGCTCTCATTTTTGCGTTCTCTTAATTTTATCCCATAAAGTTAACTAATTTCTTGCCAGAAACTTATAAATATACTTAAATATTCATTCTTTTCCTTTTTCCTCAGCTTTTAGGACTTCAGAGCAGATGCTTAAATGACCCACTAGAAAAAAGAAAAAAAAACAGGAATAATGTCAACTTTTACTAAAGAATCACTTAAATAGAAATTACTGTGTTCCAGTAACTTTCAAAGTATTTTATAAATATTAAATAACTTAGTTTAGTTTAGTTAATTTAATTAACAACTTAAGTCTCATAACAAACTTATGGGAAAAGTACTATAGTTAGTTCATTTTGAGATGAGCAAACTGATACCTGGAAAGATTAACTTGCCCCATATTAGAGAGTTAGTGTGATATGAGGCTGGTATTGAAATTCAGGAAGTATGTGCTTTAAACTCTATGTAACTCCATTCCTCCCATGATATCCCTTGAAGGTTCACACAACACACACATACAGACACACACACACACAAACACAGATGATTACCTGTCTGTTATGCCTTATGTTCGGAATTGTAGTGAAATTCTGCTACTATATTTTATTGAGAAATAAGAAGAACCAAGGAATGACTAAAATATGACTTGGCCAATCTAACTATGAAGAAACATCAAAATTTATTGTAAGATTGAACTAGAGAATAACGTAGGAGATAAATGATAATCACTGATAAGATTTGATTGTGCAGTCCTTCATCCCTAAACTTTGTCAGCTCTATCCATTAACATATTAAATAGGAATTTTATATAGATAGATAGATAGATATGTGTATGAATGCAAGAAATAGAAAAATAAAGTCAGCCTTCATAGAGAAGAAAGAATGAAATAAAAGAGAATGTTGTCAAATAAAGAAATATAAAATATTTCAGATAACAGTTATTTCACTCCAAGCTTCCCATGTAGAAATCAACCACATACTCTCCCATCATATCCATTTATTGCTGGAATTCTAGTGAATAGAAAGATCTCTTTTTTATTAATTTTTACTATTGCCTCATTCTAACCAATCTTTCTTTCTCTGGTTTGCTCCATCAGTCTGTTTATTAATCCATATTTCAGGTTTAATAAAATTAAAAAAATATCTGTTCAATTAAATCTATTCATTAGACCTGCATTTCCCATCAGATATATCAGTTCATATAAAGTGTTTAGCACAGCAAGACAGAAGCTTCCTGATCTTGTCCATTACAGTCTTCCTGTCATTGTCACTCACTCATCTCTCCTTGTTGTCCTTATGTGTAAATTATTAACTAAATAAATAAGCAGATAGTGCTACAACTCCATAGTTTTTCTGACATCAAATAGAGTTAATGGTTAGATGATCATATAAGCAGTATATGGTACTCCTGAGTCTGTTTTGCATGAACCATGTTATGTACTTATGGCAATAGTATGGTTTAATATGCCATGATTATAAAGGTTATGGAGATGTGGAGGATCTGATAAAATTATCAATTTAAAGCAGATAATATTTGAATGGTTTACCTGTCACCTAGACCAGAGACAAACCTTTATAAAGGGAAAAATCTTTTTGATGACCTTTCTCTTGTCACAACCCTTCACCCTGAGAAAATGTTCCTGCCAAAATTAAATCAGGACTCACGTTTTTATCAAATGCCAGATATTCACTTAATGGGCAGTAAAGATTGTGTGCCCCAAAAGATGTCAACTTTTGTCAGTATGACCATGTTTATTGGCTTTATTATTCTCTCATTCTCTCTCTCTCGCCACACACACACACACACACACACACACACACACACACGGAATTTCGTTTACTAATTACTTATTGATCAATTAGATAATACTGATAGTGAAATCAACTTCATAAAATCATTAGGACAGATAACTAGAATAATAATTTAGTCGAAAGAAAACGTAGTTTGAAGCAGCTTAAGAGTGTCACTCAAAACAATAATATTTAATAAACAGAGTGCATACCTAGGTCTACTGAATTCAGATTTGGAGCTATTGTTCTACCTATGTACTACTACATATATATAATGCATGTGACTATAAGGAAAATTGAAAATAAATTCAGTATCGATATTCGCAGACAATTGTTATGAGAAGGTCAGAAAGCAAAACATATAGGTAATCTGACATTTTCTTAATTATCAGCTGCAGATGGTATAGTATGCTTTTATAACTTTGACATTCTCTGGAAATAAAATAGGTATGGTAAATTTTTTATCTGGAATTTCTTTCTTTTTATGTACCCTTTCCAGTAATTTTATATTTATTTTGGATTTCTGGCTGCTTCTCTCTTTTTAAGGTCTACTTTTTTGGTATAAAAATGTGGATTTTGTACAATCATTTTTTGTTTACTGTTAATTTTTAATATGGCTTTAAGATTGTGATCCTATAGAACAAACTAAGCAGAAGATTAACAGCTAAATAGAAGAATTGAACAACACTATAAAATAATTAGACTTAGGCATATGACAACACTCTACTCAACAAAAGTAGATTACATATTCTTCTCTGTGCCCAAAATAGATCAACTGCAAAAATAATATATCACATTAATAATAAAATTTTAAAAATGTAAATTTCTATAACCCTCTCAAAAAACAGCTCTTCATATTCTTATTTCAGTTTCTTTACAGAATCTTCAAAATATTCACTATTAAGTCATGCATAATATGCCATCAGGTTGTTGCCCCATAGTTTACTTAACAACTGCATTTGCTGGGAATTAGGTTAGCTTATAATTTTTAACAGTCATGAAGAATACTGCACTGATTTCAATGCAACCTATATGAATAAAATATAATTTCAAGTCTTTATCAATATGCTTCTATTGGGATAAAAAGCACACATTCTTTTTCCTTTATTATTATTCTTATAACATTAAATTATGATGTGCTAGAAATGATGGGTGGACAATTTTACTGCACCTCAGAAAATCTCTTTGAATACTGAGGACAGTGTAGCTAAAATATAAAGTATTAATTTATGCTTTATTCTTTGTCAAAGTTTGTTGGTTTTTATGCATCTGAAATGCACCTTAACACATATATACATCTCCAACGCATCTCATATTTAATTAGTGATTTTTTCATCCCTGGAAAATGAGCCTAAGCATTGTTGTGGAAAATTGTGAACAATGCAGTTTGGTAAAAATAACCCAGATTCCCTTCAAGATACATTCAAAAACTCTTACTACCTGAACAGGTGTGTGGCCTTAAGCAAACCCCTTTCCTTTTCCCTTTATTAGCTGTGATTTCACCTCCTGCATAATAAAGTTAAACATGCCATCCTCCACACAATTCTGTATTTTTTTGAGAAAACCAGATTCAGACGAACCTCCAAGAACATGGATAACCATATATTTATTAGAACTAGAATTTGGAAACTTTTTTAGGTTTTAAGTATTTATTGATGAAATTATAACTGAACATTGCATTAAAAAATCCAGTGGTAGGATTGCGGGGAGATGAGTCAGGCTCTAGTTGAAACAATATTGGTGACTGTTGATAGTATTGAATCTGGGGAATGAGTACATGCGTGACTATTATATTATTTTATATCTTTAAAATTCTGTAATTTAAAAATGGATTATTTCTTAGACTATTTTCATCTAATTTCACCCATCTTTGTTTCTTATAACAAGATTAGCCTCTTTCTAAATTGACTAATAACATATATACTCCTTTTAGTGGAGACACCATTATCCACGGAGAGTAACCTTGCTCTGTGGTCCCAACAGTCCAATCAAATTTTTTAAAAAAAATCTGCATCGTGTATGTGAGCACAGGTTCTGGAATCAGACTGCCTAGTTTTGAATCTTTTTTCCACCACTATACAGCTATGAGAATCTTTTTTCCACCACTGTTCAGCTTCCTTTAAATGTTCCCACAGTTAAAAGGAAGATAGTAAAAATAATCCTATTTTGTCTGTTGTCATGATTCAGTTAATCCACATAAAGTGCTTTGCATAATATCTGTAATATAGTAAACTCCAAAAAATGTTAAAAATCAAATTTACCAAAAAAGAAAGTCAAACATTAAAATCTTCATCAATTCCAAGTCATTCCATCTTAGATAACATATGTGATGCATGACCACCACGGTACAGGAAAATCTCTCTAAATCCAGCTCATTTTCTTTTCTTTTTCTTTTTTTTTTTTTTTTTTTTTTTTTTTTTTTTTTTTTTTTGCGGTACGCGGGCCTCTCACTGTTGTGGCCTCTCCCGTTGCGGAGCACAGGCTCTGGACGCGCAGGCTCAGCAGCCGTGGCTCACGGGCCCAGCCGCTCCGCGGCATGTGGGATCTTCCCGGACCGGGGCACGAGCGCGTGTCCCTTGCATCGGCAAGCGGACTCTCAACCACTGCGCCACCAGGGAAGCCCCTAGCTCATTTTCTTTTAATGATTGATCCTCTAGTAGGATATGAGTCATTCCTGCTCATCCTTCCTGCAAACTTCAGGTTTCTCAGTCCTTGATTTCTTGTGAGTCACCTTCTGAACCAGAACACACACATATATCCACATAGATAAGAAATAGATGCAGGTCAGGCACAGATTAAATGGTGCTTACAAGAGAAACATTTCTCCAAATAAAGGATAGTGACAAGCGATTCAAGACTGTCTACAACATGTATTACTGCTTCTCAAATATTTTCAGTAAGGTGATAGATTTTTGTCTCATTTTCACATAAATAAGTGAGCTGTTCAGGTAGTTTTATAAGAGCGATTAAATAGCCTGCATAATAAGTGTATTCTATTTGAAATACACTAAAGAGTATGAAGTAGCAATTTATGTTTTCTACAATTCTTATTCCACTTTCAAGTTCTTAACATCATTTTAGCCAAGGTTCTGACTCTACCTCTTTTGCTTCCTCAGTGACACACAAGAAGGTTCTTATAAAGGTTATCAATAGAAATTTAGTTTGAGGATCATGGCATAAGGGATTTATTTTCCCTGGACCTTCCCTTGTCTACCTTTCCAGATTCTCCAAGAATCTGCTGTTTCCTAGACACTATTTTTCATAAATACCTATGCAGTCGTGAGCTGTAAGTATGGGTATAATAGGTAAAATTAAGTTGAAAGGCATAAGCAATGAAGGATGTTTATATTCAGAACTAAAAGAAAAATTAATTATTAAGCATACCTCACCTCTTTATGAGTTGTAACATTACACTTTATCAGTGATCATTCACTAAATCATTAACACTGCAATGCATAACCATCTTAAATATTTTAAAAAATGTAAATCTCATTATAGATGTTTTTCATTTTCATTGAATACCTGTGGATTCAATGTCTTAATTTTTTAAAGCTGTCATCTAACTAAAGAATGCAATATACATGATAGAGAAGAAATTATTTCATGCCACAGCAATGAGTTAAAATGTGGTGTTATTAAGTTACTTCAGATGATATAAATTTTTTCTATAAAAGTATTGTTGCAATTCTCAGGAAGTAGTCTGTAACTTGTGAGAAAATATATCCTATATCTTTAAGGAAAACACAAGTCAGTTATTTGTAGCCCTGGCACATACTTCATATCAAATCATCTGTGGAGCTTTTAGTTCATTGTTTCTTTTTCAATTCTGTTATTTTTTTTTTTAATGATTAATGGGGAAAAATTTTAGAGTATAATGCAGAAAATGTGAAATTTCAGAAAAAGTCTCAGAAATAGAACTCAGTTTTTGCATGTATACATACATATATGTATGTATATATACACTTACTGATACATTCAAAGCTCTAGTAAAATGCATTAAAGACTTGAGTAATTTATAAGGCAATTGCAACTGTTTTGAAAGAATAACAGTCCTCAAAAAGCTAATACAATTGGAAAAGCAAGAGCAAAGAAGGAGGATTTGTCCCATCAAGTGAAACAACATATTACAGAACCATAACTTCACTCATCCTCAAAAATGTGACACTGTCACTCTAAGATGCATAAAATAAATCAATGAAACAAAGTAGGTAACCTCCAAAACAGACCAATGTACACTGAACACTAGATATATAATAGAAGTGGCATCATAAAACACTGGCAAAATGCTAGATGCTTTTAATCATTTTAAAACTTGGATAAAACTCTAGGATAAAGTTAGCGTTCTCATACCATATACGGAAAAGAAAAGATCTAAAACTACAAAGGTAATAAAAGAAAAACTGGGATTTCCCTGGTGGCGCAGTGGTTAAGAATCTGCCTGCCAATGCAGGAGACATAGGTTCGATCCCTGCTCCGGGAAGATCCCACGTGCCGTGGAGCAACTAAGCCCATGTGCCACAACTACTGAGCCTGCTCTCTAGAGCCTGTAAGCCACAACTACTGAGCCCACGTGCCACAACTGCTGAGACCCACACACCTAGATCCCGTGCTCCACAACAAAGAGAATCCACCACAATGAGAAGCCCGCATGCTACAACAAAGAGTAGCCCTCGGTTGCTGCAACTAAAGAAAACCCACACACAGCAACGAAGACGCAAAGCAGCCAAAACATAAATTAATTATTTTTTTTAAAAAGTAGAAGAAAAACTAAGGAAACACCATTATAATGAAAGGGAAAAGAATAATTTTTCTATTTCTTTTTCTTTTTTTTTTTTTTTTTTGTGGCACGTGGACCTCTCACTGCTGTGGCCTCTCCCGTTGGGGAGCACAGTCTCCGGACGCGCAAGCTCAGCGGCCATGGCTCACGGGCCCAGCTGCTCCGCGGCATGTGGGATTTTCCCAGACCGGGGCATGAACCCGTGTCCCCTGCATCGGCAGGCGGACTCTCAACCACTGCGCCACCAGGGAAGCCCCCTAGGAATAATTTTTAAACAAGGGAGAAATGATAAATATGATTACCTAAAAATTTGAATTGTTTAATTCATCGGCAAACACCATAGACATTTAAATATGAGATGACAAATTTAGAGAAGATACCTCAGTGTTTAAGACTAACATGAAATAAAAACTTTAAAATATTCAATGACTCTTGATAAAGCAGCAAAGGCAGTAAGTCATATGAAACTAAGAGAAAGAATTAAAATAGACACTCAAAGAAGAGGAAATCTAAAGATTATTAATCATATGAATAAATGTTCATCTTTATTAATATTATGAGATATACAAATTTTTAGAAGAATGAGTGTCTACGACCTTGATAATGACAAAATTTTTTTAAATTAAAATAACATGATATAAAATTAAATAATGTAAAATTCAATTGCTAGCCAAAATGTGAGGAAACAACACCACATGCACTTTTGGTAGGAGTGTAAACTGGCACAGAAGAGGGCAATCAATACTTATTAATCACTTAGCTATCCCAGTCCCAGTCTTGGAATCTTTTTAACCTTGAGAAACTCTCCCAAGGATCTGTAAAGGGAAATAAATACACAGGAAGGTGAATTGCAACAAGGTGTTACCTAACATGTAGCATTCTCATTTTATTAAACCATACAATATCCAGAGTGGATTTGCATAGGTCTTTAAAAAGACGAAGTTGAGCTTATCAAGTAAACAAAGGAAAACATATCTGTAGGACATTATCATTGAAAAATTTAACACACACAGATACATTTAAAAACTATGAACAGAAAAAAAGTGAACAAAACCCCAAAACAAATAGAAAGGAAGTAATAAACATTAGAACTGAAACCAAAAAAAAAAAAAAGAATAAATCAGCAAAGGCAAAAGATGGTTCATCAGGAAAAGCAACAAAATTGACAAACCTTTAGTTAGACTAACTAAAAAAGAGAGAAGACTCAAATTACTAAAATCGAGAGTAAAAAAGAAGATATTACAACCAACCTTACAGAAATGAAAGAATTGTAAAGGAATACTGTGAAAAATTTTATGCCAACTAATTAAGTAACCTAAATGAAACTGACAGATGCCTAGAAAAATACAAAACACCAAAATGAGTTCAGAAAGAAACAGAAAATCTGAATATATCTATAACATGTAAAAATATCAAAATAGTTTAAAAAAAAATCTTCCTACAAGGAAAAGCCCAGGACTGGATGTCTTTACAGGTGAATTCTATCAAATGTTAAAAGAAGAATTAATATGACTACTTCACCATATCTTGTGAAAAATAGGAGAGAAAGAAACACTCAACTCATTCTATAAAGTCGTTATTACCTAGATACCAAGACCAGACAAAGAACTTATAAGATAAGAAAATTGCAGACCAATATCCCTTATGAATATAAATACAAAAATCCTCATTAAAATACTAACAAATGGAATCTGGCAACATATCAAAAGGATTATACACCATGACCACGCAGGATATAACCCAAGAATGTCAGGATGACTGAACATATGAAAATCAGTCAAGGTAATATCGATAGAATAAAAGACAGATACCTTCATATGACCATCTGAATAGATGTAGTAAAAACATTTGACAAATCACGTCATGATAAAAACACACAATAAATTAGGAATACAGGGAACTTCCTCAAACTGATAAAGGGTATGTATTAAAAAAAAAACATAGCTAACACAATAATTAATGGTGAAATTGAATACTATCATCCTAAGATCAGGAACAAGACAGGATACACATTCACCACTCTATTACATATTGTACTGAAGATTCTACCCAGGGAAATTCAGCAAGAGAGAAATAAATGCATCCAGATTAGAAAATAAAAAGTAAAACAGTCTCCATTTGCAGAAGTCATGGTTTATATACAAAAATTATAAGAGAAAATCTTTTAGGCAATATGTCTGTATCTTAAACTAAGCTTATTAAAATAAAGTTTTTATTATCACTTAAATTTCATCTGGTACAATCAATATTAACAATTTTTGTTAAGGCAAAATTTTAATTAATTATATTTTAGAGAAGTTTCATAAAAGGCATAATTATAAGTGATTGTCTAAAATGCAGATTAATTTAGGAAAATAATGGGTAAGAATATGCATTTCCTAAAACGTTCTACCTTTATTTTTAGATCTATTTATTAAAATTCTGTTAAGTCTTTATGAATAGTAATTATCTTTCATTTGAACTAATTACCTTCTGGAAAATCCTCCATGTTTCTAAAGAGGCAAAAAAATCAGTAACATTATAATAAAATAGAATTATAGTACTCTTCCTGTCAAATAACTATGCAAAAATTTTGCAAAATATTTGCTGAAAAAGGGTCATGTATAATAAAAATTAAAATATAAATGCACAATATTTTATGGGATATTGGCTTGATTAGGTGAAAGTTAAAACGTAGAGTATGAATCAACATGTTCCAGTAAGACTCCATTGTTGGAGAGCAAACTCATGCAGAGTCATTTGAGAGAACTGTGTCCAACCAAGGAAGAAAGCATTCATAACAAAAAGAGAATGCCAAGAATGAATACCACCATAGGCAGATGGGAGTGAGAACTAGAAAGTCATTATACAGAATGGAGCAGATATGAAAGACAGGAGTCCTGTAGGTAGGAGGAGGGTTAGGGGAGGAGATGGCAATTAGAAAACTAGAGGTGATAATAGATACTAAAAAGTTTAATGACTTGATTCTAAATCAGTACATTTTACTCTGATGACGCCAATGTTCATAATCTTCACTGTCCAATAGGGTAACCACTAACTCCATGTGGCTAATGAACACTGAAAATGTGACTAGTGAGACTAAGTAACTAAGTTTTGAATTTTCTTAAATATTAGTTATAATTTAAATGGGCACATGTGAAGGTTTAAACAGGCTACCATATAGGGAAGCACAGATGTAGTATGTCCAGGGTCAGAAAGTAGTCTCTCCTAGGAGAAAAGAATTGTTTGTTATTAGCTTTTTTTTTATGTACGTCCTCAAGTCTATGAGGTTCTCTACACTGCAGTTTTGTAAGAAAACATTAGTACTTTCAGACAATGTAGAAGCTAAAAAGAACATGAAGGTTGAGTGTATATGTAACCCAGGCATTAACATAATTTGTATCAGCTCCGCATAATGTTCATCATACTCATAGGTGACCTTCATCTTCATCTTGTAGGTGTTTAGAAACATTGGAGGTCTTTAGGCAGGATGTTATGATCATATTTTTATGTAAGATATCATTCTGATTGTAGTGTAGAGAGTCAGCAAATTCTTTGGGTAAAAAGTCTAGCTTTCTACAGGTCACTATTAATCTCTATCCAATCCATATAGCAGAGGCATCTCTCTCTGATGTTATATCAGACAATTGACTGTCTCCTCAACATTTGCTCTGATTTGCCTATGTGGTTATGGCCTGTGACACTGCAGAATCACCACTGAGGGATTCGCTCCTCAAAGGAATCCAAAATTCTCAGACTACTTTCATACTGAAGGACCCAGGTATATTTTATTAACTTTTTTTTGTAGCAAGAACTATTTAGATAGCCCTAAAAAACATGGTGCTATAATTAAGTAAATGTCAGGATGAAATCATAGTAGGCCTGAAAGAAAACTCAGTTGGCAAAATAATTTTTAAAACTTTGTTTTCCACCATGAGAAGCTGAATTTATCATGTAGAATTTAATACACCTTAAATAATTTGGTATCCTATGCAAAAGAAGGTGTGTATTGACTTACTGATTGCAAAAGTACTGTAGATATAAGTTCACATATGGCTAGTGATCCTAATGAAGCCTCTTTGAACTTTCCACTAATTATGTCACAGAAGAATTTTAAAACACAGATTATTAGTGAATACAAAGGCTAAAAAGTTAACTAGTCTGTGAGTAATTGTGGATTCTCCACTGAATCATATTGACAAATACTTGTATAGATGCACCTCATGGTATAACTAGATTTTACTTTAGAAAACAAACAACTGTCAGGAAAAATAATATGGCACTTTGCCATTTTATTGTATCTCCATATGTCTGTCTTTCATTCACAGACATAGGGACCGTAGCTACTAGAACTTATGAAGCTATCCTCTGACTCCCCTGGGGCACCTTTTAGGGTGGTTCTGTCCACCATGACCTGCTTTGCTCTGAATTTAAGAACTGCGATATCCAGAACACAACTCTTCAGAAATTGAGAAGACAAAAGAAAATATACTTTATTTTCAAGAAATGCTGGATGATTTTTTTCTTATCTTAAAGGAAGAATAAAATAAATGAATCTTTGCCAATAGTAATCTTAACTTTGAAAAGACCACACTACAGTTTAGGATTCTTTTTTTTCAATTAATCAGCTAATATTTTCTTTATTCTACTATTTTATTTCTGGGTTAAAATTAAATCCCATCTACATTTATTCTTAGTAATTTATTCTCTTGTTCTTAAGTTGTTTTTTTTTAAATCAATTACATTTCCTAATTCTTGAGTTTAAACTTTAGGCCATTTATATTTATGTATTTTAGTTTATTAATGACAGGCTTTTATACTATTAATTTACCTCAGAGCATACTTGAGCCTCATTTAATAATCATCAACAGTGTCTGTTCTCCTAATCATCTAAATATTCTTAAATTCAGTTTGTTATAGTCTCCTTGACATGAGTATTATTTTCTAGTTTTGTTGTAATCAATGTAATTTTTATTATATTTTTACCCTAATCTCTTTTTTAGCACTGTAGTCAGATACTATGGCCTATAAATTAGAATTATTTTTCTGCATTTTCTTTTATGGCTAAGTTTTTAGAAATCTCTAAAAAATTGTCTATCATTTCTTGAAAATAAAATATATTTTCTGTTAGTAGAATAAAACTCAATATTTGTCCATTAAATTAATCTTACTGTGCAATTCAGATACCCTTTCATTTCTAATTTATGTTCTTTTGCTTGGTCTTTCAAACCCTGATTCTCATATGATTATATTTAAATCAATTTTTCTATGTTTTTATTTCTTTCCAAAATTTTTTTCCCTATTACCAAAAAGATAATAAATTATTTACTTGTCAACAGACAGAATGTGAACTTGTCACCTCACTTTGTTCATTTGTGTAATGGATAAATGGTCCTTTCATATCTGGATCAGAAGTCCAGCTCCCATTCAAGTCTTTGTTTCCAGCAGATTTTGCCAAGTACTGCCCTGCTACTCAGTCTGGCATTGTCTTTTGACCCATTGTGTGGGCCTCTTCTATACTCAGCTGTTCATACTCAAATACACAATTCAAGCATAGTCAATAATTTCATTACTCTTTTTACTTAAAAAATTGGGACAAAAAATGATTTTGTTAATTATCTCTAAGTGTATTTCTCTAGATGTGATGGCTCCGTGTAAAACCTGACTTGTCACACCTCTTCCACTACACCCTGATGTGAACAATAGTGATGTAATTAACAAACATAAGTGCAGTTACAAAAATAATGAATTGGGAACACAATTCCAGCATTGTTTTTTTAATGAGTTGGAATATATTAATACTTGTATGTATTTACAGTACCAAAATTGAAAGTGCCATAAATGGGGAAAACAGAAATGAAGATGGGGGAAATATACTAGCATGATCCACAGCAGTGTATCACTTTTTTTCTCCCTGGATAAAATCTAGCTAGCATTTTCCTTTTCATTTGAGCCTCTGTCACAAATTAACCCTGCCTCATTAAAATGATGTATAGCCGAAGCAGATTTTTTTTTAAACATCTTTATTGGAGTATAATTGCTTTACAATGGTGTGTTAGTTTCCAAAGCAGATTTTAAGATGATGAGAGAGGCTGTAGCATGACAGTTACTGAACCAATGAGCTTGCTGACAGCTTACAATAAAATGAATGCTTTCAAATAGAACATGTAAATGGAAGTACCTAAATTTTAGAGACCCACTCAGATACATGTGAGTATGCCTATTCAAGCATATTAGACTAAGTGTAAAGACCCAACAAATTGGTAAGCTCACATTAATTCTATTTTATTCTATATTTAAGTAAGGGCAAATGACTAGTGCAATCTTCACCAAGTTTATTCTAGACTTCACACTGTTCACTTTTAATTTTGAGGAAAGTAATTAAACCAAAAAAAATTCTCCATTGGGAAAACAAACACTGTGAGGAGAATGGAAGAAAGATTTTTTAAATGGATGGTGTAATATAAGAACATTAGACACTACTCTTCTACATTTACTCAACTAGATAATGCTGTTTTCATAAATCTGCTACTGACTGTGCTACAAATGTCCCTCTTGCCCAGGACAATGAAATGAACCCTCTTATCAGAGTTAGCTCTGCTATTTGTTGTTAATTCCATCCCCTTCTTCTTTTCTGGAATATCCCTTCATGAAGTAGCCCAACTTTTAAAAGTCTTCAAGACTGCGGCTGTGTCTCTTTCTGATTAATGATATATATACTTTCTCTATTTTTCTTTACCACTTCACCAGAGATCCACCAAATTTGTTTATCTTCACAATGAACAAGTTTTTATTTTACTTATCCTGTTACTTAACTTACTATTACATTAATTTCTAATATTATCTTATTTCCTTTCTGCTACTTTTTCACTATTCTTTTTCTGATTTCCTAAGCTACATGCTTAGATCATTTATCTGCAGTCTTTTTTCTTTCCTAATATGTATTTTAGGCTATAAATGTTCCACTAATCATGGTATTACTTGAATTTTATGTTTTTGTATGTATTATTTTTATAATAATTAATTTTAAGTATGTTAATTTTTATTGTTTCTTGGATCCCTGAATAGAAGTATATTTCATAAATTCCAAACACATGGGATTTTTCTAGCTAGCTTTTGTTGTTGTTGTCTAGAATACTAACTCTGCAATCAAAGAACATAAAATTGTATTATTTCACTTCTTTTAAATTTATGAAATTGCATTATCACCAGGCATATGGTCATTTGGTTTGGTATGTAACCCATATGTAATTCAACAGTCTTTTTTTTTAACCTGCAGTTTGGGGATGCAATGTTTTATATAAGTCAATTAAATCAAGTTTGTTCACTGGAATGATCAAATCTCCTAGATGCTTACTAATTTTTTTGGTATGCATGTGCTATCTAAGCATAGTTGTGTTAAATCACTCGCAATGATTTTTTGATTTATCAAGTTCTCCTTTTATTTATTTTAAATTAGTTTTATAAATTATAAGAGTATTTATCAGGTACATTAATTGTATATTTTTGTTGTCCCATCTCCATTCTCTTCACCTATCATTTTTCTCTAGTTGTTTCTCTGTCAAATGTAGCCTGGAAGTACTTTGTTTAGTAATATAATGTATCTCTTAATATCTGCTGCAAACTTTCTCTTTCTCCATAAAGTGTCTCACCTTTAGCATCCCACAAAGCCATTTTGTTGCATACACAAACTTGGAAGCACAAAAAAGTTAACATCTCCAGAGTTGTCTGTTTGTTTGTTTTTGCGGTACGCGGGCCTCTCACTGTTGTGGCCTCTCCCATTGCGGAGCACAGGCTCCGGACACGCAGGCTCAGCAGCCATGGCTCACGGGCCTAGCCGCTCCACGGCATGTGGGATCTTCCCGGACTGGGGCACGAACCCGAGTCCCCTGCATCAGCAGGCGGACTCTCAACCACTGCGCCACCAGGGAAGCCCCAGAGTTGTCTGTTGACAAATATTCACAAGATGCAATTTTAGCATACTAAAGTCTGTTACTAATTAGTATTTTACTTTTTTTCTGGACAGAGCAATGTGATTTTAATATAGTATAATATCATTTACCCCATCACAACTTAGATATAGTTTCTCATGAATTTTAATTGTATGTAAGTGTATTATATACATCAGTTTCCTTCAAATTTATCTCTATCCATCTATATTTATATCTAGATACACACAATATATAGACATAAAGCAATCCCACTAAAAATCCCAGACTTTTATTGTGGAACTTGAAAAGTCAATTTGAATTTTATTTGCAAGTGTAAAGTACCAAGAATAGCTAGGCAACTCTTGGAAAAGCACATGTTGGGGGGACTCAAACTGTAGCAATGAAAGCATTATGTTATGAATGCAAAGATAGATAGATAGCAACCAAATTAATGGAAGATAATGGAGAGCTCTGAAAAAGATTCATACAAGATAGCAACCAGAGGTTACACAGCAGATCAGCAGGTCACTGGGGGTGGCAGGTGGGAGAAGGGGAGAATAGTCTTTTCAATAAATGGTAATGGATCATTGGGAATATATTTTTAAAAGATTAAAGAAATTGTATCTCTCATTACATCACACACACACACACACAGACACACACACACAATTTCCATGTGTATTAAACAATGAAATGTGAAAAGGAACCCTATACAGCTTTTAGATAAATATACAGAAGTGAATAGGTCACATTAGCTGTGAGAATAAGTTACTTTAAATCCTTGATAACAGGTTGCTTCTCTAAAATATAAGGCTGTAGGTTAAGTATCATTCTTCTCTTTTTAAAAATGTTATTCTGAAATAAAGTTGGTTTGGAGAAGTGTTCCTTTAGTAATAGAAATCAGTAATTTAGCAAATGGAGAAGAAATAAAATGTACTTTTTCCTGCTGAGTGACATAGGGCAAAAATGCCCTGTGGTATTTATGGGATGGAATCATAAAGTCCAGTACATAAAGTGTTAAATCTCTCTATAACCTGAAAAGCAATAAACCCGACTATTTTTATTTGCACCCTTAAGGATATAGAAGCAACAATGAGTGTATATCCACTGAGAAACATGTTAACTGCATCAGAGCTGTAGGATATTCCCTACAGAAGAATAAATCTCATGCAGAAAAGAAACAAAGGATTCATGAGTAATATTTAGAAATACAGAATATGTAAATACATAACATCAATTTAGCAGCAGTGACTACTAAAGAGCTTTTCTTTTAAATTTATAGTGGGGTATTATATTATATACATTTCTCATTTGAGGAACTAAGATAATATATTTTTTGTGTCAGTTCACAATGGAATTGTCAAAGAATCTGTGGTCATTTATTAAATAATTTTTAAAGTTATTTGCTGTGAAAAGGAAAAGAGTTTTTTAAACCCTAATTAACAAAGTATAGTAATAAAATAAAAACAACTACAATGTTCTAGAATTTTAAAATTCTAAAGTTGCTTGCTAAATGATAGGAATGGAGTCAGACAGTTCTGGATTAGAATTTTAGCTTTATCGCTCATAAATTCTATGAGTTCAAGAAAATTACTTAACTTTTGAGAGCGTCAGTTTTCCCAAAAGTTAAAAAAAAGAGGATATATACCTCTAAGAGTTTAAGAACTATCCAGTATAATATATGTAAAGAAGTTAGTATAGTGGCTGGTGCGTGATAAAAATTCATAATAAAGTGCTCTATAAGTTTGTCATTTTCACTTTGACTATGCACAAATTTGATTACCAGAGCACAATAAATCCTCCAGTTCTATGAGCAGAGCTACGAGATGGAAAATGTGAAGATTTCTGGAAAGAAGTTTTGAGAGTTGACATTTTTGCCTTTTTTTTTTCCGGTACGCGGGCCTCTCCCGTTGCGGAGCACAGGCTCCGGACGCGCAGGCTCAGCGGCCATGGCTCACAAGCCCAGCCGCTCCGCGCCATGTGGGATCCTCCCGGACCGGGGCACGAACCCGTGTCCCCTGCATCGGCAGGCGGACTCTCAACCACTGCGCCACCAGGGAAGCCCCTGCCTTTTTTTTTTTAAACTTAGGTTGAAACATCAGTCTTTCCCCATAAGGATGATATTATCTATAGCTTTTTAATAGATGCCCATATCAGATTGAGGACTATCCTTTCTCTTGCTGGTTCAATGAAAGAGATTGTATTATGAATTTGAGTTCTGTCAGATGGTTTTTCCACATCTACTGAGATGATCATATAATTTTACTCTTTTATTAATATGGTAGATAACATTAACTGATATTCAGATGCTAAAATAACCTTGCATTTCAATAGTAAATCCCACTTGGTTATGGTGCATTATTTTTTTGTATATTGCTGAATTCTATTTATGGATATTTTATTAAGGAACTAGATCTATATTTATATGGAATATGGGTCTATAGGGCTTTTGTTGTTGTTGTTTTATGTGATGACTTTGGCTTTAAAATCAGCATGATACTGGCCTCAAAATGAGTTGCAGAATGTTCTATTCTCTTTTATTTTCTCAAAGATTTTTTTAAATATCAATATTATTTCTTCTTTAAATGTTTCATAGTTTACTGCTGAATCCATTTGGACCTGTACTTTCTTGTGGGACATTTTAAATTACTAATTCAGCTTCTTTACTTGATTTAGATTTGTTGAGATGTTCTGTTACTTCTTGAGTTTGTTTTGGTAATTTGTATTTTTCAGGGATTTAGCCCATTTCACCCACTGTCAAATGTATTGACATATTCACAGATTTTCCCCAGTCCTTTCTTGTTAAATTTTATGTATGTATGTATGTATGTATGTATGTATGTATGTATGTATTTTTGGCTGAATTGGGTCTTCGTTGCTGCGTGCGGGCTTTCTCTAGTTGCGGCGAGTGGGGGCTACTCTTCGTTGCGATGTGTGGGCTTCTCATTGAGTGCTTCTCTTGTTGCAGACCACGGGCTCGAGGCACGTAGGCTTCAGTAGTTGTGGCTCGCAGGCTCCAGAGCACAGGCTCAGTAGTTGTGGTGCATGGGCATAGTTGCTTTGCGGCATTTGGGATCTTCCCAGACCAGGGTTCGAACCCATGTCCCCTGCATTGGCAGGCAGATTTTTAACCACTGCACCACTTGGGAAGCCACCCCCAGTCCTTTTAATCCTTTAAAATCTGTAGAGATGACACCTCTTTCAATCCTGATAGTGTATTCTCCCTTTCTTCTTGATCAACCTAGACAAAGATTTATCACTATGTTTTTTCTTTGGAAAGACCCAACTCTTGACTTTATTGATTTTCCCTATTATTTTTCCATATTCTATATGAGGTGTCAACAAGCTTCAAGTCACAAGACAAATCTCTCTTGCTCCTTGTTTTGTAAATAAAGTTGTATTGGAATACGAAGCCCATTTGTTTGTTATTACCTATGGCTGCTTTTGCATTACAACAGCAGAGTTGAATAACTATGACAGAGACCGTATGATCTATAAATCTTTAAAAATTTACTATCTGGTTCTTTACAGAAAAAAATGGGCTTTCCTTTGTCCTGCATCATTGATACCCACTCTCATGTTTACCATTTCCTATCTTCTACATGCTTTGGGTTTTCATTTGCTTTTGTCTAGTTCATTAAGGTTGAAATAGAGCATTGATTTGAGAGTTTCCTTTTTGTAATACAGTCATGTAATGCTGTACATTTTCCTTTAAGCATTGTTTTAGTTGCATCTCACAGTTTTGATTGTGTTTTCATTTTTATTTAATTCAATGTATTTCCTCATTTTTGTGTGATTTCAAGTGTGAATCATGTGTTATTTAACAGTGCAGTGTTTAATTTTTATACATTTAGGGATTTTCCAGATTTCCTTCTGTTTTGATTTCTAAATTAGTCCTTTTGGGATTAGAGAACATACTTTATGTTATTTCAGTTTTTAAAAATTTATTAAGACTTATTTTATTACAAGTATATTATTTATGCTGGTGAATGTTTCAGGTGCCTTTGGAAACAATGGATATTATGCAACTGTTGGGTGGTGTGTTCTCTATACATAAGTTAGGTCAAGTTGACTGATGGTGCTGTTCAATATCTTAACTATTTTGTCTACTTGTTTTATCAGTTACTTAGAGAAAAATACTAAACACTCCAACTACTTTTGATTTATTTATTTCTCTTTTTATCTGAATTTAAGTATTTTGTAGCTCTGTTTTTAGTGTATAGACATTCATAATTATTATATCTTCCTGTTGTGCTACCTACTTTAAAAAATCCCTATTTATCTCTAATATCCCTGTTTATCTCAAAATATTAGAATATTTTGGCTGATATTAATATAGCAACTTTATCTATCTCAAATTAATTTATTGAGTCATGTTTTTTATACTTTACCTTCAAACTTTTTGGCTTTTTGAACTTAAAATGCCTTTCTCTTAGCAAGTAATTGAATCCTGTTTTTTATACAGTTAAGAGTTTCTGCCTTTTGATAGATTGTTTACTTATTCACATTAAATGTAACTGTCTACATGATTGGACTTAAATCTACCATTTTGCTATTTGCTTTTATATGTCTCTCTTGTTTCTTTGTTCTCAGTTCCTCCTTTACTATCATCTTTTGTATTAAACAAATATTTTTATACGCTGTTTTATTTTCTTTATTGACTTCTTAGCTTATTTCTGTGCATTTATTATGTTTTAGTGCTTGTCTTGGAATTACAATGACCATCTTTATTTCAAATTAAAATTTATATATTTCTGGTAAATTATAAAAACTTTGCACAAGAATAGTGCCAACACTTCTTTGAAATATTATTGTTATACATAGTCCATCCATGTATATTGCAAACCCAAGAATATAGTGTAATAAATTTTGCTTTAAACAGTTATTTCTTTTTTAAAAAAGAAAAAGTATATATACCACATAACCATAGCACATACAGCACATACATATAATTTTATATTTAGCCAAATATTTACCATTTCTGTTGTCTATTATTCCCTTCATAGATTAGCACTGTCATCTCATATCATTTCTTTTTTTTTTTTAATTAATTAATTTATTTTTTATTAGTTTCTGCTTTATAACAAAGTGAATCAGTCATACATACACATCTGTTCCCACATCCCTTCCCTATTGCGTCTCCCTCCCTCCCACCCTCCCTATCCCACCCCTCCAGGCGGTCACAAAGCACCGAGCTGATCTCCCTGTGCTCTGCGGCTGCTTCCCACTATCTATCCACCTTACGTTTGGTAGTGTATATATGTCCATGCCTCTCTCTCACTTTGTCACAGCTTACCCTTCACCCTCCCCATATCCTCAAGTCCGTTCTCAAGTAGGTCTGTGTCTTTATTCCCGTTTTACCCCTAGGTTCTTTATGACATTTTTTTTTTTAAATTCCATATATATGTGTTAGCATACGGTATTTGTCTTTCTCTTTCTGACTTACTTCACTCTGTATGACAGACTCTAGGTCTATCCACCTCATTACAAATAGCTCAGTTTCGTTCCTTTTTATGGCTGAGTAATATTCCATTGTATATATGTGCCACATCTTCTTTATCCATTCATCCGATGATGGACACTTAGGTTGTTTCCAGCTCCGGGCTATTGTGAATAGAGCTGCAATGAACATTTTGGTACATGTCTCTTTTTGAATTATGGTCTTCTCAGGGTATATGCCTAGTAGTGGGATTGCTGGGTCATATGGTAGTTCTATTTTTAGTTTTTTAAGGAACCTCCATACTGTTCTCCATAGTGGCTGTACCAATTCACATTCCCACCAGCAGTGCAAGAGTGTTCCCTTTTCTCCACACCCTCTCCAGCATTTATTGTTTCTAGATTTCTTGATGATGGCCATTCTGACTGGTGTGAGGTGATATCTCATTGTAGTTTTGATTTGCATTTCTCTACTGATTAATGATGTTGAGCATTCTTTCATGTGTTTGTTGGCAGTCTGTATATCTTCTTTGGAGAAATGCCTATTTAAGTCTTCTGCCCATTTTTGGATTGGGTTGTTTGTTTTTTTGCTATTGAGCTGCATGAGCTGTCTATAAATTTTGGAGATTAATCCTTTGTCAGTTGCTTCATTTGCAAATATTTTCTCCCATTCTGAGGGTTGTCTTTTGGTCTTGTTTATGGTTTCCTTTGCTGTGCAAAAGCTTTGAAGTTTCATTAGGTCCCATTTGTTTATCTTTGTTTTTAGTTCCATTTCTCTAGGAGGTGGGTCCAAAAGGATCTTGCTGTGATTTATGTCATAGAGTGTTCTACCTATGTTTTCCTCTAAGAGTTTGATAGTTTCTGGCCTTATATTTAGGTCTTTAATCCATTTTGAGCTTATTTTTGTGTATGGTGTTAGGGAATGATCTAATCTCATACTTTTACATGTCCCTGTCCAGTTTTCCCAGCACCACTTATTGAAGAGGCTGTCCTTTCTCCACTGTACATTCCTGCCTCCTTTATCAAAGATAAGTTGGCCATATGTGCGTGGGTTTATCTCTGGGCTTTCTATCCTGATCCACTGATCTCTCTTTCTGTTTTTATGCCAGTACCACGCTGTCTTAATTACTGTAGCTTTGTAGTATAGTCTGAAGTCAGGGAGCCTGATTCCTCCAGCTCCATTTTTCGTTCTTAAGATTGCTTTGGCTATTCGGGGTCTTTTGTTTTTCCAAACAAATTTTGAAATTTTTTGTTCTAGTTCTGTGAAAAATGCCAGTGGTAGTTTGATAGGGATTGCATTGAATCTGTAGATTGCTTTGGGTAGTAGAGTCATTTTCACAATATTGATTCTTCCAATCCAGGAGCATGGTATATCTCTCCATCTATTTGTATCCTCTTTAATTTCTTTCATCAGTGTCTTATAATTTTCTGCATAAAGGTCTTTTGTCTCCTTAGGTAGGTTTATTCCTAGATATTTTATTCTTTTTGTTGCAATGGTAAATGGGAGTGTTTTCTTGATTTCATTTTCAGATTTTTCATCATTAGTGTACAGGAATGCCAGAGATTTCTGTGCATTAATTTTGTATCCTGCTACTTTACCAAATTCATTGATTAGCTCTAGTAGTTTTTCGGTAGCATCTTTAGGATTCTCTATGTATAGTATCATGTCATCTGCAAACAGTGACAGCTTTACTTCTTCTTTTCCAATTTGGATTCCTTTTATTTCCTTTTCTTCTCTGATTGCTGTGGCTAAAACTTCCAAAACTAGGTTGAATAAGAGTGGTGAGAGTGGGCAGCCTTGTCTTGTTCCTGATCTTAGTGGAAATGGTTTCAGTTTTTCACCATTGAGGACAATGTTGGCTGTGGGTTTGTCATATATGGCCTTTATTATGTTGAGGAAAGTTCCCTCTATGCCTACTTTCTGCAGGGTTTTTATCATAAATGGGTGTTGAATTTTGTCGAAAGCTTTCTCTGCATCTATTGAGATGATCATATGGTTTTTCTCCTTCAACTTGTTAATATGGTGTATCACATTGATTGATTTGCGTATATTGAAGAATCCTTGCATTCCTGGAATAAACCCCACTTGATCATGGTGTATGATCCTTTTAATGTGCTGTTGGATTCTGTTTGCTAGTATCTTGTTGAGGATTTTTGCATCTATGTTCATCAGTGATATTGGCCTGTAGTTTTCTTTCTTTGTGACATCCTTGCCTGGTTTTGGTATCAAGGTGATGGTGGCCTCGTAGAATGAGTTTGGGAGTGTTCCTTCCTCTGATATTGTTTGGAAGAGTTTGAGAAGGATGGGTGTTAGCTCTTCTCTAAATGTTTGATAGAATTCGCCTGTGAAGCCATCTGGTCCTGGGCTTTTGTTTGATGGAAGATTTTTAATCACAGTTTCAATTTCAGTGCTTGTGATTGGTCTATTCATATTTTCTATTTCTTCCTGAGTCAGTCTTGGTAGGTTGTGCATTTCTAAGAATTTGTCCATTTCTTCCAGGTTGTCCATTTTATTGGCATAGAGTTGCTTATAGTAATCTCTCATGATCTTTTGTATTTCTGCAGTGTCAGTTGTTACTTCTCCTTTTTCATTTCTAATTCTGTTGATTTGAGTCTTCTCCCTTCTTTTCTTGATGAGTCTGGCTAATGGTTTGTCAATTTTGTTTATCTTCTCAAAGAACCAGCTTTTAGTTTGGTTGATCTTTGCTATCGTTTCCTTCATTTCTTTTTCATTTATTTCTGATCTGATCTTTATGATTTCTTTCCTTCTGCTAACTTTGGGGGTTTTTTGTTCTTCTTTCTCTAATTGCTTTAGGTGCAGGGTCAGGTTGTTTACCCGAAATGTTTCCTGTTTCTTAAGGTGGGATTGTATTGCTATAAACTTCCCCCTTAGAACTGCTTTTGCTGCGTCCCATAGGTTTTGGATCGTCGTGTCTCCATTGTCATTTGTTTCTAGGTATTTTTTAATTTCCTCTTTGATTTCTTCAGTGATCACTTCGTTATTGAGTAGTGTATTGTTTAGCCTCCATGTGTTTGTATTTTTTACAGATCTTTTCCTGTAATTGATGTCTAGTCTCATAGCATTGTGGTCGGAAAAGATACTTGATACAATTTCAATTTTCTTAAATTTACCAAGGCTTGATTTGTGACCCAAGATATGATCTATCCTGGAGAATGTTCCATGAGCACTTGAGAAAAATGTGTATTCTGTTGTTTTTGGATGGAATGTCCTATAAATATCAACTAAGTCCATCTTGTTTAATGTATCATTTAAAGCTTGTGTTTCCTTATTTATTTTCATTTTGGATGATCTGTCCATTGGTGAAAGTGGGGTGTTAAAGTCCCCTACTATGATTGTGTTACTGTCGATTTCCCCTTTTATGGCTGTTAGTATTTGCCTTATGTATTGAGGTGCTCCTATGTTGGGTGCATAAATATTTACAATTGTTATATCTTCTTCTTGGATCGATCCCTTTATCGTTATGTAGTGTCCTTCTTTGTCTCTTCTAATAGTCTTTATTTTAAAGTCTATTTTGTCTGATATAAGAATTGCTACTCCAGCTTTCTTTTGATTTCCATTTGCATGGAATATCTTTTTCCATCCCCTTACTTTCAATCTGTATGTGTCTCTAGGTCTGAAGTGGGTCTCTTGTAGACAGCATATATATGGGTCTTGTTTTTGTATCCATTCAGCCACTCTGTGTCTTTTGGTGGGAGCATTTAGTCCATTTACATTTAAGGTAATTATTGATAAGTATGTTTCTATTCCCATTTCCTTAATTGCTTTGGGTTCGTTATTGTAGGTATATTCCTTTTGTTGTGTTTCTTGCCTAGAGAAGTTCCTTTAGCATTTGTTGTAAAGCTGGTTTGGTGGTGCTGAACTCTCTCAGCTTTTGCTTGTCTGTAAACGTTTTAATTTCTCCATCAAATCTGAATGAGATCCTTGCTGGGTAGAGTAATCTTGGTTGCAGGTTTCTCTCCTTCATCACTTTAATTATGTCCTGCCACTCCCTTCTGGCTTGTAGAGTTTCTGCTGAGAGATCAGCTGTTATCCTGATGGGGATTCCCTTGTGTGTTATTTGTTGTTTTTCCCTTGCTGCTTTTAATATGATTTCTTTGTGTTTAATTTTTGACAGTTTGATTAATATGTGTCTTGGCGTATTTCTCCTTGGATTTATTCTGTATGGGACTCTCTGTGCCTCCTGGACTTGATTAACTATTTCCTTTCCCATATTAGGGAAGTTTTCAACTATAATCTCTTCAAATATTTTCTCAGTCCCTTTCTTTTTCTCTTCTTCTTCTGGAACCCCTATAATTTGAATGTTGGTGCGTTTAATGTTGTCCCAGAGGTCTCTGAGACTGTCCTCTATTCTTTTCATTCTTTTTTCTTTATTTTGCTCTGCATCAGTTATTTCCACTCTTTTATCTTCCACCTCACTTATCCGTTCTTCTGCCTCAGTTATTCTGCTATTGATCCCATCTAGAGTATTTTTCATTTCATTTATTGTGTTTTTAATCGATGCTTGATTCATCTTTAGTTCTTCTAGGTCCTTGTTAACTGTTTCTTGCATTTTGTCTATTCTATTTCCAAGATTTTGGATCATCTTTACTATCATTATTCTGAATTCTTTTTCAGGTAGACTGCCTATTACCTCTTCATTTGTTAGGTCTGGTAGGTTTTTATCTTGCTCCTTCACCTGCTGTGTGTTTTTCTGCTTTCTCATTTTGCTTATGTTACTGTGTTTGGGGTCTCCTTTTTGCAGGCTGCAGATTCGTAGTTCCCGTTGTTTTTGGTATCTGTCCCCCGTGGCTAAGGTTGTTTCAGTAGGTTGTGTAGGCTTCCTGGTGGGGGGGACTAATGCCTGTGTTCTGGTGGTTGAGGCTCGATCTTGTCTTTCTGGTGGACAGGTCCACGTCTGGTGGTGTGTTTTGGGGTGCCTGTGGCCTTATTATGTTTTTATGTAGCCTCTCTGCTAATGGGTGGGGTTGTGTTCCTGCCTTGCTAGTTGCTTGGCATAGGGTGACCAGCACTGTAGCTTGCTGGTCGTTGACTGAAGCTGGGTGCTGGTGTTGAGATGGAGATCCCTGGGAGATATTCGCTGCTTGATATTATGTGGAGCTGGGACGTCTCTTGTGGACCCGTGTCCTGAGGTTGGCTCTCCCACTTCAGAGGCACAGCACTGACTCCTGGCTGCAGCACCAAGAGCCTTTCATCCACCCGGCTCAGAATAACAGTGAGAAAAAGTAGAAAGAAAGAATTAGTAGAAGAAAGAAAGAGAGAGGGAAAGAAAGGAAGAAGGGAAGAAAGGAAGGAAGGAAGGACGAAAGAAAGAAAGGAGGGGGGGAGGGAGGAAGGATGGAAAGAAAGAAGAAAGAAAGGAGGGAGCGAGGGAGGAATGAAAGCAAAAGGAAGAGTGAATGGAAGAAGGGAGGGAGGGAGGGAGGAAGGAAAGAAAGAAAGACAGGAGGGAGGGAGGGAGGGAGGAAGGAAAGAAAAAGAAAGTGGAAAGAAGAAGGGTGGGAGGGAGGGAGGGAGGAAAGAAAAAGAAAGAAGGAAAGGAGGAGCGGAGGGAGGGAGGGAGGAAGGGAAGGTAGGAAAAAAAGAAAGAGCAGGTAAAGTAAAATAGAATAAAGTATGAAATATAGTAGCGTTATTAAAATTAAAAAGTAATTATTGAAAAAAAAAACACGGACCGATAGAACCCTGGGACATATGGTGGAAGCAAAGCTATACAGAGAGAATCTTACACAGAAGATTACACATACACATTCACAAAAAGAGAGCAGGGGGAAAAATCAAAAATCTTGCTCTTCAAGTCCACCTCCTCGATTTGGGATAATTCGTTGTAAAAAGAGGAAAAGGGCGAGAAGTCTGAAATCTTGGTAAGTCCACCTCCTTAATTTGGGATAATTCGTTGTAAAAAGGGGGGAAAGTCTTAAATCTTGTCCTCAAAGTCCACTTCCTCAATTTGGGATGATTCGCTGTCCATTCATACACTCCACAGACGCAGGGCACATCAAATGGACCGTGGAGCTTTAATCCACTGCCTCCGAGGCTGCCCAGAGAGATTTCCCTGTCTCTGCTCTCACAACTCCCGGGTCTCAGCCTTGGACCTGGCCCCGCCTCTCCGCATAGGTCGCCGGAGGGCGTCCGTTCTTCGCTCAGGCAGGACGGGTTTAAAGGAGCCGCTGATTCGGGGGCTCTGGCTCACTCAGGCAGAGGGGAGGGAGGGGAATGCCCTCTCCTCGCGCAGCAGGCAACAAAAGGGAAAAAAGTCTCTTGCCTCTCCGGTAGCTCCAGACCCTTTCCTCGGACTCCCTCCGGGCTAGCACTAACCCCTTCAGGCTCTCTTCCTGCCGCCAGCCCCAGTCCTCTCCCTGCGCTCCGACTGAAAGCCGATACCCGAGCCTCAGCTCCCAGCCTCATGTCATTTCTCTTCAGCCTAATGGAATTTCTTTAGCATTTTTTGTAGTCCATGTCCACTAGCACTACATTTTCATAGTTATAGTTTATCTAAAATTGTCTTTGGGACTTCCCTGGCAGTCCAGTGATTAGGACTTAGTGCTTTCACTGCCGTGGCCTGGGTTCAATCCCTAGTTGGGTAATTAAGATCCCATAAGCCATGTAGCACAGCCAAAAAAAAAAAATTTGCCTTTAATTTGCATTTATTTTGGAAGCATAATTTCACTGGATATGTAAAGCTTGGATGACAGTTTTTATTTTTTTTCTGGTTTCCACATATTTAGTAATTTATGATTCAAAACTGTACATTTTAAATAATATATTTTAGTGATGCTAAATTTCTTTTTAATCTTATGTTGATGTAGACAATTAACTTGTATAGACTCAAACTCTGAAATTTCTCTCCCCTGGAGTGTGAAGCCACTGCTATCTCTACATAGATTTTGTTTTATTTTGAGATTCTGTAAATATTTGGGCCTGGCTCTCTAGGAGGTTTTTCCTTGAACCTGTGTATTTTGCAGTCAGTCCATGATTTGCAGAGATTATTCTTAGACACCTAAAGTCGATAAAACTATTCTGTACCCTCTAATCTTGTGTGGGTTAGGGAACACATTAAAAAGCACAGTAAAATTGCAAGTCTCCTTAGGCTTTCAAATTTTGGTACACTCCCTCACAGAGTTTAACAGGTGAGGGATGTGTGGAGAGTATATTAACTCAGTCTTTCCATGGTTCTCTCACTTCCAAAAATGTCCTCAAGAAAGAACGCTATTCAGTCTGCTCTATCCAAACTATTCTTGACAGTTTTCTATGAGTAAACACT
Organism: Hyperoodon ampullatus; assembly: GCF_949752795.1. Lineage (NCBI taxonomy): Eukaryota > Metazoa > Chordata > Mammalia > Artiodactyla > Ziphiidae > Hyperoodon > Hyperoodon ampullatus. Next base: position 68,925,764 of record NC_136914.1, on the reverse strand, counting down.
TTTGATATTGTTGTCTACTTCTCAATGATTCTCTGAAAAGGTTGCTTTTAATAATTTTGTTTTATTTTGTACGTGTTTTCTGTGGAGGAGAGTATCCTAAACTCCTCATGTTGCCTTTATCATAAAGACAATCCCATGCATTAAATTTTTAATTTCTGTTATTACATAAATCAGATCTACACTCTCCAGAGTGTTTTAATATGGAGATTTCAATTCTCTGATGAAATTGTTAAAATTGTCTTGTACATATTAATAATAATATTTTCATATCCATATTGATAACTCTAATAATTAGGCCATCTGGTTCTGTGTGTCTATTTTCTATTTTTTCTTTTGGTTCTTTTCTTGGGGGGGGGCATGTCTGTTAATTTCTTTTACTAAATCCCAAGTATTTTGTGTAAAAAGTGTGAGGATTTATAGATGCTCACTCTTCTGGTAGGTCACAGCAGGGGAATCCCCTTAATCACATTAGGGACTGAAATAAGCTGCTGGTATGCCGTTTTTATAAAGTCCTGCTCCTGGGGGAAGGAACTTCAGGATTTCTAATCCTGTGGAGTTAGTTTACCATGGCCTCTCTTCCTTTTAAGTTCTGAATTCCAGTTTTGAGGTTCTCAGAAGTAGGAAACTGCTAGAAAGTCTACTCTGATTTTTCTAATTCCTTTTATCTAACTCAATTGCAGAATTTTTGAGTTTCTATGTATAGGTGTTTCGCCTTTACTTTTAGGCTAAAAATGTGCAGGGATCCCAAGTGAGAGCCTGTGAAATTTACTATGACCCACTTTCTTATATGTCCTAAACTCCAACTTTTGTTTTCTCAGATTGGGAAACTGCTAAAAACTCTACTCTGCTTTTTCAATGGTTTTCCATTTACCTTCTTAGTCTTTGCCCTTCACAGTTTAAAAATTTAACAAATATGTCAAGCTAAAACTACCAGAGTGTTAGTCTTACTTCTTTGTTCTTCTCTTCTTTCTGAGAACTTGGATCTTCAAGTCCTTACTGTCTTAGCAGTACCAAACTGAAATTTTAAAAATCTCGTGCTTTGAAGGACAAGGGACTGCCAGAATGTCTGCTGGTTTCTTTTCCTACTATTTGCAGCCTCTGGTAACATACCAAAAATTGGCAAATTCTTCTAAGGAAAGATGCTTAAAGAATGTCATCTCTTCTTTCTGTTGTTCTCTTCTTTCCAGAATCTTGACTCCCCAGATCTGGGTTGACCTAGTAACTCTAGTGCTTTCAAAATATTCTCTTTTTTTAATGCTTTCAAAATATATATATATATTTTTTTGTATTTTGGTATTTTCTTGCTTTTTCCTAAGACTTTGTCAGATTCAAGCTATAACATCATCTCAAAACTAGAAGTCATAAACATGTATTAATCAGTGATAGTGAAAGATGCTTTTCATTGTTCCTTGGTAAAATTGTTTTGAATATTTTGGCATTTATATTACTTTGGTTAATTTTTAAATTGGATTGTCAAATTCCTTTTTTAAAAAATCCATTCATTTCTTAGTGGATTTGTTTTGAATATTGATCACTTTTTTTTTTTTTTTGCGATACGCGGGCCTCGCACTGCCGTGGCCCCTCCTGTTGCAGGCCACAGTCTCCAGACGCGCAGGCTCAGCGGCCATGGCCCATGGGCCCAGCTGCTCCGCGGCATGTGGGATCCTCCCGGACCGGGGCACGAACCCGTGTCCCCTGCAATGGCAGGCGGACTCTCAACCACTGCGCCACCAGGGAAGCCCCCGATCACTTTTTTAAGAATCAACTTTATAAATATTGATACTTAAACTTTCTACTCATGACCATATTATGCATTTATTCGTGCATTTATCTGACATGTGAATTTTATGTTGGCTAAATAAGATATGTCATTTATAGTACTTTTCTTTCAATAGTTTCAAGATGCTATTCTGTGGTTTTCTAACTTCCCGTCTTATAGTTTAAAAATACATATATAAGGTAGATTCTCTTTTCTTTGTTAGTAACTAGTTCAGTCTTTATCAAACTTTGTAATATTAATTCTTTATTATTGGAATTCAAGAGGTTCTCCAAGATATTGCTACTTTAAAATTTTTTTTCTGCCAGGGGTTAAATGAGAAGTTTTAATCTAAAGTTTCTAGTCATTATTATGTTCAAGTAATTTTTCTTCCATTATTTCTTTTATTATTACTTCTCTCCTGTTTGTTGCATTATTTCCTTTCCTTAATAATTCTGCCCCCCCAATTTAATTATGAAAATCTTTAAATACACAAAAAAGTTGAAAGAATTACATAATGAACACCACTTTACCATGCATATTTTAACTAATTTCAGTATTTGCTTAAATTTATTATTATTAATATTGAGGTAAGTTTGCAGGGAAATGGGCAAATCTTAAGTGTACTAGTCAATAGCCCCATTGTATATCATTAGTAAGAGTCACGTTCCCATTATCCAAGATGACCATTTTTTAACTAGTTTTCTCTCCTCAAAAATCCCCTTACCTCCATCCTTACCTTACCCTCAGCTAATGAGTAAAAGAAGTAATCATGTATCTCTCTGGACCTACTGTGACATTTCAATTCACTAGAGATGTACCAAGCTCTTCTGAGAAGTCAAGCTATTAAAAGGACAGGATGTAACTGTATGTTTAGTAACATGGCAGGTATAACTGACTTTGGTCAGAGTAGTTTTGGTAGAATGAAGGGAAATAAAGAATTAGGTACAGGGAAGTAGACAGAGCTATTATACACAAGTCTTTCATCCAGTTTTGCTTTGGATAGGAGGAGAAAAATAGACATGTCCTTAGGGATGGAGAAGAGGTAGTGACAGATTTTTCTCAAAGGTGAATGACACCTTAAACAGTGTTCATACAGATGATCTAGTAGGGAGTATGAAGTAGATAAAAGATAAGGAACAAAGAGAAAGGAAGTCCTTGAGTCAGCAAGAGGAAGACATCACTAACCATGTGGAAAATTTGCCTTTGATAGAAATAGAGAGAGTTATTCCTTTGGATAGGTACAAGGAAAGTAATGGTTGAGTGGTGTGAGGATTTACACATCCAACATGGACTGAGGTAAATATTAAGTGTAAGGTACATGATGGGATTCAACTATAGCTGAAATGTCCAATATCGTGACCACTAGCCACATGTGGCACTTAATTATAAATTTAAATTAATTAAAATTAAATAAAATTAGAAATTTAGTTCCTCGATCAAACTAACCACAATTTTATATGCTTAATAGCTACATGTGGCTTAGTGGCTATCATATTGGACAATGCAGATATAGAACTTTTTCATCATTGCAGAAAATTCAGTTGGACAGCATTGGCCTAGATTGTCTGTTTTGAAAGATTGGGCATACAGTTCATTATTTAGTCCAAAATGTAAAGCTGACAGGTAAGAATATATGCAGAGACTTTTTACTCTATACTCTCAAGTTTGAGAGGATTGAAGAGAATGATCTTTCTGGATATAAAAGGCAGAGTCAAATTTCTCTTTCAGCTAAACTCTCTTATATCTGCAGAACTGGCTGCCTGGCATATGGCTTCCTTTTCAACGTTGCCAGATGGTAATTAATAGAGGTTACCTTGTTGCTGCTTCAATTTACTTCTTTAATAACTAATGAGAATGAAGTTTCACATTAGTTTGTTTCAACTAGAGTGATTTTTCGTTTTTTAAATTCTGTATTTGTGGCTTGACAAATTTTACATTTTCGAAGCATATTTTTGCTTAAGGACAGAAAAGATCTCTCTGTATTAGGATTTTAATGCTATATTTGTTGGTTCTGAAGAACCTAGGGGTAGGACAGGAATAAAGACACAGACGTAGAGAATAGACTTGAGGACACGGGGAGTGGGGAGGGTAAGCTGGGATGAAGTAAGAGAGTGGCATTGACTTATATACACTACCAAATGTAAAATAGATAGCTAGTGGGAAGCAGCCGCATAGCACAGGGAGATCAACTCGGTGCTTTGTGACCACCTAGAGGGGTGGGATAGGGAGGGTGGGAGGGAGGGAGACACAAAAGAGAGGGGATATGGGGACATGTGTATGCATATGGTTGATTCGCTTTGTTGTGCAGCAGAAATTAACACAGTATTGTGAAGCAATTATACTCCAATAAAGAGCTATTAAAATAAATAAATAAATAATAAAAATGTTATTTTAGATATGCATGATTTACTTATATAATTTGTTAGTAACTTTACATAAAGGCTATAATAAACATATGTATCATCCTACAGCTTACATTTTATTGATTTTAAGAATTAGGAATGTTAATGTATAGAGATCTAGATTATTCCTTGTATCTAACGTCACATTTTATTTTTCATCTTTGTAAGGGTGGGCATTCAGTTACTTCCATTTTTTTCTATGATAAATGATTAAATATTAAGAACATTTACATATTTATATTTCCTTGTACACATGATATGCTTTTATTAAGGTATTATAGCTGACATTATCAGTGCCCCAACCCTATTCTTTCAGTCCTCCTTTCTGTATGCTGAGGGCTGCTTACCATGAACACCTGCTTGCTGTGGACACCATGAACATAGTCCCTGGATAAGAGCAATTCAGCTAGCAAATAGGGCAAGCTGGAAGTACCCGAGTCAGTGCTCCCAGAAGTAGCCCTTAGTGATGCAGAGAGTAGGGAGATAAAAACCCCAGATTACTCATCCGTGACAAGGATAACTCTGAAGACGTGTTCTACAGTGTCCACTACAGTTCCTCAGTCAGATGGAGCTCCAGGTGCCCACAGCCTTTCACAGCTTCCTTCCCTGTCTCACTTCCCCACTGGCATTTTCTGGAACCATCTCACAAATACACTATTTGCACTGAAATTTTAGTCTCCAGGTCTGCTTCTGAAAACATTCAAACCTAGAAACAATATACCTCAGAGTGAAATTGTTGGGTTGTGGGGTATGACTATTTTGGATAAATATAAAATCAAAAGTGTATGCATGTATGTATGTATAATATATATGTATGTATTGTCAAGTTGGTATCCAGAGTAGTTGGGATTCTTATCAACACTGAATGACAGTTGTCTTTTCAACACTTGATATTATCAGATTTCCTTTTAATTTTTATCCATCATATGAATGGGAAATGGTATCTTGTTATTTTTATTCCTTCATTATTAGTGAGTCTTGTCTTTCCTTATGGAATGAGTATTATATATACATGTTGAGTTAACTAGATGTGTCCTCAATATTTCTCATTTTTAGTTAATCATATTTCTCTCTTAATCTTTTCCCCTGAAAGTCATGGAGAATTCATCAGTTTTCTAACTCACTGATCTGGATTTCTGACAAAATTAATATGCTACCACTGGATTTATTGTTTTTGCTTTTTGAAATCTGTATATGTCTTCCTGAAATAATGCTTTCTTGAAGATACAAAGTATGTTATTTAGTTGTTTCATTTTTCTTACAACATGTTTACTTTGGTGGTGGGAGGGAGGCTTGCTAATTTACCTACAAAATGTCTCATTGCTTGAATTACTTCAACTTCTGATGTATAAGTTTTATTTGCACTAAAAATGGAAGTCTGTGCCTGTGCGTGACCAGATTTAAGAGGAACTCTTTTTTATGTTAGACGGATTACTGTCTAAAACTGTGATTTGGGGACAATAAGAAAAGAACATTTTCTCTAATTTTAAGGAAAGAGACATTTGGAAGTGTATGATGTGGTTTTTAGTCCTGCCAAAAATGAGACAGAAATCCTGGTGAAGACAGCTGTATGGCAGAGATTTACCAGTAGGAAGTGTTTTCTTTTCCATATTGGTCATAGTAGTTCATCCTTATGTGGGATACAGTCCTTCTTCAGGTAGCAAAACTGCTCTTGTGATCTTGTAGACAGGATTCTTTCCTGATTTCTAATCTTGAGAGAGACTTTGCCCAATTTACCTTTGTTGTATTGGTTATTTTCCAGTGGGAAGTTGTGAAGCAGGGAAGTAAATGCATGGGCTCAGAAAGCTATCTTTGAATAAATGTCTACATTTTTAAAGCAAAATTTCTACAATAATAAAACAATGATGAATGCATTTAAAATTCCCTAAGAAAAGGTAGATTTATTTTATTATTAGCATTTTCTAGAAAAAACTATTAGCTCTGAATTCAACTGTAATCTAATTCAATTATACCTAAACCCTAACAATTTGCTATAAAGCTTTAAAAATTATGCCTTTTTGACATTGTCAGTATTAGCTTCTTTAAAAATCCATTTTATCTTCCTTTTGACATTGCTTTACTCCAGACCAATTACAAATGATGCAGCCTCAACAAGATTTTAAAAGCTCAAACATACTATGAAATGATGCAGAACAGAAACTAAAATTCATGTATTAATTTTCTTTTTTATTTTCATAACTATTTCTACCTATGCTACAGAGACCTTAATATGAAAAATTTTAAATATTTTTCTCTCTTTAATGACCCTTGGTTCTCTAATGACTCTTTGTTATATTGGCAAAATAACATTAAAATCAATTGTTTATTGTAGGTTATAATATTCTATACAACTGTCAGCATCACTTTCAATCTTTATGGTAAATTCAATGAAACTTCCTTCCTTGACCCCTCAGGAGTAGTCAGGGTTTAGATAATGACTAAAGAAAAATAACTGGGCTATTGCTCGAGAAAGAGTTCATCTGGTAGTGGGAAAAAAAGAAAGAAACGTTCATTTCTCCCAGTGCCCCATGGAATGTTCTCTTTGGAGGCCTTCCTTTGGATTTTGGTGTCTAGGGATGCCTTTCTTGTGTTCTCCTTTTCTTTCATGCAGCTGTTGCTGTAAGAGGATATATGAGACCCCTCCTGGAAGAAATATCAAGTTCTCCACCTGCCTCATTATCTTCCTTGTGAGGCTAAATGGCTATATCTAATTAAATTACATGGGGAAAAATGACACTATTTTTCACTATGAGAATTTCCCTTGACCATCATGTTGGTCCTACCAAAGAGTACCAAACAACTTGGAGTCATGAGAACTAATTTTATTAAGAAATGGGCAGACTTCCTTCTATCCTTCTGCTGTGGATATGTTTCTGGCAAACAGTCCTCCACCTTCTTTTGGTAAGAATTATTTTCTCTTTTATGGTGAAACCATTCTGTGTCATTTAGGAGAAACTTAATCCCTCCCTGCCAACTGCACATCATTAGGAAGTTGACTTTGACCTCATTAATCAGAGTGCCCAAATCCCAAGGCTGATGAATGGTTAAGGAATAGAAATGTCATGAAAAGGAGGCAAATGGAGTTCTCCCCACCCAGTGTAATTCATTGCTATCAAGGAAGAAGCTTTCCTTGTGCTGCGATTAAAATACTATCAGGATTGAAGTCTCAGCCTGCCAAGAGCCATCATGCATATCACATAGAGAAAGCTTGTCTGAGAGACGGAGGTACAGAACTTAATGATATATTTTAACCCCATGTATCAAACCAAGCCTGAAGCTAGCTAATATTGGAAATTTTGATTGGGGCTAAAAATAGGTATCCTTTAAAATTAAGCCAGTTTAAATTACCGATCTCTCTTACTTAAACTGGAAGAGTCCTAAGACATATGCTCCAACTTTGGCTTTGAGGAAGATAATATACAAGAGGAAACCCAAGGTAAAGTGCACCAAGTTTATAATTGACTATATTCAATTTTCTACATAGCACATGGAGTGACCACCTGAAAATGTAATTCCATTCATGTTACTTCCTCCTTTAAAACTTTCAAATTATCCTCATTGCCATTAAAATATTATCATCTCCTTCAAAGTCTTGTCTACCTCTGCTACCGTATCTCATTCCATTATCCCCTTTTTCTCTGCTCGGCTTTCTCTCTGTGTCCATCCATTCTTATCTCGCGGCCCATAGGATTGTCCACAATTATTTGTATGGTCCGACTTATTTGGAGAATTGAGCTCAACTGTCACTTCACCACCAAGTGTATCCTTGATGACCCTATCTAAAATAACCAATGCACTTTCTAACTTGTTGCTTTATTTCTACATATCACTTTTACATGATGAAATTATCCTTTAAAAAATTATGTTAGGGCTTCACCCTGGTGGCGCAGTGATTAAGAATCCACCTGCCAATGCAGGGGACATGGGTTCAAGCCCTGGTCCAGGAAGATCCCACATGGTGTGAAGCAACTAAGCCCATGTGCCACAACTACTGAGCCTGCGCTCTAGTGCCCGCGAGCCACAACTACTGAAGCCCACGCACCTAGAGCCTGTGCTCTGCAACAAGAGAAGCCACTGCAATGAGAAGCCTGCACACATCAATGAAGAGTAGCCCCCGCTGGCTGCAACTAGAGAAAGACCACACGGAGCAACAAAGACCCAACGCAGCCATAAATAAAATAAATAAATTTTAAAAAATTATGTTATGCACTTAGTTGACTCTGTTTGTGCCTGTATTAATGTGAGTTCCATGAGAGCAGAGACCCTTTCAATTTTGCCCATTGCTGCATCCTTGGAGGTTATAATGGTGCTTAGTAAAAAGACACACTAAACGCAAAATTGTTCACTTGATAAATGTTCAAATACCATTTCCCTAATTTTGCTCAGGAGTATTCTGTCATTCTGACTTTATTCCTCTGTAGGTCTTTCTCGGTCTGGCTCATTTCAGGATTTCTCTCTCTCTCTCCCTCTCCCGGGTTATCTGTAGTTTCACTAACATACATTCAGTCATAACTTTTTGGGTTACCAGCTTGGGCTGAAGTCTCATCAATTTTGAAAATTTTGTTTGTTTTTTGTTTTTTGCGGCACGCGGGCCCCTCACTCCTGTGGCCTCTCCCGCCGCGGAGCACAGGATCCGGACACGCAGGCCCAGCCGCTCCGCGGCATGTGGGATCCTCCCGGACCGGGGCACGAACCCGCATCCGCTGCATCGGCAGGCGGACTCCCAACCACTGCGCGAGCAGGGAAGCCCAATTTTGAAAATTTTGAAGTCATTTATTCTTTAAAAAAAAAGCTTCTTCTCTATTTGGATTTTACCCTTTTGGGTTGCAAACTTTATTCTATCCACCATGTCTCTGTGTTGCTCTTCCACTGTCCTCATTTCCTCATATCTCTTGCTGCATTCTGGATAAGTTTTATAAATATGAAATGCAATATATATGTATATACATTTATATATCTATTATATCTATATAAGTATATCTCCAACCCATATTATACTTCTTTCTTCAATTACACCTAGTCTGCTACTTAATGTATCTCTTGAGTCAGATATTTTTTTCATTGACTATGTTGTTCACATTTAAAACTTCCATTCTGTTTGCTAAAGTCTATTTTTCTGATTTTTTTTGTTTCCTTTATAATTTTATGTATTTCCTTAAGCAGGCCATATCCAGATATTTTATATTTTAATTGTGAAAATTCCAATGTCTTCAGTCTTTGGGGATTTAGCTCTGCTACTGCTTGTTTCTGTCACTTATGACTCATGGTGGTTTGCCTTCTTGTGCATTTGGTGTTCTTTATGCAGTTATACTTATGTCATCTGATGCAGTCCTATTGGCTATTAACTGTCCTATTCTCCATAGAGAAGTTATCCTTTACAGTGGCATGGATACTGGCATTTCTTCTGCAACATCCATCTAAGTTTCCTACATCCAAGCAAAATTTTGTTCTGTATCCTTCTTTTAGGTCTTCTATTTTACCTTACTGTGGTGTAATAATTTCTCCATGTTCATACAACAGCTACATAACAATTACATTACTTGGAGGTTCCAAAACTTATTGAAGTAATGTCCTATTTATTGAACTGATGTCCTGTTAATAAGCATTTAGATTACTTTTTGCCATGCCAACAGTAATACACACATACCAAAGAAGTAAAGAATGAATGTTGAATAAATATGTAGATGATAGATTAGACAGATAGATGATAGATAGAGAAATAGATAGACAGATGGACAGAAAGGTATTTAGATAGAATTATAGTAATATTGGAGCTTTCCTTCCAGACACCTGTGTATAGGAATTAAGTATATAAAATAAGTATATACTTATTTTTTTCTGAGTTCAGAGCTAGCTGTATCCCCTACATTTTGTTATGTGTTGTCATTTTGTTTAATTAGTAAAGAGCTTGTAATTGCAGTTTTGATTTCCTCTTTGACACATGATATTTAGAAGATTTTTTAAATTGCTGTGTTACTGCTTTTAAATGTTAGTTAAACATTTATTTATTTATTTATTTAGTTAGTTTTATTACCAGAATTATAGAGGCAGAGAAAATGGCCCATACAATTTATGCTTTGAAGATTTTATTGACATTTCCTTTGTGGCCTAACATATGTTAATTTTGAAATTATCAATTGACAGATGAAAAATGTGCATTTTTCCTACTGTGTAAAATGTTTAATTAAATATATCAGGTTAACCTTAATTTGTATGGAAATTAGATCTTTTATATTTTTGAAGCTTGATTTGAAAAATTAGAGAGGAAATCATCCTGCGTTATTTTTTTTGATATAATTTTTTAGCACAAAGAGACTCTTAACAGTTATAGCTTCCTTGTGAATGGTACTCTAGTAAATAAAATGATTGACTTTGTCCCGTTTAATGCTTTTAGCTTTGGATTGTACTTCATCTGTTTTTATAGAGGTTGAGAAAAGTTCTCAAGGGGAGATAGAGTATACATCCCTCCCTTTGAATCTGGATGGACTTACCTATGCTTCAACCAATAACATTTGATAAAAATGATAGTCCATAACTTCTGAGCTAGATCATAAAAAGCCATGCACCTTCTGCCTGGTTCTCTTGAAATTCTTGCTTTTGGAACTCTCCTTCTCATAACCCAGCCATCTAACTGGGAGAAGGCTGAGCCACATGGTGAGGCCATATATGTATACCAGTGATGGTCCCAATTGAGTCCAGTCTTTCAGTTTTCCTAGCCCAGGCTCTGCAGGTATAAGTGAAGGAGCTTCCAGGTGATGTCTGCCTCCAGGCAAGTGAATGGCCTCCAGCTACTCAGGTCTTCCCAGCTAAGGTCCCAGACATCATGGTGCATAGATGAGTTTTCCCAGCTGTGCCTTGGTGACTCCTGACCTCAGAATCTGCAAAAATACCAAAAAGTCTTTTGCTTATGCCACTAAGTGCAATACTAACAGGCATAGACACGAATCTTGAAAACCCTACTTTATTATTGCTTACATGTGCTTTATAAAACTTATTTATCCTTTTACAATTAATGGTGTATCATTTTAGGCATATCTTTTGATAATATCATATAGCTGCTTACCTTTTAAAAATTTTATAAATTTTTTGTTTTGGGGTGAGTAGGTCAGATTTTGTATTTGATAATGTATTTTAATGGAGCTATATCCTATTTTAAACTAATATACACTATTTTGGGGGTCATAATGCTTCTTACATCTATTTAATTTTGCCTTTGTCCAAAGCCCTTTGAAATATCTTCCATTCACCTTTATTTATTCAGAACTTTGGTGATACTGAGAAGATGATATGTATTTGCCTACTTCATTTTCATCCTTCAATTGCCCTGCAAATATGATCAGTGTTTCCTAGACCCTAACACTAGCTTCTCTCTCTACCTTCACTGTAATATGGTGGGTAGGTGCTCTGGGAGGCACTGGTGGTCCTGCCAGTGCAGGTGGTCCTGGCGTAGCTTACGGCTGTTCATCGTTTTCTAGTCTCTTAAAGGCTATCATCGGTGTGGCTAAAAATACTTTTAAATCAGGAATTGTTGAATATCATGAGTATTATTTGTTACCCAAATGTTATACGAACTTTCTTTAAAACTACCTTGGAGCAAGTTTTTATAGAGATTTCTAATCATTGTTTTCAGTTTACTTTATGGTTTGGAGTCTATCAGGTTCACTTCTCTTTTTTTAGTCAATGATATTTATATGTTCTTTGAATACTGTTCATTTCATCAAGATATTGAAGCATAATTACTATAGAACTTTATATAATATCCTCTTGTGAATTACAACCACTTTCTCATACTCAATATTTTTAATTAAATATTTATTTATTTATTTGTTTGTTTGTTTATTTATTTATTTATTTTCTGCAGTACGCAGGCCTCTCACTGTTGTGGCCTCTCCCGTTATGGAGCACAGGCTCCGGACGTGCAGGCTCAGCGGCCATGGCTCACGGGCCTAGCTGCTCCGCGGCATGTGGGATCTTCCCGGACCGGGGCATGAACCCGTGTCCCCTGCATCGGCAGGTGGACTCTCAACCACTGTGCCACTGGGGAAGCCCCCATAAATATTTCTCTATTTTGTTGGTTTATTTAAAGAACCAACTCTTTTATGTATTCATCAATACTATTCTTCGTGCAGTTTTCTAATTAATTTGTTTCTCTTCTTATGTATTCATGTCTTTTGTTTCTTTGGTGTTATTTTATTCTGCTTTATAGTATGATTTTTTTTCATTGTCCTTCCCAAGATAAAACAATTTTTGTATATAACTCTTCCTGTAACTTTTTTTGTTCAAGATTATTTTTAATATTTTTGCTTAGACTTCCTCATTATTTCACATCAGTCTTGCTAGGCTTATGTGTATGCCTGAAAAAAATTTCTCAGCTTTACCTTTGATGCTTCACCTGCTGTTTAGATGAGCAAGCCCCAGGCTGAATTCAGGAGTTTTGATCTTTCTTGCTATATTTGGGGCTTCTGGATGACCTGCTGGGGATTTGTAATGTGTATGGTCAGGTACTGTGAATAAAGCACCTCCCGATATGAGCTGTTTGTCCAAGTGTGCACAGAACTTGGGGGGACAAAGAGCTGCTTATTTGAAACTGTTTACCACTCTCCTCCTGTTGGGATGCTCTTGATGACCTCATCTAACATAGGTGTCCTTCTAATGAGGCTTCCCTTGGAGTGGCAGTGGCCTGGAGAAACTTTGTACAGCCTGAGGCAGCTGTCTTTCATGAACCTAATGTTTTCACACCACCTTTTCTCCAAGAAACTCCTAAATAATTTTTGCATATTTAGCATCACTGTGCTCTGGAGATGCAAGTGGAGATCCAGCAGGATTACTTAATCCAATATTAAACATACAAGCACTCTCTTAAGAGGGTTTCTTGCAGCTGTATTTAATAGAACATATTGGCCTCAAACAATGGTTTAAGATGAGACTGAAAGATACGATTGCTTTTTAATTAAACTTCTGGTAGTGTCTGGAAATGCAGAAAAAGTTCACAGCACAAACTGCATCCCAGGACTAATACGTTAACGGTTGCAGAATCAATTTCTGGAGATTCGAATGATCTGGGGACAGCATTGTCATAACAGAGGGGATCTAAGGACAAGCTCATGGAGTTGGTAGAGAGGTAGCCACGGTGGCAATATCTGGAGCCAGTGAATGTGAGACCACATGGTTGGAGCCAGAGATAACATAGACCTACAGTTAGAGGATAACTATACAGGAGAGGTACAGTGAACACAGACAGAATCAATTAAGCATCCTGGAATTCAGGAGGAAGCCAGTTAGACTGCATGGAGCAAGCATATCATTAATCCAGGTCAAACTGGGCTAAGTGTAGGGTCTGAAGGTAAAATGGATATCAAAGGTAAAGGGCAAAGGAAAAGTTCTATTTGCCTCAGACACTACTATATCCTTAGCAGAACTTTGCTTCCCCTAGAGCTATGCTGTCTAATAGCCACTAGCCATTTAGGCTGTTTAAATTTTAAAGAAAATTTAAAATTCAGTTCCTCAGTCTCACTGGACACATTTTTTTTTTTTTTTTTTTTTTTTTTTTTTTTTTTTGCGGTACGCGGGCCTCTCACTGCTGTGGCCTCTCCCGTTGCGGAGCACAGGCTCCGGACGCGCAGGCTCAGCGGCCATGGCTCACGGGCCCAGCCGCTCCGCGGCATATGGGATCCTCCCAGACCGGGACACGAACCCGTATCCCCTGCATCGGCAGGCGGACTCTCAACCACTGCGCCACCAGGGAGGCCCTCACTGGACACATTTTAAAGACTATCTGTGGACAGCACAGAATGAGCATTCCAACATCACAGAAAATCCTATTGGACTTTAGTAGCAGGACTGCTCTTCAGCCGTGGTCCACAAATAGAGATGTAAGACCATCTGCTGAGGATAATATTAGAATTGCCATTCATATTTATTTTCATCTAATCTTTTTAATTTTTATTTTTGTGTATATTTCATGATGCACATAATTATTGATATATATGTAAATTCTAAAAACTGACATTTTATATTTAACTTCATTGCTTTACTTTTTCCTCCTTAGTATTTACCATAATTTAATATATATTTTCCTCATTTATCTTTTTTTATTATTTTTTTATGATTTCTACAAAGTCTAAGCTCCATGAAGGAAAGAAGTTTGGCCTTTCTTTTTGTATTTACTGAAGTTATCATAGCACATAGATGTTTGATAAATAATTGTTGACTATTCATAGCCAACCCTTTGGATTGTTTAGGCTGTGTACTGCACAAAAGCAAGGCATTTGTATGACAGACAGGGGAGATTAGTATATTTGTTTCAGTAAGCAAATGACAAAAAAAATGAATTGTTTTATCAAAACTATTACATTGGGACAAATTTCTGACACAAAAGTAAAGTCAAGGGAGAGATTCCTTTCTAATTTGCACAAAAGATCAGAAAGGCCGAGCATATATCGAAAGTATAAATACAATAGATTTTTAAAAAATGGGTCCATGATAGACAAAGTTGATGTTCCTATTCTTGAGGATAGAAATCTAATAGGGGCAATGGTATTAAAAAATTCTACTCAAAAAAGCAAGTGGAGGTGCCAGTGTAAAGAAAGCCTGTGGAGGAGGACTTCGTGTTGGTTACTGTAATCAAGGTCTAAATTAGGTTGAGGATGGGAAGTTATCAGCACATCTCAGGGGATAAAAACAGGTTTGCTCAGATGCAGTCAGACACCATAAAAGCTGATAGCTTGCCATTCAACCAGCAGGTAACAAGTTCTCAATAGTAACTGTTGGCTCAAATTCATCACTGAAATGTACATTTGATTGCCATTGTGATCAGCTGTTCTAAAACACAATAGAAGATGACTCCAAAACTTATCACTCATCAGTCGATAGCAGTGCATTCTGCTGATCAGCATGTGATTTAAAGCTTATCAGTAAGGCATGGGAAATAGTAAAATAAAATTTGAAGTCAAAAAGAACTGGGTTATAGTCTGGACTCTTTCTCAAGTTGAACATGAGTACATGGCTATATATTAACCTCCGTCTGTCAGTTCCCATATTTATAAAATGACATTAGTTGTATAAAATTTTACGTCTTTCACAGAGCTGTGGAGGGTTAATTTGACCATGTAAGTTCTCTAGGGCAGTCTCTGGCATATGATAGAGGCTCAGTGATTGAAGATTTCCCTTTTTCTTTCTCATTCTTAAAATTCTAATGTGAACCTAAAGTCTTTCTTTTGAAGTCTTCACCTCCCTTCGGAAAGATGATAGTTATAAAAAGCATAGCAATTGATACACATTGAAATTTTACTATATCAGAGGCTCATGCTAAGTGCTTTACACAATTTTTAAACTACAAGCACAGTGGCAAGTTCCAACCACTTCCCAAACCTGCTGCCCCCTTGTGATGCCAAAAATCTCTCCCTTATGGAGTCAGCAACATTGAGAGCACTAACTTGCAGGAGAGTTAAAATTTCTCTACTGGCATGAGAGAGTTTTCGTTACCTTGTTCACATCGATTTCTTAATATTATCCCCAACCTTACTCTAATCTTTTTAAAGGACTTTTAAATAAATTTAACAAAGGCTGAAGCATCAAACTAAGGGGAAGGGGAGGTGTTACGAATGCTTGTCCAAGGATGATGAACTGCGCCTAGCACCAAAGGTCAATTCAGAAAGCCTACCTCTGAGGAAGTTTACATTTCAAAAGACACACTTCACTGACTTGATAATTTTGTTGTGAGCCAACTCCATACTTCCCATGTTTCTCTGACATGTTGACATGACCTAAATTTATAATATATCTCAGGAATAGTAATTTCTCTCTATTTATAGAAGAAAAAAACCCAGAAAATTTCAAAACATCATAAAGCATATTTTCAGAGCTTCTGGGATGCAACTGACCTAGAACTCCAAGAACAAAATCACCCTGTCCTTATTTTTCTGTGGTGTAAAAAGAATGCCACATAGAGGAATAGAACATGCTTATAAATGCTATTCTTAAGAATCAAATCTTCATTCTAAGTCTGCTCTTAATGTTTCTTGCCCAGGGGCTGCTTTTGTGCCAAGAATGCACTAAGAAAAAGAAAACCCTGGTAAATAAAAATCCAAAGATTTCTAAAGCTGAAAAAAGTAATATTTTCCAATCCAGAAAATCACAGCTTGACTCACATCTCCAGAGTGCAAATCTCTGAGACTTTAAAACTTATTTCCACATTCTTACACCTAACACTTCCTCTTTTGTGATGTCAGGCTATAGGAAAAACAGTTATATTGTCACACATTTTATCTGACAGCCAGGAAACATTCTTATTACATGTACTGCAAGACTTTGCTGAAAATACACTGCGTTCTACTTTAGCTTTGCATATTTAAGGAGTAAAAACTGGGCCTGGTCAGGGGCAGGATGGGGTTTTGGCTGATGAGGTTGGGTGAGGCGAAACACAATGTGTTTCCTGCCCAGAAAGATCAATTTGATATTTGTGTCTTGGAATAGATTTGTTATTTAGTTATTTATTTATTGGCTGCGTTGCGTCTTCCTAGCTGCATGCGGGCTTTCACTAGTTGTGTTGTATGGGGGCAACTCTTACTTGCGGTGTGCAGGCTTCTCATTGTGGTGTCTTCTCTTGTTGCAGAGCACAGGCTCTGGGGCATATGGGCTTCAGTAGTTGTGGCATGCAGGCTCAGTAGTTGTGGCTCGTGGGCTCAGTAGTTGTGGCTCGCAGGCTCAGTAGTTCTGGCTCGCGGGCTCTAGAGCACAGGCTCAGTAGTTGTGATGCATGGGCTTAGTTGCTCCATGGCATGTGGGATCTTCCCAGACCAGGGATCGCACCCATGTCCCCTGCATTGGCAGGTGGATTCTTAACCACTGCGCCCCCCGGAAAGTCCTGATTTGTTTTTTGAAATAGCACTCAAAGTAAGTTTACTGGTCCAAGGGAATGGTTAAGGGGATTTTATACATTGTAACTACTTTTTTAAAAAGATTAAATGTCAATATCTAACTTGATTACCCATTTTTTCCCCAAATTTGATGCCAAGGGTAAATATTAAATCAGTTATGCAAAGGTAGAGATGCACCAACATTTGAGGGCATTTGCAAAAAAACCAGCATTGAGACTTTGAAGGGAGGACCCCCTCCAAAAAAAGAGTTCCCTGGTAATTTGAAAATGACTAACTTGTTAGTGACATAATAAGCATTTATTGAGTTATTTCTATGTCTGTTATAACAAGCCTAGAGATGTTAGGCTTATCTTTTGAGGATGTAGCAATCAAGTATGTATTTATCTGTTTGAATTCCAGGCCAGGGAGGACCTACCGAGATGACTCAGAGCCCGAGATTGGGATTCAAAGTACCAGGGGTGAGTACAAGGGCCAACTGTCCTGCTCATGCCTCTAAAAGCAGGAAGATTTACACAGTTTGATCAGAACAGGGATAAATCTGGAAGACAGTTTCAGAGGTCAGAATTTAGGCAAACTTGGAACAGAAAAGAAACAAAGTCAGGAGTAAATTGAGCTTGGTCCAGAGTTGTAGTTGATTCTTTTAAAATACCCACAACCTGCTTCCTTTTTTTTTTTTTTTTTTTTTTTGTATGGATGGTATGAGGCCAAGCCCTAAATTTTAAAAAAAATTTTATTGGGGTATAGTTGATTTACAATGTTGTGTTGGTTTCAGGAGTGTACAGGAAAGTGAATCAGTTATACATATATAATATATCCACTCTTTTTTAGATTCCTTTCCCATATAGGCCATTCCAGAGTATTTAATAGAGTTCCCTGTGCTATACAGTAGGCCCTTATTAGTTATCTATTTTATATATTATAGTATGTATGTGTCAATCCCAATCTTCCAATTTATCCCTCCCCCCCCTTACCCCCTGGTAACCGTAAGTTTATTTTCTACATCTATAACTTTATTTCTGTTTTGTAAATAACTTCATTTGTAACCAAGGCGTCATTTTTTCTTCTGTGACAAGGGGAATGAAAGATAATAAGATTCAGATGATGTATATGTACATATTTTAGGACATTTGTAAATATAAAATTCCGTGTAAGAATATTTCAGCCTCTACTTGACACTGAAAGCTCAAGCAACGAAAGCAAAAATAAACAAGTAGGACTACATCAAACTAAAATGCTTCTGAACAGTAAAAGAAATAGGAAAATAAAAAGGCAACATATGGAATAGGAGAAAATATTTGCAAACCATATATCTGATGAGTTAACATCCAAAATATAATATATAAGGAACTCATACAATTCAATAGCAAAAACAAACAATCTTATTAAAAAATCAACAAAGGACTTGAATAGACATTTTTCCAAAGAAGACATACAAAGGCCAACAGGTATGTGAAAAGATACTCAACATCACTAATCATCGGGGAAATGCAAATCAACACCACAATGAGATATCACCTCATACCTGTTAGAATGGCTACTATTAAAAAGACAAAAACAGTAAGTGTTGGTAAGGTTGTGGAGTAAAGAGAATCCTTGTGCAATGTTAGTGGGAGTGTAAAATGGTACAGCCAGTATGGAAACAGTATGGTGGTTCCTTTAAAAATTAAAAATGAAACTACCATATGATCTGGGTATGTATCTGAAGGAAATCTGCACCCCATATTCATTGTAGCATTATTCACAGTAGCCAAGACATGGAAACAACCTAGGAGTTCAACAGGTGAATGGCTAAAGAAGACATGACATATATATACATATATGTGTGTGTGTGTGTATATATATATGTGTATATATATGTGTGTGGTATGTATATATGTATATATATGTGTGTGTATATATGTATATATATATGTGTGTGTATATATATACACATACACACATAGAGAGAGAGAGAGGAGAGAGGGTCAACTGGGGAGATGCTGGTAAGGGGTACAAACTCCCAGCTTTAAAAATAAATAAGATCTGGGGATCTAATGCACAGCATGGTGGCTATAATTTAACAATACTGTATTATATACTTGAAAGTTAAGAGAGTAGATCTTAAATATTTGGTAATTTTAAATAAAATTACTTGAAGGGGTGGAGGTGTTAAATAACCTTATTGTGGTAATCATTATGCAATGCAGTTGACCCTTGAAAAACATGGGTTTAAACTGCATAGGTCCACTTACATTAGGGTTTTTTCAAGAAAAACATACTATAGTACTACACGATCTGAGGTTGGTGGAATCTGCGGATGTGGATCTGCAGATACAGAGGGCCAACTGTAATTATATTCAGATTTTCAACTGCACAGAGGGTGGGTGCCTTTAACCCCCATGTTGTTCAAGGGTAAACTCTATATATGTGTATCTAATCATCACATTGTACACCTTATACCTGCATATGTTATGACAATAATATCACAGTAAAGCTGGGGGGAGAAACGTAGTGGTTATACTTGAGTCCATAGCCATTTCCTCAACATTTTATTTTACCTCCCGCCCCAACACACACACATGCACACACACACTCAAAGAGACACACACAGGCTGAACCAAAATAAAAATCAATGTTACTACCAAAAAACTCCATTGGAACTGGGACTTCCCTGGTGGCACAGTGGTTAAGAATCCGCCTGCCAATGCAGGGACGTGGGTTCAAGCCCTGGTCTGGGAAGATCCCACATGCCACGGAGCAACTAAGCCCGTAAACCACAACTACTGAGCTTGCACTCTAGAGCCCGCGAGCCACAACTACTGAGCCTGCGCACCACAACTACTGAAGCCCACGTGCCTAGAGCCCATGCTCCACAGCAAGGGAAGCAACTGTGATGAGAAACCTGTGCACCACAATGAAGAGTAGCCCCGCACTCGGCGCAACTAGAGAAAGCCCACATGCAGCAAGGAAGACCCAACACAGCCAAAAAAAAAAAAAAAAAAAAAATCCATTGGAACTAAATATGAGTCTCCTCATTTCTTAGAAACAAATGCTTAGAATATTTATCATTCTAAACCATTTCATTGATATAAACATTTTCATATAATATAATGTCATGTTTAGCTGATGCTGTTGGATCAGTTATATCTGCTTACACAGCCAAAAAAAAATCCATTGGAACTAAATATGAGTCTCCTCATTTCTTAGAAACAAATGCTTAGAATATTTATCATTCTAAACCATTTCATTGATATAAACATTTTCATATAATGTCATGTTTAGCTGATGCTGTTGGATCAGTTATATCTGCTTTGATTTTTCATCACCTTCACTAATCCCAATCTTTTCCCTCACTTGGATTAATTTAGTACCTTTCTAACAAGTCTTCTTGCATTTAATATTACACCCTTAAAATTGATTCTCAACACTGCAGGCAGAATGATCTTTAAAAAATTATTTAGACTGTTCTGATCTCTATATTACCCTTCTCTCCAAACACTAAGTTTCTATGCCCAACACTTCTTGCTCCATATATACTGCAGGGTCTGTTTATATGTCACCTCTGTAAGAAAATTTCTCTAGTCACACTATCTAAATTATACTTATGCCATAGTCTTTTCCATCAAAGCATTGTGTTAATTTGCTTTCTGGCTCTTCCTAAAATGTATTTTTAAATTATTAAATTCTGTGTCTAGTAGTTTATAGTTTTTTATGCACTAGACTTTCTTTTTCTTGAGTGAAGGGGCATGTCATTCCTGTTATTTCTTACAACACCAGTTAACACAAAGTTCTCACATGAAAGACATTCGATAAGAATCTGTGGAATGAATTGACATTTTTAGTTTTTACTTTACGAAAATGCTTCCAAAAAGGGTAACAAAAACATGGGTAAAAGTTTTTATAAACCAGATATTCGTAAAATCTCTAAGACAAAGAGTATTCATTAATTGCAAAAGAGAAAATGCAGTTGTTGTTTTTTAAACATCTTTATTAGAGTATAATTGCTTTATAATGATGTGTTAGTTTCTGCTTTATAACAAAGTTAATCAGCTATACATATACATATATCCCCATATCTCCTTGCTCTTGTGTCTCCCTCCAACCCTCCCTTTCCTACCCCTCTAGGTGGTCACAAAGCACCAAGCTGATCTCCTGTGCTATGTGGCTGCATCCCACTAGCTATCTATTTCACATTTGGTAGTATAGATAAGTCCATGCCACTCTCTCACTTCATCCCAGCTTACCCTTCCTCCTCACCGTGTCCCCAAGACCATGCTCTACATCTGTGTCTTTATTCCTGTCTTGCTTCATTACCACTTTTTTTTTTTTTTAGTTTCCATATATATGTGTTAGAATATGGTATTTGTTTTTCTCTTTTAGACTTATTTCACTCTGTATGACAGACACTAGGTCCATCCACCTCACTACAAATAACTCAATTTCTTTTTATGGCTGACTAATATTCCATTGTATATATGTGCCATCTTCTTTATCCATTCATCTGTCAGTGGACACTTAGGTTGCTTGCATGTCCTGGCTATTGTAAATAGTGCTGCAATGAACATTGTGGTACATGACTCTTATTGAATTATGGTTTTCTCAGGGTATATGCCCAGCACTAGGATTTCTGGGTCATATGGTAGTTCTATTTTTAGTTTTTTAAGGAACCTCCATACTGTTCTCCATAGTGGCTGTATCAATTTACATTCCCACCAACAGTGCAAGAGGGTTCCCTTTCCTCCACACCTTCTCCAGCATTTATTGCTTGTAGAATTTTGATGATGGCCATTCTGACCAGTGTGAGGTAATACCTCATTGTAGTTTTCATTTGCATTTCTCTAATGATCAGTGATGTTGAGCATCCTTTCATGTGTGTTGGCAATCTGTATATATTCTTAGAAGAAATGTCTATTTAGGTCTTCGGCCCATTTTTGGATTGGGTTGTTTGTTTATTTTGATATTGAGCTGCATGAACTGCTTGTAAATTTTGGAGATTAATCATTTGTCAGTTGCTTAATTTGCAAATATTTTCTCCCATTTTGAGGATTGTCCTCTTGTCTTGTTTATGGTTTCTTTTGCTATGCAAAAGCTTTTAAGTTTCAGTATGTCCCATTTGTTTATTTTTGTTTTTATTTCCGTTTCTCTAGGAGGTGGATCAAAAAGGATCTTGTTATGATTTATGTCATAGAGTGTTCTGCCTGTGTTTTCCTCTAAGAGTTTTATAGTGTCTGGCTTTATATTTAGGTCTTTAATACATTTTAAGTTTATTTTTGTGTATGGTGTTAGGAAGTGTTCTAATTTCATGCTTTTACATATAGCTGTCCACTTTTCCCAGCACCATTTATTGAATAGGCTGTCTTTTCTCCATTGTATATTCTTGCCTCCTTTATCAAAAATAAGGTGACTATATGTGTGTGGGTTTATCTCTGGGCTTTCTATCCTGTTCCATTGGTCTATATTTCTGTTTTTGTGCCAGTACCATACTGTCTTGATTACTGTAGCTTTGTAGTATAGTCTAAATCAGGGAGCCTGATTCCTCCAGCTTGTGATTACTACAAGATATTGCTTGTAGTATTCTCTCATGATCCTTTGTATTTCTGCAGTGTCAGTTGTTACTTCTCCTTTTTCATTTCTAATTCTACTGATTTGAGTCTTCTCCCTTTTTTTCTTGATTAGTTTGGCTAATGATTTATCAATTTTGTTTATCTTCTCAAAGTACCAGCTTTTAGTTTTATTGATCTTTGCTCTTGTTTCCTTCATTTCTTTTTCATTTATTTCTGATCTGATCTTTATGATTTCTTCCCTTCTGCTAACTTTGGGGTTTATTGGTTCTTCTTTCTCTAATTGCTTTAGGTGTAACGTTAGGTTGTTTGTGTGAGATGCTTCTTGTTTGTAGAGGTAGGATTGTATTGCTATAAACTTCCCTCTTAGAACTGCTTTTGCTGAATCCCATAGGTTTTGGGTCGTCGTGTTTTCATTGTCATTTGTTTCTAGGTATTTTTTGATTTCCTCTTTGATTTCTTCAGTGATCTCTTGGTTATTTAGCAGTGTATTGTTCAGCCTCCATGTGTTTGTATTTTTTACAGTTTTTTTCCTGTAACTGATATCTAGTCTCATAGCATTGTGGTCGGAAAATATACTTGATATGATTTCATTTTTCTTAAATTTACCAAGGCTTGATTTGTGACCCAAGATATGATCTACCCTGGAGAATGTTCCATGAGCACTTGAGAAGAAAGTGTATTCTGTTTTTTTTTTGGATGGAATGTCCTATAAATATCAATTAAGTCCATCTTGTTTAATTTGTATTTAAAGCTTGTGTTTCCTTATTTCTTTTCATTTTGGATGATCTGTCCATTGGTGAAAGTGGGGCATTAAAGTCCCCTACTCTGATTGTGTTACTGTCGATTTCCCCTTTTATGGCTGTTAGCATTCACCTTATGTATTGAGGTGCTCCTATGTTGGGTGCATAAATATTTATAATTGTTACATCTTCCTCTTGGATTGATCCCTTGATCAGTATGTAGTGTCCTTCTTTGTCTCTTGTAATAGTCTTTATTTTAAAGTCTATTTTGTCTGATATGAGAATTGCTACTCCAGCTTTCTTTTGATTTCCATTTTCATGGAATATCTTTTTCCATCCCCTCACTTTCAGTCTGTATGTGTCTCTAGGTTTGAAGTGTGTGTCTTATAGACAGCATATATATGTGTCTTGTTTTTGTATCCATTCAGCCAGTCTATGTCTTTTGGTTGGAGCATTTAATCCATTTACATTTAAGGTAATTATCGATATGTATGTTCCTATTACCATTTTCTTAATTGTTTTGGTTTTGTTATTGTAGGTCTTTTCCTCCTCTTGTGTTTCCTGCCTAGAGAAGTTCTTTTAGCATTTGTTGTGAAGCAGGTTTGGTGGTGCTGGATTCTCTTAGCTTTTGCTCGTCTGTAAAGGTTTTAATTTCTCTGTCAAATTTAAATGAGATCTCTGCTGGGTAGAGTAATCTTGGTTGTAGGGTACTCCCTTTCATCACATTAAATATGTCCTGCCACTCCCTTCTGGCTTGCAGAGTTTCTGCTGAACGATCAGCTGTTAACCTTATGGGGATTCCCTTGTATGTTACTTGTTGTTTTCCCCTTGCTGATTTTAATATTTTTTCCTTTGTATTTAATTTTTGATAGTTAGATTAATATCTGTCTTGGCATGTTTCTACTTGGATTTATCCTGTATGGGACTCTCTGTGCTTCCTGGACTTGATTAACTATTTCCTTTCCCATATTAGGGAAGCTTTCAACTATAATCTCTTCAAATATTTTCTCAGTTCTTTTCTTTTTCTCTTCCTCTTCTGGGACCCCTATAATTCACATGTGGGTGCATTTAATGTTGTCCCAGAGGTCTCTAAGACTGTCCTCATTTGTTTTCATTCTTTTTTTTTATTCTGCACTGTGGTAACTATTTCCACTATTTTATCTTCCAGGTCACTTATCTGTTCTGCCTCAGTTATTCTGCTATTGATTCCTTGTAGAGAATTTTTAATTTCATTTATTGTGTTGTTCATCATTGTTTGTTTGCTCTTTAGTTCTTCTAGGTCCTTGTTAAACGTTTCTTTTATTTTCTCCATTCTTTTTCCAAAATTTTGGATCATCTTTACCGTCATTTCCCTGAATTCTTTTTCAAGTAGACTGCCTATTGCTTTTTCATTTGTTTGGTCTGGTGGGTTTTTACCTTGCTCCTTCATCTGCTGTGCATTTCTCTGTCTTCTCATTTTGCTTAACTTACTGTGTTTGGGGTCACCTTTTCTCAGGCTGCAGGTTTGTAGTTCCTGGGTTTTTTTTGGCCTCTGCCCCCAGTGGCTGAGGTTGGTTCAGTGGGTTGTGTAGGCTTCCTGGTGGAGGGGACTAATGCCTGTGTTCTGGTGGATGAGGCTGAATCTTGTCTTTCTGGTAGGCAGCTCCACTTCCGGTGGTGTGTTTTGGGGTGTCTGTGACCTTATTATGATTTTAAGCAGCCTCTCTGTTAATGGGTGGGTCTGTGTTCCTGTCTTGCTAGTTGTTTTGCATAGGGCGTCCAGCACTGTAGCTTGCTGGTCGTTGAGTGGAGCTGGGTTTTAGCGTTGAGTTTGGGATCTCTGGGAGAGCTTTCGCCATTTGATATTACGTTTTGCCGGGAGGCCTCTGGTGGACCAATGTCCTGAACTCAACACTCCTGCCTCAGAGACACAGGCCTGACACCTGGCTGGTGCACCAAGACCGTGTCAGCCCTACGGCTCAGAAGGAAAGGGAGGAAAAAAGAAAGAAAGAAAAAATAAATAAAATAAAGTTATTAAAATAAAAAGTAAAAAATAATTATTAAAAAATTTTTAAATTTAAAAGTGATAATAAAGGATAAGAAAAAAAGAAAGAAGAGAGTAACCAAACCAAAAAACAAATCCACCAATGATAACAAGCACTAAAAACTATACTAAAAAAAAAGTGGACTAACAGAACCCTAGGACAAATGGTTAAAGCAAAGCTCTGCAGATAAAATCACACAAAGAAGCATACATGTACACACTCACAAAAAGAGAAAAAGGAAAAATCTATATATATAAAAAAAAAGAGGAAGAGAGCAACCAAATCAGTAAACAAATCTACCAATGGTAATAAACTCTAAATATTAAACTAAGATAAACATAAAACCAGAAACAAATTAGATGCAGAAAGCTATCTTGAAGGTGTTGAGAATATGCAGTTTTATAATGGAGTGTTCTATAAGTCACCATTTTTGCAACATGATTAGATTTAGTATCACTGATTATAGAACAGTCTGATATTATTTATCTTTTTATATATTGCACAAAGAAATATATAACATCCTATGTAACATTTGCAAAAAATGTTGTACTCAAACCTAATCACAAAGAAACAGCCAGACATACACAGAATGTGCAACATGCTACCACATTTCTGGAATTCAATGTTATGAAACACTAAAAGGTGGAGGAAGGACCAGATTAAATAAGATTTTTTTTAATAAAATGAATAAGTACAGTACATAATCTTCTGTGGATCCTGTCTATAAAATGTTCTTAGGACAGTTGGGAAAGTTTGAACATAAAATGTACATTAGATACTAATGAACTAAAGTTATTTTTCTTAGGAGTGGTAATGACATTTTGCTTTGATCGAAGTACATTCCTATTTTTAGGAGATTATTGTGCAGTATTTAGGGGTGAAATGTCATGATAGCTACATCATGCTGAAATTGCTCAACAAAAAGAAACTTTGTGCTTTATATGTATATATATAAAGCATAAAAAAATAATATGTAAGAACATAAATAAAGAATAATAAATATATACATATAAATAATATATGTATATATATACAAATAAAAAGCATGACATAATGTTAATGACAGAAATCGAGGTGAGGATTCACCTAGGTGTTCATCAAACTGTTCTTTCAACTTTTCTATAGGGTTTAAACATCTATTAATTCATGAACTATTTGGCATTCTGTGAGAAGAGGAGATATTTCATTCCCAACACTGTAGATAAGACAATTCTAAAAAGAAAGGCTTTCGTATGCATTTTGTGAGAAGCAATATTGTTACACCATAACTCTATTTATGAGTTATGCATATAAAGGAAGGTGATTCATTATGAAATAATTAGGAAAAGTTGAACACAGTGCTTTAATTATTCTTTAGTAACCAATATAGTATGGTATGAGACTGACTGTTGTCTTAAAGGCTTCACTGTGATATGTATTCTAATATAGACAGAAAGGAGAAAGTTTTTTTAAAAAGCATGTTAATTTTAATTGTTGCAATCAACTTGGCTAATCAGTGTTGTAAAATAAGGCTTAGCAGGCATATTTGCCATGTGCTAGTGAATAAATCATCTGAGACTCTGGGTCTGCCATCTTGTGGACACTTCAATAATTATACAGTATCAAAATTGACCTCATTTATCATAGCCACGCTGTGCTCCAAGATAGATATGGCAGCTAAAATTTTTACCTGGAAATAGATTGTCCTGTCTCAACTCTTCATTCCAGGCTGTGGGGTTTTACAATCCTCATGATATTTTTAAGATAAAAGCTAAAAATATCAATTAATAATAATATAAAAATGAATCATAGGCATTTAATACCTATAAAAGTATCCAATATGATTAATTCATTATCTTAACAAAAATTTAAATGTGTCCTTCCATAGTATGATTGTATATACTATGCTCACATTAACAGACATATTTATTGCTAGAAGAAAAAAGGAAATGATTGTCACATGCATATGTAAATTCAGTTAAAGATAATAATAGGTACCTTATAAAGAAGACAGCATTGTGCAGGGATGTGACTTTTAAGCTATATCTTGGTTTGTTTTCCTGTGTTTATCATTTGTTTTTAATTTGTTTAAAAAAACATAAATTTAAGCTGAGTTAAATTAGTTTGGGGATATTGAATCATATCCCCATTTTCCTCCCTCTCACCTTCTCAACTCCTGTGACAACTCCCACAAGGAAGCCATGGAACTTTGGACTGCACAGCATCATTCTGCACTTTGGAATGCAAGAAAGAAAACTGCACTGCAGTTGTACTGGTCTGGAATGAAGGTTGTGTGACTTTAGCAAATGAATTTCTCACTGCAGATACCTGCCTCAGCATTTATAAACTTAGCATATGTATGAGTCATTCTTAGTCCAAATGATCATTCTGTAACATCTACTGAGCACCTAAAAAAATTCTAGACACTGTGGCAGGCAGTGGGATTACAGTGGTGAATGAGTCAGGAATGATCCTTGCTTACAGACTACTGATGGCCAAGTCAGAAAACCAGAGTGCAGACATCATCTTTGGAGACAGAAAGAAAAACTCATCTGTGTGTACTTATTTTTCTAAAAATGTTTGAAAAGAATTTGAACTTTATTAATATTTAATATGTGCTTTAATAGTACTATAGACATAAAATTGTTAAATAAGTATTTAATTTTTTAAGGTAAATGCTTAGAGTTTCACTGATAAATATGTGCAATAACAAATGGAGTCTACTGGTCAACCATCCTCAAACCGTATGTATGTTTATGTAAATACGTAGCTCTATAAAATAACAACTGGAAACAAAGTAGCCTAGAGTTGCAACTATAGTTATAACTATATATGTATTTATAGGTTTCACATCTGTTCATGATGAATGAGTCCCGAAGACCTAAATGTTAGATAAAAGTTTAATGTGATCTAGATGAAAAAAGTGTTTTAAATTAAAAACTAAAAAAATAGGTGATATTATACCCAAGTATATAATCAGCAGTTGAAAAATCCTTCAAACTCTTATTAATTTCCTATAAAAGCAACTCTTTTTAATGCATTATTGGAAATTATTAGAAAAATAATTTTCTCACATATTCAAGGACTCAAAAAGCATAGCAGGTATTCCCATGGCATAAAAGAAAGAAATTCTTGAATACATAGTCTAATCATCAGAGAAAGATTGAAATAATGAGATAAGTCACAGGGAAGTCACAGAAATGATTTTAAAGTGAACTCAAACCACTTAAAAGCAGAAATAATTTTAACTCTTACAAATGCGGTTGTAAAGCTGAAAAATATGGTCTAAACATTCTTCTTTAAAGATATATAGGTCAAGAGCAGTTATATGATAATTGTATGGAAATAAAACACAGATTATATTAAAAAACACTTGAAGTTAGGAGAAGAGAGAAAATGTGTCCTGGATTTCAAACTTCAACTGGGAGACTTCAAAGATGGAAAGATATCTGTGTTCTTGGATTGAAAGAATCAATATTCTTAAAATGACCATACTACCCAAGGCAATCTACAGATTCCATGCAATCCCTATCAAAATACCAATGGCATTTTTCACAGAACTAGAACAAATAATTTTAAAATTTATGTGGAAACACAAAAGACTCCAAATAGCCAAAACAATCTTGAGAAAGAACAGAGCTGGAGGGATCATTGTCCCTGACTTCAGACTATACTACACAGCTACAGTAATCAAAACAATATTGTACTGACACAGAACCAGACACATAGATCAATGGAACAGAATAGAGAGCCCAGAAATAAACCCTTGCACTCATGGTCAATTAATCTACAACAAAGGAAGCAAGAATATACTATAGAGAAAAGACAGTCTCTTCAATAAGTGGTGCTGGGAAAACTGGACAGCTACATGTAAAAGAATAAAATTAGAACATTCTCTAATATCATATATGAAAAAAACTCAAAATGGATTAAAGACCTAAATGTAAGACTGGATACCATAAAAATCCTAGAGGAAAGCATAGGCTGAACATGCTTTGACACAAATCGCAGCAATATTTTTTTTGGCCGCATCTCCTAAAGTAAAGGAAATAAAAGCAAAAACAAACAAATGGGACCTAATTAATCTTTTTTGCACAGCAAAGGAAACCACTAACAAAATGAAAAGACAACCTACTGAATGGAAGAAAGTATTTGCAAATGATATGACTGATAAGGGATTAATATCCAACATGTATCAACAGCTCATACAACTCAACATCAAAAAAACAACCCAATTTAAAAATGGGCAGAAGAACTAAAGAGACATTTTTCTAAAGAGGAAATGCAGGTGGCCAATAGGCACATGAAAATATGCTCAACACCGTTAATCATCAGGGAAATGCAAATCAAAACTACAATGAGATATCACCTCACACCTGTCAGAATGGCTATCATCAAAAAGACCACAAATAACAAATGTTGGTGAGGATGTGGAAAAAAGGGAACCTTTGTACACTGTTGATGGGAATGTAAATTGGTGCAGCCACTGTGGAAAATAGTATGGAGGTTTCTCAAAAAACTGAAAAGAGAACTAACATGTGATTCATCAATTCCACTTCTGGGTATATATCTAAAAGCAAAAACAAAAACAGAAACACTAACTTGAAAAGATATATGCACTCCAATGTGCATAGCAGCATTATTTACAATTGCCAAAATACAGATGCAGCCTAAGTGTACATCAACAGATGAATGGATAACAAAGAGGTGATCTATGTATACAATGGATTATTACAGCCATAAAAAAGAACAAAATTTCTCCCTTTGTAGCAACATGGATGGACTTGGAGGGCATTATGCTAAGTGAAATAAGCCAGACAGAGAAAGACAAATACTGTATAATATCACTTATATGTGGAATCTAAAAAAATACAACAGACTCCCAGATATAGAGAACAAACTAGTGGTTACCAGTGGCAGGATGGGGCGGGAGAGGCACAAACTATTGGGTATAAGCTAAGTTCAGGGATGTATTGTACAATATGGAGAATATAGCTAATATTTTTGTAATAACTATTTTGTAAACTGAAAGTAACATTTTAAATTACATTAAAATTTTTTAAAATTATTTTTTAAAAAGAAATAGAAAACAATGGTTGAACTGATAAATTTTATGTTATGTGTTTTTGACCAAAATTTAAAATGTCTTCTAAAATTAAGAAGATAAAGCAGAAAGAAAATGTCTTCCATATAACAAAATACAGTAAGAAAAATTGTAAGAAAAATAGGAATCAGAAGTAAAATTAGATGTAAGATGTTTTAAAGAACTTTTACAATAAATAGACAATGTTTAGGTGTGTGACTCTGGAAAATTTGTTTCATCTCCCTAATATTGGGTTGGCCAAAAAGTTCCTTTGGTTTTCAAAGTAAAAATAAAGGATACATTTTTCATTGTCACCAAGAATTTTATGGAACAATGTATTCACCCTTTTGTTCCACTACCTTCTTCAATTTTTCAGGCAACTTCATAATTCCATCTTCCCAAAACTTTTTATCTTTTTGAGCAAAGAACTTGTCCAGGTGCCTTTTACAGTCTTCCAGGGAATTGAAGTTTTTTCCATTAAGAGCATTTTGTAAAGACCAAAAAAAATGGAAATCCGAAGGTGCAATGTCTGGTGAATATGGTGGATGAATCAGAACTTCCCAGCCAAGCTGTAACAGTTTTTGCCTGGTCATGACAGAAATATGCAGTCGTGCATTATCCTGATGGAAGATTATGTGTTTTCTGTTGACTAATTCTGGATGCTTTTCATCAAATGCTGCGTTTAGTTAGTCTAATTGGGAGCAGTGCTTGTTGGAATTGATCATTTGGTTTTCCAGAAAAAGCTCATAATAGAGGACTCCCAATCCCGTCATATCCACAACATCACCTTCTTTGGGTGAAGACCGGCCTTTGGTGTGGTTGGTGGTGGTTCATTTCGATTGCCCCATGATCTCTTCCATTCCACATTATTGTACAGTATCCCCTTTTCATCTCCTATCACACTGTTTTAAAAACAAAATGATTCATTATGTTGAAGTAGAGAATCACATGCGGAAATACGTTCAAGAAGGTTTTTTTCGCTTAACTTGAACCCAAACACCAAAGCAATTAACAATGACGGTGCAAATGATTTTCAACACTTGATTTGGATATTTTGAGTATGTTGGCTATCTCCCACCTGGTATAATATTGATTGTTCTCAGTTAATGTCTCGATTTGATTGCTTTCAACTTCAACTGGTCTACCTGACCCTGGAGCATCGTCCAGCGAGAAATCTCCAGCACAAAACTTTTCAAACCACTCTTGACACATTCGATCAGTCACAGCGCCTTCTCTATACACTGCACAAATCTTTTTTTGCTTTTTGGTTGAGTTTTTACCTTTCTTGAAATAATAAAGCATAACATGCTGAAAATGTTGCTTTTTTTCTTCCATCTTCCATATTAAAATGGCTACCAAAAATTCACCAGTTTTGACAAGTTTCTTTTTAAATGCACGCTGATATGACAGCTGTCACAATACAGCCTAACAAAATTGTTTCGATTGAAGTTAAAGACAACTAAGTGCTACTGGGGCCATCTTGGAAAAAACCCAACGAACGTTTTGGCCAACCCATTATTTAGCTTTCTCCTCAGAGAAATGGAGAAAAGAATAGCTTTATAGAGTTGTTGTACTGACTTTAATAAATTAATGCATAAACTATGCCCCCTAGTACCTGCAAAATTTCCTAATGAATGTTGAATAGAAAATAAAACTCTGAGAATTAGGGAACCTACACCCTTTACAAGGTCACTTTTTAAAAAGCTAGAGGATTAAAGAATTAAAGAATGGATAAAGATATGTCAGACAAATGCAAATTTTAAAAAGAAAAATCAACAGAAAAAAAATTTTAAATCAGGTATAGGAAAATTAAGTGAAGTAGCAATAAATGATAAAAGAGATAATATTACATACTATCAAATTCAACTTGAAAATGTAACAGCAGTGTGGGACTTCCCTGGTGGCACAGTAGTTAAGAATCTGCCTGCCAATGCAGGGGACATGGATTTGATCCCTTGTCCAGGAAGATCCCACATGCTGTGGAGCAACTAAGCCCGTGCACCACAACTACTGAGCCTGTGCTCTAGAGCCTGCGAGCCACAACTACTGAACCCGCATGCTGCAACTGCTAAAACCCGTGTGCCTCCAGCTGGTACTCCGCAACAAGAGAAGCCACCTCAATGAGAAGCATGAGCACTGCAACGAGGAGTGGCCCCTGCTCGCTGCAACTGTAGAGGGCCCACGCACAGCAGTGAAGACCCAATGCAGCAAAAAATAAATAAATTTATTTTAAAAAATAACAATATTATAGCTGTTAGCCAAATAACATTACATTGATACAATTATAAGCTCATAACTATTAGAATATTAAGGAAATATTTTAATTATACTAATGTAATTATAAAAGTTTTGAAATAATCTAACTCATATTCACCTATCATTGATAGAATGAAAAAAGAAGTATATAAATTTATCTGAATGATATCATAAATGTTTAGATTCAGCTAACATTGTTCTAAACCCTTACTATATATACATCAGAACTAGCTGATCAGCAGTACCCACCCCCCAAAACATTACATTACTATCTCAGTCTTTACACAGCAAAATATTTCCAATGGAACAAAAACTTAAGCACAAAGCACACAACTATAAAAACACTTGAACAAAAAGGGGGAATAAATTTATAAACTGTAAGTAGGGTCAGTCTTTCTAAGCAGGATATATCAATAGAACCCAGAGGCCATAAAGAAAATTATTGATGAGATTGAGCACAGTAAATTAGAATATAGAAATTGAGAAAACAAATGGCAAACCATGTGTCTGTTTTTGGGAAGGGGAGATGAATGTTTTCAAAGCATAAAATAGGTAAATAAGAAAAAGACATACCATGGAAAGACAAACCAAAAGAAGGCTGCTCTAGCTATATCAATAGCAGGCAAAGAAGAATCTAAGGCAACAGTAATACTCAAGTAAAAAAGATACATCACTGTTACAAAAGCATCGATTCAACAGAAAGATACACAATCTTAAATTTGTATGCAACTAATAACAGTATCAAAATGTATTAAGCAAAAGTTGATAGAACCAAAAGGAGAAATAGAAAAATGTACAATCGTATGTGGAGATTTGAACTCATCTCTCACAGTAACTGCCAAAAACTCAAAGGCCTAATTTTCTCAATTTACAAAATGTAAGACATTCTTCTTAGTTAGTTAATGTTTTACCAACATTAAAAAGTAGGTATCACAATGGATAAATGAAGTGTTTAGGTGAGGTATATCAAAAAAGAAAATGTTTTATGACTGTTTTGCCTCATTACAAAGGGAAAAGTAATATAAGTGAAACTTTCAACTGAAAGCATAAGGAGGAAAAATAAAAGAGGTGTCAGTAATATCTGTGCCTTCCAACTGCACTTTGGTAAAAACCAAGGTCCTTGCTGTAGTTTGTGGACCCTGTATTATATAACCCATCCTAAGGCTCTGACATTGTCTCCACCTGTCTCCCATCCTTCCCAGAAGTTCTAATCTTACTACAATTTCTTTTTTTTTTCTTTTCTTTTTCAGGTTTTTTTTTTAATGTCACTGTTTGAGTGTCACCTCTTCAGAAAGTACTTGACACTTCATTTGATGCTACTCCCTATTATTTTAATTAGCAAAACCTTATTAATTTCCTTCATAACACATCAGAATTCATTATCTTTGCTTGTTTTCTACTCTTTAAAAATCTGTGTCTACCATAAGAATGTACACTCCATTAGAGAACTGTCTATGTCTGCCTTGTTAACTGTTGTATCTCTAGCATTTAGCACTGTGCCTGACACTGGAAAAATCATCTATGCATGTTTGTTGAATGAATGACCTAGTGACCTCAGACAGATGTAATCAGGAGAGACCGCAAGTGTTTGGAAGAAGAAATGACATGTATTCAGATGTAAAGAAAATTTTAAAGTATAAATTTATACAGTCTACACCCATATAACACACTTGAAAATCTAGATAACACAAAAAATCATGTCTGAATATATATTATCGTGGTTTACTCAAACATTATTTTATATACTCCCCACAGAAAGCCTGGGCAGTAGGCTATCTTATGTCTCTTTTGTGGATAACAGTGCTCAAAGCTCAGCATTGTTTAACATTGTTTCATAATAATGAAAAAATTGGAAACGACTTAAGTGCCCAATAAAAGCGTTTGGAAAATTAAATTATGATCAGTCCATTAAAGAAAATAAACTAAAATCATGAAAAATGATGTACAAACACATTTACTTGGAAACGTATCTAATGTATAGTATCAAATGAAAATAATACCTTGCAAAACAGCATGTAAAATATTATCCTGCTCATTGTAAAACATACACAAACACACTTATTTTTCTAAGGAAACACATAGGAAGGAAAAAAAAAGTCTGAAAGGAAACACCAAATGGTGTTAGCTCTTGTGAGCAGAATTATGGATGATTTCACTAACATCTTTATAAATTTCTTTATTGTCTAATATTTTTACACTGTTTATATAACTCATAATCAGGATAAAATTTCCGCTTTAAAAATTAATGAACAAATGAATAATATATCTGTGTTTCTAAGACCTTACATATTACAGTCAAATAAAAGAACATAAAAAGGGCATACTTATTGATCACTTTTCTTTTTGTAATCAATTTCAAACCTGTCTCTATGGAAACAGACAATGTTTCAATCAGTTTTGAAGGAATGATCCTTCCTATGGTGGGAACATGATAAATTAGGAAATTAGGGGGAAGCGTAGATAAATATGGTTCCATTGATGAAGAGTAAGCCATCGCTCCTTCTGGTTCCACATCTCTTTCTGCCTCCTTGTTTATTTGAACTGAAATGTAAGTGATTGACATTAAGCTTTTCTTTGCCGATTATCATTTCAAAACACACCCATCTTGACTAAACACATTGCCAGCTGTATGACACAGTACTAACAAAACAACCAGTTAAGGAACTAGGCCACTCTTACTCATGAAATTCCCCTGGGTGACCTAGATAACTGACAGCTCGAGTGACTTCCTCTAGTCTGTGTTCTGATTCCCACTCTTATGCTTCAAATTAGCCCATAATGTGTGATCCTGTGAAACTCCAAGAAACCCAACCGTTGGACCCTAATAAAGGTAAAGCCCCAGGTCATACCCACATCCCCACCCCCAAAGCTACCTTGCTGTGTGACCCTTGGGCATGCTGTGTACCCTCCAGAACTTGTGAATAATAGATCTTGTTCCTCAAAGTTCCTTGATGGCTTTTTGCTGAAGTGCACCCTGTAATCATAATAAGAACCACAAAGGCCAGCCTAGCCACAACATTGGCTCCAGTGGGGGAAATGTCTATGGGGCTCCTCCAAGTAATATGGCAGAGCAAGTGCCTCAGGCATTTCTAGCAGGATCATTACCAAAAATAGGCTGAGACCTATACAATATGAGCAAAGAAAAGATACCATAACATTTTCTAAATGGCTCTAAAGAAGTGTTAATTGTTTCATAAACATGAAAGATTGCATAACTAATAGATAGCCAATTTCCCCAGTAGTACAAAAGAACAGAACCAAAGGTATTAGCAAAGAATTAAATCTAATTACATTTACTTTAAATTTTCAGTTTTTTAGTTTCCATTATTTTCTATAGAAGAGGCAGCAGTTCCGAACCTAGAAAATTACCTTAATACTATAATATATTTTAAAAACACTAATTGAAATGTGAAAATTGCCTTTGAGAACTGTGTCTTTTTTTCTTTTTTTGGCTGCATTGGGTCTTTGTTGCTGCGCGCCGGCTTTCTCTAGTTGTGTGCGGCAAGCAGGGGCTACTCTTCGTTGCGGTGCGCGAGCTTCTCATTGCGGTGGCTTCTCTTGTTGCAGAGCAGGGTCTCTGGGTGCACACGCTTCAGTAGCTGTGGCACGCGGGCTCTAGAGCGCAGGCTCCGTAGTTGCGGCGCACGGGCTTAGTTGCTCCTCAGCATGTGGGATCTTCCCAGACCAGGGATCGAACCCACGTCCCCTGCACTGGCAGGCGGATTCTCAACCACTGCTGCACCAGGGAAGTCCCAACTGTGTCATTTTTAATGAACAAAGCAGTGAGCCCACAGACCTGGACCAGAAAGGCATTATACATTCACAACACTCTGTAATCCTCAAAGCACTTTTGCGTGTTTTATTTTATTCTCCCAGTGACTCATGAATCAAAGCTTATAAGAGCTTTATTGCATTTGGGAGGCAGATAGGTTTAAATAACCATGCCTTACCCTTGCATGCAGGCTGAAGCTCAAATCGAAGTCTTTAGGTTCCCAGGGAAATGTTCTTTTCACTAGATTGGACCATACAATCTCTGAGGCAATTGGAAAGTCTTTTACTAATCACGGCTAAGCAGTGAAAATAAAGACACAAACATGGTCTTTCTTCAGGAAATCTAGATACAAACATTTCAATTATATACATAAGACCTAAGCTGTAGGTTTCAAAACAACCTATAAACAGGTTCATGGTGCCATGTATATGTTTACTGTGACTAGTATTTAACACAAGGGAAGGGGAAAGAACAAGAAAGCTAAGTAATTTAGTCAAGTCTTCAAGGAAGAGAAGGGCTAGATTATGAAAAAGATAATCTTATAAGGTCCAGCGTTCTGGTTAGTATTGTTAGCAATTCCGGTAGTAATATATTAACTCAGTGTATTCCCAGTGATGTGCACTTGAAATTCTGCCTCTGACTATGATACATTAGCTACTACTACTTTTTTGGAGTCACATTCTATCATGTATTGCTCTCACTGTTATCTCAAAGCTTGCAGCTGATGAAGCTAACTATTTAATTAAGGGGCTGCCCAGCCAGACTGATGTTGAAATAGAAATCACTCCCACCAGGGAGTAACAAAGATGAGGAGGAGGCAAATGGTTTTGTGGAGTTTTTTCTTTTGTTCTGATTGCTGAGCATTTACTTGTGATTTCCTCATCTTTTCCAAAGTCAAATTTAAATCTAGGGGAATGTTGTGGTGACGGGGAGAGTAAGGACAGGAAATTCACAGATGAACACTCAGATGATGTAGCAGAAAGGAGTTTGGCTGGATCTCAGGACTGCCTCCAAGCCTGTAGCAGCCCAAGAGCCCTAGGTCATTGCAGAGGCCTGTAAATGAGGAAGTTGTCCTGGTCCTTCATCAGCAGTGAGCATCAGAATTGGGACAATTTTTGTAACTTTAAATGCTCAAGGCTCATCCCAGGTCCATCAAACTTGGAGCATTCAGGTATATTTGACCTTAAACAATTCATAGATGATTATGATGTGCACCTCTGGTTCAAAGTTATTGGACTAAAAAAATTAACACTCCCCTTGGCTCTCAAAACCTGTGAATTTCATATGGGCTTTCTTACTACTTCATTTCCAGAGGTATTTCTGAAAGATTGCAGAATTTGCCACTCACAAATATGCCACTTTGACATAATGATTATTTTGAGCTGAAAGCAATTAAGAAGCTAGTAGAAGAAAAGCTCTCTGCCATCCCTCTATTTGCCTGAAAGAAGGATATAAATTTATAAAGGTGTCCATCCTCTCCTATTTGCCAGGGAAAACAAAAGTTAGTCATCAGAGACAACTTTAGACCCTAATGAGCCTGGAGATGGCACCAGAGGAATCTAGATAACAAACTTTACTAACGAGCCTTTGTCTACTGTAAATTTCCTATATATTTGCCTTCCCACTAATTTGCAAATAGTGAATGCACATAGTGAATGACGAATTAGTGGGAAGTTCCTTTTCCTTTGTCTCTAAAAGTTTATTGTTCCTTTGCTAAGATGCCCAAGCTCTAGCTACCCTTTGAGTTACTCACCCCTGGGTTTCTCCCATGTATATATGAGGTATACATGTTTGTTAATAAACTTCTATTTGTTTTCCTATTGTTAAATTGTCTCTTGTTGAAGAGCCCAGCCAAGAACCTAGAAGGGTAGAAAAGGGAAAAGATTTTTTCCCTTCGTACATTACCTTATACTAGAAAATTATAGGAAATTCCTTAGAGTTATATATGTCAGTTTTTAGTCATTATCTTTAAATAGAGCACTGATACTCAACTCTCCAAATATTTTACTCCTAACTGCTACCTATTCACCTAGTGACAATATTAAAGGAAAGCTGTTGGTGTCCTGATTATAAATTAACATGTCAGAAACCTGGAGGATAAAATGATTAAAATGGAACTACCAAAAAATTGAGGATAACTTAAGAAATTAACTTTTTGCTATTACCTCACACTATCCTTGTTTACCATAAAATCTCTGTAACCACACTCTAGTTGTCACCTTCTTTATGCCTACAAGAGAGGTAACCACTATAACCAGAGTCTTATAAAATCTCAAGATTTTAATGCTTGATATCTCCATAATTTTGACCACACTACCGATATC
Source organism: Hyperoodon ampullatus (assembly GCF_949752795.1). Classification (NCBI taxonomy): domain Eukaryota; kingdom Metazoa; phylum Chordata; class Mammalia; order Artiodactyla; family Ziphiidae; genus Hyperoodon; species Hyperoodon ampullatus. The sequence goes on along the minus strand of NC_136914.1, from coordinate 68,887,004 downwards.
CTGGACTGTGAGAAGCTAGGTTCATATTCTTTTACTGTAATACCTGTATATATATATATATATATATATATATATATATATATATATATATATATACACACACACACACACATACACCCTGAAAGTCTCCTTGACATATCAAAGATAGTTTTCTATTTCCTCAAGACTGGCAAAATCATCGTTGAGTTAGCTTATTTAAATATTTATGGACACTGTATGAGTTTGCTAGGGCTGCCCTAACAAAGTACCACAAACTGGGTGGCTTAAACAACAGAAATTCATTTTCCCACAGTTCTGAAGGCTAGAAGTCCAAGATCAAGGTGTTGGCAGGGTCAGTTTCTTCTAAGGCATGAAGAAAGATGTGTGCCAGGCCTTTCTCCTTGGCTTATAGATGGCCATCTTGTCCCTGGGTCGTCATATCATCTTCCCTCTGTATGTACATGTCTGTGTCCATATTTTCTTTTCTTCTAAGGACACCAGTCATGTTGGGTTATGGCCAACCTTAATGACCTCAGTTTAACCTATTTACCTCTTTATAGATCCTATCTCCAAATACAGTCACATTCTGAAAGTTAGCACTGGAAGTTAGGACTTCAATGTTTGAATTGGGGGTCAGCTAGAGGGACACAATTCAGCCAATAACAAACCCCTTTTTCAATGACATCTTTCTCTGATCACTTTGGTTAGTTGTTGAATTGTCCTGATAACTTGTCATCTGAACAGGTAAATCATTTGGGAATGAGAAGTTGCAATGAGCACAGTGCCAGAATCTTTATATCACTGATAATTTTGACTTTAACAAAATATAATTTCAACATTACTTTTAATCCTTTTCATCACTATTCCTGGGACACAAGATGAACAGAAGGTTCAGTAGTGACAGTCAAAAATTCATGGATTTGGAGACAAGTAATCTGGGATATGTCCTGGTTTCAACTCTAGGGAGCTTTTGGTAGATTCTCTTGTTACTAAATCATAGAAAATATCAACTCAATAGAATATTATGAGAATTGAATAAATTGATTATGTGAGAGTGTTTTGTAAACTGTAAAGTCCAATAGAAATTGGACTAATTTCTATTGGATAATATATATTCAGACATGATTTTTTGTGTTATTGAATGGCTTTTGGAGTTAGACACTCTGAGTCCAGCTCTTATCACAGCCACATTCTTTGGGCAATTCACTTAGCTTCTCTGAGCCTCATTTCCTCATCCAGTAAAAAGGGAGATTGTGGATGTCTACAATCTCTAAGACGTATGTCTCTATAAAGGAAAAAAGTAAGGTATTGGCAATTGTAACTTTAAGCATATTAAATACTTATACCGCTAAAATTGTTCCTTTTATGAGATCTGGGACTCTATTCACGAAGACAGTAAAGCCAATGAAGCCCCTCCCACAACTATCATGCCTACGTTGAAATTTTGCTCCTTTTAATGAGACTGTAGCTTACAACTTTATGATCATTTCCTTTGACTAAGCTGGACCATTTGTAATACTATTCGATGAATTTAGGATAGCTGCTGTTATGACTTCCCATGAAGGCAGTAACAGCTGTGTGTGTGTGTGTGTATGTGTGTGTGTGTGTGTGTGTGTGTGTTATTGCTGGGGATGAGGTGTGGGGTAGGAATCAGAGTTGAGCCTAGTGCTGTAGAGTCCATTAGTATATCAGTATATCAAGACGCCATGTATGAAAGGATAAAACTTCCTGAAGATGAGAAAAAGGAAAATCAGAATTAAAGAAATAATCTGGAGAATATTTTAAGCTGGAAAAGAACAAAGCAATAGAAAATAAGAAAGTGATATTGGAAACATACGGCCAAAGATGAGATGTGGTTCATGTGCACAGAAGGATTATTCAGGAATAAGCTCTTGAATAAAGTCACCTGACATAGTGTCCTGGCAATAACCATTTTAGGATAGTTTGGTATGTTTCTCAGTACTAACATAGGGGAAAATTATCACAATGGCCAGCTTAAAAAATTGCTCCTGAGTTCTTACTGGGTAAAAGTTAATAAACAGAACTCTTTCTAGCTCTAGGGGAAGACTGAAATTAGAGACACTCAATTTATTCCTGTTAATTCCCTTGGCAAACGTATATTGACTAATACAGTTTGCTACATGTGGTGTGAGGAACCAGATAAAAATGATAAATAAAGGCACAGACCCCACCCTTGAGGATCTCACAGACTTGAGGCGCGACGACCCCATAAACAGAACATTGCTCTCAGTGCACCAAGCACTCTAACTGATGCTGGTAAAGGAGGCTGTGGAGGGCGGAGTGAACTCCCATGAGCTGTCTTTAGAACTGGAAAGGCCAGAGTTTCAGTTCCATACTTCAGAACCATACTTCTACTGGATGGCAGTGCTTGACTAAAATACCGGCTTTGGGGCCCTGTTTTAAATCTCTTTGCATAGTTACCTTTTAACTCTTCCTATCACAATATTATCTTCTAAGCATGCCTCTCAGTCAAGAGGAAGAGACTGCTTCTCCAAAATGATCAGTCTTGCACATTTACTTGGCTACTACTTGCAAATTTCAATGAAAAATACCAAGGTACTAAACAAACAGGAATTATCTAAAATTCTAAAGAACTTCTTCCTAAGTATCTACCAAAAATACCAAAATAAATAGGAAACATCTGAAGTTATAAAAAAAAATTCTGCAAAATATACTGAACGTGGGACAATACTGAAGAAAATGCAGGTAAGAGATTTCACATATATGAAGAAAAAGCCTTCTTAGAAAGGAAATAGGAAGATAACCCAAGAAGAACCCTTAAATAATCAGGTTTAAAGAAGTTGAGGTTGACTACTACAGAAGTTGAGAACAGACTATGGGGCTCCTGGATAAAGAACTGGCAAATTGATTACTGAGGAAAGTTTACTGTAAGTTTTCCAAATTGACAGAGAGGAAGAGAGAAAAGAGAGAGCGAGGGAAAGAGAGAGAGAGAGAGAGAGTCAGACTTTAACAAAAGGGATTTGGTACCAAGACTTCTGAAAAGATAAGTACTCTAACATTCTATAAAAGACCCAGGTGAGAAATTTCTTTCCAAATTTAACTTCATCAATATATAAAGGCAACCATGATTACCACTCTCCCCAAACCTCACAGCAACAGATTGGAAAAGGGAAGAAAGGATGAAGTTTATAATATGAACAGGTAGACTTCAAAATAATAGCATGAAGGATGAGAGTGAGTCATTCAGTTGGGGGAAGGAGATGGTCCCCAACCAGGTTGTTGGTATTTAAAGAAGCATGCATGAATAAGATGGAAAATAGTGGGGGCTTCCCTGGTGGCGCAGTGGTTAAGAATCTACCTGCCAATGCAGGAGACACGGGTTCGAGCCCTGGTCCAGGAAGATCCCACATGCTGCGGAGCCACTAAGCCTGTGCACCACAACTACTGAGCCTGCACTCTATAGCCTGCAAGCCACAACTACTGAAGCCTGCACACCTGGAGCCCATGCTCTGCAACAAGAGAAGCCACTGCAATGAGAAGCCTGTGCACCGCAACAAAGAGTAGCCCCCGCTCACCGCAACTAAAAGAAAGCCCCCGCGCAGCAACGAAGACCCAACACAGCCAAAAACAAAAACAAAAAAGAAAATAGTCATATGTGGATATTTACAAGAATGAATATAACAGAAAACACATCCAAACTGTTTCTGAATTCTAGCATTTCATTTACATAGCTATCATCACTGTTAGGAATCTCAAAGTTGGGTTTTATTTTCAATCTTTACAATATACTTGGTTTTGCATATTTTTCTCTTCTTACTTCAACTGTGTTTTCTCCCTTTATCCCTACTGTAGTTATTTTTATTGTTTTTATATTATGAACAAATCTACATATGTATAAATGTATATTGGAAATTCACATCTTCTGCATGATGCACTATGTAAATTAAAAGCAAGAGACTTGTTGCAGAGTATAACTTGAATGTGAAGAAGCAAAATAGTAATAGATTCCATTTATTAATACATCCTATAGTTCAGACAATATCCTGAGGATTTGATATTATTTCACTAATGAAATAAGTTAACAACCCTATGCATTTTATAACTTCAATTTTATAGATGAAGAAAATGAGACTTATCAAACCTAAATAACTTGTCTCAATTTATAGCTAGGAGGCAGTGAATCCCACATTGTAAGCCTATCCTTTTGACTCAAAGCCCATGTTCTTTCCTCTATTCCAGGGGTCCCTAACCCCCGGACCACAGACCGCTACTGGTCTGTGGCCTCTTAGAAACTGGGCTGCACAGCAGGAGGTGAGTGGTGAGCCAGCGAGCGAAGTTTCATCTGTATTTACAGCCGCTCCCCAACACTCGCATAACCACCTGAGCTCCGCCTCCTGTCAGATCAGCGGCGGCGTTAGATTCTCATAGGAACGCGAACCCTACTGTGAACTGCACATGCGAGGGATTTAGGTTACACGCTCCTTATGAGACTCTAATGCCTGATGATCTGAGGTGGAGCTGAGGCGGTGATGCTAGTGCTGGGGAGCGACTGCAAATACAGATTATTGTTAGCAGAGAGGTTTGACTGTGCAGAGACCATAATAAATCAATTGCTTGCAGACTCATATCAAAACCCTATCAGTGAGTGGAAAGGGACAATTAAGCTGCATCAAGTGGTAGGCTTTAAGTCAGAATCTGTCACACTTTATTTTATTATTTTTTAACATCTTTATTGGAGTATAATTGCTTTACAATGGTATGTTAGTTTCTGCTGTATAACAAAGTGAATAAGCTATATGTATACATATATCCCCATATCCCCTCCCTCTTAAGCCACCCTCCCACCCTCCCTATCCCACCCCTCTATGTGGTCACAAAGCACCGAGCTGATCTCCCTGTGCTATGTGGCTGCTTCCCACTAGCTATCTGTTTTACGTTTGGTAGTGTATATATGTCCATGCCACTCTCTCACTTCGTCCCAGCTTACCCTTCCCCCTCCTCATGTCCTCAAGTCCATTCTCTACGTCTGCGTCTTTATTCCTGTCCTGCCCCTAGGTTCTTCAGAATCTTTTTTTTTTTTTAGATTCCATATATATGTGTTAGCGTACAGTATTTGCTTTTCTCTTTCTGACTTATTTCACTCTGTATGACAGTCTCTAGATCCATCCACCTCACTACAAATAACTCAATTTCATTTCTTTTTATGGCTAATATTCCACTGTATACATGTGCCATATCTTCTTTATCCATTCATCTGTTGATGGGCACTTAGGTTGCTTCCATCCGACACTTATTTTAGTCTGCGCATGGACCACCCATTATTTTATTTACCACTTCTGTCCGCGCCTCTTTCCTGCACTGCACACTTGTCTCAGTCACAGTTTTGGTAAGCCCACAAGCTAACCATAGCTAAAATGAGTAAAAAATAAATGTCTCTGGAGAGCTTCTTTGAAAAGGGGGAAAGACCCAATTATGAGACAGCAGAAGACTCTAAGACTGCCACCAAAAAGAAAGCTGCATTTAAAAGAAAATATCAAGAGTCCTACTCAAATTACAGGTTCATTGCAACAGGTGATTCACATTCTCCAAGTCCGCTTTGTATAGCATGTGGCCTCCGGCTATCCAGTGAAGCCATGAAACCTTCAAAACTGCTTTGTGACATGGAGACCAAGCACCCTGCATTAAAAGACAAGCCTTTGGGGCTTCCCTGGTGGCGCAGGGGTTGGGAGTCCGCCTGCTGATGCGGGGGACGCGGGTTCGTGCCCCGGTCCGGGAGGATCCCGTGTGCTGCGGAGCAGCTGGGCCCGTGGGCCATGGCCACTGGGCCTGCGCGTAAAAAAAAAAAAAGACAAGCCTTTGGAGTTTTTCAAAAGAAAAAAAAAAACATGAAACGAAGAACAGAAGCAGTTATTGAAGGCCACCACTTCAAATGTGCCTACACTGAGAGCATCATTCTTAGTGGCTAACTGCGTTGCTAAAGCTAAGAAGCCCTTTACTACTGGTGAAGCGTTGATCCTGCCTGCTGCTAAGGACATTTGCCGTGAACTTTTAGGAGAGGCTGCAGTTCAAAAGGTGGCACGTGTTCCTTTTATGGCTAGCACCATAACTAGACAAATTGATAAAATAGCAGAGGATATTGAGGCACAATTGTTAGAAAGGATTAATGAGTCACTGTGGTACACAATCCAGTTTGACAAGTCTACTGATGTTGATGATAGGCAACAATGCTTGTTTTAGTGGGATATATTTTTCAGGGGGATGTGCATGAGGATTTGTTATGTGCACTTTTGTTGCCAACCAACACCACAGCTGTGGAACTATTCAAGTCTTTGAATAATTACATATCAGGAAAACTGAATTGGTCTTTTTGTGTCGGTATACGCACAGACGGAGCAGCTGCCATGACTGGACAGCTTCCTGGTTTCACTACTCGGGTCAAAGAGGTCACTTCTGAATGTGAGTCTATGCACTGTGTCCATAGATAAATGCTGGCTAGCTGAAAAATTTCACCTGGACTTAACAACATTTTGCAGGATGTGATTAAAATTATCAACTACATTCAAGTACATGCCCTTAACTCACATCTGTTCATGTCTGTTCACGCAGCTCTGTGAGGAGCTGGACGCAGAGCACACACATCTTCTCTTGTACACAGAAGTTTTTGAGTTATGAGAGCTGCTCCAGAGATTTCTTTTAGAAAAACAGTCACCACTGGCAGCACATTTCCGTGACACAGAATGGGTCGCAAAACTTGCTTACTTGTGTGACATATTCAGCCTGCTCAATGAACTCAATCTGTCACTTCAGGGGAGAATGACAACTGTGTTCAAGTCAGCAGATAAAGGAGCTGCATTCAAAGCCAAACTGGAATTATGGGGGCAATGAGTGAACATTGGGATTTTTGACATGTTTCAAACATCAGCAGAGATTTTGAAAGAGACTGAGCCAGGGCCTTCTCTCTCCCAGCTGGTACATGATCACCTATCTCAGCTTGAGCATTACTTCCCAACCACAAAAGACCCTCACACTGGGAAGGAATGGATCCACGACCCATTTATGAATAAGCTAGATGAATCGACTTTGTCTGTGCTAGAAGAGGATCAACTGCTTGAGATCACAAATGATGGTGGTCTTAAAAGTATATTTGAGACAACTTCAAATCTCCATACGTTCTGGATTAAAGTCAAGGCGGAATATGCTAAGATTGCCACAAAAGCACTGAAAAGCCTGTTTCCATTTCCAACCTCCTATCTTTGTGAGGCAGGGTTTTCTGCAGTGACAGCAACCAAAAGGAGATTACAGAGTAGATGGACATAAGCAACACACTTTGGGTATCAGTGTCTCCCATCACCCCCAGATGGGACCATCTAGTTTCAGGAAAGCAAGCTCAGGGCTCCCACTTATTCTGCATTATGTTGAGTTGTATAATTATTTCATTATATATTACAGTGTAATAATAATAGAAATAAAGTGCGCAATAAATGTAATGCACTTGAATCATCCTGAAACCGTCTCCTGCCCCCCGCCGCCACCGGTCCGTGGAAAAATTGTCTTACACTAAACCAGTCCCTGGTGCCAAAAAGGTTGGGGACCACTGCTCTACTGTATGATATTTCCGAAAGGACATTTTAAAGTAGAAGAGTCAATAAATACCTCTCTATGCAAAACGTTTTGACTTTAGCTTTGAGAAGTCTGATCATAAGGAGAAATTAAAGAAATACATCAGTTTCTAAGCTTGAAATGATCCTAAATGGTCTGAACCATTTCTACTTATAAAATATTTACTGCTTTTCTTTCTTTTATTTATCACATATTTTAAACAGAAAGTATCATTTTGGTTTACTTCCATGTCTATACACTAGAATTATTAATCACAATGTCAATAGTCGTAGATAGAGTGGAAGGAAAGTGGTGTTTGTTTACTATCTAATCCAGCAATAATTGAACCATGAAACTGAAAAACACAATATCTGCTTGAAGAAAAAGAATTTTTCAAATATCTCTTATTCATTATCCATCCAAATGTTTTATGAGCTGGTGCTCCATGCCAAATGATCTGTTCAGCACGGGAACAATTGAAAGGTGATAATATATATGTGCTTTCAAGGACTTAGAGTGCAGTGGAAAATGAAATCCCTTTTAAAAACAATAGGATGAAGACTACAATAACTTTTATCTAAGGTTTGTTCACTTGGCCCGGAAGAGTGACTATTAGTTACAATTTCAACTGGTATTTGACTTTTTTTCTATTTCCATCTCACATAGTTAAATTTTAGTACTGTATGGAAAGTCATAAGGCAAAAATGATAAGTGATTTAAGAGTGCAAGTTACATCAAGAAAGTATATATGAAAGAAATTAAAATAAGACCATGACTCTTATGAAACATACAGTTTATGTCCGAAAAATGTATGTCCATTATTGCAGTAGCAACTAGATGTAATGCTAAGTGAAGAGAAATTGAACCATAAGAGCAGCACAAAATAAAATGCTGAGATAATTTGGTTCTAGAGAACCCAAGATATCCCAAAATTCAAAACAGGGTGCTATGGATGTGGGTTTAGAAACAGAAAAAAGATAAGCGGGTGTTTCTTAATAGTAAGGGAGGATCTCTTGATTTGTGTTCCCAGACTCTTTTTTTTTTTAATAAATAAATTTATTTATTTATTTATTTATCTATATATTTTGGCTGCATTCGGTCTTCGTTGCTGCGTGTGAGCTTACTCTAGTTGCGGCGAGCGGGGGCTACTCTTCATTGCGGTGCATGGGCTTCTCACTGGAGTGGCTTCTCTTGTTGCGGAGCACAGGCTCTAGGCATGCGGGCTTCAGTAGTTGTGGCCCGCGGGCTTCATTGCTCCGCAGCTTGTGGGATCTTCACGGACCAGGGCTCGAACCCGTGTCCCCTGCATTGGCAGGCGAATTCTTAACCACTGCTCCACCAGGGAAGTCTGCGTTCCCAGACTCTTGATTGATTTGTAAGTAAGATCCATGGCATGCTTCAAAACCTAAAATCATTTGCAAAACATCATGTATGTCCATTTTTTCCAGGATGAAGGGTCCAGAGCTTTCATTAGATTCTTTTAATTTACCCTCAAAAAGTTAAAGAATCAGAGAACAAGAGGAGGAAAAAGTGAGCAAAATACAGCACCTATTCAAAGAAGAATAATTTATATATTTTAAGATATTTTTCATATGAGTACATACATGAACACTTTCTCGTCATATATAAACAAGGAAGGAAATAAGTTTTCAAATGTATACATTGAGTGGATGGCATTAAAAATAAACAGAGGTAATTTTATCAAACAGAAGACCTCAAAATAATAGAGACAAGTAGTAGGAAATTACAGTGTTGACCCCCAAAAAATAACGATGTTTACTCTGCATGATTTGAGCTTTATATCGTTTCTACAAATTATCTGCATGTAAATAATAAAATAAATGCTTTCAGATTTGAGGATATGCACCAGTGATTAGATAAGATTATGGAGATGAATCAGTCATGAAACACAGCTGAAGCTCATTGGTTTATTTAGGGGAGGAGTAAAAAATTACTAGACTGAGGCTCCATTCTCTCTCTCAGCATGGGCTTTAAGTTAAATTTTTTAAGTTATACAATAAGTATTACCAGTTCGGGTATATATGTTTCATAAGTGGTGGAATAAAGGCAAGTTTCCCAAGAATTTGAAAATGAGAAGTATCATGTCTGTCCCTTGGAGATTATTTTATTTATTATATAATACATACTGAATACGTCAGTAAAGAGATATGAGAAGTCACACTAAAGAAACAAAATGACCCTCCAGGAGAATAAGTTGATGAATCCTGGTTGACAGGACATCCAAATATGTACCAGTGGTGGGAGCACTCAACAGACATATTTGGAATTGTAAGTTACTCTTGTGCTCTGTAATCTGTTATCTGTGCCCCCTGTTACCTATTTTGATTTACTCTGTAACTTGCCATACTTGGAGACAAAAATACACTGACCAGGCCCCTGCCAACACTTTATCCATCTGCTATTTTCTCCATGGCATTCTTATTTGGACATGGTAGAACAGAGAGGGAAAGGAATGTATATCCTTGGGGGTGCTGAAATACTCAGTTATCTTTGCTGAACTGATGGAGGTCAGTCTACTAAAAGGCATTTCTATAAGAAACAGAGGAACTTCACACCCAAAGAGAGAAACATTAGGCAAACAAGCTTGCCTCCGTGTTTCAGAGGAAGAGCATTATTGTTTGTCCCCAGAATCTGTCTCCTGGCCTAAGCCCTTAATACTCACATGTGAGTTATATAGAAAGAGTTGGTAGCTATAACCAAAAACTTCAAGATCTGGTTTCCTAAATCTATGTGAGACATTAGGACACATGTGGGATTGCTTTATTACCCTTTCTCAGAGGGTCACATAAAGGTGGATTGACCACAGACCACCATTGGCTTGGACACTCCAGTGAAGGAGTATGCAGAAACATGGCAGGAGTGTGATGTCATACCTGAGTGAAGATGCTGATGCTGCCACAGTATAGTTGAATGGTTGAGGCAATGGGACTGCTACCCAGTCAGTGTCATTTACTTACTGCAGTGTTCAGTAAGAAAGGTGGAGTCAACTAGGAGTTGGTATTCTATAATGGAAGCTGAAGCAGGACATGCTGGACAGGGCAGTACCCATCAGAAGTGGCTGTGGATTACAGCAGTGGCGAACTGGACAAGGCTATATGCAGAAAAAGATGCAGCAGCGACCAGAGTTTACTGCTGTGTTCAGCATATGAGACTGTCAGAGGAAGGCCTGAATAAGAAGGAAAAGAAAATAAGAACGAGAATGAAAATAAGGAGGGGGAGGGAGAGGAAGAGGAAGAAAGAAAAGAAAAACTTTGGGAGGAACATGTACCTTGAGCACTCTTATTAAAGATGTCCCCACTAGGACTCTGAGAGCTGTTTTTGGAGAGACAAACAGAAATTTTAAAGAGAGAGACTACTGAATAATTATATGAGTCCATTTGGAAACCTCTATAATATTTGGAGATATACAAAAATATAAAATCCAAGGAAAAAAGGAAACATGGAAAAAGTACTAAAACAAAATGATAGGGTGACAGAAGTCTGTCTCTTCAGAATATTCGTATGCCCAGATATCTTTACAGGCACCTTTATCAACTTTTCAAGAAGAGTTAATTCCAGTTTTAAACAAGATATTCTAGAAAACAGAAAAAGGAGAAAACAACTAGTAAATAATTTTTGAGACTAATACAATTTATTTCAAAAATAAAGAATTCCAAAAAGAGATTCATTTTGTCCATTTGCAGATTATATAACTAAAATATTAGATAACTATAAATAATAAATATTAGTGTATTTTAAGAAACATCACTACTCAGAAGTTAGTTGTTAGTACTGCAGCATAATTCGATATCAGAATATAATTTACCATGTTAATAGACTAAATTTTAAAATCATATGACTATCACTAGAGGTATAAAAATAATTCTATAAAATTCAACAAGTTGTAAAAATAAAAAAGCACTCATAAAACTAGAAAGCAAATGGAACTTTATTTGGTTAAAAAAAAACCTACAAAAAACATTATACCTAATGAAGAAATCTTGATATATTTTCTTAGAGGCTGAGAACAAGGCAAGGATGCCCACTAACACAGCAACTATGGAACATAAAACTGGAGGTTAGAGCCAACATAACAATAATAGTAGGACAATAAGTAAGAACCTAAAATATTGGAAAGAAAGAGATAAAACTGCCATTCTTGCAGACAGCATGGGTTTTCTACATTGGCCAATCAACATAATCAATACATAGGAGAGATAAACAGAGTTGCAGAATATAAAACCAACTTATAGAAATAAATAACAGTGGTGGAGTTAGAGGGAGGATGATGAAGTGGGAAGCCCCAGGAATTGTCTCTGCCTCTACAAAACAATTGTACTGGCAGAATCTACCAGATATAAGTATTTTAGAACTCTGAAGTCAGTTGAAGGCTTGCAACTTTCAAGAACAGGCTTCGACTATAATAATTTTAGTTGATTTTAGGTAAGATAACTTTGAAAATGAAGAGCATGGAGGTGGCAGGGGGGCTTGCCCTTCAAGACTAAGACATATTACAGCATCATAGAAAGATATATTATGGTAGAAATAAAGAGGTACTGGCATAAGAATAGGCAAATAGACCGATAGAGAAAAATTGAAGTCATAAAGGTAGGCTCCTGTCAATGTGAAAACTTCTATAAGAAAATTGACCACATAAATTAAAGAGGAAAAGAAACCCTGTTTAGTAAATGGTATTATGAAAACTACTCACTAATGGAGAAATATATTAATGAATCTCTACCTTTTACAATATACAAAAGTAGATTCCAGATGAATTAGTGACCTACATGCAGAGGATAAACATAAGAAGATAATAGGATATTATATAGATTATGATCATTTTGAACTAGTAGAAGCGACCAACTTCTTTTAAAAAGCTCAAATTGTTTAAATTGTAAGGCAAAAAAATAAATTGATTTTATCAAAATTAATGGTTCCATTCCAATAATGGACACCTTGGATAAAATCACAGATAAATTATAAGAAAATATACTTTCCATATCTTGAAAAGAAGTGAGCATCTATACCTAGAAAACACACGGAACTCTTAAAAATCAACAGGAAAAAATTAGGAACCCCAATAGAAAAGTCGGAAAATTATATGAACACACAAATAAGAAGAAATGCAAAGCACGTTAGTAATCAAAGGAGTAAAAATTAAAACAACGAGGTACCCCTTTATACTTATTAGATTTGAAGAAGAAGAATAGCACGTTGGATAGTGCTGGTGTTTGTGGGGTAAAGTTTTGTAGTAATCACTTGCACTGCTGGTGGGAGTGTGGACTAGGGCCACCATCCCAGAGAGCCACCTGGTACTATGGAGTCAATACATGGGCACATCACTGACATTCAGCTGGATGTACAGGAACCATGCGTCTGTTGTTAACATTCTGAAATGCTCCTGCTCTGATTGGTTAATAGCTGCTTCTTTTCAATCCCCTAAATTGCCTCCTGCTACTGCAAATGACTTGGACCTTCCCCTAGGAAACTCTAGATCATTACATGATCCATTGTAGTGATCTGTAGCAGAGCTGGGGTCCTCCAGGAACTTGCTCCAGAACCATAGGCAGTGTCCATTCTTACTAGTCATTTCCTTTGTTGTGCCAGGAATATCATTCTTGAGAACACAAGCAATGCATATAACCCAGCAATTCTTCTCTAAATTATATGTCCCAAAGAAGTCTCACACAGATCCATAAGGGACCATGTATAAGAATGTTCATTACAGTGCCTAATAGAGAGTTATTCTTAATGTAAGTGGCTATCATTTGGACAAGTTAAATGTGCTGGATTTACACTGAAGTTCTTTGTAACCACTAGAAGCCATAGATTATATGTACAAACATGGTTCCATACTAATAACATGATACTGCATAAAATAAATATAAAAAAGAATGAAATACATATAAAAATACCAAATAACATATCAATTCTAACTTTAAAAAACTCAAACTTCTCCCCTCAGAAGAAGAGAAAAATGACCACGTTAATTAGAACTGAAAATTTTCCCACAAAGTCATAGAGAGAAAGACAACGTGAAATGAAGAAAACAAAGTAAGTTAAAAACAAAAGTAAAACCAAGAAAGGCCTTGAGCAGACCAATGATCATAGTGTGTCTTGACATGAGAAATGTGCTTAAGGTCCATTTCAAAGCATAGGAAAGGAACGAAAAACAGGAAGGGGTGAGAGGGGAGGAAAGGAGGAAAAGAGAGCAAAATGCAAGGTCTGTTTTATTAACTCTTTTTAAGCATAAGACAGAATCCAGGAGGCCAAAACACAAAATTTTGGGGGCATTGAAATCGTGGGGTCATGGGCCTGAATGGCTGACAGTGAGCACATAGACAGGGTTGATGGATGAAGGTGAAGGCTCCTGGTGGAAGCTTGGCTGGGTCATCCTTCCCTGTGCAGCTCCTCTCCCTCAACCTCACTGTGGCTCTTCTTCACAAATCTGCCACTGGCATACATATATTTTTTTAATAGATCTTTATTGGAGTATAATTGCTTCACAGTGCTGTGTTAGTTTCTGTTGCACAACAAAGCAAGTCAGCCATATGCATACATATGTCCCCATACACCCTCCCTCTTGAGCCTCCCTCCCACCCTCCCTATCCCACCCCTCTAGGTCATCACAAAGCACTGAGCCGATCTCCCTGTGCTATGCTGCTGCTTCCCACCAGCCAGCTATTTTACATGTGGTAGTGTATATATGTTGATGCTGCTCTCAGTTCTCCCCAGCTTCACCCTCCCACCCCATGTCTTCAAGTCCATTTTCTATGTCTACCTCTTTATTCCTGCCCTGGGAAAACTGGACAGCTACATGTGAAAGAATGAAATTAGAACACTACCTAACACCATACATAAAAATAAACTCCAAATGGATGAAAGATTTAAGTGTAAGACCAGACACTATAAAACTCTTAGAGGAAAACAGGAAAAACACTTTGACATAAACCACAGCAAGATCGTTTTTGACCCACCTCCCAGAGTAACGGAAATAAAAACAAAAATAAACAAATGGAACTTAATTAAGCTTAAAAGCATTTGCACAGCAAAGGAAACCATAAATAAGATAATTTTTAAATAGCCCATTCTTTATTTAAAAATAGTTAATAGGGACTGGACCAATTTCTTCAGGAGAGGTCAATTATTGCTGAAGCATTGCATAAAAGTTGTTTGAGTGAAGAAGTTGGGGGACTGCATTCTGGGAACCATTATCCTCTATAAAATTTCACAGTTACATTTTCAAGCAGCCCAAAGCCGTATTTCATGCAGATACTATAAGCACAAAGGCAGCATATAAAGCATATTTATTTATTGTATAGGCTGATGGAGAAATGAGCATTTCCACCGGGGCAGACGGCCAATTCAGAGCAGGCTCCCAAAGAACTTTACAGGCTCTGTGGAGCTGGCCAAGTCAGCAGAGGACGGCCAGAAATCCTGCCTTCTAAACTGAAGTTTGACTTCCCAGGTGTGAGGGATCTCTTCTGACTCAAAACTCCCAACAGACTTTATCTAACTCTCTTTGAAGATGAGCAGTCTTTTAACATAACATTTATTTGTGTCTACGCTCCCTTAAGAGACCAAGAATTTCTTTGATAAGAGAACTTGTATTTCATTCAACCTTGTTTCTGATATACGGTCTAGCACAGACAATAAAAATTCTGTGTCTGGTGGTATTGACTGAATACGTATCTCTGAGGGAAAATACTCAGTTTAACAGAGTTTTTTGGTAACACGTTTCTATGAACCAACAGAGGTTCATGTTAAAATTTATCAATCAGAAAATCATTTAACACTAAAGGTTTTTATTTCTCAGAATCTATAAATTTAAAGCATAAAATTTTAAGAAAAAGTGATTTATACCTCAATTTCCCAAACTCTGTTCCAAGGAATTCTGGCTCTTAATGTTCTGGAGAATCATAATATGCACTTACATACTGAGAGATTTTTTAAATAGTGCATTTTTTAAACAGCTTTTTTTTTTAAGCTTAGGTTTTTATAAATTTTATTTTATCATTGAAACTTCCTATCTAACACCTATTACCATCCCCTGTGGAATTGATATTCCCAAGCACACACTTTGGGAAATGTTGCTCTGACAGGGGAAATAAAA
Source organism: Hyperoodon ampullatus (assembly GCF_949752795.1). Lineage (NCBI taxonomy): Eukaryota > Metazoa > Chordata > Mammalia > Artiodactyla > Ziphiidae > Hyperoodon > Hyperoodon ampullatus. Next base: position 68,871,331 of record NC_136914.1, on the reverse strand, counting down.
GAAATATATTTCACCTTGATTCTTCCAGATGTGTTTGTTTTGACAATCTTCAATAAAGAATTTCAAGATTACACCAGTCCTCAGTTTACTTTTGGTAGTTATAGAACAATAAATATATTTATTTATTTAAGTTAAATAGATATATTTATTTCAGTTAAACATATATAAATATATATGAAACATAACAATATAACAATAAAGTTATGAAAATAACTTTTGGTGGTTATATAACATGAAAACAAAAAAAATCATCATTTGTCTACATTTCTGGCAAATTAGATTACATTATTAAATTAAATGTATTCTTGTTCAGCAATTATTTGCACCATTCCCCAAGCAACTTTGCTGGAGAATTGGTTTTTTTGGAGATGACTTTCTATTTGGTTAATGGGTAGTGGGCAGAAGTAACAGCAGGTCTGTTTTAAGCCTAACCTTAAGAAATATCATATATTTCTACACCAGGAGCTCCTGGCCTCCACAACAGAAGAGCATGCTTCAGGTGGCCACTTCCACACCAGTGACATCTCCAGAAGGAGACACCTGCTACAGGGCCACACCAGGCAACTGGTGGACCTGTATCCTGAAATTAAGCTGCCCCAGCTGCCCCACAAATGCACAAGTAAGAAATAAATAGAAATAAACATTTATTGTTTTATGTTGCTAAGACTTCATAGCTGTTTGTTAAAACAGTAAAAGCTAAGGCACTGTCAAATGTACATGATCATTAACTTTTCTAAGAAACTTGTCTGTGGAATCTGTCTCCTCTTCAAGTACTCCAGTGCTCCACTCAGCCAATACGATTCCTGTTAGGACTCTTGAAATGTATGTCAGCATCACCTGTTCCAGCGTTTATTTTGCCAAACCCAAAAAACACCTCTCCTCATCTTACTCGCCATTAAACACACTTGACCTCTCAGTGCTTCTGTAAACACTACTTTCCTCTCTTGGCTTCCTTGTCACCCACTGTCCTGATGGTTTTGTTTGTTTGTTTATTTTCTTGACTTATACTGAGCACTCCATTCTGGACATCTTTGTTGGACCATTCAACTCTGCTTGACCTATTGCAATATTTAAGTTTTGGTCTTGAACTCTCTTTTTTATCTCTCTCTACACTTCCTCTCTAGACAATATCATCCAGTTCCAAGACTTCAAATATTGTGTTTGTAATCCAAATGCTAAATTTTTATCTCAGGCTCCAAAGTCTAAACTTGTATGTATAAATATCCACTCAGCATCTCCAGCAATATGTTTAATAAGTGCCTTTATCACTGAGGGTTCTTGTTGGCAAACAGAACTGTAGCTATTTCAACAGGAATGTATTAAGGATATACATTAGCTCACAGAATCTCTTTAAGGACTAGAGAATCAGGCATGAGAGCTACAAAGTCACGAATATGCAACATATTACCATCTGGACTACTCTGCCTTCGCTGTCACTGGGCAGCAGCACCTGAGTCCACCAGTAGCCACTGACACTCTTGCATGGACCAAGGCCAGGCCAGTGTGGCCTCTTATCATTAATGGTTATTGAACAGCATGTCCTTCTCCAGATGGTTCTTTTTCAGATCTAAATATGAAGATGCATTTGATTGACAATACCTAAGTAACACTTGTGTTCCTACTGCAAAAAAAAAGCTGGAAAAAGGACTTATGACTTCCAGCTTGGAAAGTCAGGACTCATATAGCTGGAAATTTCATAAATATGATATGTCAATCAAGTAGTCTAGATAATGCTATAGTAACCAAAAAAGAAAAATCTCAATGGCTTAAAACAACAAATGAGGAGGGAGTACATGGAAGGTGCTTAGCTTATCTGAGACATTCTGGAATTAAGGCTGGTAAGAGGCTCCAATCTCAACATATGACCGCCAAAGTAGAATAAAAGGGCGTGGTAAATTGGGAAAGGGCTCTTAAAACATCCACCTAGAAGTAATACACATTACCTCTTCTTGCAATTCATTTGTCAAAGCAAAGTCACACGACCATGCCTAATATTACAAAGGATAGGGAGGTGAGATCCTACCCTGTTCCCAGAATAAGAGAACTGATTTTTTTGTGAACAAGCCTCATGATTACAACATACAGGAACAGTTGTTACAAAGAGACCAGAGAGCCCCTTCGACATGTAAGTCATATGGTGAAACTTCTTCCACTTGAAGTCCTCCAATGTCTTGGCATCATTGAGAATAAAAGTCAGATTCCTTGTCATGGCCTTGATCCAGCCTCATCTCATAACAAGCCCCTTGATCACTTGTCTCCAGCCGCTCAGCATTTCTGGTTTAAAGAATTTGAGCTTGTTTCTTTGCCTTAAGTGTTCCCCCCACAAATTTTACCTGCCTTACTCTTTTTCATCGCTCAGTTGTCAGATCACGATTTACCTTACATTCTATTAGGTAAAATTGATGGTTTTTTAATAGTACTTTTCACCAGGTTAAATGATCCTGTTTATGTATTCACTTAGCAGTGCCTACCTAATAGAACACCCAACAGATTGTCGGTGCTTATCAATATTTGTTGAATGTGTAAATCAGTGACAAACTGAATGAATAAATGAAACGCCTTATTCATTATACCACACTACCTCTAAATATTTGGACTGAGGACATTAAGTTACAATGAGCACAAAGTTTTTCAAACTTATAATTGTTGGAATTTTGACACAAAACATTAACTCTGATATTAGTAAATTACTCTCTAAAAACTTTCAGTGATGCCCCAGGTCCTTAGAATAACGTAGAAAAGAACTTTATAAATCTGGAAACAAGGTATTTTTCTAGATTAAATTACATTAATCTTTACCTCCTTATCCACACTAAAAATTAACCAGAATGGATAATTAACCATTTTTCTAACTTCATACAAAAATATACTCCATTGAAGGAAAAATTCAATCTGCAGGAATCATGCCTAGAGATATTTATGCATATTTGCTCTTACAATGAAAGATCTTGCTTCCTCCTCTTCTCTAAGTCCAGTGCCTTCATACTTGCTCTAGATCCATCTCCTTTTTTCTTGTTGGGAGTTCATTCCTTTATGATACCTTTATCTATTTCTTTTTTTTAACAGTAATTTTATTGGAGTATAATTGAAACACAATTAACCACACCTGTTTAAAGTGTACAATTTGGTAAGTGTGGTAAGAGCATACTTTTACACACCTGTGAGGTAACCAGGACCATCAAGGTAGTCAACATATCCATGACCCCAAAAGCCCACTTTACTATTGCACTGTCTCCCTGGCTACAGGCAACCACTAATGTACTTTCATTCGCTGTGTACTAGTTTTTGATTTCCAGAATTTTAGATGAATGAAATCATACAGTATGTATCCTTCTATGTGTGGCTTCTTTTACTCATGATTATTTTGAGATTTGTCCGTGTTGATCCATGTTATTGTTGAATAGTATTCCCTCGGATGGGTATGCCAAGGTTTTTTTATCCATTCACCTGATGATGGGCATTTGGGTTATTTTCAGTCTTTAACTGTTACAAATAAAGTTGCTATGAATATCTGTGTACAAGAACACATATGATCATATGTTTCATTTCTCTAGGGCAAATATCTAGAAGAGGAATGGCTGGACTATATGGTAAGTGCACATTTAACTTTTTAAGAAACTGCCAAACTGTTTTCCAAAGTGGTTGGAGCATTTTACATTCCCACCATCAGTGTATGAGAATCTCAATTCCTCTACAGTCTCACAAACACTCAGTATAGTCAGTTAAAAAAATGTTGGCTATTATAATTGGTGCATAGTGGTATCTCATGTTTTGAATTTAAGTTTCTCTAGTGATTAATAATTGTGAGCATTTTTATATGTTTATTTGCCATTTGTTTATCCTCTCTGTTGATGTGTCTATTTAAATAGTTTGCCTGTATTTTCCATTGAGTTGTTTAAGTCTTTTTAGTAGTTTTAAGTTATTTTTGAATTCTAGCTATAAGTCCTTTATCAGACATATGATTTGCAAATATTTTTATTTTTATTTTATTTGACCTCCTAGACAGCCCCATTCACTCTGCCCCCACTACTACTACTATGTTCCATAGCTTCTTATAGATAATACCTCAAAAGTATTATCCTTTGTCCCTTCCTTTCCACCCGGAACTAATAGTAGCATCAATTATTATTATTTTCTGGACTCCCTCCTTCTTATCTTATTTCCCCACTGGAATGTAAGCTCTACCAGGACATAGATTTTGTCCTGTTCATCACTGGACTCCTAACACCTGGAATAGTGCCTAGCATGCAAGCATGTATATCCTTAAAGGCCAGACAAAAAGCACCACTTGTGTAAAGCCAACAAGAAGCTCCCAAGCAAAATTAATTTCATCTTTATCTGCTCTCATGTCGTACTCTGTGTATCCTACTATATCAGCAATGCTTTGCATTATTGTACTTACTTTCTACTGCTGAAGGAGTGTTGCTAAGACAAGCACAGTGGCTTACTTGTTCCATGAGATACGATTTCTAAAAGCCCCTAGTGCACTACCTTCATGCATTTTATTTCCTTTATTCTTTCCATAATTTCTTCCCTCCTGTACTCATAATAAGCACCATCAATCAATTAAAAATTGATGGATATTATACATCAAATAAACAGAAACTATTAAATTCATAGAAACATATGTCCATGCATATTACAAACAGATGGGGGTTCTGTGTATCTACATAACACATTTTCAACAAAAGCACATTTTTAAGTTTAAATTTCTCATGGATATCACATGTGAACCCAGGCAGACACTTCTGTAGAAATAGTTGGATACATGATACATTTCTAACCTATAGTTTCTGAGAGGGTGAATATTATTTCTATATATGTATAACTATATAGAGACATCCATATAATACTACATTTATATAGCAGCTTGTAAAGCTTTAAGATATAACAAGTTGCACCATAAAAAATGGAAGATTTTAAAAATAGAAATCACAGCTTTTCACTGAAGGAAAGGGATCACACACAGTGATTTCATGAACACGTTGTGACAAGCTTAGGTTTTTCTTGTGTAGTCAAAGAACTCCCAGGCAGTATACTTGATGTTGCATTTCTCAAAGCGGAGCCCAAGGGCCAGCTACATAAGAGTCCTTCTGTGTGTGTTAAACCTTCAGAATGCAGGTCACCTCCCCAACTCACCACATCAGAGTATCTGGGGATCAGACCCATGAATCAGGATGTTTAACAAGCTTGACAGATGATTCTGTTGAACACTGCATTCTGAGAATCGTTGATCTAAGGCACCCTGCCTTGGGCAAACAGCCTTGGGTTGAAGAATGAGAGGCACGATGGGAGAACAGCTGTGAGTGGGAAGTTTGATAATCTGCGTGAGGCACAGAAGGCTGGTTGCATGGTGGGTGCTGGCGTGCGCTGAGTGCTGGATTCAGCAGGGTGTGGGTGATTACAGAACAAGGATTGTTTTAACGAGGACCTTATGTTCCCCTATAAGGTTAAGGAAGCAAGACACTCAGCTGTCTGCTTTTTCCATGTCTCACTTCCCTTTCACTCTCCACATGTTCTTTGACCTTCCTGTCAACTGTTTCCATCAGAAATATGTTCTGAATCTTGTCAGAGCTCAGCACTGCCTCCCTCTGTTGTGTCTCATCGTCATCTTGCCTTAGCACATCCAGACTCGGTTATGGCCAGGGGCACAGAGTGTCAGCCACTACCCAGCGTCTTAGGAAAAGTCACTTCTGAAATCCGGTGACAACTTCTCTGCACACAGAGAATATTAGAAATGAGAGGCATTTTCGAAATCATCTAGGCTAACACTGTCCCTCATTTTAAGCTACGGTCACAGCTTTAGAAAGCAGTTAAAAACCTGTAGGATCATAAAGCAACCTAGCAGCCAACCCGATCCTGTACCCTGGTCTCCGCTCTCCCACTTGATCTTCACTGTAATACATTTTTAAATAGAACTATTATCTAGGATCTTCTGTGAACACCGCACAAATTTTAATGTATAAATGAAGCACTGGGTGATTAATCGATTACTGACTGAAAGATGAATAAACATATTGATGAGAAAAGAAAATTAAGAATGGGTTTCAGTATCAGGTAGACAGTCTATGAATGCTAGAAACCCAAATGTAGTCAATAAACTGTATTTTAGAAAAACATTTTGTTATCTAATTTGTTATTTTGTATTTAATAATATATATGACACAACCTCACAAAACACTTCCCATGTACAATCCCATTTGACACTTTTAAAAGTGTTAACAGATATTCATAAACCTGTCCATAAGCTTTAACAAAAAGCTTGAGGTTGTGAGATGTTAAGAAGTTTGACATTTTATGCAGCTAGCTACAAGCAGACTTAGAATACAAATCCAAATTTGTTGAATCCTTTTTATTGGCAATGAAGGAGAAAAGCTACATACAGAAGCCCTTCTCAGAGAGTTTTTAAGGAAACTCAGATAGTCTTACTCTTAGATTATTTAAGCCAAATATGTTAAAAAAAAAAAAAAGTAAATTAACTACATTTAAAAAAAGAGCCACAGTAGCTGAATGTAAAATTTAAGAAAAAATAAAGATAGAAATGGAAAGAAGCAGTGCTGTTAAGGACTGGAATGCATGATGATTGTGGTGTGCTTTGCTGATATCAAGCATCTGGCTCCAAAACCAGCTCATGCATAGCTCCCACTATTTTAAATCCAATCCTTAATTCTGGCCACATTAGGCTACTCAGAGTCCATCAGGAAATCATAGTAGAGGCTGCCTTCTGTGTACATAGTCAATTGTTTATTTAATGATATTAAATATTTTTTACTAAAAGTTAATATATTTCCAATATACATACGTGTTTTATGTGTTCATTTTAAAATATAGAAAATATAATTGAAATAATATATTTACTGCTAGTTTATTTATAAGTGACACTTCAGAGTTGTATATGACAATTTTTGACTTAAATATAATATAATTTTTGGCTTAAAATGATATCTTCTTGAAAAATATTTTCAATGGTGATGTGGTATTCTATCATATAGTTATTTCATAATTAATATAACCAATTCCCAATTGTTGGAGTTGCCATTTATTTCCATAATTTCACTCTTATGATAAGGATACACTAAGGATCTTTATATATAAATAATGTGTCTGTGTTTGTAGCTATTTTCACAGGATATATTTTGCTAAAAGTAGAAATACTGAGCACATCAACTCCCTATTCCCTTCGTATCATGCTGAACCTATTAACATGTGACGTTGACAAGGCATTCTCTTTCACCTGAGATTGATTATAATATTTTTCTTTTGTTTGACTAAACTTAGACTTACCTTAAGCCTATAATTTTTTAAAGGTTAATATGCTTTAAATAAATTTCTTGATTTAATATAGAGAAGAATCTAAAACTTAAAGACATAAAAATTTTGAAGTAGATTTATCATTTGCAGTCTATTTACCCACCCACTAAATATCACTTCAAGAGTATACCAAAGCATTTTCTTCACCAGTCATTGATGAAAACATTGGGGAGGGTGGACCAACATTCCGGAACATGACTTAATGCTATTCTTTGAATGCAAGTAAGCTGGTGTCAAATGTTGCTTTTGAAATGGGCTCCTTTATCTCACTAGAGATTGGAGAGTCATGGTTTTCAAAGGAAATATTAGAATGTAACTCAGATCCAAGGTGAGAGTGGTTAGCATATTAGGCAGCAGAACTAGACTGGCAATGAAAATGGATTAACTCACAGAGGTCTTTGGTAAAGGCTGATTGATCAGTGATTTGAATAAATTAAAAACACTCTAGATGAAGTAATCAAAATCTGCCTTTGCCAACATAATGCAACATGATATATTAAAGGTCCTCTACCAATTTCTAGGCTTGAGCCAGTTTAGAAACCCAGAGCCAATTAAATATTGGAGAGGCCAAATATCCTTGCAGAAAGACCATGCACGGCATTTCAAATGTGAACTGTGAATCTTTTGTCTATATATTCCCAAAGTTACATTTGACTATGTGGCTCTGCATTGGGGAAGGGGAGGAGAGAAGGAGGAAGAGAAGGAGAGGAGAAAGAGAAAAATGAGAAATATCCTGATGTTTTAGAAATTATTCAACATTGGCTCTGAACTAACACTAATATTTGCAGATCCAGAATTTCAAGACATTCAACTGGCAAGAGTGGGGCTTATTAAGGTTAGGTAATCAAGAAAGCTTTTACCTAAGTATATCTTGTGGTAGGTCTACAGGAATGCATAAGAGGTATGAGCCAAAGGGCCAAATAAAACTCTCTAGAGTTCCTTCACCTTGCAAATAATAAAACAGTACTGTATCCTTGGGGAAAATTCAGAGATTGGTCTCAACTTCAGTGACTTGAAAGGTACAGGTAATTGCTATTCTAACTCCATTTAGCATTAAAGTTAGATTCAAGAAAGATGGATTGAGCAAACCCCTCCTGCTAATAATAATCGTGAACCTTAGAAAGTGTTGGAAGATACTGCAACTTGACTAAAAGCATCCATAAACTAGACAGGAAATAGCTATTGATGCAAATTAGGTCAGCTTGACATTTAATCGATTTCCTTCCATGGGAACCCAGTTTGGATGGTGCACAGAGCATAGAGGTTAAGCAGAATTTAGAAGTTTTGCTAGGCTGATGCATTAAAAGTTAGAGTATAGGGCTGCCCAAGTGTGGAAATTAAGTAGGGAACCATGAAGAAGGAAGACTCTAGAGAAGGGAACCATGAAGTCTACATACAAATTTCCCTCATATCCTTGCTGGACAACTAAATTACATGTGGATAAGGCAACACTCCCAAAAAAAACAATGCAAAGCAAAAGCTGGATGAATTGTAGAACTAAGCAGAGATTTCAGCTGCTGCTCAGTGCTGAGGAAACAGAAAGTACTGGCAGTAAGAGAGGCTTTTTAAACAACTTGGACTTTCCATTGAAAACTCTGAAGGGCCAGATCTTAGGAGTAAGAACCTACTATACTACAGCCTAAAACCAAGCCTCCAAAGAATTAAGTTAATGCGCTAGTAATTTAACTCCCTGCCAAATACAAACTCAGTATTCTTCAAAGGTAAAATAAACAAGCATACAAAAAATAGAATCCAGTCTCTAAAATATATCACTTGCAATGCTTTGGGATGCAATGAAAAATTCCAGTCATGAGAAGAAGCGGGAGAATGTGAACCATAACCAAGAGAAAAATGGCCAACAAAAACAGATTCATCTATGACACAGATATTGGAATTGGCAGAGAGGTAATTTAAAATCACTTTCATAACTATTTTTTAAGATGCACAGGGAAAGGTAGATATAATAAGTAAAGAGATAGAGACTAACAAAAAGATATGACAACTTTAAAAATAAACAAAAAAGAGATAGAACTGATCATTATAATCTGAAATTGCAAATTAATTGAATGAGCTCAACAGAAGTTTGGATACTACATAAAGAAGTCTCAATAAACTTGAAGTCAAGTTTCTATAAGAAATTATCCAAATCGAATCAAATTTATGCACAGTGTAATAAAAGATTTAGAAAATTAACAGTCATAATGACATATTGGACAAGAGAAACCAGGCTAATGTATGAAATCTGATCTTGAGAAGATTATGAGAGAGAGCAAAGCATAAAAATATTTGGAGAAAGAACTTCTGAAAATTTAACAAATTTGGTGAAAAACGTCAATCCACAGCTATAAAAAACTCAGGGAATACAAAGAAAGATAAATACAAAAGAAACCACACCTAGGTATATCCTGATAAAACTTCTGAAAATTAAACATAAAATGAAAATCCTAAGTGAGTAAACTAAAATCACGTTACATATAGACACAAACAATGAGAATATTGGCGACACCTCATCAAAGCAAAGGAGGCCAAAGACAATGGAGATATATATTTAAAGTGCTGGAAGGGAGGAATGGAGGAAAGGAGGGAAGGAGGGAAGGAAGGAAGGAAGGAAGGGAGGGAGGGAAGGGAGACAAAAGCCCTTTTGTTGCTGGATATAGAACTTCAGAAGTCCTATATGCAACAAAATCCTTCAGAAATAAAGGTAAAATATTTTCAGATAAACAAAAGTGAAAAATTTATCAGCACAGTGACACACTATAACAAATGCCAAGGCAAGTTCAGTCTAAAGAAAAAATGACATCAGATACACATTTGAATCTACAGAGAGGAGTAAAGAGCTTGTCAAATGATAAATATTTGAGGCAAAGCAAAAATAATGCATATGAAAATTTTCAACATATGGAAAACCAAGGCATGTGAAAATAAAGCAGAAGATGGATAAATAGAATTTCACCTATATTGTATGTGAAGAGATATAATTGAATAATATTAATTCAAGGTAGACTATTTTAAGATGAGTACATATTATAATCAGTAGAACAACCACAACAGCAATATATTAAATAATATAACTAAAAAAATTAAGATAAAATGGAATACTAAAAATATTTTTTGGTGTAAGCATAACTTTATTTTAAAAAATTTTTTTAAATTTAAGTACAGTTGATTTACAACATTGTGTTAGTTTCAGGTGTACAGCACAGTGATTCAGAGATATATATATATATATATATATATATATATATATATATATATATATATATATATATATATACACATACCTTTTCGGATTCTTTTCCCTTATAGGTTATTACAAAATATTGAGTAGAGTGCTATGGGCCCTCTGAAATGGTCTGAGGGACCCCAAGGGTCCTCAGACCACACTTTGAAAATTGCTGCTCTCACATATTTTTTCAGAGGTTAGCTTTTTTTCTGAGTCAGTACTATAATTTTTCATTTCACTTCATGTCATTTGTTCCTTTACTATTATATTATTGCTTGATAGGAGATGCTTTTATAACACACCATTCAATAAAATATGTTACCAAAATCATTTCATGTTCCCCACCAATGCTTCACATTTCTCCATCTCTGCATCCTTTGCAATATAATCTTTCAATGCCCTCATAGGAAGGAAGATGTTGAGGTTCCTGAATCTCAGTTCTGCCATGTGACTTGCTTTGGCTACAGGGATATAAACAGAGGCTTGAAATAGGCAGTGCTTCTGATGTCACCATGAAAAAGACATGCCTGGGCTACTTCCCTGGTCCAAGAAGGAGGATGAGAGAAACTTGGCAGAGTTGCCAAGACAATTTAGACCAGTGAAGTCTCAGGCAGCCCACAGAGCTATATAAATAACGTATTATTGTTATAAGTCCCTGAATTTGTGTTTATTACACAGCAGTAATTATTGTTTTAAGTCCCTGAATTTGTGTTTATTGCACAGCAGTTGTTAAATGTTACAAAAAAGGATAAGCAAAAGGGATTGGTGTTATATTACTTGTGGTAAATGTACAAGACACAGTGCTCCTTTTCCGTCAATTAATATAATTGGAGTAGATAATTATGTTTCCCACGTTTTCCAAACTAGAAAACAGAATAAGAAACAAAACCTAGGTCTTTATGAGGACAGAAGCCCTCATTGATTTTCTAGAAAAGTTAATGAGACTCTATAGGGACCGTTATCAGCAAACAACAGAAATGGTGTGTGTGTTTGGACCTTAAAGGATCTCTCAGGTAGTTAGTTGATTTAGCAGTCGATGTCTATGTGCTGTTCAGCTGGCTCTTTCCAACAAGATTTAGAACATGTTTCTGTGTTATCTGGAGAGTACCTACCCTTGGCTGTCCGTCATTCTTATTCTATGTATTATTGCAGCCATAGGAAGCTTTATCCCTGACATTTCTCCCATCAAATCTCAAGTGTTTCCATCGAGAACTATTTTATTGTTTAAACTGTTGAACAACAGATCTTACCATAGGCTTAAGAGTGAATTGTTGTAGATGGAGTTGTGATATTTTTGTTCTTGTCCAGTGGGTTTTTAGAACCAGTTTTTAGTAGCTGCTCTCTGAAGGAAGTTCTGTCATTACTTGGCTAACTCTGCTAATGTCATTCATGAAGAACACAATTATTGTCTTTGATTAACTGAAGAGGAATATGTGGGATTGATATTAAACTTATTCAGCATAGACACAGAGAGCTAAAGGATTGTTAGGAAAGGAAAGTTACAAAGGAGCAGACTTCAGATTAACAAGAGAAAGATGGTTTTTAAAGTTAACATACATCAACTAGTGAGATTCCTGTTAGTGGAGGCAATTAAATCAAGCATGAATGATCAATTATCAAAGATATTGCAGTAAGAGGCTCTCATTCTGCTTTTATGGATTTTGGGGAAATCCCTGATGTCCAATATATGCTATCAGAAGGTCTGTGACCATCCCCCCACCTCCTAGAATCATATGACTGTAAGGTCATATGTACTTTTCTTGGAGAGGATCCACAAATGCATTATTCTCAAAGGATTCCTAAGCCTCCGAAGATTAACAATTAGAAAAACACCCATCCATATGAAATGAAATTGGATTAGATGAACTCTGACATTGTATCAAAATGTAATATCCTATACAGTAAGCAAATGTAATTTTTTTGGTCAACACAGCATCTATAACTGTGAGATATATATATGTGTGTGTGTGTGTGTGTGATATATATATTATATATATATATATATATCTCACATTTTCTTTATCCATTCATCCACTGACAGACATGTAGGTTATTTCCATATCTTGGCATGGAAATCTTGGCAACCCCCAATTCATATATATGGCCTTCTTAGTCCACCGTCTTCCTGATATCCTCTTATTTATTTTTTTCTGAGAAAAACAGCCAGAAACCATGGAGGGTTGTATATATCTGAGGTCCCCCTAGTACTATTTTGTTTTAAATGATGGGGCCTCCTTCCTCAGTTGGCTGTTAAGGAAGTTGACCATGCAACTCATAAGTTTAAATCAAGAATTGTAAACAGATAAGTGGAGATTTCTGTATATTAGAGCAACAAACAATCTACAACATTGACATGCTGTATGTGCTTGGGTAAAGAATGCTTCCAAATACTTGGTAAAAGTGTATGCTTGACTAGACCAGGTCAGAGATGCATAATATAACACTGTGGCTTAAAATAAAGCTGTATTTTTAATGTAAATTGAAGTGTTTTGTTCAAACTTAAATGCCTAAATGTACCTTGCAACAACATCTTCCCAAGGAATAATTTTCAGATTGAAATTGCAGTTGTTTTTACTTATATTTTTGTTTTTAAAAATGTTCATGTAAAAATCTATATAACTTGCCATGTCCTTTGTGAATATTCACAATTGTTTTATTTCTATAACATATAATTATGAACAAAAAGTAGATATTAAGCACTTATGCTCTTAATTTTACTGCATTATATGAAGTCCTTACCTTTTCATCCTAGGCAGAGGAGGAGTATATAGGTAATTGATCAAGCAGAAGAAGTAAAAAGACTGTTCTCGCCCTGAAGGATCTAGTACAAAGAGAATATAGCAGAGGAGCATGTGATGCCTTACATCTGGTTCCACAAAATGTGCAGGAATAAATTAAGAAGTATGTACATAGTTGTAGCATGTGAGGAAAAGGCTTAAGGGTTTTATGAAATTTTAATTTTGATAAGAAGCGACAGTATGCTAGGTGCAATGAAACTGCACAATGAAGTTACAACTGTCATGACTCTTTATGCACTGAATACTCTTACATCAAAATAGATTTTTAAAAATTACACATGCAAGAAACAAACTGACAGAAAAACATTAGAATTTAGAAACATGATAGACTTCCTTAGCTGTTGCCATGTTAAGTAGGCAAAAAAATAGGTAGTAAACATTTGTATAATAAACCTTATAAAATATAAAAATAAAACTACTGACAAAATGCATCATTGTAGACCTAAAATGTCTTAATAAACATAGCAATTATATCCTAAAGGAAACTAAGAAATATATTATGAACAAGAAGGATTAATTCTAGGTGTGCACAGATGGCCCAGTAGTAGAATATACATTAATATTATTTCTCAAAACAAAAGATTAAAGAAGATACATCTTAGAATTACACCAATAAATGTAAAAAGGCACTTGCTAACATTTAGCCTACATTCTTGGTTTTTTAAATGTTAGAACAAATAAGAAGACTCAATTTTAGTCAATAACAAACTTTTAGAATGTGAACTATTGGCATTTCATTTTGTGACTCACCTCAGTTTTCTTATACCATTCTCTGGTTTAATTTTACCTCTTTTATAGTTGTAGATTACATTACCACTTTTTTACTTGCAAACTCTGATTATCTTTTCTCTTTGGAGTATTACATCCCAGTACACCTCCTGGTAGCAACTAGCTAGACATTCCCCAGAGTACTCTTTCAGCTAAATATTTTTATTGTGTTTATTGGTCATTTGTAGTTATTCTTTACTGAACTCATACTTTTGTCCCATTTTTTTAACCAGGTATTATAATTTTCTTATTTAAAGAATCTATAACTAACAGAATGTAGACTGCTGTATGCTGTGGCCTCAATTTAGAAGAAAGATGACATTTCCTAAAAATATTAAACCACGGTCACTTACTGACCACTCAGTTTACTTACTACTTCAGTTACTATTCTTCTTTATTTTATGTTCTTTTATGCTCAAATAGTCTTTTATAGAGAACCCAATGAGAAGTTTATATCTACAAAATATACAGTTGTGTGAGATACTACTTATTTTTTAGAATTGGTTAAATATTTTATTAATCAGAATTTTCCTCAACTATTATTATCCCCTTTAATGCTATAATGTAAGACCATATCTAGTTATATTTACTTGGACTCTGAATATTAAATTACTGAAGTTATGTATCTACTTTCAAGTTGGTATTCCCAAATTTATCTAAAACTTTAGACATATTGTAGAGAAAAATATTATTATAAAAAGGTAAGGGTAAACTAGTATTACTATTGGGGTGTGGAGATCTAACCCTCTTGCAGCCAGCCTCATATGTAAGTTCCCTTGCTTATTAAACCTGCCACCTTCCACTCTAAAGAGGTGGGCATCTTTCTTCATTCTCTCTTTGCCCTCCATATACAGGGGCCCATTTTGAATTTCACCTGGAGAAGCCCCCAAGATTGCAAACCAACCATTGGTGAACCAGCCAGGTGAGTGAAGAAATGGGTCTTGGGAAAGAGGCATCTGTGGAGGAAATCCAGAGTTAGCCATCAACCTCTTTGTTGGGAGGGGTGGCCCGTTTGTTAGATGCTTGTGGACCACATGAGTTCAGGGACACCCTGAAAATGCAGGTCTAATGTGCATGTTTGAGGAACTGTGCAGAGTGCCCTGTGGCACAGGAGGGAGGAAGCACGTGGTTTCACAGTGGGCTGGGCTCTGGTCACCGATACCCGATGAGAGGCTGAAGCTCAAGTTAGAAAATTGGAAGAAGGACTGAGGTTAGAGAAAGATGCGCATGTGTCCACTACTCTGCTCATGTCAGGACTGGCAGGCAAGGTAGGAGAGCAGGATAATTAGCTGGAGACCTTAACGTGCTGTTTTGCAAAACTAATGACAAGGCTTGATTGTAACACTAAGAGGTGGAATCCCTGGAAAAGTGAGGAGAGCAAAGAAGAGGATGTTGTGGTGATTGACCATGATACGGACAAAGCACCCGTTGCTGTCTGACCCCTCATACAAGGAAAGCAAAAACACAGCAGCAACAACCCCAGCTAGCAGGGCAGCCCCCAGTTCAGGAAATATTCATGATGAGAGAATACACTCCCACTGAGCTTATTGATATAGCTGCCAGGTTCCAACAAAAGGCCAGGGAAAGTATCCAGGCATGGAGAGTGCGGCTATGAGATAAAGGTGACAACGGCAGGAGGCAGAGAAAATGAGCAATATCACTACACGCCCTGCCCTCCAGCAGTGCCTGCATGGTGCTGGGCGTGGGGGACACTTCAAGGTACTCTCTCCCTTATATATTGGATTATTCTACTTGCAAGGAGCTTGGCCCAATGTGGAGGCTCTCCCGGGGCATGTGAGACCCTGAAAATCTATAAAGGAGCTACAATGAATTCTTAGGGAGTTGGGAGTGAGATAGGCCATCTATGTCCCTGCCTTTGAAAGCCTTGATCAGGCCACATTCACTGCATGAATGAAAGCCAAGATACTCCAGACCACCCCTAGTACCTGGTATGGAATGCTGATATCCGTGCTGCACTCAGCCATGGGACAAGACATTTATGACATTGGGTTATCTGTTGCTGATCTGGGAGAAACTGACAAATCCCAGGAACAGGTATAGAGTGTGGGTAACACATGAGACAGAGAGGGAGCTTGAGAATCCCAAAATGCTATCCCAATCAACTGTAAAGAGTCCAGTAAAAGTAACCCAGAAGCAAATGTGGTTTGACCTCATCGCTACCAGGACCCCACCTGAAAAGATAGACCGACAAACCATGCTATGTTGGTTGGCCTGTGGAAAACCTTCAAACCTGAAGAATGTTTCAGACCTGCCCCTACCACCCCTCGTGCCCTGCCTGCTCCAGCAGATGCCTCAGGCATACAGTCCTATTCGGGGTGGGTGTCTCCCATGCCCCGGGTATAGATGCAGGCCAAGATCGCCTCCAGGTGGGGACCACTGGGGGCAATTGGAGACCTCATGTTGAGCTCAGTATTCACTGATCGCCTAGAAATAAACAAAAGGTGATGGCTTTGGTTGATACTGGAGCCAAATGTACTCTAATACCTGGTAACCCTCAGAAGATTTCTGGTCCCCTCAGCAATATTGATGGTTACAGACGGCATTCTGGATACAAGTCATTTATCAGATATATGGTTTGCAGATATTTTCTCCTAGTCTGTGGCTTGTCTTTTCAATTTCTTAAGGGTGTCTTTTGAAGCACAAATATTTTTAACTTTGATAAAGTCCAGTTTACTGATTTGTTATTTTAGAGCTTGTGCTTTTGTGTCATACTAAGTACTCTTTACCCAAGCCAGGGTTATTTAGACTTTCTCCTTTTCCCCCCCATGTTTTAGTGTTTTGTCTTTTATATTTCAATCTACAGTTCACTTAATGTTTGTGTGTGATGTGAGTTAAGGGTCTGAATGTATTTGTTTTGCTTGTGGATGTTCACTTGTCCCAGAATTATTTGTTAAAATGACTCTCTTCTCCCTACTTGATTGTCTTACCACCTTTGTTAAAAATCAAAAGACCAGGGCTTCCCTGGTGGTGCAGTGGTTGAGCGTCCACCTGCTGATGCAGGGGACACGGGTTCGTGCCCCGGTCCAGGAAGATCCCACATGCCTCGGAGTGGCTGGGCCCGTGAGTCATGGCCGCTGAGCCTGCGCGTCCGGAGCCTGTGCTCCGCAACGGGAGAGGCCACAACAGTGAGAGGCCCACGTACTGCAAAAAAAAAAAAAAAACAAAAGACCATAAATATGAGGATTTGTTTCTGGACTCTCATTTTTTGTTTCATTGTTTTCTATGTCCATCCTTATGCCAATACCACATTATTTTGATTATTTTGGCTTTAGAATATGTTTTCAGATCAGGTACTGTTAAGTCCTCCAGTTTTGAAATTGTTTTAATTACTTTCCATTCCTTGAATTTCCAAATAAATTTGAAGATCGGTTTGTCAAATGCTACAAAAAAAAACCCCAATGCTTTATGGTATTTTAACCATTAGACAGACTTCCAAGACCAGATTTTCTCTCCAGCATAATCAGAACAATATGTAACAATGCCACTCAATATATTGGACATCAGGCAATGTAGGACAGTAATCACTAAGATATGGGAAACAAATGAATTGAGCCCTTTTGTTGCACCAAATCACTGCCTGGAGAAAGTTTCCAAGTCACACAGTGGGAGAACATACCCAGGAAGAACTCAACGTACTCCCTGAGTTGAGGAGATGGAGTTGGAGGTCTGGTGAGACCCAGACAACTAGTCTTTGAAGGACAGAGTACTGAAGAGGAACAGTGTCACAGAGAGAAAGCTCCAGAGATCTATAGAAGGTCCTTCTTTAATATTTGGTTGAATATTACTAATCAGCTTTTGAAAATAAAGTTAAACCTATCTCAGATTGACATCTAAATTTATAAGCCCCATTTGTTACTTTTATTGAAGTACAAAAGCAACAACTGGGGCAATACTTAAATGACAATATTAATTAAGAATCAAAAATGTAAGAAATATATTCTTATATATATAAGAATGTAATACATATTCTTATACAAATATATAAGAGTAAAAGTAGAACTTTATTTTTATGACTTTATGAAATTTAGAAGATGGAAGAAAAAGGAAAGGTATATAAATTTAGAAATCATTCCCCAAATCATCTAGACAACTGAAAATACAAATGAAGCAGTGGCAAGAAAAACATTTGTTGTCACACTTCCCACCATGAAAATTCACTACTCATTAACCTTTGATGAATCCAGATCTCCAAGGAATTTTAATGAATGCATAACTCATGCACTGCAATTAACAGTCAATGATATATTAAATAACTAAATACAAAATGACTGTGCTTACTCTTCTCATTTTTTGGCTTCTGTAAAAGTAATACCTTTATGTATTTTTGAAAATAAAATCTGCAGCAATGCAAAATCAATTTTAGAACATCAGATTTTGTCCTAGCATTGCTTTATAAAGACACATTGTCATTATCAGAATGTCAAAGATGTTTTTATATATTAACTCATTTGTCCTCCAACTG
This sequence comes from Hyperoodon ampullatus, assembly GCF_949752795.1. Classification (NCBI taxonomy): domain Eukaryota; kingdom Metazoa; phylum Chordata; class Mammalia; order Artiodactyla; family Ziphiidae; genus Hyperoodon; species Hyperoodon ampullatus. Next base: position 68,852,748 of record NC_136914.1, on the reverse strand, counting down.
CATCTGCAATCCTGAATATTTAATGTCCCTGACATTACTTAAAAGACTTTTTATTTTTATATGAGCAGCATAAAAATGGAAATGCTGGCATACATTACAAAAGTCCTGTACTTTACAGCCACTTTGACACTAGAGAAAAATTTTTTAAATGAATTCTAATTAATTTATGAATTTCCATTATGCAATTTAAATAAATGCAATCACACTGAGGAAGAAAATTAACTTAGACTCCTACAACACTTGCTACAACAAAATAATATCTAAATTGATCAAAAGTTCAGACCTAAGAGGTGAAATATGAAGAGTTCAGAACTAAACATAGTTGAATATACTTATTCTCTTGGAGTGGCTAGAGATTTCTAAGAATCATATTAAAACCATAATGGAAAATTTGGAGAAATTTAAGTATATTAAAATAATTAAAATTGAAAAAAAATACCATAAATAGAATTTAAAAAGTAAATGGCAAACTGGGAAAACATATGTACAATACCCATAAAGGTTAATGAGCAAAATAATTTGCTAAGTAGCTCATAAATCAATTACAAACTTGAACCCCATTAACTTAACAGAAAAAAATTTATATATATATATATATATCTGGGTTAAGGAAAGACAGTTTATAGGAAAAGGACTAAAAATTGCATGAAAGCAATAGCTTTAAATGTTCAGCCTCTCTTATTGTTGAAATACATAATGTAAACAATTAAGTCAATTTGAAAGAATTGTGCAGTGAACACTCTTACATTCACCACCTAGTTTCCACACATCACATCTGTCTATTCCTCTATTTATCCATTAGTTCATCTTATTGTTGATGCATTTCAAAGTATATTACACATATCAGTATACTTCCTCCTCTTTAAACATGCATATTATTATCTGAGCTCAATATTTGTTTGCAGGGTTTTTTATGCCAAATTTAATTCAAGAGCATACACAAATCTCAAGTGTACAAGCAATGAGTTTTGACAAATGTACACACCTGTGGAACCTAAATCACTCTTTGGCCTAACTTTTTGATGTAAAGCTTTATTATTGGAATTTTATCTCTGGTTGCCCTTACAATACCATCTTTGACTTTGATGTTTAGTACTTCACTGCAGTGTGATGAGGAATAGATTTATTAAGAATTTTTTTACTTACTAATCCTCAGGTTTTGTAGCTTTTGGAAATTTTCCTGTCATTTTTTCTTTAAATACTCCTTTCTGTTTTTCTCCTTCTGAAATTCATGTTAGATATATTTTTTGTCTTTTAAGTTTTTTAACCACTGATTGTTCTTGGGATTATTATTTTGAATGAATACAATTGAATGAATCAGTGCCTTAAAATAAATCTTCTCTGTATATACATATCTTATTGGTTCTGTTTTTCTGGAGAGCCCTGACAAATACAATTGCTCAAACCACAAAACATTCACTTGTTTAATGTGTATATCCCACCCCACCCCACCACTAGAATGTAAGCTTTATCAGGGCAAGGATTTTGTCTATTTTGTTCACTGCTATTCTTCCAGTACTTATATTAATTACTTTCCATCTCTTTATCTCTCAGTACTGCATTCTGGATAATTTCTCTGACCTGCTTTTCGCTTAACTAATATTCCCTTCACCCATTTCTAATCTTATGTTTGATTCACTACTTTATTTTTTAATTCCAACTATATTTTTTAAACTAATTTTAGAAGCTCTAACTCTTTTTCAAAACCATTCCTTATTTAATTTGTGTTGTCTTTTTCTTATATTACCAACCCCTTTTGTGTTTTTAAGCATTTTAAACATTTATTTTTCTGTTTCATATTTTATTATCAGAAATTAATGGTAGTCTATTTCTGCTCTTTGTTTTGTCTACTGGCTATTGTTCCTTGTGGATTGTTTCCCTGGATTTTTAAAAATTTGCTTTAAATGTCAGCTAACCTTTAGTAGATTCCTTTTTTAGATTTAGGAATCTTTTGGGAATATCTTTCCTACACTAATTTTCATTTGATTTTACCAGTACAACACTGGTGTTAATTCTTCAATTTGAAAAATTTAGACCTTTGTAAATAGTATAAAGTTTCTTCTCAATCTTGCATAGGGCCAGAGTTTCACTTTCCCTGGAGTCAGAGTCATAACACAGAAGTTTCATTTTCTTCTCTTTGTGCCAGTAGATGGATTTGGACCATTTTCTTTGAGGATATAATCCCTTGAAGTTTCCAGTTTATCACAGATTGTCTCAGATCTATCTCTAATTTTTAAGAGCCAAATTTCATCTCCTCATCCTTCTGGGCATTATACTCAAATCCTCTATGTTACTATGGCCACACCATTAACTCCTCCCATACCATCACCAAAACAGCCAAATTTTGAGCCCTTATTTTTGTCCCTATGTTTTTAAGTTTCTTATTAGTTTCTGGCATTTATCTATATTCCTTTCTTTCCTGTGGGAGATACCACAGGAACTGAAGCTTTACCCAGGATCTAAGGTGTTTAGAGTGAAAGTATTTTCAAGTTATGTTATTCTACCATCTTGCTGGATCTAGATTCATTTCTTTCTTCCATTTCTTCCATCTCTTTTTCCCCAAATTTGCATTACAGTATTTTAGTTGTAAAGTAGTCTATCACTGGATTTTGTTGTTATTTTAATCCAGTTTTAGAACCTCCATCTTTTTACTACTGAGTGTGATATGTTGATATTTACATTGATTACTTACAAATAGGATTTATTTCTACTGTTTTATTTTGTTCTTTCTATTTACCTTACATTTTCTTTGTTTGTTTTCTTTTTTCTTTTTTCTTCTTTTCCTGACTTGGATATAGGATAGGTCAACTTTTTTGTCTTCCTGAGCATTAGCGTCTCTCAGTCTTTAGGATAATTATCAGTTTGTGTCCCATTCAAGTTCCTAGTTTGAGAATTCCAGATAAGGATGCATAAACTCAGCATAGGCTTAGGGCTTTGATTTCTCATGGATTTTTTTTTAATGTTACAATACCAAAAGGACTCTTTTGTCTCTCAAAGGGCTATTTTTCAAAAGTTTCCTTTTTCTCCTTTTCCTGGAAGTACATCTCCCAGGTGTCCTGACTTTATATGGGAGTCTTAGTCCCAACATCCCATAACTTAAAGGTCCAAGTCCTAACTTCTGTTCCCTGCATGGAAGTTAAAATCTGATTCTCTAGGATAGGGCCTAATTTGGGGTTCGATAATCATCTACAGGGGCAACATACCCTCAATTTACTGGCTTAGTGCTCTGGTTTTCAGTTCCTTCTTTATTTCTGGCAAATGGAACTTCTGTTTTATCTTATGAAGTGAGCCATGCATTATATTTAAATCTGCCATTTGTTCAGTTTATAATTTAAAAAGTTATAGGTTTCCTTTTCCAGCATGTTGTCAGAATAAGAGAACCATTGCATAAAAATTAAAAACTTTGTTAAAGAATACTATTTTGTTTACAAAAAATATATAAAGTGCTTACAATAATATGTACAGATGCTTTACATCATGTGGAAAATATATTAATACTTCTACAAAAAAATGGCCAATGTATATGAGGATTTATGCACAAAAATTAATATGGCTAAAATAATATATATAGTTAAGTTGTACTACAAAATGCAAATTAAACAGACTTTTGTTTTTCAACTCACATTGACAAAAGTTAGTACAATCAATAATTATCAATATTAGTGGATATTTTCTGAGATAGGTATTCATATATTACCAACATGTTCCAAATTAAAAATGTATCTCTTTGATCCAGTAATTCAATTTATAATATTCTCTCCTAAAGATTTACTCAGATATTAATACTCTTATATTCATTATATAACCAACATTTTGAAATAAAATGAATATTCAAAAATAGGGAATACATACCTCTACCTTCTTTGCTCTTTCAGTGAGGGATCCTGAGGGACATGTTCTATCCTCACTCCAAAGAATCTGACTTCATTAATAGGAAGAGTTTTATTTATATAGTGATTAACTTGGTAAATATATTCAACATTATGCATATAGGCTGATTATATTATTTGCAATATTGATCCTTTTACCGTAATCTTAATATGAGAATATTAAATAGCTGGAGTTTGAACTGGTCTGTAAGAGAAAACCGGAAAAAGAAAATGAAAAGGCAAATTTACATTTAGTCAGTGAAGGTGATTTCTTTACAATTTGTTTTCTCCTTTCAATCTTTTAGCAGCATTCCAGGAATTTAAAAAGGCAGGGTGAGAGCTCTACTGTTTTGCAATCAAGACTTGATCTCATTTTGGGTAACATTATTTGAGTATAAAAGTAATGATTTTCTTTTAAACATAGGCTTTTCAAAGATTTTCTCTACACATTAGTGTGATTTTATTACATTTAAAGGCTATGTTTCCCCTCTGCCCTGAGAAACAAATTTTCCATTTTATGAAGTCAGTGGGGAGCCAGACTCAATTTATAAAAATTAACTTCACAGGGAACTTTTCCTAAGACTAACTGTTGCCACATGAGGAAGTTACACTCTGGTAATCAAAGGCTCACTTGCAGAAACAAATTAACCCACCAGCATTAAGAAACTGGTTTAAAAAAAAAAAAACTGAGAAAATGATGAATTATAGTTTCTTTGAAAAAAAAAAAAGACCCTCATCAGATTGAAACACAATTTTGACATTTTAGGAAGGTGGTGCTCAAAATCTGTGTGCCAGATTACCCTTTGGGGGTCAAAAAAGAATATATTATAACTTTAATTTGCATTTATTTTTCATCACATCCCTTATATCTGTTTTTGTATATATATATTAGTACAATACTGCATACATACATTGAGGATGCTCAAAAACATTTTACTCAAAAACATTTTACTCAAAAACATTTTACATGTAGTAACATGTAAACATGAAGTGAGGCTTGATCTAAATGTTTGAATACCACTCCAAGACTTCTAGGGAACAAATAATTGAGAAGAAGCAATTTTATACACATGGCAGTGCATTCAAATAGCGATCACAAAATCTTGCCATTCTATATATTGAAAACAGTGACATTACTAAAGAAAATAATTCTGCATTCATTGACTAATTAATTTTGTTTCATGTCTTCTATTTTCTAATTTACTATTGTAATGTTTTGTTCAATAGAAGAACTACAGAAGTGTGTTCGATAGTAATCTTGTCATGTAAACAGAAATCCTAACGATTAAACTATCACAGTGGCAAACCATTTCACCATATTTGGTGGGCTAGAACCTTTCTGAAAGCTTTAAAGAAGAGTTTTTGTGTTTTGCCTTGAAAAAATAACATAAGAAGAACACTAGGTAAAAGGTCTTCCTTTTTTTAAAATTTTTTCTTTATTTATTTATGGCTGTGTTGGCTCTTTGTTTCTGTGCGAGGGCTTTCTCTAGTTGCGTCAAGTGGGGGCCACTCCTCATCGCGGTGCGCGGGCCTCTCACTATTGCGGCCTCTCTTGTTGAGGAGCACAGCTTCCAGACACGCAGGCTCAGTAATTGTGGCTCACGGGACTAGTTGCTCCGCGGCATGTGGGCTCTTCCCAGACCGGGGCTCGAACCTGTGTCCCCTGCATTGGGAGGCAGATTCTCAACCTCTGCACCACCAGGGAAGCCCAGGTCTTCCTTTTTAATCCTGTAAAATAATTTTCCTGTGTTATGAATCCATTTTATAACAAATTACAGAGACTATTAATTCCCTGTTTCATTGATTCAGAGCACATATTCTTTTTAAACATTTAATATACTGAAGGTGAAGTGCCTGTTACAATTTATGACATCTAAAGATAGTTGCAGGCAGGTGGCCATTATGATGTAGTTGCCATTTCTTTGGCTTGTGCAAACATGAAGAGTGGCCACATCAAAACATGCAGAATGGATTTGAGCATCTTGGGAGAGAATTCTAGAAATGAGTGGAGTGTTCTCTCAAGAAATGTTGCTTCTCCAATGCTCTTGATGTCTCAGTCCATGTTGGAAAAATACATGGGCTTGATAACCCTAAATTAGGAATTCAGGAAAATCAAACTTTGGAGATGAAGAAGCTTCAGGAATACTTCAATCCATTTATTTTACTTTTACTTTCTTTTGCATGCATGTCCAAGAGTGATATGTAATAAAAGTCTATATTTAAATAAGCATGAGTTCTTTCAGTAAGTGTAAAATTAAAATTCTAAGTGATAAGAAAGCATTGCATCTTTTAATTGGTGGCACAGTTTATTTTCTTATTGGTACATTAAATGATGATTATACAGTCTACAGTATCTTAGATTCAATGAAATATGATACACCCACTGTAGCACATATGCACTAGATAATGAAAGAGAAACACTTCTGGTATTTGGCTTCATTTCTTGGCTTTCTTCTGCTCTTTTCAGTTTCAGTTAATATAAGTTAATGTAAACTTCCTCATGCTGCTCCCTATGTATCATTTTTTGCATATTGGGAAGTAAGATCAGCAGAATAGAGCAAGCTATAAGACTCCCCAAGGGGCTTCCCTGGTGGCACAGTGGTTAAGAATCCTCCTGCCAATGCAAGGGACACGGGTTCAATCCCTGATCCGGGAAGATTCCACATGCGGTGGAGCAACTAAGCGCATGTGCCACAACTACTAAAGTCCGCGCACCTAGATCCCATGATCCACAAGAGAAGCCACCACAATGAGAAGCCCATGCACCGCAACAAAAAGTAGCCCCTGCTCGCCACAACTAGAGAAAGCCCACGCACAGCAACGAAGACCCAAAGCAGCCAAAAATAAAATAAGTGAAATAAATTAATTAAAAAAAAGACTCCCCAGAGAGCCGGAGGAAGATGGCGGAAGAGTAAGACGCGGAGATCACCTTCCTCCCCACAGATACATCAGAAATTCATCTACACGTGGAACAACTCCAACAGAACACCTACTGAACGCTGACAGAAGACCTCAGACCCCCCAAAAGGCAAGAAACTCCCCACATACCTGGGTAGGTCAAAAGAAAAAAAGAATAAACAGAGACAATAGGATATGGACGGGACCTGCACCAGTGGGAGGGAGCCGTGAAGGAGGGAAGGTTTCTACACACTACAAGCCCCTTCGAGGGCGGAGACTGCAGGTGGCGGAGGGGGAAAGCTTCGGAGTAGCGGAGGAGAGCACAGCAACAGGGGTGTGGAGGGCAAAGCAGAGAGATTTTGGCACAGAGGATCGGTGCCCTCAGGCACACACCAGCCCGAGAGACTTGTCTGCTCGGCCGCCAGGGCGGGCGGGGCTGGGAGCTGAGGCTCGGGTATCGGCTTTCAGTCGGAGCGCAGGGAGAGGTCTGGGGCTGGCGGCAGGAAGAGACCCTGAAGGGGTTAGTGCTAGCCCGGAGGGAGTCCGGGGAAAGGGTCTGGAGCTACCGGAGAGGCAAGAGACTTTTTTCCCTTTTGTTGCCTGCTGCGCGAGGAGAGGGCATTCCCCTCCCTCCCCTCTGCCTGAGTGAGCCAGAGACCCCGAATCAGCGGCTCCTTTAAACCCGTCCTGTCTGAGCGAAGAACGGACGCCCTCCGGCGACCTACGCGCAGAGGCGGGGCCAGGTCCAAGGCTGAGACCCGGGAGCTGTGAGAGCAGAGACAGGGAAATCTCTCTGTGCAGCCTCCGAGGCAGCGGATTAAAGCTCCACGGTCCATTTGATGTGCCCTGCGTCTGTGGAGTGCATGAATGGACAGCGAATCATCCCAAATTGAGGAAGTGGACCTTGAGGACAAGATTTAAGACTTCCCCCCCCCCTTTTTTTTTCCTCTTTTTACAACGAATTATCTCAAATTAAGGAGGTGGACTTAGCAAGATTTCAGACTTTTCGCCCTTTTCCTCTTTTTACAACGAATTATCCCAAATCGAGGAGGTGGACTTGGAGAGCAAGATTTTTGATTTTTCCCCCTGCTCTCTTTTTGTGAATGTGTATGTGTAATCTTCTGTGTAAGATTCTCTCTGTATAGCTTTGCTTCCACCATATGTCCCAGGGTTCTTTCGGTCCGTGTTTTTTTTCAATAATTACTTTTTAATTTTAATAACGCTACTATATTTCATACTTTATTCTATTTTACTTTACCTGCTCTTTCTTTTTTTCCTCCCTTCCCTTCCTCCCTCCCTCCCTCCGCTCCTCCTTTCCTTCTTTCTTTTTCTTTCCTCCATCCCTCCCTCCCTCCCACCCTTCTTCTTTCCACTTTCTTTTTCTTTCCTTCCTCCCTCCCTCCCTCTCTTCTTCCATTCACTCTTCCTTTTGCTTTCATTCCTCCCTCCCTCCCTCCTTTCTTTCCTTTCTTTCCATCCTTCCTCCCTCCCTCCTTTCTTTCTTTCTTCCTTCCTTCCTTCCTTACTTCCCTTCTTCCTTTCTTTCAATCTCTCTTTCTTTCTTCTACTAATTATTTCTTTCTACTTTTTCTCACTGTTATTCTGAGACGGGTGGATGAAAGGCTCTTGGTGCTGCAGCCAGGAGTTAGTGCTGTGCCTCTGAAGTGGGAGAGCCAACTTCAGGACACGGGTCCACAAGAGACCTCCCAGCTCCACATAATATCAAGCAGCGAAAATCTCCCAGGGATCTCCATCTCAACACCAGCACCCAGCTTCAGTCAACGACCAGCAAGCTACAGTGCTGGTCACCCTATGCCAAGCAACTAGCAAGGCAGGAACACAACCCCACCCATTAGCAGAGAGGATACCTAAAAACATAATAAGGCCACAGGCACCCCAAAACACACCACCAGACGTGGACCTGTCCACCAGAAAGACAAGATCGAGCTTCAACCACCAGAACACACACAGGCATTAGTCCCCCCCACCAGGAAGCCTACACAACCTACTGAAACAACCTTAGCCACGGGGGACAGACACCAAAAACAACGGGAACTACGAATCTGCAGCCTGCAAAAAGGAGACCCCAAACACAGTAACATAAGCAAAATGAGAAAGCAGAAAAACACACAGCAGGTGAAGGAGCAAGATAAAAACCTACCAGACCTAACAAATGAAGAGGTAATAGGCAGTCTACCTGAAAAAGAATTCAGAATAATGGTAGTAAAGCTGATCCAAGATTCTATTTCCCAGATCCAAAATCTTGGAAATAGAATAGACAATATGCAAGAAACAGTTAACAAGGACCTAGAAGAACTAAAGATGAATCAAGCATCGATTAAAAACACAATAAATGAAATGAAAAATACTCTAGATGGGATCAATAGCAGAATAACTGAGGCAGAAGAACGGATAAGTGAGGTGGAAGATAAAATAGTCGAAATAACTGATGCAGAGAAAAATAAAGAAAAAAGAATGAAAAGAACAGAGGACAGTCTCAGAGACCTCTGGGACAACATTAAACGCACCAACATTCGAATTATAGGGGTTCCAGAAGAAGAAGAGAAAAAGAAAGGGACTGAGAAAATATTTGAAGAGATTATAGTTGAAAACTTCCCTAATATGGGAAAGGAAATAGTTAATCAAGTCCAGGAGGCACAGAGAGTCCCATACAGAATAAATCCAAGAAGAAATACGCCAAGACACATATTAATCAAACTGTCAAAAATTAAACACAAAGAAATCATATTAAAAGCAGCAAGGGAAAAACAACAAATAACACACAAGGGAATCCCCATCAGGTTAACAGCTGATCTCTCAGCAGAAACTCTACAAGCCAGAAGGGAGTGGCAGGACATAATTAAAGTGATGAAGGAGAGAAACCTGCAACCAAGATTACTCTACCCAGCAAGGATCTCATTCAGATTTGATGGAGAAATTAAAACCTTTACAGACAAGCAAAAGCTGAGAGAGTTCAGCACCACCAAACCAGCTTTACAACAAATGCTAAAGGAACTTCTCTAGGCAAGAAACACAACAGAAGGACTATACCTACAATAAGGAACCCAAAGCCATTAAGGAAATGGGAATAGGAACATACATATCAATAATTACCTTAAATGTAAATGGACTAAATGCTCCCAGCAAAAGACACAGAGTGGCTGAATGGATACAAAAACAATACCCATATATATGCTGTCTACAAGAGACCCACTTCAGACCTAGAGACACATACAGATTGAAAGTAAGGGGATGGAAAAAGATATTCCATGCAAATGGAAATCAAAAGAAAGCTGGAGTAGCAATTCTTATATCAGACAAAATAGACTTTAAAATAAAGACTATTAGAAGAGACAAAGAAGGACACTACATAACGATAAAGGGATCGATCCAAGAAGAAGATATAACAATTGTAAATATTTATGCACCCAACATAGGAGCACCTCAATACATAAGGCAAATACTAACAGCCATAAAAGGGGTAATCGACAGTAACACAATCATAGTAGGGGACTTTAACACCCCACTTTCACCAATGGACAGATCATCCAAAATGAAAATAAATAAGGAAACACAAGCTTTAAATGATACATTAAACAAGATGGACTTAATTGATATTTATAGGACATTCCACCCAAAAACAACAGAATACACATTTTTCTCAAGTGCTCATGGAACATTCTCCAGGATAGATCATATCTTGGGTCACAAATCAAGCCTTGGTAAATTTAAGAAAATTGAAATTGTATCAAGTATCTTTTCCGACCACAATGCTATGAGACTAGACATCAATTACAGGAAAAGATCTGTAAAAAATACAAACACATGGAGGCTAAACAATACACTACTCAATAATAAAGTGATCACAGAAGAAATCAAAGAGGAAATTAAGAAATACTTAGAAACAAATGACAATGGAGACACGACGACCCAAAACCTATGGGACGCAGCAAAAGCAGTTCTAAGGGGGAAGTTTATAGCAATACAATCCCACCTTAAGAAACAGGAAACATTTCGAGTAAACAACCTGACCCTGCACCTAAAGCAATTAGAGAAAGAAGAACAAAAAACCCCCAAAGTTAGCAGAAGGAAAGAAATCATAAAGATCAGATCAGAAATAAATGAAAAAGAAATGAAGGAAACGATAGCAAAGATCAACCAAACTAAAAGCTGGTTCTTTGAGAAGATAAACAAAATTGACAAACCATTAGCCAGACTCATCAAGAAAAGAAGGGAGAAGACTCAAATCAGTAGAATTAGAAATGAAAAAGGAGAAGTAACAACTGACACTGCAGAAATACAAAAGATCATGAGAGATTACTATAAGCAACTCTATGCCAATAAAATGGACAACCTGGAAGAAATGGACAAATTCTTAGAAATGCACAACCTACCAAGACTGACTCAGGAAGAAATAGAAAATATGAATAGACCAATCACAAGCACTGAAATTGAAACTGTGATTAAAAATCTTCCATCAAACAAAAGCCCAGGACCAGATGGCTTCACAGGCGAATTCTATCAAACATTTAGAGAAGAGCTAACACCCATCCTTCTCAAACTCTTCCAAACAATATCAGAGGAAGGAACACTCCCAAACTCATTCTATGAGGCCACCATCACCTTGATACCAAAACCAGGCAAGGATGTCACAAAGAAAGAAAACTACAGGCCAATATCACTGATGAACATAGATGCAAAAATCCTCAAAAAAATACTAGCAAACAGAATCCAACAGCACATTAAAAGGATCATACACCATGATCAAGTGGGGTTTATTCCAGGAATGCAAGGATTCTTCAATATACGCAAATCAATCAATGTGATACACCATATTAACAAGTTGAAGGAGAAAAACCATATGATCATCTCAATAGATGCAGAGAAAGCTTTCGACAAAATTCAACACCCATTTATGATAAAAACCCTGCAGAAAGTAGGCATAGAGGGAACTTTCCTCAACATAATAAAGGCCATATATGACAAACCCACAGCCAACATTGTCCTCAATGGTGAAAAACTGAAACCATTTCCACTAAGATCAGGAACAAGACAAGGCTGCCCACTCTCACCACTCTTATTCAACATAGTTTTGGAAATTTTAGCCACAGCAATCAGAGAAGAAAAGGAAATAAAAGGAATCCAAATTGGAAAAGAAGAAGTAAAGCTGTCACTGTTTGCAGATGACATGATACTATGCATAGAGAACCCTAAAGATGCTACCGAAAAACTACTAGAGCTAATCAATGAATTTGGTAAAGTAGCAGGATACAAAATTAATGCACAGAAATCTCTGGCATTCCTGTACACTAATGATGAAAAATCTGAAAATGAAATCAAGAAAACACTCCCATTTACCATTGCAACAAAAAGAATAAAATATCTAGGAATAAACCTACCTAAGGAGACAAAAGACCTGTATGCAGAAAATTATAAGACACTGATGAAAGAAATTAAAGATGATATAAATAGATGGAGAGATATACCATGCTCCTGGATTGGAAGAATCAATATTGTGAAAATGACTCTATTACCCAAAGCAATCTACAGATTCAATGCAATCCCTATCAAACTACCACTGGCATTTTTCACAGAAGTAGAACAAAAAATTTCAAAATTTGTTTGGAAAAACAAAAGACCCCGAATAGCCAAAGCAATCTTGAGAACGAAAAACGGAGCTGGAGGAATCAGGCTGCCTGACTTCAGACTATACTACAAAGCTACAGTAATTAAGACAGTGTGGTACTGGCATAAAAACAGAAAGATAGATCAGTGGATCAGGATAGAAAGCCCAGAGATAAACCCACGTACATATGGCCAACTTATCTTTGATAAAGGAGGCAGGAATGTACAGTGGAGAAAGGACAGCCTCTTCAATAAGTGGTGCTGGGAAAACTGGACAGGGACATGTAAAAGTATGAGATTAGATCATTCCCTAACACCATACACAAAAATAAGCTCAAAATGGATTAAAGACCTAAATGTAAGGCCAGAAACTATCAAACTCTTAGAGGAAAACATAGGTAGAACACTCTATGACATAAATCACAGTAAGATCCTTTTGGACCCACCTCCTAGAGAAATGGAACTAAAAACAAAGATAAACAAATGGGACCTAATGAAACTTCAAAGCTTTTGCACAGCAAAGGAAACCATAAACAAGACCAAAAGACAACCCTCAGAATGGGAGAAAATATTTGCAAATGAAGCAACTGACAAAGGATTAATCTCCAAAATTTATAAACAGCTCATGCAGCTCAATAGCAAAAAAACAAACAACCCAATCCAAAAATGGGCAGAAGACTTAAATAGGCATTTCTCCAAAGAAGATATACAGACTGCCAACAAACACATGAAAGAATGCTCAACATCATTAATCATTAGAGAAATGCAAATCAAAACTACAATGAGATGTCATCTCACACCAGTCAGAATGGCCATCATCAAGAAATCTAGAAACAATAAATGCTGGAGAGGGTGTGGAGAAAAGGGAACACTCTTGCACTGCTGGTGGGAATGTGAATTGGTACAGCCACTATGGAGAACAGTATGGAGGTTCCTTAAAAAACTAAAAATAGAACTACCATATGACCCAGCAATCCCACTACTAGGCATATACCCTGAGAAAACCATAATTCAAAAAGAGACATGTACCAAAATGTTCATTGCAGCTCTATTCACAATAGCCCGGAGCTGGAAACAACCTAAGTGTCCATCATCGGATGAATGGATAAAGAAGATGTGGCACATATATACAATGGAATATTACTCAGCCATAAAAAGGAACGAAACTGAGCTATTTGTAATGAGGTGGATAGACCTAGAGTCTGTCATACAGAGTGAAGTAAGTCAGAAAGAGAAAGACAAATACCGTATGCTAACACATATATATGGAATTTAAAAAAAAAATGTCATGAAGAACCTAGGGGTAAAACGGGAATAAAGACACAGACCTACTTGAGAATGGACTTGAGGATATGGGGAAGGGGAAGGGTAAGCTGTGACAAAGGGAAAGAGAGGCATGGACATATATACACTACCAAACGTAAGGTAGATAGATAGTGGGAAGCAGCCGCAGAGCACAGGGAGATCAGCTCGGTGCTTTGTGACCGCCTGGAGGGGTGGGATGGGGAGGGTGGGAGGGAGGGAGATGCATGAGGGAAGGGATGTGGGAACAGATGTATATGTATGACTGATTCACTTTGTTATAAAGCAGAAACTAATAAAAAAATAAATAAATAAATAAATAAATAAAATAAAAAATAAAACAGCACATGTTTATTAAAAAAAAAAAAAAAAAAAAAAAAAGACTCCCCAGGAAGAGGCATAGATAAATAATAATAAAATCAATATAATATACACTTACATAATGCAAACAGTGTCAAAAAGATGAAACTGCCAATTAACCATGTCATAAGTGGTAATCTAAGGTGCAATAAAAGACATATTTTACAAAAGATTTGGAAATTAGTATCATAGAAGTGAATGTCTCCAGGTAGTTATTGTTGCAGATCTTAAAGGTATATGAATTGAGTATCTTGTAGCTGATGTGATTAAGAAACTGCAAATTTTGGCATGCAAGCTTCCATCATGATTTGGAAAAATAAATTCTGATGATTTTCCATCTCCCAACCTTAATGTGCTCAAGGCACAACATTTTACACAGTTTAAAGGTATTGGGGATGCTCCTGCAGTCATCAGCCAACTGTCCACATTGGACACCATCAACATATCCATCATCCCTGCACTCATGGGTCTCTTCGGGTCCAGTAATTCCGATGATCTTTTGACACATTTGGGGATCCTACCCTAGGGCTGGGCTGTGAATACTTGGGCTTTAAGCCTAGTAAGCTTGATCTTCACAGCCAGCTCTAAGACAAGTTTCACCTCCCTAGTGCACAGCCAAGACGCTGGGCACAGTTCTCTGCTACTCATATTCTTCCGAGGCTGGGGGAGAAAACTATCTCTTACTCTTCTCAAGTCACTCTCTTTTACCCCATCTGTTCTAGAACACCTACAGTCTCCCTCCAAATAGTTTTGTCTTTTATAAAAGGCTAGAAAATTCTTAGACTTACAGAGACGCTGAATTATAAAAGGACTCTGCTAGCTGCTTAAAAGGAAGGGGGTTCTAGGAAGATCTAAGGATGGCACACAACAATTACAAATTATTTTGCCACATCCACACCAGAATTTCTTACCTTCAGCTGGGGCATCTCTGGTAATTTTCAGTTAATTGCAAAAATAGCCAAGAAAATTGCAGGCCAGTATGGAATGTACTTTCTCACAGACTATATACCTGCCCAAGCCACAGAATACACCACAGAACCATTATGTTTATTATCGTAGAAAGTGTTCAATCATTAAAATATTTTTAGTGAAAATTTCAAATGAGGAGGTACTTTGTTATGCATTATCTAAATGTGCATTCTGTCTTTTTAAGTCCTAGATGTTATTTTGTACTTTGCATCATTTTACCACTATAATCGTCAGTGAAACAACCAAGGGGAAATGGTACAGTATGAGGAGGTTGTAGAGTGCCAGTTTATGAGTTTGTTTATTCTGCAGAAATTTTACTGCTGCTCAAACTGACTGCTTCTTTAGTGCCTTAAATCACACAGCATAATCTGTGGACTCGAGATCAGAACAATAAACTTCACTGAATTTACAGGCTCAGGAGAACAGCATTCAATAGGGCCTTTTATTATGACCCTATCCTGACAACGTTTTCCTGACTTTCATAGCTTCAGGAATTCATAGGAGAGATGCCAAAGCAGTATGCTGTTTTGAGTGTGGACCTTACCCCCACTGTCAATAACACCAAATCTTGAAGAAAACAACTCAGATAGGAAAAGACAAGACAGAGGGACCTCTTACATGGGTGCAGAAAATTGCTCCAATACATGTTAACATACACATTTTTAAAATGGAAATGTAGAGCCATTTAATCAAAATTTCTAGCTTTCTCACTTACAGTTGCCCATCAGAATTATTACTCATCACTGAGGTGTTGATGGATCACATACACAGCTGATTTATAAAAGAATATAGAACCCAGCATGGCGAAGGCAGGAAGGTATAATTTAGAATGTTTTCCCAGATTTTATATGTCTACAAAGGACATATGTCTTTTAAAATCTGACTTCCCATACCTAATTATTAATCATATATACACATAAATATATTATTGTATTAACATTATATAAATTATGCAACGTACAATAGCAATGAATAGGAAAAATATATTAGATAAAAATAAATACAAAGATATTTCTAATAATTTCTCTGGTTACTGGCTATTTTCTCTCTGTTGGATAATTGGATATTATCCAATTGGATAATTGGGTAAGTTCTATTGCTCTACTTTCAAGTTCACTGATTCTTTCCTCTGTCCATTCCATTCTACTGTTGATTTCATCTATTGTGGTTGTTTGATTTTGGGGTGGGTTTTTTTTCAGTTCTAAAATGTCCATTTGGCTGCTACATAGCACAGGGAGATCAGCTCAATGCTTTGTGATGACCTAGAGGGGTGGGATAGAGAGGGTGGGAGGGAGGCTTAAGAGAGAGGGGATATGGGGATATATGTATACATATAACTGATTCACTTTGTTGTACAGCAGAAACTAACACAACATTGTACAGCAATTATACTCCAATAAAGATGAAAAAAATTAAAAAATAAAATGTCCATTTGGGTCTTCCTTCTATCTTATTTTCTTTTGCTGATATTTTCCATTTCTTTCCTGAGAGTTACTAGATTTTAATTTGTTTCAAGTGTGTTTATAATTACTTGGTAAAGTAATAAGCCAAAATAACAACTGTTATGAAGATAATAAACAGGGCTGTGCGATACAATCTAAAGAGTAGGTATCTCTGATTTTTTTTACCTTAACTGGGAAACCTAAGTACAAATTTGTTTTGTAATTAGTGATGAAATGTCACAAACCACAAAAAAAATAATTTGTTAATCATTAAATGTCAATATAAAACATTCTTTGTCCGTTTTAATGCTTTTTGGTTTAAATTCTACTGTGATAATATAATCGCAATCCCTACTTTTAAACAGATGAAGCAATATCTGTAAGAAATAGAAACAGAAATTGGCAAAATCACAATCAGTGTAGGAAACTTGAAAATACTGCCCTCACCTTTTGACAAAACAGAGAAAAAATAAGGATATGGATTTAATTAAATAATACAAAACTTTAATAAAATTGTATATTTTATGTACATGTAAAATTTTCTTCTGAAAGTTTCACAGAACATTTTACATTTCATCACTGACTATGCTACAAAGGAAAATTTTAACAAATTCCAAACATTAGTCATTCTTTTGCAATTAATATACATATTAAAAATCACAGGAAAAACACCACCATCTCTCAAATAAACAAAACAGCATAGAAATATGAAAACACTCTCTAAAATCATTCTTGTTCAAAGTGTAAATCAAGCTGCAATATAGAATTTAGACAAGCTGTACACAGAGGACAATCAGTAATTCAAAATATTTTTATTATTGAGCATAAAATGCTACCAAAAATGAATTGTTTTAGCAAGAAGTTAATTTTAAAAATCTTAAAGAAAAGTAGAAAGATAGTCAATAAAACAAATAGAAATCAATTAATTAGAATACAAAAATAGGATTTATTTTGCATTTTATATTTTCTTGCAACTTTCTATATCTCATTTTTAACCTTTTCAATATTTCCCAATGCTTTTTCTTCATTGAAGAGACCTTTTTCCTCCTGATTCTCAGAATCCATTTCTTTCTGCATTCTCTTAAAGATACCAGAGGTTCTGTTTCAGTTGCTTTGGAACTAAAGATGAGTCTAGAAAACATGGATTATTATTGATTATTTTGTGATTATTACTAAAAATAACTTTGTCGTATGTAAAAGAAAGTTGTTAAAAAATATTGTCCATTCTGGGAGTCAAATATGTTAGGTATGCCAGCTATTCAGTGAGCTATTACAATGCAAACACTTGAATAACCACCACCAAACTTCAAAATATAGACAATTGCTAGTATCCCAATTGTCTTCCAGTGCTCGCCCGCAAGCACTACTCTATCTTCTGTCTAAATGTAACCAAGTCCTGATTTCTATCCTTATAGTTTATTTTTTTTCCCCTTTTGGAACTGATATAAATGAAACAGTTGAGTAAATATTTTTGTGTCTGGCTTCTTTCCCATAACGTTATCCATGTGAGATTCATACATGCTACTCTATATAATAATAGTTCATTCATTTATATCACTGCATGGGATTCCACTGTATAAATATAACACATTATATACTGTTGACGGATATTTGAGTAATTTTTAGTTTGGAACTATGAGAATAATGCTTTTGTGAACATTCTCATGTGTGAATCTTATTGCATATATATACACATTTCTCTTAGAAATTTAATTGTTGAATTATAGAGTATGTATCTTAAACTAAAGCAGTAAATTATGAATAATTTTCAAAAGTGGTTACAAAAACTTATACTCCTATCAGAAGTATATGACAGCTCCCATAGCTCCCTATCCTTACCAACACTTGGTATTATTCTTCCAAGTTTTAGCCAAGTTGGTAAAGGTATAGTACTATCTCATTGTGGTTTTAATTTGTATTTCACTGATAAACAGGTGAGAGTGAGTGCCTTTTTCATATGTTTAATGGCCATTTGAATGCCCTATTTTGTGAAATGGTGCATCAAATTCTTTGGTCATTTTTCCATTGAGTGGTCTTCTGTTATCAAAAGGAAGGAGATCAGTTAGCTTATGCCAAATTTGTGGTGAATATGGGCCTCTTGAGTGTTAGATCACTGGATATATGAGGCTAAAACTCAGAAACAAGATCTGGGCTGCAGTAATACCAGCATATGAAATTCAGTCTACAATACTTGGTGTTTTTTACAAACTCAGCATGGTGCTTTGCCAATCCAGTTACATATCATGTGGCAGTATTAGTGGCAGCTTTGTGGCCCAGCTCTCTGTGGATTATGCTGGAGACTCAGTGAAATATAATGACAGTAATCTCTATAAACCTGGGACAATTATCAGCATAATTTGGAGACTGTTAATAAGCCAAATTTCCATCAAAATTTATTACTCCAACAGGGCCACCCTTGGCCTGAAGGCAGACAACCAAGTAATGGCTTGTAAAATGGCACTTTTAAACTAGAAAACACATTAAATGTGATTTACAGTGAAATTGCTGGAATCAGAAACTGGATTTTGTGATTCCATGTGACTTAAACCTTTAAAAAGATGTTAATGGTCTGCAAATATATTCTTTTATTTAGCTTTTAGTCACAAGATGCATCCCAAATCATTAACAGATAGGATTTTACTACATATCAGAAAGGTCTTCCTAGATGTCACAAACTGAAATTCTTTCTCTGAGCCTTAATAAAGTAATTCAAGTTTTTCCATAATCCCAATTAAAGAAAATAAGGATACTCCATTTTAAACTCACATTACTTTAAGCAATCTGTTTCTTAGAATTGGAAAATTTTTAATGCAATAGGACAAGATATTGATATTATGGGATATATTCTTTCTATCTCTCTCTCTCATACACAGACACACACAGACACACTAAGACAAAACAGATGTGGAATACAAAAATTTTCAATATTAACCTAATTATAATAATATCTCTGCCTAACTGTCAAATATGTAGTTGGAAAAATCTAAAGAGGGATTTAGTATATTCTAAATTAAGGGATATATTTTCATAAGTATACTGACAATCTTATATAAATACTTCCCTTATAAATTTTCAAAAATTCTATTTTTAAAAAAATTTTTATAGCAGTGTGTACATGTCAATCCCAAACTCCCTAATTATCCCTCCTCCCCACCTTACCCCTCTGGTAACTAAGTTAACTGTAAATTCAGACTTCATTCTGAGTCTGTTTCTGTTTTGTAAATAAGTCCATTTGTATCATTTTTTAAACTTCCACATAAGTGATATCATATGATACTACTCTTTCTCTGTCACACTTACTTTATCCAGTATGACAATGTCTAGCTCCATCCATGTTGCTGCAAATGGCATTATTTCATTCTTTTTGATGGCTGACTAGTATTCCATTGTAAATATGTACCACATCTTCTTTATCCATTCCTCTGTCGATAGACATTTTAGGTTGCTTACATGTCTTGGCTATTGTAAACAGTGCTGCAGTGATCGATACTTCTAATTGATTTAGAGAAGTAATATGGTGTAAGGGGAAGCATTGTGATAATTGGAAAATAGCCTTTTGTTGGAGTCAAAAGGCCTGGATTTAAATCCAGCTCATGATTTTCAAACTGAATTGCCTTAAATAACTCTTGCAAACTTAGATTCTGTATTTCTAAATCATAAACTAAAAATAAAATTTTCTGCTTTTTTCCTTTTGGATGCTATGAAAATAAAATAAATAATTGTTTCTGAAAATGTTTTGTCAAGTGAGATATTATACCGATCCAGTTGTTTTTGTCTCCCTTATCAATATAGGCCACTCTTGCTAGCATTTTTCAAAACCTCTTCATACCTGAAAGAACTTCCATGGCTGTGCTCAAATGTAACCACCTCTGGTTAGCCTTCCCTAGCACCTAAAGAGACAGTTAAGATACCACCTTCCCCATATGTCCATAGCACATTGAATTATCACTGTTATAACTCTTGGTTCATAGTAATAGTAATAGTGTTAGCAGTCATAGTAGTAATTTAACAATAGCAATATTAGTAGTAGGAGTAGCAGTAACAGTAATAATTTCTGTTTATTAAGTGCATCTAAGGAAATGCATGAAGCATGAATTTAAGCTTTGCAACAGTTTGATAAGGATAGTGTGTTTCTATATAAGAAAACAAATTTTAGAAAGATCAGCAAACATATCCAAGATCCACAGTCCCTAACCTCATGAATCAGTTAGCTACTGCTGTATAACAACTCACCACAACATTTAGAAGCTTAAACAACAACTATTCTTTCAGTTTGTGATTCTGTTGCTTGGAAACTCTTACTAGACTGAGCTAGGAAATTCTTCTGGTTTTAGGTGGTTTCCCAAATCTGTGGTAAACTTCAGCTTGTCTCTGCAGGACTGCATCTGCTTCTGACAGTTGACTGACTCTCAGCTGGGCCACTGTAGCTTCTCTCCATGTGTGTCTGATTCTCCAGGTGTCCAGGCATGGTCACATGGCATGGACAGGGGATGAGAATGGGCAAGAAAGGGAGGATCCAAGCAGAAGGATGCAAGATTCTTGAGATGTAGTCTTAGAACCACACCCTATCACTTCTACCACATTCTATTAGCTGGAGAAAGTCACAAGGCCAGCCCAGAGTCAGAATGAGAAGGAATTAGATAGTTATAAAACAAAAGCATAAACACAGAGATAACATTAGTTAATACCATCAACAATCTACCACAACCTACATCATGCTACTTCCCTAGTTCTTGATTTATGTGTCTTATTTGCATATAAGATTGAAATCACTTCAGGAGCAAAAACCAAGCTATAGGATCCCAGCACTTATTCCTTGCCTGGGGATTTATTTTAGGTTTTAATTTTTGTGTGCAGAGACAACACTTGATCCAACTTACAAAGCTAATTGAAGGAAATATTTACAGATCTATTCATTTGACTTTTACTGAGTTGCTACGACGTACTAGGCAAATCTTTCTAAAGATGACTCTTCTAAATATATGCACAATTATCATGGTATTTATTAAAAGGCTCAGAAACATGTTTCTAAGCTTAGAGTTTGTATTTCTCTTTAAAAGCAGGAAAAAATAATCTTGGGTATTGTTAAAATCCTCACAGCACAGCTACTTAAATTCTAAGACATTCAAAGAAGCTTTGTCTCACTACCTTAGGCATCAGTCTTGAAAATCCACAAGAAAATATCAGTGAAAAGATTTGCTTTTTATGATATTTTGTTTGCCATCTCCTATCCCAAATCAACTAATCTTTATAGAAAAACTGCAGGTTAGCATAGTCAGATCATAATATCAGTCTATAATATATTTTATAAGAAATCCTTTATAATCCCTAGAGCTGATTTTGGAATTCAAAAATTTAGTACTCAGTGAGAAAATTCTTGTTGTGATAAACACTCAAATAATATTTTCATAATTAAAATGAACATTGAAAAGTGTATAAATTTCTAACACATTTAGTGAGAACCTACTATGTACAGAACTCTGTGGATATATGCCCTAGGGGGTACTGGGCATTTTTCCCAATTGAAAGATTTGTATTCTATTGAGAATAGGAGAATGCACATAACTATAAAACTTTAGAAAATTATCAGGAACCTCCATATATGTGCAGAATATTTTTTATAAGGAATAATTCACTTCACAAATATTCTCTCCCTAATATTTGTACCTCAGCTTTTTTTGTTTGTATGGCAACAGGCATGGACAGGAGCATTGTAAAAGACAAATTAATCAAATTCATAAGAAATTGTAACCCCAAAATACCACTCAAAGTACTCAAAGAGCATGCAGCAAACATTCACTCAACCATAATTGAAACATTTTTGCAAATATTCTATGGCTTAAAAGGACTAAAATAATGGGCTAAAAAAGCTTGAGCATAATTTTTGCCTTCTATTATTATATTCACTCAATTCACACTATTACAAGGAAGCCCTCACTTAGTCTCTCTCTAGCCTACATTACTTTGCTTCTAACATCACAATCTTACCTTTCCTCTGAAGTCTCGCCCTACCTCATTAAATGGAAAATAAGATTATTATTAACTTCAGAGCTTGTAATAGACTTTGGCCTCTTTCACTTCATTATCATTCATTAGCAGCACCTCCTCCTCCCCCATATTCTTACTGTTCCATGTTTTTTGTTGCCTTTGGTGTGCTGTCTCCACTGTTTCCTTGGTTTCTAAGAGCAGAGGTGGCATTTGGTGACCTACCTTGGTGTTAACATTCAGTTACTGCCTCCATTAAAGATGGACTAATTAGAGTAGGCCATGTGTCGGTCCAGAATTAATGAAAGGGAATGCAAGAATCAAAGCAGGGCATTGATTATCCAGGACTCTGAAATACAAAATCAGCCTCACATTTTGGAAGTCTGGGTTATTATTATTTACCTAGTTATGCGTTAGTAGTATTTTCATATCCAAAGTCAGTGACTAGATCCATTTTTATCAGTGCTGTTCCAGTGTGTGCATGCACATGTATGTGCATGTATGTGTTAGAATTTATTTGATTTCTCCTTTGAAAAGAATTCTATGTGAGCAAGCATGAGAAGATTTTATTAGTGAAAATCATTAACAATACTAAGAACAAGGGAATATCAGATTGCTTGCCATCAGACTCCTTATTTTGATTCGATTCATCTAATTTTTTTAAACACTAAAGACCCTTTAATTTACATTAAATGTCTTTCTAGGAATAGAATGCTTGACAAGGGTCCTCGCTGCCATCTCCCCTACATAATTACCAGCTACCACATTTCTAGCCTGACCTTTATTTTTTGCATCAGTTCATAGAACCTGCCTAACCAATGTCTGAGAACATCTGTCAGACACTGAGGAGAGCTCCACCCTTTTAGATGTCAACTCACTGAAGGGACTAAAGAACATTCACCATGCCCCGCAGATTTCTTCTGTGTGCTGACTCTGTCCATCCTGTTGGCCATCAAAATGCTATGAGCCACATAATGAAATGACGTATACAAAAGAGATGGTCAGTTAAGATGTGAAAGATGAAGATGTGGAAATTAAAGAAGTCTAAAGATCATACTTTTTTTAAAGGAGAATGAGTGTAAAGCTGTATTAGAGCAGTGCTTCTAAAAGTTCTATTTTCATAAGAATCACCTAAGGAGCTTGTTAAAATGCATTTTCTGACTCAGTAGGTCTGGAGTGGGGCCAGGGATTTTGCATTTTTAGCAAGGTCCTAGGTGATCTACAAACTATATTTTGAGCAGCAAGATGCTAAAAGCTTTGGTGACTTGGTCGAACAAATCAACATATTAAGATCTATTTCTTCCCCTATGTTCTCCATGGTTTTATTGTAAAGAGGCATTATACTTCCAAATGAAGAATAAAAATATTGTAATCACTCCCCAACCCTGAGGGTGAGGTTCCTAAAATTTTAAGTTTTCATAAATGATAGGGGAATTTAAGAACTTAAGGTAGGGTGTAGAGAAGAAGATGGATATTCACCATATGAAGATATTTATCATTATAATTTTATTACATACATAAAAAGAAAAAGAATGGCAGAATAAAAAGAAAGAAAATAAATTGCACCCACGTATCTTAATGAGTAATAATGACCTCTGTTAAATAAGTTCTACTTAGCTTTATCTCAAGATGACTTCCTGTGACTTTGATAATATTTTTAAATTGATGTGATAGTGATGGTGTTTCTAAGGAAGGAAGACAGGGAGGTGAAATTTTTTTAGGAAAAGAAGTCTTGGGAACTCTCTTTCCCTCTAATTCATGGATCTACAAGCTTTTTGGAGGCCCAGTCCTTCTTCATCCCTCTAAATGGAAGGTGAAGTCATTCTTTGAAGCCCACTTTGCACCTCTTGGTCAATTGTGTCAACTAACTCCAGGTTCGGTTAGGACTTGCTAAGACTGCTTATGCACTTTCATAAAATATAGTCCTTGAGTACCAGGTCATAATGAACCCATTTTCAAAGAAAAGTTTGCTTCCTTAGGGTTTGTTCTGTATCAGGCAGCCTGATAGGCAAAACGAAGTTTTTGAGATGATGCAGCTATAGGCAGATGCCTGTGTTCATGCTGTCTACAGTGTGAATATTGCCCTTCTACTTTTCAGGTCTGGACATTGCAAGTTCCCACTAGTGAGGAGAATTACTTTCTGCTTTCAGTTGGTCATTATTTCTTCAAATAGTATCTATGCCCCATTCTTTCCTTCTTCTCCTCTCCTTTCTGAACCAAACCTACATATATGTTAGAATATCTGACACTGACCCAAAAGTACCCAAATCTTTGCCATTTTTGTTCAGTCTTTTTGGTTCTCTGTCTTTCAGATTGAATAGTTTTTAATGATCTATCTTCATCTTCACAAATTTATTCTTCTATCGCCTTCATTCTGCTAAGCCCAACTAGTGAATTTCTAATTCAGATACTGCATTTTTCAGATATAGAAATTACATTTGGTTCTTCTTATACAGTTTGTATTTCTTTGATTCAATGTGAATATGTTTTCCTTTATATCACTGAGAATAGTTTAACAGCTACTTTAAAATCCTTTTCTCCTGATTCCATCTGGGTCATCTCACAGCTGGATTCTTTTGAATGTTTTTTTTCCTCTCCCTCTCTAGACTGGTTTACATTTTCCTGCTTCTTTGTGATTATGGGTCATATCCTAGACATTGGCAGTGTTAAGTTGTGGAGACTCAGGATTCTGGCAAATTTCTCCAAAAAATGTTATTTTTGTTTGTTCATTCATACTAGCAGGCAATTAATTTCTGTCGACCCAAACTGCAAACATCTCTTCAACATCAGCTCAAATCTAATTTCAGTTCTTTATTCTTAATTCTTTATTCTGCTTGCAACCTGCCCCAGCAACTGAGGTCATGAGTCAGCCAGAGATTGGGCAGAGAAAATACAGAGTTTGGATCTGTCTTCATCTCTCTGTCTCTTTCTCCCTCTTCCAATCCTCACTTTGTAGCTGCTATATTACTCTAATTCTTGTCCTCCAGAAAGACTATTGGGGTTTGAGCTACCCCATGCTGTACCAAACATGGATATCTTTCAGGCTAAAAGCTACAAAAAATGGGGAAATCACCCTGTGATATTCGCTCCTTCCAAACGTTGACTCCCCTTTAGAAACTTTCTGCTTTTGTTTGTATTCAAATGCCTTCAAGTAGTTTCTCTTTTTAATTTCTTCTTCTTCTTTTTTTTTTTTTTTTTTTTGGTATTTTGTCCAGATCAGTAAGAGGGTTGGTCTTTAGGAGCTTACTCAGCCATATCAGTAGTAGATCTTCAATTTATTATATACTTAGATCTATTTGTTATACAAATCTATCATTAATAATACAGGAGTTTAGACCAGAAGTTGGTGCTTCCAAAATAATACACAAAATGTTTAACATTAGCTTAGTGGTTGGACACAGATTTTGCAAGTTGGAAATCTGATAACTCTTGGTATACTTCTGCATAAATAAGAAGACAAGCAGCCTAAGCATACTGAGCCTGTTGATCTAAACGCTGTAGAAAGTGGTTGCTAAAGGTAAGAATGACAGTGTGTCTTGAGGTTCATAGCCACTTTAGGAAAACTCTCACAAGAAAGGGATAAACTTAGGCAAAATTTGTCCCAAACTGAATCAGTTATAAGAAGCAACGTAGAAATGGGGTGACCATATAACTTATCATCCAAACCAGATTATATTTGTGAGTGAAAGGAAACATTATTAATAATTAATTGGGACAAAAGGAATAAACAGGCAATATCTAGTACACACTGGTTACTAACTCTGAAGAGACAATCTTAGAAGGAAATAAAATTGTAGTATCAATCCCTTTCGTAACATTTCTCACTGATAGCCTTCTGTCAAAATAGGAGGCAGTCCAGTAATAAAAATCAGATTAAGAGGATAACCTTCTGACCCAACCTACTTCATCTATCTTCATGAAATTGAGAAAAGGGGGATAAGCAATCCATAGAGGAAAATAATTCTATTTCAAGTGAGTCTTCAGGCTTAAGAATCATGTCCAGATGAAATCTTAAGCTCTGATTTTTTACATGTGGAATTGAATAAAAACAAGTAGACCAAAAATGGGCTAAATTTTGAGAGATTAGACTATCTAATAGTCATGAATATAGACAACAAAAACTATGATTTTTCTACCTTAATGAAACACTTGAGTCTCCAAACCTATACAAGGTTATGATTTCATGGAGTGTCTGATTTGGTTTTATTTGTTTTTTAGAGTTTCCTATTCAGGGTTTTGATCAAACATAATTATAATTCTGGGCTTAATTCAATTAGTTAGAATGCAGGTTTTCTTTTTTGGTGAAAGATAAGCCTTTAGGGCAGTATAAATCCGTTTGGTCACAGATTTTAGCCCTTTTACATCTTAAAACCCTATTTTCTCAACTGCTTGCATTTTTGAGGATAATGAGGACAATGCTATAATTAATTAACATTAAAATTTATTAGTTTGTTTTATTGCCTGACCTATGAGATAGTTTTTCTCTTGTAATCATGTAATTTCCAATAGGGAGTTAAATCATTTAATATTTTCTTTGCCAGTACAATTTAATCAATACTTCCAGAAATCCAGAAAATAAGCATACTATCACTAAACCATATTCATCTCCAATACCTTGGGATATTGAATGAAATTCTTTGGTAAGTTTAGAAGAGTAGAGATTGGTCACATTGTAACAGCTGTCCTTAACAGGATTCCCTACTTTGTAAGTTTCACAACTAAGGCCCAGGGCATGTTAGTGGTTAGTCCTAACAAATTTACATAAGATTTGAAGCAAACCAATGCATTCCATTCTGAATGATCATCTTTCCTTCATTCACCTGAGACAGAGAACATGTGAATCAGAACAGGAAAAAGGGCAACCATTCTGTCAACTACTCCTCATCCTCAGAGATTGCCTGGACATAAAATTTCCCACAATTTTTGTTCCTATTTTGGAAATTGATTTTGTACACTTGCCACTTTAGAAAGGCAGAGCATAAGTAAAGGCTCCCTTATTTTTTAAATTAAACAAACTGAGCTACCAGGGAGAAAATAAAAAGCAAAAGACCACTGCCTGAGTTGCAAATTCAGCCAATGTGATTCTTTTTGAGAAGTTGGTATTAGTTTTTCTTTTAGTCCAAATTTCCTTTAACTCATAATTATATAGGAACAGAGGATACTTACTATTAATACAAGAATACAGTATTAGCAATCTTAAAAAATAAGAAAAGAATTTAATCTCCCCAAGGGGAAATATATTAGAGACCATAAGCACAGAATATCTAACAATTTGGATAGAATTTTATACAATAATTGACAACAGCAATGGAAGACAAAACACTGACAAATAGAAGTCTTTGATCCATTGTATATTCTGGCCTCCTTTGTAATAGATTAGGTGACCGTAGGTGTGTGGGTTTATCTCTGGGCTTTCCATCTTGTTCCATTGATCTATATTTCTGTTTTTGTGCCAGTACCATACTGTCTTGATTACTGTAGCCCTGTAGTATAGTCTGAAGTCAGGGAGCCTGATTCCTCCAGCTCCGTTTTTTTTCTTAAGATTGCTTTTGCTATTTGAGGTCTTTTGTGTTTCCATACAAACTGTAAAATTTTTTGTTCTAGGTCTGTGAAAAATGCCATTGGTAATTTCATAGGGATTGCATTGAAACTGTAGATTGCTTTGGGTAGTATAGTCATTTTCACAATATTGATTCTTCCAGTCCAAGAACATGGTATATCTCTCCATCTGTTTGTGTCGTCTTTGATGTCTTTCATCAGTATCTTACAGTTTTCTGTGTACAGTTCTTTTGCCTCCTTAGGTAGGTTTATTCCTAGGTATTTTATTCTTTTTGTTGTGATGCTAAATGAGATTCTTTCCTTAATTTCTCTTTCTGATCTTTCGTCATTAGTGTATAGGAATGCAAGAGATTTCTGTGTATTAATTTTGTATCCTGTGACTTTACCAATTCATTGATTAGCTTTTCAATAAGTGGGACTGGGAAAACTGGACAGCTACATGTAGAAGAATGAAATTAGAGCACTCCCTCACACCGTACACAAAAATAAACTCAAAATGGATTAAAGACATATATGTAAGCCTAGACACTGTAAAACTCTTAGAGGAAAACATAGAACACTCTTTGACATAAATTGCAGCGAGATATTTTTTGACTGACCTCCTAGAGTAATGAGAATAAAAACAAAAATAAACAAGTGAGACCTAATGAAACTTAAAAGCTTTTGCACAACAAAGGAAACTATAAATAAGACGAAAAGACAACCCTCAGAATGGGAGAAAATATTTGCAAATGAAGCAACTGGCAAAGAATTAATCTCTAAAATATACAAACAGCTCATGCAGCTCAATATCAAAAAAAGCAACCCAATCAAAAAAATGTGCAGAAGACCTAAATAGACATTTCTCCAAAGAAGACATACAGATGGCCAACAAACAAATGAAAAAATGTTCTACATCACTAATTATTAGAGAAATGCAAATCAAAACTACAATGAGATATCACCTCACACTGGTCTGAATGGCCATCATCAAAAAATCTACAAACAATAAATGCTGGAGAGGGTGTGGAGAAAAGGGAACCCTCCTGCACTGTTGGTGGGAATGTAAATTGATACAGCCACTATGGAGAACAGTATGGAGGTTCCTTAAAAAACTAAAAATAGAACTACTATGTGACCCAGCAATCCCACTACTGGGCATATACCCAAAGAAAACCATAATTCAAAGAGACACATGCACCCCAATGTTCATTGCAGCACTATTTACAATAGCCAGGACATGGAAACAACCTACTTGCCCATCAACAGATGAATGGATAAAGAAGATGTGGTACATATATACAATGGAATATTATTCAGCCATAAAAAGGAATGAAACTAAGTCATTTGTAGAGACATGGATGGACCTAGAGACTGTCATACAGAGAGAAGTAAGTCAGAAAGAGAAAAACAAATATCTTATATTAACGCATATATGTGGAATCTGAAAAAATTAGTATAGATGATCTTATTTACAAAGCAGAAATAGAGACACAGATGTAGAGAACAAATGTATGGATACCAAAGAGGAAAGGGAGGATGGGATGAATTGGGAGATTGGGATTGACATATAAACACTATTGATACTATATATAAAATAGATAACTAATGAGAACCTACTGTATAACACAGGGAACTTTACTCAGTGGTCTGTGGTGACCTAAATGGGAAGGAAATCCAAAAAGGAGGGGATATATGTATACGTACAGCTGATTCACTTTACTGTACAGTAGAAACTAACACAACATTGTAAAGTGACTATACTCCAATCAAAATTTTTTTTTAAGTCTTTGAGTTTTTCTTTTCCATAAAATTCTTATATAATTTTTTATTTTTATGGGCACTATAGCCACTGTTTATCTTTCCAATTCTAAATTTAGCAGATTTAAAATTGAGCTAAATTTTAAGGCCTTTAAATATATTTATAAAGCCTAACTTACAAAAGATAATGGGGAAAGTCAATACTTGTAATCCAAATTAGTATCAAGATAAGTCACTGAGACTTTTGAACTTGACCTCAGATTTTTTTTTAACATCTTTATTGGAATATAATTGCTTTACAACGTTGGGTTAGTTTCTGTTGTACAGCAAAGTGAGTCAGCTATATATATACATATATCCCCCATCCCCTCCTTCTGCGTCTCCCTCCCACACTCCCTATCCCACCCCTCTAGGTGGTCACAAAGCATCGAGCTGATCTCCCTGTGCAATGCAGCTGCTTCCCACTAGCTATCTATTTTACATTTGGTATTGACCTCAAATTTTTGTGAGCCCATAGTTTTACAACATTGTCAGGGTTCCACAATAATTTAGTCACAAAAGAACTTAATGTATGTTATTAACATATGTTAGGCTGTGCTTTCATATGTAAATTGCCTTTAGAAGTCACTGCCTTTACAGTTGGCCCTTCTGTATTAGGAGATTCCTCATTCATGCTTAACAGGGGGCCTACTGTACTAAGCCATTTTATATAAGAAACTTGAGCATCTACGGATTTTGGTATCCAGTAGGATCTTGGAACCAATCCCCCCACAGACACCTGGGGTCAGCTGTGTGAGTAATTTTCAGTCATTTTTTGCCTATCTCCAGAATTTTGCCCCTAACTCTGAGGTCCGGACTTCTGTATCCAACTGCATACTCTTCACCTCTATTTGGACATCTATTAGGCATTTCAACTTCAACTTGCCCAAAATAAAATTCTCTATTACCCTCATACTAACCTTAAAATTGCTCCATTCCCAGTATCCCCCGCTATTGCAATGCTCAGCTGATCCTCTGAGCTCAAACTTTCAAAATATACCTGACCCTGCTCTATACTACTCTCATTTTAAGCCAAGCCACCATCATCTCTCAACTGAACTAGTGCAATTGCCTCGTAACTGTTCTCTCCATTTTCACTCTTACATACCTACAATCAACTTTCCTTAAAGCAATCAACATAAACATTTTAAAATCCTGACATAGTCAGAAAAGAAATCCAGTATCCTCACCATGATCCACAAGATACCATACCACGTATCCCCTGCTTAAGGTATCCATTTGAGCCTGTTTGCTGGACAAAGTTTTTGTAGCCACTGGATGGACCTCCGAACAAAATTTGGTTCAGACGTTGAGAATGATGACACTACACACACACATACCAAGAGGGTAAATATTTATTACTTATATAATGAAGCCTTCTGGGGAGAGCAGAGCAGGCCTCTCAGTCTGTCCCAAAAATGGCTTGAGAGAGAAAGGAAAGGAAACTGGTGGGTTTTCACAGTGACTAAGGGTTGGGGCTGGACTGAAGGTTCACATGTGTAGTCAGGGGTTTGTGTATTTGGAACCTCCTACTCAGGGATATTGCATATACTGTTCTTTCTGACTAGAACACTCCCACATCTGAAAATGCATTGCGTAGGTTTTGCCAGACATGTAGAATTATGGAAGTGGAAGGTATTTGCCGGGGCATATCATAATAAGGACCGTGGAATCCAGGTAAATAGCAGTAAAAGAAAGGCAGACTATTTTCGCACATTGTAAGAAAGTAGTGGAGTCATTGATTGGAGGTCTCAATGAGGCTGAAGTAGAGGGTATTTGACCAATGAGATGGAAGAATAGGAATATGATTCTAGGAAGGGGCTATTGAAAAGAGTGGCTGAAATGCAGTAAGAAATTTTGATGGAGGTAAAGAGACCAAGGTTCAAAGAATTAAACCAGATTGGTATACATTTCATTTTCTTGGATGATGTAAACACTGAAAATAAAGGCAGAAATTGGGGTAGAGAGAAATACTGTGAGCAAGACATGAAAGCCTTCAATTAATAAAGAAAATAGATCAGAGGTTGGTAATCCACAGAGGGGGAGGCGACTGCTGTAGACAGATGGCTTGTGCTTCAATCTACATACTGTTGCCACTAGAGTCTCTAAATTATGTTTCAGAAAGTTGATGGACTCAACCTGAGTGGAATTTTTTTTTAAATCAGCAAATATTAGTGGGTATATCCCTGGGGAAATACATACGTTTTTGAGCCAAGCTTTTATAAGTTGTAATATATTATCATCACATTGCAGAGATACTAACCATTATTACCAGGGCTCAATTTCTCTAAGAGGAGAAAAAGAGAATCAATTTGTAATAAAGGGACTGAAGCCCAAAGATTAAGAAACCTGGAGGGCTCCCCTGGTGGCGCAGTGGTTGAGAGTCCGCCTGCCGATGCAGGGGATGCGGGTTCGTGCCCCGGTCTGGGAGGATCCCACATGCCGCGAGCGGCTGGGCCCGTGAGCCATGGCCGCTGAGCCTGCGCCTCCGGAGCCTGTGCTCCGCAACGGGAGAGGCCACAACAGTGAGAGGCCCGTGTACCACAAAAAAAAAAAAAAAGAAAGAAAAAGAAACCTGGAAAGTTCACACAGGTAGCAAAGGCTCAAAGGGGAAAAACTGTCACCTCCTGGCTCTGTTTCCCTGACAGCTCTGACTGCCCTCCTCCTGCCCACAGCTATCAACAGTTATATCTTGCCAGCTATGAGTCACATAAACACAAACAAAAGTCACAGTTCTGCCTGTCTTTTAATTTAATTTGTTATGAAAATATTCCTATAAAAGGTTATATTCCTAATAATATATTTATTACTATGGATATATATCCAAAAAAATGAAAACACTAATTTACAAAGACACATGCACCACAATGTTCATAGCAGCATTATTATTATTATTATTTTTTTTTTGCGGTACGCGGGCCTCTCACTGTTGTGGCCTCTCCCGTTGCGGAGCACAGGCTCTGGACGCGCAGGCTCAGCAGCCATGGCTCACGGGCTTAGCAGCTCCGCGGCATGTGGGATCTTCCCGGACTGGGGCACGAACCCATGTCCCCTGCATCGGCAGGCGGACTCTCAACCACTGCGCCACCAGGGAAGCCCCATAGCAGCATTATTTACAGTAGCCAAGATAAGGAAGCAACCTGTGTCCACCTACAGGTGAATGGATAAAGAATATGTGGCATATATATATTTATACAATAGAATATTAGTCTTAAAAAAGAAGGAAATTCTGCCATTTGCAACAACATAGATGGACCTGGAGGGCGTTATGCTTAGTGAAATAAGGCAGACAGAGAAAGACAAATACTGTATGATATAACTTACATGTGAAATCTTAAAAATAAACTAGTGAATATAGCAAAAAAGAAACAGACTCACAGATGTAGAAAACAAACTAGTGATTACAGGTGGGGAGATGGAATAGGAGAGGGGCCAGATAGGGGTAGGGGATTATGATGTACAAACTACTATGCATAAAATAAATAAGCTACAAGGATATATTGTACAGCACATGGCATATAGCCAATATTTTATAATAACTTTAAATGGAGTATAATCTATTAAAAATATCAAATCACTATGTTATACACCTGAAACTAGTATAATACTATAAGTCAACTACACTTCAATAAATAAATACATAAATAATAAAAAGAAGAAATGAATGGCATGTTTGTAACTGGGATATAGCACAGTAGCTGGTGTTTAGAGGCTCACAATAAATATTCCACACCCAAAACACATTTTCTTTTATTAATATTTGAATTTCTTATGCCTAACTAAATCCTAGCATATAGCAGATATTCAGTAAAACTACTCAATTAAATGAAATAATGAACCATGTAACCTACAGGCATTTACTCACATACCCAACCTCTCTTCTAACCTGCGCAGATTATCAACAAGCTCATGTCAAACAACACATTTGACTTCCCAGTAAAAAATTACAATTATGGGCCACTGAGGTCCAATGAGAGAAATAAAAAGGTTTACCATCATCCAAACATGATTTCCTTCAGTCATCTCCTCAAAAGATAACCTTCAGGCCCCTCAGGAAAGAAACTGTCCTAAAAGATCTGCAGTATGTTGGGAAAATTTACACATGGGTTGGGTAATGCTTTAGCTCTCAGCTCAGGAGACTGGAATTTCAAATCCCATGTATTCCCCCTAGACATATAAATATGGCTTTTCTATCCATTAGAGAAACAAAAGAGGAAAAAGGTGAACTCTAAATTGAGTCTATTTAATGGGCTGCCACTTACAAACACTGAGTGGAAAAGTGAACTCCCCCAAGTCAGTATTGAATGAGTGGAGAGCGGCAGCTGGTAAAAGATTACAAGCAATTTTTACGAGATTTATAGTAAGCTAGTGAACTGCAACATGACAGAGGCTGAAAGTGAAATTAAACCAGGTCGTACATCAATGAAGATTTTGTTTTCAGCAGCTATGAACTTTAAGATGATTAACAAGACAAGAAGTGTGGATTCCAGGGGCTCTTTGGAATACTCTAGGGCAGACAAAATTATGAACAAGCAGAAGATGGGAACAGTTAAAACTAGAGTGGGAGGGGGAAGAGAGTTCATTGTCAACATGCGTTAGAGAAACTGATTCAGTTACAAAACCGATGGGCATGACTTGAGTGTTTTGTCTCATCCCCAGGTTTGCAACCCCCCTTTTCAGGTCTCCTGCCCAGTCTGCAGAATCAAACCTAACCCAAACCCTTCTGCATCATTCCCCCTGGCCCAGCCTAGCTAACAGTGCGTATGCCATGCCCTAATTTACACACATGAACCACATTGACCTTCAGCCATACTGCAGCGGTCCATATTAGTAACTTCCTGGACGCCAATTTCCTGACTGTTATTTAAGCCATATGTCTAGATTTGTTGTTTTACCCAGGACACTCCATTCTCCTGAAATAAGACTTCCTAATACTCAACTTGGGCTGTTTTCAGACTGGAGGCTTTGCCCGATGACCAGACTTCCTCCAAGCATATCCCCTGGGTCTATCCCCCTTTTGCTCATCAGACTCTTGTGAAGGGGTTCTAGTTCTGTATTTTCACTATTCTCCTTCCTCCTTCCCACTGCAGTTTACCCAGCACTCTGGGTATAAAACATGCTAATTCTGGCCCAGACCTGCATCAAATTGCTGTTTACACATTACTGCAAGCATTGTAGATAATCTTCAGATACACTATCATTTCATGGCTTCCTATATTTTGTTCAAGCAGCTAAATCTATAACCCATATACAGAAAGACTAGCCAATGAATAAAATGGTCAGGCCAAACAAGCTTGGTGATTCGTAGTGAGAAAAAAATATTCTGCTTTTCTAAACCAAAGGAAGCCATCACTACAGTTTTCTAATACAAGCTTCTCTATGCTCTCATGGAGCCCCACCTATCCTTGTGCTCCTTCTTTTCTGAGTTCTAAAGTGTCTCACTTCTACCCTCTGAAGTCCCAACTACCTACAAGAACCATACTCTGAAACAGGAAAAAATTCAACTCCTCCCGAGGTCCCTGGACCTCTTCCTTGTACAGGGTCAGTGCCACCCAGGTCCACTCACCCTGACCTGTTGAGGCTGGGTGCAGCTATTCCTTCAGACCTGGAATGAGGAAAGAAAAAACTACTTGTATCTTTTTTTTAATACTGTCTGCTTCTAAAGATGCCAAGAGGATGATAGATGGGATTTACCTAGTCAGTAGAGATCCAGAGACACCCTACCTGCACCTGCACCTGCACCTGCCTCTTCATCACCAAAGGCACCATCTTTCACTATTCAGGGCCTCTGAATCAGTCTTTTCCACAGCCCAGCATTTCTAAATGCATGATCTTGACTTCCTCTGTCAGAATCAGCTGAGAGATTGTTAGAACACCTCACAAAGACTTATTCAGACATTCTAGAGCTGCACTTAACACATCTACATTGTCAGCAGGATCTCCGGGAGGAACCATAGCTAAGTACCCTGAAGTAGAGTGTTCTCACCAAGTGGTGATTTCAGTCAGGAGGCCAGGGTACAATTATTCATATTTTGGACCTCCAAGAGCTTAGCAGAAAACAGTATGTCTTCTAAAGAAGCTTGAGAAACTCCCTAAAATATGACAGCTGGGTTCCTACCTGTGTTGCAAATGGGGACTTGTGCTGAGAGTGGCCAGGTAGATCTTTGCATGGATGTCCTTTAGTGACGGAAGAGCCACACAGAGGCTGAGTAGGGATTCTTGGACAGTCAGAGTGCTCCCCCTAGTGAACAGGAAGTTGTTTTTTTTTTTTTTCGCGGTACACGGGCCTCTCACTATTGTGGCCTCTCCCGTTGTGGAGCACAGGCTCCGGACGCGCAGGCTCAGCGGCCATGCCTCAGGGGCCTAGCCGCTCTGTGGCATGTGGGATCTTCCCAGACCAGGGCACGAACCCGTGTCCCCTGCATCGGCAGGCGGACTCTCAACCACTGCGCCACCAGGGAAGCCCAGGAAGTTGTATTTTTATGGAGTTACCCTGTGCCCTTGGAAAAGCATGTACACACCTTTAAGGACCAACCTTGATTCCCAAATTTTTACCAGTTGACATGTCCAGCCAATCATATATACTGTGCTGAGTGTGAAGTGGCTTCCCTAAAGGTTGATCCATGTTTTGAACCAGAAACTCTAAGGGTCCTCAAGAGTAATCATATTGAGGTCATTTGGGACAATTTTGGAGAACCAGAGGCTGTCCAGATTTGCTGGGAAAAGAATCCTATATTGACTTCACTGTTCTGAGCCAACAACTTCATCTATATACACCCTAGGCAGATGCTGATAATGATGTCTTTTGCACTAGAGTCTGAGAGGTCCCAGACCTAACTGGGAACATTGGGGTCTACCTTGGAGAGGCCAGCTTTCATGGGATTTCAGGTAATTCTGTGAGAGTAGAACATTTTCTATGTGGAGTGATCAACCAAGAGCTTGTTGCCAGGGTACCACCTGAAATCTTGGAGCTGAGGAATTTTCATTACTGGTGGAAGGGGCAAGACTGCATGAATGGTTATGTCACTAAGGGTATAAGATAGTAAAGACAGTAAATATTCCTCTCCAAAAAGCTAGGCAAGTCAGGAAGGAGCCATGTAGAGCTTATTCTGCTGTCAAAGTAGACAGAAAGCGTATGTGATTAAACAATCTCTCTGGACTAAAGTGGCCCATGGAGAGAGATCTGATATCATAAAATATCAGAAGGATAGACAATAAAAGTGAAAAATATCTGAGGGTTTCATGGTCTATCTATTTTCTGGGCCTCAAAAGCACAATATTGGCGTTTGATGCATGGGAGTAGAATGGATGGCATTTCATGCATTGTAGACAATGCCCGATATGTATTTGGTTAGAGAGATAGAAAACTAAAAATCAGTCCAAGATTTTTGAAAATTGAAAGAAGTTTGTTCTCCATCTGTTTAGCAGTAATTTAGGAAAATTCCTGCAGCCAAATGTACAGCGAGGTTTAGGGGTGGAATGGTGTTGGAGTAACTGAGGTGGGGGACAAGAGAAAGGGTGAAGACTAGAGGACAGACTTCGGTAAGAGCAAATGTAAAGGATGGGATAGAAATAAAGTCTACATGTATGTGTGTGTCTTAGAAGAAAGTTTCTTGAGTGTCAAGGGGACCAACAAATTAAATGTAGATAAGGGAAAAGCAAGAAAGATATATCAATAATTCCAAATAATGTGAGCCACAGAGAAGAGTGGATTCGTAATGTCATTTATTTACTCATTTGTAAAACCAAAAACTTATTGAGTTCCCAGTGTACACCAGGCAAAGGGCTTGAACCTGGATGTTTGGAATAGGGGGAACTATATATATGTGTGTGTGTTTGTATATATATATCATGTGTGTATAATCCCTATTCTCATTGTACTAATCTAACCTATCCAAAAGTAAGTAATGAATTTAATATTTGATTTCTGGAGCTTTTTAATATTCAAACACTATTTCTGTTTTTTACTAATTACTAAATAGTCATAATTCAAAGATTATTATTTAAATCGAGGATCAGCAACCTGTGGTCCATGCGTCAAACTGGTTCACCAACTCTTTGTAATTAAATGTCTACTGATACACAGCCATGCCCAATTTTATGTCCTATTTATGGCTGCTTTTGTGAAACAATGGCAGAGTTGTATAGTTGTAGCAGAGACCAAATAGCCTGCAAAGTCCAGCAAACTTCTCTCTGACCCTTTACAGAAA
This sequence comes from Hyperoodon ampullatus, assembly GCF_949752795.1. NCBI lineage: Eukaryota > Metazoa > Chordata > Mammalia > Artiodactyla > Ziphiidae > Hyperoodon > Hyperoodon ampullatus. The sequence goes on along the minus strand of NC_136914.1, from coordinate 68,814,750 downwards.
ATGTTTGCCTGTCCCTTGTCTAAACCACTATCACAGATGTGTCCACAGTTAAACCTGACAGCACATGTCAGACTCAGGACAGCCTCTTTTCCTTCACCTGCTGCCCAGGCTTCAGCTTTTCCTTCTGCTGCAGACTACCTTATGTGCTACTCTAGCACCCGGGCAGGAAGTGGGAGCAGAGGTCTCCCTCTAAACCAGACTATATAGTGGGACACAATTACACTCATTTCTGGGGGAAAAAAAGACATTAAAAAATGTTTTTAAAGTCAATACTGAGAGGAAATACAGGAAATAGCAAAAGTAACATAAAGAAAAGTTACAAAGTTTAAGACAACCTGTATCTTTTTCAAATAACATGTATTCAGGTTTGTAGTAATATTAAATACCAGTAGAGCCTTATGGATTTGATAGGTCTGAGAACGCGGAATCTGAACTGTCTCTGATGGCTTCTAAAATACTCAGATGAATAAAAAAAAATATGAAAGAAATGGTCAACAACCCTAAATTGAGGGAAAGATCCCACTCACATGTGAGAAGTGTTGTGAGAAGTAGTTTCCTAGATAAAAGACAAGGGAAATCATAATTGCAACAAAAGCTAAGGAAACAACTTCCGTTTAGAAAAAAAATATGGAGCTATATCACAGAGAATAAGCAGATACCATCCAACTTGGAAGAATTGTATTTGGTGATGTGGGAGACCACAGAAAACTGGATCCACCTCCCTGGCATGTCTTTATGTTACTGAAAAATCAGTCAAGAGCACTGAAAAATAGAGTTGATGGTGTGTGCATCCCCCAAAGGAGCCTGGTGCCTGTACCAAAGATGCCAAGGTGTAGTTTAACTTGTTCTTTGAAGTAAAGAAGAAAATAGGAAAGTGCCACGTATATATATGGCAATTATCTGCTCATCCCGAGTAAACTCATCTTTGCTGGAGAAATATATGGCAGTCTATTTACTTCAGATCAACTAGGAATATATGAGTTCACAGGTCTAGGACACACACTTGAGAAGCCTTCCATAATTAGGGTTGAAATTTAAATGCCATGCATGCCTGGTAGAGAAGCTCTCAGGTCACAGGCACCTGGAAGATAGAGGGGGGTGCTCTGCTCCCAGGCCTGGGGGTCAGGTCAGCCTGCCCCGGCTGGAGGAAAGCAGGAGGGCAATCTCAATGTGTGCTGACCTCAGAGACCAAGGTTGGGGTGGAGAGTGCTCTCAGGAAAACACAATTCTGCTCTCAGCCATCAAAGATAATGTGGACAAGCATTCTGTACATACAGAACAGACCTTGTATAGGACAGTCCTGCCGCCTATATTGACTTTGTCAGATGCCCTACATATCCTGTCATCAGAATTTTTTTCAATAAATTACAAGAATTCTAAAATTAGATACTTTTCTGCCAGAGATTTTTGCCCTTAAATCACTTAAGTACCAAGACTAGCGAAAAATCATACCTCTACAAATAAAGATCTGAACAATCCCCTAATGTCTCTCCTGCAGGTTTGGCTAAGGGACAACCAAAAAGGGGGTTGTGGGAGATGGAAAGGAGAGAGGTAGAGAATTAAAAATACTTGTTTTTCAAGAAAGGACAAGATTCTTCTCTGACCAAAGGACCAAGTCATAATAAGCAACTGCTATTAGAGAGAACTTGGGAGCAGTACACACGCTCTGAAGTCAACCTATCAGCCATAGCCTCACTCCTGGTAACTAGTTTCTGAAAGATAGACAATCAAAGACAGTTCCACACTTCTAGACAGCAGCCAGTCACCAAGTGCCTCACCCCAATGGCCACATTCCTAAAAGCCAGCCTGTCAACAGCAGCCTTAATCCAGTGACCACACTAACACAGGTGGAAATCCATCAACCCCTAAACACTCTTGCTTCTGAAAATCAGCCAATCAATCCCTGAACACCAGGCTTCCCAAAACCTTCTATAAAATCAGCTCTTGCTTTGTTAAGGAAGATTATGCCTGACTAGTACAGCTCTCCCTTGCAGATGATCAGGAAGTTCACCTTGTTTTGCATCAGATGCCTAATTTTTTGTTCACAAATTTTCAATCCTTTCAGCATCGGCCTGTGTTAACTGTCAGATATAAATTTGGATTTATGAGTGAGAGATAATACTGTAGAAGAAATGAGATTAGCAATCTTTTCAATTCTGAGTGATTGTTATCACCTATTCTTTATTTGTGTGTATTTGAACCCAAAACACAGCTGTAAATTTTGTGATGAACCTTCTGAACAATAATCATTTATTAAATGAGAGAAATGTCATTCTTTGAATAGTATGCAATTGTTATTCAGTAAGCAAAACTGAAAGTCGGTTATAAACCAGCATATAGTGACAACTAAGCATAAGAGATGTATGATTTCCTCAACTACTACCAAAGGCAGTGATAAAACAACGAATTTTTTAAGAGAAATTTAGATGAAGATAATCACGGTAGAAATTGTAATGGCTTCCCATGCTGTATATCATTATCAGTCTTTCAGCTCAAATGACTGTTTGAACATACTGCTACCATAAGTATATTCGGATTCCAAAATTGCAAGTAAATTTTCAAGTGCCAGGACAAAATCTACTGCAATAATAAAAAATGTAACAACTCCTTTTACTATTACAGAGATTATCAATGATCTAAATGCCTCACCTTTTTTATGGTAGAGCCATGATTGCAAGTAATCACAACGAAAAAAATATTTTTTTCCATTGCCTGTGCAATATTTTTCTCATAGGAAGAGCTGACTTATAAGGCTACTGCAAGTAAAATTCCTTCTAGATGAGACTTCAGAAACAAAAGCAGATATCTGTAGAAAAATCTTATTTAATTAGGAGTTTTTTTTTACCTGTACTCTTTTTGATGGAAGTAATAAAAATACAAATTTTGGGGTAAAGATGCAAACAGTTTTATTCAAAGTTGAAGCTACCTGACTGATTCTGTGGAAGGTGTTTGCTGTCCTGTCCATATTCTGCATAATGTTACTCAAACCATATCTGTGTCCTTTCTGTTGACATTCAAGCACCAGCCATAAAATTGTTCTTACTTCAGCACTGTGCGAGCTGAACAATTAAAGGGTTTTTGTGTTTTGCTTGTATTCAGTATTTTCCAGTTCTCCCGAATTCAAAAACCTGTTGGCTCTCATTAACAAATGCAGTTGAGAGAATCCTCAGTTTATTTGAAGCACTGAAACCATACTAAACCATACTTTAATTCTGATGGCCCAAAACATTCATATTGACTTTCTAAATAATTCATTGAGTGAAGCCTGCTTATTTCTTATTCATAGTTCTCAAGATCTCTTTAGCAAAAGCATTATGCAAATTGAAAGAAGACAGTGATATTGAAGTACTCCATTGCTTAAAGGAATATGCTGAATGGGTTAAAGAAAGAATTGATGAAAAATTTATTTAAGTGTCAAGGTTTTTCTTACTAGGCATAACATTACATATGAACAGGAAAAGAAATTCTTATTTGAAGAGGATAATTATTACTGCATTTGCCCTGACTATCTTTTCAAATGGATTTTCTCTCTTGAAGAATTCAGTTATTTTACATGGATGTTACTAAATACTGTTCTAACATGGGAACAAGTGGATTCACAATGCATAGTATTGAAGAAGAAGAAGAGAAAAATGCTCTTTTTTTTCAGTGAAAAATATTTTTTTAAATTAATTAATTAATTTATTTATGGCTGTGTTGGGTCTTCGTTTCTGCGTGAGGGCTTTCTCTAGTTGTGGCAAGCGGGGGCCACTCTTCATCATAGTGCGCGCACGGGCCTCTCACTATCACGGCCTCTCTTGTTGCGGACCACAGGCTCCAGATGCGCAGGCTCAGTAATTGTGGCTCACGGGCCCAGTTGCTCCGCGGCATGTGGGATCTTCCCAGACCAGGGCTCGAACCCGTGTCCCCTGCATTGGCAGGCAGACTCTCAACCACTGAGCCACCAGGGAAGCCCAGTGAAAAATATTTTTAAAAGCCATTAACCCAGAGATACAACATGATCCTGAGAAAATGTAAAACCAAGTTATGCCATGAAAGATGGCATTATAGACTTCAACACATCTAACATGAAGAGCTTTCTCAGAGTAGTAACCTTTATGACTATGAGTGTTCAGTGGCTGGCTCATAAGGCTAATGTTGAGTATATTTTCTCATTAATGAATATTGAATGGACAAAAGAATGAAATAAATTGTATGTGACAACTAAAGAAGCTGTGTTACAATATAAATGGAACATAGGCTATAATTGCAAGGAATTTTATAAACAAATTCTGCAAAACAAAGAACTATTAAAGTCAGATCATCAAGGAAATGTAATTAAAGAAAGTGTTATACAACTTAGAAATTTATCATTTATTTGAGATGAACAATTAATAATTTTTAATTTGATTAATTAGATTAATTTAATATGCCAATGTAATATTTTTACTTTATTTCAAAGTGCATATGCATAAGCCATTAGAAATGATTCAAATTTAAGTAACATTCTATATTTTTATTTGCTAAATCTGTTTACCCTAATCAGAGAGCTGGGCTTGCCTCATTTGCCCAGGGTTGAGAGAGCTGCCTCTATAATGTTTTCAAGAAAATGTACAAATTGACTTGGGACACAGGGTTCTAAGAAAAGCCCCCTCCTTCAGAAGCCAAACCTCCAGCTGTTGATCCAGCCAGGTTGGCATAAGAGGACAGAAAATATCATCCGCAGGAATTTCCATTAAGTTTCCCATGTTACAGATGAGAAAATGGAGGCTTAGGCAAATAAGATCACTCACTTCTCAGTAAAGAGCAGAGCCTGTGCTGTGGTGGAAAAAAAATGCATATGCACCTAACAATAGAGCACCAAAATACATGAAACAAAAACTGACAGAATTGAAAGGAGAAATAGATGATTCAACAATAATAGTTAGAAACTTGAGCATCTACTTTCAATAATGAATAGAACAAGTGGACAAAAGATTAACAAGAAAGTAGGACCTGAGCAAACTGTAAACCAACTAGACCTAATAAATACCTACAGAACACTCCACCCAATGACAGCAGAGTTTACATTCTTCTCAAGTACATTTGGAATGTTCTCCCAGATACCTGTTATACTAGACCACAAATCAACCATTCGTAAATTTAAAAAGGTCAAAAACATATAAAGTATACTCTTTGACAACAATGGAATAAGATTGGAAAACAGTAACAAAAAGAAATTTGATAATGTCACACATATTAACATTAAAAAAAAAAAAAACACTCCCAAACAACCAATTGGTCAAAAAAGGTTCACAAGGAAAATTAGAAATTACTTGGACCTGAATGAAAATGAGGACACAACATACCTAAACTTATTGGATGTAACTAACCCAGAAATTAGAGGAAATTTTATAACTGTAAATTCCTATATTTAAAAAAAGATTATCTCAAATCAATAACCTAACCTTCCAAATTAAAACACTGGAAAGAGAAGGACAAACTTCTTTTTGGATAGACCAATTACAAGGAAAGAGATTGAATTAGCAACAAAACACAACCCACATAGAAAAACCCAGGCCCAGATGACTTCACTGGTCAATTCTGCCAAACATATAAAGAATTAATACAAATTTTTGCAAACTCTTCCAAAAAAGAGTTTCATGAAGCCAGTATTACCCTGTAAATAAAATTCAGCAAAACACAAAAAAAGAATTGTACACCATGGCCAAATGAGATTTATTGCAGGAATGCAAATGCAAGATTAGTTTAGCTTTCAGAGATCAATTAATGTACTATACCATATCAATAAAACTTAGGACAAAAACCACATAATCATCTCATAAATACAGAAAAATATTTGATAATTTCCAACATACTCCTGTGATTAAAAAAAAAAAAAGAAAAACAGTAAACTAGGAATAGAGAAAAACTCTCACCCTGATAAAGGGAACCTATGAAAATCCCCCAGTTAGCATCATACTTGATGGTCAAGGCAGTCAGAGCACCCAGCAGGTGCAGGCCCTGGCCCCACAGAACAATCCACCTGGTGGCTCAGTCTTCACAGTCCTCCAGGCAAGATGCCCCCACCTTTGCTCTGATCCTGGATGGCTTGTGTGCCCAGCCAAGATCTGAGCCTCCCCCATACCAGTCTGAATGCTCAGATCAGGCTGTCTCAGCACTGGTCTCTGATCCTATCGAGTTCTCTCCTGGCTCCTGTGTGGGCTCCTGCCCTTCCTTCCCTGAGAAGCTTTCTGTTCCTTTCCCATATCATGTAGTGGTTCTGCCACATCCTATCCTGGGGCAAGGAATTAACCTCTCTGAACCTCACATTTCCATAGGACAAATGGGGTGATTGCAATATTTGCTGCTAGGTGGAGGGCTTTTTTTTTACTTAGAAATTTCCTTTATTATGCACAATTGAGTTGTTTATCTTCCAGGAGCATATGTGAGAGAAAATAAGAATTTCTGTTCCATTGCTCAAGAGGACCTAATGATGAGTGCAGGCAGAGGATAAGGATCAGAGATGACTGTAATGACTTTGAACGGTATAACTAGAGGCAAGAAACCAAAAGATGACAGGCAGATGGATGCAGGGAATGCATATATTATTGCACATTCTTCAAAGTTGTGCAGGCTGAGTTCTGTGTCACCTGGGAATGATAATGTTTCCTGAGCGGCTGCAGCATGTACATCGAAAGATATAGCCCCCCATCATTCAGTATTAATTTGATACCAGCTTCCTAGGTCATTTAGGGAGACAGAAAAATGAAATGCAGAAGAGAAATGGAACAAAAGTAATTATAGAGGTTTGAAGAAAAAACAACTCAAGTATTCAATAGTCAACTATATTGCATTGCTATACTTTGGTTACTTTTAAGACGACAAGAATACAATTTTAGGGGCTTCCCTGGTGGCGCAGTCGTTGAGAGTCCGCCTGCCGATGTAGGGGACATGGTTTCGTGCCCCGGTCTGGGAAGATCCCACATGCCTTGGAGCAGCTGGGCCTGTGAGCCATGGCCGCTGGGCCTGCGCGTCCAGAGCCTGTGCTCCGCAATGGGAGAGGCCGCAGCAGTGAGAGGCCCACGTACAGAAGAAAAAAAAAAAAGAATACATTTTTATATATAAAAGGGGACATAAATATTCTACTAGTATTCTTCCCTTTAAAAAGTTACACTAACTGAGAGATAAATCAAAATAAAAGTACAAGTAGGTGAGACATCTTGGCCTAAAAGAACTAGAGTGCACATGGGAAGCAGGGAAACATAAATTTAAGTGTAAAAGTAGCTATAACTATGGGTAGAAAGTGAACATCTTTGCCAAAATAATTTGTGAATTGAAGGAACAAAAATGGAGCATTACTAAAAGCATATAAATTTAACAATAATAAACTGGGTCTAAAGTCACCTAATCACTAAGAGGAAGTTAAGATGAATTCTGAGAAAAGAAAGTAGAATGAAAAACAGGAAAACCCATGAAAATAAATAAATGGACCAAAATACAAAGAAATGGACCAAAATACAAAGAAGACATATATAGAGAGAGCATAGAAACAGAACAAAAATAACATCTAGGAAAAACAATTGGGTCATAAGCCCAGCATTTGATCTTCTTCATCAACCAATTTTAAATGTTCCTACAATAGGAATGGGGAAATTTCTGGAGATCAGAGGGCCCTCTTATTACTTAAAACTTTAAGAGCAGACATGGGAAGGTATTCCCAAAGTATAATTTAAATAAAAATATAGGTTATCAAATGGAGTGAATAATGACAAGTATTCCACCAGCACATCGATGTGCCAGGTACTGTTCTGTGTGCCTTACATTTTAAATTCATTTAATCTTCACAGCAACCTCATGGAGTAAGCATTTTTTTTCTCTCACAGGACAGGTGAGAAAACTGAGACATAAGGAAATTAAGTTACTTTATTGAGGCCATACAATTAATAAATGCTAGAACTGGTGTTTAAACACTAATAGTTTCATTCCAGATCCAACCAGTGCCATTTTTTTTGTTTAGAAAGACTGGAACAACATCAAATGCTGCGAAGTTAGAAAAGCAAGGCCTATAAAGAAATAAAAGAAATGGAAAGATTGTTTACCCTGGGGATTAGAAAACAAACAGTGAAAAAATCAGGAGCAACCTTTCTCATGATCAAAAGGAAAGCACCATCTATATACAAAGACCTTAAACAGAAACTGCCAAATCCTGCTGAATTAACTACTTTTAGTGCTAGTAGTGCCCTAAATCAGCTTCTAATATAAGTGCTTTTCTCCCATAACCAGGATTCATGTGTTCAGGAATCAAGGGGTGGAAACTGGAATGGCATCACTCACCATCACCCCTGGCAAGTCTCAATATATAGCCCAATATATAGTCAGTTTTGGTAAATGTTCCGTAGGCTCATGGAAACAATATGCATTATCTCATTGGTGGGTGCAACTTTCTACATATGTTTATTAGTTTAATGCAGTTATGTATCCTTTTCTTGGTATTTCTCCTGTTTTAACTTCCAAGCATTCTTGAATCTCTAGCAAGGTTTTTTGGGTTTTTGTTTGTTTGTTTACATTTTTAGAAAATGCCAGTCATTATTTCCTCAATTAGTCCTTCTGCCCTGTTCTTTGTTTCCTTCATCTCTGGGACTCCAGTTACACATATATTAGACTTTCTCACCATATCTCATATGTATCTGACACTCTTTTTAACTTTCTACTCTTTTTGCTCTCTGTTTCAGCCAGGATATCTCCCATTAACCAGTTTATTGATTTTTTTCTACTATGTGCAATCTTCTATTAAACTCATCTATTGAATTTTTAATGTTATTTTTATTTTTTGATAATTAAATTTTCATTTTTTAACGATATTCTCCACTTCGCTATTTTCTTGAAACTAATGATCACAGCTATTTTAAAGTCTATTTGTGATAATTCCAATATCTGGATCATCTGTGGGTTTTTTAATTGTCTTTTTTTTTCTTGGTCCTACTTATTGGAATGCTTGATAATTTTTATTAATTGTTGGACATTTCGCATGATATACTGTAGAGGCCCCAGAAGGTATTATCTTCTCTTAGCTTTACTCTACCTCTGGTAGACAGAGTGTGTGGGCAGGTCACCTTCATCCAATCAAGGACTGGGTTGACCTAATTTGAGTTTCAGTCTTTATGAAGCTTTATTTTCTCTGTTTCATCTCTACCCCTAGACTGTAGCTTTCTCAGAGGTTTTACAAAGCCCCTCCTTTAAGTGGATTCTGAAATACAGTTTTTGTCTTCTTGCTACCATGAAATGGTAGAAAACTCTACTCTGAATTTTATGAGCTTTCTGGCTACCATCTCACATTCCTGCCCTGTGTAGTTTAAGAATTTGGCAAATGCCTCAAGGACAAAACTGGTTACATATTGATCTTACTTTTCCATGCCTCCTTTTCTACCAATATTTTGCTCCACCCCACGGCCTGGCTCTCTTGGTATCACTCAACTTCCATTTTTGTCTCTTTGGCCCTTTGAGATTGCTATGGGTTCTGCTGAATTTTCTCTCTCTTAGCTGCAAACTTCGTCTTGCTCTGTACCTGAATTCTTAACTACTTGCTCGGAACCAAGAATAGTCAAATGTCCTGAGGAAAAAAAAGCAGCTACAAATGTCACCTCACTCCTCCAAGGTTTTCTTCTCTCTGAGATCTTGCACCTTGAATCCTGATTGTTTTGGTGGCTCTCTGATGCCTCCAAGCATGTGAGGAACTGACAGTTCCTCAGCAACTGTGTATTAAAGTGTATTGCACTCTGTTTCAGCCAGGATATCTCCCACTAGTCTATTTAAAATATTTAAATAGACTAGTTTCACATAGCTAGAATTTTCAAGGCTGAAATTAAACCCAGAATATGCCACTTTATAATTTAAATATTAATGAAATTTTATAGAAGATACAGAAAATCATAAAGACTTAAATAGTACTTTTATACTTAAGACAGAATGCATACTAATATTTTTCTATATATACATACATGCAAACATCTTTAATAATTGTTTGCCTCATGTCAAAATAATTGTTATTTTATTTTAAAAATTTGTAGAAATAAAGCAGACCAGAGAAATAGAACTTCCAAGAATACCACTATACAGAATTAATTAGCGTTTATATGCTGGCATATAGCTTTCCAAATTATATGTATATATGTATACATGAATAGTAGAATGAATAAATATTTACTGTTGTAGTCTGCTATTTTCACTTAGGAATATATTGAGAGTGGTTTTCCATATCAATAAATATTTCCTGTTTATATTTACTATGACAGTGATTTTATCATTATAAAAATAACAAAGGACTTATGAATGCAAGTAGTTTAAAGAATTTCTTGCATCCCATCTCCATCAATAACTCCCATCAACAATTATATATCCTCATATATAACATATATCCTTTCCTTTTCACATAAATGTAAACTTAGGTTATGCACTGTTCTGCATTTCCCTTTGTTCACTTAATGATGTATTATTGAAATCTTTTATTTCAGTACACACATAGAATATGCCACTGAATGAATATATCATAATTAATTTGACTGGTATCCTACTGATAAAAATTAATGTTTCAGTGGTTGTTTTTCAGTATTATAATGTTGCAATAAATACAACTAGCACTAGAAGTACCAGTAGTATTGTTAATGTTATTATCATTATTATTATCACTGTGCCAGTCACTGTTCTAAGTAATTTATGTACAATAATGTGCAATAACTAGCTTAATCCACACACCAACTTTATGAGGTAGTTAATATTATTATTATGCTTTTACAAATGAGGAAAATGAGGCACATGGAAGTTAAATTGATTGCCCATATTACATAGATGGCAATTATGTATATATTTCCACACATGTTAATAAACATAAGATAATTTCTAAGATGTGTGAATCAAAGAGAATATTCATCTAAAGTTTCAATTGATATGGTCAAATTGCCCTTTAAATGGGGCTCTATCAATTATATACTGCCTTCAACAGTATATATAATTTTTAGAATCCTTCTACTCAGTGGTGGGCATTCTGAAACTTTAATTTGTGCCAACATAATCGGTGGACAAATCAAATTGCTTTTTTTTTGGTTCAGATTGCCTTTATCATAAATAAATGTACGCAGGTTTTCATATAATTATTAGATATTTATAATTCTTTTTCTATGAAATATCAACAAAAATACATGTTTACTTCTTAAGAGCTAATGCATTTTAAGTGTCTTAATACCACTAAACAAGTTTTAACGATTAAACAGGTGGCATGAACAAGGTGGAGGTGAGGGATGAGAGAGAGTGGTAGAGATCAGAGCCTCTGAAGTCTACAGATTCAGATTTTTAGGAGAGCAATTTGGGGTTTACATATTAAATGGGTCCTCAAGAGCAAGTGATCTAAAATGAAATGTGAGCTGAGCACTGGCTGTTAAGAATCAGCGCAGTGTCAAGAAATGCTATTTGGATTGTAGGACTCAAATTAAAATATCAACTCAACTTTGCTCCCTCAGTATCTGAACAATGACTTACTTGTTAAGCCCTATTTTCTCTCAGATTGCTGAACTGTGATAAAAAGGAAGATTTTTGGTGGAGGAGATGAAGATTTCTCTCTTGGCACGTATGACTTCATCTGTTTGAATGAATTTTCAGTTTGTGTGACAATTTATCCTTGCCCTTATATAAATCCACATCTGAATGATGAAAAGATGGGTCGACCCTACTCAGGCTCCATTAGTATTGAAATAGTCTGCTTACCTAGTCCATTTAAAGAAAAATCTCTGAATGTTGATTAAAAATGCTCATGGGTTCATATATTTCAAGTATATTTTCTCCTGGAAGAGGATTATATAACTGTCATACTGTGTAGATGGAAAGGTTATTATCTATGTGCTGATGACTCCCAAATCCTATCCCCAAGTTAAAACTCTATTTCTGGAGCTCAACTGATATAAATCAACTTACCAACCGGCACTTCAATTTTGGTATCTTAAAGGTACCTCAGACTAATTGCATTCTATACTGAACACATCACTTTCCCACACAAAGCTCCTAGTCTTCAAAATCTCTATCTCACTGAATGAGACCACTATCTACCCAACTTCCCAAGCCAAGGGCATCCTTGGTTTCTCCTTCTGTCTCACTGCCCACAATCAAACATTCATCAAATCCTGTTGATTATGTCACTTATGCATCAGTTAAATCCATCCAGATTATGTCACCATCCATTTCTCAACACCCCTTATCATGGGACTTACCATATTTGTTATAACTGAATTTTTATATACAAGTCTGATTGCAGCTCTTAACAGTAAGCTCTTCATTTTCCCAGCATCTAACCCAAAGTCTAGAGTATATTAAGAATTTCATAAACATTTTAAAGTTATTGAAAGTTTTAAGTGAGAAAACAAACATAAATGTTAATAGAAGATAAGGTTCTACTAAAATGTAAAATGTTTTCAGAAGACTGGGAAGAGAGGTGAACATAGAATCCATTTATTTCATTTTAATGTTTAAATGAAATATGTGTTTAACTCCTCTTTTGTGCTAAAGACTGTGTTGTGTACACCTGTAAAGTTAACTTGTTTCATTATAAGAACCTTGTAGGTTCCTTACACATCAAGTACTAAAGATTGAAAAAGATTACATACCTTATAAATAACAATGTCCAATATTATCATACTTGTCTTTCACTAAACCCTTAGGAAATAAACAGAGATTTTAAAAATATCATCCTTTTCAGATAAGGAATGAAGACTCAGAGAAGATGAAACCCAAATCCCGGTTTTCTTGATTTTCATTCAAAGTTTTCTACACTATATTATTAAATGTATAAAAAAGATTGTCAAAGAGCTGGCTAACTCTAGCCAAAACTATCTAGAAGATGCTGGAGAGAGAAGACCACTTCTTGTTTCATTTTAAAGCAGAATCTATGAGTCTATGAGTCTTAACTACAATTGAATTTTCCAAACAAACAAAACCTCTAGATGCTTTACCTAAAGATATTTTATCTAATATATCTATTGAATTTGCCTTATTGTATTAAAAATGTGATTAGAATTGACTTCGTAGTTTTTGAGTGATAACAAGTGAAGATAACAATTTAAACGGCCATATCTGAATTTTTGCATTACTCTACCTTGAGTAAAATCAGATGACGGGATGTTAATTCGGGGGGTTGGGGGGATGCTATACAAAATGAAAGGTTTTATCACCAAAACCCAGGGATATTTGGGTTTTGATTTATATCTATCCTCTACCAGAAACTTCTACTAGCAGCCTGAGTTCAATCTATTGGAAATTTGGTGAAAGACTACTGACCAAAACTCATAATACATTGTTCCTGACTGTGACTCTGAATAAGAAATGGACCTGCAATGCTGACACCCATTCCCATGGGTTTGTGTAGCAAACTGATTCAGCCCACAGCTTTAGAGACTGGCATCTTTGGTGTCTAACTTCATAATGAACTATTTTATTATCCCTGAACAAGTTACATAAGTAGACTAAACCTTAGTTTCATATTTTATAGATTTTCTATGATTATTTGAAATACTACATGTCATGCAGTTGATAAAGTGCCTGGCACATAAGAGTGATTCATAAATATATTAACAGTCCTTAAGAGCAGAATTACAGACTGTCAAAGGTGGGAGAGGCCTTAATAACCACATGATCTGATGCTGCATTTTATAGGAGGGTAAACTGATTACCAGAGAGTGGAGGTAGTTTGCCCAAAGTCCCAAAGACAGGTTTCCAGTACAACAGTGGGTCTCAAACTTTGGAGGGCACCAGAATAAGCTGGAGGATGGACTTAACCACTGATTGCTAGACCCTATCCCTGGAATTTCTATAGCTCTAACTCAGGTCCAGAGACTTTTGCTTTTCTACCAAGCACCCACATGATGCCAATGCTGTTAATCCATGTACTGCACTGAAAATCACTGCAGTACGGAGATCTTTGCACAGTATGTTCTATACCTACGTATTTCTGTGGCATTCAGGGTGGATTGGTGTCCATCACCGGTTGGCCTAGGGTGTGTGTTTCATATATGCCATAGTTGGAAAGCACATTTAATACATGAAGTAGTTTTATTTCATACTAACACATTACAATCATCAGCTTCAATATTAATAAAGTCTAAGTGGCTTCCCTAAGGTCTTACGGATGGAAAGGGCCAAGATGTGACTGTGAGACCAGCCCATCTAACACCATGACCTATGCTTTTTTTTTTTTTTCATGGAAAGGCATTTTATTTTAAATGTAGCAGTGTGTACATGCCAGTTCCAAATTCCCAATCTATCCCTCCCCCGTGCTCTTCCCCCGGTAACCATAAGTTCGTTCTCTAAGTCTGTGAGTCTGTTTCTGTTTTGTAAGTAAGTTCATCTGTATCATTTTTTTTTAGATTCCACATATCAGTGATATCATATGATATCTGTCTTTCTTTGTCTGACTTACTTCACTCACTATGATAATCTCCAGGTCCATCCATGTTGCTGCAAATGGCATTATTTCATTCTTTCTTATGGCTGAGTAATATTCCATTGTATATATGTACCACATCTTCTTTATCCTTTCCTCTGTCGATGGATATTTAGGTTGTTTCCATGTCCTGGCTATTGTAAACAGTGCTGCAGTGAACATTGGGGTGCATGTATCCTTTTGAACCATGGTTTTCTCCGGATACATGCCCAAGAGTGGGATTGCTGGATCATATGGTTGCTCTATTTTTAGTTTTTTAAGGAAGCTCCATACCTTTCTCCATAGTGGTTGTACCCATTTACATTGTCACCAGCAGGGTAGGAGGGTTCCCTTTTCTCCACACCTTCTCCACCTTTTATTGTTTACAGATCTTTTGATGATGGCCATTCTGACTGGTGTGAGGTGATATTTCATTGTAGTTTTGATTCGCATTTCTCTAATAATTAGTGATGTAGAACATCTTTTCGTGTGCCTCTTGGCCATCTGTATGACCATGACCTATGCTCTTAATCTTGATTCAAATCTGGCATTTTTTCCGATATTCTACATGGAAAAACACCTTACTCCTATAAAGGAGCAAAGGCAACATGATGGAGCAAAGATAGTCTTTTCAACAAATGGTGCTGGAGCAACTGAACGTTTGAATACCAAAAAATGGCTCTAGACACAGACCTTACACTCTTCATAGACCAAAATGTAAAATGCAGAACTATGAAACTCCTAGAAGATAACATGGGAGAAAATCTAGATGACCTTGGGTATGGTGATAACTTCTTAGTACAACACCAAAATATAATCCATGAAAAAAATAATTGGTAATATGGACTTCATAAAAATTTAAAACTTCTGCTCTGTGAAAGGCAATGTCAAGAGAATGAGAAGACAAAGCACGAGACTGGGAGAAAATAGTTGTAAAAGACATTGGATAGAGAACTGTTATTTGAAATATACAAAGAAATCCTTTACTTTGTAAGAGAAATATGTGCATATTCTGTAATTAGTGCTAGACTTAGAGCTTTAACTTGCAAAGGAAAATCTCAAGAGTTGTTTGGTGTGGGGTAGAAGTTTTTTAGGCTTGTTTTTTATTTTTCATTTGCAAAGTTGTAAAGACAAAAGAAAGAAAAAACACCAAATTCAGGCATGGATTTTTCATTTTGTTAAAAAGCCTCTATGTAATATTTAATGTGCTTTATCTTCTTATTTGATTTTATGGGCTCAAAAATCATGAGGAAAATCAAACTTTATCTTTTAATGGGTAAATGCCAAAGGAAGTCCCTTATCAGTTTGTCCTACTAAAGTTTTGGATATATTTTCTGGAATTAAGTAGAAAGCTGATTTAGCTAGAGCTCATAAGTGAAGTTTGGATTTTAGTTTCCAATGAGCCTATTATTCTGTGCTTTCTTCACTGCCATAGAATTCATTTTTAACCAAGCCAGTAGACTGAAATATCACTACAAAATAAGCCATGTGAGTCAATAACAAATATTTCTTTATTCTAAAAAATAGACATTATTCATACATTTTTCTCATTCATTTATTTATTCCTGTTTAGTAACAAAATCTGTCTCATATGGTTTAGAATAGGGCCCAAGGTATCTTCCTACGATTCTGTGAGAAAGAAACAGATGTGTCCAAAACACTTCATGAACTATCTCTTCTTTTCCATGACTGCAACCAGAACTAAATACTGTCTGTAGAAATGACTTGTGGTGATTAAAGCATTTGAGAATCCAGCCTGATGATTAACATCCTGCCAAGACAAACAGCCAGTGCTCCCTCTCTCAGAGGTCTGAGTTTCAGCTCTGAGAAGTTCCTCTTCTGGGTTATTAAGTTTTAATAATTCAGGCTGCTTTCCTTTGCTCCCCCAGCCCTAGGACTGAGAGTTGTTTCCTACAACTGCTACTACCCTGATACTTTAAAGGGTAAAAGGCTTTTTACCCTTTTAGTTTCCTGGTAAACGCCATTGTATTTAGTTCACAGTTCTTTCTATTAAATTATCTCTGTTCAAATAACTAGTATGTTCTCTGTCTCCTGATTGTGCCTAGAACTAACACAATATTGGAATTTGAAACAATGAATTAGATTCTTTTTTTTTTGAGGTATAGTTGACATATAACATTATATTAGCTTAAGAGGTACCTATAATGATTCAATATTTTTACATATTGCAAAATGATCACCACAATGTCTAGTTAACATCCATCACCACACAAAGTTACACATTTTTTTCCTTGTGATGAAAACTTTTAAGATCTACTCTCTAAGCAACTTTGAAATATGCAGTACAGAATTATAAACTATCATCACCATGCTGTATATTACAGTGCTATGATTTATTTATTTTATAACTGGATGCCTGTACCTTTTGATCACCTTCACCCATTTCTTCTACCCCCTACCTCCTACCTCTGGCAACCGCCAATCTGTTCTCTGTAGCTATGAACTCATTTTGTGTGTGTGTGTTTTGGGGTTTTTTTAGATTCTACATATAAGTGAGATCATAGGTATTTCTCTTTCTCTGTATGACTTAATGTCACTTAGCACAGTGCCTTCAAGGTCCATCCACGTTGTCTCAGATAGCAAGAATTCCTTCTTTCTTATGGCTGAATTATATATATCACATTTTCTTTATCCATTCATCCATCTGTGAAAACCTAGGTTGCTTCCATGCCTTGGCTATTATAAATAATGCTACAGTCAACATGGTGGTGTAGATATCTTTTTTTTTTTTTTTTTTTTTTTTTGCAGTACGCGGGCCTCTCACTGTTGTGGCCTCTCCCGTTGCGGAGCACAGGCTCCGGACGCACAGGCTCAGAGGCCGTGGCTCACGGGCCCAGCCGCTCCATGGCATGTGGGATCTTCCCGGACCGGGGCACGAACCCGTGTCCCCTGCATCGACAGGCGGACTCTCAATCACTGCGCCACCAGGGAAGCCCTAGATATCTTTTTGAGTTAGCGATTCTGTTTCCTTTGGATAAATACCCAGAACTGGAATTTCTGGATCATGTGGTAGTTCTATTTGTAATTTTTTTGAGGAACCTCTATTCTATTTTCCATAATGGCTGTACCAATTTACATTCCCACCAGCAGTGCCAAGTGTTCCCCTTTCTCTCCATCTTCACTAACACCTGCTATTTGTTGTCTTTTGATAGTAGCCATTCTTACAGAAGTGATATCTCATTGTGGTTTTGATTTGCATTGACTTAGATTCTTATTTAAGAAAAACACATCTGAGATATAAGAATTTAGCTATTCAAATATTAAAATAATATAAAGCCAAATAAACTTACAGAATAATGATGCATTTCAAGAGATGAGAGAAGTTGGAATTATTAACATTCTGAGAGAGCAATGGACTTATGTTGAAAATTTCTCAATTCACATTGAATTGTAACTTCAAATTGCATGACAACTTTGATACACCAAGACTGACCAACATGGCACTTGAGAACCTGTGATGGGGGAATTTACTAGAGGAATAACTTAGATCACGAAGAAGAAAAAAGAAGGAAGAATATGTACATTAAGTATCCTATATTTTAAATATAACATGCCATTGCTTTTTCAACTATAAAAGCAATTTATATTCACAGCACAAAAATTGGAAAAGAAAGGCAAAAAGAATAAATTCAAAATCTCTACAGCCTTCTTACTGTGCAATTGAATTTAACTTTTTAGTACTCAGGTTTTCACTTTTTTAATATCATTATTCTTTGCTTACTGTTTTGTAATGATTCTTTTATTTAATAAGATATAATCATTTTACTATGATCATAAGTAAGTAGTTTTAATGTGTTGGTATTTCGAACATTGTTAATATACTTTCTCTCTTACCTTATCCATCTTCCTGCAGGGAGTTGAGCATATGTTTCAGAAGAAATTAGGAAGAACAAAGCAATATACAGCTTCTGATAAGAAAACTAGTATGTTGCCACAAGAAAATTAGCTTGAGAGGTGAGGTCTGTTGAGGTAGGATTTTCAAACTTCCTTTATCTTTCCCCCATTTAAAATTGCAACAACAATGCCTCAAGGATGCGTACTTATAGAGCGCTCCCAGAGTTTGGCAGAGATATACCTTCTACACATGCCAATAAATTCAGAATGCTTTCTTCCTGATGATAGGAGGATATGACATAGGGGATGTAATAGGAAAGGAGAAAGGTGACACAAAAAGGCCGGGACTGAGACAAGCAGATAGTTGTAAACTCTGCTTTTATCTCAGGATTGGCCCTGTCCTCACACCAGAGAGATCTTGCTTTTCCTTTTGCTACCTTTAGTTTCTATGTGATACAGACAGGATCCCCAAGTGCTGCACATCCTGCTATGGAGCCTGTTGAAGGTGTACCAGAAAGGGAGTGAGGGGGGATCTCTAGCAGTGACCACAAAGCAGTTTTCT
The DNA here is from genome assembly GCF_949752795.1 of Hyperoodon ampullatus. Classification (NCBI taxonomy): domain Eukaryota; kingdom Metazoa; phylum Chordata; class Mammalia; order Artiodactyla; family Ziphiidae; genus Hyperoodon; species Hyperoodon ampullatus. The sequence goes on along the minus strand of NC_136914.1, from coordinate 68,795,911 downwards.
CTGAGCTAAACTAAAGCAGAGACACAGGCAGACCATGAAGGGTCTTACTCTGCCAGGGAGAAAATGTTGGGGGAGAGATGTATGCAAAGTCAACCAAAATGCTCTGTCTTGAAGCCCAGCAGGACCATAGAATCCAGGTGGAAGGAACGCTGTCCCAAAGACCAGCAGATCAAGCATAGATTAAAAGTTACCATGAAGATAGGAGGACCTCATCCCCTTCCAATGCCATGAGTTCTCTTGAATCATCCAGTCTGGTGTCCTTTCAGATACATAGCAACTTAGAGACAGAAGCAGGAGAAGGGGAAGAAATTGTGAAACTGAGTATTTTTATGAAGGAGTGACTGAATATTACCCAAAGTGACCATTTAAGTTATCAGACTGAACTGGCTTGGCTTAAAACTAGACTGCATACTGGTCCTTCTTCCCACTAACCTGTGAGAGGGGACTTGAGAGAAAAGGCTATATAAATTATAGAAAAAAATTAAGAAAAGTACATTTTCTCTATACCTCTGAGTCATAGTTTCAGTATAGTTTTTCAGTCCCTTTCATCATTATTTCTAACATAATTTTAGGAGAGATATGATATTTCACAAGATGTATTACTTATCTATTACTGCCATAACAAATTACCACAAACTTAGCAGCTTAAATAACACCCATTTAGTATCTCACAATTCCTGTGGGTCTTATACGACTGAAATCAAGGTATTGGCAGGGGCTGCAGTTCTCAGCTGGAGCCCAGGCTCCTCATCCAAGTTCACTGGTGGTTGGCTGAATTCAGTTCTTCGCAACTGTAGAAATGATGTTGCTGTTTCCTTGACGCAAGGGTCCCCTTCATTTTCAAGCCAAAACAGTGCATCGAGTCCTCGTGCTTCAAAATTCTTTGTCTTCCTCTTCTGCTTTTAGCTACTGGGCTTGCATGATTACATTGGGCATCCCCACATATCCAGGAGAATCATTCTATCTTAAGATAAACTGATTAGTAACCTTAATTATCTGCAAATTTCCTTTCACCATGTAATATAACATAACCACAGGAGTACCACCAAGGGTGCAGAGATTGTGGGGACCATAATTCTGCCTACTACATCCAATTGCATATAGAGTAGTTTGTTTTGCTGATTTCATACCATTATCAATTCAGGCTCTTTGTTTCTTTGTTTATAATAAACAGTTGAGCAATGAACACCCTTGTATAAAGCTTGAGCACAGGGTCATGCCTAGGAACTTTACAGAGGAGTAGTTGCTGATCATACCCCCAAGAACCATAATACATGTTAAGTATTCACCAACATTCAGCTCCCGGAGCCCTTCCATGCATGCAAATAACTGGGAGTCCGTGAGAGCTGTGTGAGGCTATAGAAAATAAAGCACTACACAGCAAAGTGACTCAGTTATACACACATATACATTCTTTTTTATATTCTTTTCCATTATAGTTTGTCCCAGGACATTGAATATTGTTCCCTGTGCTATAGAGTAGGACCTTGTTGTCCATCTATTCTATATGTAATAGCTTGCATCTACTAACCCCAAACTACCAGTCCAGAAGAAAAAAAAAGAAAGAAAGAAAAAGTAAAGCACTGTGCTATCAAGCACTATGGATGCACACTCCACCGATGTCTTAACAGGCTCCAGTTCTCCTGGGAGATGACATCCTGAATACAACTGCTGCCTTTTTTGCCTGTGGCATAAATCCAGAGAAGAACATCTTTTTCAGCAGTCTCTGGTGTCTGACCATACAGAATCAAGTTGGAGCTTGGTCAGGATGCCATGGTTACAATACTTGCACCAGACAAAGGCAAATCATGTTAACCAGAAGCACCAGGGCCCAGTGGGCCCACTGGCACCTCAGTTTCAGGCTACATTCTGTCATTCAGGCTCATACACCTGCAGGGGGCGCTGTGGAGGTAGGGAACTATTCAGGATCTCACACAAAGTTTGAAAAAAGTTTTCGGAAATTCCTTCCAACCTCCAATTTATTTTAACTTCAATGAAGTAAGTAAAATCCCTTATGATCCTTCTGCCAAAATCTTTGTCAGTACTAAATAAACAACCCAAGCTGGAAAAATTGTTTAAAGTGTATATAATCACAGATGCTGAAGAAATTGTTATATGTAAAACAGAATTCTATATACAGCCCTATGTTAATAAATTTTAAAATCTCAATTAAGTGGATAATTATAAAGAAATTTTTAAATTATAAATTGCACTCAAGATGAAGCAGGAATGTGAATTTATCAAGTTTAGTGCATATAGATGGCATATCCAATCATTAGGGAAATTATAAAATTCACTAAATGGGCTGTGATAATAATTATTTGGAAAGGTTTATATTTCATCTTCACTAGCATTTAGTCCAGGTGGATTAAAAAAATACAATGAAATGTAAGACCATGAAGTACCTGAAGATGATAAACATGACATTTAAATAATCTCATGGTACATCTGTCCTTCCAAACCAAGTGAGAAGCAACCAAGTTACTTACAAATCCCTTTCAATCTGATGATGAAGAAAAAACAGTCATTTTTGGTTTACATTTCATTTAATTTTCGAAGATGATACAGCATCGTGTTCACAATCCTGAATTTAGATCCTAGTCCATTCTTGTGTCTCTTGGGAAAATTCCATAATTTGTCCAAGGTGCACTTTGTGCCTAATTTTCTTCAGCTGTAATGGAGGAATAATAATAGCATTTATCCTGTAAGATTGTATGAGAAATAAGTAAATACATGTTGAGAATTTAGGACAGGGTCTGGCATGTAGTAACCACTCAATAAATGCCTGCTTTTACTCTCCCATCCCTCTTGTTCTGTGATTCCAATGACAAATAAATTAAAAATTCTGGATATATCCTCCATGTCATTTTAAATCTTTTCCCCCATTTATTTACCTCATTCTTTTCCTCTGAACCCAAGAGAACTTCTTACTTTGTCATTACATTTTATGATTTGCTTTTCTACTGAATATAATCTGCTTTTCTCTGTTCCCTTTAATTAACTTCAAATTTTTGGAAATCACATTTTTCATTTCTGGGCAAACTTTCTGGGTGTCAGATTATTTCACTTTTTATTCATTGCAATCTTTTCTCTCACTCTCTTTAACTCATTCGAATTAGACTTTCTCATATTTCCTTCTTTTACATGTAGCATCCACTTCAAATGTGCCATTCACCTTGCTTCCTTGAATTAAGCCAACCTTTTCAAACATTGAAATGTTTCTCTCTCTGGTAATTTTTTCTCTCTGTTTGCCCATCTGTACAGAGGGGAGGGTGGGGAAAGCCTACGATTGACTGAGATGATCAATAAGATTATTGATCTTTCAGAGATCCAGAGATAATTTCTTTCAGGGGTACAGCTTTTCCACAACTTTTAAACCTTATGAAAGAATAATGTCAGTTTAGGTTTTTATTTTTCCTTATTAATTCTAAGCCATTGCACAGAGTAGGGAAGAAATATATATTTCAGTAGTTTACCAAAGTATTGTTTTTCTGAACGTGCTATGAAAGGACAACGTTCATGGCAGCAATGGTCCTTTCTTCTAACTGGCAGCCTCCAAGTTAGGAGGTAGCCGTGGAGTCCCCTTTTTACAGCACATGACAGTCTCGATGTACTTGTCAAAAGCATTAGAATAGGACTCCCCTGGTGGTGCAGTGGTTGAGAATCCACCTGCCAATGCAGGGGATGTGGGTTCAAGCCCTGGTCCAGGAAGATCCCACATGCTGCAGAGCAACTAAGCCCGTGCACCACAATTACTGAGCCTGTGCTCTAGAGCCCACGAGCCACAACTACTGAAGCCCACGTGCCTAGAGCCCGTGCTCCGCAACAAGAGAAGCCACCGCAATGAGAAGCGCATTCACTGTAATGAAGAGTAGCCCCTGCTCACCGTAACTAGAGAGAGCCCACACGAAGCAACGAAGACCCAATGCAGCCAAAAATAAATATATATATATATATATATTTTTTTTAAAGCATTAAAATAATTTTTTCCCCAAATCTGTCCCATGGCCCACCTTCCTCTTTTTTGACACATAGTAGGTGCTTAATAAGCATTCGTTGAATGAAAAACTATTTCTCAAGTGGTCTTTTTCTCCACATAAAATTAATCTTATTCCATTAGTTCTTTCCTCAATATGTTTTCCTGGTATATCTGCTGGAAAGAAATGAAAACCAGTAAAGCAGTCTTTATAGCATCATTTTTTTGAAGAAAGTATTATTTCTCTCTCATCAAAAACTAGTTGACCATAGATATATGGGTTTACTTCTGGTCTTTCAGTTCTATTCCACTGATCTGTCCTCATGCAAATAACACACTGTTTTGATCACAGCAGTTTGTGGCAAGTTTTGAAAATGAGAAGTGTGAGTCTACCAACTTTGTTCTTTTCTAATATTGTTTTAACTTTCTGGGAACCCTTGAAATTCTTCATGAATTTGAGAATCAGCATTTCCACTTCTGCAAAAAAGGCCACTGGAATTTAATAGGGATTATACTGAATCTGTAGATCACTTTATGTAGTATTACCATCTCAATAATATTAAGTCTTCCAACCCATATTCACAGGATGTCTTTCCATTTGTTTAGATCTTTCTTAATTTCTTAAGCAATATTTCATACCTTTAACTTTAACTTTGTATTAGTTTGCTAGGGCTGCCATAACAAAATACCACAGGTTAGGTAGCTTAAACAATAGAAATTTATTTTCTCACAGTTCTGGATGCCAGAAGTCCAAGATCAAGGTGTTGGCAAGGTAGGTTGCACTCACTTCTTTATTGATGCTTTAAGGTTCTCTCTTTGTCTTTGACTTTCAGCAGTTTGATAATATCTCTTGGCATGGATCTTTTTTTCATTTATCCTTCTTGGAGTCCACTGGGATTCTTGGATGTGTATGTTTGTGTCTTTTATCAAATTTGGGATATTTTCAGCCATAATTTTTTCAAATATTCTTTCTTCTCCATTCTCCCTTCTGCTGAGACCCCAATTTTGGGTATATTAGTGTGTTTGATAGTATCTCACAGGTCTCTTAGGCTTTGTTTATTTTTTTATTCTCTTTTCTTTCTGCTCCTCATATTGGATAATTTTAATTAACCTATCTTCAAATTTGCTGATTTTTTCTTCTGCTTGCTCATGTGTGCTATTGAAACCCTCCAGTGAATTTTTCATTTCAGGTAATATGCTTTTCAGCTCCAGAATTTAGGTTTGGTTCCTTTTTATAATTTCTGTCACTTTATTGATAGTCTCTATTTGGTGAGACATTGTTCTTCTGGTTTCCTTTAGCTCTTTGAGCATATTTAAGACAGTTGATTTAAAGTCTTTATCTTGGAAGTCACACCATGTCTGTGATTCCTTAGGGACAATTTCTGTTAGTCTCTTCCTGTGCATGGGGGGGGGGGGCGTATTTTTTTGTTTCTTTGAGTGCTTCAAATTTTTTTGTTGAAAATTGAATATCTTGAATGTTATAATGTGGTAACCCTAGAAATCTGATTCTTCCTCCCTCCTCACAGTTCCTTTTTGTTTTTTGCTTTGTGTGTAATTGTTTCTTTGTTTAGTGACTTTTCTAAATTATTTTTGTAAGGTCTGTATTCTTTATCATTTGTTGTCTCTGAAGTCTCTGTTCCTTTAGCTGGTGTTCAGCTAGTTTTTTTACCTTGAACCCCTGGAAAGAAGAAAGAAAGAGAAAAAGAGAGAGAGAGACAGAAAAAGAGAGAGAGAGGGGAAGGAAGGAAGGAAGGAAGGAAGGAACCTCTCCTAGCCTTTGCACATTAGCTCTGGGCTGGGTGCTCCTTTCCTGCTTAGTCAAGCTATTTTGAACTCTGTCTTAGCCTTTACTTTCTGCTTGTGCTGAGCCTAGAGATGCAAGAGTTATGGTTTTCTTAGGCCTTTTCTGAGCATGCATGCTGCCCTGGGCTTGTGTGTGACTTTCTAAATTCCCTGTTATACATGGGTGAGTTTCATTTCCCTAATTCTCCTATGAATCTCTTTCTCCCAGACTTTCAGCATGTCTATTGTTATGTCAGCTATCATCTTTAGCCCCATGTGGGAGTGGGTTGTTCATTTGTCTTACAATGTTTTCAAGAAATGCTCTTCTCTGCCCTAAAAAAGTTCCCAATTATGTAAAACAAAGTGCCTTGTATCAGTGCTTCAGACAGCCCACAAACAGGTCAAAACAGACAAAATTCTTTGAGAATAAGGTCTGCTCTTTTCCCTCCAAAACCAAAGACCAAGCAAGCCCTCACCCTGGAAACCTGCGCTACTGCAAGACCACTGCTAGCCAGAGGTGGGGGAGGGGCAGGGGCAGGTTAAACTGCCACAAAGCTTTCCTACCATTTTTACGTTGCCTTTTTCTTGCCTCAGTGTTTGCTTGTTTTCTGTAAACTTTCGACTGTTTTGCAGAGTTCTGACACAGTTGATTATGAATTTTTGCTCAATTTGTCAGTGTTTCTGTGAAGAGACAGACCCTTGGAGCTGCCTACTCTGACATTTTCACTGATGTTACCAAACTTATGATTTCAACTCAGCCATGCTGGACCTGGCTCTTTTTTTTGCCTTTGCTTCTCAGTTTGAGGAGATTTTTCAACAGTGTGAGATTTTAAGTAAAATCACCTGGTTTTGAATTGTAGTCTGGACACTTACTAGGTGTGTGACCCTCAGTGAGTCACTCCATGAACCTTGGTTTCAGTATTTGTAAATGAGAAATGATAGCAATCACCTTTGAAGGGGTACTGTGTGTACAAAATGAAATAATCTATATGTATTTGAAAATGTTAAAATATAACATATGATAAAAATACCAATTACATTAAAATGCAAAATTTCAAAAAGCTGCATTTTATCTCCCATCTCCTCTGCCATTCAACTCTGTACAAAATCTTCCCAAGTATTTGATCTTCGTTTGATGACTTTTTTGTCAGTCTTTCCAAAGACTATAATACTCTTGCCAATTATTTACCATAAAAAATATTTTAAATGGGAATGTATTTGTGAGGAAGATAAGCCAAAAGTACCTCATAAAATTGTTGAGTACAATAAGATAATTCACATCTTAATATTACTTGAGGGAAAAATATATCTAGTATTTCTCACAATATTTGTTCCATTCCAAGACAATCAAATAAATGATTCTGCAGCTTCAGAAACACAACCACATCAGGAATTTGCTTTCCCCAGTTCAGTTTCATGAGTTCAATGTTCTTATTATTAAAATTACACATGAGAATCACCTGTAGAGGGTTTTTTCCTTTAAAAAAAAAATACAAATCCTCATCTGAATCTGGAATGAGAATGAAGAGCCAAGCATATGTATTTTTTAAAAAGCTCTGTAGAAAATTATAAGCAGTCAGGATTGAAAACCGTTGATTTGAATGTTTCTGTTTTCTAACATAAAGAGGATCAAGAGTGATATGGACATAGCATCCCCTGGGCCATAAGTACACCAAGCTTACAACTGCATAAAACATCATCACACCTGTTATTTTCCTTGAGTCTGATACCAACTGAATGCTATAGAGAAGTAAATGTTTCCATTTTACCATTCATCTGAATTCAGAGGCAATGAGTGATTCATCAGAGGTCAGCCAGCTAGGAAGTGAGAGAATCACAAGTCAGATCTTAGCTTGATTTTAAGACGGTTTTCCGTAGCACCAGATGTGAGCTTTTTTTTTTTTTTTTTTTTTTTTTTTTTTTTTTTTTTTGCCGTACGAGGGCCTCTCACTGCTGCGGCCTCTGCCGTTGCGGAGCACAGGCTCCGGACGTGCAGGCCCAGCGGCCATGGCTCACGGGCCCAGCTGCTCCATGTTATGTGGGATCTTCCCGGACCGGAGCACGAACCCGTGTTCCCTGCATCGGCAGGCGGACTCTCAACCACTGCGCTACCAGGGAAGCCCCAGATGTGAGCTTTTATATCATCCTGCCCATCCAGCTTTCTTATCCCTCACTCCCAACACTCCTGCTGTTGATAACTTTTTGGAAACCCATGTCTTTTAACTTATCTCTATTTCAGGGCCATGATCTAGTCAAGGAATCATGTTTTTTTCCTTATCCAATGTAAACATTATGATTCAACACACCAAACAAACTCTCACCAACCTCTACAATGGTTTTGTCTCTTTGTTTATCTAAGATTTCTGCCCTTAAAATCTTCCTCCTTGGATCAATACAGTCTTTTCTTCCCTGGTTATTTTTATGGCTGTCTGCAGACCACTAGAGAAAACCACACTGTGAATTGCTTCTTACTCTCCATCCTCATCAAGAATATCCATGTCACTCAGCAATACATTTCAGTGTTCATGCTTTATTCACTCCCCAATGCCTGATACTTCAAAACTTATCTCACTTACTAGTCACTTTTCAACTTACTATCAGTAGGCTTCTCTCTCAGTGGTACCACTGAAAGTACCATTTGGATGTTGGTACCCTAACGTACAAATCCAGTGAATTGTGTGTATTTCTGGCCTTACTTGACTTCTCTGTGGAATCTGATGCTAAACCGTTCTATTTTTTCTTGAAACTGCCTCTTTCCTTTATGCCTTTCTCAACTGATGGTCTTATTTCCTTCTTAGTGATTTTTTCAAGCTGCTTATCTTCTTCATGGCCATCGTGTAATGATGTTTCCTGAGGAATCTCTAAGGTTTTGTCCTTAACATCTTCTTCTTACTCTATATTGTCTCCCTAGGAAAAATCACCCACTCCTTTGACGTTAAACATCCCACATATGGCAAATAAATCTTGCATCTGTCACTGTGCCAGCAGGACGTTGAAGGGATTGGGGAGCTGATCAAGGAAAAAAGTTACGACCATGAGGTGGCAGTAGCACCCACAAGCTTTATTTTGGTGATATTTTGATAGATTTCATATGGGGGATGTACCTCACAGCATGAGACACTGGGGATGAAGGCAAGGGCACTCTTAGAGAAAAGAAGGAGGGGTGAGGGGGAACTTACCCTCTAGAGATGTCTCTCAGCATTACAGAAGGGAATCTGTGGGGCAGAGAATTCCAAAGGGCTGCAGCAGCTTGGGGCTTTAATAACGCCAGGGGTTTTATCTATAGCTGGCAGATGTTGGGTACAGTTTCGTGGGGTATGCAAAGCAGGCAGGCTCTAAATCACTAGAAATTTTGCTTGCTTGGGTTATATTTAAAGCAATCAGATGTGTAAAAATTTGATTTTGGCATTGGCAGGCTTTTGTGCTAATGGGTCTCAGCCTGCTGTGAAGAATAAACAACCAAGGGGCTAATATACAGAGACCACTTTGGTTCCTTTATGTAACAGTATCCCAGATTTCTGGATAAACTCCAGGAACCTCAGTATCTTTCCACTAAATGTAGTTTCTTTTTCTCTTATTCTATCTCATTGAAAGGAACAGTGTGTCATTGAAGCTAAAGCAACCCTCCTTATCTTTCAAGTACTCTAACTAATCCATGACTGTTTTATTAACTCTACTCTCTTTACATCTTTTATTTCATCTCTTGCACCCTATTTCGATCACAAATGCCTTACGTCGTAGTTTCTCTATATCTTGCACAGATTATGGTCAAGGTCTCTTAACTAATCCTCCTCTCTCTAGTCCTACTGTTTCCTGATACATTTTTGCACCACCATCAAGGTAATTTTTCTAAAACTCAGATATGTTGATGTCCATTTGCTTGATTAAAACTCTTTTTAAACTCTTTATAGTATAGAAGAGGGTTTGACAAACTGTGACCTACAGGTCAAACCCAGCCCTCCTCCTGGTTTTGTAAATAAAGTTTTATTAGAACATAGCCATTCCCATCAATTACATATTGCCCATGGCTGCTTTCACACTACAACAGCTGAGTTGAGTAGTTGTAAACAAGACTATATGGCTCACAAAGGCAAAAATATTTACTATCTGCTCATTTACGGAGAAAGTTTGTCAACCCCTAGTCTAAAAGGTAAAGTTCAGAAGCTTGGCATGACATAAAATCCCTTCATAAGATGACCACGCTACATCTTGGTTTTATCCTCACTATATCCCTCATTACTATTCTAAATCATAGCCATATGAAACTACTGGTAGTTTCCAGAATGTACCAAATGGATAAGTATGGGAAATATTTAATGGGCAGAAAGAACAGTGGCATCAAGAATAAAGCATCCTGGTACAATTGATATAAACTGCTATAAACATTTGTGTGCAGTTTTTGTGTAGACATAAGTTCTCAACTCTTTCGGGTAAATATGAAGGGGTACAATTGCTGGATCTTATGGTAAGTATATGTTTAGTTTTTTAAGAAATTGCCAAACTGTCTTCCACAATGGCTATACAATTTTGCATTTCCACCAGCAATGAATGAGAGTTCCTGTTCCTCCATACCCGCACCAGCATTTGATGTTATCAGTGTTCCAGATTTTGGTCATTCTAATAGGTGTATAGTGGTATGTCATTGTTGTTTCAATTTGCATTTCCCTGATGACATATGTTATTGAGCATCCTTCCATACGTTTATTTCCCATCCTCATTTCTTCTTTGTTGAAGCATCTGTACAGATCTCTTGCCCATTTTTTAATTGGGTTGTTAGCTTTCTTCCTGTTGGATTTTACCAATAACCTTTTACTGTTGTTATAATTATCATAATCAAAATTACTAATAATGAGACAAAACACTTGTGAGTGTTTACCAAGTACCAGATAATGTGCAAAGTGTTTTACAAACATTATCTCATGTAATTCTCATAATCACACTAAGTTTATCCATGAATAAGCAGCTGAGAGAGATTCAATAACTTACATAAGATCACACAGCAAATAAGCAATAGGTTTGGAATTGCTACCCAATATCTGAATCTCCAACCAGAACCTTAATCACTGCATGACATTCTTTTCCTTCCTTCTACTGATTGTGACAGGTTTGCTTCTTCTGATTAAGCTAAGAACATCAGAAGGATAAGGAGAGTAGTATGTTAGATGTCAGGATCAGTGGATACATGAATCAATGTAATAATCGATATATCTATATCTATACGGTATCTGATTAGAAACTTGAGACAAGAAACATACCTATATTTAAAGAGAAAACAAAAAGCCTGGGAAACAGTTCTTAATTTTTCCACTTAAAGTAGAATACTCTGAGTGGTATTTTTTTTTCCATTTTAAAGAAATTAAATTTCCTTCTACAGTCAAAGAGGTAACAATTTAAAGTGTAAGGTTTTTCCTCTCCCAAGTCACTAAAGGCCAATTAACAATTTCTAATTTGGTCTGCTGCTCCCTTTCATGTGAATTAATTACTAATCCAAATAAGGCGATCATCATAATCCATTTAGTATGCTGAGGTCTTTTTCTCTTGGACACATCTCTGGACATTAAGGCGATTAGTAGAAGTTATAAATGTTATGTACATATTATGTAAAAGATGAAAATAAGGCAGTTTATTAAACTTAGCAGAGTTATTGTGCTTATACTAACGCAGAGTGATTAGAATTCCATTTCTTGGGATGAAAACTTTTAAACCTTCAGGCTGACACTACAGCCATTCTGGCAGCTTCAGGCTGGGTGGCTGCTTTCACTTCTACACCTTCTTCTCTGCCTGAAAAGTGTGGTTTTGCCTGATTATTAAAAGTTCACTTCCAAGGCTTCCCTGGTGGCGCAGTGGTTGAGAGTCCGCCTGCCGATGCAGGGGACGCGGGTTCGTGCCCTGGTCTGGGAGGATCCCACATGCCACAGAGCGGCTGGGCCTGTGAGCCATGGCCACTGGGCCTGCGCGTCCGGAACCTGTGCTCCGCAACGGGAGAGGCCGCAGCAGTGAGAGGCCCACATACCGCAAAAAAAAAAAAAAAAAAAAAAAAAAAAAAAGTTCACTTCCAGAATGCAAACCAAATTCCCTTTAGCTTCCTCGGGAATGCAGGCATAAGGAAGCCTCTCCAGTGGGGTCAGGTCACTAAGAGAAGTTTCCAGCTTTTACCTGACATCGCAGGCCCCCCAGCAAGGCCCCCCCCAGCAGGCCACTGCTTGAAAACCAGGTGCTTTCTGATCTAATCACTGGGTCACATCTCGGTCTCACTCAACTCACTTCTCCCCTGTGCCTCAGGTCTTTCTCTCTGTGGTTACCTTTGCCTTTATTCTAAGTCTTAAATCCTCCTGCCCTTTAGTCTTCCCTCTCCACCAACCCTCCCTCCTTCCTTGTTATGGAGTATAAATGCACAGAATTTAATTATTCAACTCATTCATTGCTGTTCTCTCTGAGAAAAGAGATGGAGAAGGATATGAAGAGAAGATATTGAAAACCAATGCAGGGAAATGACAAATGTCTGACAGTCCGTGCCATCCATGTTTTTGGAGTTCTCATCTCTGATCTGTGGTCTTTGATGACTTGACCTTACATACAGAGAACCTGATGGTCTTGCATTCTCTTCTTTCCATTGGGAATATGGCTCTCCTAAACTCCCCTTACCCAGACATCAGCCCTTTCCTAAACTTCACCCTAATAAACAAAACTACTATCCTTGAACACCTACTAGGAATAAGGAGCTGGGATGTTGCTTTTTGCTTACGATTTCATTTCAAGCTTTTTGCATATCTCCATTGTACAGATGAGAAAACTGAGGTTCAGAAACATTAGTCATTTGCCCCAAACATAAAATGCTCATACAGTACAGAACAAGGATTTGAAGCTATGTCTTTGATTCCTCAATCTGCTCTCGCTTTACTACATTGTCCCTTCTCTCCAGAAATTATGTTGGAATCTTAGATAAGAATGAGTTGCTAATCAGATGTTCTTTAATCCTAAATAGGTCATTTACTTTTAACCAGCCTGATGATGCAGTCACTCTCTGTCACACACTAATATCCCGACTGTCACAGACAGACATGAATAGGGGACACAGTCCTGCTGAGTTCTAGTTCAGTAAGGGAATCAAGGAATCAAGTCATTTCCTCGTCTATACTTTGGACTAGTAAAATCTCTAAGGTCCTGTCTTCTAGATTTTAGGTCTCTCTAGAACAGAAACTATGCCTAATTCATCACTCTCTATACAGCACACTCTATCTAGAGCACGTAAAGAACTTTGGACGCCTAGCAGGTGCTCAAGCATTTTTATTAAAAAGCTGAACTGAACTATGCACATCTATAATTCAAGGATTCTATGTTTCATCATTTTCACAGTCAATAATAATAAAAACAATAACTGGAAAACATATTCCAAATTTAAGTAGCATCTAATTTAATGCAGACATTATGGAACACTTCTGATAAAATTTCTCATTAATTCTTCTTCCAGCCTGTCACTTAGCAAATAAGAAAATAATGAGAAAAATTAGGTCTTGCTGAATTGTCCAAAATTGTGAAGTTCTGTAATATAGATTCAAATCTATGACCTGGTTTCCTTCAACTTTTTGTTTAACAAACAGGGCTTCATTACTCTGCCTCAGAGTAGCATTGACAGAAAGGAAATAGAAACATCAATGCAAATTGACCTATCATACTACTTTTAGTACTGGCAAACAGCAGGATGAACTTAAAAATTTATCTCAAAATATAAATAATTTAAAAACATAAGTATGTGCTTGCAACAAATACGTTCTTTTTTATTGAAATGTAGTTGCTGTTCAATATTATATGTTACAGGTGTACAATGTAGTGATTCGCAATTTTTAAAGGTTATACTCCACTTATAGTTATTATAAAATATTGGCTATATTCCCCATGTTGTGCAATATATCCTTGTAGCTTATTTTATCATACCTAATAGTTTGTACCCATTATTCCCCCACCCCTATATTGCCCCTCCCCACTTCCCTCTCCCCACTGGTAACCACTATTCTCTATATCTGTATATGCTTCTTTTTTGTTATATTCATTAGTTTGTTGTATTTTTTACATTCCACATATAAGTGATATCATCCAGTATTTGTCTTGCTATGTCTGACTTATTTCACTCAGCATAATGCCCTCCAAGTCCATCCATGTTGCTGCAAATGGCAAAACTTTGTTCTTGTTTATGGCTGAGTAGTGTTCCATTGTATTTATATATTAAACCTTCTTTATCCATTCATCTATTGATGGACACTTAGGTTGCTTTCTTATCTTGGCAATTGTAAATAATGCTGTTATGAACATTGGGGTGCATATATCTTTTTGAATTGGTGTTTTCGTTTTTTGGTGTTTCTTTTTTGTTAATATATACCCAGGAATGAAATTGCTGGGTCATTTGGTAGTCCTATTTTTAGTTTTTTGAGAAACCTCCTTACTGTTTTCCACAATGGATGCACCAATTTACATTCCCACCAACAGTGTACGAGGGTTCCCTTTTCTCCACATCCTCACTAACATTTGTTATTTGTGTTCTTTTTGATGATAGCCATTCTGACAGGTGTGAGCTTATACCTCATTGTGGTTTTGATTTGCATTTCCCTGATGATTAGCAATATTGAGCATCTTTTCATGTGCCTGTTGGCCATCTGCATGTCCTCTTTGGAAAAATGTCAGTTCTTCTGCCCATTTTTTAGTTGGGTTGTTGAGTTGTATGAGCTGTTTATATATGTTGGATATTAATCCCTATCGGTTATATCATTTGCAAAGCAACAAATATGTTCTTAATCTGAAATGTCCCTTACACCTGAAAAACCAAATTGTCAGGAGTCACCAATTAAAGGACAACTAGTGCTCTCCTGATTAAACTTTTCTCTTCTATAGCACTTCTTAAAATTACCAAATACTTTGTGATTTAAAAATAATCACACAGAAGGTGGATTAAAAACTCCTATCAGGGATTTTGTAACTTTCAAGATTTGCTCAATCTACATACTTTTATGTCATAATGTCAGGAAAGTGGTGGCCACAAGAGATGATGATACCACATAAGTCAGAATTTTTAAGTACATTCCTTATAGTACATGCAGAATCATTTGTTTATTGATATTTTAATGCTCTAGATTTATATGTTTTAATTCCTTTTGTTTTAAGTAAAGAAATATTGTGGTCAAGATACTGTCTTTTATTTCTCACTAAATATAAAGATCCTCAAAGCCACTATAGTTTTAAATATAGGTCATTTAATGAAGCTGGTGCAGTGATGTCAACATACAGACTGCTCAGCTTCAAGAAAATACTTTCTGGCCCTTATCTTTCCTGGGATGAAAGGACGACAGAATTACCTGTCTCTGAAACATTTGTTTGCCTCATACAACAGCTTCTCTCTTTTCCAACTTGTCTGAGGCAGGCTGCCCAGTTCTGACTGCTGAGGTAAATTGACTGAGGGGGCAGCGAGCTCTGAGTTTATCAAGGCCAGGCCAGGCCTTCTATTAGTAACACAGGTGTGGAGGGACCCAAACAAAGCCCTGGCCACCAGCTTCACATAAACTCCTCCTAAAGGCTTCACTGTAGGCAGAGCTGTGAGCTGAGCTGCAAGCTGGGGCTGATGGGATGGCTAGAAGTAGTGGTACAGGTAGCTTCGAGTTCCAGTCTAGGAAAATGCTAGATGTGACCACTCTTGCATGTGACTTTCAGTGTACTAACAGGGGTAGCCAGCCTTGGGATACAAGTCAGGAGGAAAGTAACAGGATGCCATTTTGTCATCTAGGATATAGCATATATATACAAACACACATATACACACCACACCCATATATTTCAAATATATCGTATCTTTTTTATAGCTTATTTTCTTCACCTGAACAACATATTGTTAGCATGTTGGCATTTCTACAACAGCATTTTTAATGTCTACGTGGTATTCCATTATATGGATGTGTTTGTTTATTTAACCAATCTGAATATTTGATAATTTGGTTATCTCCAGTTTGAAGTTACTTTTAAATTCTGTAAGGAATAGAAATGGGAAAATATGCTTGTACACATTTTGAATGATTTCCTTAGATAAAATTTGTGGAGGTGGAATTATTAGTGACAAGTGACAAGTGTTTAGACAATTGTTAACACAGTGCCATGATGCTATATAGGAAAGTTCACACCCAACAGCAGAGAATGATAGCACAAGTTAGAGAAAACTGCCTGCTTAACATATTGGAATCTAGAATATCTTGGAATGAATAGAATTTTATTTGGGCCTTAGTGAGATCAAATAAGATTTCATAAGTTCATTGAGCTCTTTGTGTCCCATCTGTTATTAATTCCTTGATTGTGACTGTTACTTATATTCCATAGGTTCTTAGCCTTTTATTGATTGATAAAAATTCTGTATAAATTCTGACAAAATAACCTTTTGTCAAAGATTTTACAACAGTATTTTGTCACTTTGTAGTTTGTCTCAAATTTTAATGATGTTTTAGGATATATGAATTTTTATGTGATCAAACGTGTTAATAATTCCTGTGTGATATATGATATATTTTCTTCCTCTAATTATAGGCTTAGAAATTCCACTACCAACAAGAAATCACATAATTAACATATTAAGTCTGTGTTTTACATGGAATTCTTTGGTCAATAGAGAATTCTCTCTCTCTCTCTCTTTTTTTTTTTTTGGTATGATGTGAAATATGACTCTATCCCCAAATCTCATCACTTGCAGAATTCAGAAACATGAAATCTCTGTAGATTTATTTATAAAGCAAATTAATGTTCTGTTTTGCATCATATATGTCCATATCATTTCTTTTTAGATTTGTTCCTAGGGAAGAAATGAGAGAAAGAGAGAAATCAGGTGAGATATTTTTAAATGCTTCCTGTCCCCTTATCAATAAATGGGTTTCTTGCTCCCTGTACCCTATCTATCATTAATTTACTTTTGAGTCTAGATTTAGGAGGAAGGAGATTTAGGACTTAGGGCAGATGAAACTAGATAAGAGAAACTAAGAGAAAAAAGACCACCATCACTTTTGATCCCAATTGAATTCTACAAAGATGAGGAAGACAGGAGGAGAAAAAGAATGTGAGAAGCCATTTCTCACTGCCTCTACTACTCATGGTTTAGCAGATGGATGAGATGGAGGCAGTTCTAAAGCTCCTGGCTCCCTTCAGCCTGAATGCACATGCAAGAGGCCCAGCTGCGTCCCCAAATCTGGGAGAGGATATGAAGATACTAAAAGGATAGGTAGGCCAGAAGAATTCTGGTTTCAGGCAAAGACCCCTCAAGATATGAGGAATTTGAAACCAGAGGCAAATAATGTTGACTGTTGACTACTGTGGGTAGTTTCATCATATCTCCTCAAAAAGTCAGATGGAACCAGTCATGCCACAAAAGTCAACAGGGAGAGATCACTCCTGCTTGGTCATTCCATGACAGTCACACAAAATGAGCCAAATAACATTGTGTAGGTTCAAGGAACCCACCTCTTCTATCTTCAAAAAGTCATGTCATCTAAATTACCCCCCTCCCCTGGAATACTACTAGGAGTGATCTTGCAAAAAGCAGGCATGAAAACAATCATTTGCCTGAGTCATCCAAGCAGAGACTCATTTTCTTTAAAAGGCAATTTAAAGTATTGGAAAGAACACAGATTATAAATTTGGATTAAATACAGTTATTTTCTTTCTTTACCCATCCCATTGGAGGATGGGAGGGAAGTCATGTAGAAAACAAGGACAGTTATAAAGGAATAAATTCTAAACTGCTTTTGTACACCCCAGTTAATGAGATTGAATTTGTTACACTGATACAACACATACGGACATATGCACACACACACACACACATTTTCCTAACTTTTTATTTTTCCAGTCATTTTATAATGATAAAATACTGTATTTTCTTAGAGGAGAAGGAACATTCATTTTTTGAAATCTGACCCTGTCTTCTTGACAGTTCCTCAGCAACTGTGTATTTCAATACACTTCAAAAGCAGTTGGAGCATTTTACTTAAAGCATTGCTCCTACATTTTTACTTCACATCCTACTTGGTAAATCTGAGTTTAACCAACACAAGTATTCTTACATCATGGGCTGCCACTGTTTATAATGCATATCTAAGATCTTCCCCAAATTTTCCATCTGCAAATTGTATTTCAGAGATGAATTGGACAAGGTACGAAAGGCATAAACATTTTACCTTACACCTAGGTGTGATCTAATTCCATTTCTAAAAGAACATATTAGCAAACCTATTGCTATTGAAAGGGACAATTAAAACTTAATAAATTATTTCAAGGGACTTGAAAATATAAAACCATCTTTTCCAGACCCTTTATGAGTCATTCCTAAATAGATTTATTTCATCTTGAATTAGACTCAAAGTTGTCTTTAGATAAAAATAACATTAAAGATAAGATGATAGTGAAGTTGAAGGGCTCACATTTATTAAGCACTTACTGTGTGCCAGGTACTTAAAATGCCTTAATAGGACTTAATCCTTCCAACAACCCTTTGAGGAAGTGCTATACTTATTCATATTTTAACAACTTTAGCAAACTGGGATTCAAGGAGGTGAATTAGCTTGCCCAGGTCTGCAGCTAGGGAGCAGCAGATCTGACATTCAAGTTTGGGTCCTCCAAAACCAGAGCCCATACTTGCCCTTCTGTGTTTATCCTCAGAATATGTTTGGGTCTATGTAGCAATGGAAGCAGTGCACTTAGAGACTGGAAGCCCATTTCATGTCTTACCTTTGCTGGGTCTTTGTTGCTTCATGCTAAGCAAATGATCTGTTAAATGCTTTGAAAAACAAGGGTTTTTGTGAATATTAAATGGATTTCCATTTCCTCCTCTAACAAAAGAAGGTAACACTACCTAACTCACAGAGTTGTTTTGAAGGTTTTGTTAGATAATACAGTCATCCCCCCTTATCTGTGGTCTTATTTTCCTCAGTTTCAGTTAAGCATGGTTAACTGTAGTCCAAAAATTTTACTGGAAAATTCCATAAATAAACAATTCATAAGTTTTAAATTGCATGTCTTTCTGAGTGACATGATGAGCCCTCATGCCATCTGCTCCATTCCATAAGGGGATGTGAATCATCCCTTTGTCCTGCACAGCCCCCCCACCCCCATTAGTCACTTAGTAGCCACCTTGCTTCTCAGAACGACTGTTTCAGTGCTTGTGTTCAAGTAACCCTTATTTTACTTAATAATGGCCCCGAAGCTCAAGAGTAGTGATGCTGGCAATTCGGATATGTCAAAGAGAAGGCGTAAAGTGCTTCCTTTAAGTGAAAAGGTAGAAGCTCTCAACTTAATAAGGAAAGAAAAAAAAATCATACGCTGAGTTTGCTAAGACTCACGTTAAAAACAAATCTTCCATCCCTGAAGAAAGTAAAAGAAATTCACACTAGTTTTGCTGTCACATCTCAGATGGCAGAAGTTACAGCCACAGTGCATGATAAGTGTTTACTTAAGTTCAAAAGTCATTAAATTAATACCATAAGATATTTTGAGTGAAAGAGAAAGACCACATTCACATAACTTTTCTTACTGTATGTTGTTATAATTGTTTTATTATTAATTATCATTGCTAGTCTCTTACTGTGCCTAATTTATAAATGAAACTCTATCATAGGTAGGTATGTATAGGAAAAAACATAGTATACATAGGGTTCGGTACTCTCCGTGGTTCCAGGCATCCACTGGGGGTCTTAGAACATATCTCCCATAGATAAGGGAGGACTATTGTATTTGGACAGCTCAGAGTATGATATTTTCCATATACAGCCAAGTCCTTGCAAATTATAGCAATTATTACTGGATTTATGTATTTAAAACCACTTCAATTTTAAAGCACTCCATAAGTATAAGATGATGCTAGCTTTCCAGAAGTAGGCCATAGAACAATGAATGTATCCTTGAAGTGCACAGACAATGATAAACAATGTACAGTGCTTCCAGTGAGACAAGCCATGCCCTCCTGCCCTCCATGAGGTTTATCGAACCTCATGTCCCATGACTTCCCAAAAGACCCATTCTGTGTGGCCTTCAGAAGCACGAGGGTCATCCTAGACCATATTCCTTTCTTCCTGCTCTCCTTACCCAACTGGAAAGGCTCTTCCCTGTGACAAAACCTCCTCATAGCACAAGTCATGGGGCTTTGGGAACAACAGAGGTCTGGGACCAAAATGCCAGGCTAAGGACCCACCTCTGACTGAACCTATTATAGGAGTCCAGGAGACTCAGTGCAGCTCACTCAGTGGGGACAAGGCTTTCATGCTCCTAGTGAGTTTTTCCCTTCAGTGATATTCAGAGGACCTCCCTTATTAATGCATGGTAAAAAATATTAGTTCCAGTGCAACTCAGCCCAAGAAGACATTGGAGTAAGACTAGTACAACTGTAAGTACAGATTCCTATAGGAAACATATACGTCTCCATCAAAGTTACCCATATTAAAATATGTGGCTCCATTCACTGAATCCACACATCCATAGGCTTTGAAGAAGAGACAGCAGCCAAAAATTTTTGCAAATATTTCTGATAAAAGAAAGGAAAGCATTTAGTTGGGCAGGCAGCAATAGTGGAACTACTCTGGAAAGCTTCTAAAGAAGTTCATTTGCACAATCTCAAAACATGTTTGCAGCATGGAGATAAGACTCTACAAACACTGGCACCTACCTCGTCATTGTGCTCATTTCTAACAGCATCTGCACATGAAATTATGCCTGGGTTCTAACTAGACATGAGACAGCTGGGAAACAAAAAGTAATAAAATATATAAGAAGGTCATTATGACATTCATGTCTTTATTCCCTTTACTATTTAAACAGGAACACTAGATAAGCTCGCACATACAGTGAACTTCTACCTGGGTTGATAAAACATGCACCAATGTCGGACCAGATGTTTCACTTTCTCTTTTACTTTTAGAGTCAGTTTTTAAAAGTATAATCTCCAGTGCTCTCCTAAAATAACAATAATTTTATTGGTGAGTATCTTATGCTTATTCAAGCTTATTCTTTTCATATGCCTTTGGCTGTGGTATCATGAGAAACACTATTATTAAAAGATTCCCATGCTATTTGGGGTCTTTAAAAAAAGAAATATACTGCCCATACAAAATTTTAACTAAAGAATCATGTTTTACAAGCATTATAAACATTTATAGGCACCTTGAATTATCTTGTTTATTCAAATGTCCAAACTATACCAACATAAAATAACTATTCCACGTTTCAATTTTTCAAGGCATCAGAAATTAATATGGTGGAAAGACTGACATATTTCTACCAGCAGGGATTCCAATATCAGATACTCCCACAAATTTACAAGACCTAATAATTCACTAATTTTAAAACGTTCACATTTGTTGTCATCTAATTTACATAGTAATTCTCTTTCACCTCATTGGGAATCATCTATGCCGCAAATAAGTTTATACTATTAACTCTCTAGAAAATCATTGTTGATGCATTCTTTACTCACCCAATCACTTAACAAATAGTTATTGAGTGCCTACTATATGCCAGATCAGGCACTGAGCTAGTTGCTAGAGCAAAAGCAATGAACAAAATTAATAAGCTTAGTTCTCATTCTTTATAACAAGTTACACATTCCCTTACTCCCCATCTCAGTGCCTCACATCCAATCCGTAATAGCACGAGTAAAAATGAAAGTTTCAAAACATATAAAATTAAGTCACAGTGTATGTTCTCACTGTTCTGAGCTTAACAAACTCAATGTTGAATCATATACATTAAATCTCCTATCAGTCTTAATTTTTTTAGCACATTTATGAAATTACCTCCTCAAGATGTGTTATTACAGGAGCAACTGGATGAAAACAGTTCAAAATCTCCTGTAGAAAACAAAAAGCTATTCCCGTAAGAATTCTCCTATCCCAGCAAATATTAAACATCATGACTTTTAGGCTAGGGAAGCAACTACAAAAAGGTACATATCTCATTCCCTAGATGGATAAACTGGAAGTTAAGAGGCTTGGGATCCAGTCTTGGAGAAATAGGGTGACTTACTTAT
Source organism: Hyperoodon ampullatus (assembly GCF_949752795.1). NCBI lineage: Eukaryota > Metazoa > Chordata > Mammalia > Artiodactyla > Ziphiidae > Hyperoodon > Hyperoodon ampullatus. Next base: position 68,774,114 of record NC_136914.1, on the reverse strand, counting down.
TGTCCAGATCTGGGCACATATGAGAATAAATGGGGGCACTAACACCAGGAACATAAGCCTAAACTAAGACATATTTACCCATGGATAAATCACTTAACCTCTTTGGCCATTGTTTTCCCTGTCAAATGGTAACAATAGCACACAAGTTTATGAAAATGTGAAATATGAGAATATGCATAAAAAACCACTTGTATATAGTGCTACACAAACTGTGATTTTACTGTTAATAAAAAATAATTTATTTCCAATTTACGCTGCAAACTGACTTTGAGAAGTCTTTTTTTTTTTTTTAATATAGATAGTATAACATCTAAGAGCTGTAGTGAAATACGAAGGAACATCCTTAAAAAGTTACCAGGGCCTGTAGTACCTTTTCCTAGTACCTTTTCCTAGCTAATCAGTTAGTAGCACTACTACTTTCTAATCACAGCCATTCATCAGTGAGAACAAGGGAAATAGGGAAAAGTAGCACCGTGGATGGTGATAGAAACTTGCATCCCAACAGGTGGCAAGCTGAAACACCCATGACAAACAACCAAACCACACTGCAGTTCTAGAATACTAAATCCTAATTAATCTTTGGGGAAATTTTTCAATCTGCAGCTGTGAGTCTGACCTAAAATGTATTTTATCTGAAAAGAACAGTACAGTAGCTTTTCAGATAACAGGCATTATTTTTTCTCTCCATAAATCATTCACTTTTATCCTAGGAAGTGCAAAAAAAACAGACCTAAAGCAGACATAAAACATTTAATTCTTTATTAGGAAAGGAAAAACAGGATACTGATATTGATGTAATCTAAAAAATCAGGATGAAGCATTGCACAAATGGAGTTCTTGTTACAATGTGCTGTAATAGTGAAATAAACTCCATTGTAGGAAGCCTATACAGGAGCAAATGAGCAAAATGGATACAATGGCAATTAAAAAGGACTCTCTAGGAAGGAAAACAAAAAAATGAAAGAAGTAAAATAAACAATAAAATAGGCAAAGAGAAAATGGTGGAAAGGAAACTAAATTACATCTTATGAAATAAAAAACATTCCTATTTGTAATCATCAAGTTTTGGGCAATTTACAAGACTACAAGGATTTTATATTGTCTCTAGATTTATAAAATTGAAGGATTGGAAAGAGATCACAAGACCTTCCAAGAAAACTGGGTAGTCAAAATGGGAGAGCTTCCCTCTTCTTTAGTTCTTAAAACAAGATAACTTATTACTATCAATGTCAGAAATATGACAACATACAGCAAGTGGTAAAAGATATTCCTCATATCTCCATAATAATCACAAACTATCTGGGAGAAAAACTGCTAGTTTTTGCTCCCATGTTATTTCTCATTATCTTCCTTAGTAGTAGAACTTGATTACTGGCTAGGTACATTGCAGCTGAGAATAAAACTACATTTGTCAGCCTTCCTTGTTAGTATGGCTAAATGCTAGACATTGGGTTCTAAGCAGAATTGTCTTCAAGTATCGATCCTAACAAGAGGGCATACCCAAATTTGCCTCTTCCTTCTTTCCTACTGTCTAAGATGTAGTGTGATTCCTCAAGCCCATGCAACAATGGTCCTATAAATAAATAAATAAATAAATAAATAAATAAATAAATAAAAATTTAAATATATATATATATATGGTTGATGTTTAAAATGATGAAGCAAAATATAGAAGTGATAGTGAAGCAACCAGGATAGCTCTAAACTGCAAACCCCCGGACGTTATTTACATGAAAGAGATTAACCCACTGATACTTGGGAGTGTTGCTAACAGCTAAAAAATTACCCTAGTGATAAAGAATCACTGAATTATTATTAAAAGTTTATTCTTTTAGGGATGATTTATAAGTATAATATTGTACCAGTGGCATTTTCCAGATGGAGTTTATTAGATATTTGCAAATACAATACATGCATGCTAATTTGGATTCTTCATTGAATCTTGTAAATATTTGCCCCATTTGCTTGTGTTCTCTCTCTTTTCCCCTCTCCTTCCCCCTCTCATTCCCCACCTCCTTCCCGCCCTCCCCAATACTTTATGATATTCATCATTCAATACTTCAGCCTACATCTCTTAGACATAAAGATATTATTCTATGTAATCAAAAATACTACCTTTATGGCTAAATTAATTAAGAACAATTCTGTAAATTATCTAATACACAATCCATAGTAAAATTTCCCCAATTATGCCAAAAATATTTCTTGAAAAGACTAATGATATCTGGCAAGCCTAATGAATTTAAAAAAAGAGAGAGATCCATAAAAAATAAATTATATTGGGAATGAAAAAAGTATTTAACTAGATATAAACATTTGAGATTTAAAAAATTAGAGTATTATGAGCAGCTCTATGATAATAAGCTTGAAAACAGATAAAATGGGAATTTTTTATAAAAATAAAATTTTATATATCAAGAAAAAACATAAAAACTTCATTAGTCCAATAATTATTAAAAATATGGAATTGGTAATAAGAATCTCCCCATCCCTGAAAAAGCATGGGGTTCAAAAAATTTCAGCACTATTTCAAGGAACAGATGATCCTTATATTATACAAGTTATTCCAGAATCTCAAATTAGAAAGTTTCCCAAACTCTTTTATAAGGCATGTATAACCTTAATACAAACAACTGATGAAAGAAAGTAATAAACTATAATCATGGACCAAGGTTAACTTAGAAACAAACACCATAAATAAAAATATTAATTAATAACTTGATTCTAGCAATGTGTTTTAAAAATAATAAGCCATCTATAAGTAATCTTTATCCCAGGAATGCAATTTTAGCATTAGAAAATCTATCAACATAATTTAAAAATAAAATGAAAATGCTATTATTTTCAGGCATGAAGAAAGACTATTCAAAAAATCAACATCTAGTTATTTTACTAAAAACAAAAAGAAAAATTTAGCAGACTAAGTACAGAATAAAACTTCCATAAACCAATAAAGAATATCCACCAAAATCCTATAGCAGGGCTTCCCTGGTGGCGCAGTGGTTGAGAGTCCGCCTGCCGATGCAGGGGACGCGGGTTCGTGCCCCGGTCTGGGAAGATCCCACGTGCCGTGGAGTGGCTGGGCCCGTGAGCCATGGCCGCTGAGCCTGTGCGTCTGGAGCCTGTGCTCCACAACGGGAGAGGCCACAACAGTGAGAGGCCCACGTACCGCAAAAAAAAAAAAAAAAAAAAAAAAAAAAAAAAAAAAAAAAAAAAAAAAAAAATCCTATAGCAAACACACACTAGATACCAAAACTGTAAAAGGCCCCTGAATAAAGTAATAAAGGAAATAAAGGAAAAGGTTTCTTCACCCAGGAGAAAAGTAAACTGAACACATAAAAAGGATACAAAAACAAGACCCATATATATGCTGTCTACAAGAGACCCACTTCAGACCTAGGGACACATACGGACTGAAAGTGAGGGGATGAAAAAAGGTATTCCATGCAAATGGAAATCAAAAGAAAACTGGAGTAGCAATTCTCATATCAGACAAAATAGACTTTAAAATAAAGACTGTTACAAGAGACAAGGACGGACACTACATAGTGATCAAGTGATCAATCCAAGAAGAAGATATAACAATTGTAAGTGTTTATGCAGCCAACATAGGAGCACCTCAATACATAAGGCAAATGCTAACAGCCATAAAAGGGGAAATTGACAGTGACACAATCATAGTAGGGGACTTTAACACCCCACTTTCACCAATGGACAGAATGAAATATATATATTTTCATCCAAAATGAAAATATATAAGGAGATACAAGCTTTAAATACACATTAAATAAGATGGACTTAATTGATATATATAGGGCATTCCATCCAAAAACAACAGAATACACTTTCTTCTCAAGTGCTCATGGAACATTCTCCAGGGTAGATCATATCTTGGGTCACAAATCAAGGCTTGGTACATTTAAGAAAATTGAAATCTTATCAAGTATCTTTTCCAACCACAATGCTATGAGACTAGATATCAATTACAGGAAAAAAAACTGTAAAAAATACAAACACCTGGAGGCTAAACATTACGCTACTAAGTAACCAAGAGATCACTGAAGAAATCAAAGAGGAAATCAAAAAATACTTAGAAAGAAATGACAATGAAAACACAGCAATGCAAAACCTGTGGGATGCAGCAAAAGCAGTTCTAAGAGGGAAGTTTATAGCAATACAATCCTACCTCAAGAAACAAGAAACATCTCACATAAACAACCAAACCTTACACCTAAATCAATTAGAGAAAGAAGAACAAAAAAACCCCCCAAAGTTAGCAGAAGGAAATAAATCATAAAGATCAGATCAGAAATAAATGAAAAAGAAATGAAGGAAACAATAGCACAGATCAATAAAACTAAAACCTGGTTCTTTGAGGAGATAAACAAAACTGATAAACCATTAGCCAGAATCATCAAGAAAAAAAGGGAGAAGACTCAAATCAACAGAATTAGAAATGAAAAAGGAGAAGTAACTGACACTGCAGAAATACACAGGATCATGAGAGATTACTACAAGCAACTATATACCAGTAAAATGGAAAACCTGGAAGAAATGGACAAATTCTTAGAAAAACACAACCTTCCAAGACTGAACCAGGAAGAAATAGAAAATATACACAGACCAATCACAAGCACTGAAATTGAAACTGTGATTAAAAATCTTCCAACAAACAAAAGCCCAGGGCCAGATGGCTTCACAGGTGAATTCTATCAAACATTTAGAGAAGAGCTAACACCTGTCCTTCTCAGACTCTTCCAAAATATAGCAGAGGGAGGAACACTCCCAAACACATTCTACAAAGCCACCATCACCCTGATACCAAAACCAGACAAAGATGTCACAAAAAAAGAAAACTACAAGCCAATATCACTGATGAACATAGATGCAAAAATCCTCCACAAAATACTAGCAAGCAGAATCCAGCAGCACATTAAAAGGATCATACAGCTTGATCAAGTGGGGTTTATCCCAGGAATGCAATGATTCTTCAATATAGGCAAATCAATCAATGTGATACACCATATTAACAAATTGAAGGATAAAAACCATATGATAATCTCAATAGATGCAGAAAAACTTTCAACAAAATTCAACACCCATTTATGATAAAAATTCTCCAGAAAGTAGACATAGAGGGAACCTACCTCAACATAATAAAGGCCATATATGACAAACCCACCGCCCACATCGTTCTCAATGCTGAAAAACTGAAACCATTCCCTCTAAGATCAGGAACAAGACAAAGTTGCCCACTCTCACCACTACTATTCCACATAGTTTTGGAAGGTTTACCCACAGCAATCAGAGAAGAACAAGAAATAAACAGAATCCAAATTGGAAAAGAAGAAGTAAGCTGTCACTGTTTGCAGATCACATGTTACTCTACATAGAGAATCCTAAAGATGCTACCAGAAAACTACTAGAGCTAATCAATGAATCTGGTAGAGTAGCAGGGTACAAAATTAATGTACAGAAATCTCTTGCATTCCTATACACTAATGCTGAAAAATCTGAAAGAGAAGTTAAGGAAACACTCCCATTTACCACTACAACATAAAGAATAAAGTACCTAGGAATAAATCTAAGAAAGGAGACAAAAAAACCTGTGTGCAGAAAACTATGACACTGATGAAAGAAATTACAAATGATACAAACAGATGGAGAGATATACCATGTTTTTGGATTGGAAGAATCAGCATTGTGAAAATGACTATACTACCCAAAGTGATCTACAGATTCAATGCAATCCCTATCAAACTACCAATGGTATTTTTCACAGAACTGGAACAAAAAATTTCACAATTTATATGTAAATATAAAAGACCCCAAATAACCAAAGCAATGTTGAGAAAGAAAAACGGATCTGGAGGAATCAGGCTCCCTGACATGAGACTATACTACAAAGCTACAGTAATCAAGACAGTATGGTACTGGCACAAAAACAGAAATTTGGATCAATGGAACAGGATAGAAAGCCCAGATATTAACCCATGTATATATGGTCACCTTATATTTGATAAGGGTGGCAAGAGTATACAGTGGAGAAAAGACAGCCTCTTCAATAAATGGTGCTGGGAAAACTGGACAGCTACATGTAAAAGAGTGAAATTAGAACACTTCCTAATACCATACACAAAAATAAACTCAAAATGCATTAAAGACCTAAATGCAGGGCAAGGCACTATAAAACTCTTAGAGGAAAACATAGAACACTCTTTTACATAAATCACAGCAAGATCCTTTTTGACCCACCTCCTAGAGAAATGGAAATAAAAACAAAAATAAACAAATCGGACCTAATGACACTTAAAATTTTTTGCACAGCAAAGGAAAAAATAAACAAGACAACCCTTAGAATGGGAGAAAATATTTGCAAATGAAGCAACTGACAAAGGATTATTCTCCAAAATATTCAAGCAGCTCATGCAGCTCAATACCAAAAAAACAAACACCCCAATCCAAAAATGGGCAGAAGACCTAAAAAGACATTTCTCCAAAGAAGATGTACAGATTGCCAACAAACACATGAAAGGATTCTCAACATCACTAATCATTAGAGAAATGCAAATCAAAACTACAATGAGATATCATCTCACACCAGTCAGAATGGCCATCATCAAAAAATCTAGAAAAAATAAATGCTGGAGAGGGTGTGGAGAAAAGGGAACACTCTTGCACTGCTGGTGGGAATGTGAATTGATACAGCCACTATGGAGAACAGTATGGAGGTTCCTTAAAAAACTACAAATAGAACTACCATATGACCCAGCAATCCCACTACTGTGCATATACCCTGAGAAAACCATAATTCAAAAAGAGTCATGTACCAAAATGTTCATTGCAGCTCTATTTACAATAGCCCAGAGATGGAAACAACCTAAGTGTCCATCATTCGATGAATGGATAAAGAAGATGTGGCACATATATACAATGGAATATTACTCAGCCATAAAAAGAAACGAAATTGAGCCATTTGTAATGAGGTGGATGGACCTAGAGTCTGTCATACAGAGTGAAGTAAGTCAGAAAGAGAAAGACAAATACCATATGCTAACACATATATATGGAAGCTTTTTATTTTGATGTATTCCCACTTGATTTTTGCTTTTGTTGCTTGTGCTTCAAGTGTCATATGCATAAAAATCATTGTAAAGACCAACGTCAAGGAAAGTTTTCCTTTTTTTTCCTCTAGGATTTTTATGGTTTCAGGTATTACACTTAAGTCTTTAATCCATTTCATTTTCGTGTATGATATAAGATAGGGGTCCAGTTCCATTCTTTTGCATGTGAATATCCATTTTTCCCAGAACCATTTATTGAAGAGACCATCTTTCCTCCTTTGCACATTCTTGACTCATTTGTCAAATACTAGTTGATGGTATATGCATGGGTTTATTTCTGGGCTTTCTGTTCTGTTCCTTTGGTCTATGTGTCTGTTTTTATGCCAGTATCATACTGTTTTAATTACTATAGCTTTGTAATATAGTTGTGAAATTAGGAAATGTAATGCCTCCAGCTTTATTCAACTTTCTCAGGTTTGCTTTGGCTATTTGAGATCTTTTGTGGTCCCTTACAAATTTTAGGATCATTTTTTTCTAGTTCTGTAAAAAATGTCATTGGACTCTTGATTGGAATTACATTGATTCTGTAGGTTACTTTGGGTAGTATGGACACTTTAACAATATTCTTCTGATACATGAACACAGGATATCTTTCCATCTATTTTTGTCTTCTTCAATTTCTTTTGTCAGCATGTTATGGTTTTCATTGCATAGATCCTTAACCTCCTTGGTTAAATTTAATCTTAAGTATTTCTTTCGTTTTGATGGTATTGTAAATGGGATGATTTTCTTTATTTTTTTTTCAGATAATTTGTTGTTAATGTATAAAAATGCAACTGATTTATCTATACTGATTTTGTATCCTATAACTTTCCTGAATTCATTTATTAGTTCCAACAGTTTTTTGGTGGAATCTTTAGGATTTTCTACTTATAATATTATTTCATCTGCAAACACCATTTTACTTTTTTCTTTCCAGTTTGGATTCCCTTTATTTCTTTTTCTTGCTTGATTGCTCTGTCTAGGACTTCCAGTACTATGTTGAACAGGAGTGGTAAGAGTAGGCACTGTTGGCTTGTCCTTGACATTTGAGGAAAAGGTTTCAACATTTTACCATTGAGTATGATGTTAGCCATGGGCAACAAATATCTTTTAAATGGTGTAGACTTGCTGTGAGTCTTGGGTGAGACAAAGACTAACAGAGAAGGTAGAGTGTGCCTTCTAGGTTCTGGTGACTCAGAAGAGCAGAAAAGGAGAAGCAAATATTTAAATGCTGAGATTAGGAATATTACTAAATGAAATCAAGACCTTTACAGACCTAGGTTTCCTGAATGGCCTAAAGGCCCCCAGGAATTTTCTAATTCAGCATATGTAAGTGGAAGTGTATACAAAGTAATTAAGTTATGAAAATTTAAAAGATACAGAAAAGGTGCTGAGACCCCAACTTGAGCTGTGATATACACTGTTGAAAACTGGCAGCTGCTCTAAAGACACCAAGGATGTTTTAGCAAGTTTTCTTCAAATTTCTTTCCAGTATGGGCATGGTAAGTATATTATGGTCAGCTACACAAACCCAGGGAATCATCCTGGTGTTAGAGAAGTTGCAGGCACACTGAGGTCAACTAGCAAAATTGCTCAAAGGTCACACACCCCAAACCCAACTGGGTCTCCCACACAACTAGGTTAATGCCCATGTGGCAGCATCTCTGGGCACCTCTACTACAGGTAGAGGTTTGAGTAGCAGTAGTAGGAGAACCAAGCCAGGCTGTGTTGAGTATTGGTACCCAAATACTTCCATAAATAAAATCTTGCCCACTTCCCATGGCAAGATGTAAAAGAACTATCTCTGGACTGAATGTCCCTTATGTGGGGTGCAAGGTGGCAAACTCCAAAAAGAAGTGGAGTGAAGGCTGCAGTGCACACTAATTCTGTGGCATACTTGGATCTGACCAGACAGGTTTTCTGACCTCAGCATGACTGACATTTGGGTCCAGATAATTCTTCGTTGTGGGAGTTCTCCTGTGCGTTATAGGATGTTAACAGAACCTCTGGCTTCTACTCACTAGATGCCACAGCACTTTCTCCCTAATTGTGACAACCAAAATGTCCCCAGACATTGCCAAATGTTTTCTGGGTGGCAAAATCACCCTGAGTTGAGAACCACTGGATTTGACTGGCAACAATCGTCGGGACTATCTCCAGCCTCACGTTGCTGACAATAATTTGGGAAATGTATTTAGCTAACTTTCTGCTATATTATATTGCATGTATGCATGCCACCACATAGAGACAAAAGACAGCTTCCTTCACTCCAGCTGACAGGTTTCCCAGAGTGGGATCTAGGGAAACTGAGTTTAAATCACTCCAACCTCAACAGATTTTCAGCACTTGAAGTGGGAAAGCAGAGGTTAAGAGTGGAGCTTTTAGGCTAGGAGCAGTGTTGTGTGAAGCCAGCTCTCATCTGTCCTTGCATCTGCTTTAAGAGTCAGTTGTGTCTCTTCCCAACTCTATGTTCAGTGATGTCACATTGGTAACCTGGAATCAGCCATGGTGAGAGTATCTATACCACAGAAACTGGCAAATGCTATAAATTTGGGATTTGTTTGTTTGTTTTGGTTTTATTTTTCCATCCAGAGAGCCAATTGGTAAGGATTTACCAACACATCACTGGCTAGGAGTGAGGTGCTATGTACCCATGATGGGAGATATGGAAAAGAACAGCAGCACGATCCAGTTTTGCAAGATTCTAGACCTTTTAGGACATACTCTTTTAGAAGGATGGCTCTGTCATAGATTAATGATTTTAGAGACCATATTAAATAATTTTTAATCAATAGCTTTATAGCCAAGTCTCAGAGGCCCTATGTATCCCCTGTCATGGAGGCGCAGCAAATATAAAGCAAAGTTAGAATTGGTTTAGATCAATGCAGGCAAAATAATTATACCAAAGTAGATCAATACACTGTCCCTGGAATGTAAGCTGCTTTGGTAGTTTATGAAGGGACTCAATAGTGTTCAGAATTGGATTTAAAGGGTGGCTGTGTGAGGAAGATGGAGAGATACCCGTGATGATCAGTTGAACAGGATGTCTCAGGGTATTACCAGGGCCTCAGCCCCCTTCCAGTGGCTAAAAACCAAAAGAAAAAAGAAGGAAAAGAAACAGAACTTATATTTAAATTTATAGTTCAAAAATACTTTTTCTGAAATAAAAGAAGATTTGAATCTTGATTTTGAAAAAGTATGTAGTTAACTGGAAAAAGTGATCCAGACTGATGAAAACTTCAGGACATATATTAGTAAAATCATTTTACAGTTTAAAATACAGAGAATGTGGGAATTCCCTGGCTGTCCAGTGGTTGGGACTCGATGCTTTCACTGCCCAGGCCAGGGTTCGATCCCTGTTCGGGAAACTAAGATCCCACAAGCCGTGCAGCGTGGCCAAAAAAAAAAAAAAAACTACAGAGAATGTAATAGGCATATTCCAAAGATTATCCTCCAAAATGCCAAGCTTTTCACCAACTTGATTAAAAGTTACAAGTATAATGCAAGAACTCTTTCCTAGATGGGCACAGTCCCACCTACCTCTTGACCAAGAGATAGCGGATTATGTCTTGAGCAGGCAATAGAGAACATTACTAGGCTAATCAGTGCTCCTTGGCTGGCTTTCTAACCTCAAGATCCTTTTACATTACGTATTCAACCAGTCTGTAGGACCTGAATGTAACCAAGGGAACCCTGAGGAGATAAAAACATAACACATTGTCTTGTCAAAGCTTATCTAGTAGCAAACCTTTGGATTCCATTGATAAACTAAATTCACTTATCATAAATAAATTTAAATAATATGCATATGAAGTATCATTTCAAGGGATGACTAGCTAGAACTTCTCATCTGTGTGCTGATCAGTGAGTACAAAAAAAAAGTCGATGCCACACAGCATCCTTCTTGAATATATTAACAATAGTGTTGGAGATTCTCTTTTGTGAGCCCAGTCTTATATCACTGAGCTCATGCCTACCAAGGAAGTGAGGGTAATATTCTTCTTTAATGTTTCACAATTTTGGCCTTTTTAAATACGTGACTCAAAGAAAATAAATCACTCAATGCCATTATTCAAGATCAAATGAATCCATAAAACAAGTTTTATAATATCAGTAAAGTTTATATTTTCAAATTTATATAAAATAGTGACTTTGAAATGCCTGGAGTATGGAAATAAAGTTTCATAATTTGACTCAATTGAATTATCCAATCAGGTGAAGAGTAATCCCTTTCTCAAACACATACACATAACCCACTGGCATACAGTATATATACACACAAAACACACATAAATACATAGCACTCACACACACACACACACAATTGATCTATTGCAGTTGAAGGTTATAAATATACTGAAATGTTCTCTCATTACTGACTCAGACTTTACCTCCACAAAGTAAAACTTTATAGGTTATTGGTTTTAAAGCATGTTAAATTCAAAGTAACTGCTATTCTCCCACTATTTAAAAAATAGCAGATCAGCTCATTCCAGATAACTCAAAATCCATTTTTCCCCAGGTACCCTACATTATGAACTAACAAGTCCTATTGCATTTCGCACTGGGAGAGTCTTTGTTACACACCATTACCTAAGCTATTTGTTCTCCTTTGAGATTTGACATAAACATTAGTATAGCTATTATTGCAACCGTAAGATACATATATGATTTATCTGCTTTTTATCTTTCAAAGAAAAAACTTCATCTCTTGACTGATATGATATTGGTATGTGTTTTGAATTTTAATTGTATATATCTGGAGGACATCCATATTTTAAATCTGTGATGCAGAAATTAGATCACTAGATTTGGAGTCACAAACAAGGGCCTAAATTCTGGCAAGCAGCTGTTTGAACTGTCCTCTAGCCATGCGGATCTGCAAAGAAGTGAGAGCAGAGGGCATATCTCCCATGCGAGCAGGTGACAGTTCTCCAGTGATGCACCTCACAGCCAGTTTCCTAAGCAAACAACACCAGAGAAGAAACAGGCAAAACTTTGTTTCTCTGCCATAAAGAGCGTTATATGCAAGTTCATCCCCACAAGCAGAACTGGGGAAAGCTCTGCTTACAAAGGGAGATTTCCAAGGGGCAGAATAACTGAATTGGAAAAGAGACAGCATTTAAATGGAGGGTTTTGTTGGAAAATTATGCTGAACCCACCCACTTATAACCTACCGACTGGCCATTATTGATAGGTATCCATATCTAGTGGAGAACATAATATCAGCAATGCAAGTAAAATAAGAAATGTGAAAGCTACTAACTTCTGGTAGAAAAACAGTATTATTCAGATTGGGTGTGCAAGGCCAAAGTCTGCAATTCCTGCTTGGTTCTCTGTACAGCTGTCATATCCCTCCCACCTTCCCACCCTAAGGGAGCCACTAAAATCCCTCTAGCAATCTCACCTTGCCCCAGACCCCAAACTCCTCACCTGTGAGGGACTTAAAGAATGCTAGTTCAGCCCAGATTTTATCTCAGCCCCCAGTGATAGAAATTGATTAGTCCCTTGTTCTTATACTCCAGTGACAAAAGGCCGCCTGCAAGGGGCCTACATAGTCCCTACAAGGGTAGCTTCCTCTGTATTCTTTCCCACCAAGACCAAGTACACTGCCTTATTCATCTCATGATTTCCAAACATCACTGATGTTTCTGAACCCTATCCCTTGTCTGGGCCCTGCCTTCTCCTACCAGGCTTCTCTGTGGCTGATAAACAACCTAACAGTCACACATGTCCTGCCATCAGGCTCCCTAGCCATGCCAGCTCTCATCCTCCCCACTACTGTTGGGTCTATCCCACCCCATGCAAAATACCTTTCGTAACTTGGTGGGCATGCCGAATCTTAGGCCACAGCATCCACTCAGTTCCTTACTTCAATACCAAATAAATTATTGACTCAAGGATTATGCCAAAAGATACACACAAATCATCTCACATAACCCTCACCAAAGTTCAGAAAGATATTTGACACATATTTGACACATCCCAGTGTCAAATATGAGAAACTCAGGCTCAAGGATACCAAGTAACCTGCTCAAGGTCTTGTTGCTAGGAAAAGGGATCCAGGAGTCAAACCCAGGCCTGTATAGATCTCTAAGCCTAACCACTATACCACACTGCCTGTAGAAATGACAGGCTTGGATTCTCTCCAGGCAAAATCGTTCTCTAGAGACCAAGCCTCCACTCTGATTTCCCTTTGTCTTCTCAATCAATGTGGTATTTTGTGACAGAGAACAGGTGAATTCCCCTCCCGCTTCCACATTATAAATCCTGGCCAAAATATCTATGATAAAATGCAAGAAAAAAGGTGAGTGCTGATGCTGACAGCTGGAGACCGCCAGGAGTATACGCCTTTTTATAATGCCAAGGGGCTTTGCTTGAGGGCTACACTTTTGAATTGGCAGCTGTTTCATCTTACTGTGGAAACAGCAACCATAAACAGGAGACCAACATCTTCACATGTACCAATGGTATTCTGGTATTCAGATCAGATTTTTTCCTTGAGCGAATATGGACTTGCTGTTTTCCACAAGTAGTCATTGACCCAGGGAAAAATGAGAAGTTGCTAAAATAAAAAATTGAGAAGCTGTATAGTTTAGTCAAAGATGATGAATTGGGAGATTTTTTTCCCCTGTCTCTTTTAATATAAAATACTCACATCCTCCTTCAACCTTAGTTTCATCATTCATAAATGAGTAATTTTTTGCTTCCTGCCAAGTATTTAGTGCAAACACAGGCAAAAATGGTTGTAGATTCTAGAATGAATGACGTAGTAGAAGAAAATGATTACACAAAAGACTGTAAACATATACTCTGTATAGGGTAGATTTGTTTGAACAATAAAATTCCAAAGGGAAATGATATAAATAGTGTCATTTGGTGAAAAAACCAACCTTTCTTCACTGTGGACTTCGGTCACAACAGAGATTAGAGGTAAAAGTTACCAAACTTTGTGCCGTTCATTATATTGGGTTCTGTTTTGTTTTTAAGAACCTTCTAACGTCTTTGTCATGTTGGGAACTTACAATTCCTCTTGTAATATGTTAGGAACACATCCACGGACATCCATCTCATGCCATCTTTCAATGTAACATCAGCTCCAAAAAATGAGGGGAGAATGCCAATGTAGAATTATTTACCAAGAATATAATTAAATAAATAAATTTAATAATTTAATAAATAATCACTCTAAATTCTTAGATTTCCAGCCAGCATTTAGGGAGAGCCCTTGTCCTTTTTCTTGATTCTTGTTTCTCATTGGGTTTCAGTTTGGATAATTTCTGTTGGCCTGTCTTCATTGTTCACTGTTTCTTTCTTCACCTGTGTCCGGTCTATGGGGGCTGTGGGTTAGGGATCAAGTCAGCCTGGTGAGGAGTTGAACAGAGTTGGGGTTTTTCTTGCTAGGTTATGGTCAGTGCTCTATAGACCTGAATTCCCCTGGTGGTTGGCTGCTGCTACCTGCGCTTAATGTGGGTTTAGGGTGCTCTGGGTTTTTCTCAGCACAGCTTCCCTGAGGAGGCTTCAGAGGTCCCTGCCTGCCTGCCTACACCACACAAAGCCCTCTCTCCTCTGTTTGCCCCTGCCTAGCAGCAGCCTATTGGTGCATGTGACATGAGATGCTGGGATCCTTGTGGGGCCAGGGGGTGCGGGGGGCCCTAGTTCACCCTCAGTCTCAGGCAAACCAAGGGCACCAGGACCTCAGAGAACTAGCTCACCAATGAGCTCAAGAAAAATTAGGACCTTGTAATGTACTGGCTTTTCCTCTTCCTTACAGAGGGTGGAATGTGGTCTTTCGAATTTCTACATCCTATGGAAAACATAAGTCCTCTGTCCTATTTAGAGTAAATTTTAAAGTAATGCACTTTCCACAAGGGTTAAAAAAAATCCTATTCCTTTCTTCCAGGAGTGAGTGCCTGAGTGTCTCAAGACTCAAAGTCCCACAGTCTGTAAGTAAATTCCCATGTATAATTCTCAAAATCTCAGCTTGAGATAATGGTCGAAGAATTTTACAAATGCAGCATTTTCTTTTCTTTTTTAACATCTTTGCTGGAGTATAATTGCTTTACAATGGTGTGTTATTTTCTGCTTTATCACAAAGTGAATCAGCTATACATATACATATGTCCCCATATCTCTTCCCTCTTGCATCTCCCTCCCACCCTCCCTTATCCCATCCCTCTAGGTGGTCACAAAGCACTGAGCTGATCTCCCTGTGCTATGCGGCTGCTTCCCACTAGTTATCAATTTTACATTTGGTTGAATATATAAGTCCATGCCTCTCTCTCTTCATCCCAGCTTACCCTTCCCCCTCCCCATGTCCTCAAGTCCATTCTCTAGTAGGTCTGCATCTTTATTCCTGTCCTGCCCCTAGGTTCTTCATAACCATTTTTTTTTTAGATTCCATGTATATGTTAGCATACAGTGTTTATTTTTCTCTTTCTGACTTACTTCACTCTGTATGACAGTCTCTAGGTCCATCCACCTCACTACAAATATCTCAGTTTCGTTCCTTTTTATGGCTGAGTAATATTCCAATGTATATATGTGCCACATCTTCTATATCCATTCAGCTGTTGATGGACACTTCGGTTGCTTCCATGTCCTGGCTATTGTAAATAGAGCTGCAATGAACATTGTGGTACATGACTCTTTTTGAATTATGGTATTCTCAGGGTATATGCCCAGTAGTGGGATTGCTGGGTCGTGTGGTAGTTCTATTTGTAGTTTTTTAAGGAACCTCCATACTGTCCTCCATAGTGGCTGTATCAATTTACATTCCCACCAGCAGTGCAAGAGTGTTCCCTTTTCTCCACACCCTCTCCAGCATTTATTGTTTCTAGATTTTTTGATGATGGCCATTCTAACTGGTGTGAGGTGATACCTCATTGTAGTTTTGATTTGCATTTCTCTAATGATTAATGATGTTGAGCATTCTTTCATGTGTTTGTTGGCAATCTGTATATCTTCTTGGGAGAAATGTCTTTTTAGGTCTTCTGCCCATTTTTGGATTGGGTTGTTTGTTTCTCTGATATTGAGCTACATGAGCAGCTACTAAATTTTGGAGATTAATCCTTTGTCAATTGCTTCATTTGCAAATATTTTCTCCCATTCTGAGGGTTGTCTTTTTGTCTTGTTTATGGTTTCTTTTGCTGTGCAAAAGCTTTTAAGTTTCATTAGGTCCCATTTGTTTATTTTTGTTTTTATTTCCATTTCTCTAGAAGGTGGGTCAAAAAGGATCTTGCTATGATTTATGTCATAGAGTGTTCTGCCTATGTTTTCCTCTAAGAGTTTTATATTGTCTGACCTTACATTTAGGTCTTTAATCCATTTTGAGTTTATTTTTGTGTATGGTGTTAGGGAGTGTTCTAATTTCATTCTTTTACATGTAGCTGTCCAGTTTTCCCAGCACCACTTATTGAAGAGGCTGTCTTTTCTCCATTGTATACTCTTGCCTCCTTTATCAAAAATATGGTGACTATATGTGCATGGGTTTATCTCTGGGCTTTCTATCCTGTTCCATTGATCTATATTTCTGTTTTTGTGCCAGTACCATACTGTCTTGATTACTGTGGCTTTGTAGTATAGTCTGAAGTCAGGGAGCCTGATTCCTCCAGATCCGTTTTTCTTTCTCACGGTTGCTTTGGCTCTTTGGGGTCTTTTGTGTTTCTATACAAATTTTGAAATTTTTTGTTCTAGTTCTGTGAAAAATGCCAGTGATAGTTTGATAGGGATTGCATTGAATCTGTAGATTGCTTTAGGTAGTATAGTCATTTTCACAATGTTGATTCCTCCAATCCAAGAACATGGTATATCTCTCCATCTGTTTGTATCATCTTTAATTTCTTTCAACAGTGTCTTACAGTTTTCTGCACACAGGTCTTTTATCTCCTTAGGTAGGTTTATTCCTAGATATTTTATTCTTTTTGTTGCAATGGTAAATGGGAGTGTTTCCTTAATTTCTCTTTCAGATTTTTCATCATTAGTGTATAAGAATGCCAGAGATTTCTGTGCATTAATTTTGTATCCTGCTACTTTACCAAATTCATTGATTAGCTCTAATAGTTTTCTGGTAACATCTTTAGGATTTTCTATGTATAGTATCATGTCATCTGCAAACAATGACAACAAAAGCAGCATTTTCTAAAGTGTGTCTTACAGGATTCTCCTTCCTTTGGATTATAATGGGTATTACTGTTAAATCAGAATTCAGTGACCAGTTTTCAGTAAATGCTAGTATTATTTTTTAATTTTTTAAAGTTTCTTTACCACAAAACTTCTCAGAGCCTTACATACTCTGTGTCCAGTCCTTTGGGAGCACACACACACACAAAAAAAAGTGCAACATGCTTACACATAAACCTCTTGCATATGTACAAGCATATCAGTAGATCAGTAGAGTCTAAGAAGTAGAATTCTTGGCTCAAATGGCATACTCATTTTTTAAATTTTAATTAAAACTCACATTTTGCACTGCAACAAAAAGTATACTAACTTATATCCACAAAGAGTGTATTAATATTCCCATTTTCTTATACACACTCAGTGACCTTGTGTATTAACATCCTTCTGATATTTGCTAATTTTATAGGAAAGGAATAGTATCTCATGGTTCACACTTGCAAATAGGCAATGTGTATACCTGTGTCAGAAGTACTTAGTCTGCTCGTTTTTCTATTGGGTTAATCTCTTATGTATTTGGAAAAGTTCTTCATATTTTAAAGAAGTTGGTCTTTTTCTATGAAATACAATTTTCTTCCTATTTTGCCCTTTGCCTTCAAACATTGTTCATGAGATTTGTTCTTGTTTGTAAATGTTAATTTTTATGTAACCAAATTCAGCAATTTTCTTCTATGCTTTCCAAGTTTCATGCCATGCTTTAAAAGACTTATTCAACTCTAAATTTTTTTAAAAAGCACTAGACTATTACATGTCATAAAATTAAATTCTACACAACTGTTAAAAACAATAAGATAAATCTATATGTAGTATCACAGAAATAGGTCCCTTACCTGTAAAGTTTTTTAAAATCTTTACCTGTGTTTCTTTTAAGACTCACAGCACTGTAAAGTTGGTATTGTTATTTTTCCCAATTTTTCCAATGAGGAAACTGAGTTACAAAGATTTTAATTATCTCTTAATTTACCTAAAGTTTCATAGCAAGTAGAGAAGCCAGGATTTGCTCCGGGCAAACTGACTAATAGCCAGACTGTGCTATCAGCCAAACTGTTTGGGTCTACATGTGGAATATGAAGAACCTGGTTTGGTTGTTTCCTGTTCTTGAGTGGAATTCAGCAATTAGGAAGAAACTGCAGTTTTCCAAATTATCTTTAGATGACTTTCCTTTCTGTTCGTTGGTTGAGTTTTGGTTGTTCACCCCCTCCCAACAAGAATGAGCCGTCTTGCTTTTGTAATGATAATTTTTTTTTTTTTTTTTTGGTGCAGTACGCGGGCCTCTCACTGCTGTGGTCTCTCCCGTTGCGGAGCACAGGCTCCGGATGCTCAGGCTCAGCGGCCATGGCTCACGGGCCCAGCCGCTCCGCGGCATGTGGGATCCTCCTGGACCGGGGCACGAACCCGTGTCCCCCGCATCGGCAGGCGGACTCTCAACCACTGCACCACCAGGGAAGCCCTGTAATGGTAATTTTTTTAAAAAAAATTCGTCTGACATTAGAGAAAAATCCACTGCGTCTCTCTGAAAGGACAGTTTTAGTATTAAATATTCTCCAAACTTCTTTGAACCTGTAGTTTTGGAGAGCATTTTAAAGAACTAGTGTTCTTTTTAAAGTAATACATTTGGGAGAAAGAACTAAAATGCTAGAATTCTCTTTCCCAGTTCCCTTCATTTTGCTGACAGCTGTGTTACCAAGCCCACTTCCTCAGTAAATAAGCCTGAAAACAACACCATTTTAATATTTACTGAAGGTTTAATGTATGTTTTAATTATTTTTTTAACCTTGGCCCTTTTCAGTTACTTGTGCATGGGAAAAGGTTTGTTGTTGATGTAATTTACTTTTTAAAATGAATTAAATGATTATCTGGCATTTTGTATCATTCTATTTAAGCACTTAAGATAGTCCACATTTCATTACAAGTTATGCAAGTTGCAGAGGGACCTGTTTCCCTCCATCTGACCTCCCTGTCTGTTGCTGATGTACATGACTGTGAATGAGGGCTTTCTCTTCTGCTCTCTGTGTATCCCAGTTCAGCCTAAAAAAGTTTATATACATTAACTGCTGCAAAGTGTTTGTGCTAACAAAATCCAGAGCTTAGGTTAATTACTGGGGGAAGTCCCTTTCCCTGGGCAATCTGCACATCTATTAAAAAATCCTTATGGCAGTTCATGCAAGCACAGGCTTTTGAGACTTTTTATAAAGAGCTTATTCG
The DNA here is from genome assembly GCF_949752795.1 of Hyperoodon ampullatus. Lineage (NCBI taxonomy): Eukaryota > Metazoa > Chordata > Mammalia > Artiodactyla > Ziphiidae > Hyperoodon > Hyperoodon ampullatus. Next base: position 68,754,624 of record NC_136914.1, on the reverse strand, counting down.
TCTGCATTGATTAAATCCTACAAAATTAGACTCAGTTCAAGGTCACTAAGTACAGTGATATGTTTCTACAGAAACATTCATGTTTTTTTCACCTACCATCCATTTCATTTCTTTCTTTTTTTAAATTAACAATCGCTGCATGCCCTGTGGGCTGGAGAAACTTCATAGCAGTGTCTGCAATTCTAAGAATAAAAGCTTAGTTTAAAAATCTGTGACATTCATTTGCTCATCAAACAATTATTAAGAACCTACTATGGGCCAAGTCATGAGGATTTTTTTTTAAAAATAATAAATATATAAGACATACTCTCTTCTCAAAGAAAGCTTCAGAACCTGGTGGAGACCAGAGGGCCATAAGATATTATTGAAATTCAGGAAAACTGGTGCTATAATGGAGATAAAACCAACTCCATGGCACCAGTGAGGACAGAAGGAAACCTGGCAAACTTTCTTCACATGAACTGCACGTTCCATGATAAGGAACCCAACAAAAAATCTTTCACTCGATAGGCAAGTATGTGTACAAGGTCATTTCTTCAGCACTTTCAAATGAAATCTCAATTCATTCAGCTTCACATGCAGTTTTTACTATGTTTTCATGCCAGGCCATGCACTGAAAATACAGTCACATATATCACACTATTTAAACCTAAGAACTTTATGAGGTAATTTGCTACTCTATTTTCATATAAGAAAGCTTATGTTCACAGAAATTAGTTTTCTCAAAGCCACACAGTTGGGAAGAAATTGGATTAGACTTTAACCTAATTTTCCTGCCTTGAGACCACTGATTATCCTGGGTTACCATGATTATGCTCTATACCAGCATCTTTTGTATGAATGTCTCTGTGGATCAGGCTAGGAGGACGTAAAGTCATAGCTGGGAGACTCCTCAGGAGCTACTTGACTTTACAATCTAGTCTCCCAAGGTAGCTGGTTATTTCCTTTTATTTACTTGTGGGTAAAATTCTCTATCACTCAATATTGCAACCTAGCTATATTTTTGGAGAGAAACCGGTTTTCCAAATAATCATAAAAGTTCAATTACTTTTTTAAAATTTATTTTATTGAAGTACAGTTGATTTACATACAATGTTGTGTTAGCTTCCAGTGTACGGCAAAGTGATTCAGTTTTATATAAATATATATATATATACATTCTTTTTCATATTCTTTTCCATTATGGTTTACTACAGGATATTGAATATAGTTCCCTGTGCTGTACAGTAGGACCTGGTTGTTTATCCATGCTATATATACTAGTTTGCATTTGCTAATCCCAAACTCCCAATCCATCCCTCCCCTGCCCCCCTTTCCCTTGGCGACCACAGGTCTGTTCTCTATGCCCGTGAGTCTGTTTCTGTTTCATAGATAAGTTCAATTGTGTCATATTTTAGATTCCACATATAAGTGATATCATATGGTATTTGTCTTTACCTGACTTACTTCGCTAGTGTAATAATCTCTAGGTTCATCCATGTAGCTGCAAATGCTATGAGTTCATTCTTTTTTATGGCTGAGTAATATTCCATTGCATGTGTATAGATAGATAGATAGGTACACATCTATATATCTATATATATGTATAGACATATATACAACATTTTCTTTATCCATTCATCTGTCAATGGACATTTAGGTTGTTTCCTTGTCTTGGCTACTGTGAATAGTGCTGCTATGAATACAGGGATGAATGTATCTTTTTTTTTTTTTTTTTGCGGTACGCGGGCCTCTCACTGTTGTGGCCTCTCCCACTGCGGAGCACAGGCTCCAGACATGCAGGCCCAGCGGCCACGGCTCATGGACCCAGCCGCTCCGCGGCACGTGGGATCCTCCCAAACCAGGGCACGAACCCGTGTCCCCTGCATCGGCAGGCAGACTCTCAACCACTGCACCACCAGGGAAGCCCTGAATGTATCTTTTTGAATTATAGTTTTGTCCAGATATAAGTCCATGAGTGGGATTTCTGGATCATATGGCAACTCTGTTTTTAGTTTTTTGGAGGAATCTCCATACAGTTTTCCATAGTGGCTGCACCAATTTACATTCCCACCAACAGTGTAAGAGGGTTCCCTTTTCTCCACACCCTCTTCAGCATTTGTTATTTGTAGACTTTTTAATGATGATCATTCTGACGGGTCTGAGGTGATACCTCATTGTAATTTTGATTTACATTTTTCTGATAATTAGCAATGTTGAGCATCTTTTCATGTGCCTATTGGCCATCTGTATGTCTTCTGTGGAGAAATGTCTATTTAGGTCTTCTGACCATTTTTTGATTAGGTTGCTTGTTTTTTGGTATTGAGTTGTATGAGCTGTTTGGATATTTTGGAAATTAAGCCCTTGTCGGTCACGTCATTTGCAAATATTTTCTCCCACTCCACAGATTGTCTTTTGGTTTTGCTATGGTTTCCTTTGCTGTGCAAAAGCTTATGTTTGATTAGGTTCCATTTGTTTATCTTTGCTTGTATTTCTATTGCCCTGGGAGACTGACCTAATAAAACATTGGTACAATTTATGTCAGAGAATGTTTTGCTTATGTTCTCTTCTAGGAGTTTTATGGTATCATGTTTTATATTTAAGTCTTTAAGCCTTTTTTGTGTGTGGTATAAGGGTGTCTTCTAACTTTGTTGATTTACATGTGGCTATCCAACTTTCTAAAGTTTAATTAGAAATGAGACTATCTAAAAGTTTAATTATTAACTGGAATATAAATCAATAGGGCTCTTTGTTATCTTAATTTATTTCAGTTTCTTATACACCAGTCTCATAGTCATAACCCATTTTGGGAACCAGACCTCAGAACATATAACTAGAGGTAAAGGGTTTTGCATGGAATGTTCTACCTCTGCTTTCTTTTACATTTATCCTAAAACATTTTTAATCTTGAAACTCTGTGCCATTCCAATTTGTCTAGTATAATTAAATTGTGTGGCCAGTATTCAAATAACTATAATAAGGTATCACAAGGTAAGTGAAGCTAACAAAAATCACTACTGCCTACTGAAAGACAAGTTAGCCACTTAGAGAAATGGCCACACTAAAACGGTTTAACAGGTGTCTCTGATTATTCTGGCACTTCCCTCAAAACAAGAAACTAAAATCTAACCTAATTGACTAAACTGCAATACTAATAATTTCTATGATTTATTGAGTACCTTTATGCTGTATTGGTTGTCTATTGAGGCATAACAAATTACCCCAAAGCTTTGTGGTTTAAAACAACAAACAGTTATTATCTCATAGTTTTTGTGGATCAGAAATTCAGGAGTGATTAAGTTGGGTGGTTCTGCTCTGGTCTTTCATGAGGTTGGTCATCTGAAGGCTTGATGGGGGCTAAAGTCTCCATTTCCAAAATGGCTCACTGACATGGCTATTGGCAGGAGCTGTAGGTTCCCAGGCATGCCTCTCCATAGGGTTATTTGAGTGTCGTCTGCCTTCCTCCTGAGCAAGTGATCCAAGTAAGCAAGATGAAAAGTACAATGTCTTTTGTGATCTAGCCTCAGAAGTCACACCCCATCATGTCCACACTATCCTAGAGTTTACACAGATCAGCCCTACTGACTGTGAGAGGGGACTGTGTAAGGACATGAATACCAGGAAGTGAGGACCACTGGGGCCACCATGAAGGCTGCATAACACACATACTTAGCACTTCACAAAAACTATTTCTTTGGATCCTAGTATAGCCCCATGAGATGGGATATTTACTAATATGACACCCTTTTATAAATGTGGAAACTACAACTTAGAAAGGTTATGAAAATGTACCCAAAGCCTCTGGGGAGCATGTATTAGAATTAGGTCAACCAGGTCTCCTTGTCTGAGCACTTAACTATGGACTTTGTACCCCTATGGATACAAACCTAGAAAGGTATGAGTGTGGTGTTGCTGATGAAAAGCTGAAGACCATTCTTTGCACTATAGTTGTGGAATCTATGTAGAAGTGAAGGTTTCATGGAGTAGAGCCAAAATTCAAGTGCATGTGAGTGCTACTTCGACAGTGCTTTAAAGGACATAGAATCCCCATCAGTGGAAGTGGATTCTTCTGTTCGTTGCCTGTATCCTGCAAGAGTATCCCAATCTCTTTACCCGGAATCCACTCCACTAGGCTCCACTACTGACTCCTTCCTTAAGTAGAGCTGCATTTCAGAAAACAATGCTCAGGATAATAGACTTAAGTGTTCTAAAACCCATAAAAGAGAACCCCCACTGTAAATTATTACATCAAGTTCTGGTATTTGCAAATCTATTTCTTAGTTTGGGCACTGTTGGGTAACACAAACCTAAGAACAAGATCTTGCTGGTTTGCTTGGTCAAGGTCCTTGTCCTCTAAAGCAGTCAGCCAGCGAGCCAGATTTCAAAACTCCGTCTTTTACTTAAATAAAAACAGATAGCTTTAGATATACTTACTCACCTCTAATCATGTTATAGTCGTACCTCCAATATGATGTTTCTTACTTCATGGAGTACTAGTACCCAAGAACTGGAGAGTGATGACCACAATCAAGAATTGTGCAGGAAGAATGTTTTACCCTAAGACCAAGTCAGCATCTTCCTAGGAACAATTCCCCCTTTTTTGAGCTTATTTAAGAAGTTTCATTTTTGAAAAGTAGTTATGAACTTCAGCACCAAATCCAACTTTACTCTTGAAATCTAATCTCTGCCACTTTATAAATAACAACCAAATGAGTAATACAAATGCAAATTGAACTGCAGGGGAGGACTGATGGCTGGAGGGGAAGAAATCCGTAGAGAATTGGTTTATCTCCTAGGTAATGAAGATGACAGACTGGGGTGCAGATTAGTTTGTTCTCTCCTAAGCCATGGGGAAAGAAGTGATGAGAATTGAGTGCACAGCTGTGGAATATATCCTGAAGTCCATGCACTTGGGCTCCCAAGGTTGTTCCCAGGCTTTCGCACAATAGTGTTTGATTACTACATTAACTGAGGACTGTTTTTATTTGTTTTCCATAATGCTATGACAGTATGCATGCTCAGCTCGGGACTGAGGGAAAATCTTTAATGTGGACTGCTCTTTTCCATAAGAATGAAGCTAACCTCACAGGAATCAGGTCCTGGAAAAGGAGGTTTTCTGAAGCAGTCTAATATATTCACAGCAGTGGTCCCTCTGCAGGGCTCTTTTTTGCATTTTAGGGAGGCAGCTCTGGAGTTAGGAGTATGGAATTTAAGTATGAACTACACTGTGTCACTAGGACACAAAAGCAGTCAATATCTCTTCTCATTCCTGTATGTAGATTCCTTCATGGAGGGGGGAACATTGGTCCTCTGGACGTGTCTGAGTTCCAGCAGTGGCCAAACTAGGTTTCCTCAGATATCCAAAAGAATAAATACGTAAAATTCAAAAGTAAAATTCTGCACTTAGTACCCCTTCCCCATCAAAAAAAAAAAAAGCTACTTAAGTAAAGAGTAGTCAATAGATCAATTAATACGATATTGTAGAAAGAAGTGTGGGTCAACAGCATAATGTAACTACCAAAAATCATGCCCAAAACACTGGACAGAGCTTACTGCCCATGGAGAGAGTGGTGTCCATGCCCCTAGACCAGCTCTATTCACCTATACTCTATACTCTATGCATTGTTCTGCACACTTCATTTTTTTTTAATCAAACTTAAATTTATGCCAGTTAAGAATGTAACTTATGGCACATACCTTGGTTTGGGTACCACCAAGTGCAGATCCTGTGATAGAACTTTGGTACAAGTGGTTTATTTGGGAGGTTATCTCAGGAAGCACAAGTAGTGCAGTGGGGAAAATGAGACAGGGAAGGAAGCTAAGCTAAACAGGGTGCATTAATGAGACAGGTAAATGCTGTGGCGCATCTGGGCTTCAGACCCAGAAGGGACACTAGGAAGAACCATATGAATGGAACTTTATGAAATACCAGGTGTTTCCCTCACACAGCCATCTCTTATCTCTTGCTCTTATCCACCCATCACTGGCTTCTCAGGGGTTGAAGACTAGAGTGAGGACTTAGGTTCTGCCAATTCTCGGGTTGGACACTGCAATTTCTATCATCCCCTGACCCCATATCCCACCTACTGTGAGAGGCAAGTCCATGCACTATCACTCTTCAAAACAGTGTTCTCTGTCACTTTCAACCTATAGGTTATTTTTTAATTGAACTATAGTTGATTTATAATGTTGTGTTAATTTGGGGTGTACAGAAAAGTGACTCAGTTTTTTATATATATATATAAATTTACTTATTTATATTTATATATATATAAATATATTTATTTATATACTTATATATATTCTTTTTTAGATTCTTTTCCATTAGAGGTTATTACAAGATATTGAGTATAGTTTCCTGTGCTATACTGTAGCTTCTTGTTGGTTATCTATTTTATATATAGTAGTGTGTATATTTTAACCCCAAACTCCAAATTTATCCCTCCTCCCCTTCCCCTTTGCTAACCATAAGTTTGTTTTCTATGTCTGAGTCTATTTCTGTTTTGTGAATAAGTTCATTTGTATCATTTTTTTTAGATTCCACATATAGTGATATCATATGATATTTGTCTTTCTCTATCTGACTTACTTCACTTAGTGTGATAATCTCTAGGTCCATCCATGTTGCTGCAAATGGCATTATTTCAGTCTTTTTTTATGGCTGAGTAATATTAAATTGTGTATATATGTGTATATATATATATATATATATACACACACACACACACATATATATATATATGCACACACACACACACACACATATATATATATATATATATATATATACACACCACATCTTCTTATCCATTCATCTGTCAATAAACATTTAGGTTGCTTCCATGTCTTGGCTACTGTAAATAGTGCTGCTGTGAACATTGGGATGCATGTATCTTTTTGACTATAGTTTTCTCTTGACCTATGCCCAGGAGTGGGATTGCTGGATCATATGGCAACTCTACTTTTCATTTTTTAAGACACCTCCCTACTGTTCTCCATAGTGGCTGCACCAATTTATATTCCCACCAACAGTGTAGGAGGGTTCCCTTTTCTCCACACCCTCTCCAGCATTTAATAATTATCTGTAGACTTTTTGTTTGTTTGTTTGTTTGTTTGCGGTGCGCAGACCTCTCACTGTTGTGGCCTCTCCCGTTGCGGAGCACAGGCTCCGGACATGCAGGCTCAGTGGCTGACGGGCCCATCCACTCCGTGGCATGTGGGATCTTCCCGGACCGGGGCACGAACCCCTGTCCCCTGCATCGGCAGGCAGACTCTCAACCACTGCACCACCAGGGAAGCCCTGTAGACTTTTTAATGATGGCCATTCTGACCAGTATGAGGTGATACCTCATTGTAGTTTTGATCTGCATTTCTCTAATAATTAGCGATGTTGAATATTTTTTAATATGCCTATTAGCCATCTGTATGTCATAAGGGCTATTTAAAGTAGAATATGAGAAGATAGTGATAAGCTAAAGAAAGGACTGTTATACAAAAAGAACCAGAATGTTTTAGTTTTAATTCCCAGCTTCATCAGATGTCAAAAGGTACTAAATTTAGGAAATGGCTCCAAGCAAAATCAAATCCAAGATGCTCTCAAGAAAACATGGTTTAAATATGAAGCTGAAGGAGTGCACAGAAAATTCTTTAAGACTTCAGAAATATCAAAAGTGCTGCCTCAGAGTGTTATTCAGTCAGATGAAAAATCTCTCTTAAGGTTTCAAGAGAGTAACTCACAGTTCCTTTAAATCAAACAATAGAGCTTTTAAGAAGCTTAAGAGTATTGTTCCTCGATAGAAGCCCACAGTAGAAAAGGGCTTATATTGAAGAGATTTGTCATTATTTTTTATCTAATGGCATGAACTCAAAAAAGATGCATAGGAGACCCACAATGTTTTTAAGAGAATGATATATGCAGAAACATCACCAGCTTGGACTGAAGGAGACAGAGACAGTACAAAATGAGAAGAGGCCTTAGGACCCTCAACATTTACAAACAGTATGCAGACTAGAAAGCTAGTCAAAGGCTATCTTTCATAAAAATGAAAGGATGACTCGGAGAGTGGAATCAAGAGCCTGGAGAATATAGCCAAGAGCCCTAAAAAAACCCCTCTGGAACAGAAGTAGAACTGCATTCTAATAAAGGAAACTCCAAGTTACATTTGCTCAGCTATGTTTTATAATTACCATTATCTAATGACTCTTCATGCCTCCCATTTCCCCCTTTTTGAATAGGAATGCCTACAAAGGTTACCCTACACGTGTACCATCTTTAATGTTGGGTATGTGTGAGACAAACAGTTTACCTCTCAAATTTTGTAGATCAAGAGGAATTCTACTCAAAGAACCATACTCAAAGTACTACATCCAAGGAGACTTATACTTACCTGAACCTGGCTTAGATTATGAGGTTCTGTATTTTGAGCTGATGCTCAGATAATACCAAGCAACAGAAAGAATGTAGATAAATAAGAATCTTTATGCATTGTTAGCAAAGAAGACTTTTTTTTTCTTTTTGCGGTACGCGGGCCTCTCACTGCTGTGGCCTCTCCCGTTGCGGAGCACAGGCTCTGGACGCACAAGCTCAGCGGCCATGGTCCACGGGCCCAGCTGCTCCGTGGCACATGGGATCTTCCCGGACTGGGGCACAAACCCGTGTCCCCTGCATCGGCAGGTGGACTCTCAACCACTGTGCCACCAGGGAAGCCCAAGAAGACATTTTTGAAGAGAAAATGGGGAAACTTGGTGAAATTAAGGAGGCTCATGCTTATAATCTTAGCCATCTTACTCCGCAATAGGGAAATTCTCACATAGGAACATAAGGAGGCATGTACAAGGATGTTCATTAAAATATTGCTCATATTAGCAAAATTAGAAGCAACCTAGATGTCATCACTAGAATAATGAATAGCTAAAATGTGGTGCAGATATTTGATAGACTATGATGCAGCAAACAGAAGAAGCTAGAGATTTACAAACAGCAACACTATTCAATCTTTTTATCAATAAGATTGAGTAAATAAATAAAACAAAATGAGTTCTGTAACATAACACCATTTGTATAAATTAAAAGACCCACTTGCCAAATAAAACTTTATGGTTTTCACTGAAACTATCTAAGTATAGCATATTAAATTCTCTAGAGTGGTTGTCTATAGAAGGTAGAGAAACAAACATAAAGATTGACAATAAAGCAGAAAAAGATAAAATAAAACAAAAGAAGTTGCATGCTAATGAACTATGAACTGAGAAACATGATTAACTCAATTTTCAATGTCTGAGGTCCGAAAAAAAGAAAACAGCTATAGAGAAAGGAAGAAACAAACCAACTAACCAAGAGACAAAAGGAGGGCAGAGAGAGGAAGAAGGGAAAAAAGGAAGTAAAGGCAAATCAGCTAAAAGGTATATATATAGCTAAAAGGTACTTTTAGCTGAAGAACTTGGGGACCACAGGGAGGCATTAGCAGCTCTAGGCTCTAGCTAATCTCTTTCATATTTGGCAACTATTCTGGCCCTTTTTCAGATCTTTTTGATCCGCATGAGATAGTGTCAGGAATTACGAGTACCTCAAGCTGAAGAAAAGATTTACTTTAGTTACGTTTGTTGTTTTTCTAGCTTATCGATGGAAAGAAATAGTAATATAAGGAGTCCCAGGTATTATTTTACTGGAGGAAAAATACTTGAGAACCTTTATGCTCAATCAAGTTTCCTGGCATAGGGGTGTCTTGAGCCTCCTGGAAAACTGACCTCATACTCTGTACAGGGTATTGAGTCATTTGGGGTATCTGGCTCCTGAATCCCTTTTCAGTACATCAAATTCCCTTTGAACACAGGTCTGAGGGCATTTTTTAAATGACTAATTAGATAAGATTCATATCACATTCAGAAACTGTGTTTAACAATTAACACAGTATGAAAAGTCTACTATTAGCCACATTTATGCTTTATTAGCAGTATAAAAAGCACTTAGGTAACTTGCTTGGGCAGCCAGTAATACTGCTAGCCTCTCCTGCCCATATTAATTATGAATGCATCTTGAAAGGCAGCATGATAAGGCTGGCTGAAGATGAATAGAAACATAGGACTGTGTTATTCCAATTCTCTCAGTCCTTCTTCCACTGAAACCTTGATTGTACTTGGATAAATGGTATTCAAAAGCAGCCATTTCTGAGACCCTTAATGAGAGCATTAAAAACCAGGGAGGGGAAAAGTGTAGGTTACAAAAAACAGGCAAGGAGAGATGGCTCGTGCCCAGTAAAAAATAAAAAGCGCATTGCTTGCTCAGGAAGCCAGGTGTGAAGAAGGAATTCAGTGTCCATCTAGACACTTAAATCTGAAAATAATGTGAAGGAGGAAATTCATAGAACTGACCATGAAGAAGGGAGCAACAGATGCTAGACTGGAGAGTGAATGTGGATAAGAATGACTGTCCTAGCCTATGAAATAAAGAAAACATCACTAGGCTGAAAGATTTAGAGAGATTAAAGGCAGAGAGTCATCAAAAGCCATTTTGCACATGTGTTAACTGTGGCGATTTTTATTGTTTATGAAACTCTTCCACTAGTGTATGTCAGAATAATCTAAGATTTTGTATATTGACCATCTTTGGATTGTATTTTTATGTTTCTAAAGGGATGAGATCCTATGAAACAAATTAATGCATTTTGAGGAATGCACATGAAAATGAGCAAGAATCATCTTGATAGCTTTTCTAAGGAGAGGAAAAACTTGAATCTGAAGAGTGGATAATAAGGCACATTCATCTAAGTTCCATTCTTCAAAGCAAACGTCAACCATCATAAAAAGCTAACCTCTTGGCTCAAGATATAATTGTGTCTTTCTAATTTATTCATCCCAAAATGTTGAGCTTCCAGGAAGTTGGAGGGAGTGGCCAGAGAGGAATTTCTTATGTACACTTTTGTAGACCATAATTCAGATGCCCATGCCATATTATGATAAGTAAATGAGAAACTCAGTACTACAATAAGCATAAATAATAAAATTGTCCTTAAGAAAACCAAAGTCATATTACAGAGGAATGTATTCTTTGCCTTGCTGAAAAGTATAGCCTTAGTCCTCCCTGGAGGAATTAACAATTTCTAAACTACCTACATAAGGAGAGGCCAAAAACCACCATGGTAAATAGAGAGGGGAGGGGTGAGCACTCAGTCCAGGAAATTAAATGCAAGAGGTCAGTGAAGGATATTCCATGACCACTGACATATGGCAAATTTTCCTCACAGCCAGAAAAGGTAGATGTCGCTAAAAAGCCTCCAGTGAATTCTCTGCCTCAGAGTTTACCAGGAGGAAGGGGATGAGCAGATGCTGTAACAGTAAGCATTCCTCGTGGGTGGCAGGGACAAAATACTTAAGGAGTCAGAATCACATCACCAGAGGTGATTAAGAAATTTTTTGTGAGCACATGGACGTAACAGCTACTGTAAAGGGCAAGGGAGCAGACTTTTACAAATATTAGCAAAAAGACTCTACAGTATTCTCATGCCCTGATCCTATACAGTTTCCAAAACCAGGGCTGCTTAGTCCTTAATGGACCATAGCATCTCTAGGAGGCAGTCAAGAGCGAGCCCAGGATAAAGCATGGGCTGTTGGGTCAGACCCTGGACCTAAGTTGCTTGAATTATTTTTCTGCAATTTACCTATTCTATGAAAACCTTGACTTTCGGCTCTGCAGAATAAAGATAGTAGTGACCATTTGGCAGAATTATTGTGAGGATGCCAATAATAAATGCACAAAGAACTTAACCCAGTGCCTGGCATGTGATGTGACCTTAGTGAATTGTCCCTAATTGTACTGCTGTTATCATTACCATCAGGAATAGTACCTATCCCTATAACATGATTGGGATCAATGTTCACATTACTTGGACTTGTGATTTGAATAATGAACACTTTTTTTGAGGGCTAACATCACACTATTTGGGGAACACTATGTTTTGGGATAATGTCTTAATCAGGTTAAAGGAAAAAGAAACTCTGAGAAGTACATCTAGAGCAGAAAAAAATGAGCTGTGAAAATTACTATCATGCCCAAAACTACCAAAATTAACCTGTGGATCTAGTGAACCACTAGAGCATAAAAAGCACACAAAGTTTCTCCAAACAGCACTTCTCTTTGATGTATCCATGAGTGACTTACCTGGTGTGTGCCTCAGAGAGAAAGGATGCTCTATGCAGTTTGAGCCTCTGCCTGGTATACCACAAATGAAAAACTGAAAAAGTTCCAAAACACCAGTACAGATGATTGGTGTTTAAAACAAACAAACAAAAAGCTAGAAAAGCAAAAGGTAAAGATCCCTGGGACATAATAAAAATGTTCACCTAAAGGAAAAAAAAAAGATGCTCCCTCCTTATGGCACTTTTTTAGTGGAATCAACTTAGATGAAGAAACACCTTCCTCTACATGTTCTCATTTTTGTCACTCAAAAAACTTGGGCAGCAGGTGAGCTACTGTTATCTCCATTTCACAGGTGAGGAGATGGAGGCTCAGCAAGCTGAGGTGAGAAGGTGGAAGACCAAAGTTTAAAGCTCAGACTTTCTGACTACCCTGCCCTGTTTCCACCTCTCACACTCTTGACACTTAGAGACTCAATGGAATCTCTTTCTCTTGGGAATTCCAAGAATAGATTTCACCTTTGAGAAATGCAGTTCTATCTGGAGGGAGAATTAATGATCTCTCTCTCTGTCAAGATTCCTTCCAGCTTTTGATTCATCTGCATCCTCCTTCTCTGAGTCTGGGCTACTGGTTGACCTACCTTGGAAGCAGAAGAAAAGGAACCTGTAAGAGAGGAAGGAGTCAGCACTGGAATGTCATAAGTACTTCTGGATTTTAATGAGGCGGATATAAAACCAAAATTTTGAATATGATGACAACATCACAACACAGTGCTGAGAGGGTTATGAAACACGTAGACTGATTGACACTATTGTCAAAAACAAACTCAGAATAGAAAGGGTATACCTGTATGTCATTAACAGCTTTGAAATAGGCTTCATCTCAGTGAACAGCAGCAGCCTGTGAAACGGTTTGACCCATATGAATCCTTCATAGATATTTTTGGCATTTTCTGGGATGTCTTTCTCTGTTGTCTGTCCTTCATACTTGCCTGGATTCAAATCAAGGCCCTACCATTTCTCAATCTCACAGTTCCCTAGTGTTTTATCCACAAATAAGGATAATAGAATCTACCTCATAAGTTATTTACAGGAATAAAATCATGTTAGTATAGGGTTTTGATGATGTTCATATATATAATTACCCATTAAATGTTAACTATTACTACTAGCTATTCTCATGGTTGCCAAGCCCCTGAAACTTTCCTCTCTCTTCAGCTTAATTAATTCATGCCTCACCTATCAGTTCAATCTGATCCCAAGTTCTAAGAGCAGACTTGGCCTTGAGCACCACTGTCCATCACCACAGAAGTCAGTGTCACTTGCTGCTGTTCAGGTGTAACCTTTGGTACCAGCTCCAATAGCTATATATATATTAGTTTCCTAAGGCTGCTGTAACAAGGTACCATAAACTAGGGGGGCTTAAAACAAAAAAAAATTTATTTTTTCACAGTTCTGTAGGCTAGAATTCTGAAATTAAGGTGTCTACAAAGCATGTTCCCTTTAAGACTCAGTAGAATCCTTCTCTGCCTTTTCCTACCTTCTGGTGTTGGCTGTTGACTCGTGGCATTCCTTGGCTTATAGATGCATCATTCCAATCTCTGCCTCTGGGGTCACATGGCCTTCTCCTTCTGAGTCTCTGACTTCACATGGCATTTTCTCTTCTTATAAGAATACCTGTTATATTCAATTAAGATCCACTCTAATGACCTCATTTTAACTTGATTTTATATTCCAAAGAAAGTAACATTCACAGGTACTGGAGGTTAAAACATTAACATATCTTTTGAGGGGACACAATTCAACCCGTAACACTGGGTTTCTGCCTTGTTCATTTATTCATGCAGGTAAATTTTTTTTCTTATCACATCTTATGCAACATGCTTGTAAATAAGACAAATAATGGTTCCTACGCTCATGGAAACACCAGTCTAAGGAGGGAAACAGATATTAAAGAAATAACTTAAAAAGTGAGTAACTAACTACAACCATAGTGAATGCCAAAGGGTGTTATGAAAGCCCATAACAAGGAGCCCTGACCTAGTCCTTGGGAACAAGAAGGCTTCCCAGAAAAAGGGAACTGGAAAAAAGAACAAGCCAGGTAAGGGGGTCAAGTGGGTTAGGCAGCAATCCAGGCTCAGGTAACAAAATACGCAGATTTCCTAAAAGCAGAAATGAGATAGATGCTTGGGAAGAATTAAAAGAAGGTCAATGTGGCTGGAACTAGGGGCCAGGGTGTAGAAAGCAGCCAAACTTCCAAGAAAGAAAGAAAATGGCTGTAAAGAGCCTGACCCTAGGAGCTATGGCATCCATGGAAGAATTTTAGGTAGAAAAGCATTGTTATCAGGTTGGTATCAGTTACTATTTCTGCTGAATTAAACCACTAACACATTTTCATAGCTTCATAACCCCCATGTATAAGCAGGATACACAAGCGTCTCTTTGACAAGCTCTCCCAGATTCTGAGATGTTCTTTTCTATTTTGTTGTCATCAGTCTGTCATCACTGGTGTCTGCTCGTTCTGTCTAGCCTGCTTCCATATCCTCTCTATGGTCTTCTCATTCATATTAGCCAGATTGGAATCACCAGGACACTAGTAAGAGAAGGTATGGCAAACTTGGTTCAAAGGCCTTTACCTTTCCATGTGACTGATCTCACTGAAGAAGACTCAATGAAAATCCAAAGTAAATAAACTTGGAGAAAAGTTTACACACACACACACACACATACACACACACACACACACAAACTTAACTTGGAGTTAGTGCTTCCTTTAACAGAATGTGAATGAAAATATGAAGAACTAGAGAAATTATGTTAAACCTCATGATTGAACAAGATAAGCTCTCTTCACCTGATTGAAAACATCATGAAATTTTCCCAATGAATTCTGCAAAACCAATTTTTTTTCAAGTTTATACTTTGGTGACAGTAGGTATACACATTTGTGTCTTCATGCTCATTTTCATTAAATGTTCATTTTATTGACTCGGAAACCTAACTAAGTGAAATCTACTTCACTTGCAACTGTCAAGCTAATGAAAGACAAATTGTAGTGGTTTATCCAAACATTTGATTCACTCTGAGATCTATTAAAAGTTTCAAGTGCAATGGGATCATATTCAATTCTGGATTCTAAAGTACAACATAGTACTTCATTCCACTCTCCGGTCTAATGCACAGTATTTCTTTTTTAACCAGGAATCATAAATACCAAGGATTTAGTTTGAATTTGAGACCACCCAATGCCTCCTGGATTAATGTCTCCTGGCATTAAGCAGGAATATTAAATTAAAGAAAATGCCAGTCTCATAGCTTCGCTCAATGTAATTTATAGTTTAACCATCATATTAAATCCTCTAATTGAAATCTGTAAAACAAATGGCAGTATTAGTAATTCCTTTATCAGCTTCCAGTTCTCTGCCTACTTAACACCAGCCTCTAACCCAGGGGAAATAAGTTCCCAAATGCAATCCTTGAACTTGGGAAAATGTCACTGAATCTTCACATTGCATGACCTTAATGTTCACTATTCCTGCAAGATAACACACTTTCATTTATCATACAAATGTGCTCATTTCCTTTTTGTGGTTCAAATGCATATTAACGAGGCCTTTACACCTTAGTATTATCTGGACTTCTGGCTTACTCTGTAATTATACATAAAAAAGAATAATCGTTCAAACAGAACAAGAAACAGAAAAACAGAATCAAAATGGCAACTAACAAGGTTAACAAAACTGCAGAATAAGAGTGAAGTACCGAGTGACACAGATGATAAGGAAAAGCTAGAATTAGCAGAATATCATTATTGTCTTCCCTAATACATTCCTTTCTGCAAAGGCCGTTGTTTGTTTTTTATAATTGGTACTTTCCAACTCAAGTGTGCGCTGGACTTTGTTTGCTACCATGTGCCTGTATATTTGACAATTTCTCTATCTAGAACAGCAAGACTTGTCTAGATGTTTAAAGGTAAACACATCCTCCCACATCCTTAAATCCTAAGCCAGGAATGCCAATTAATTCTGCTAGATAGAGGGCAGGCAGGATCAGACTGATGGAAGGGTCGGCCAGTCCACGGTGTGTGAAGGAAAAGCCTGCCTGGGGAAGTAAGAAAAGGGACTCGAGGAGAATCCACTTACATCTATTTGCTTGAAGGAACCAGGGCCAAGGGAAAAGTGGCAAGGGTGAGGGAGGGGAGTCAGGAGGTGAGAGGGCACAGATCTGACCCTGACCCCTAGGTGGTCTTCAGGACTTGTACCCAGCTCCAGTGCCCAGCCACAGGAAGGAGCCGAGTGGTGCTCCCTTCAGCTCACTTCCAGTGAGGGCAGTGGCTGGATTCTAGAGAGCTGACTGCACCCACTGGCTGTCAACAAGGGGAAGATCCAGTTAGAGAAGGTGAGCACTGTCCCAGGCACGGGGCATTCAAGCTTTCCGCCAAAGATGCCTGGGGCTTTCCACCTGTCCTGCTTGGCCTGTGAGTGCCCGTGGGAAACTATCTTCCTTCTGGCTCCGAGGGCAGGGACCCACAATATATCCAGTATGACACAGCTTACCTCCTTACACTGTACCAACATAGCTTTTCCTCCCCACAGCGGCATAAAGACTCTCCAGGAGTATTGTTTTCAGTTTGTTACCAGTTACTATTTCTGCTGAATCAAACCACCAACAAATTTTCAAAGCTTCATAACCCTCATGTGTAAGCCGATTCTGAGGCTCTTTGCTAAAGTTCTCCCAGATTCTGACCTGGTTTTCTTTTCTGTTTCATCTCATTAACATCATCCTTGGTGTCTGCTCATTCTCCACCCTGCTTTCCTTTTCTGTCTATAGAATTCTCATCCCTATTAGCCAGAATTGAATCACCAGAACACTACCTGGACCTCAAGTAAGTGAAGGTGTGGAACACTGAGTCAAGTGTAAAAGGAATCCGTTCAAAAGCCCCACAGTTATTGCTAGAAAACTAGAAAATGTGTTTGGAATGTCACTTGAAACCAAAAGTATGCTGCCAGAGGGTCAATTACACACTCAGAGAGGGGGCAGGGGGAGGGGATAGGAGAACTGGGTGTACAGCGGTGGGACGGGGTCATGGGCGCCCCTTCTTGTTGTCACCCTCTGTGCCTCTTCTTAACATGCAGTGAGGCTTACGGGAAGGTGCGGGAGCCAGCGGGGCAGGATGCAACTGTCCCTACCTGTGGCCCATTCCCACCCCTCACTGAGGCTGCGCCTCCCTGCACAGCACCCAGATTCTACCCAACCTTGATTCTGGGCTTTCTACAAACCCCAGTCACGGCTGTGCTTGTGTTCAGTGCCAAGAGAAAGCCTCAGAGTCTGCAAAAGCCTCTCATTGCCAATGCCACCTGCTGATCATCTGCCAGGGAGTCAGGAACTGGGGCAGCCGCCCCTCCCACCCCAGCCTTCTGATCCAGCCCCTTGACTTTCTCAAGCTTCCTTCGAGGTCTCACCACCCTTACTTGGAAGGAAAACCTTTAAACCTGTTAAAAGGCATCTGCTGCTGCTACACTTACCTGACAGTTGCTTCCAGCCTCCAATCTGAGGGACACATTCCCTTATATTTCATGGTCTGACTTTTTCCTCCAACTCTCTTTCTTTCTAGAATGTCTGAGCTCCCCCTCTACTTAATTCCCTTGAGATCATACCACTTTGTTCAGCAGAGAATTCAAAGCCAGCCTTTGGGTCCATTTTGTCATCTGGTCCCATGTGTAGTACAGCTAGTTCTGGCCGCTGATGGCACCCCTCTCTAACTTAAAACATATTTACATTTCCTCGGTCATTTTGGTCAGGGTCACTGGAGTAGGAATGGAAGCATATGCCTTTGTTGCTGTTACTTTGTTTCATACTGATTTTCTTTTTTTTTTTTTTTTTTTTTGCGGTTCGCGGGCCTCTCACTGCTGTGGCCTCTCCCGTTGTGGAGCACAGGCTCCGGACGCGCAGGCTCAGCGGCCATGGCTCACGGGCCTAGCCGCTCCGCGGCATGTGGGATCTTCCCGGACCGGGGCACGAACCCGTGTCCCCTGCATCGGCAGGCGGACTCTCAACCACTGCACCACCAGGGAAGCCCCATACTGATTTTCTGTCTTGGTTTCTCACAGCCCTTGTTTTTAAGAACTTGAGAACATTTTCCCCGGAAGTAAGACATCCTGGCTTGTTTATCCCTGAAGCTTGAATAGCTAGTGGAGGGCAGGTTTTTAAAATGCTTCTCAAACCTGCATGAGCTGGGATTCATCAGAGGGCATTTTGATGATCCCACCAAGTTATCACACCAAAAGTCATTACAGCCCACACACAATCAACAATCACCCTTGGGTAAAACACAAGAACTTTCTTCTGCATTCTCAAAGCAAGTTTCCTGCACTCTGTGGACAGGTCCTAAAAATCAGGAGCAACCATTGCCTTCTCTCCTGTTGAGTGCCTGAATCCAAGTGATCTAGAGCCAAGTCACAAGTTCCAGAGTTTTCTTCACCATTTCTTGGGTCGTTATGTAAAATTAGACTCCTAATAACCTTTCTTAGTAGGCCAAAGTTCCCAAGATCATTTTGCATATTAGGCAAAACTGGAGTTATGATTGTTACCTAATTTAGATTAGGAAAGGAAGGAAAAGGAGAAAAATATAAGTTTTTTCTAATAAGAGTTTTTTTGGTTTTATTCTGTTTCTTCATTTCCTCCCATTTGACATTTTTTTTTAAACAGAGAATAGCAGAACAGCCGCTTTTCAAGATCCTACCGTGTGCTGGGCCTTGTGTTGGCACTTTCTTGAAATTATTTCATCTAGTTCTCCTAAAAGCCTTGCCACACAGGCATTTTAGATGGTTAAACTAAGGCTAGGCCAGTGAAGGAACTTGCCTAAACTCACACAACAGATCAGCAGTTTCAGAATTCAAATGTGGGTGTCTGACTCCATAGCTAATCTCCCTTTCTGCACCCAACTCTATCTCTCAGAAGTTTTATCTTATCATTAGTCTTCAGTCAATACATGGATCATTGCATGACCAAATTAAGGAGGCGACACATTGCAGAGAAAGCCCATAGTACTGGCCCCAATTCAGGAAGACGGGGCTTTTCTTTTTCCTTCCGCTAACCAGCTATGTGACCTTGGACTATTCCTGTGGTTTGTCTGGCCCTCTCATTACAACTATAAAATTTATTTCGATAACTGGATTATCGCTAAGGTCTTTTTGACGCTAATATCCTATGATTCCTGTATATAATTAGATGAAACTATTTGAATAAATTAATATATTGGAAATCAAGACACAATTCTTTCTGCCTCTTCCCATAATATCTCTCCCTTGAAGAACTCAACTTCCAGGCACTCGTGTTCTCATCATCATAGACATTACTGCTTTGACAATGCCATTTCATTCACCTTTAGAATTTAAAAATCGTCTACCACAAGCACATTTCAAAAATCACTCACAGGCAAAGGTTAAAAAGTGGCAGCTACATATAATGAATTTCTAAAGAGTATTCAGTCCCCGCTCCTTCTAGTACAGGCACTGCTTCTCAACAATAAAGGGACAAGAATAATTGGAAGCAGAGTCCTTAAAACACACACCTCATATTCATCCTTTATCTTTGCAGCAGTCATATTGCAACTGTACAAGAGCCTTTTCACACTTAAAGGAAACTCATTTAGCCTCTTCATTCAGGTTTGATCTTAAGAAGAGGAAACAATTAATAGCCATTCTGATACCAACCAGAGCCCTCACTTGAGTTCCTTGTTGCTAAGGTGTGTGGGTGCCCTGTGGGCATAAGGCAAAGAGGGAAGAAATACAGGGCAGCTGTTTTTCTTTTATCTACCATACAGTTCCCACTGTAAATTAAGCCATTTTCAATCTTCTTAGTCCTGAGTTTCTGTGGCATTAGCATCTTCTATCTCCATGTTCATTATCATTCCTGACAAACATTTCCAGAGAATATTGTTTCACTGTAGTTCTTGTGGCGTTTTCTCTGAAGATACTTTTTGAAGAAACTGATGCTCCAAAATGTGGAAAGGGAAAATATAACCTGAATATGATAGAATTTGTATTAGACACATACACACACAATAACACCACCGTATATATTTTACAGCCATATTTATGAATACAAATGTGTTGAAACATATCTGGAAGGAGATACAACAAACTGATAATTGTAGTTTCCTCTGAGGAGTGGAGTGAGTAGAGGGGACATGGGTGAAAGGGATATTAGCGTGGTCTGAAATGTCTTAACATTTTGAAAAGATTTTTAAAAATTTTTAACTCTAAAATAATTGAGTTTAAAGCAAATGAAAAACATGTATTAGCCCCCTTTACTCTCAATGGTTAGGATGGTTCTTTGATTTCTGTAGCCCTGATGAACCATGGACAAGTTTGCTTAAGCTGTCTGCCATTTGGGGCATGACATCATCTATCTCCCCACCGTTCACCAGGAAAGTCAGACTGGCAACCCTAAAGAAAGTCCAGTAACTGTTTTACTTCCCATCTGATATAATAGAACATAAATAGGACAGATTCAGAATCTGACTTGGGCATATGTCAGGAATGGCACCCTTGTTCTCGCCCACCCTGTCCTTGGTCCTATACCCAGGTGGAGGACCTCCTGCCCATGCATTTGGGTTTCCTGCAAAGACAGTCCTGGAATTGATGAGAGTGGCCCCTGGTTTTTGCCTTTGCCTCTCACTGCCTGCTTTCTCTTCTGCCATCTTCCAACATTCCCACTGACCCTTGTACCCATTGCCAGTCTTTTTAGTCCTTTCATGAAGTCCCCATCACCACTCAGTCTAAAGTAGTATCCCTTCCCCCAGCTGCTTCTTCCAGTCTTGGAACTCTGTAGATCCTTCCAGCTCAGAATGTCAATATGGTAAACAAGTATATGGTTAAAAAAAAAAAAAAAAAAATTCTACAGTACTCATCACAGCTAATGGGGAAGTCTTGAACACATTCCTCCTGAGGTCAGGAAGAAGACTAAGTTGTCCATTATCACCAATTCTGTTCAACATCGTGCTGAGGTCATAGCCAGGACAGTAAGGCAAGAATAAAAATTTAACCATGAACATTGAAAAGGAATAAATAAATCTGTCATTATCCTAGATGGTACAATGTTGTATGTAGAAAATTCAAATTAATCTAATTTACAGGTAAATTACTGGATTTAGAATTTAGCTGTGATTGTAGCTATGAAATCAGCAGAGAAAAATAGTTGCATTTCTATGTAACAATGAAAAAGAGATTGTAAATATTCAAAAAGGCACCATGTACATTAGCATGAAAACTATGAAACACCTAGGGAAATTTTTTTTTTATTTTTTTGCGGTATGTGGGCCTCTCACTGTTGTGGCCTCTCCCCTTGTGGAGCACAGGCTCCGGACGCGCAGGCTCAGCGGCCATGGCTCACGGGCCCAGCCGCTCCGCGGCACGTGGGATCTTCCCAGACCGGGGCACGAACCCGTGTCCCCTGCATCGGCAGGCGGACTCTCAACCACTGCGCCACCAGGGAAGCCCAATTTTTTAACAAAATTTTATAAGTCCAAGGAGAAAATTACAAACAGAAAATAAAAAACTTGTATTATTTTTAAGTGATCTATAAAGTAGTTGGGAGCATTGAATATTTAAAGGAAAGGTTTCAGAGGTGACAATGAAAATATTATTCTTCAAATAACAGAAATGTCATAGGAATCATCTATTTGTTGAATCTGATACATTTTTTTGCATAAGCATCTGCAAATTTTCAAATGGAAAAACAAATATAGCCTATTTACCTAAAACAGTTTGGTCTCCTCTCTCTCTCTCAGACCAAGACAGCTTTGAACTAAGCTGGTCCCAGTGGCTGGAGGAAATGAGTGTGCCTTCCTGATTAACTGAACCCAGCCAGTTCTGAGGGCGCAGCTGAACAGGTGGCAAAGGAAATGACTCTGGAACAATCAAAGCTCAGTGTTTCCTCAGATACACACACTTCTTTGAAGATTCTTTCCTTTGAAAAATTCCTGCCATATATTTTTTAATGTAGAAATACATGTTTGCATTTAGGGGAGTAAACACAGCCCGTGTGTTTCCCTCCCACCACTCCCAAATCCCTCAAAATGACAGCAAAGACGTACGGAAAGGAATTAACCTGTTACAGCTGGTAAGAAAATTGGAACCCATGGGTTAACTTAAGACATTTTGATGAATTTCTAAGGACAAGAAAGGGTAAAGGTGTGTATCAGAGAACAGATGCAGGGAGCTGATGCCTGAAACATACAGAGAAGGTTCACGGGGATTCAGAAGCGATTCTGTGGGTACCACCTCCAAGTCTCCGATCAGTAATCAAGATAAATAGAGGAGGACTTATGGGACACCTGGGACATATATCCTGCACCCCACACATGGAGAGACTGGCAGTGGTTAATATCTGTCCCCACGCTGGAGTCTAAAATCTTTTCTCTAATGAAATTACATGATCTCCCTGAAAAGAGCCAGAGCCAGTGTGGGTGTGGGTACCACAGGGTAAAACTTGTGTTGGTTTTGACACTGAGGGGAGGAAGAAGGCTGCCTATGTGCTGCCTGAACACATGCCCTGAAACAAAACCTGCTGGTTGGTTCCCCCCACACACAGAGAGAACTTCTGTCTGGTTAGCTATTGCTCCTTAACGACTTACCCCAAAACGTTATGACTTAAAATAGCAACCATTTTATAATAGCTCATGATTGTTGGCTCAGTAATTCATGCAGGGCTCAGCTGGGCAATTTTTCTGCTCCAAGTGGCATTGGCTGAGGGCACTTGGTGGTATTCAGATGGAGGGTGGCTGGTCTGGAGGAATCAAGGCAGCTTCACTCATGTCTGGCACAGCTGGAAGGCTGGGCCCTACTGGGATAGTCCTCTGGAGCACCTACATATAACCTGCCCAACATCGAACTCTCAGAGTAGCTGGACTTCTTACATAGTTACTCAGGGATCCCAGAGAGTATGTTCCAAGAGACAGGAAGAGGAAGCCTCCAGTCTCTCAAGGGCCAGACCCAGGAAACAGCCCATCATCACATCCACCATATTCTATTGGTCAAGCAGTCAGACTCCATCCAGATTCAAGGAGGGGTAACATAAACCTCACTTCATATTCCCATGGGAAGGAGATAAAAATAAACAAAAAAAACCCCACTAAGTAGATACTCTACAGGAAGGTGATTTGAGTTATAATGAAAAAGCAGTTAAAGGGGGTAGAGAGTGTCAGGAAGTTGGGAGAATACTATTTATATAGGGTGGTCATGGAAGTCCTTACTGTTTAGATGACTTTTGAGAAGGGGTATTAAGGAAGAGAGGGGGCAACCGTATGGATTTTGGTTTTTACTCTGAGTTCAGTGGGAAATCAGAGGGTTTTCAGCAGAGGATTAATATAATCTGACTTGAATTTTAAAGAGATACTCAGTGCTATGTGGATAATACACTAAAGGGAAAATGAATGGGGTAGTAGGGCTATTTTGATAATCTAGTCAAAAAGTCATGGTGGCTTGGACCAAATGATACAGCAGTGGATGTATTAGGTGGCCAATTCTATAAAGATACTCTCTGGATATAGACATAGCTACAAATATCTTTTTGGGTTCCTGCACCCATTTCTAACATGTGTGGATGTGGGTGTGGGTATGTGTAAGCTTCCACACACCAACAAGCATTTCTTGGACACCAGCAGGGAATCTGAGACTTCAACTCTATTGTGAAACTATCTACTCAGAGATGGCATTAGATTCCACAGGCAAAGGGCTCAGTCCTCCAAGACCACCCTCTACTTCAGACACCAATCACAAGCCCAGGTTGTTATCTGTACTACCGACCAACTGGCTATAAATCACAGGTTTCCATGACTCTCTCCTTGGGTTTGACTAATTTGCTAGAACAGCTCACAGAAATCAG
Organism: Hyperoodon ampullatus; assembly: GCF_949752795.1. Taxonomy (NCBI): domain Eukaryota; kingdom Metazoa; phylum Chordata; class Mammalia; order Artiodactyla; family Ziphiidae; genus Hyperoodon; species Hyperoodon ampullatus. The sequence goes on along the minus strand of NC_136914.1, from coordinate 68,730,624 downwards.
GAAACCCGTTTACTCAATAGATGACCGATTTATCATGAAGGATGTTAAAGGATAAGAATCAACAGCCAGATGAAGAGATACAGAGAGCAAGGAGCCAAACAAAGGTCCTCTTGGAGCTTGGGGCCTGGCACCCTGGCACATGGAAACATTCTTGTTCACCCACCTGAAAGGTTTCTGAGCTCCATCCTTTTGGGGTTTTATGGAGGCTTCATTACATAGGCATGATTGATTCATTCATTGGCCATTGGTTACTGAACCATTCTCCAGCCCCTCTCCTGTCCCTGAAGGTCAGGAGAATGGGACTAAAAGTTCCAACTCCCTAATCACATAGATGGTTCTTCTGGCAACCAGCCCCCATGCTTAAGTAGGGTCCAGTAGTTGCCTCATTAACGTAACAAACAACACCTTTGTTGTTCTCATCACTTAGGATGAGAAATTCCAAGTTTTAGGAGCTCTGTGCAAGAAATGGAGACAAAGACCAAATATATATATTTCTCATTATAAATCACAATATCACAAAGTATACATTCAAAGAATTAACTTTTTTCATCTAATTATACATCATCACAAATCTGTAGTCTGTGAATTATTGGTAAGAAAACAATAGTAATATTTCTTTTTTATTGAAATATAACTTATATACGTTAAAGTATGCAAGTCTTTAGTGAACTGTTTTATGAATTTTCACATATGTGTCTACTGATGTAACTCAGAATCCCTCCCATCCCTGTCAGTACTCTCCCCAGAGATAACCCTATTCTGACCTCTATCACTATAGATTTGTCTGTTTTATGCACTTCATATAAATGGAATAATATAAAATATATCTTTTTATCCCTGGCATATTTCACTTCATATTATGTCTGTAAGATTCATCCATGTTGTTCACATACACAGTGAGTTCATTCCTTTTCATTGAACATGGCATGATTTATTTATAAAGATATAGCTGAGAATATTTGCTGATGGTTTGGAAATAGGGTCTGAGAGAAAGATAGGAATCATTTTTAGTCTGAGCTTCCAGAAGACTTGGAATTGCCAGGAGGAAGGCTGTAGAAAGCAATTTTAGGTGGGGGGGATGGGAAAGAGTTCTGTTTGGGGCATGCTACCTGTGAGATGCTTATTAGATGACCAGTGCAGAGACTGAGGAGGCAGTTGGATATGTTAATTTGAAGTTATGATAAAAGTCTGAGCTGAAGATCTCAATTTGGGAGTCATCAGCGTATACAGATGTTATTTAAGACCTTGGGACTGGATAAGATCTATGAGAGAATGAAGGTGGCTGTCCAGTAAAGTAAGCTGAGGACTGAGCTCTCAGCACTGTCAGGAGCTCAGGGGGAAGATGAACATGGAAAGGAGACTGAGGAGGTGTGGCTGATGAGCAGAAGAAGAAGAACCAAATGGTCTAAAAGTAAAACAAGAAAGAATTTCAAGGCGTGAACTGTGGCAAAGGCTGATAATAGGTCAGTAGTGTCTGGGACGAGTTGACAAGAGCTATTTCAAGGGAGACTGGAGAAAAAACCTGGCTGTATTCTTGTGGAAGCAACTGCTGATTCCCACCCAACAGCCATGCCCTGCTGTTCTTTAGTAACAAGAACTCTGGTTTTATTTAGGGTAAAATGCATCCAGCTATACTTTCTAATCTCCCTTTCATCAAGATGTGACCGTATATGACAAATAAGTAGAAGTGTTTATGGTATTTCTGGGAAGCCAGCTGAAAGGGAGCTGATTCAACCAGGCAGCACCTTGTATATTAGTCACTTTTGACCTCTGTATTCGTCAGATTTTTACTGTGATAGTTCTATGAAACAAACAACCCAAAAAAATCTCAATGACTTACCACATTCTCTTTTATGCTTCTGGATCAGCAGTTTGGCTGGCTTGGCTGAGCAAGCCTGCATTCTAGGCTTTGGGTCAGGTTCAGGACAGCTTCAGTTCCAGGCTGAAAGAAAAATATGCTGTCCGCATGGTGGGATGGGAGCTTCAAGAAGCCTTGTGGAAATTTGCCACACCCTCCTAGTGCTTCAGCTCAGAACCCGAAAGATCACTTCTACCCACTGGCCGAAGAATTTACATGATTGAGCCCAAAGTAAATGAAGAGGGTTATTATTCTTCACCAACTATGGAGAAGTAAGAAAAATTGCGTACAAATAGTAACATCTACCACACCTTCTTTTTTTTTTTTTTTTTTGAAGATGTTGGGGGTAGGAGTTTATTAATTAATTAATTTATTTTTGCTGTGTTGCTTCTTCGTTTCTGTGCGAGGGCTTTCTCCAGTTGTGGCAAGCGGGGGCCACTCTTCATCGCTGTGCGCGGGCCTCTCACTATGGTGGCCTCTCTTGTTGCGGAGCACATGCTCCAGACCCTCAGGCTCAGTAGTTGTGGCCCGCCTAGTTGCTCTGTGGCATGTGGGATCCTCCCAGACCAGGGCTCGAACCCATGTCCCCTGCATTAGCAGGCAGATTCTCAACCACTGTGCCACCAGGGAAGCCCCACACCTTCTTTTATTCATAGTTTCGATGCACTAAAACCCAAAGTGATGGCTAGAGCACCAGCAGCCTTTTTGGGTTATGTGACATTGGAAGCACCAAGCTAAGGTGGTAGAGTAGAAAGATGTGTCCCATTTGTCCATGGAGTCACCATATCAACCATGAACAGGCTAAATCTGACCTTGTTTTACGTGGAAAAAAATAACTGCCATCTTTTTAATTTATTTTTATGTTATATTTTCTATTGCACGTAGCCAAACCTAATATTAATGAACACAAGTGGGTTAAAGTAAGAATGGGAGGTGTATGGACAATACCTTCAAGGAACTTTTCTGTCCTGAATAGCAGAGAGATGGAATAGTACCTGAAGATGCAAAGAAACAAAGGGAGTTTTACTTTTTATTTTAAGTTGGAAAGTATTACAGCATGTTATATAATGATGAGAAAAAACCTAATAAAGAAAAAAGTAATTGATACAAGAAAAGGAAAATTATCGAAGTACTATCCTTGAGTGAGCAAGAAAACCTTGACATGTGGTACTTAGAGGTGCTTTTCTTTTGATTTAACTACGGGTCAATTTATACCTATTATATGACCTGAACTATTTAAATTCCATGAATTTTTCCTGAGTGTTTTCCAGGCAACTCCATATATTAAAAATGTTTTGGGCTTCCGTGGTGGCACAGTGGTTGAGAGTCCACCTGCCAATGCAGGGGACATGGGTTCGTGCCCCGGTCCGGGAAGATCCCATGTGCCGTGGAGCGGCTGGGCCCGTAAGCCATGGCCGCTGAGCCTGCGCGTCTGGAGCCTGTGCTCCGCAACGGGAAAGGCCACAACAGTGAGAGGCCCGCGTACCACAAAAAAAAAAAAAAAAAAAAAGTTTTATTCATGTTTTTTATTTTGTGTAAATAATAATTGAACCTTTCCAAACCCTAACCCCACCCATGCCCACATTGTTTTTCATTTTGAATTATGAAAGGAAGTAGAGAGAAAGTTTATACTGTTTGGAATTATATGAATGATCAGAGGATGGCCCAATAGCCTAAATTTAAAGAAATAACTCATTAAATGGCACAAATCATCTTGCAAATAAAAGTATAAGACACAGAAAGCTGATAAAGCAAGTAAGAAAAATATTTTTTCTAAGTTCCCTGTCAAAGTGGAATTTTTAAACCCACAGATGTTTAGAGGAGGTAAAAATATACTTCCTTGTTTGATGGAACTGCTACAATGCCAAATATATAAATCCACCCACAGCATTAATTAAAGTTTAAAATTTTTTCTCTCTCTAATATGAGTAGCATAGTGTTTTTACCTGAATAAGGCACTGCTTTTCTTCCCTGTTCTGCCAGATAAGATGCAGGACTCCTTTAAATACATATTTTTTTCCCAAAGGGGGCAGCTTGGGGAGAAATATCTAGAGTTCTATTCGAGACGTGTTAACTTTCAGATGCCTACTAGACATCCCAATGGAGATGTTAAGTAACAAGCTGGTTATACAAGTCTGGAGTCCAGGGAAAAGGTCTGAGCTAGAGACATAATGTTGGAGTCATCAGCATTTAGTATGTTTAAAGGCATGGAGCTGTATAAGATTATCTAAGGATTTAGTGTATATAGGAAAAAAATACAGGTCTTTAGACTGAGCCCCAGGGTACAGCATTTAGAGGTTAGGGAAATGAGAAAAAATCAGCAGAAGATACTGAGAAGGAGCAGCTGGTGAGGTGGAAGGAAAACAGGAAGAGTGGTATCCTGAAGGCAAGAAAAGAAAATGTCCGAGAAGAGATTTATCTCTTTTGACTAATAAGGTGGAAATGGAGATGCAAATGAAATTGGATTATGCAAATGACATTGGAGATCATTAGCGATCCTGAAAAGAGTGTTTAGAGTGAAGGGTGGGATTGAACACCTGTTTAGAGTGGATTCAAGAGAGAATTGAAGAGAAATTAGAGACAACAAGAATAGACAACTCTTTCTGGAGCTTTGCTGCCAATAGGAAAAGAAAGAAATCGGATGACGAGGTCAAGGAATTTTGTTTTTAAGTTGAGAGAAATAACAGTATGTTACTATACTTATGAGAATGACCCAGAAGAGAGGGGAAAGCTGATGATGCAGGAGAGAGAGGGGAAACTTACTGGAAGGTTGTAAGCTAGAGAGGATGGGGTCTGTTGCATAGGAAGAAAGCTTGGCTTTAGCTGGGAACATTAACAGTTCATCCAGAATGACAAAAAGTGTTAGAATATGTAGACACCAATGCAAGTAAGGAGTTAGATATGATGGTGGGCGTTGGTGAAGCACTTTCTGATTTATTCACCTTTCTTGGTATTACCAGCTAAGTGAGAATGGGAAGAAAATATGAGAGGTTTCAGGAAAGTTGAAAAGTAAGAAATATCTATCCAGGATAGTAGGAAAGAAAATAAACCCGGAAAATATGATGTGATCACTTGGCAGCTTTAAAGGTCCATTTAGAGCCATCAGCATATTTGTGTGTTTTACTACAGCCATTTTCAGCCGTGGATCCAGGTCTGGGAGGAGTTTCATCTGTGGTTTCTCCAAGCAGTGTGACAAACTGAAAAGTGTCAAGAGAGTGGTATACAAGGAAATGGTTAAAATGATTGACCATAGAATTTAAGCTGAGGTCACAAGGGAGAGGAAGACATGAAGGGGGAAGAGGGAGATGGAGAATGCAAAGATGGTAACATCATGGATTGAAGGTCCAAGTGGAGACTAAAGATATTGAAGTCAGGTACTAAAATGGATGAGCAGAAAAGATGGCAAAAGAGTTGTAGAGTACCTAATACTGACATTTTGGAGGAGACACAGTTTCAGCATAAGAGCAAGGGTTACCATGAAAGCGAGGCAGGGTAAAGGGCAAATCACTAAAGGTGAGATTGAGGAACCACAGGCCAGGGGGTTGGAAGGCCTATCCAAGCGTACATGTAAATCACTAAGACTTAAAATAGCAGAACTTTGGCAAGAATGACAATGAACCAGAAGCCAACACCTTCACTGAAGATCACCGGTCAGTGATAGACTACAGTGAGGATGAGTACTGATTGGCTAATCTCATAATCTAATGACGTGAGATGCAAAGCTCAGGGGTTTTATGGAAGAAGCTGGGAGAAAGGCAGCAAATGCAAACAAGAGCAGGAAGTGCACTTCCCCACCTATAAGAGACACCTCGGGAGGGCTGCAGGGGAAGCCTTAGCCTGAGGCAAATTGTAGGCTTCAGTTTTAACAGGAACACTTTGGTAGGGGTGTTGAGAATGGATTGAAAGAGAGCAAAGTGTGGAAGTAGAATAAGTTAGGAGGCTACTGGAAAAATTTAGGCAAAAGATGTTGGATGCTTATCCCACAAAGATAGCAGAAAAGGTGTGAAGATATAGTCGGCCTGAATGTTTTTAAATATACCATAATTCTTTGTACCATTGATTTTAAGATCACCCCCTATTTCTTTTTTTTTAACATCTTTATTGGAGTATAATTGCTTTACAATGGTGTGTTAGTTTCTGCTGTATAACAAAGTGTATCAGCTATACATATACATATATCTCTTCCCTCTTGTGTCTCCCTCCCTCCCACCCTCCCTATCCCACCCCTCTAGGTGGTCACAAAGCACCGAGCTGATCTCCCTGTGCTATGCAGCTGCTTCCCACTAGCTATCTATTTTACATTTGGTAGGGTATATATGTCCATGCCACTCTCTCACTTTGTCCCAGCTTACCCTTCTCCCTCCCCATATCCTCAAGTCCATTCTCTAGTAGGTCTGCGTCTTTATTCCCATCTTGCCCCTAGGTTCTTCATGACCATTTTTGTTTGTTTTTTAGATTCCATATATATGTGTTAGCATACGGTATTTTTTTTTCTCTTTCTGACATACTTCACTCTGTATGACAGACCCTAGGTCCATCCACCTCACTACAAGTAACTCAATTTCATTTCTTTTTATGGCTGAGTAATATTCCATTGTATATATGTGCCACATCTTCATGTAACACTAAGAGAAAAGGCAATGCTACCAGTTAAACTGTGATATAACTTTTTTATGATTTCAATTTTAAGATGCATCCAAATTTCAGAGATGTTAAAATATTAAAATATGCATCTGTGAACAGATGAAACATAATATATTGTTACACTGGTTGAATGTACTACTGTACGAAGGAGGAAATTATTTTCCCAAAAAACTAAGAATTAAGAAAACTGAGTGTTTAACATCTTAGAGGGCTTGCTAGAGAAACTCCCTGACAGCTGCTTGAGGAAAAGCAAGGCTGTGCTCCTGTTAGATGACCTTCACTGGACACATTTTGCCACCTGTTTACTAATTGGCTCCTGTCAGAGAGTAGCTCCATGTTCCTTGGTATGTCTAATTAATAGTCACACATCAATTTACTCATCATTTGTGTCTCCATATACTACTTGTTATTTCTAGTTAATGGTTCATGTCTGATCGCTGTGAGAAGGTAGCTCAGATTTGTTCAGGCTGCAAATTTATCCCTGTCGCTGATGAATATTACATTATGGCCACAGGAAGTAAAAGAGGAAAACAGCGGTCTGTGCTAAGTTAGAAGTCTTATGTTCTCCCCTCTTCTCCCATGTTGTATCAAACCAGCATATCTTTGTCATTGGTTCATAATCCTGACTGCACATTAGAAACACTTCAGGGTGCTTCTTAAAAATACTTATTCCTGGACCACAGCCCAGACCAGTTAGATCAGAATCATTGGAGGTGAACTTCAGGCATCCATATTTCTTAGAAAAATACAAGTGATTCAAATATCCCACCACCACTGAAGTCCATGGGTTTTGGCAGTCTCTTCATTAATAAGTAATAAACTTTGATGAGCTCAGATCAATTTGTCTAAGAAATATTGCTTTAACAATATAAGCCATGTAATGGTATATAGCAGGCATCAGAGATGAATACAGAATGATGTGGAAAGTTACAGTGTGTCACTTATGAAAAATAAGATTGTAGAGAGTATTATCTTAATTGAAATAAGTTGTGTCTACATATTTTTGTGTGTATGTATATCTAATTAATATCCAGAGATCAATTTACCTATTATTTTCTTCTCCATATATTGCTTATTATTTCTAGTTAATGATTCATATCTGACCATTATGGAAATATGATTCTGAATTGTACATAATGAAAATTTAACCCTATCACTGATGAATATGACATACACACACTGATACATATACACACATGTACATATGTAGCTATACACATATATGACACATACCCATATATGGTGATGGAGTATTAAAAAATGTTTATGATTTTAAATGCTCAAGATTACAGGAGATTTTAGTTTTCTTCTTTCTTTTGACCTCACTTTTGCTATGTAAATGCATTTACTTTGTAATAGAAATTCATTCAGAAACAATAGCCTTATCTATTCATTGGAGAAAATTTGGAAAATTCATAAAACCATAAGTAAGAAAATTTAAATCATTCATGATTCCACCAGCCAGAAATAACCACTTTGGACATTTTGGCTCATTCTTTCCAAAAAATTTTTTTTCTTTATATGAGAGTGTGTGTGAGTATGTGTTTGTATACAGAATTATATACTTATACTGAAAAAAATTTTTAAGTTTTTAACCTTTTTGTTCTCTTAATAAAAGATTTTACCATGTCATTAAAAATTCTCACAAAACATAGGTTACAATGAACTACATAGTATTTTACAACAAGATTGAGGAATACATGCAATATAGGTAGGCTTTAAGCCATAAAAACAAAACAATCCAGTAGAGTTTGGGAGGTCAGAGAGCTGTAAGACTTAACAAGCAATACTGTATGTGTTTGTCTTGAGTGTCCTCTGCAAGGCTCTCTCAAGAACTTGAGCAAGGAGGGCTGCAAAGCAGGTGGCACTGACATTTGTGAATTGTAGTCCTGGGTGTTTCACCATATCATTACAGTGAATATCTGAGTTAATTTAGCAAAGTGAGATGGGTTAATGATAAGAGATTAAGATATGTGAAACTAACTTAGGTAGTCAGGATGCATTCATTTCTAAGGCATTTCCAATGCCAGGATACTTACATAACAAGAACAGCATTTTATCTGGTCATCAGCACCCATGAAAAGTAAGAGATTCCCCAATAAATTCCGCAAATGTGTACTGTATTTGGGGGGGGAAAGCAAGACCTTTTATGGTGCCAGGCACTGGTGGATGGAAACATTTTTTTATACCCCAGATTTTCCCTCATTAACCAATTTCTCAGCCATAGACCAGCATCATGATGAATATAAGGCCATAAATTTGCCGTGGGTTATTTGTTATTGATATGTGATTTTCTGCTCTTGTGACAGCAGAGGCTGTGTCTGTGGGAAAAATCCCAAACAAGATTAGATTGAGGTTCCAGAAGCAAAGAGGAACGAATAGGAGTGGAAATGTGTACAAAGGGAGAAGTAGAAAGAAACAGAGAAAAATAGAATAAGATGGATTATTCAAGAAAATTCTGGAGATCAAGAGTGAAATCATTATGAATTTCTAAATTGTGGTTCTACATAAACTCTTAAAGAGAAGGAATCTGGCTAGACTGAGGATTTTTTCCCTACATATGGGAATTTTAGTTTCCCAATTACATCTCAGTGGGAGACTTCTTGTAATTGAGTTTTAAGTTCACAGATGGTGGAGTCTGAAAAACTGTCACAAATTGACCAACACTAACAAAACTGAAAATCTCTAGCCTGTCTTTTTTTCTATTCCATTTTCTCTGCCCTCTTTCTTTCTCTCATGACACTAAATCTCTGCCAGTGTTTGTCTGGAAACAAAATGTGAATCAGAGTTTCAAGATACACTGAGTCTGGAAGCATTACTGTTTCTTGGTTATAAGGACTTACAAGGATAACAGTGATTAACCTGTTATTGCTATAGTACTCAGACTTTGTTTAAGGATTGTTGTCATTTGTTGTATTATTTTATGGTCAACTGATACATTTTAACACCAAATATCATACATTTTGACTGTTGGCACTATATTATTTTATTCTTTATGCCTCTTCAGGAGTTTAGAAGGAAGAGACTATAAAAGACATGGGATTTAAGTAATACAGCTTTGCAGATGCTAGGGGAACATGGGGTGAAAGATACCCCAGAATACAATTCCTGAAGAGACCCATCCACTTACCGAGTCCTTGTGCAAATCTAGCCAAGACTGAGGAGAAAAAGAAGTAAAAAATGAAATATTTTAGTACACATTTGGGAACTCTTTAGGTTTTTCTGAGGAAACAAGAAACCACCATAAGAAAGGGGTACTCGTAAGTGTTTAATTTTATATGTTGGGGTCAAGTATGGAGCATTTTATATGTCTAGCAAAGAGGCCATTGGGTTATGCTGTCATCTGGGACATTATATAAGTCTACTAACTGAATTTTTTTAGACAACATAGCTGAGAGTTCTTTAAGATTGGGAAATAGGATAGTTGCTTTCTTGGTTTAGTATACAAAGTGACATTGAAGTAAAATTGACCTAAGCATTTTTTGGTCATATTTCAGAAGCATTTCATAGCACCCTCCAAGAAACTGCCTTGAAAGCCTGCATCCCCACAGCATTGGTCTCAGATAGGCATAGAAAAAGTAATAAGGTTAGGAAAGTATTGTAATGAAAGCTCACATTGGAAATTTCTGACACTCTTCCAGTCCCTTTCCTTGAGAGGAATTACATCACCACTGTTTTACATCTTACTGTTGTCTCTCACTGTTAATTCTATTCAGTTAACAAGGGGAGAACATCTGTATAATCTAGCTACATGATCTAGCATCCACCAAGAATTCAGACGCTTTTCTCCATCTTCACTGCTCTCCCTGCTTCACCAAGAGGAGAGTTTGTGATACGCACCAAGCAAAAACGCCTTTACTTCTGCTCTTGGAATTTCATGCAGGGTTTTGGGTCTCATCCTGTTGCAAATGAGGCACTTCATCCAAAGAGACCCATGGCAGGATGGAGGGAGAGGCAGAGGGGTCAAGCCAAGTTCATAGGAAACTAGGGCCTCACCTCTTAATGAAGAGGTGATAATGAAGAACATTATCATGTGAATGTGTATGTGTGTTCTCTTTTGAAATCTTTTAATATGAGGGCTTCCCTGGTGGCACAGTGGTTAAGAATCCGCCTGCCAATGCAGGGGACACGGGTCTGAGCCCTGGTCCGGGAAGATCCCACATGCTGTGGAGCAACTAAGCCCGTGCACCGCAACTACTGAGCCAGTGCTCTAGAGCCAGTGAGCCACAGCTACTGACCCTGCGTGCCACAACTACTAAAGCCCACACGCCTAGGGCCTGTGCTCTGCAACAAGAGAAGCCACTGCAATGAAAAACCCAGGCACCGCAATGAAGAGTAGCTCCCACTCGCCACAACTAGAGGAAGCCATGCACAGCAGCAAAGACCCAACGCAGCCAATAATTAATTAATTAATTTTAAAAATCCTTTAATATGATATAATTTCTTTAATTAGACAACATATTTTCCTTTTAGTGGAAGGTGAATTCTACAAAAGAGAGAGATTAAAGTTTCTGTGTCCCCACCATATTAACAAAAGATAGGGGAAAAAAAGCACATGATCATCTCAATAAATGCTGAAAAAGCTTTTGACAAAATTCAACATCCATACATGATGAAAACTTTCATCAAAGTTTGTATAGAGGGAACATATCTTGACTTAGTAAAGGCCATTTATGACTAAACCTCAGCTAACATCATACTCAACTATGAAAAGCTGAAACCCTTTCCTCCAAAATAGGAACAAGACAAGGATGTCCACTCCCACCACTTCTATTTAACACAGCATTGGAAGTCCTAGCCGCAGCGATCAGACAAGAAAAAGAAGTCATCCGATTTGTAAGGGAATAAGTAAAACTGTCAGTATTTGCAAATATCATGATACTGCACATAGAAAACCCTAAAGCCTCCACCAAAAAATTGGTAGAACTAATAAGTGAATTCAGTAAAGTTGGAAGAAATGCAAGCCAGGGCATTGTCCCAGGCTAACATTGTGAACCAGCCAGTCAATGACTTATACAAGCTTCAGTGGTACCAAGTACCTTACCTACAGAGCATAATGGCTACTTCACTTTCTGTTTAAAATCTCACACAGATTGCTCTTGTGGCCAGTCCTAACCTGGAACCATAGAAGGAAGGGAATTTTGGGAAATGTAGTTCCACTTTTAGCTAAATAGCTCAAAACTGCTGCAATTTCCCAATAATGCTTTACAATTATACCCTTTCATTTCTAATCTTCATCTCATTATTATATGCTTTGTCCAAAATATAACTTGACTTTGTTAGCTATTTGTTATCTGTCAGTACTGAATATATTTCAATTCTCTTTAAAATGTATTTATTTAACGAGATGCTTTCCATCAGTATGCCTGTCTTTGCAGCCTTGTTTTAGAGTCAGGTGTGGAGTAACCCAGACTTGATGGCTTTCCCTGTCCATTTTAGACCCTTCTGTAACACACATTTCTCTTTCCTTGGGTCTTGACTGAGTACTTCATATCTCAGCTCGACTTTGCTTCTAAACTCTGACTACAGACACATTTCTGAGCATCCTTATTTTACTTTTCTATTATCATTTTCTAATTTTCAAAAAATTAAATGTAGTTTTATATCATCCATGTATAGCAAACTCATCAACTATCTCTTTGGGAGAACTGAAGGCGCATGCTGGCTATATTCTGGTAGATACGCATCTTGTCTAATTAATAAATTGTTGAAAATGAATAATAGACTATGATATATAGAAAGTTTTCCTCTTAAGATAGAGGCTGTTTGTTCAGCAAAACTTGACTCGTGGGTGGGGGTAGAATTGGGGTACCTTACTATTTAATTTTCCCTCGTGATTTTTCAAACTTAAAATAATCAACAAGATCTTGCTGGTCTACTTGTTATATTCCAGAAGAATAGATTTCAATAGGTAAAAAGCAGCTTAGTAACAAGTGAATTGTTCACATTCACCAGATCAACCTATTTTGAACATTCTTTTATGTTTATCCATTACTATAGTACATAAGAAAATGTCAGATATTCCAAATTACATTTCTAAAATTATACAGAGCACTTGTACTGCATTTGTTTTCTTCCAGCATTTTTCAGCATGATTCAAAATCACATGCTTCTGGTTAACATTTTTCTAGTCGATGTCATTGAAGATTTCCTTAGAAATCATTTCCTAATGCCTGCAGATGTTTTATTTCTGGCCTTCTACCTCTAGGATTAAATTTCAGACACTAACCTATCTTTGTAGAATCAGTAATGAGGTATCTGGCAAAATACTCATGATAACAAGTAGATCAAATATTTCCTAAGTAGTAAATAGGAAGTAATATTTTGAGGGAAAGAGAGCTTAATGCAATTAAATTACAAACCTTATATATGCTCTAGAGCACGTACTAGGCCTTTTTTCCATTTTCCTCAACTGCTCACGATCTCACATGCTGTTGGAAGTTAATAAATATTCATCAGTGATTGATGACATTGAGCATACTCTACTCAGAGACTAATACCCTCAGATATTTACCAAGCAGCCAACATCAGTGAAATTTTCATCACATTGCTCAGCTGGGTTCCATGCCTCCAGGATATCCCTGCTGCAATCTGCCCTGTGTTCTAATACTAAATTAATCTTTCTGAAGCTCTACTTTTATCATATCACTCCCTTGTTAAAAAATATATATGATGTATACTCTTTGCCAACTGAACTATGTCCACACTCCTTAACATTACTGACCAAATCTTTCCTTTTTCTGGCACCATCTCCTCCAAGCCACCTCCTCACCAACCTCTCCTAGCCTCTCAACTCTACTCACTAGCCGTAATCCAAGCTGTCAAGTCTTCAAATGTACCAAATAGGTCAAGTATGCTCTATCCTTTTTCCAGGTCTTTGCTCCAGCTGTTCATTGCTTTGAACAGTCCCCCACCCAACTCCATCCCATGGTCCCCTTTGCCTAGATAATTTCTGTTAATCCTACAAATTTCAGCTTTAATATTTCTTACTCCTTGGGAAGTGTAGGGGAGGAGAAAATTTCCCCCACTACCCGTCTTGAGTTCATGTGGCTGGACTGATAATTAAATTGACCCAAGACAGATTAACAGAAGAAAAAAATTTTAATTCATGCACACAGAGGTCTCATAGAAATCTGGGACCTAAGAACTGGCTAATGCAGGCAGCTTTTGTACATTTTAGACAAAGAAACAATAAATTTGTGAGGAATTGGCAACAAAGAAACTTAGGTTTAGGGTGCTCAATTAGTGAAGAATCTAAACAGAGTTTGGGCTTGGGAAAGTAAATTAAAGGAGTAGCAAGATTTGTTTACACAGGATTCTCTGCCCAAATTCCTGTCTCTGGTGACAAAGGTGTCCTACCTCCAGATGCAGGGAGTGCACGTTTCACATGAAAGAATTCTTTCCTGCTTTTAGGGAGACAGAAAGAAGAGTCAAGTGTCCTTTTTGCATTGGCCATTTCTTAATTAACTTTAACTTTCAAAATAAGCAATATGCTATCATGGTATATTCTGCGGCAGCCCGCCCTGAGCCCCAACAAAAGGCACCCCTGGACATCCTAGACTGGTTGGGGTGTCTCTGCTTGTGCTTCCCTAGCACCTATACTCCCCTGTCTGAAGTAGGCAGAAGGATGACCCCTCAAAGGATCAGATCCTATTCTCTAGACACTTTAAAGCTTGCTTTATAAGCAAAAAGGGTCTTTGCAGATGTGATTACATTAAGGATCTTCAGACGGAGAGATTATCCCAGATTATCTAGGAGGGCCCTAAATGCAATCACAAGTGTCCTTATAAGAGGAAGGCAGAAGGAAATCTCATACAGTCAGAAGAGGAAAAGACACACAGAAGAAAAGGTGGTGTGAAAATGGAAGCTGGAAGAGGGAAGAAACAGATTCTCCCCTAGAGCCTCTGGAGGGACCACAACCTTGCAGCACCTGGATTTCAGCCCAGTGATACTGATTGCTGACTTTCGGCCTCCAGGACTATAAGAGAACACATTTCTATTGTTTTAAGTCACTAAATTTGTGGTAATTTGTTGCAGCAGCCTAGGGAAGCTAATACACTATCATAGTTCTATCAGTCAGGGGTCCATCAGACAACAGATGATAGTCAAACTGGTGAACAAGAGTCAAGTAAAGGGAGGGTGTAGTAACATAGGGCTAATAAAAATAAGTTGCCCTTATCACTTCTGAGAGGACAGGGGAAGGGAGCTGTTTCCAGAACTCAACAAGTAACTGAATGGCGACGGCTCCCCAGTGGGAGCTATGGCCTTTAGTAGGGGACCTGGTCAATTTACAGTGACCCAGCAGGGAGAAAACCAGGGGAATCAATATCCCAGCCTCACCCTATCTCTACCCTCTGATCTCCCTCTTTTTGGTTAAACCCAGAAGCTAAGGGTAAGGGAGTCTTCATATAGTCCACAAAATGTATGAGTCTCTCAGAGCAGAGAGCCAAGTGGAAGGAGGTGGTAGAGACTGGATGGTAGGGGAATTATCCTATTCAATTGCAATGGCTCATTTAATTACCTAACTCCCTCCCTGTGCTTTAAATGCCAGCAACTACTCCATCTGTCCTCTTTATTATGAATTCCAGTGCCTGACCTGGAACTTTACAAAATATTTATCAGATAAAATTAATTAACAAAACAACACCCCATAGAAGAATTAGAGACCCTTCACAATTGGGATCTAGTCTCCTATTTCCAGTTTCATTTTCCACTATTTGCCTTTAAGAACCCTCTGCTGGAGGCCAGGATGGACCATGAAATAGTAACGAAGCATGCTTCACCCTCTCCCACCTCCACACCTCTGCTCATGCCTGCTCGTCTTCCTCAGCCATCCTCACCGCCTCTACTGAATTTCTGTCGTACTTTGAAGGCCATCTTTTAGGCTACCTCCTCCATGACATCTGTCAGGATCACCCTGTCGAAAATGATGCCCTCCTTCTTGGCACTCTTTCAGCTCTCGTTTGTATCTCCCTGGTAGCAGTAACTTTTTATAGCTGTGTTCTTTTGTCATGTGTACACATGTCATAACTTAACTTGAAGACAGTAATATCTTGAGAGCTGCCTCTTCATCTCATAAAATGACACAGGATTCTAAACAGGATTTAGCAGTGATTTAAAAGTAAGTGCACAAAAAAACAATGTGAAATAAGTAAATTAACTGTAAACTTTTTGTTAATTAGCATATTTCATGGTCACCTAGCTATCCTAGTCTCTCTTTGTTTTTCCTACTGAAAGCTAAAAGAATCTTCTTGGAATGTCAACTTTATCTCTTTCTATAATAGTAGTTTCCTCATTTAATAAAAGTCAGTCACACAAGAAAAGTCCCCACTCTTGACTTACGAAGTTAGTAATTCATAGAAGTACTGTGTTGTACTATAAAGCATCATGAAGAAGGATTTGCCCTCCGAGGTGATGGGAGGTAGTAACAGATCTTCAGGAATCCCTCTGGCATTTCTGAAGTTTGTCTTGAGGTCTGAATTTTCCAGATTTGGCACTCCTCAGAACCCAGGGCAAGGTAAAACTGATTTTAATATAACTGCTTGTAAAAGGGGAAAAATAGAAAGAAAAGAGTCATCAGGATTCAGAGGAGTGGAATGTATGCTAACCAAGTTCTATGGCATTTTAATAAAAGTCATATTAGAGGAACAAATACTAGATTTAAGAAAGCTAAAATGATATATTCTGCTGCAAAATTCTGTATCTCTTAATATGAGAATAAACGTTTAAAAAAATCCTTATTCACGATTACCAGGAATACTTAGGAACACTTATGAAAGTTTATGAAATTTACTGTCCCATTTCACTATAGTATCACCTAAAAAGAGAATATAGAGCTGAGTACATTTCCCCAAGGACTATTATAAAGGATGGTATGAATACCTAACATATTGATTTTATTGCTGTCAGAAACACATACTTCCATACATAAAAGCAATGTCGTTCAGTAACTATGTTTTGCAAATGACTGCAGTACCATAACTACATCCCAGAAAAACTCATATGTGAATATCTTTGGAAATATTTAAGCTCTTTAATATTTGAATTGCTTATAAATGTTTATCTGTGCTATGTTTTCCTTCCAAAACCTACCAAGCTTACATCGTTGTAATGCATAAGTCAATATTTGCATATGGATATGAGTCAACACAGCTTTGCGATAGATTCATTTAGATGCAGTGGGCAGAATAAAATACATGTTTTCTAAAAGAATAGCTCCTCTTGGCTATTCAAAAGCAACTCAATGTTCAGTGTTTCACAGCTACTTAAACCAGTGGAAAGTTAATAGCTAAATTCTGAAAGAATAAAAAGTATTTGAAAAAGAAGAACACCATGCATTACTCAGAACTGAAGCAGCTTCCCATTCTCTCAACATGGAGATACCACACATTCTGCTTTTCAACACTCTGTACATGCAGTATTACAGAACTGGGACCTTTAGACTCAGTGGCCAGAGCATCTTTTGGGTCCTAACGTAACTTAGATAGCACAGAATTGATACTGACTAGTAATACTAAGTCAACTTATCAAGTCAACTGCACCAGAAAGCATAAGGAGACACTCCAAACTCAGATCAAGGAGCATTTTTGTCTCAAATGTACATAAATTATATAACCCTCCTTCCTCTACATTGGTTGTGGACCAAATGGGCCCTCCATATCTTGTAAACTATCTTGGATTTCTAAAATAAAGTCTTGCATCTTTCTTTTGAAGATTCAAAATTGCTCAGCATTTAAATACCAAGACATAGTCTCAGCTACTATGTCCATGAATGATACAAGGGACTAGCAGAGATGCCTAAAACAATTAACTTGATAAGGGGAATGAGGCGAAGGAGCACTTACATTTGAGATTCAAGCCCCAACATCTTAAGATAAAGTTAAACCCCTAGCAGCAAAGAAGAGAGGAAGAGATTTCCAAGGTTTCCTGCTTGCCCCCATATTTTCCTCCTTTTTGTGTTAATATGAAATTTTAGGACGTGCTAACAGGCACAAGGAACAAATGCTGGATCAGAAGTAAATTCCAATTACTCAGCCATAAAAAGAAACGAAATTGTGTTATTTGTAGTGAGGTGGATGGACCTAGAGTCTGTCATACGGAGTGAAGTAAGTCAGAAAGAGAAAAACAAATACCATATGCTAACACATATATATGGAATCTAAGAAAAACATGGTTCTGAAGAACCTAGGGACAGGGCAGGAATAAGACACAGACATAGAGAATGGACTTGAGGATACGGGGAGGGGGAAGGGTAAGCTGGGACAAAGTGAGAGAGTGGCATGGACATATATACACTACCAAATGTAAAATCGATAGCTAGTGGGAAGCAGCCACATAGCACAGGGAGATCAGCTCGGTGCTTTGTGACCACCTAGAGGGGTGGGATAGGGAGGGTGGGAGGCAGGGAGATGCAAGAGGGAGGAGATATGGGAACATATGTATATGTATAACTGATTCACTTTGTTGTAAAGCAGAAACTAACACACTATTGTAAAGCAATTATAATAAAGATGTTTTAAAAAATAATTTTTAAAAATGAAGTAAATTCCACACTCAGGAGCTCCCAAGCCTACTAGTGGAAACAACCCATGAGAATTAAGAATTATAAATTTTCGATCAGTGGAGCATGCAGTTCCAGGTGAGTGATCAAGCAATGCTTCATGGAGGTGGCATCGAGTTAGGCCTGGGGAAATGGGCAGTAGTGGGGCTTATGGACATAGGGAAATATTGCTACACATTGTGAAATGACTAGAGCTTCTCTGCTTCCTTGTTCCCATGCCAACATGCTGAGCATTCTCATAAAGCAGGTTTGTCCATTCCTCCTCCTGTGTTTTAGTATTTGGCCCAGAGGTTTCCTAAATGATTGCACTGAAATCGCTGTGGTCCAAATGTGGCTACTTATTCACTCAAATTTTCACTCTCAGTGGCATAGTTGTGCACGTGTCTTTCGACCTCTGTTGCTCCCTCCTGCAACCTTGCTCAGTCTGTCATCTGTTCATAGTTTGTTTTCTCATACTCAGTAGTTTACAGTTTTCATTTTGGGTGATTAGTTGGGGTTACCAAATATTTGTAAAAGAAAAATTATCAGTAAATATTTTTTAATTCTAAATTGAAAAGAAATAGACCCACATACATGACAAGGATGGGTGAATATCTGCAATTCAATGTGATACACCACATTAAAAAAAAACGATAGATAAAAATCATAGGATCATCTCATTAGATGCAGGAAAAGCTTCAGACAAAATTCAACATTGATTTATGATTAAAAACTCTTGGGCTTCCCTGGTGGCGCAGTGGTTGAGAGTCCGCCTGCCGATGCAGGGGACGCGGGTTCGTGCTCCGGTCCGGGAAGATCCCACATGCCACGGAGCGGCTGGGCCCGTGAGCCATGGCCACTGAGCCTGTGCGTCCGGAGCCTGTGCTCCGCAACTGGAGAGGCCACGGCAGTGAGAGGCCCACGTACGGCAAAAAAAAAAAAGAACCCTTAACAAAGTGAGTATAGAGGGAACTTGCCTCAACATAATAAAGGCCACATATGACAAACTCACAGCTAACATCATACTCAGTGGTGAAAAGTTGAAAACATTTTCTCTATGATCAGGAACAAGACAAGGATGCTCACCACTTTTATTCACCGTAGTCTTGGAAGCAAAGGTAGCCTTTTCAACAAATGGTGCTAGAACAATTTAATATCCACATGCAAAAAAAAACAAAAACAGAATCTAGACTTTATACTCTTCACAGAAATTATCTCAAAATGGGGACTTTCCTGGCGGTACAGTGATTAAGACTCCGTGCTTCCACTGCAGGGGGCACGGGTTCCATCCCTAGTCAGGGAACTAAGATACCACATGCTGCATGGCGCAGCCAAAAAAACCAAAAACAAACAAACAAAAAAAATTATCTCAAAATGGATTATAGACCTAAACATAAAATGCAAAACTATAAAATTCCTAGAAGATACCATAGGAGAAAACCTAGATGACCTTGGATATGGCAATAACTTTTTAGATACAAAGGCATGTGAGGGCAGGGGTATATTGAAATTCTGTGTACTTTCTGCTCAATTTTGCTATGATCCTAAAACTGCTCTAAAAAATACAGTCTATTTAAAAGGGAAAAAAATCCTAGAAAGCCTACTGATGGTTAGTATTTGATTCATAAGTAGTGGTGATCCACGGAAGATTTCTATAAGCAGGGGAATGATATAACTCTGCTTCCAAAGGTTAATCTGGGGGGCAAAGCACAATAAGGAGGGGAGGGGAGAGAGTGAAAAGGAAGCTGAACCCCATGTGATTGTTCCTGGGTGGTGTATTTGGTAGATAGCAAGGAGCTTGACAATGGCGATGGAGGGAAGGGAAGAGAGATCAACGCTGTCATGGTGAAGGGACCCACATGGTTTGGCATATGGTTAGATGCCACACTTTGTTAGATGCTATTTGTAGATGAGGATGAGAGGAAAAGAAGAAGGTAACAAAATGACCTAAGGGACTAGAAGAAAGATGATGCCATTAAAAGAGGTATGAAACATTGAAGAAAATAAAAGGAGGAAGGATGTAGTATAGTTCCAGATTAGCACACATTCTATGAAGGACCTCTAGAGCATAATTCTAGATTGATACACCTAAATCATATTGTCACAGTACACAGGCAAGTTTTGCAGATGTTTTCAGTGATTGCCTAGCAGGCAACCAATCTTCCCACTTGCTCTGTAGCAAGAATCCCTGAAAACAGTGTGTGATGCTCTAGAGGAAACAGTTCCTCTGCCTAGGAGGAAGAAAATTGGTTAAATCAATCATACACAGTTAATCTAAGAAGCTGTGTTCAGGAAGAAAGCTGTGCTGTCACAGAGAGGGGCTTGGGTTTTAAATCAAAGAACCTGGGTTTTGTGTGCCATTTCTGCCACTTAATGAACTTGAACCTGGAATAAGTTATTCTTCTCTTCTCTTTAGTTTTTCATTTAAAATGTGTATACACTAACATGTACCTCATAGAATAGTAATGAGAATAAATGGAGTAATCTATGTGAAGGCGTTTTGTAAAGTGCCCTGCAAAAGGGAAGGATTTAAAGTTATTTCTCCTCAGCAGAGTGAGGATCCCATAACTGATCTGGGTGGAAAAGATTTTACCAAAAGGAGGGAAACCAGCTTTATACCAGGTCCTTTTTTGGTAATTGAAATAGTGATACTATGGTGGCATGTAGCCATGGGGACCAGATGAAAAGTGTCCCCTGGACTAGGGCTGCCCCACCCCGGGCATGGAGTCCTACCCTCTGCTCTGAACGGGCTCCCCTGGTTCCCACACCGTGACATCTCACCTCGGTGCTACTGCCTCTCCTCTTCATGTTGGGTCATCTAAAGATCTAGATATCAGAACCATCGCTCAAAACCATCCGATTCAGTTAGCATTGATGCACAACAAACTGCCCCAAAACTTAATGGCTGAAACCAGCAACCATTTCCTACTTCTCACAAGTCTGTGACTCAGGGAGCAGGTCTGCCGATCTGGGCTGGGCTCCAATGATCTCAGCAGGGGTCACCGATGCCTTGGGATTCAGGGGGAGGGCTGCTGGGGCCTGGCTGGTCCAGAGAGTCTTGACTGGGACCTCTTGGCCCTCCTACACATCTCACATGACTCTGGGAGGCTAGCCTGGGTGTTTTCTCATGAAAGGATCCAGGACATGTGGATATTTCAAGTGGAAATGTGCACGCACTTTTTCAAGCCTCAGCTTGTGCCATGTTTGCCACTAATTTTCACTTGTAAGCACTGATTTCTGGAGTCCTGACTTCCTCTCCTTTCCAGGCCAGGCCGTAGAACAGCACTTAATTTTTTTATTTAGGAAATGGGGATGATACTGTACCTATTGCTTCATATGTATTTTTATCATTTATTAGTACGTGACAAATTTATTTCCTATGACAAAGTATCTCTCTGTAGCAGGGATCAAATCCTGCCTGCTGCATGTTTTGGACAAACTGTAAGCAAAGAATGGTTTTTACATTTTTAAGTGGTAAAGGAAAAAAAATCAAAAGAATGTTATTTTGTGACACAAGAAAATTGTATGAAATTCCAACTTTAGGGTCCAAACTAAAGTTCTGTTGGGATATAGCCACACTCATTATCTATCATCTATGACTGCTTTTGCTCTACAGCAGCAAAATTAAATTGTTGCATTAGGGACCATATGACTCCCAAAGCCTGAGATATTTACTACCTGGCTCTTTACAGAAAAAGTTTGCCAAGCCCTGTTCTATAGCGTGACTTCCAAAGGCTGAACAGTGATTATTCTCTGCGGCCATACTGTCAAGATCTGAGGTATAAATATTGAATATGGAGGTTATACTCAATTTTTAGTATTACAGATAACAACTTTGAAAAAGAAATACTGTGTATATTTCTCAATTATTCCTTAGATCAGTTCTTAGAAATGGAATTGTTGAGGCCAAAGATAAGCACATTTTTAAGGCTTTGATACATATTGCCAATTTGCCATACCTTTAATATAGATAAAATATCATTTAAAATATAATTTTAGGCCCAGTTTTTAAGAGTCATTTTTATTAGAAATGGATATGGAACTTGCTCAAAGAACATTTTGATCTCTAAATTCATTTGACTTTTTTTCCCATAATGATGTAATCAATTTTGTAAATGTTCCCTTGGTCATACTGGTGGCCCAGGGATTCCCAGCCTCTCAGGCAGAGGAAACTGATGAAGGATATCAGATCCCACCGTATCCCTTAATGTATGTATACTGAATCATAAGACACTCTCTTTTTTTTTTTTTTTTTTTGGGGTATGCAGGCCTCTCACTGCTGTGGCCTCTCCCGTTGCGGAGCACAGGCTCCGGACATGCAGGCTCAGCGGCCATGGCTCACAGGCCCAGCTGCTCCACGGCATGTGGGATCTTCCCGGACCGGGGTACGAACTCATGTCCCCTGCAACGGCAGGCGGACTCTCAACCCACTGCGCCACCAGGGAAGCCCGACACTCTCTTTTTTTAAAAAAAACCATAATTTTCTTAAAAACTAATTATATATCTATAACAGTTAAGCACAGAAAGGGAAATTTTTCTCTTGACTTTGTAGGCCAGGTATTACTGTCTACATATTGATGGCCTATCTGATAACAAGAGACTTCTCCATCTTTTACCCAAGTTCTGAGTGTTTTATTTTATTTACCTCTTACACCAAGTTCCACCTATTATCCCCCTACTGTTTCCATCTCAAGGCCCTTTACTTTTTCTGCAGTAACCTCTAGATTATCTACAGGTATCCTCTCCTTAGTCTGGGTTGTAGACATGCTCAGAATTCAATCCTCCCTTTGCCCCAAATAGGGAAGAGGTAGACCCAACTCGGACATTTGTTAGAGGAATGAACATCAGGATCCAAAACAGGAAAAAAATATGTCTGAGCTAAAGACCCTGAAAGGAAGCCCCAAATCAGAATTTGGTGAGGTCTTATACAAATGCCAAGTCCAAAAAGCAGATGAGTCCAAAATCACAAATGAGGTTTCCAGGCAAGATTCAGGAGCCAGACAGAAAGTTATAAGAATGAGAGGCATTCCTCCCATTCAGATATTCCAGGTCAATTTCTGTTACCATCTTTAGAGTGAACATGACTTATCTTTTTTGGATACTGGAGGTGTCAGACTATTTTAAGAGTAATGACAGTAGCCACAAAGGTTCAACTAAATATAATATTTAACAAATTCCAAAAGATAATTTATAAATGGGAATAACCAATAAAGTTTCTATCTATCATTTCACTATATGGATTAAAATTTATTTCAGGAAGATTTTGTACAGAAAAGTCTTTTTTTCACCTTCTGTTGGCCCACATGGAAATTATGTTTGCCGTCCTTATATATTTTAAAAGGTTGAAAAGATAAATACCATTGTGAGTTCATTCAACTAAAAGTTAAGTAGGTACATTACAACCACCTATTAAAAGCCATTAAGATGTAATTAGTCTGTTTAATAATCAAGTATACAGTGCATCAAAGATTCAGTTTCCTTAAGGATCAATCATAAGTATATTAACAACTCACAGGCTTGCTTAGACAGATAAAACACTGAACTCTTTAACAGATATCTGTTTAAAAGAGTGCTGCAAATGAAGTGATGAAAGGGGAAGAGAGAACAAAAAACAATCCAAACCAGATAAGATGATGTCACGTGTGGAAGGACATGTCAAAGCCAGATTTGTTCTCTCTCACTCTCTCTCTCTCTCTCTCTCTCTCTCTCACACACACACACACACACAGTAATTATAGAACATAACCTGGAGTGATAAAGATGATCATTTCAAAGACAGTCTAAATTTCCTCCCAGAAACCAATTAAAATGGGCCAAAACAGAATCAAATATAAGAGAAACATTTATACGCAATGTAAACAAGAAACGGTGCCAATTACATACTACAACCAGGAAGAAACTTCAGCTAGGTATAATGAATGGCTTAAATTGAAAGAAGAAGATTCACAAGACATAAATTCATTTCTCAAGATAACAGCACTGTGGAAAATAAATGAAAAATTTCTTGAAAACACCTAATTACTGCAATTTGGAGAGAGAAGAAGAGATATGGGTAGTAAGAGAAAACGTGGGACTATTCTACATGGGACCTGCTGCTTCACTGTAGATTCCTGGAATTCCATTAGTGGGGAGCTTAAAAATGGAGTGATTGGCCCTCCTATATAGATTCTCTCCAACCTGAACCCTTACAGTTCATGAACTCAGTAGGCTAGGGAGAGAGGTCTGCAGCACAGAGGGACAGGGTGTGAGGATAAGGTTAGATCAGGGGAAGACTTGGAACATAGTAGTTCCTGTGTTGTGCGGGAATGGAAACAACCCCCCAAATGGGAAAAAAACTAGGTCTCCGGGCTTTAATCTGAATTTTCAGAAACGAGGCAAGTGCTCCCTGACCCAAGGGAGCACTTTATAAAATCTTCCTCACATCCCCCGCCGCTTCCATCAACCTTAGTTCTTGTGTATGGTATGAGGTAAGGGTAAAAGTTATCTTTCTGCATATGGATACCCAATTGTCCCAGCACCATCTGTTGAAAAGACTGTTATTTCCACAATGAACTGTCTTGGTACCTTCCTCACAAGTCATAAACATAGTGACTTTTTTCTGGTCTCTTAATCCTGTAACACTGATCTATATGTCTAACCTTACAGCAGTAGCATACTATTTTAATAACTGTAGCTTTCTCTTTTTATTGAAGTACAGTTGATTTACAATGTTGCGTTAGTTTCTGGTATACAGCAAAGTGATTCAATTATACATATATACACATATTCTTTTTTATATTCTTTTCCATTATAGTTTATTATAGGATATTGAATATAGTTCCCTGTGCTATACAGTAGGATGTTGTTTATCTGTTTTATATATAGTAGTTTGTATCTGCTAATCCCAAACTCCTAATTTATCCCTCCCCGACCCCCTTTCCCCTTTGGTAACTGTTAAGTTTATTTTCTAAGTCTGTGAGTCTGCTTCTGTTTTGTAAATAAGTTTATTTGTATCATTTTTTAGATTCCACATATAAGTGATAGCATATATCTGTCTTTCTCAATCTGACTTACTTCACTTAGTATGATAATCTCTAGGTCCATCCATGTTGTTGCAAATAGTATTATTTCATTCTTTTTTATGGCTGAGTAATATTCCATTACATATATATATATATATATATATATATATATATATATATATATACACCACATCTTCTTGATCCACTCATCTGTCAATGGACATTTAGTTTGCTTCCATGTCTTGACTATTGTAAATAATGCTGCAATAAACATTGGGGTGCATGTATCTTTTCAAATTAGAGTTTTTTCCAGATACATGCTCAGGAGTGGTACTGCTGGATCATATGGCAACTCTAGTTTTAGTTTTTTAAGGGACCCCCCATACTGTTTTCCACAGTGGCTGCACACATTTACATTCCCACCAACAGTGTAGGAGAGTTCCCTTTTTTCCACACCCTCTCTAGCATTTGAATAAATGTATATAGTTAAGTTTTGAAATCGGGAAGTGAAAGTCCTCCAACTTTGGGGGTTTTGTTCAAAATTGTTTTGGCTATTCTAGGTCTTTTGCATATTTATGTAAATTTTGGGATTTGCTTGTCAATTTATGGCCAAAAAAAGCCTTCTGAAATTTTGATAGGAAATGCGTTGAATTTATAGATAAATTTGGGGAAAACAATATTTTACCAATATTGAATCTTCCAATCCATGTAGAATATTTCTCCACTTATTTAGATCTTCTTAATTTTTCTCAGCAAAGTTTTGTCATTTTCAGTGCACAAGTCTTGTACTTCTTTCATTAAATTTATTTCTAAGTATTTTATTCATTTTTATGCTATGGTGAATATAAATGTATTAATTTCACTTCAAGATTATACCAGATCTTCTTATGATAGATTTTGCAAGGGGACAAGAGGAATAAAAGAGGCTTACATTCTTGTCTCATTCAAGATTAAGATATGGCTACTGATTAGCCCAAGGTGTCAATAAATATTGTGAATTTAGCTATGTACGTTAAAAAAATTTAGGAGTAACCTTAAAAATATTTGAAATAGGACATATAATTTCCAAATTACCAACAACAAAAAAAATAATAAATGGAGCAAATCCACACATAACAAAAAATGGGACAAAGAGGAGAGGAATAAATAGTAAGAAAGAATAAGTAAATGCTTTACCACTAAGGTCTGGAACAATGCAAGGATGTCTGCTCTTACCATTCATATTCAACGTAGTACTGGAAGTTCTAGGGACTACAATAAGGCAAAAAAAAAAAAGAAGAAGAAATAAAGAGCATAGAGATTGGAAGAGAAGAAATAAAACTGTCTCTATTTTCAAATGATATGATTCTGTACATAGAAGTTCTCAAAGAATCTCCAAAAAAAATTCCAAAAACTAATAAGTAAGTTCATCAAGGTCACAGGATAGAAAATCAACAGAAAAAAATCAACTGCATTTTTATATTTTAACAATAAATGTGCAGAAACCAGAATTTAAAAACAATACCGGGGTTTCCCTGGTGGCGCAGTGGTTGAGACTCTGCCCGCTGATGCAGGGGACATGGGTTCGTGCCCTGGTCTGGGAGGATCCCACGTGCTGGGGAGCGGCTAGGCCCATGAGCCATGGCCACTGAGCCTGTGCGTCCGGAGCTGGTGCTCCGCAATGGGAGAGGCCAAAACAGTGAGAGGCCCACGTACCGCAAAAAAAAAAAAAAAGAAGAAGAAAAACAATACAATCACTCCAAAGAAAATAAACTACTTAGATATATATTTAACAAAGCAGGTGTAAGATTTCTATGCTAAAAATTACAAAATACTGGTGAAGGAAATCAAGGACCTAAAAAATGGGTTTAATGTAGTTCCTATCAAAATTCCAGCAATGTTTTCTGTAAGACATTTTTATAATTTTATATAATATATATTATATACAATTTTTATTTTATTTATAGACAAAGGCCCTAGAATAGATAAATAATCTTCAAAAAAAAAGAAGAAAAAAGTGGGAAGAATCATTATACCTGATATTAAGACTTACGATCTAGCCAAGTAATGCTAAAAATGTGCACTGGCAAATGGATAGACATATAGATAAATGGAACAGAGAGCCTAACAATAGGGCCACAAAAATATGCTCAACTGGTTTTTTACAAAGGTGCAAAAGCAATTCAAAGGAAAAAAGAATAGCAGATGGTGCTAGATCAATCCATAGCAAAAACACACACACAAAAAAACCCAAGTAATTTTTATTTTTGTTGTACTTTTATGTGTTTTCTGAATTTGTGCTTAGAAAATATCTTGGCTGAAATGACAACTCTGTTTTCTGAATAGGAGAGAAAAAAATCACATTTATATCTCATGAAAGAATATGTAAGAGTACATTCTATTCATTCAAAATTTTGCCTCATGAGATAAACTAACCAAGGAGTCTTCAGCACAATTTTAGGGTAGATATAAAGGAACATTATATCCTGGATCTCTATGCCAGTCACATACTTGGTTGCAGTAGATTGCATTAGAGATTTGTTAATAATATGCCTGTAGGAGTCAACAGAACAGTTAAATTTGTGAAAACATAATTAGCATCACAAGAAAAACAAAACATAAAAGCAATCAGAGGTCTTGATCCTTTGTACAAAAGTAGAAATGCAATTGTTTTCCCTGGAAAATGTTTAAAGGCCTATTGTGTCTGCAAGCCTCCTGTGTCTCAACTTGTTTGGGTACAACTGGGCTGACGATGAAAAGCAAGATGTCATTCAAGGGAGCCAGCTGACTTCTCTGCAGAAATACTGCTGAGTTGACAGACAGGGGCTGCACTGGCACCAGCAAGCTGGCAATCAAAAGCCATATCTGTTAGGACTCAATGTAGGAAGTAGTTAAGTAGTTACAGTATGCATTTCTCTAAATTCCAAGTTTCCTCTAGCCTATTACTACTTAAGGAAAACTGTGAGAAATATGATCAGAAATAGCACTGGAGAAAATCAAAACCTGCTGTTATAGGCTGAATCATGTTCCCCATCATTCATATGTTGAACAAGTTCCTAACCCCTAGTACCTCAGAATATGCCTGTATTTAGTGGTAGGCCTTTAAAGAGGTAATTAAGGCAAAATGAAGTCATAAGGGTGGGCCTTAATATGGGTGGTGTTCTTTTAAGAAGAGATTAAGATGCAGACAACACATAGATGGAGAGGCAACCCTGTGAGAACACAGCAAGAAGGTGGCCATCTGCAAGCCCAGGAGAGAGGCCTCAGAAGGAACCAAACCTGCTGACACCTGGTCTTGGGCTTCTGTTCTCTAAAACTGAGAAAATTAATTTCTGTTGTTTAGTCCACCCAGTCTCTGATATTTTGTTATGGCAGCCCTAGCAAATTAATACTCCTAGGAACACTTGAATTTCAAAAAGCTCCTATAGTCCTTTCTTAAAAATAAAAAAAACCTCATAATCAATATATATCAAAGAACAAAGGGATCTTAATTTATCTACTCTGTTTTTGGAACACATCTAGTTTTCTTGAAAATAAAATAGCAAAAAAGAAATTATACACACAGACATACACATGTTGGAACGTATTTTATACTTAGAAAGCAATTTGCCCTCCCTTTCTCATAATACATGGAGTGCCATGATCCTTGCTGAGTGAAAACCCTTATTCCCAAAGCTGAAAGTGGTGAGACTTGAAACCCCAGGAAACCCCCAGGAAAAGCTGTGCCACCGTCTTTGAAGTTTTGCTTGGAAGAGACATGAGAGGTCACATCATCCAACATCCCACCAATGAAGGAATCTTTCTGGAGTGCCCCTGACAGGCAGGTATCTCAGAGTGTACAGGGGCCAAAACACAGGAGACCGCTTATGTATTGCAAGAATTCCAACTGTTAGATAGTTCCTTCTAATATTCAGCTGAAACCTACATCAATGACCCCAAGTCCTACCCTCAGATTTGTATTTGAAAATGTCAGTAGAAGAGCTGGGCACTCCCGGTTTCGACGGCAACCCCTGCATCCCAAGCTTCTCTGGGTCCTCCTGAGATTCTTTCATTGACTCACAAGAGGGAGATTAGAAGACCTGCTTTCTCAATCTCCCACATCTAAAGATGCTGAAAAAGATGATACTGACATCAGTATCAGAGGATTCTGACTCAGATTGAAATCCTTTCACTGTGGTCAAGTGGAGCATTTAGAGACACACAGACTTATCTAAGTTTCCATTTGCTGACATGGACCTCAGGCAGGAGCAACTCCATCTTGGACCTAGAATGTTATTTCACCACTGGAATTCCATGTGGCTTACAGGGTCTTGGTGCTCCGGCCGGGTGTCAGGCCCAAGCCTCTGAGGTAGGAGAGCCGAGTTCAGGACATTTGGACCACCAGGAACCTCCCGGCCCCACATAATATCAATCGGCGAGAGCTCTCCCAGAGATCTCTGTCTCAATGCTAAGACCCAACTCCACCCAATGGACAGGAAGCTCCAGTGCTGGATGCCCCATGCCAAACAACTAGCAAGACAGGAACACAACCCCACCCATTAGCAGAGAGGTTGCCTAAAATCATAATAAGGTCACAGACACCCCAAAACACACCACTGGATATGGTCCTGCCCACCAGAAAGACAAGATCCAGCCCCACCCACCAGAACACAGGCACCAGTCCCCTCCACCAGGAAGCCTACACAACCCACTGAACCAACCTGACCCACTGGGGGCAGACACCAAAAACACGGGAACTACGAACCTGCAGCCTGCGTAAAGGAGACCCCAAACACAGTAAGTTAAGCAAAATGAGAAGATAGAGAAACACACAGCAGATGAAGGAGCAAGGTAAAAACCTACCAGACCAAACAAATGAAGAGGAAATAGGCAGTCTACCTGAAAAATAGTTCAGAGTAATGATAGTAAAGATGATCCAAACTCTGGGAAATAGAATGGAGAAAATAAAAGAAACGTTTAACAAGGACCTAGAAGAACTAAAGAGCAAACAAACAATGATGAAAAACACAATAAATGAGATTAAACATTCTCTAGAAGGAATCAATAGCAGAATAACTGAGGCAGAAGAACAGATAAGTGACCTGGAAGGTAAAATAGTGGAAATAACTACCACAGAGCAGAATAAAGAAAAAGGAACGAAAAGAATTGAGGACAGTCTCAGAGACCTCTGGGACAACATTAAACATACCAACATTCGAATTATAGGGGGTCCCAGAAGAAGAAGAGAAAAAAAAAGGGACTGAAAAAATATTTGAAGAGATTATAGTTGAAAAATTCTCTAATACAGGAAAGGAAATAGTCAGTCAAGTCCAGGAAGCACAGGGAGTCCCATACAGGACAAATCCAAGGAGAAACATGGCAAGACACATATTAATCAAACTATCAAAAACTAAATACAAAGAAAAAATATTAAAAGCAGCAAGGGAAAAACAACCAAGAACGTTTTAAAACTTTCCTTCATACAAATTAATTTGTAACTTGGTGGTTGCAGAACCTAGAATTCTGATCGTTTCCAAACTATATACCAAGACAGACCTCCACAACCACAAACTCTGTTGCCTCCAAAGGATTTAGGAGGAAACCTGAGAAGTTAACTGCTTGAAATATTTCATCAGAGAATGAAGAATTCATCCATTTTCCTTCTCTTTTATTCCTGTACCTTTAAATCCCAAGATCAATGAATCTATAGTGTTTAATATTTTTAAATAAAACTCAAGGAATCAGTGTGTATAGAAGGATTTGGGGCCAGAAACCCTGGATTTGAATTCTAGGTCAGTTATTGACAAGCTAACCTTGGGAACTATCTTACTCTTTAGAATCTGCCCTGCCTGCCTCCCCAAAGGGTGACAAGTTAACATGGAAAAGAAGCAGGAATTTTTTGGGGGGAGGGAGTTGGAGCTGAATATATATGAGTTTTATTTTAGACATTTATGACTTTATGGCAATATATATTTGATGTGCTTTACAACATGCAAGGACTTGTTAGATAAGCAAATGAGGAAAAAGTTAAGAAAAAAGTAAAGAAAAGGGGAAAAGTAACAATCAATCAACAGGGTGGAAACAAGATGCAAAAGCTATTATAATCATGGTAGAAAGGAAAGACTTCCCAATGAGTAAACACACACATACACGAAACTATATATTTGTTAAAAGATAATTTCCTTCCCCCAAAGTGAAGCATAAAATTTTATTTTGATTTTGGTGTCAACCCTTTTTCTCTGACCCTGCACCCAGGCAGCTAAATACTTCCAGAGAACTCAGACAAAAGGACAAATAGGAATCACCATCAATTCAGGATTGCCTCCCTCAGACGGGCCCATGGCACCCCACATTCCGTGACTACAGTCCTCTGGTCCATAGTCTCTTCTATGAACACTTCAGAGCTCATCTAACCTGCACTATTGTTATGGCTAATTTTATATGTCAACTTGGCTAGGCCATGGTATCCAGATACTTGGTCAAACATGTTTGGATTCTGCCGCAAAGGTATTCTTTAGATGAAATTAACATTTAAATTAATAGACTTTAAGTAAAGCCAATTACCCTCCATGGTGTGGGTGGGCCTCATCCAATCAGCTGAAAGCCTTAAGAGAAAAGACTGAGGTCCCCAGAGGAACAGGGAATTCTGCCAGTTGATTGCCTTCAGACTTAAACTGCAACATCAACTCTTCCCTAGGTCTCTACTGCCAGCTTACCCTGCAGATTTTGGACTTCTCTCTGCCTCTTTCTCTCAATCTCTCTCTCTCTCTCTCTCTCTCTCTCATAATAATATATATATATTTCTGGTTCTGTTTCTCTGGAGAGCTCTGACAACTACAACCATCCTCCCCAGTCCCTGCTGCCATCTTTCACACACACAGTCTCTCATCAGATGACCTGATCCTTTATTTCACATAGACATAGATGCTGTGAAATTCAAAGAATATTTTTCAGTTTCTTCCTACTTGACTTCCCAGTGGCATTTAATACAACTCTTCTTTCTTGAAACACTCATGTCTGGACATCCAAAATACTCCAGAACCCTGATTTCCCTCCTCCCTCTCTGGAACGTCTTCTCACGGTGCTTTGCAGTTCTTTCCTCCTCAGAGCAATCCTTCTCGATGCTGGAATTCTCCTGGGCTCAGTTCTAAGCCCTCTCTTTGCAGAGCCTACTCTCTCCCCAAGGGACTTCATCCACAAGCACAGTTTTAATTACCGTCTGTGCAACTGCTGACTCCAGTCCAGATTTCTCTGAGGTCTGGATTCATGTAGTCAACTCTCCTCTAACAGCTCCACCTGGATACTAAAATGTTGTAATTTTATTTTGTCAGATCAGAAGACTAGTTTTCTGTGGGGAGAAGGGAGCTAGCATCCAAAAGAGGCAGCTGGGTAACAATTTTGCTTCACCTTTGAGCAGAAGGGTTACTTCTCCTTGTTGATCACTGCAATCTGAAGATCATTGTGCTCCTTCTCTAACTTGGACAACGTGCTTCCAAAAATTTAGTCATTCCTATGGCCCCCAGTTCACAGTGAACCTCAGCTGAGCTCAGTGAGAGTGAGCCCAAATCCAGCCATCTCATGTACCTCCTCCAGTACAAGTTTGCCCTAAGATTTTCAAGTAGAATTGAAAACCATCTCCAAGTGCACCACAGGCCCCACTTACCTCTGGCTCCTCTGCTCTGGTCTTTCTCTAATATTAGAGTTGCTACTAGAAGTCCCATCCATAAATTCTCGACTGATTTTGTTTTTGATGCAGTATCCATCTCATGAATTAGTCAGACTCTACTCGATGTGGTCTTGGCTACACTTTATCATGCAAAAATTCACCAACATTCTGGCAGATGGGCAGCACCTTTTGATGGTTTCCTGTATCCTATTAGTCATTCAGTGGAATTCAGGATTCAGGGAGAATTTATTCAAAGGATTCGTATGTCATCTTAAACTGGAAATTCAAATTAGATTTCTAAAGATTATCCTCACTCTGATTTCTCTGAGCTAATAATTCTTCCAAATTTTTCAATCCCAGTTACCTTTAAGGGGTTCCCCATTTTACTTAACTCAGGGACACACTCATAATCTGGAACACTGGCACCTGGGAAAACACTAGCCACAAAGCATTTCTAGCAAATATTATGATAAAGGACACCAATGACCTTTAGCTTTAAAAATCTTTACATAGTAGGCAAAGCCCAGTAGTCCAACGGCCATCACTTTGTGTTCTGCCTTCTGCTACAATCCCCCAACCTAGGGCTGGGATATCTGCTGCTTGGATCTCCTCATTGCCTTCTGCTCTTAACTTTCCAAAGCATCTACATGTTTCAGGAAACGAAGTCCGAGTAAAATGGTGAGCTCTTTAGTACACGAAAAGATATGGAATTATCTGGTCTGGGCAGATGAGGAATCCTGATTGTGAGAGGTAGCAGCAGTGATGAATGTCTGTTGAGTTCCACATAGAAAGCCCCAGTAACTGATCAAGGGCACAGTCATAAATAGCAAGTCTTTATCTTCATGCTTTAGAACAATCTTGCTTTCTTAGGCAGGCTATGAAGATGATAGAGATTTCCCAAGAGTGACGTTAGTTTTCAGTTACTATGTATAATATGCAAACAATTTTTACTCTTAACTACACCTTTCAAGTCCCTTTTTTAATAAGAAAATATCAAGGCATGTTATGAAAATTAATCTGCATTACATTGGTCAAAAATAACCTTTTCTTGGGACAGTCACAAGGGTCTTCTCATTTTTTCTATTTATTGCTTTGACTTTTGATTTTTTTTTTTTTTTTTTTTTTTTTGGTGGTACACAGGCCTCTCACTCTTGTGGCCTCTCCCGTTGCAGAGCACAGGCTCTGGACACGTAGGCCCAGCGACCATGGCTCACGGGCCCAGCTGCTCTGCGGCATGTGGGATCTTCCCGGACTGGGGCACGAACCCATGTACCCTGCATCGGCAGGCGGACTCTCAACCACTGCGCCACCAGGGAAGCCCTGGCTTTAGATTCTTAAAAGTAGCTTTGCGTCGTTTTGAAATTGGAAGCGTGAATCCTCCAACTTTTTTAGTCTATGGTATATTGTGTGCTGTAATATCCTGTAGGTTTAAAGAACGGCTGATTTATCAAGCTTCATCATCAGGATTTCAGTTGAATGGTATCTATGAAGATATTTTGCTTTTAGACTGCTTAGTCTCTAGCTCTTTTTTTTTTTTGGTTGAAAGAGAGAATGTTTGTCTCGTATATTATTTTTTAACCCCTCACCTTCACAAAGGCAAAGAAAGTGTTCTATTTAAAATGTTCTATTTGCTACTCAAAGTATAGTTTTCAGAACAGCAGCATCAGCATCACCTGGGCTCTTGTTAAACCGACTACTCTCAGGCCCACCCAGATATGCTGAATCAGAATCTAAGAACTTCAGGAGGTTCTTGCTACATTAAAATTGGAAAAACGCTGAATTAAAGCATTAAACATCTTCTAGGTATCAATATCATGAACTGTAAAATAGGGGTAAAACCAATGGTGTCTTTCACAGGATATTATAAGATTCAAATAATATGGAATGTAACAGTGTTATCCAGTTGACAAGTATTAATATTAGTCAATGAATTAAAAACTTACGGAAGTATAGTAAAAATTAAGTGAAATATGGCTCAGTACTTGGAATACTGTAAGATTCAGTCACAGAGTTAATCATTTATTCATTTATCCAATAAATATTTACTAAGCTCCTTATAGATACCAGGCACTGATCCTACCTTTGCTCTCATAGATTTTAGAAGTGACAATTAGACAAGAGGTCCATATCTAGAGGAATTCTTCAGGGTGGTTAGAGACCAGATTCTGTGGTCCAAAGCCCTTTCACCCATCAAGAGAGTAGAAGGGTGTGCTTAGAGCCTAGTAAAGGTGACTTTGAACATATCCTGAGTCAGATTCCCTCCCCTTCTCAGAGTTGGCAAATCCCATTTACAGTTAACTCTTGTACAGTGATTCAGAGACAACCTAGAATGAATAGTGCAAGCTATCATGTGATGCTAGGAAAATAAAATATCTATTATCCCTTGACACTTACTCTACTCTTATGATGCATGAGGTGACAAAAGTCCATCAGACACAGCCTTAGTTAACGGACATTTTCATAGAAGCAAACACATCAGGCCTGCAAGCAACGCAACAGCAGGTCAAACTGAGTAGACCTGGTAGTTGGAAATGACTTTCAGAAAAAGAAATGCCATCAATTCTTGAAAAAGGAGGTTTTCTCAGAATGCTAACTCTGCATGGGATCATAGTCTTTAAAAAGCCTGTGGAACCTGAAAAGAGATCTAGTCCAGGTGACAGCACAAATGCAAGGAGAAAAAAGGTGGGGAAAAAAAACAAATAAACAAGGGAAAGAGCACAGCCAGTGATCAGTGTTGAAGGGAGTAGAGGGGGACAAGTTCTCTGACTAGTTAATCCACATGCTTTTCCCACCCCTTCATTCATAGAGGGGGAATTGAGTCCCAAGAGATTAAGTCCCTCCATTTTCCATTTCACTGTTGAATTGAAAGGCACTCTAACTACACTGAAAAATTCACCATCTACCTTATAAATAATCCATGTTAATAAAAACATGTCAGGTGGTACCAGTGGCCTGGGGGAAAGGAAAACACTGTGATCAGGGAGTAAGAGAAGACGTCAAGAGGTGGATTCTGCATAAATAGAAAAGCTGATTCTAAAATTCATGTGGGGGCTTCCCTGGTGGTGCAGTGGTTAAGAATCCGCCTGCCAATGCAGGGGACATGGGTTCGAAGATCCCACATGCTGTGGAGCAACTGGGTCCATGAGCCACAATTACTGAGCATGCGCATCTGGAGCCTGTGCTCCACAACAACAGAGGTCGCGATAGTGAGAGGCCTGCGCACCGCGATGAAGAGTGACCCCCGCTTGCCACAACTAGAGAAAGCCCACGCACAGAAATGAAGACTCAACACAGCCATAAATAAATAAATTTTTTTAAAAAGGCAAAAGACCCAACACAGCCAGAAATAAAAATAAATAAATAAAATAAATTTGTTTAAAAAATAAATTTAAAAGAAAATTTTTTAATAAAATTCATGTGAAAATTCTTATGGACCCAGAAGAGCCAAAATAATCTTGAAAAAGAACAAAATTGGAGGACTAACACTTCCTGATTTCAAAACAGTACAAAGCTACATGAATCAAGTGTGTATAATGCTAGCATAAGTATAGACAAATAGATCAATAGAATAGAATTGAGAGCCTAGAAATAAACCCTCAAGTTTATAGGTAGTTGATTTTTGACAAAGGTGCCAAGATAATTCAATGGAGAAAGAAAGGTCAAAAAAAAAAGAATGGTCTTTTCAAAAAATGGTGCTGGGATAATTGAATATCACATGCAGAAGAATGAAGTTGGACTCCTAACTCACACCAATTAACTCAAAAGGGTCATAGACCTAAATGTAAAAGCTAAAACTATAAAACTCTTAGAAGAAAAAATAAGCATAAATCTTTGTAATCTTGATTTAGGCAAAGATTTCTTAAATACTACATCGAAAGCCCAAGTCACAAAAGCAAAAAACAAGTAAATTGGACTACATTAAGATTAAAATGTGTTTAATAGTGATCGCCAAACTCCAGACTAACTGCATCAGAATACCCTGGGAAAAAGGAAAGGGAGGCTATAAAAAAATAGACTCTCAAGTCACACCCTTAGAGTACGAAAAGTTTTGCTTTTTAAAAGCCCCCAAAATATTATTGACTAATGTACAAGAAGAGTTGGAACTCCTGATCTAGAGATTGAAACAAAAGTTACAAAACAGAAGGAGGAGAAAATAGGGGGATATTTTATCATGTCAGTATGAGAGAGCATTTTAAATACGTAAAAGCAAAGAAATAAATTATCCTTTGATTCATTAAATAAATATTTATTACTACCAGGCACATGCATTTTGGCTACGTGAAATGTTTAAACTTCTGTATATCAAGAGCCATCACATACAATATTTAAAAACAAACTAGAAAAAAATTTTTTGGAAAAATTATTTCTAATGTCTATGGTAAAGAAAAGATGTCCTTAATAAGTTAAAAAAAAAAACCCAAAAACTTACAGTTCACTAAGAAAAGGCAAGTAATAAAATAGAAAACAGGAAGTTGACATAGTCCTCAAAAGAAAGTAAGTCGCCTAAATTAAAATGCAAATATGTGAAAAACTGTTTGACTTTTCTAACAGTCATAGAAATGAAGACTACTTGGATAAAATACTATGTGTGTCTATCAAGATGTTAAATACAGAAACAAATGGGATGACACCAAGGTTGGCAAGAGTACAGTGAAAGGAGTGCTTTCTTGCATTGCTCTTGACTGTCAAAATTGTCACATATATGAGTCTCGTTTTCTTTGTCTGCCAGCTTTCATTAGGTTATGGGTTTTTTTTTTTTAACATCTTTATTGGAGTATAATTGCTTTACAATGGTATGTTAGTTTCTGCTGTATAACAAAGTGAATCAGCTATACATATACATATATCCCCATATCTCCTCCTTCTTGTGTCTCCCTCCCACCCTCCCTATCCCACCCCTCTAGGTGGTCACAAAGCACCGAGCTGATCTCCCTGTGCTATGTGGCTGCTTCCCTCTAGCTAGCTATTTTACATTTGGTAGTGTATATATGTCCATGCCACTCTCTCACTTCGTCCCAGCTTAACCTTCCCCCTCCCCGAGTCCTCAAGTCCATTCTCTACATCTGTGTCTTTATACCTGTCCTGCCCGTAGGTTCTTCAGAACCTTTTTTTTTTTTCATTAGGTTATGTTGCGGTAACAAACTACCCCTAAATCTCGTGGCTTACAACAGTAAAGGTTTACTTATCACTCATGGTCCATTTTAACTGTGGGCCAGCTGTGGCATTGTTCCACATGTCTTCTTCATTCTAGGTTCCAGACTGCTAGTAGGGACATGCTGTTATCTGGCATGGAGAAAGCACAGAACTGGAAACAACAATGGTTCTCAAAGTTTCTGCTAGGTAGGAACACATACCACTTCTACTCACAATCCGTTAGCCATTGCAAATCATGTGGCCAAGCCTGATGTAAATGGGATGGAAGAACACAAGGAAAGGGCTCTGAAAGAATGGACCAAAGGGAAGACAGCAAATACTGTGAAAAAATTATATAACCTTCTATGATCTTCCTCCCTTTGCATGAAAAATACATTCCACACCCCAAGGAAAAGTATCTCCCAAAGACCTATCTAGTTATGGCTTCTGACCCAAAGTCCAAAATATCTTTCAATAGTTTCTATACCTGGTCTATATATAGCCTCCCTTGGATATGGAGACCTGTGAACTAAAGAGAAAAGTTATCTGCACGACCACCCACCCTTGCACGTGCGTACGCACATGCACACACACACACACACACACACACACACACACACACAGCCTACAGTGAGGCAAGAGGGACAGGATAACCAAAACAAATACTCCCACGACATGGCAGGGGAACTGATGAGAGCCACATATCAGTTACTGATGTTACACTTCCCTCCCACTCCGTCTTTCTTCACAACACAGAGATTTTAGCATTCTATGACTTTGTCGATAGTGTCTGCAACCAGTGAATGAGAACAATGAAATGAAAAAGGTAATAAAAATAATTGTCAGAGTATTTCTTAATTTCCAAAGTGGAAGATGTGTAGGAAATGCTGATCCTGGGTATGACCTAATTTGCCTATCGTTATCTTGTAGAATTTATGGAATAGCCTTCTCTATAAATTTAATAAATATAACTTTCCAAAAATTTAATAAGTATGTGCTGTGTGTGTGTTTTAAAGTCAGCACAATAATTTAGAAATCCAGTTGTCATTAGGGTTTTCTCTGGTCATTATTGCTAACAACCAAATGTGCTGTCTTCTCTTAAAAGATCTTACCCTGAAACAATCTGTGCTAGCAAAAAAACTATACAATTTCAAGACTATTATTTGATTATATCCCAGCCATCATTTGCTTTACTTCCTGAATGGCCTCTTTTGAGTCACTGCCCATACATAAGCCTCCGTCATGCAATGACGAAAACAGCTGAATTTCTGTGGCTGTTTTTCTCTGTAAACGCATTAGTAGAGCTTCCAATAAAAATAACCAGAAAAGAAACTGCTGAAGCGCAACATTTTCCCAAGGCAATGTTACCCACCTATGTATTAAAAAATTTTCTCATTACTGAGCTTTACAGTATCTTTATGGAAGGACAAGACATTATTCATCCATTTCCTCCCTCTCTTCCTTCCTCCATGTTATTCAGCCGGAGGATGTAATCATGGGCAACCCAAGCAGGCAGGCTTTATTTCATTTACTCTCACGAGTCCCTACATAGTTCTCTAATAAAGATAAGGCTCCCCTACATAATTAGTCATTTCTCTCTTTCCAAACTGTAAACGAAGCCAGATTCAAGTTTCGGTTTTGATGACTGTTTATCTAAACACTTGTCACAATGATCCTTTGAACAAACACAGATGCCCCAGTGACAAAAGTCACACCAGCTGGACTAGAAGCTGGAGGAGCAGCAGGGGCCAGAGTTGAGGATACTGGGACCAACTGGGCACCCTAGAACAAAGTCAGACAAAAGGGCTGGAGACTCACATGCGGACCTGAAGCTCCACATGAAATGAAAGCCCTGAGGACTGGGCACAGGCAGCCTTTGCCCACGTGTCTCTGGGCCATGGATGTTCTCAAGCCAATTCGTACCAGCCTGGAAATACTGATTGTTAAATTTTTAGGAATTTTTCAAACCAGGTGTGAAATTGTTGGTAGCTTGGAATTGGCTATGGTAGGGGTATTTACACCACTGAAATTGATAAATTCTACAAACCAGGGCTCTAGTTTTCAGTTGTTAAACATTCACCAGCACACCACTAGGCCTTTGGTTGCTGCTGTCAAGCTGAAATCCTTCACATCTCCCTCCTTTGGACATTTGCAACCAGATTCTGTTCAGAAAGCAGCAGAGAACATTAAGAAAGTATAACCATCAGGACCCAGTCACTGATCATTACCCACAATGTCTGTTCAAGGTCTGTCTACATATGAAGGGATGCTCAGGAGAGGTCCTCCACTAACATTCACAGCCAGGCCACCATCTGAGGACAGCAAGTGTTGGTTCTTGTTCCAGCTCTTTCCTGTTGTTTACACTGAGCAAGAGGGTCTGGGAGAAGAGTGAGAAAAGTAAGGGCATGAAAAAGATGGGCCTGAAATTTGACTTGCCTGTGGCACAGCTGGTTGTGTCAGACAAGAGGAGGTGGTGAAACTCCTCCACAATGCTGCTTCATCTCTCTTTGGCCTGACACCATAGCAAGAGAAAAGACTCCCATGTGGAAACGAGACCAGAAGACTGGGTCTTGCTCCACCTTGGACACTGACTCATAGTCTGACCTGGAAAAAAAAGACACAAACTGCCCTTGCAGGGGACAACACTGCCCCAGTGATTGTCAGACAGTGTCTGCTAATAGACCCTCCCACTTGTGGAGGTGCTTTGGGGATAATGGAAAAGCAAATAGAACTAAACTGGGAGAAAAAAAGAAAAAGGAAGGAAGGAACAGAGGAAGGAAAAATAAAAAGAGAGAGAGGAAGGAAGAAAAGAGAAAGTAGAAAGAAGTTAAAAAAGAAAAAGGAAACAAAAAATTAGAAGCTGAAGCTAAAATAATAGGTCTTCTCAACCATAGGAACTGAAAAAAAATGTTCATTTTTCCAAGGTCTTCCTGAACTTAATAACTGACTTTTAAATAAGTAAACATCACAAATGTGAACTTAATAAAATAACTAAACACTAATAAAATGTCACTTTTATATATTTCTGTATTAGGGACTTGTATGTAAGGTTTTATTTGGGAAAAAAAAAGTTCCAGTGCTGAAGATTAAGTTTGAAAACTACTCAACTAGATGAATTATTTATTCAGTAAATATTTGATTGTGAGCTATCAAAGTTTGATGCCAACTCTATACATTAACAGATAGGGGGAAAATCCAAATCCTCTGTTCAAGAAACTCAAAGACAGAATTCCACTCAAGGGTTCATGCTTTAAACTACCCCCTCCACTCTAAAAAGAGTATTTATATTTGAATACTCTTCATTGGATTTTTTTTTAAATTAAGACAAAACCCTTTTCAAAGAGAAAAGAAATTTCTTGGTAAACCAAAAACAAAAGACAAACCAAATGCTAAGGCATGGAGGCCATGACCTTGTTGATTTCAGATCAAAACTATGAGTGACTGGGATTCCACTGCAGGTAATAATGGAGATCCCAAGCCTCAATGGTGACGGAGGGAAAGAGCCACCCTGCCACATAAAACAGGGCTTGGACCAACACCTTCATGTGAAACAAACTATGACCACTCCTGGGGCTGCAACTTGCAACAGCAGCAGCAGTTCTGGGAGGGA
This sequence comes from Hyperoodon ampullatus, assembly GCF_949752795.1. Lineage (NCBI taxonomy): Eukaryota > Metazoa > Chordata > Mammalia > Artiodactyla > Ziphiidae > Hyperoodon > Hyperoodon ampullatus. Next base: position 68,689,215 of record NC_136914.1, on the reverse strand, counting down.
GAAGAGAAGGCTGCTGACACAGGACCAACTCCTGGGCATGCAATAGCTCTGATAGGATGGTAATACCAGCATGAGGTGATAGGGCTACATGTGAGGTTCCATTTGCAGGATGGAGACAACCATACATCTGCTGGGCAGGAAGAAGGGAGTACAGAGGGAAGGAAAACAAAAACCCCCACTCAGTATGAGCCCAGAGGAAACTAGAGCTCCAACACATAAAGGGAAAGATAACACTGAGAAGGATGACCAAGAAAATCAATAATAAGGGGACACATTCACTCTCAACAAAATGCAAAAACTTAAAACAATCACATACTGACTTTACAATTGGTATATTTAAGATTCTCAAAGAATTAATGCAAGAATAACATCCATTTTGAAAAGAGCAAAAAAAAAATTTAGAAACAAAACAGAACAAGTCACCACAGATAAGGAATGGCAAAAGTGCCCAAGCAAAGGATCCCCCATTCCGGGCTCAAACTCCCCGCAGAAAGCTCATCACCTCCCCAGCCCAGCATGTGGACGAATTTGAGCTCCCTCTGGGGATGCCATGTCTTCCAGCTCTCACCCTGTGCAGTGCTCAGCCCTGAGCAGAACGACTCTGTGGCAATCAAAGGACAGTCTCACAAAATCATCGCCAGCAGAGTCATGCCGTTTCACCTGATTGAATTTTTTATCATGGGCAATAAAATTTGAAAATATTGACCCTTCTCCTTCCAAGTCGGATGTTCCAAATATGAAGAGAAATGAGCATCACCTGATTTGCACTCAGGACGGTTACTGATATGGATCTGGTCCCCTGAAGCCCACCCTGAGATAGGGATCATGAGTAAGTGATTTGTTCAGGACCTACTCCATGGAGACCCTACAAGGGAGTAGGGGGAGCAGGATAGGAAATGAGAAGCCACAAGACCCAGGTGCAAGTTCAGGCAGCCTGTTCTCATGAAAATTTGCATCTAAGAGATTTGCCTGCCCTGAAGTAGGGGAACTGGGTTTTCACACTCCTGTACCTGTCAGTCACTGGCATAAATTCCAAAGCACTTTCTTCTGTCTGTGCCTATGGCTAAGGCAGCTACCACAGCTCCGCAGGGAGGTCTCCAAAGAAGTCCCAAGCTGTGGCTGTTAGAAGCAAAAGTGCCCAGAAGCCCAGGGAGGGAGTCACAGAAAAGGTAAAAGGCATCTCAAGGGGTTTAGCAGAGCTCAGATATTTGTCTGCTGGAGTTATCTTTTCCTGAGGTCAGCAACTGAGATGGTTTGTGATGATTTTACACTTCCAGAAGATGAACTGGACCAAGAATAGAAGGAAAATACAGCATAAAATGTTTAGGTTTCATTCATGTGTGCAGTGAGTGAAGGATGTGCCATCGCTGTAAAGCCTGAATATTAATTAATAGGACAACTTCAGGCAGGAACAAATCACTCAGGTCTAGATAAAGTACAGAACTTACATTTGGTTGAAATTATCATCCAAACAATGGCTTTCACAAGCAATCTCATCTGTTTCTGAATTATTTGAAAATAATGCAAGATTAGTTTTGGAAGCAACTGATAGTTTTAGAAGTCATAAAGATATATAATCTTTTATTAATTTTGTAGATATGCTTCCAATAACACTCTTGCAATTAAGAAATCTGACAAAATAATTTCAGCAAATGTGTTTCATTTGCTTAGCAAATTATTTATGATTTTTAGCTCATTGACAGGCTGGGACTTGAAACAAAATAATTTAGAGTCTAGTAATATTGATATCTATAGATAAAATTAGTTCACAGCAGTTTGAGACTTAATAACTTAGAATAAAAGTAGATTTATGGATTGGAGTTTTCAGAGTTTCAACTCGTGTGGCCCAAGCATCCTTCCTAAAATAAAAGAGAGTAAAAGAAAAAAACATTATCAAAATATGTGAGTTGCTTTGGTGACCATGGACAACTCCCTGTAGTGACTTTGCCAAAGTACTGGCATAATTAATATACCCTTATATTAATAAGGGTGTGTCAACCTATGGCTGACAGAAGAGCAGTGACAACATAGCATGGATGTTCCCAAGTCAGGCTGTAGAGGGGACACAAGGAACTATGATGAAGGCAATTGGTCAAGGTTTTCATTTAAGGCTTTTTATAATCCAACTAAAAAGTAAACATTTTCCATTAAGAAAACAGGCATAAGAGATTAGTATTTTAAAAGAACCAACTATAAGTCCTGGGAAATAAAAACATGGTCATTAAAATTGTTTTAAAATGGATTGATTCAAGTTAAATAAACTCCAGATCGGACAGAGTTCAATTAAACTGGTGAATTAAAGTGGACATCAATGACTTGGAAGCTCTCTGAGGATTTTACCCAAAGAGAGATTAGAAGATTAAAAAGTATGAAAAAGAAAGTAAGCGATATGGAGACTGGATTGAACGGCTCCAATATATGTCTAATAAGAGTTCCCAAAGTAAAAAGTAGAGGGAATGGAGAAGCAATATAAAGAAACAATGGTCAAGAATTTTCTAGCATTAAAATAGACAGGAGTTTTTAAAATCAAAAGCAAAATAAGAGGAATAGATATAAATCCACACCTAGATAAGCTGTGATGACGATGCAAAAATCAAGAATACAGAGAAAGCATAAAAGCTATAAGAAAAGACAATTAGGGGCTTCCCTGGTGGCGCAGTGGTTGAGAGTCCACCTGCCGATGCAGGGGACACGGGTTCGTGCCCCGGTCCGGGAAGATCCCACATGCTGCAGAGCGCCTGGGCCCGTGAGCCATCGCTGCTGAGCCTGCGCGTCCGGAGCCTGTGCTCCGCAACGGGAGAGGCCACAGCAATGAGAGGCCCGCATACCGCAAAAAAAAAAAAAAAAAGAAAGAAAAGACAATTAAGTTGCTCTCAAATTCTCATAAGCAACAACAGATCTCAGAGAACAATGGGATGGCATCTCTCAGTGCTAAAGGGACATGATTGTCACCTGGAATTATATATTTACAAACCTTCAGTCATAAGTTATGGCAAAATAAATACATTTCAAGACTTACAAAACAGAAAGCCTACCATTCACACATCCTCACTGAAAGAATTACTGAAAAATATATTTCAACAAGAATAAAAATTGAACACAGAAGTTCGTTATACAGAAAACAATAGTGAGTAAAAAAAGTGAAAAAAACGTGTCTGTAAATATAATAATAAAACTACTTGTATTAAAAATATGGAAACAAAGCATTAGAAAACAATAACAAGAGAGGCAGAATAAAAGAACAGTATGTAATAAAGTGTGCTAAAGCCTTTTTCTACTTTTTCTATGTTTGAAAGAGAATAGAGAGATATTAAAATATATAAATACACAATTAATATATATGTTCAAACTTAGGAGTAACCATTACAAAAAATATAACTAACATTGGCTTGCCAAACAGAAGGGAGAATAAGAGAAAATTAAGAAAATTTTATCAATTCAGATGGCAGAAAAGGAGATAAAAACAAATCCAAAAAGAGTTATGATAGGGCTTCCCTGGTGGCACAGTGGTTGAGAGTCCACCTGCTGATGCAGGGGACATGGGTTCGTGCCCCGGTCCAGGAGGATCCCACATGCCGCGGAGTGGCTGGGCCCATGAGCCATGGCTGCTGAGCCTGTGCGTCCGGAGCCTGTGCTCCGCAACCGGAGAGGCCACAACAGTGAGAGGCCAGCGTACCGCAAAAAAAATTAAAAAATAAATAAAAATAAAAATACTATTCCTTTTAAAAAAACAAACAAACAAAAATTATGATAAGCAATAAAAATTAGATGTAGAGATAAGGGTAAACAGTTCAATAATCATACAAAACATAAATGCATTAAATTTGTCTGGAAAAAAGACAATTATAGGAATTTGGTTTTTAATCTATATATATGCTGCCTATTAGAGGTACACATAAAATAATATAACACAAAAGTCCAAACCTAGGAGGAAAGATGATCCATCAACATAAATATTAGGGGCTTCCCTGGTGGCGCAATGGTTGAGAGTCTGCCTGCCGATGCAGGGGACGCGGAATCGAGCCCCGCTCCTGGAAGATCCCACATGCCGCGGAGCGTCTGGGCCCGTGAGCCATGGCCGCTGAGCCTGCGCGTCCGGAGCCTGTCCTCCGCAAACGAGAGAGGCCACAGCTGTGGGAGGCCCGCGTACCGCAAAAAAGAAAAACATAAATATTAGGCAAAAGATATGAATGATCAGAAATACAGATCAGGCTTTGTAAAAGTGCAAAAGACAGAGAGACTAGAGAGAGAAAGAACCCGTGAAATACAACACTAGATCAGGAAATTCTTCCTGGAAGAGGAGACATTTGAGTTGAGTCTTGAGGAATGGATTGGATCGGGCTTGGTAGGGATGGAAAAGAGCATCCATGCTGAGGAATCATGGGATTTGTAAATGGAGGGGTTGACAGCCGTATGGGACTTGCCACATTAGTTTTAGGCAGAGGGAGTCACTGAAATTTTATGTATCAGGAAATAACATTATAGTTCTCAAATCCCAAAGATTTTAGGTATCAACGAGTAGATGGAAGGAGGACTATGAGAAAATGAATAAATACACACTTTGGGAGGTTCCTGATGTCACAGACTTCCAGTACAAATTTTGGAGATTAACATGCTTGCAGGTCCAGTGGAAAGTGACCTATTTTCCTAGAACTTTGTTTTTCAGCAGGACAGTTGGGAGCCTGGGTTCTAGTCTTGCTCTACTAATATGGTACAGAGTGTGAACAAGATTCCCATCCTTAGGAAATCACCGCCATGTGGCATTTCCCATACAACTCCTCCTTCCTCTAGCTTTGGTTGGGGCAGGGTGAATTAGAAAAGTAAAGCTCTAGGAGCAGAGAAAAAGATACCTTAAGTTCCTACCATCTTCAGGAAACCATGTAAGCACTTCACTTCTGTATTGTAGGAGAACTATCTAAGATTGTCCTCTACATCCGTGATTACGATTTCTTAATTGTTATTTCTGTTCCCCATAGTCTACAACCAGATTTTCATCTGGCTTTGCATTTTTAATTTCCCAGAAGTCTTTTTTTCTCATTATCTTTTTATTATGATATGTTTTAAATACATACAAAAATAGACCTATCATGTCATCTGTAAGTATTAATGGTTAACTGTGTATCTCTAAAAGGTGACTCCTCTTTTGAAGAAATATCAACAATTCCACAGTCATACCTAAAACAGTTCATGATAATGCCTTAGAATAAACACATATACAATCAGTGTTCAGATTTTTCCAAACATCTTATCAGGTTTTTTTTTAAACAGTTCGTTTATTTGAACAGAAATCAATTTGGTTGATATGAGTCTTAAATCTCTTTTAATTTGTCAATTTCCTCTATTTCTCTTACTTTCCTTGAATGTTTATGTGCTTTGGTTTTTTGCTGTTGTTTTGTTTTGTTTTTCTGTAGAAACCAGGTCATTTGTTGTGTAGCATTTCCTACACTTTTGGATTTTGCTGATAGCATCCCTATGGTATCATTAACATGTCCCTTTGTCCCCTGTGCTTCCTGAAAATTGGTGTTTGAGATAGAGCTTCATCAGGGTCAGAGTTACAGTGAAGTTCTAGGAAAATAGGTCACTCTCCAGTGGACCTGCAAGCAGGATGATCTACAAAGCTTGTACTGGAAGACTGTAACATCAGGAACACCATGAAGTGTGTATTTATTCCTTCTCCCACATTCCTCCTTTGTGTATTTGCGTGTGCGTGTGCATGCATGTGCACATACATACATAAGCAAGACTGTTTCAAAGATGGTGGTGTTTATTTCCATAAGGACATACATAAATATCTGGTTGTCTCTGATATTGTGATGTTTGCCATTTATATGCATTGTCTGACTCCATTGCTTGGATTCACTAAAGTTAGAAATCACAAAATGGTTTAACTCTATCATTCTTTGAATATCAGCTGAAATTCTTCTATACAGGGAAGCTATTTCTCCTTAACCCATTATCCAGAGGAAGAAATCCTAAAATAAAAGCAGGATAAATGTTTGATATTTTCCCTTTATTTTCCAGATTATAAAACAATAAGGTGATTCCCTAACATCCTTCAAAAGTTACTGATGAGTTTTCCATTATTATTATCATTATGAACACATGCATTGAAACTTATTTGATATGTTTTAATCCATTGCAATTATTATCCTTCTGGTTGACAAATTTGTCCCATCTTTAGCCAACAGGAACTTATTCAGGTAATCTCCTCAGTACTTTGACACATTTCTAGTAGTATTTTATAGTTTCTTTGCTATCTAGTATGACAAATTATTTTAGGCTCATCCTGAACTTTTTCTTCCTCAGAGCTGGAATCAATCAGTTCTCCAAGAAGCTCTGGTTCCTCTCAGTGGTAAATGGTATTAGAAATGACAGTCTGAACACTAGGAATGCTCACTGCTTACTGGGCTGGTCATTACTTCTCGGCCTTCTTAGTCAACAGATAGGAAAATAGTTTAAGGTAAAATACAGTTCACAACGACAGTTCAAATACAGAGTTACAGAGTTTTTACTTAACCTCATCCATCTAACATCTTTCTCTCCTTTCAATCATGCCAAAAATCTCCATTTTCAGGGGCTTCCCCAGTGGCACAGTGGTTGAGAGTTCGCCTGCCAATGCAGGCCACACGGGTTCGATCCCTGGTCCGGGAGGATCCCACATGCCGCGGAGCAAGTGGGCTCATGAGCCACAACTACTGAGCCCGCTTGCTGCAACTACTGAAGCCCGTGTGCCTAGAGCCCGTGCTCCACAATGAGGGAGGCCACTGAAATGAGAAGCCTGTGCACCACAATGGAGAGTAGCCCCCGCTCGCCACAACTAGAGAAAGCCTGCACACAGCAACGAGGACCCAACACAGCCAAAAATAAATAAATTTTTAAAAAAATCTCCCTTTTCAATGTCAATAACAGAATCACTCATTTGATTTATTCCATGATACACACACAGTCTCAGAATAACAATACTAGCACTACTATCACCAGTATGATTACTGAATAGGATTTAAGATATTTTGCAGTTCTTTTTGTCTCTGGAGAATATTCCTTTACAGATGTAGAAGTACTGTGTTTTAGTGTCACTTGGAATAGTCCCTTTCTGCATGGTTATACCAACAATTGGATGTACAGTTAGGTTGATTTGTTTCATTTTTCTGAAAATCTTTTTCAAGTTCAATTAGCTTTATTACCATCTCATCTGTTGACTTTGCATCTCATTTTCTTACCTCCCTTTCTTTGCTTATTCTCGTTTCAGAAATGCCATGTTTTCTAAAATGCATGTGTTAGGTAAATGGTCTTCTGTACCCTAATGATAAATCATTTTTGCTTCAGGACTCTTTGAAAGGCCTCACTCTGTTTGTTGTTTGCTTTGTTTTCTTTTTTGCTATTTCATCCTTAAACATGGTTCTTTCCAGCGAAGCCTAGTGTTTATTAACAGAGTGGATGCTTGCCTTGCCTGTCTCTTCTCCAATGTAGACACTGAATTAGGCATAATAATTCTTAGTAATATATTTATTGAGGCCTTACTATGCACTAAGTATGAACTCAGAACCAAGTACTATGTGCTGAGGACTAACTTAATCTCCCTTACAGCCCTATGACATAGATATTGCTATCTCTGTTTTAGAAATGAGAAATTCAAGGTGTGGAATACTTTACCAAAGTAACATAGCTAGCAAGTGCCAAAGCCAAGAAGAATCCCTCCTCAGAGTTAAGTCTAGAAGAGAGACTGATGTTCACCTCCATGACCCCAAATTCCAGCATCTACTGTATTTCCTACTGCTCTGATTTTAGGCCTGCCTTTAAGGCGAAGAACGTAATCCCTAGGAAAAGTGAGAGTAAGTTAGGGATTTTCACTCAACCAAATGCAGTTCACAAAAATCTGTAAACTGTTATCTGCTCCCAGCATTCCCCATTCCCAGGGCTCACCTTTTCTCCATCCTTGTCCACAACAGCCCCCAGGATGCGATACATGACAGCCAGTCCCTCCCTAGGTGGTATATGGAAATTATAGACTCTGAACAGAACAGAACTGATCCAGTGGAAGTAGGAGATGGTGGGCAAGACCCTGGCCCCTCAGAAAGGGACCTGCCAGTTTCATGGAGCAGAATCTGTCTATGGGCAGACGGGGAGAAGAGAGGTGATTGTTCTTCCTATTTATCCCCCCAGAAACTGGCACCATCCCTTACAGAGGGGACAGTGAGCAGGAGCTGTGCCACCCAAGAAGCCAAGAATTCTGGGGCCATTTTGGCATGCCAGGTAGAAATACTCAATTATCAGGCAATGTTATAAATCACTTGCATTGATAAGAAAAAGAGGTCATGAGGCAATAAGTACCTGGTCAATCTTTCATCAGAATTGTAGTTAGGGAAACTTCCCCCAAAACGTTAAGATGATTGACTGTTCCTATTTTCAGAACTGTTTTTCTATAATTTCATTAACATTCACATGGGAACTGGGAGAAAAATCTTTCAAGAGCCGATTGCCTGAGGCCATTTAAAGTAGAAGTCCTCTATATGTTAAATAATTTAATCTTCACAACAAACCAACGATGCAAAGGTTAATTTTCCATATTGTCAAGTAAGGAAACTTCAACTGAGAGAAAATTTGGCCAAGGTCACATTGCTATTGAGCAGTGGAGGCTGCATTCCAAAGTGCTGCTACTACACCACCCTACCAAGAAGCATCCTTTGGTCTAGAAGGAAAGCTCTCCAGGGAATATTGATCCCTGATGTCCAAGAGAGAAGCAGATCTGAGCTCCCAGGTACAAGGCCTCATATGCTGTTAGTTATCTACTTAATCTCCAGCCTGCTTTGGAACAAAGACTGCCCAGCCCTGATTGTGGTGATGTCCTTAATGTCACCTACACTTCTCCACGTGCTTGAGCCCCTCAACACCAGGTACTACCTACCTATGGTCTCACGTCTTTTCTTCCCAGTATCAAAGCAAAACCCTTCCTTATCCTTTGTCAGTCTAGCTCCCACCACACTAAGCAGAAACCTGTTTTTCCTTTACCCAGTGAGTTTTCACTGTGAGAAAGCATCATCTTTGATGAAAGAAGGACACATGCAATAAACCGTGGCTGCTCTGGTCTTGGGCTGGTTAGTTTCCCTCGCAAGACCTCAGTTTTCCCCAAATGAAAAATAAAGGGCACATCCTACTTGTTCTCTGGTAGGTGAGGTCCTTCCCGAGGAGAATTCTGGGCCTCGAGGTACAGAAAGGGGCAATTTTAGGAGGAAGGTGCTTTCATGTCAGCCCTCTGAAAAGTGTGTTCCACTTGGCTTCAACCCAGCTGGCCTTTTCTGGTTATTAGGGGCTACGGCAAAACCATGTTAGCTTCCCCATTCTCTCCCTAAAGGCACCGGGCATATCAACAAACACAGGGACAGGGGTTCCACTGGAATGTGCATTTGTTCTACATACAGGAATTTAAAGGCCATAACAGGCATGCTTCTAAGTAAAAGCAATAACTGTGCAACCTCGAAATATTGGGGCCTGAACTTTCCGCTTCCCCTCCCTTGACCCTGGCTCAGACTCCACCCAGCACAGGCACAGTATGAACTGCAGCTGCTCATCCCAGTGTGCTCAGCCAATGCATTCAGTGTCCGCTGGAAGAGCTCTGAGTACTCAGGAATGCAATTCCTCACTGCCTGGGGTGGAAATCCCAAGGACCAAGGTCACAGTGAGCTAGTGGCTGGGCTAATTCTCCAGCCAAGAACAGCTGGCTCTTTGGCCTCCTCCCCCTTCCACAGTGCATATGACTCACCTGACTCATGTCCCTCCTTAATTCCTCAGCAGAAACTTCTCAATCGATTTAACTTCATTTTAATCAGGTCAAATAAAAACATTTTTAATTAACTGCCTTGAATTTTATGCCTCACACACATCTGCTTTGTGCAGTCTGGCAGGTCCCATCTGTCTGTGTTTCATCAGGCTGCTTCTGCATTCATGCTCCTTTCCCATCCTTTTGTTGAGCAACCCTTGGGCACTCACATTATTCTGGGTGCCGAGAAGACAAGACACATAAGGAACTACAGTCCAGAAGGGGAGGCAACACATCAAGAGAGAACTCAGATTATATCCACAGGATGTGAAAAAACAGGAGGGAGTGATGACCACACTTCAGGGAATCAAGAAAGTCTTCACAGAGTAGATAGCTTTGTGCCTTGAGAAATATATTGTCCAAATGGGAGAGTGATTATTTTGTAAAAGGCAAAGAACAACAGAAACCTTCCTAATGGTAACCAAAGGAAGGAAGGAATAAATAAAATGCTATTCCTGTGTAATGAACAAAAAACTTGGACTTGACAGACTTCCCCTTGGGGTCTGCAAATCCCCTCTATCAAGACGGGATAAACTGTGTTCATATGTTAGTGCTAATTCCCCAAATCTGGCCGGCACCAAGTTAAGACAGTCTCCAGGGAAGGGAGTTTTGAAGGAGGTGTGAGTGCCAAACCCCACTTCACCTTTAAGGCACTTTGTGGGAAGGAACTTTGGCAGAGTGACCAAGAGGCAGGGGGGAGGAGGAGGGATGAGAAAGGTGTCTAGATGAGTTGATTTCTGCTCAGGCACCCCTAGGTGGTAAGGGTGGAATGAAAGCAGCCCAGGAGTCTTCCTGTGGAAGCCATTTCCTGAGTGTCTTCAACCAGCTAGCTTAGCAGCCCGGAGCTCAGCATTTAGCCCAGCTCATCAAATGATCTAACCTCCGCTGCCTTCTAGATCAAGACAGTGACACTCCTCTGGTATCTGCCTTTTCCTGAAGGCTGCAGAGAACCTCAAACTGAACTAGATGAGGAGGAGAGGAGGGGAAGGGGAAGAGACAGAGGGAGAAAAGAAAAAGTGTCATCCCTATTGGTTTCCACTGTAAAAATTTGCAACCAACTTAATGGCTTAAAACAATACAAATCTGTTACCTCACGGTTTCTGTAGGTCAGACATCTAGCACAGTGTGACTGGGTAATCTTCTCAGTGTCTCATAAAACCAAAGTCAAGGTGTCATCAGCCAGGCTGGGCTCATATCAGGAGGGTCAGTGGGAGAACCCACTTCCAGGCTCGTTCAGGTTATTGGCAGTTCCTGATGGTTGTATGACTGAGGTCCCCAGTTCTTTGACATGAGAAGCCAACAGCGTGTGTTGAGTGCTTCTTGTGCTTTCAATCTCTGACTTCCTCCTCTTCCTCTGCTTTTAGGGGTTCATGTAACTACATTGAGTCCACCCAGATGATCCAAGATAATTCTCCTATCTTAAAGTCGCTGATTAGTAGCCTTAATTTCCTTCTGCAAAGTCCTTTTTTCCCTGTAAGATAACATATATGTAGGTATGATATCTCATCACATTTGCAGTCCCAGGAAGTAGATAATAGAATCTTCTTGGGAGTCATAAGTTTACCTAATAATACCATCTTTCTCCACTTGAGTGTTCATTACCATGCTATCTAAACTTTTTTTTTTAAATCTGTGCCAAGAAACTTTGCTCTAAGACATTGTCTTGACCTTTAAGGAATATCCACCTTAGTTGGGGAATTTAAAACAAGACACAACAAATAATCACAGCAACCATCACAGCCTGCTTATCTATGGCACCTAATAGTTCACACCTATCTACCCGTATTCCTTAAATACCATGTGTCATTCCACCTTCTTCCCTTCTTTGTTCATTTGTACTTTTCCATAACCCTCAAAAAGCCAGGCTTCATGATTTTGTCCAGATATCTCCTCCATAAAGGCCTCACTAAGGTCCTCCCAGGTCTGACCTATTGAAATGAATGTGCCCCTCTTACAGGATGACTGACACTGTACTTTTGAGTGTCAGCACTTGTCATACTCACCCTGAGCTCTAGCATGTTGCTGAAGTTCCTGTCTCCTCCACAGTCAATGCACAGGAAGCCCTCATGGCTTACACCCACTCCCTAAACTTGGCAATGAGTTACGCTAATGAAGCTGGTACTGGATGGAGGAGATGAGTTATCTGTAGGTCACTATCGAATGTCTGAATCCTCTCAAGTCAAATAGGATATTCAATTCTGATCAAGACTTGCCTCAATATGATAGTCAAGACCTTTATCAATAGTATTAATATAGCTGGGGGAAAAAATGCATTGTGCAGAAGCAGGATCTGCATGATCCTTGGAAAAGAGAGTGCAAAAACCGAAAGTCAGAGAAGTGTCCAGGGACCCCTAAGCTGGGATGGATCGCCAGTGTTTTTCCACCTTGGATAAAAAATCCCTCAAGGATCCTTATGCCCCTTCCCTGAGCCCGGGGCTCAAATTCTCTGACAAATAATTCAGCTTCCGAATGCTTTGTTGAGGGAAAAGTAAATATGCCATCGTAAATAAATATATCAATAGTCTAAGCTGAGCATCAGTCTCCTGTGAGCTTTGTTTGCTTGAATAAATCCTTGAGAACTTAGAAAAATGCCAGCTGCCCTAAAAAAAGTCAAATGTGAAGGACTTCACACCAAAGAACTGCATTGATAAGGGGTCCTGCTGGGCGGCTGATCTACCTGCCTACTTGTCGTCAGTGGGTTTTCCAAAACTGTGACTTGCACATTTCCCCATCACCAAGAGGCTGCTGGGGAAGAGCCCTGCAGCTGCGGGTTTGGGATATGAAAGATCACCCCAAACATCTCTGCCTTCCCTTTAAGGAGGTGGAACTTGTGCCCCTCTCCCTTGAATCTGACCTGGGACTGGGACTGCTCTGACCACTGGAATGTGGAAGAAGCAACATCCTGAGACTGGCAAACTCCAGGCACTGAGGACACCTGACCACTTCCAACTCCACTTCTTGGAGATCCAGGCTGACCTTGTAAAATGTCCAGGGTAGAGAAAGGCCATGTGGAGAAGACCCAGAGGACAGGTTACCACATGGAAATAGAAGCCACGTGGAGTAGCACCAAGGGTCCAGCCCCATCTGACAGCAAGTACATGAGAAATCCCAAAGAGACACTGGGGGAACCAGCCAGCTGAGCCTCAGTCAACCCATGGAATTGTGAGATATCATTAAGTAATTGGTGTTTAAGCCACTAAGTTTGGGGATGGCTTTTTAGGCAAAAATAGCTCATCAAAACACCATCTAAGCCAGTTCTTCAATCCTCCTTTCAAATGAGCCTAATAACTATTCACTAGATTGAGTGAGTCCAAAGCTTTACTCTGTAGATCTCACTGAATTCTCTCCTTCTGTTTGAGACCTATTTAACAGGTAAGAAACTGAGAATCAAATTAGTTAAGCAACTTGCCCAACATTGCATAGTTAGAAGGAAATTGAACCAGATGCAACCCAAATGCTGACTGCTGTGCTGTTTCCCGTTCAACAGCCCAGCGCAGGCCTGACATTCCTCTCCTGACGCCCTGTCTGGTCTTCATGTATGCTCAGCAGTGGGCTCTGAAAGATTTCTCAGAACACACACCAAAAAAGCTGTCATAAATGCAGGGACAGCCGCTCCTGATCTGTAGTCCCCATAGCTTCTAAAACAGCACTGAGCACACAGTGTGAACCCAATAAATGCCTGCTGTTTAAAACACAGATCCATTGATTACAATAAAAATAGAACAGATTGAAAATTTTCAGAAATGTGCCCTACCCTAAGGCTTGTTTCTTGTGGGTTTTATTCTGGTCACTCTTCCTGCAGAGGCTTGTTGTAGGGAGAACTGTTTCCATGCATTTCCTAGATTAATGTAATTAAGTCTCTGATGGATGAGGTGAGTTGTTACAAAAAATTTATTCAGCTTCCAGAATTTTCTAGAAGAGGAAACCTCAGATCACAGGTCCACCTTTCCCACACCAGCTTTGCCCTGAAGCGCATAGCCTGAGACTGGGGTTGCATATCCTTAGCTAATTAATTAAATTGACAAAGTCAGTTCTTTTTTCTTAATCAATGGTGTGATGATGTCAGTTACCAAAGCCTGCAAATCCTTTTTCCAACTTGACAGGGTGAGAAAAAGAATAGTGCAGCCAATTCATATGGAAGTGCTTCTGTGACATATGTCCCCAAGTAGGACAGGAGACGAAAGTTCCAATTCCTTCTGACATGAACTTCATTTAGGGTCTGGAGTAAATCAAGACGGAAGTGCACATATTTATTAACCACTTGCTGTGGGTGAAGCACTCAGCTTGCTAAGTGCTAGAAGAAATGATAATAATAAAAAAATTAACGTATACATTATGTTTATCAGCTTAGAAAACATTTTCTCATATCAGCTCATTCAATCCCCATAATGTTCTTGAAAAGCAGATAAACTGATCACTGTTTTGCAGAAAACTGAGGTCATAAGAGGCTGTGTGATAAGCCCATGGTTACTCACCTAGTACCCAGCGGGGCCAAGACTTTAAGAGGATATGGTGATTCTACATTTATTACCCTTTCCAGGATGTGATGAACTGGCAAGTGAACAATGTATAACAGAATCAATATATGCAGATGATAAAGGAAGGAAAAGATCGTGTGGTCTGATCATGGGGTCTGGTTAGGCTTCTAGGATTCGGACCGGGTTTAGAAGACTAGCCTGCCCACTGAGTGTGTCTGAGAGCCGTGGGCTGAGGGGCTGAGCAGCAGGGCTCCTCGTGGACACTGAGACCTTCCTTCCATCTGAAGAGCAGGTGGAAAGTCCTTGAGGCTTCACATCCCCTGGACACTGCATCCTACAGATGAACCAGGAGATGCTGTGATTATGCCCTTCCCACAGAGGAAGACCTGAGGCAGCAGGTCATCCAGAGCTGCACAGGTGGAGCCACCTGAGGCCCCTCCAGAATTCTGCCTCCCAAGCCATACTGCTACTTGCTGCATTTTCTTTCAGAAGCCCCAGGGCCTTAGTGATGCAGCCATGTTAAATACATATTCTCCTTGTCCCTATGGAAGACTCTCCCAGGACACACTGCCTCTTTTACACCCAGCCAACATGTCTAATGGGAGGGGTAATGACTGTAGAAGGGGTAAGGACTTAAAGTCAAATCCTGTGTGGCCATTTGATAACATAGCCATAAATTCTTTGACACTCATTCCATGGAGAGTGGGGTCTATGTAATATGGGACTGAGTTGTGACTGCTTCAGCCAGTAGAGAGGAAGTGATGCTAGGTGACTTGTTAGGTCAGAAGAAACCTTGCAGCTCCTGCTTTGGTCCTTAGGAATGCTTGGTCTCCAATAGTCCCTCTTGGGACACTTCCTCCAGAAACCAAACACACGTTGGGATAAGCCCAAGCTACATGCGGAGGCCATGTGTACGTGCTCTAGGCAATAGTTCCAGCGAAACGAGCCTTCCAGATATGCCCCCAACCCAGGAGCACCTACAGTCATTGGAGTCTTTGGTGAAGTAGAAACAAGCCATCCCTCTGCCCTGTCCAAAGTCCTGACCCACAGACTCTGTGAGCAGAATGAATGGAGGTCATTTTACAGCACTAGAAGATGACTTGGGGATGGTTTGTTACACAGCAAAAGAAAAACTGATGTCTCACCACTAGATACTGATTGTGTGACTTTGGGGAAAATAGTTATCCTTTTTAAAGAGCCCTCTCTGTATAATACTGATTTTAAAATAAAATTCTTCCTCACGTGATTTTGTCAGGAGTAAATGAGACAGAGTGTGGATCACTCGGCACAGTGCACATATGGGGCCCGACCTTATGCATGTGAGCTTCCATGTGAGGTGAAAAAGAGCCTTCAGTTTGTCCTGACAAGTGCACTGCATCTTCCCTCTCTTCAGACATCCTCCCTCACATCCTCCCAGGGCTCACACTACACAGGTTAGACCTTGCAAGCCCACTTCCTCTCAACCTCACTGCAGCTGATTGCCAGGTGGGATGAATGGACCCAGGGCAGAATGGAGGTTTTTCATGTGTGACACCCTCCTTCTCTATGGAGAGTCTGATCTTGACAACTGTGGGGAGAGGGCTCCTTTGCTGCAGCCCACCTGGCTCCCACAGCGACTCAGTGCAGGGTGGATGCCCACATTCATTATAATGACTAAGTAGGGGGGCTTTGGTGCCTCTTCAGCCAACACTTCTCTCCACGTTGAATCCTGCATGAGTCTCATGATCAAAGTTCCAATATGTCAGGCATATATGCACACAGAGGGTCACAGAACTAAGAAATAATTGTATGGGTCTCTTCCCTCCTGAGGACCAGCATGAGGAAAGCCTTTTCAAGACGAGAGGAGTTTCCAAGCATCCTAGGAGGTGATAATTAACTTTCGGCCACCACAGGTTTGAGCCTATGAGAAAAGAGGGGAAGGGGAGCCCCGCTCCCTGTGTGACCAGGTGGAACACTGCCATGCACGCTCTGAGAGAACACAGCTCACAATTCTTGAATGCAGTGCTGAGGCATCCCACGTGCAAGTCTCTTACTCTTAGAAAAAAAAAATTAAACTTTTCTAAATCAGACTGATAACTAAATCAGAGAAACTTTTTCTCCAAGACCCACCCCCCACAAAAAAAAAGCCAGAAACTGCAAGTAAGAAGGGCCTGAGTCTGCATCTCCATGGTGACCGGCTCAAAGCTGGGCTCCTCCAGTGACACTGTCTTCTGCTGTAGGATCAGGGTTGGAAGGTAGGGGGTTCCTTCCAAGAGACTGCTGCTCCTCCTGGAATTATGAAGGGCTAAGACTATCAGGAAGAGGTCCAGTTGTTCCTGTAGATCCAGTTACAGCAGGTTCATTACCAGAGTCAGCTTCAATTTAACAAACATTTATTAAGCAATTACTATATGTTAGGCACTGCTCTGGAAGCTGGAAACAACTGAGTGGAACAAGAGCCGACTCTCAGAGAGCTTACAGTCTAGAATAAGGACAGGCTGGAAGGGGTAAAGAGGAGAGGGTCATTGTAAGTCCTTGGCCTTGGGAGGGGTCCTCAGGAATGACCGGAGTCTTATTCCGCATTTTATTTTATTTTTTTATTTTTTTTATTTAATACAATTTTTGAAGGTTACACTCCATTTACAGTTATTACAAAATATTGGCTCTATTCCCCGTGTTGTATAGTACGTCCTTGTAACCTACCTCACACCCAGTAGTTTGTACCTCCCACTGCCCCACCCCTATTTATTCCACATTTTAGATGAAGAGTTTCTTGGCTCTGAGTTTCTGAGTTTCCACAGATCCCAGTGTAGTGACATTCTACTCATTCCTGTAGCCTACCAGTTTCAAAATACCTCGTCTACACTAGTCATTTCTTAGAGCCCTTTTCAGAAATTTTCCACGTGATTAATGTTCCATTTAAAAAGCTCCATTTTGCATAGGCTTGAGGTAGATGCCACAGAGCTGTAGCTGTCAGTGGGTCATACTGTGTGATAAATTAGTCAAAATGGAACTCTCGAAACACTGTCACTTTCCTCCATTGATGCAAGAGCCTCAGAGAGTCCCTGCATCATTGCTGCTCCAGATGATACCCGAGATCAACAACAGGGCTCTGTGTACAGAGAATTCTGATCAGAGACCTACCGCTTGCTACCTCCATGGGTCAGCTATGTTGTTTCAGGATGTGGTGCCTCAGTGTCTCCATCTCTCAAACAAAAACATAAAAATCCCACTCCTTCCATTAAGAAATTCTCCAAAGACAACACCGTATAGCAGGGGTCCCCAACACCCGGGCCGGGCGAGCGAGCGAAGCTTCATCTGCTGCTCCCCATCGCTCCCCATCACTCGCATCACCGCCTGAACCATCCCCAACCTCCCCCCACCCCCCGCCAGTCTGTGGAAAAATTCTCTTCCACGAAACTGGTCCCTGGTGCCCAAAAGGTTGGGGACCACTGCCGTGTAGGGTTCCAAGCACCAGGCAGAAGGTAGGAAAACATAGGGGTTTCCTCCTACCCCTATTCCTACTTGGTAAGATAATTGACCTCTCTGGCACTATTTTCTTCTGTATAAAAGGGAAGGTCTCTTACTATTCTACTCTCTATGAATTTATAGGTGTGGAATGTGCATCTATTTTTGAGTTGAGGTCTTGTGTATTTTTTCAAAGTTGTTTTATAGGCATTGTAGTAAGTCCTTCCATTTAACACCTTAAAAAAATTATGTTTGCAAAAAATTCTGATAACATGTTTATAATTAGATGCACTTGTGAACACAATATGATCACAGCACTGAGACAAGATGATTTCTCCACTATTTCAATAATAGGAAATAATTATTTCCTATAACACTAAAAAGTACAGTTTTATATCTCAAAATGCAAGTGCTTTAATGGACTAAAACAGATTGTTGCCCCTTGGACTCTACCACACATGTTAACTTATTATTATTCTGATTATCACACCATGATTATAATGTATTCCATTTAGCACTGTGGATTGTATTTGCTAAGTAGTTCTAGATCATTTATTACTTATCCACTCAGTGGTTCTTACACAGCACCTGAGCAAAAGTTAAGGACAAAATGTAAGCCTTTAGTCTAAATAGATTTAATTTTCAATATTCAAAGCTGAGCCTTAGTCTGGCTGAACAGAGCTGGCATGGCTTAATTCCTTTTGTCACAGTCCCCCTGGATAATAATTCCTTAATTGCTTCTTAGATGGAAATATTAATCATGGGGCAGCCTTAAGACCAAAATTATGGTGTTTTTTTATCCCCAAAGGTTAACAGGGAAAAAAAATTATTCTTCTCTTCCTTTCTTCTCTTTCCTGATACACAGCTTGTGTGACACCAATCAGTTTTCCATTTGAATTCTATTTAAGCAAATGTGTCATCTATCCTCAGAAATTCTGAGGTCCCTGAGCAAGGGAATGGTGTCTGATTTATCTCAGGATTTGCCACAGAATCTACATTCAATAAGTGAAATAGCCTGACTCTGTACAAACACAAGTGATATAAGTAAATTTGGGAAATTGCCTTAGCAGTTGTGTCACTGCTTCTGTTTGATTGTGTGATAGTTGGTCAGTTTCATGGTTGGTCAGTAGGTTGTTTTGGGGAGAGAGAGTGGGGCTTAGGAAAGCTAATCACTCAATATAAATAATAATTAAACCTCAACCACGTGGTGGATTCTGTGCTCTGCACTGGCGATGTTTCCTGCACTCCAGGAACTCACAGTGTGTTGAGCAAGATAGACTTATAAAAAGATAGGTTGACAATTAACGTATCTATTAAACTATTAAACACTACATTGGAGGTAGAAACACTGTGTTTGACCCGCAGATATTGCCCAGAATGGCTCTCTTTGTTTGACAAGTGTGTGAAAAGTGTACATTCGTTGTCCCAGTGTAATGGTGTAAGAAACCCTTTTGTGAGCCTATCCAGCCTGTAGATGCTTAAGATCTCAGGTGTGAGAAGTTTGTTCACAGAGGAGGGAAGCAAATCTACTTGCATAATTGAGGTGAAAGTAAGACGGGTACCACACACAGAGACCTTTCAGGCAGAACTATGTCACGGTTCTTGGCTAAACATGGAAAGCAGCAGTCTGATCTACTATTGAGTTTAAGTTGGAGAAAGAAGATCTGTGACAGGGTTTTGTACGTTGCAGAGATTTCATTGAAACACAGGAAACACAGTTTTGGAGAAACTGATTTAGAGAACTATCTAAATAAGACAACTAATGTGAATTGCTGGGCAGGGGTAGGTCCTATAACACAAAAGTAAGAGATCAAGGTATGAAAGGAGGCAGCTGAAAAGAAAACAAAAGACAGCCAGGAGAGAGAAAATGTGTGTATGTATGGGGGAGGGAGGGGGGGAGTATGTGTATGTATGTATGTGTTAGAATTTAATATTCAACAAATATAAGAAGGGAAGAACTTGTCAAAAATTTGTGTTGGTTATGAATTTGGGAAAAAAATTAACTTTGAGTTTCTCCTTAAACCATATACTAAATAAACTTCTAAATTAATTACAGAGCTACATATTAAGATATTAAATTTCAATTATAGAAAAATTAGACTATAAAATTGAATATCAAGAATGTAAATTTAGAAGTAATAGAAGAAATCACAAGGAATAGATCATCAGACTTCATTACATACAATTAAAGTTTCTGCATGATAAAAGAACCCAAAATAAAAAGGCAGATGAGAGGGCTTCCCTGGTGGCGCAGTGGTTGAGAGTCCGCCTGCTGATGCAGGGGACACGGGTTCGTGCCCCGGTCCAGGAAGATCCCACATGCCGCTGAGCGGCTGGGCCCGTGAGCCGTGGCCACTGAGCCTGCGCGTCCGGAGCCTGTGCTCTGCAACGGGAGAGGCCACAACAGTGAGAGGCCCTTGTACCACAAAAAAAAAAAAAACAAAAAAAGGCAGATGAGAAAAGAAATGCTTCTGTAAATATGTTTTTAGAAAAAACAAAGAGGTAATGATTTTATTCTGTGAAGAACAAAGGAATATCAATATTTAAAAGGAAAATAATTAAATAGTAGATGAATGTATAAAATATTCTCAATAAGATAAAAGGTATTTTATCATTATTCCACTGCTCTTTATTTTTATTAAATAGCATTTAACAATGATTACTGCCTGGAATTATGTGAAGTGTTGAACATACATTATTCTGAGCCTTTCTTGTAAAAACTACTTGATAATGGATTTAATTCCCAAGAAATGATCAAAATTAAAAATCAGATATGAAAACTGCAGGGGTGACTATTTAATATATTTGAATATGGAACTAAAACTAAATGGTTATGGAATTTAAAGACCAGAATGCAAATGTTATAAACCTTAACCAAGTAAAAGTAATAACATTACAAACAAAAATTAAGATGTGAAGGAAATGGAGATGGGAAAAAATAGAAAGTGCTAGTTTTTTTTTTTTTATCCCCTATAGCAAGGAGTTGGTTAATAATGTGTATGTTTAAAAGACATAATTTTAAAAGCTTAACTCCTACCTATTAATATTTTATAAGCTGTTTCTTCTTAATTTCAGAAGGATCTTTTGGGAAAGGAACAATGACATGTGATAAAGAAACATTTATCTGAAATTCAGCTCTTCCTTCAGTTCTTTCTACTGTAATATTGAAGGAAAATTAATTTTAATGTTTTTAATCTAAAGATGGCAGCTTAAGAGGCCTCTGCATTACTCTTAAGAGTTATAGGACAGGCAGACAGGACAGGGTCTTCTCACAGGCAGCAAGCTGTCAGGGCAGCCCTTTCTGAAGAACAGTCTTCAAACAAAGGAATATATGGTATGGGGAAATTTTATGTAAACCTGGAATTTTAAATTATTGAAGTGGCTAAAATAAACCCAGTAGTTCAAGAATAAAAGTAGGAGGTGAAGGAGAGGAATAGGAAAATAAAAGGGAAGGGAAAATTAATATTTCTTTTAAAATACAAAAGGGAGAAAGCAGTAGAGAAACATAAAGGCATATCAGACCTTCCTAATTAAAACAGGGGAATAGGAGAATAAACATATATTCTATCAAATCAGCAGAAATAAAGACTGGGAAAGAGAGGAAAGAGTAAAAGTAAATAATGGTAAACTTTAAATAAAATGAACAAGGATAAAATCAAGGCTAACACATATTATCCAGAATTTCCAAATCAATGAACAGACTACTAGACTGTGTTAAAAAGAACACTGTATTCTGCATTTTTTACAAAAAGGTACATCTAGGGTAGAGTGACAAATGCTGAAAATGAGGGAGACACATAGAATACCAGCAAATGAAAATAAACAAGCAAGCAGACCAAAAAAAAAAAAAAAAAAAAAAGCAATAGCAATAGTCTCAATATCAAGCAAATCTCAATTTAAGGTCAAAAACATATAACAGGGTAAACATATAACAAGGTGATGATAAAAGATATAATGAATGATGGCATTATAATAGTCATATACACTTTACACCAAATAACATAGCAGCCAAATAAAATTTCCTGTAATACAATATAACTCAAGGCAAATACAATTTGAGTTTAAAATATGAATGCACTTTTAAAATTTTATAGATCAAGTTGGCAAAACATAACAAAGAATGAAGATTTTATTAGAGATATCAGCATTTATTGATTACTTGGTTGATTAACTCCATTCTTATAGGCAAGGAACTTTTATAATATAATATTGATTACATCTTTAGCCAAGGAAAAAGCTTTGTCAAATTCAAATATCTACAATCTGCAGTCTGACCATGATTCAATTGTATTAAAAATCAACAATGACCCTTTTTCCCCCTTTTATTGCCCCTCCCCTCTTCCCTCTCCCCACTGGTAGCAACTAGTTTGTTCTCTATATCTGTGAGTCTGCTTCTTTTTTGTTTTATTCACGAGT
Source organism: Hyperoodon ampullatus (assembly GCF_949752795.1). Classification (NCBI taxonomy): domain Eukaryota; kingdom Metazoa; phylum Chordata; class Mammalia; order Artiodactyla; family Ziphiidae; genus Hyperoodon; species Hyperoodon ampullatus. The sequence goes on along the minus strand of NC_136914.1, from coordinate 68,667,057 downwards.
TCGTTGTGTTTTTCAGATTCCACATATAAGTGATATCATACAGTATTTGTCTTTTTCTCTCTGACTTATTTCACTTAGCATAATGCCCTTCAAGTCCACTCATGTTGCTGCAAATAGCAGGACTATATTCTTTTCTATGGCTGAGAAGTATTCCATTGTGTGTGTGTGTGTGTGTGTGTGTGTGTGTGTGTGTCTTTATCCATTCAACTGTTGATGGACACATAGGTTGCTTCCATACCTGGGCAATTGTAAATAATGCTGCTATGAACATTGAGGTGCAGATATCTTTTTGAAATATTGCTTTTGTTTTTTTCAGATATATGCCCAAGAGTGGAATTGCAGGGTCATATGATAGTTCTATTTTTAGTTTTTTGAGAAACCTCCATGCTGTTTTCCACAATGGCTGCACCAATTTACATTCCCACCAAAAGTGTATGAGGATTCCCTTTTCTCCACATCCTCACCAACATTTGTCATTTGTGTTCTTTTTGATGATAGCCATTCTGCTAGGTATAAGGTAATATCTCATTGTGATTTTTGATTTGCATTTCCCTGATGATTAGCAATATTGAGCATCTTTTCATGTTCCTGTTGGGTTATTATGGATTATATGAAATCAGGTGTGTGAAACTTTTGAAAATTGTAACGCACTATAGAATTTAAAGAATCATTCATTCAATAAAAAAAGTCAAAAAAATCACCAATGAAAATATTAAAAAATAAAGTTCTTAAAAATTAAGAAAGTCAGGCTAAATTACAAAGGAAATCCAAATCAAAATTACAAATTATTTTTAAAAGAATGCAAAGAAGAACAGAACTCAATCGAACTGATGTGGGAGATAGTATTGTTTGATGCTGAGACAGACAGCCTGGAGCTGCATGATTCTGGAAACACTACTTAACCTCTCTGTGCCTCAGGGTTCTCACCACTGCAAAATAGTGATAATAACAGCACTCCCCCAGAGGGATGTGGTGAAGATTGAATAAGAATGCACATAAAACACCTAGAAGTTGGGCACATAATAAGGGTTCTTGAATGGTTTGTATCTAGTTGTCTTCAGCCCTCCCTCTACTTACCTTCTTCCCTCATTCCTCTCCTTCCTCATTTTTTAAGTTCTCTAAATGTGTTTCTATTACCTTTGTAATAAAAAATACGTTAAGATGTCTACTGGAGCTATTTCATGGCAAATGACATTATTAATGAAAGTCAAAGGAAAAAGACTTCAACTGAATAAGAAATATAATCATTCCTTAGGTCAGCATATTCTGTTATTCATCCTCCTTTCTGCTGGTGGAGGTGTGTCTGAGTGGGGAGAGGGTACAACTCAACACAGAACTATTTGATTTTGCCTATTGTAGACAGAAAAAATGACCCAGTTTCTGAGAAGGCTGTCTACTGGGACCTACCATAATTTCTACAAGGAGGGCTACAGTCTCCTTTGTCTCAGGGAGAGATGTAGCAGGATGGAAAACAAAGATGTAAGACTTACAGCCTTTTATTTCCAAAAGTCTAATTTCAAAAGAAGGAAGAGAAGATACTGGTGTAGACTTTTCCCCAAACCTCTTATGACCACCCCCAAACAGGAAACAGAGTCTACAGAAGATGAACAGTGAGAGAGAGAGAGAGAGAGAGAGAGGGAGAACATGATCTGTGGGTCCCAAGACAGGAAGCATCCAGGCAGCATGTTCAGCAACTGAAAAGATCCCAAAAAGAATTGTCTTGGGGCACACCAGGGCAGTGCCCAAGAGGACCCTATGCCCCAAGGGGCACATAGGTGTAAGGCAGAGTGCAGGATCCAGAGGCCATGCCAAATGGAAAGGTCAGTATCCAGCAGTACCTGACCTCTAAGGACAGGGCACGTGAGGATCAGGCGGGCACCCATTACCGGACATTGGTCCTATGGAAGCCTTGGGATTTTGACACTGTCTTGAGTGTCAGGGAACTCCAGGAAAGAGTGATATCAAAGTTTCCCAGTTGCCCAGCAGAACAAAGGCTCAAAATAAAAATTAATTTGGAAAATAAAGTATCGCTAATACTTTCTTGCACACCTGAGTTTATAGTGAAACTTATACCTGCCACGTTACTCTTCCCTGCCTTCAAGGCAAACCCTTTGCCAAATCGTGGACCCATGTGACGATGTAAACTCTCCTCTGGGGTCCACAATCAGCACAACAGGGATAATGGCTGGGTGGAAAAGGTGGGGCTTTCTCTCTAGCATGTTTTGCATCCCCTTCTAGGAGACAGACCTTGGAGGTTTATGATCAGTTTTGTTGCTCTGTGCTGTAATGTAAAACCACCTCTGAGATCCTTCCATTTTCCTCCCCTTCCCTTCTCCCACTTTACAGATGAGGAAATTGAGGATGAGCATAGAAATAACACCCCCAGGCCACACAGCTAGATAGAGTGGAGCTGTAGTTGTCCAGTGGGGCTCATGAATGGAGAGTCTTCTCTCTTCCCAGGGCAAGGCAAGATGTTCCTTCTCACATCCCTGGGAACTCAGCCTGCCTCACCCTCCCAGGAGCTGAGGTCACCAGCCCACAACACACCCTGGACTGCTGCATGGAACACTGCCCTGAAGACATGACTCCAGGCCCTTAATATGTTCAGGTTTTACTGCTTGTCCCCTGAGAGTAACCTGTTTGTTGCATTAGGCACAGCTCATGAGATGCAATCACAAAGAACCTTCCTCTCTCTCTCTCTCTCTCTCTTCTGTAGACTATCATATCCTCTGAGCTGTCCTAGGGCTTGGAATATAGATTGTACTCAATATATTTACATTGACACTGATTCTATTGATTTGTAATTATTACATTAACATGATAATGCAATAATTAGATTCACAATAGCATCTACAGTTTGTTATACACAGCATTTTATGTATGTCACCTCTAACACAATGACCTTCTACAGGCATCATCATAGATGCTATACAGATGAGAAAACCAAGACCCAGTGTTGCACAGCAAGCAGGATTTTGAATCCACACTCTGTCTGAAAGCAAATCAAGACCTCACTCTATAAAATGGTGATTGCTTTCCCCTTGCTAAAATCGTCTAATGCCCTTTAAATTTGCTCCATGGGATTAGTTTTCATCTGCCCCTAGGATTAATTTCCAGGACTTCCCTAGTTATTTCTGGTTATTATAAAGTCCTGTAGTCATTTGAAGTCACAAAGCTCAGTCTTGACTGTGAAATTAGAAGGTCTGACTCTGTGTAATAATCAACACTTCAATCTTAATTTGAAAATAAGATTCACCCGCTTCCTCGGCTAGGGTTCCCCACAGTTACAAAGCTTATCTCTTCCTGCTCAACTCTTCTACCACTTGTTACCTGCTGTTTCTTCTAACTTTTTAACATTTTGAATATGGAAACTTCCAAGCTCACACAAATGTCAGAGTAGAATGATCAATCCATTACTCACCTTCAACAATTATCACCTCACCATCCCATGGCCAATCTTGTTGCAACTATAGCCCCACCCCCCATTATCTGGCTGATGTGACAGCCCCACCCCCAGTGTTGGCCAATGGAGAAGCTTAAGGGAGGAGGAAAAGGTCTTACCTGAGTATCAGGTAAGCTCTTTTGTATTCTCTGGGCCTGGCAAGTGTTTGAAGCAGATATTTTCTTTAATGGGGGAGATTTGGTGGGTTCTCTAGAGAGTCTTGTAGGTATCTCTGCCCTGCTGCTCCCTTGATGTGAACAGACACATCTCCGTTTTGGTGAGGGGCTTAACCAGGAATCCAGTGGTCCATCTCTAGGGATTTTTTCTGCTGAGGTCCCCCATCAGCCCTGCAGGCAGCCCTATTACACAGGAATGAAGATGACCCAGACCCTCTCCCTCATCGCAGAGCCTTCATCTGCTCAGTGGAGAAAAGGGAACCCTCTTGCACTGTTGGTGGCAATGTAAATTGATATAGCCACTATGGAGAACAGTATGGAACTTCCTTAAAAAACTAAAGTCTGGAATGCTTTCCTCCAGAGAGCTAAGAGCTCACACACCTTTACCTCCTTCAGGATTCTTCTCAAACACCAGAGGCATCACCAAGTCCTGGTGTGACAAGCGTATTGCCAGCAGCACCCTGCTCCACGTCCTATACCCGTGCCCTCCTTCATTTTTCTCCATTGCGCTTACACTGTCCCACATGTTAGGTATCCGTCCGTTTTCCTAGAGCCTGCCTCCCTAACTAGACTGTCGTCTCCTTGAGGGCGTAGAAGTCTCCTTTGTTCACCAGAAGGCTGAGTGGTCCACAGCAGTTACCTAATACCTGGTTGTGTGAATGAGTGCACGAACAACTGAATGACAAACTGATCAGTCAATCAAGTAGCCCACAATATACTCTCCACACCCCGCAGAGCGTTTAGAACAGTCATAGGGGAAAATGGATACCGTGCACTTTGTAAAGTGAGGCTGATTCAGATTTTTAAGGCAGGAGCGCTGGAATGACCCAGGGAATCTCAGTACACAGTCTTACAGTGTGTCAGAAATAACTTCACCCAAACTGGAACCTTTATTCTTCCTTCGCCTAGATGCTTAGACCTTGGCCTTCATTTTTTTTTTCTCAAGCATCCTGAATGGACGAGCTCCATGGTCCCTTCTGCTCCCACAAGGACTCCGCAACAGCAGGAATCCAACTCCCCACCTCTCTGCTCTATTTATACTCCTTGATGCCTCTTTATGAAAGTTAAAGTCCTCAGAAGCTGAGAGAGGCACAAATGTGCAGATATCACTATTGATTCTTCCCCCCGGGAGGGACGAGGCTGCCAAGTTGTATGGCTACAAAGCAGCCGAAATGGCCTGGCAGGGGCCCCAGTCCCCTCCACCACCACCGCCCGCCCCCCCCCCCGCCACACACACACGGTTCTTCTCTGATCCCCACCTCCCACCACCAAAACCTACAAGACCCCTGTTTCTCCCTCCTGTGCTGTGGACCTTCCAGACCCAGAAGCCATCACAGCTGTGGTAACGAGCCCAGCAGTTGGTTTCTGCCATTTTTATGTTTAGGCCCAAAGAGAAAATGAAAGCAAATGAAATTCAGGCCACTGCTGTTGATCTTCAGTCATTTCTGAATATTGCTACAGCAACCAACAGGGGCTTTGCCGCCACTCTTTGCTTCCTCCTCACACCCTCCTCCACCTGACCGTGTGGCCCAGGAGCCAGGCCATCCAGACAGCATCAGCACAGTGTCCTGTCATGAAAAAGCTTCTGTCCAAGGCTTTGGAGGAAACAACCACCCAGGACCCAGGGCCAGGCAATCAGCTCTGTCCATGTGGCCCATTCCCTGACAGGCCAGCCCCACAGCCAGGCTGGATCCTAAGATGACACACAGAGGGAGGCTGAGCAAGGAACCAATTGCTGTTAAACACTGTTGAAAATACAGGGAGAAGGAAAAGAAAGAGACCTGCAACATGTCAAGAAGTTTTACAGCCTGGACTTCCCCTGCTTCCGTCTGAGGAACTGGAAGACTTTTCAGCAGCCCAAGTCGTGCAGTCAGGGAGATTTGATTTTGGTGGCTCCGCCCCCTTCCCCTCCAGGCTTTTCAAGGACCCCGTGTGTCCCCACTCCCTCCTCCATCCCACCAGGGACCTGGCTTCCTGCTCAGTCCAGTGCTATCATTTTCTTTTCCTGTGATGCATCCCAGAAGGAATGGAGTTAAAATGCATGTGCTTGAAAAGCTGCTCGACATCACTAATTATTAGAGAAATGCAAATCAAAACTACAATGAGGTATCACCTCACACCAGTTACGATGGGCATCATGAGAAAATCTACAAACAGCAAATGCTGGAGAGGGTGTGGAGAAAAGGGAACCCTCTTGTACTGTTTGTGGGAATGTAAATTGATACAGCCACTATGGCGAACAGTATGGAGGTTCCTTAAAAAACTAAAAATAGAACTACCAGCAATCCCACTACTGGGCATATATCCAGAGAAATACATAATTCAAAAAGACACATGCACCCCACTGTTCATTGCAGCACTGTTTACAATAGCCAGGTCATGGAAACAACCTAAATGCCCATCGACAGACGAATGAATAAAGAAGATGTGGTATATATATACAATGGAATATTACTCAGCCATAAAAAGGAACGAAATTGGGTCATTTGTAGAGACGTGGATGGATCTAGAGACTGTCATACAGAGTGAAGGAAGTCAGAAAGAGAAAAACAAATATCGTATATTAACGCATATATGTGGAACCTAGAAAAATCATACAGATGAACCACTTTGCAGGGCAGAAGTTGAAACACCGATGTAGAGAACAAACGTATGGACACCAAGGAGGGAAAGTGGCGGTGGGTGGATGGTGGAGGTGGGATGAATTGGGAGATTGGGATTGACATGTATACACTAATATGTATAAAATAGATAACTAATAAGAACCTGCTGTATAAAAAAATAAAAGTTCAGGAGAAAAAATAAAATAAAATAAAATGCGTGTGCTGAGTTACAGGCGACAGACAATAACATACGGGTCTGGGATGGGGAGGGGGTGCTCAAAGCTCAGCTCAGGTCAGCTCTGGGGGCTGCGGGGGGCTGGAACCTCAGCCCCTCACACAGCCTGCAGTCTAATAACAGTTGCAATCATGAGAACAGTGCCCATCCATTCCAGCACACGTGGGTACAGTGGGTATTGACTAATACCCACTGCTGTGTGAGCACAAGATGGTTAAACAGCAAAACCCTCAACTGCTGCTGGAGTGCATGGTGGATGGTGCAAAAAACTTTATGGAAAATGTCTTCCAGGCAATAGGTAGCAAGTTCAGAGCTGTTCTATTTCCACCCGAATCAGAGTAGTCTGTAAAAGCCTTGACACACCAGCAGCACAGGGAGTGGGAGGTGTTTGTAATAGGCAACCACTGTGGCCATTCATTGCTGAGTGTGTTCTGACTGAAGGCTCCTGCAGTGTCCTGATCTCTGCAGCAGAAAATAGCCACAGATGCAGCTGGGCCTGCAGCAATGCAATTCATGAAAATGCACAGCAACGGGGTCCCAGTGGCAGCCTGGTGCTGGCCCACCACCAGGTTCTCTCCACCGCTTTTACTTCTCTCCTCAGATCCCTCTAGTCGTGCGGTAAATGCTTCTCTCGCGCGTGTTTTGTCCAAGATGTTCTCCTTGTCTGCTTCCAGTCTCCCTGCCTCTTTGAGGCTTAGACCTTGAGAAATAAAACCATGAAGACTGCTGGCTATTTCTGCTTTCAGTTCTCCCTCACCCTTGCAGATCAGAGTCCAAGCATCCACTTAGCTGGAAGAAGGAGAAAAAAGAAACTGGGTTACTATAGGTTCTGCCACTAATCATTCTCATCATCACTGATCTGATCCCAGGTTCACCAGTTCATACCCCACAGGAGCAGAGAACTGCCAAGTTCCTTCCTGAATGCATATGTGTCCTTAAGGCCAGAGACGATGTAGTTTAAGGTGCAATGCAAATTTAACATGTACTTAGTGATAAAAATTAATGCTTATTGAATAGTTCTAAGTACTGTAAGTATGAATAGTTATAACTGTTCCAGATGCATTGCATGCATTGCTCAGTTCATCCTCATAACATCTTGTAAGGGAAGCACTATTATTGTTCTTATTTTAGAAAGAAGTCAAGACACAGAGAAGTCAAGTAACTTTCCCAAAGTCACACAGCTTGGAATTGGTGGAATCATAACTCAAATTCAGGCAGGCTGAGAGCAGATCCTCTAGCTCTTCACCACGAGGTTTTACCACCAGGCCCCATCCTGTCCCACCCTATCTGAGATACACTCCAGATGCCGTGGGACTAAGATAATAATGCAGAGGTTAGGCAGTGCCTTCCTTCCCTGCCCTTCCCAGCTGCCTGCCCCTCTGGACCCTCAGTGGGCCAGTGAGAGTCCGGTGACTGCAGGGATGAAGGAGAGGAAGGCCAGGACTGGGGCTCAGCTGAGTTACACAGGCACAGACATGGCTGGTTTGTTGAATTTTTATAACACTTCCAAGCTGACAGAAAGTCACTGCCCAGCCCCCTCCCTGAGAACTGCTCCTCTCCCCCCCACCACTCAGGATCTAGCAATTAAGGGGTAACCCCTGGCCTGGTGTGGGACCTCTAGAAGGCACCCCCTCATCAGGCTGCCGGGGTCCAGAGAGGTTGTTCCAGATTATCCTCTCAGCCCCACCTTGGCCCACCACTCTTCCTGAGTCAGGTGTCAGGGGTGACAAAGGAGACTGAAGCCCTCAGTGGCCTCCTGAGTGCCCAGCTGAGCCTCTTTGCCTGCCCTGGCCATGTGCAGCCTGACTCCTGACCAGCTTCGGTCTCTGGTTCCTGGTTTTTCCCAGCCCAGGCTGGTTGGCCAGGTTCCCAGGGGCATGGCTCCTGCCAGCCCTTCTCTTGAAGCTGAGCTCTATTCCTATTTCTCAGGCATGGATCCAGATGGGTGCCTCAGTCTGCTTCTGGCACCCCAGCTACAAGCTGCAGCTCTCAAACCTTCCCCCTCCCCCTCCCTCTCCCTCTCCCATCAACTCTTCTGCCCTATGTCTTGGTGGCATGAATAACAGTTCCCTCTTGGGAAGGGGAGTGGGCACCCCTGTGGCCCTCCAGCCACTAGTATGGACTGTCCCACTCCCCACTCCCTGCTAGCAGCTCTTTTTTCACCTGGTTAAATCCAGTTCAGCATTATTGGGAAGCTACTGTGTGTCGGGTGTTAGTGTTACATGACCTAGTTGAGAAAATTGTCCTGTGCTCAACTGATGGTAGGAACTGTTTAGCTATAAGAACTGTGCATCTGACACTGTCCCTAAGTGCTTTAAGTTTATTAAACTTAATCCTCATGTTAAACTCATGAGATAAGAACTGTTACTAGAGAGGACTCTGAGGCACAGAGAAGTTAAGAAACTTCCCAGGTCACACAGCAAGTCATGGAAGTGTCTGGATTTGAATCTAGCATCTGTAGCTGCAATTGCCATGCTGTGGCTGACTTTCAATAGCAAAAAGGGATAAGTACCAGGACAGGAAAGACCTAAGTTCTCCCCAGTCCTTTAGACATATGAATTCAAATCCAAATGGGCATATTTTGGAAAATGCTTAAAATTGATTGGTTTATCCCAAGACGTCTCACATCTCAAGGGTAGCTTCAGAGCAAATGGAATTGGCCGGCTGCTGGATGAGGAGCCCAGGTTTTCAGGGAGAATGTTCCTTTCTTGGTTACTCGGGAGCCTTTCACCCTGTTTCAGAGAGAGCTCCAGGTTGCTGGAGGAAAACAGAGCATTCTGGTTAGCCCTGGAGCAGCGCCCACTGGCCACCCCTGCCAGCAAACTCAGGGGCCGCACAGAATTTTTCCTTCTCTTCAGCGAGCCCACAGGTAGAGGCCAGATTTTCTAGGTGATCACAAATACCCTCTTTCTCATGCCCCAGGAGAGGGAGCCAGGACAGCATCCTCATGGTGCAGTGGCAGTTCCTGGGGGACCTGCAGTTTGGGAACACCTCCCGCAGACAGAGCCAGCTCTCTTCAGATAACCGGCTAGATGGCGCCATCTGCTGGAGAAATGGAAAGTCTTCTCTCTGGCCACAGCATCAGCGAGCCCTGCTTCCTGTGGCCCCTTGCCCTGGTCCCTGCCTACCTCCTCCACCCCTGACCCTCGCCAGAGAGAAGCCTTCAACAGAAAGCTCGTGCCAGGAACACAGGTGTCCACCTCTGGATCTTCCACTGGATCAATCAGCACACTGTGCATTTCTTTATCTGCCCCGCTTTCTTCTTTCTGCTTCTCAGGGCTCTGACCATCCTCCCAGACCATCCTCACTGTCACTCCGTGGTGAGGGACTCTAACTCCTTAAACTCTTTGAAGTTCGGTTTCCTCATTTGTTACGATGCAGGACTGTTGTGAACAAGATAGTGCATCTGTTCCAGGAACTCAGCAAGGTTGGAGGGGGGACTAGTGATTGTCACACATCTGCCTAAATGAAGCCATGTGCTGAACATATGTCATGGCAGGCCGGTGACAAATGGGAAACGTATGTGGGTAGATATTCTTAGGTTCTCAAATATTACTGGATGATACCATTTCCTCTGTAAAATATCTATAGAAGAACAGAGCCCTTTTGAGAAAAGGGTTCTGGACTGTTCATTAACTTAACTACCTATGGGCTTACAGGGTGGAAGTCTCAAATCGTAGCCCCAGCAAGATAATAAATTACTAATAACACTGGAACCATAGAGGTTATACCTGGAACACTAAGTTCTACTATTTCACTTAATAAATATTTTTCTTCCTTTACTAGTTTGCTCCTTGTTCCCTATAAGCTTAGTCTTTTCCATCTGTTAAGGGCTGAACTGTGTCTCCCCCTTCCACCCCCACCAAAAAAATCATATGTTGAAGCCTTAACCCCCACTATCTTAGAATGTGACTGTATTTAGAGATAATTACCTCTGTAAAGGCCCTAAGTTAAAATTAGGGTGGGTCCTAGTTCAATCTGACTGGTGTCCTCATAAGAAGAGAGAATTTGAAAACACAAAAGGAAGCCACAGACTGAAAATAATTTTTCAAAACAAAGAGCTTGTATTTAAATTAGTTAAAGAACTCTTACAGCTTATTTTTTTTTAAAAAAGGAATAAAAAAACTAATAAAAAATGGACAAAAGTTTGGGAGAGACATTTCCCAAAAGAAGATATACAGGTGACCAATAGCACATGAAAAGATGCTCAGCATCACTAGTCCCCAGATAAGTGTTACTTAAAACCACAATGTGATATTACTACACATGCACTAGAATGACTGAAGACATCAATAACAAGTGTTGGTGAGGTAGGTGAGGATGTGGGAACTCTCTCCTACGTGGCTGGTGGGAATGCAAAATGTTACGGCCATTTTGCAAAACGATACGACAGTATTTTATAATGTTAAAAATTCATTTACCATACTGTCCAGCAATTCTATCCCTAGGTATTCACCTTAGAAAAATAAAAATATATGTCCCCATGAAAACATGTATGTGAATAATTATAGCATTATTCATAAAGGCCCCAAACTGGAAACAACGTAATTAATATAGACATACCATGGAATACTACAGAGCATTGAAAAGAAACAATATTAAGACATGCAACAACATAAATGAAACTCAAAAACATTATGCTAAATAAAAGAAGTCAAGCAGAAAAGACTATGTACTAAATGATTCCATGCGTGAAATTCTAGAAGAGGCAACACTATAGTGACAGAAAGCAGATCAATGGCTGCCTGAGGTTGGGGTAGAGGAAGGGGATCAAGAAAAAATGGCCACAAGGAACATTTTTAGGGTAAAGGGACAGGGGTTTTTTTTTTTTTTGGATTTTTATTGATTATTTTACCTCTTTTATAAACATCTTTATTACATGTATTTTAAATTGAAATATATTTAATGTATAACCTTGTATAAATTTAAGGTGCACCACATGTTAATTTGATACTTTATACATTGTGATACGATTGCCACTGTAGTGATAATTAGCACCTCCAACACATTACATAATTATCCTTTCTTTTTATTGGTTGGAATCATTAAATTCTCATCTCTTAGGAAGTTTGATGATTATAATACAATATTGTCTATATTCACTACACTGTGCATTTGATCTCTAGATCTTATTTAGTACTTATTGCAAGTTTGTACCCTTAAACAACCTCTGTCCTAAACACCCGCCCGAAGGATTTTTAAATTAATATTTTTAATCTTGAGATTTTAAACAAGGGGAACGAGAATAAAAAATCCATTCCATTATATGTATAACATGCCTCCAAAGGGTACAAAGAAATTAATAAACAGGGGCTACCTATGGGAAGGAGGGCTGGAGGAGACGATATATTTTTATATATACCCTTTAAAAATCTTTCATATTAGAAACTTTTTAATGTATTTCCTAAAGACAAAATAAGCTTAAAAATAAGCTTTAAAATAAGCCTACCTTTTTTTTATAAAAAAGGGGGGAGAATATGTAAAATTTAATTGTAACTGGAATCACGGGTGTACAAAGAACGCCACATGGCCCTTTGTTCTGATTCCTTAAAATCTACTTATTTAGAACACTTTTAGGATAGAAACATCCTTCAGTATATAGTAGCCTTCAATGTAACGTTACTAAGAAAACAGAATCGAGGAGAGCTGAAGCTGAATATTCTATCATGAGCAGGCAGCGTTAGGTACAGGGAGAGCCTGCCTCTCCTCTCTGAGCTCTCAGCACGCTTTTCATACCCTCTTTCACTCAGCTCCAGCCACAGTGGCCTTCTCCCCGTTCCTCAGTCCAGCCTCAGGGCCCTTACTTTGGATGTAAAGGGACTATTGTTAATGTTGATTAGGACGGAAGTAACAGGATTGTGTATACTTAGCAAAATTCATTAAAGTGTATTTTTGAAATGGGTGAATATTATTATATACAACTATAACTATTTCCATAATAAACAAAAAGAAGACAAAAAAAGGGAGACACCAGGAGTGCATGCACGGAGCAAAGACAGTGTAAGGACACAGCAAGAAGGCAGCCATCTGCAAGCCAAGGAGAGAGACCTCAGGAGAAATCAAACCTGCTGATACCTTGATTTTGGACTTCTTCGCCTCCAGAACTGCGAGACAATAGATTTCTGTTGATTAAGGCACCCAGGCTGTGGTGTTTTGCTATGGCAGCCCTAGCAGACTAAGACACCACCTTAGTACAATAAAGACAGCAGCTGCTCCAGGAGATAGGACTTCCATCCATGTGGAGATCAGCCAGGAGGCAGGACTCGGGCTGGGATGGACTCGCACTTACAGCCAGGCAGGGCCTGAGTACACTGGGCAGCCTGGCAGGACCGGCCCAAGGGCCCTGGAGGATGCCTGCCTGGATTTCTGCTTCTCTCTGTCCTTACTAGAGAGTCTCTGATTCCCCCTGCAGAGGAAACGACTCATAAACCACAGTGCCCCGCTTTGGGGGTCACAGCAGGGCAGGGTCACCCCTCTGCAGAGCTTTAAAGAGAGGCTGAATTTTATGGCTGTGTGAGATATTTACAACAAAACATTTGTGTCTCAAACTGCTCTCAGGTTGCTGAACTAAATTTCCTCTAAAGCTGAAAAGTACCCATCCATCTTCTTGATGGTGACTTCCCCAGAGGCAAAGAGAGCAGAGGCTTGGGCAGTTGGAATGGGGTTGGGCTGGGAAGGTGATGACAAGTCAAGCCAAGACTGGGGTGGTACTGTGGACATCCCTCTACAGGCAAAGCAACTGTATATTTGATCAGAATATAGTAAAAAAAAAAAAATGTTAAAAGTTGTCTCTGATTTGTGAATTCATTTGTATGAAAAGTTTTACAAAGATTTATAAAATCAATAACAGTTAATTACACTTTCAGAACTTTTTTTTTTTTTTTTTTTTTGTGGTACGCGGGCCTCTCGCTGCCGTGGCCTCTCCAGCTGGGGAGCACAGGCTCCGGACGCACAGGCCCTGGACGCACAGGCCCAGCGGCCATGGCTCACAGGCCCAGCCGCTCCGCGGCATGTGGGATCCTCCCGGACCGGGGCACGAACCCGTGTCCCCTGAATCGGCAGGCGGACCCCCAACCACCAGGGAAGCCCCTCAGAACATTTTATATTGAACATAGTATGTCAAGAAAGCGTACAAAAATCATTTTAAAACTTTTATCAATTAAATCAAGAGTGTCAGGTCTCAGCTTGAGCCTAAGCTGGATCCGGATCTGGTTCAAAAGAAGCTGGTGAACAAGGACTGGGGGCTTCCCGCTCAGCGAAGGGGAAATGGACCAGGACAGGCTTGACCCAGGATCAGAGAGAATGGTCCAGGGATGTGGGAGGAGTGACCACACAGATGTTGCAGAATCTGCCCACAGGCCAGTCCCAGAAACTTGCTGGCTCCTAAAGGGAACAAAAATCAAATCAAAAAGCAGCCTTTCCCTTGAAAATGCTGAAGAGCCAGGCGTGGGCAGCACCTGCATTGGTCCCGAGGCAGGTTAGACTCCAAGCATTAATGGATTTGTTTTCTGTGTACCTCCTTCCTTTCCCCCAGTTACCCTGGGGGCACCCCAAGATAAAACAAAGACTCCAAGAGACAGACACTGATCCTGGTAAAAGACAGCAACTCTCCAACGTGTTTTTCCCAAACCAGGAGCTTTGATTTTGCTCCCTGAATTTCATTTAAGACTAAGGCTGGAGAGAAGGAAGGGAGAGGCTGCTGGAGACAAGGACAGAGGAGAAATGTAGGGAGGAAGCAACATGGGAAGGACAAGAAAGACCAGCAAGCAAAAGCTCCAGGAGCCAACTGAAAGGGCCCCGGCACAAGCTGTCCTCCAAGGCGACTCCCTCACCAGCCCGTCCTTGGACAGCAGCCCTGGACTCCTGTAAACCCCCGTGAACAGGTGCTGTGGGCCTTGGGCAAAGCTGGTGGGGAGCGCGAAGAACAAACCTCGGCATGACCATCATGGAATATTCCTGTGGTCCAGGGCAACGAGGGGCACAGTCCTGGTGTGACAATATTGTCTAATGCCTGGTAGCCAAAAGGACAGGGAAGCACCCATCCCATCTTGCCACAAGGTACTGCAGCGCTGGCTGGCGTCACGAGGCCTTCAGAGCCCTACGCGTGGTATCTGGCAGAAGTGGACAGCCCCAGTGGGAGATGCCGGTTCCTGGTGAGAGCCAGAGGGAGCAGAGAAGCAGAAAGTTCTGGCAGAAGCAGCTGCGCAGCAGAAAATGGCCAGGAGCCGAGCCAACCGTTCGGGAACACCCTGGAGCTCCAGGAGCGCCTAGATCGAGGAAGGAGGGCCCAGGCCCTGGGTGAGCAGGTAGGGCAGGTACCCTGGAATCAGATGACTCAGGTTAGTGTAACCCCATTTGTGCTCCCAGCCAGACTAGTGAGGAACTGGGCTGATCCAAGACACGGCTGAAAACGCACCTCCCATCTGGCAAAATCCGTCTGTCAAGTTTATGACATATCTGATGGAGAAAACATGATGACACGTTCACCACAAATTATGCAAATAGAAAAGTAGCGTACAGTTTTTAATTCCGGGAAAATGAAAAGCTGTACAGGAAGGAGGATGTAATCATAGGACCAACTTGACCTTTAGTGAACAGTATTTTTCATTAAACTGAGAGGACTTGGGTGGTTGAGAAGACTAAAAAGAGGACTGGAGGCAGGAGACAGGACAGCTGACTCTGCAACAATTATCTACATAGATAATTGCCGAACACTGAGAGGTCGAGATACAGCAGTCTCATCTTGTAATTCAGAAAAATAAATACTAGGAAAAATACCTAAAGAATTGAGGCTGGTTGTGTTTAGGGAGCCGCACCGAGTGGAACAGGAGAAGGGGAAACAGGGGCCTGCTGGGTCCTGCCTCCAGGCCTGTGAGTCATCTTGGACCCGTGAACTCTCCACTCTGGGACTCATTTTCCCCATTTGTGTCATGGTGGTGCTATGTAAGTGATCTCTAGTGGCTGTCCGGCTCCGGGGTGTGGGATTCAAAGCATATGGCTTTTTTTTTTTCTTTTTTGTGGTATGCAGGCCTCTCATTGCTGTGGCCTCTCCCGTTGTGGAGCACAGGCTCCGGACGCGCAGGCTCAGCGGCCATGGCTCATGGGCCCCACTGCTCCGCGGCACGTGGGATCCTCCCGGACCGGGGCACGAACCCGTGTCCCCCCGACTGGCAGGCGGACTCTCAACCACTGCGCCGCCAGGGAAGCCCTCAAAAGCATATGGCTTTATGGGGATGGATGCACTGTGGGTACTGGGTGTGAGAATAAATGCACTTTTCATGATCATAATGACCTGAGTGTCACACAGAACTGGACCAGACCAGCCCCAGCATGCATCTCAGAATGGTGCTCAAACTACAGCAGGCGGCCTCAGCACTTCCTCAGCTCAGCCAAAGGAAACTGCCCACCTGTTCCCAGGCTCAGGGCCCGGGCACAAGCAGGCACCTCTGGAGTCACTGAACCACATTCTTTATTGCAGATACTGACAATCATCCCAGCAGGACCCATCTCTATCTCTGCAACCTCCTCTCTGTACTCCCAGCATCCGCTTTGACCTCCTCCACCCCCTATCCCATATTTCATCCCCACCAACAGACCATATTAGCACCCTATCTGGTGAACAGGACATGCATCTACATGTAGAGGGAATGAATGAGTGAATGAATGAATGAAATCATATACTCACTCCCTGTGCATTGAATGTCTTTCCTATACTCCTGAATTGAAGGAATTATGGCAACAAAGAGATACAAAGCAGATGGAAACTGACATGCACACTCCACTCAGAGAGAAGAGGGAAATGACAGTGAAAAAGACATCGGACTCCTTGTTTAAGCTTCCTCTAGAGGCAAAACTATTGTGGGAAAATGAGGGAAGCAGTCCCTATAGAAAGTAACTTTCTACAAATCTTCCAGGAAATCTTCCAGGACCTGGTACCCAGCAAAGGTGCAAGTGGCCATATGGCCAAATGACCCTTTCTTTTACGCATAAGGCAAGTCAGGATGGAAAATGCTGGTTATCTTCAAGACTGAAGCTCTGAGGGGAGAAGAGAATTAGCATGTGTTTAGGACCGACTATACGTCACCAATTTTTATGTATTTTCTCATTTAATCCTGACAACGACCTTGTGAAGCAGGAATCATTACCCTGATTTACAAATGAAGAAACTGGACCTCTCAAAGCTAATTTATCTTCCTTTAGTTCACATAGCTAGTGAGTGTCAAAGCTGGGATTCAACCCAAATGCCAGGTCATGACAAAACGCACTGTTGTCCCTTATAAGTACCGACTTGCACAGACTTACTCCATGAGATTCTTGACCTGGCTGAGGAGGGGCATGTGGTGTGAGGCCCCAGGAGGGAATGTGTGCGAGGTGGCTTCTCTGTGCCTAGCTGCCACGTGCAGGGACTAAGCCACATTTTCCAGGCTGGGGTGTAGGTGGAAGGTCACAGAAGCTTGTTGGCCAGAGGGGGACCATGTTAAAAGGGGCACAGGAGAGGGGGATTGGTGCAAGTGTATTCCTTTAACAAATGAGAGACTCAGTCACATTATATTAGCTCTATTCCCTACCAAATGGATCTCTCCGTTTTTTCCGGTTCCATGTATTCTTAATGCATTTAAATGAACTGATTATTTAACAATTTCTATGGGTTTTCTGGTGTTTGTTTTTGAAATTTTTGTTTTTGTTTGACAGTGTTGAATCATCAAAATATTGTAAAGCAGTTTTCTGGCTCACTAATTGCCACACTCCTGCCTAATTGCCTGCTGTTTCATTTCTTCTTTGTTAAAATAACACAAAGTTTTCTGTTTCGTTGCTTCCCCAAAACAAACGGTGCTGCTTCACTACCCCTCCATCTGTGCCTTCACCAGGGTAACAGCACACACAGCAAATTCCACAGACCATCGGTCCTGGGCAGGGGCTGGGGAGCAGGCACTGGGAAGGATGGGATGGGAAGCACAGTGGCCGGCCTCTTCCCTGCATTCCTGAAGCTCCTTCCCCAGCCCCCCGCCTCACATTATCTAATGGATCTGCTGACATCTTCAGCACCTCTTAGTTGCCTGTACACTCAAGTGCCCTATGCCATGAAGCTGGTGGAAACTAGAAGCCCCTGCCTTTAGTTATAGAAACTCCACATGTAGCCCTGTTTATCCATCCAGAAACTACAGCCTTAAACCAACCAGCCTCACCTGTGCCACAGAACTGTGCTCCGTTGACACCTGAAGTATGGGTCCCACGTGATGCTCAGCACATGGACTCTTTGTAGCATCCTATGTTTCTGACCTCTCCCTGAGTATCCCTTCCCCAATAGGAATGGGAATTGGGGATATGGATACAGTTTTCTAAGCACACCTCTGCCCTTTCCATAGAACCTTGCCAAAACCAGTTGTTGGTTGGAAGCTAGTATCATGATCCTGGCCTTCTATTATTATGGAAGAGAAAATACTGAGGCCCAATGAGGGAAAGTAGAGTCCAAGGTCACAGTGTGAGTCAATGGCAGAGCTGGGACCAGACCTGGGAGCTGGACTTCAAAACCAGTGCTATGCTAATTCCAGACTCTACTCCTGTGAAAGAAAACTCAACACCCTGATGTTCTTCTAAAGACCTGAGGATGCCTGGAAAAGTGGAGAATGTTAGCTGGGAGACCTGGCTTGTCAGCAGCATTTGTGCAAAGGGTCAGGGGTTTGGGTTGACTGGAAGGGTCTATGAGTCAACACTATGATAAACCTGCTATAAAGTAACCAACAAATGTAGAATCAAAGTATTAATACACTATCTAATGTGACATATATATTTATATATATATACTATACACACACACGCACACACACACACACACACGTATACATTTAGCTTAACACAATTTTGCTGCCAGAGTAAGGGACGTGATCATGTTTCCTAACCTGACCCCACGTGGAGGGTTGTGTTCACTTTAAGAGGAAAATCGACAAACTGGAGCATTCCCAAAGAAAAGCAACCGGGCCTCCGTGGTGGCGCAGTGGTTGGGAGTCCGCCTGCCGATGCAGGGGACATGGGTTCGTGCCCCGGTCCAGGAAGATCCCACATGCCACGGAGCGTCTGGGCCCGTGAGCCATGGCCACTGAGCCTGCGCGTCCGGAGCCTGTGCTCCGCAACGGGAGAGGCCACAACAGTGAGAGACCTGCGTACCGCAAAAAAAAAAAAAAGAATGAGGATTCCATCAAGTCAGGCAAAATTAATTAGCTGCAATTTCACTGCTGAGCTGCCAGGTAAATTTCACAGTGTGATCACTCTGAGCTTCTGCATTAACGCGACAATAACTTCTTATAAGCATTCAATATCCCATTTTACTCCATGCATGGGCAAGTCTAAGAATTAGGTACTAGCCCAGTTGCCATGCTTTGTTTGGAGCTGGGGATAATCAAATTTTATAGAATGTTTCTCAAAGAGAAACACAGTAGCTGCTGTCTCTGTTTTTTCTCCTCCCACCTTTAACTGGAAATGATAATGTCTGCCTCATCGGATTGTTGAGATACTTCTAACACAGCACCTGGCACATAATTAGTGCTCAGTATAGCTCTATGTGGCAACAGCCTCATGGCACGCACCCAACTGCAGTGAAGACATCAGAAGAAAAACTTTAGAGGAGTGAGGGATGGTGGTATTTGGGTTACACTTAATGATTCAGAAAGCATGGAAGGAAACAAAGCTTGGACCCCACATATGAGGAGCAGCAGGGTGAACTGGAGAAAGGGCACACGTCCACCCTCTGTGAGCATGGCTCACCAGCATGCACACGTCCCACACCACCTGAGCCTGACTCAGAGATCCCTAGCCACTGGGAATTCTTCTCTGTGTCAAATGAAATCTTCTTCTCAGTAAACGCAGGTGGACCCTAGCTCTTCCCTCTGCTGCTACATAGAGCAGTTTTACATCTACTTTCAAATGGTGGCCCTGCAAGAAAGTACCTCTTGTCCTCACTAAGGACCCCTCATTCCTTCCTCAGTCCCCAGTGCCCAGACTGAAGCTGTGTTGCCTTGTGCTTAATTGCAAGGGCTCTGAAGTCAGACAGATGTGGAGAGAATCTAGCTTGACCCTGGTCCAGTTATTTTACATTCATAAGACTTAAAGCTTCTTCTGTAAAATGGAGAATTAATAGAGAAGATACCTCATACAGTCTTGTGCATAAGTGAACACCAGTCTTAACTCATATTAAGCACTTACTAAATGTTAGCAATTTTCATAAAATGGAGAATTTAAAGGAGAAGATAGCTCAAAGAGTTTTGTGCACAATGCAAGCATAAGTCTTAATGCATATTAAGCATTCCATTAAATACTAGTAAATTATTCTTCCTTTAAACTTTCTTGCATTTATGATTCTGACACCTTTAACCATTTTGATAGGTAGGTAAGTAAGTAGATAGGTAAGTAGGTAGATAGATAGATGATAGATAGATAGTAGATAGATAAATAGATAGATAACTATACCAGAGGCTCTCTGAAAGTGTCTAGTTTTCTCCTACTTCACTGGCTGATACCAATTGATGTCCTTTGTTAATTCAGGCTCTTTGGATACCTCCAAATGGTGGGTGCCCAGGCTTTGTTCAAGGCCCTCAAATTTCCCATATCTACCCCTGGCTTTTAATAACATCCCTATGCTGAAGACCACCTCCCAACCATTTTAGCTCTAGCTCAGATATTTCTATTGAGCTCCAGATTTGTATATCCAACTGTTTACTTCACATTTCCATTTGGATGTTGTGAAGTAAAGAATTTAACCTTGCGCAAAAAGAGGTCTAGTCTCTGCCCTTTGTTTCTGGGAGGTTCTCTCTAAGCCTTTGAAATGTCATGCCTGACAGGAGTGTCTTTATTTGCCTGCGAGTCTTGGATCATGCAAATTAGTCTAACAATGTGATTTAGGGTAGGGGATTTGAGTTACATGGTATCAGTGAACCCCAGAGACTGGAAGTTAAGATCGGCCACATGAGCAATCGATCACGCCTACACAACTGATGCCAGTAAAGACTCCAAATACTGAGGCTCAGATGAGCTTCCCTGGTTGGCAAAACTCCATGCATATTGTTACACATTAATACCGGGAGAGTAATGCTCTCCTGACTGCATGAGGAGAGGACAATGAAAGTTCCACGTTTGGTATTTCTGGACTCTGCTAGGAGCTTCTTCTCTTGGCTGATTTTAATCTGTATCCTTTCCTTGTAACAAACCATAAATATGAGTATAACAACTTTCAGTGAATTCTGTGAGTCCTTTTAGTGAATTATCACACAAGGCAGTTTTTAAAGTTGCTGAGCTTGCAACTGGTGTCAGAGTGAAGGTGGTCTTATAGACTGTGCCTTCTGACTTCACAGTGGGCAAATTCTTGTGGAAGTCTAAATGGCTTCTCAAACCGAATGTATCCAAAAGGAATCTTGATCTCCCCTTCGAAAAAATAAACGATATTTTTTAAACCTTCAAAACATGGCTCCTAATATCACCCACCTTGCTCATTTCCATCAAACTAGCAGAAGGGAAAAGGACATGGAGCAGGCAAGGGGGATTTTCAGAGGCCAGGACTGGAAGGGGCATCTGTTACTTGCACTCACATTCTGTTGGCTGAAATGTAATCAGACAGTCACACCTAATGTCAAGGGTGGCTAGAAAATATACAAGACTTGGGCACCCAGAAGAAGAAAACAGCTTGGTGAGTAGTTAGCCATCCCTGCCATATGTCACACCAATAGGACTAAAGCTCAATTCCTTGTTTCTGTTCTTCAAACACACTAGGTTGATTCCTGCCTCAGGCTCTCCGCTGCTGCTGCCTTTGCCTGGACCTCCATGCCTGGCTCCTTCTTGCCATTCAGACGTCAGCTCAAATGTCACCTTCTCAAAGAGGGCTTTCCTGGCCACCCAATCAAAAGTAGCCTCCACCCACCAGTTACTTTCTGGCATAGCCCCTGTTTCAATTTCGTCACGCACTTATGTCAGCATCTGAATCAGTCTTGTCATTTCTGCATTTGTTTATTATCCGTCTCTACATTAGAAAATCCATGAATGCCTGACCCTGGCAGATGCACACTAATATTTCTGAATGAATGAATGAATGAATGCTTCTGTAGGCATATTCCAATTGACCAAACATCATCTCAACCATGCAACTTCCAGATGAGATCTCCACAGAGCAAAAACACCCATCTTTTCTCTGGTTCTGCTGTTTCTCCTAGTAGAAACCATGCTGTCACGAGCACTAAGACTAAAACCCTCCAGCCTTTCTGAGGCAGGTCCTAAAGCTCTGCCCCTTCTGACTTGTACTTGTCTTACCTGGTATTACGGTCCTAGTGGTGAACTCAGGAGTTATTCCTGTTGAAACTCATTTTATTTTATCCAAATGATAAACCAAATGATAAACCAAACCAAATGATAGTTTGTCTCTGGGAGTCTATTTAATGACCCACTGTATTTGTTCTTTCATCCAAATTGCGTCAATACATGAATGGATGCCCCCATAGAGAATGGGAAGCAAAACAGTGTTCTTTCAGCTCCATCTATTAGCCTTGCCCCAAACTTCACATTTCAGATGCTGTCCTTGTTCAACTAACTGCAGAAAAAATGAATAAGCCCTTGAGCCCACCTGTCCTTATTCATTGTGAGTCTCAGGCTCTCCGCAGCTTTGTTCCTCCTGACACTGCCTGGCAAGGCTGGTGTCCTGCCTGGCACTCCTCCTCCCACCTCTTCTGTACACATGTGCCCTGAAGAGCCTCAGGAATTTCTTCAGAGCCTTTGGGTGTCAGCCACTGGGCTTTGCATCAGACACGGCAAGATCTTAAGCACGGCTCCTTCACTTACTAGCTGTATGACTCTGGGCCTCTATTTCCTCTTCCCTAAGATGGGGTGATTGTGCTCATTTGCAGGGTTGTTGTAAGGATTAAAGAAAATAAAATGTGTAAAGCACCGAGCCTAGCACAGAGCAGGACTCCGACAGAGAAAGTTCACATCCTCAAAATAAGATGCCCCGGGATTCCCTGGTGGCGTAGTGGTTGAGAGTCCACCTGCCGATACAGGGGACAGGGGTTCGTGCCCCGGTCCGGGAAGATCCCACATGCCGCGGAGCGGCTGGGCCCATGAGCCATGGCCGCTGAGCCTGCGCATCCGGAGCCTGTGCTCCACAACGGGAGAGGCCACAACAGTGAGAGGCCCGCGTACCACAAAAAATAAAAAAAAATAAGATGCCCCTTATGGGTTCACTGGGTCCTTTTATGGTCCTAGCATCCAGCACAGCATGTGTTGAGGAAGGACAGTCGACTGCCCCCTTCCTTAGAGAGGTTCCGCGTTGGGCACACCTCAGCCATCATCTGGTGCACTCG
Source organism: Hyperoodon ampullatus (assembly GCF_949752795.1). Lineage (NCBI taxonomy): Eukaryota > Metazoa > Chordata > Mammalia > Artiodactyla > Ziphiidae > Hyperoodon > Hyperoodon ampullatus. Next base: position 68,644,264 of record NC_136914.1, on the reverse strand, counting down.
CTACCTCAGACAGGGGCCGAGCACTTACACCCCATCAGGCATGGGCTTACGGTTCATGACAACATCTAAAAACAGGGTTCAGGAGCCTCAGTCCCCGCCTGGGAAAGGGCCAGGGGTAAGGGCGTGGAACAGACTGCTGACCCAGCTTTCCTACTGAGCTCTTCACCCCTCTGTCCTATAGGCCTGACCAGAATCAGGTTCCGAAAGCTTCCATAGAGCAAACAAGAGAACCTGCCAGCCACCCAAGGCATGGTCCTACAGACAGGCCCATACCCACCGTCCCTAGCTGGAGGGGGCCTGCCCTGCAGGGACATGAGCTGCTTTCTACTCACTGACTAGAAGAGAGGTGAGAAGCCTGCAGGTGTGCGGGCTGGTTAGGCGCAGCCGGGGTGAAACCAGCTCAGGCCAGGAGTTAGCATACAGCCACCTCACATCCATGTCCCCCCCCAACAGCTCGAGGTGTCTGTGTCCTGGGGGATTCCCTCTGTACAGGTTGCAGAGAAAAGACCAACACAATAGTGGAAGAAAAGGCAGCTCAAAGGTATTCCCTGCAGGAATAAAAGGAGCTGGAAAAGAATGAAACACAGAAATCTTATTCTTTTCACTGTGGCATTTTTTTTCTTCCCTTATAAATCCTTGTATGGGAAGGATCACTCTTCGAGGTTGATGGCTTTCATCAGAATGTGCTTTCTTAGCAGCCGCATAGCACAGGGAGATCAGCTCGCTGCTTTGTGACCACCTAGAGGGGTGGGATAGGGAGGGTGGGAGGGAGACACAAGAGGGAGGAGATATGGGGATATATGTATATGTATAACTGATTCACTGTGTTATACAGCAGAAACTAACACACAACTGTAAAGCAATTATACTCCAATAAAGATGTTAAAAAAAAAAAGAATGTGCTATCTTTCCACTCAGTCGCGGGGTCTGCAAGTCACAAGGTAGAGAGGCTGACAAGGTGGCTACTCTTCTAAAATCTTAAGCTGCAACCATGTGAATAGCTAAAATAAAGCTTTCCGGGGCTCTGAGGTTCTGGCCTTTTTAAAAGTTGAATTTGTAGGTTGCTCTGCTTCCAGATGTCCCTTGCCAATTCTAGCTTGCGAAAAGAACCATAAACCTTGAGTGAGAGGTGGGTATTCCAGAGCCTCTCAGGAGGCAGTGATTCCGGTTCATCCATCCATATACTCATCATGTATCCACCCACCCGTCCATCCATCCATCTAGGCATTCATCTGTTCTTGCAACAGTGATTGGCTGAGTGCCAGCCTCTGGCCTGTAAAGTATCAATATAGCAGGAAACTCACAGCCGTGGTCCCTGGTCCTGTGGAACTGGCATTGAAGGTAGATGGACAAGTAAACCAGCATAGCAGGATGATTTGTTAGAAATACACTATAACCTCGTTTAGAAATAACTGTGTCTTATCCCCCTGAAGAGATAGCCAGGGCTTTCATTCCTGAAGTTTTGGGCTTCCTTTACCTATGGCTTTACCTGTGGTTGTTTATGTACATGAATAAGCTTTTGTTTTAAAAGTCCTGGGTGAATGGTCCCTCACTGGCCACTGAGGGCCACCCTGCAGCCACTGTTTGCAGCCTGCACAAGGCTTTTAAAGACGCTGGATCTGGGCAGGTGGGAGACCCCAAATAATCCTGTGTTGATATTAACCACTCACCCTCTGCAGGCAGCTGGGTTTGTGCATCTTCTCTATACTCAGTAAAGAGGAATTGGGCTGGCAATACTTCTCGACCTTGGCTGCAAGTCAGAGTCACCAGAAACTTTTAAAAATCACTATGCCCAGATTTTATCCAGACCAATTAAGTCAGAGAATCTGAAGGTGAGAGCCAGGCATCAGTTTTTACAGTTCCCCAGAGGCATCCAATGAGAACAGCTAGTCTTAGGTGAGGCGTTTTCTGCTTTGAACATTGGGGACTGAAAGGAGTCTCGTTTCAGCCCCTCAGGATGGGCTGCAGAAGGGGAGGGTCTGGGTCTCTGTTACTAGTGGGAACCAGATCATCATCACAGGGTCCTTCCCAGGGAAGCAGTGACAGTCATTAGCAGAAGGAGCAGAGGAAAGCAAACAGGCAGCCGCCGTGGTTCATGGAAGCATCAGCGCGCTTGTCCGAGGAGAACGCAGCAATGGCTGGGTGAGCAGAAGCTCAGAGCTGGATTTTATATTGTTTAGAAAAACTAGGAAATGTGTCACTTTTTGTACCTCAAGTATCACGTTAAGTAAGTGTCACTTTTGTACCTCAAGTATCACGTAATTCCTCCCTTTAGCCCACTCAGTGGTCACACAGGGTAGCAAGCACTAAGAGCGAGACAGACCCCTGCTTGTGGTGGCAGAGGGTCACCAAGCTGGTTGGTGCTTCTCTCCTTTTACCAGCACCCCTCAGCCACCCACACCTGCCCCACTCGGCTCCCAGCCACGCCTCACTGGGTCACGTCCTCTGGGCACTTTAACTCCAAGGTAGAGGAAAGTGGTAGGTTGGGGACCTTAGGCTCCAGGCAGCCAAGTCCTCCTCAGACTGTGTTCGTCTTTTACCTGTGAATCTCAAGCGTGATGCTCTTCCTTAGGCTCCCATCCTCCTGCCCACTTGCCTGCTGTCCCCCACCCCCACCCCATGCTCCAGCCTCCTACCCCAAACAAGGAAGGTAAAAACATCTGAAATGATTGCCCAGCCCCTTTCCCTTGTGCAAAAAGACCTCTCTTCCACCCCTTTGAATTTCTCCTGAAGCATGTGGCTTTAAGAACCTTCCCTTGCATACTGTTGAGATTATTTACTGTATTTCATAGAAATAAAAAACGGTAAGCTTGTTCTTTCTGTTGGCACAGCCAACAAGGAACAGCTGGCAGCTTTGTAAATGACTCCATTAAATCCCAGCTCTGCAGTGGGGCAAAGATTTCCACAGCCCAGTGCTTCTCAACCTCAGCTGCAACTGGAATCACCTAGATGGATTTTTAAAAATAAGATGCCTGGGGGCTTCCTGGTGACGCAGTGGTTGAGAGTCGGCCTGCTGATGCAGGGGACACGGGTTCGTGCCCCGGTCCGGGAAGATCCCACATGCCACGGAGCGGCTGGGCCCGTGAGCCATGGCCACCGAGCCTGCGCATCCGGAGCCTGTGCTCCGCAACAGGAGAGGCCACAACAGTGAGAGGCCCGTGTACCGCAAAAAATAAAAAAATTAAAAAAAAATAAGATGCCTGGGTCCGCACCCCATCCCCACAGATTTTGTTTTAATGAGTCTGCAAGGGATGAGGAGGGCTGTACATGAGGATTGACTTTTCAGCACCCCAGGTGATTCTACAGTGTGCCCCAGGTTGAGAACCCCTGCAGTGGAGCAGACCAATGTCTTGCCTGCCAGGACTCCCGCCTCATCATCCAAGAGAGCATCTCTGAAGTGCTATGATAGGGGATGGGACATGATGAAATAAAGTCACATCCCTCATCCTCCAGGGGGCCTGCAGGTTCCCATCTGGGACTCTCACTGCCTCCAAACTCACCTCCAGTTGGTAAGGCACTAATGGGGGCACCCCATCTCTATGCAAATATACTTTCCAGGATAAAATATCTTTGGCTGGTGTGCTTTTCAGTAGCAAACCTTTTCTGAGCAAGTAGAATAAGATGGGTGAAGCACACATGAGACCCAAGTCTGGCCAACTGGGGAGATAAACAGGTGACCAAAGGTGACCTGTACGCTAATGCCTGTAAATTCAAGGTGTACAGTGGACTTTCAGAGAAGGGACGACAGTGGGTGCTGTGGTGGAGACAGCTTCCGGGAGCAGGCAAGTCAAAGGTAGGGTAGAGTATAGAGAAGGGTAAGGCCAAAAGGAGGGCTTCCTAAGAAGAGGCAACAAAGTAAAGCCCGAGGACAAGAAAAGATATAACAATGGGAGGAGATGATGGGAGAAACTGGGCGGAGAAAAATGGTTCTGTGGTTCATCCCTTCCCACTCACCTATCACCACCCCATGGACTGAGGCCATTGCCATTTCATCTTTGGATTTTTGCACCTGCCTCCTCCTTCCCTGTAGATCCCTCACGGTTGGGGGATATGAGTAGTAGGAGAGGACCATTTGCTGAACCATAATCCAAACTATCGCTAGCTCACACCCAACCAGTTAACAAAAATTCCTTAGTATCAACTGATTTCCAGACCACGTTCAAACGTCCCTACATGTTTCACAAATGTTCTTTTTATAGGTGATTCGTTCAAATGGAGATCCAGTGTCCACACATTGCATGTGGTTGATATGTCTCTTAAGTTTCTTTTCATCCAGAAGTTACTTTCCCACCCCTATTATTTGTTTCATGCCTTTTCTTTTTCAAAGAAGTCAGGTCATTTGTCCTATAAAGTTTCCCTCATTCTGAATTTGGCTCTCTACATCCTCATTTGAGGTTTAATTTAAAAACACAGACAAACAAAACTTAGGCGGAGAATCACCAACCCAGGCAAGAGGCAGGGAAGCCTACCTAAGAAATACTCTCTAGAAAAAAAAGGAATAACCAAACCATTAGCTTCCATTTAGGTTCATGTCTCAATTTGTGGTTTGAAGTGAGAAGGAAAAGTAGGATTCAGCTATTGAAACCTACTCATAATTCCAGACTTTGGGAACGTGGTGAGAAAAACAGTGAATGGAAAGAAAGGACACATCAGATAGGAGGGAAATGGCACTGAGGTTTGAAGCAGCTCAGATGAGGTGAAGAAAAATGAACAGCAGTGAAAGAAGTTTTTCTAGTCGCCCCATCCTCCGCAGACACATTTTGGGGGCAGATGAGAGTAAAGCCTTGCCCAGCCATAGCAAGTGGCCTGCATCACTCCCACCCCCCGGCAGGTTAAAATCCTTCAACAGCAGGGATGAAATCTCACCCCCAATGGAATCTCAGCCCCAGTTTCCTCCAGAGCTTTGGATAAAGCAGGAGTGTAGGAACGGCTTCCAGGTATACTCTGCACGCTGACTTGTTAGGCAACCTGTCATGAAAGTATAAGACCCCCAGGTCTGTCACCCCAGGAACATGTCCTACTGCACCTGGCACCAGAAGTAAATGGAGAACGGAGGAGATGCAAGGTTTAAGATGTACTGAGCCAGAAGTCAATCTGTGAAAAAGTCTTCAAGTCATCAAAGGTATACAATTGATGGTGGAGGCCAGAATTCTCACTGACATTTAGTCAAAATGGAAGCCCTCTCCTCTCAAGAGTAGACTCAGGAATACAGTGTATAAAGTTATAAATGCACCATATATTTTCTCTGGGTTGATGGGAATTGGGTGAAATACAATTTCTTCTGTTTTCCTGTTTGTATAGCACAATCCTGTAGCGAGACTACAGTATGTCTGTGTCTGAAGACATATGGTTTACACATCCCAGATATCAAGAATAAAACATAAATTTTGACCAACTCTGTTAGAGGAAACAATAGCTTATCTTTTTAATTCTTAGCTTGCAAAATATTATCTAATGACAGTTTTACAGAGATATGACCAAAGAGTATGAAGCCAAAAACTGTAGGAATTTGAAAGTACTATAGAGATGTGTTAGAGAGTTATTTAGTGAAAATATATCGTCTTTCTGAATTTGAGGATGTTTGTGGTATTTGGCAACTTATTCAAATTTGTGTTTTGTTGTGATTTCTTTTCATATTTTAAATATTCACTTCTGTACCAGAAAAAAAAAAAATCTTAGGCAGAATAAAAGTGAAAGTTATAAAATAGATGAATTAAGGAGTGATAATTAGCTTTGCACAGTTTAACAAAATAATTCTTTTAAATAGAGAGTGTTCTCGTGGGGCGTTTTAATTATGACTTAACAGAATGTTGTAGCTTGAATTGACCCGATGCACCTTATTCCTCAGATAGCTGAGGGAACTCAGGCTGAGAAAAGGAATCCAGGCCGAAAATCACACTGGGAGTTCGTGGCAAAGGCAGAATTAGAACCCAGACCCCCACCCCCATCCCCTGTCCACATGCTCCTGTGTCCATGCGCAGGTTTACAGGCTGCGGAGAGGTGCGTGGGCTTTTCCAAGGGGTTAGTGCCGTCACTTACCCCGAAACGCACACATTGACAAAAGCTCCCTCCACCTCTGGACCACAGAGCTAGGTCCCCCAGGCTAAGCAAGCGGAGAGTAAGGCTTTTTCACCGTAGTGTGCCTACGTTACACCCTCCCTATTGCCATGGTCTGAGCTTCCCACCCGTTTTTCCTGCTGCAGGGGACGCTGCCTAGGCAGATACCGCAGGTGCCCCCTGCTGGCCAAACCGAATATCACAGGCCAGTCCGCCCTCCCTTTTACAGATTCTGGCGCTGTCTCCAGCGGTTTAAAACCTGTTCATAGATATGGGGCTGAAGTAGAGCAATTCTCCACATAGAGGTGAAAGAAGATGCTCCATGAGACTTTGTCCTGTTCATGCTCAGTTGAGACTATGGCAATCAGAACTGCACCCACAAGATCCTGAAAGTATGAAGCCCAGGTAGTGAAGCCCAGAGCAGTACCTTGAAATTTAATGTGAACAGACATCACCTGGGAATCTTGTTCAAATGCAAATTCTGATTAGCTGGGTCTAGGATGGAGCCTGGGATGCTGCATTACTAACAGGTCCCAGGTCATGCCAATGCTGCTGGTCCAAGGACCACACTTTGAGTAGCAAGATTGTAGATGGAAGTGCTTGGATTTTGGAGTCAGACAGAATGGTCTGAACCCCAGGTTTTCCACTTACCAGCTGTATAATCTCAGACAAAGATGGTTAAGTCATCTTGAACCTTGAATTCTATGTCTGTAAAATGGGCATGCCCACGCCTGCCTCACTGGGTCTTGCATTGATTGTATAAGTACCATATATACCTACCTAGGATGGTATGCAGTATGTCATGGATGTTCAGTAAATAGTGTCTATTACCATAATGTGAGTTTTCTCCCAATAGGTTCACGTCCTCAGCAGCTTACTGCTCGTGGATACTGCTAAAAGGCTTTGATTTACGCAAACATGTAAATCATAGCATCTCAAACTTATGGACGTCACAGTTTCATTTATTAGACCCTCACTGCCAAGGTTAGATATACTTATAATTGTAAACCCTGAGGCTTTTGGTCAGTTAGAGCTGAATCCTTAACAGTCGTCTCAGGCATCCCTGATGAATGTACATCTATCACATCCAAACTGGAAAGATACAGAAGAAGTAAGATTGATGCCTCATCACGACACTGGAGGTGAGCCGTATTTCACATGTGCTCTAGGCAGACACTGGAACGTGACCTGCAGATAAAAATCTTCAGAGAAGTGCGTAGGAAGAGACTTAGTGCTGTGAGCTGGAGGGTCTTGGTTCACACACTAGCATCAGTGTTCTGTCACTGAGCCACCTCAAAACACCCTCTAAGTTATATGAGCCTTAGTTTCTTCATCTGTAAAATGAGGTGATGAAAATAATGCATCCAGATTAAACGCAGAATGTGAACTGCTTTGAAAAAGATCATCCCCCTTACCTTGGTTCCCCTTATGTGAGGGGAGTTAGAATTCAGGATAAATTGGGACCCTTTCTCCACAGTTAGTTCTGGACCCAAGGACCCAGGAATTTAGAAGCAGCAGGTGTTACAGAAATATTTGTTTGTAATTAAAATATACTGTGGTTTATTTTACATCAAAGAGTTTAGGTCACGAAGTGTCAAAAGCCCATTCCCCCCATCTGGGTTACATTTTGAAGCAAAGAGTGATTCAACCAATGTAACCCCATCTCCATAGCAGAGCCTGTAAAAGCCTTCTGCCCTGGCCCTCTCCATCCCATCCCTGACTCCATCCCCAGTAACTCCAAACGCCCAGATCCTGGTGCCCTTTTACACCTCTGCACCTTTTCACGTGCCCCTCCCTTGTCCTTTTCCTCAAACTTCTGACTCAAGAACCAGTCAAGGCTCTTGGTTTCAACAGAATCTTTCCCAGGGTGACGTAAGCAGTAAAAATCACATATCAGAGGCTATCAGGGAGCTGGCAGAATCAGCTAGAAGGCTGGAGAGAGCAGCTGGGCAGGTGGAGGGAAATTGAGGAAATCACAGTCAGAACCACAACCAAGACTTCAGAGCAAAACAGCCAAGGGACGACCCCTCTGCTGCCACCAGCAAGCACTGGAAGCCGGAGGTGTGTGCATCACCCATGCCACCACCCTGGAAGGCTGGCCCTGCCCCCACACTGCCACCATCACCGACCCAGGAAATGAAACTCAGCAGCTGCAGACAGACAGATTTGTCCAGTTGGGTAAGTCTGGGGGACTTTGCCCTTCTTAGCAGGAGGGCAGGAACTGTGGGTATTGGGCTTTTCAACTTCTGTGGTGGAATCTTATGTTCTAGCCAGACACACTCAGGTAAAGAGCTCAGAAGCCAGGCAGCCAGATGGATAACAGATACAAGGCTACAAGTCTGGCATCACAGTGGTGCCGAAACTTCCCTGATACACTTTTCTCTTTGTCCCCAAGCTGTGCTCCCAGCACCCCTTAAACTTGATTGTGTTGTTTTATATTTTTCTGACTAGGTTTCTGTGACTGCCTTAGGACAGACTCCCCAGAAAAGCAGACCTTGGGGGGAGAAATCACATACAAGTAATTTATGAAGGAAGCTCTCCAGGGAAGATATGTGAGGGAGTGGGGAAACGGGACAGGAGGAAGAGAAAGCCAAGCAAGGGGGAGATCTTGGGTGAAAGTGAAGCAGACGGTGCCTTCAAGCTGACCCCCACAGGGGACCTCAAGAGCGTAAACTACACCTCAGAATTGCCTCAGACCAAGACAAGGGGCTGGGTTCCCACACTTGATGCCCAATAGGCATTAGTTAAAGGCAGCCAGGGTTGAAAAAGGAAGGTATGAATATAAATCCAAGGCACATCCTTGCAAAGTGGCTTCAGTTGCCCTAGCACAGTCCTCCAAGAAGAGCAGCAGGTGCGAGCTATTGAAAGCATGATGTTGACAGCAGCAACGGTAAAATGGGGTCTGAGGAGATGGAACGGAGCTCTGACGCCGTCTGCTCCAGTGACCCCACTAGACTGGGAGCCCCCTCGACAGCGCTGCCCGTGGCTGATTTGTCCCTACGTTCCCAGCACCCAACACAGGCAGGAGCTTAGGAGGCACCGAGGAAGTGTTCAAAAAGTGAATAAATGCTGGCTAGAAGGGGCATTTTGCTTTCGGGATGCAAAATGAAGCAAAGGGATGAGTGCAGACCCTGATGGGAGGCAAGCAGGCAAGGGTCCGGGAATTCCAATCTGGGATTTATAATCCCTTCATTATCTTGCAAGTCCTGGCCACACAGTCTCAGACAAAGAGAAAGAATTCATGGAGTTCGCAAGGTCAGAGGGCCTTCGTTGTCAGAAAGGATTCAATGTCGGGTGAGCACTTGTCTCTAGAAGGGGAACAAGCATTTGGAGTTCTCAGACACAGTGGCCCACAGCTACCCATCCCCTTGGGAAGAGGCTAGAAGCTGGAGCTGACACAGATGGCTCCTGAAGTCACGTATGATACCCAGAGGGCATGGGTGATTTGCCATAGCAGCTCACTTCTTGTCGCCTACAAGCAGGGGGAAGGCAGGACTGGACAGGCTTGTAAGCCCCTGACGAATGCGCTTTCACAGTAGAGTCCCCAGAAGAATTCATCCAGGCTGACTCTGGAGAGAGGGCTATTTTTAATCCTATGCCTTTGAATTGGCCAACCTCAGAGAAAGAGCAGCAGAGCCAGTGGGGCGGGGGGAAGGGGCAATCTCCCCCTCCCATTTTAGGATAAGAAGAGGGTGGAGTGATTTAGCAAAGGCTTGATTTGGGATGCTAGAGAGATCTGGGTCCTTCCAGTCTGAGGCATAGATGGTAGCCCCGGGAATGTGGCAGGGCATCAAGAGAAGGGACCACCAAGTAAGGCCCTGCTCAGGGTCACCATGGCCCAGGTCATGTCATCAGGCCACTGCTTAACACCACCATTGGCCTCTGGAGTTAAGGGCCACCCTGATGGTTAATTTTATGTCAACTTGGCTGGGCCACAGTGCCCAGATATGTGGCCAAAGATTATTCTGGACCTTTTTGTCAGGGTGTTTTGGGATGAGATTAACATTTAAATTGGTGGACCTTGAATAAAACTGGTTGTCCTCCATGATGTGGATGGGCCTCATCCAATGAGTTGAAGGCCTGGATCGAATAAAAGACTGCCTTCCCCTGAGCAAGAGGGAATTCTGCTGCAGACGGTCTTTGGACTTGAACTGCAATATCAATTCTTCCCTGGGTCTCCAGCCTGATGGCCCACCTTGCAGATTCACTTATATAAGTATAAAGGCTACATGGAAGTGCCCAGAAGGATGGAGTCAGGCAGTGTCACAGAGTCTCCACAGACCTGGATAGAGAGAGTTCAGAAAGCAGACAAACGTTTTACTGTGTGGCTTACCTAGAGGTGCTTTGAAGCCAGGGCAAGACTATCAGCAGGTACAGTGTGAATCTTATGGCTGGGAACTCAATGGAAATTTCTGCCAGGGTCCAGCAGGAAGACAGGACAGACCTCAGAGGTAAGGTAGGTCTAGATGTACCAGTGGGTATTGACTAGGATGGAACATCTCCTGAATGGTAGACCCCCAGCAGCCCCATCACACACCAGGGTAAGTCACAAATCCCCCAGTGCTGTAAATCCATCCTGGGAAGAAAAGGGATTGTGAATTGACTGACTTTAACCTGAAATAACCAAATTTTATTCAGAAAATGGGAACTTGATATAAATTAGGTTCAATTACAGAAAATTTAAGTGGCATTTCTTGCACAGCTACCTGAATTATGAAGATTGTAAGCATCATCCATCATCACAAAGACAGCATGTCCACACTGTCCTGTGCCCCACTGGGGTGGGGTGGGGGGCACTTAACCTCTGCAACATAGACTCCATTTCCTTAAAATAGACTAATGCAGAGGCCCCAGCCCAGACCCAGGTGTCAACATCTCTAGAGTAGGAATATTATTGTCTATTTGTTTGTTTTGTTTTTAAGATCCCTGGAAACTGCTTTAGATCTTCCTGTTCATTCCCAGCATGTAATTCTGTGCATAGACAATTTACTGGCTGGGCAGACATAAGAAGACAATTGAGGTCCTTTCCTCTCTTTGCTAGTTTGTTTCCTTTTTGTTGTTGCAAAGTTTCAAATACAGTCAAATTAGACTCTGCCTCAGGTCCAAACTGTAGTTGGGCTTCACTTCTTCCTTCTAATCTGCCAGAAATTACACTAGAAATTTCATCCCATGCTCAGATTAACCCGTGAGGAAATGACAGCAGTCATTTTGAACGGCCATCCCTTCGTTCTGACAAAACCATAAAATAACTACACAGAGAAACTGGACAGAGCTGCCTGGTGGGTGGGACCCAAAGTCTCCACAGTGTCCCAGCAGCAGACCCCTGGCTTCCAGCCCCAGAAGGACCCGTGCAGGAATGCTGAGCCACAGGTTCAGGTGAAGAACCCATAGGGATGCTCAGAGTGTACTGACTCCAAGTGTGTGCTTTTCTGATGAATCTCCCGTGTCACCTACTGTTACTTTGTCTTTGGAGACCCAAAAAAGGAGAAACTCTACACTGTGGGAAAAGTGAAGAAAGTTAGAAGTGAAATAAACCTTTAACTAGAGACTTCAAATGATCAAAGACAGAAATGTACCAAGAATGGGCTCATAGCTAAAAATGAAACTGAGATGCTGGAAAGTCCATCAAAAGCAGCATAACCAAGGAATGTCAGAACGTAGAGGATGTCGAGATCCGCCATCCTGGAGTCCAGTGACCACCACCAGGCTGTCTATCTCCTCAGGCACGGAGGGAAATGTGAGGGTCACCTCGTGGTGGAGGCACTGAAACACTACAGCCAAGTTTAAAAGCTGGAGGTTGGGTAATGAGATATGGCTTCTGTCTTCAAAGCAAGATAAAGAGGTCCATTAACAGACTTTGCAAATGGACCTAGGAAGGTGCCAGTGGTGGATGGAACAGGAGAGCAGGCAGAGACACTATCTCTGAATATGTGACAGGACCCATGGCTGGCAAGAAGAGCTGGGACACCCTCGGACTAACTTTGCCCCCAACCCAATACACTCTTGGCCCTTCCATCTTGGGGGGCTGAATTGTGTAGATTTCACCAAGAGTTTCAGACCCTCTAGCTGTAGGCTGGTTCAGCCACTGGGGTGCCCAGCAGAGATTAGAAGGAGGGAGGAGGATGAAGACAGGTTATTTATTTCTTGCCCCAGCTGCCTCCCTGCAAGGTCACCTGAGGCTGGCTCTGTCCCTGGACACAGTCCTGACCTGCTCAAAATGGCCATCTGTATACGTATCACCCTCCTCATGCTGTAACTGCTCTCCCACACACCCCACCATCCTGAGGGGCTGTGGGGTAACAGCTGGGACGCCACCAAGCCACACACAAGTCACTGCACTTTCCACTGTGGGTCCCCTACGCCCCCCCACCTTTGTGAATGAAACCTCATCAAATGGCCCTTTGTTGAGGCCCCCTCTTCTTTCCTATTGGGGCCCCAGCTAATATAGACACCAACAACCCCTCAATCTTTTCTTGGCCATTCTCAAGCGTCTGTGGAAAAAGACAGATTACATATGCAATGGAACAAAAAAAAAATGATTCCATCTGAAGAAGAAAAAGACAAGACAAAAAGCTTGTGAGAACCTGTGAAATGTGTCTCTAACTTTTTCTCCCTTCTAAGTTACCATTGTACTTTTGAGTACAATTGGTTAAAAATTAGTGTTAAGAGGCTTTTTAAATTGCTGGGAGAAATGGTACCTCCCTTAAACCAATAATTGAATTGCTTAATTGAGAACATAAATCTCATTGTGAATACTGATCATTTCTCTTAAGGGCTCTGTGTGCTACACCTACCAGCCTGGGCTCCATTGTTTTATAGACGTGTCAGGTAAGTGCTTTTAACACAAAGTATTCCTCCCTTGGTATTACTAAGTAATAAAAGTTAAGTTGTTCCTAAAATGATTTTTGCGTTTCTGTTTCAGCTGTGAGTTAGCGTCTGCTTTCTAAGGTTAAGAATGTTTGCTTTCTAAGGTTAAGAATGTTTCTAATGCAGAGCATCGTTAACTAATTTTCCAATGGTGCATATGTTCAGGGAGTCCATGCCTCTTGAACAAATTGCTAAGCGATTAATGGAAAATGATATTTTGTTAGGCAGACTTGGGGAAGTGTCTTGATTTATTCCTAAAATAATGTGTTAGAGTCGGGCCCCGGGCTACTAAATCACAGACGTTTTTATGGATTTTAGTTATTTGTTCCAATACTAATTTTTGTACTCAGCGTACTATTTTGGTTGTTCTGTTTGTTTTTGTTTGCTTGTAAGCCGTAAGGGGTCTTTACTTTTCAAGAGTCCCTAGAAACTGGAAATAAGGAAAGAGGTTCCATTAGCTCAAAGAACTTTCCGTAGTTCTGTTCAACAACCAACTACCAGTAGAAATACGAGGCTGGAAACAATACACATGCCACATATAAGGGGGTGGGCCCCCCACCTTATTAAATTGCCCAGCAGCTGCTCAGAGGGAAAAGAATCACTAAAGAATGGCAAAATGAAAGGCAATAATTACAGCCAATCAGAACAAGCCAAATGGAAAAACCCACCAAAAATCCATGAAGATGTGAGAATAAAAAAGGAATTAACCAGAGTCATGCCAGCACAAACAGCAAGGTGTAATATCGATTAAAAGAGTCAAGAAAAGATAAACGAGGAACAAAACAAGTTATGGAAGGTCTAGGCAGAATTTTTGGGCCACACCCAAGTTATCGGTACAGATTGCTCTTACCCCATAGGCTTGCAGGAGTGTCCAAGATGCTTGGCTGATGACTGAGAATCTGGGCAGAATGTGTCCCTTATGATGAATTTGGTTGTGCAAATGTTCAGTTTGTGTGAAAAGGGAAGGATAGATTACCGTATGCTAAAGAGCCCCCCCCCATACAAACACAGCCCGAGTTTGGTTCTGAAGGACCCCGTGGATCATAGGGGCTTTTAAGGCTTTTTCCCTAGAACATACACACCACACACACACACACACACACACACACACACTTATGCACTTTCATGCCTCCATACCTTGGCTTGTGCGAATTTTTTCCTCTTCCTGGAAGCCTCTTCTATTTTTCTACCATTTAAATTCAAATTCCTATTGGTGATCCCCAATGAGTTCCCCTTCCCTCTACACTCTGCTGCCACATCCTGCCTGGGTGGGGGATGAAAGAGGGGGTGCCCACAGAGGGGAGAAGCCCCTTGGTGAATGGGTTAAGGGTCGACCATAGACCAGCTTGGCTAGCTCCTCCTTCTACAGACCATGGGTACTCTTGAGGCCTTTTCTCCTTCAGCTCCCCTCTAGGGGGTCCCTTTGATTGCTGGGCCTCTGACACTGGTGCCCCCAGGATAACAAATTTCCCTTCAGAAGAGTAGCTGGTACAACCATTTTTGAGTCTGTCTCTGGCTCTGCAACCTCACCATCCTCCACTTTACACAGTTTCCTGGAGTAAGAGCTCATAGCCCAGCAAGTCCGCGAGCTTATCCTGTGGGATGATGTTATAAATGGACATGGAATATTGCCCACAACAGGGACTCACACAGCTGCTCTTAGCATGGTCAGTGGAAAGGAGACATTCACCTCTTATTAAGTGTTTATTGTGGACCCCACGCTTTACAGGTATCATCTTTTTAAAGCCCACCAGCTAAAGCCCTCTTGGAACACACATATAACCAAAGTTAGATTTATTAGCTGGTTGCAGCAAGGGGGAGCACATACCAGATAATCGTGGGAGCTAGGAAAGGTCACTTGTTGAGATGGGGGAGCTGAAGTTGATCACAGAATGACCTTGGCAGGGAATGGTCAGAATCTGTAAACTAGGGAGTTGCTGGAACACCCAGGAGTTCTTCAGAACACATGAGTCATGCAGATATGCACCCATGTTCATAGCAGCGTTACTCACAACAGCCAAAAGGTGGAAGTAACCCAGGTGTCCATCAACAGAAGAATGGATAAACAAAATGTTGTATATACATACAATGGAATATTATTCAGCCTTAAACAGGAAAAAATTCTGACACATGCCACAACATGCATGAACCTTGACGAAATTATGCTAAGTGGAATAAGCCAGGGACGAAAAGGCAAATATGATATGATTCCACTTACATGAGGTACCTAGAGTCATCACATTAATTCAGACAGAATGTAGAATGGTGGTTGCCAGGGGCTGGAGGGAGGGGAGAATGGGAGTTATTGTTTAATTGGTTCAGCTTATCCTTTTTCAAGTTACAGAGCAGTTTTGCCTAGATGGGATTTTTGTTTAAATTCTCAGTCCCCCCACTTCAGACTAGCTGTTAGCAGAGCTTTTTTGACTTTATCAGTCTTGTTTGTTTGAAACAATATTTGTAGTTTAATCTCAATCTCATGTTATGTTATTTTCCCAGCCACACTCTGAGACAGGCATTGTGGAGAAACTGTGGCCCAGAGAATTGGAGACACTTGCTTAGCGTCACAAAACAAGAGTCTTTCTGCCTCCAAATTTATGCTGAGGATAATGAAGGATTTAAGGGTACAGGAGGGGGCATACTCCCCAGGCACTCAGGTCTTCCTGCCCTTGTGTCCCTTCTAAGGATCCCCTCTCAGTAGCCCTTTTCAGCCCCTGCTTCCTAGATATTGCCCCCACTCCCCAAGAGTGCAGGTCCAACTCTACTACACAGGGACCTCCCCGAATCTATACCCCAAGTTACCCTTCCATCCCTTGAAATTTATCTTCCATTAAGTTGCACAGTGTTTTTTACACCTTCTCTTTCTAGTTATAGATTGTAAATTTTCCCTCTGCTGAGTCTTGTAGCTGGCTGACTTTTTCATTATATTTGTAGGGCTCAGGGAAAAAAAAAAAAAAAGACAATTCCTTTATTTGAGAATCCTGACATTTATTAGCATAATAAAACTCTCAAGATGAGATTGCAGTTTTCCAGACAGTAATTTCATTTGCAGGACAACTTACAAGGAATTTATTTTAAAGCCAGGTAAAACCTAAAATCTATGAGACGTGCAGAAAGTGCGGGCCCCAAATAAAAGGAAATAAATGTATTAGGCATGGAAAACTCAGCTGTTGTCTCTCACATGTTAATTAGGGGTGACAGGAACAACAGCTTGGGGAATCAGGTTCTCAACCCATCTTGGTCTACTTTCAAAGCTGCTTTGGAGTGAGAACTTTCTTCTTGTTAGTTTCTTCTAACACCTTGAAAATCATCACATCACATCCCCCTGACACGTCCCTGCTAAGCATGAAACTGTTGCTGCTGTTAAAGCGGTTGTCATCAGCGATACCCTCCATTTGACAGAGCTTTCGTATTTATCATTTAACTGACCTGCCAAAAGGCCTAGCGATGGCCATATAGAAAATTCTCTTCTCAGTTATACTGAACTTTAGTGAGGTTAAATAACATGAACAAAGTCACATGGTTGGTAACTAGCAGCCAAACTCTAATTTGATTCCTCTGAGTCTAATGGAAAGAAGGTAATTTTAATAATAATAATAATAATCAGGTTTTAAAGCACTTTACAGTTCAGAAAGCAGGTTCCCTCCATCACTTTATTGCATTCATCCAGGAGCCCTGTGAGGCAGGTAGATAGGCGAGAGGACATGGAGTCAGCATGCAAATTTGATAGTATTGAGCATGTGTGTATGATGGGTCCTTACCCCGGCTTCCCCAAAAGGCTGAGCCTGCAGCAGATGCTTATGTGCTGCTGCGTCACTCAGGAGCATAGTCCCACGGGAGCAGGAGAGAGAGAAAGGGGAGTGAAGCAGAGAAGGAGGAAGAACACACAGGAGGGGGTGGTACTGATCTGGCCACTGCTTGGTTTCATCGTGACTAGTTGCTCAGTCTTGCAGGACTGTCTTGATATGTCTTGCATGTGAAGAACTGCCTCTCAGAACAGTCCCTCCAGAAGGGAAGAGGAAGGGAGAAGAATTGATCACCATCCTCCGTCTCCCATTGATCAAAGGTTCCCCTCATGGGGAGTTAACCTCCAGGTTCTCCTTGGCTTCATGGTGTCTTAATGCCTCTGCAGTAACAGAAGAGAGGCCCATAGCACCACATGAGGCAAGGCACCATTGGCTGATCAACACGGTGGGAGAGCCGTGCAGATCTGGTTTCAGCGGTGGCAACCAGAGTGAAACAAGTGGCCAAGGTGATCTGAGGAACAGGTGAGGCAAGGGGTGGAGTAGAACATGAGATGCTTGATACAACTATCAAGTAAGGTAACCAGTTCATTGATGGCCACAGAGTACATTCATCCTTTTACTCCCACCACATACAATGCTGCCAGCATTATTATGCTAGTCAGTTTCAGGGTGAGATTTGAACCCAAGTCTTCTTGATTCTAGAGCCTAAAATAATCCCATGATAACATGCCATATACAAATATATATTTATATATTTATATATATATATATATATATATATATATATATAATCCGTAGATGTAAAATATGAGTATGCACAAATAGACACCATCGCTGAAAGTTATTGAGTTACTGGGAGAGTCTTCTTGTTAATATGAAGAACACACTCAGTATAAATGGACAGTAGAATCAAAATCAAAAGAAGTAGGAAGGCAGAGGTAATCATTTGAGTTACCTGCATAAACAGGACCACATCCTAGAAAGCAAAGGCCTTATCAGATGTCTACAAGCCATCCTTGAATTTATAATTCCCCCTGGGGCTTAAGCATATCTGTAGGAATACATGAAACTACTGCCTCAATATTGCAAAACCAGGGCCAAGATATGATTCCAAGACAGAGGTGGGATGGCAGAAGAAGAGGGAAATACGAAGGCAGGGCAGTATCAGTCATCTCTTCTGAAGCTGGGGCTCAGAAGCCTTAGGTAGTTCCAATGATAATATCAATGAGAGTGACAATGAATATCATTTAAAACACAGTATATATGCCTTCCATATAAATCCTTTACAATATTTCTTCTCTAATCTCCATGACTTTATAAACAGTGACAAATAGAAAATAACTTACTAGAAATCGTTGCTGATGAGTGTTGGAAAACGTTCAGAAGAAGTGCAGTCATTCAACAAACATTTATTGAATGTCTACCATATGTTAAATTCAGAGTTCGGCACTGGAATTATTTGTATAATTAAAACATGATCCTTGTATTCTAGGAATTCAGTTTAGGGCAGCCATGACAAAAAGGCTTCATCTTCTGAGGTTGTATCTAAATTTTTCAGGAAAGAGTTGCACCAGCTATTAGCAATTTCTGTCCTGGGCACTGGGTCAGGAACCAGCAGCACATACACCATATATTTCATATTCCTTGAAATATACTAATCTACTTGTCCCTCTGGATGGTGGTGGATCTTCCAGAAGGCCATAAGAATTTGAGCTGGGAAGTTCTTGAGTTCAAAAATAGGATGCCCCATGGAGTCCAACTGAGAAGGGGGAAAAATATCATTCAAACAACAGATGGTAGTCTGGTGGGCTGTCCCTCTGTCCACAGGGTTCCTGCAGCAACTCTCCCCCTGAAACAGTGATAATCTCCTCCTATAAGGAAAAAAAAAGGAAAATTCACTTATAATCAAAGAAAGGAAATAAAGGTCCACCAGAGAGAGGTCAGTTCAAGATAGAAAGACTAAGAATATGTATCTGCCTCCTCTGCATTCAAATTTATAGAAATGGCAGGGAAAATTTTGCTTTTAAAAAGAAATAAATCCATAAAAGCATGGGAAAATAAGGAGGACCACCAACAGAGCAAAAATGTTGGAGAATACTTGAAAACCAAAGGCAATACAGGATGAGATTGTCAGAGGAGTGAATGTGGGGCAGGGGCAGGAACAAGTGTCAGTGGGACAGGCTGGAACTCCAGGTAGCAGAGGTCTTTGCCTCAGGCAGGTCAGGAAGTGAGGAGAGGCACGCAGTTCCTCGGGAAACCAAAGAGATCCAACTAGTTCAGACATCTCCACGCCCAAAGATGAGCTACTCACTGTCAATTCCGTCCCTCATTTCATGAACAGACTGGATTTGGGAAACAGGGACTATATCCACAGATGAATAAACAGGGATTTCAAAGTTCAAAGATCCCCTCAAAGCCCCAAATTTATAAACATTTAAGGAAGATCATAACCATAAAAGAAAGATGCCAAACTCAACAATCGAAATGACTCCCAAGAAAATATCAGGTTTATAAAACAAACAGAGTCTTTAAGAGATGCGTATTAATCTCCTCACTGGAATAAGAAGATAAATCATCCATGAAACAAGAATGGACTATTGTAAAATAAAAGAACCAGTTAAAAAACCTGGAAATGAAAGGGATGCCCATTTAAGTTAAAAAAATTTTTTCAGTAGGAGACCTGGAGAGCAGAATGGATGTAACTAAAAAGCAATTTAGTCGCCAGAAGAATTGACACATCAACAAGAAAGAGACATCTAAGTAGAAAAATGGATGAAAGACATTAACAGACAATTCGCAGAAGAAATCCAAGTGGCCATTAAACATATGAAAAAATCCTCAGCATCAGTGGTAATCAGAGGAATATAAGCTAAACAACAGTGAGATACACTGCCCATCTTATGGGAAAAAATTAAAATGACTGATAATCCCCAGTATTGGCAGCAGTGTGGGGAAACAGCCTCATATAGTTTTGGAAGAAGCATGAATTGGCGCTACATTTCTGGAGGGCAATCTGGCAGATCTTTTCAAAATAAAATGTGCTTAGTCTTCTATCCAGCAATTCCAGTTTGAGGGATCCATCCTAGAGAAAGACTTGCACATGTGCCCAAAGTGACACATGCAGGCAAGTCTCTGCAGCACTGTTTGTGATCACGAAAACCTGGAAGCTACATAAGTGACAAGCAAGAGGAGGATGGAGAACGAAACTGTAAGATACATCCATACCAAGGATGCGGTGCATGCATGGACATGAAAAGATCCCATAGACGTATTTCAATAACAGCCAGCATGTCCTGATAGTTTACAAATATCAGGTATATTGTTTTAGTGCTTTACATAGTGATATCTTATTGAAACCTCCCAGTGACCCTGAGAGGTGAGTACTATTCTTAAACCTACCTTACTGAGGAGGAAACTAAGGTCCCAAATTTGAATAGTTGCCCAAAGTCACACACAGTAATGAAGCTGGGATTTAAAACTTGGCAGCCCGATTTCAGGGACCATGCTTTCAAAAAATACATTCTGTGATATATTAAGCAAATTTTTAAAAATCCAATTGCTAAGCTCTTGGTAAAGGATTATCCAATTTGTGTGAAAAATAATAAAACTATGGACATACATTTTGTTATATACATAACAAAAAAATTCATGTACATAAATTTCTACATTAATGCCCAGGAAATACCCGGATAGGGATACAGCAGACTGGTAATTCAAGATGGAGGATAAAAATGGGGGTTTGAAATGAACAAGACTTTCGCTTTGTACTGTATTTGATTTTTCTTAGAATGTAATCATAAATTAATTGTGTAATTAAAATGTTAATTTATAAAAGCTGACCACCAGATCTACACAGGGGCATAGACAAGATCTCTCTTTAGTGTTAGAAACTCAGTTGCCAGCCTCAGACCCTACATTTGGGAGAGGGTAAAGACCTCCAAAGACATCTGGTCTAGCCTTCCTATGCAGGAACCTGTCCATAGCATCTCTGAGAGACGGACATTCACCCTTCCAGGGACAAGGAGATCATCACTGCTCAAAGCCGCTTGTATTGGACAGAGAGAGCACACAACGTGGCTTAGAGGAACAAGAATAAGCTTTAGACGCAGACAGCCTGGGGCTTATCTCGTGGATCTAGCTGGTACCAGCCATGAAAACTTAGACAAGTTACTCAAACTCCCTGACCTTGGTTTCCTGATCTATGAAATGGGACTAACATGCCTCCCTCCCAGAGCCATGGTGAAGATTAAATGAGAACATGGATGAGAGTAACAGGCACAGTGATCGACACAGAGAAGGTGCCAATATCCACACACCACTCCTTCCTCTTTCCTGTAGTTGTTAGAAGGCTCTTCCTGATGCAAGTAGAAATCTGCCTTGATCCTGGTTAGCCTAGTTTTCTGAGCAGTCCTCTCCTCCCAGCATCTAGGTATTTGTAATTGGGTGGTTTTCTATGTGCTTTACTTATAAGTTCAAGTTAAGAGCTGCCCTAGAGCCTTGGGGACATCCATGAAGAAAAAGTAATACAAATCCAGGAGTCTCTATTATAGCAAACGCCCAGTGAGGCGGTCAAGTAATTCTGTGAACATTTCTATGCCTGCAAAGCTCAGGGAGATGGGGGACCCCTGAGCTGCCAGAGCTCTGTCTCCAGGAATCCTGAGCCCCACCCTTCCAGGTCACTGAGCTTCACCTCTGACTTTCTCCCAGTTACTACTAATGCCAACAGCCACGTTAACACAAAAGTTGTTTCTTTTTATATACATCGTTGGGAAGAAAACATCTTTCACAATGTGAGGTCCACGACAGGGGAACAAATAACAAAAAGAGTTGTGGGAAACAAGAACATGCCTACCACTTCACAGTTACAGGGCGCTGTTATGTGCATCCCCCCACTTAACACTCACAGGATCTGAGTTAAGTATTATTTACATCCATTTGCCCGGTCAGCAAACTAAAGCTCAGTGAGACTAAGGAAGCTGCCTGAGGTCATACACACACTAAGTGGCAAAGCTATAGTTGGAACAAGAGGCATTGTAACTGAAAAGCTTCTCTAACCACAGTGTTGCCTGCCCAGCTTCAGCTAACTTGACGAAGCTGTTGAAGGCCTACCTAGAATGTCCTCAAGAGGGACACCCTGGAAAAAGCTGGGGGTGAGACATGGGCTGGGACAGAAGGCAGGTCAACCAGCCCCTAAGTGTGGACAGTAGGCAGTGCTCAGGTACTCAAGGTGAGAAGCGGCTTGGAGACGGGGGTTGGAGGTGCCCACATGAGTAGAGGGTCAGCCAGAGAAGAGCAGTGGCCCCAGAGCCTGGTCTAGACAACCTCTTGTCTCTTCTACCAGCATGGTCTAGATCCCTGTGACCCTAAGGACCTTCTGGGGCTACTTGCTCACTCTCCATCCCCACCTCTTAGAATGCCCACAGCCTGCCTCTCCCTGCCCACCCCCATCAGCACCCCTAAGAGGGATACCTTGTGGAAATCAATGAGATCCGTGAGCGTTGCATGGCGATTGGGGTCCACGCCCAAGAAGCTGTAAAAATCCCCAGAGGCATCCACAAGAAAATGCTTGAACCCTTTCTGCAGGCGGTAGGAGAGGGTGTAACCCCAGATTTTCTCACTGACCCGGACCAGAAATGCACCCTCAGTCATATTCTCAAGGAGATCTTCGGCATCTTCTCGGCTGATAATTCCTGTTTTTTTTTTAAAAAAGAAAAAGAAAAAAAAAATCAGCAGATTCTGCAACCCCTTCCCCAGCCAGCTACCCTCCCCAGATCATTCCTGCCCCTCAGCCTTGGTCAAAGGTCTAGAGAAGGGAGGGGCCTCAGGAGCTGTCCAGCACTTGACTTATTCTACTGAGGAGACACCTTGGCCCAGAGCAACTAGCAGTGAGCCTGGGGGCAGAGTTGATACTTGGACCCCAATTTAGCACGCTTTCCCCCAAATTAAGCCACACTAATTTGGATTAATTGGGTAAAATTGGGTAAGCAAAGAATTAGTAATGAGCTGGAATTATAGCATCTATCGATTACAAATACAAGTCAACAAGAATTGCCCTGTGGAGAGCCTTAAGAGGACTGCTTTAATGACCAGACCAGAATGACTTATGATTACTGCCTCAGTTATCTCTTTGGTACCCATGGGTGAGCACCTGAAAACAGTATTTCCTCTTAAGAAGTAAAAAGACTTCCTCTGTCTACCTGTGGACACCAGGCAAACAGTTTCTTAATAGGGGCACATAATTAAGCTCCACTTCAGCTCAAAGAACAAAACGTTCTCAGGTTCTGCTGTCCTACACAATGTGGTTTCACCACAGTAGGAGAGTCAGGTCTGGCCTTGGAGGTGTTTGTACATCAGGGTCAATCCCCCAAAAGGCTCTTCAGGAGCCATTCTCCTCTAGGGAGTGAACGAGAGGCCATGGGTCTGGTAGGTCAGGCTCTAGAGGGGGCAGCGGTGGGAAAAGGAGGGGGAGTCAGGAGACCTAGATGACCCGCCCACCTCTGCCCTCACCTGCGCATGGGACCTTCAGCCAAGCCCTCAACTTCCCCAGTGTCCTTTGACATTTAAGTGACAATCTTAACCTACCTACTTCAAGGGCGCATTACGACTGTCAAGTGAGACCAAGAATTGAAAATAATTTCATAAACAGAAGAGCTATAGAAATGTGGGCTCCAGCTCTCATCTGTTATTTGGGGGAAAGGTAAATTGCAACACAATGTCCTCTTACACACCCACTTGTTTACCATCTACATTCATTCAGGGGATTATTTATTGCCAGTCACATAGCAGAGGGTAGAAAGTAGATGGGCTGCTCATCACCATGACCCTGAAGGCACTGCACGCTGTGACTTCCCCCCACTGCACCCCTGGTGCCATTGCCATGCTTCACTGTAGGGACATTCCCTTCCCATATCTTTCCTACTTAACAGGAGGTGTGGCAGGACTTCCTTGTGCCCAAAGCAGAGGACACAGAAGCAACCACACTGTCACATGTCCCCCTTTTAAGACAGCCAACACAAATGGGGGCCACCTCTTTCCTCCTTGCCCAGGACTTATCAAGAGGCAGTCAAGCCAGCCACCCGCTCCCCAACCAGGCTGTATAAGCAGAAAACCAGGGAGAGAGAAGGAGAGAAGAGGGTGGGAAGCACTCCCACCACAGGGTGCCCGAAGAATCACACATACATACCATGCAGGAGGGAGGATGCTCCTTGGATGGCCTTGGTGGGTTCAGCCAGAGAAGCAGGGACAGCCAAAAGAGGACCAACCGAAAGGGCATGCCCAGGATTTGTCAGAAGACTCAGCACTGTCCCTCACCCACCTCCCTGGCCCAATACCAGAGGACCTAGACCCTAAAGGTGTCTAGGGCACGGAGGTAAGTAAAGGGAAACAGGGACTGAGCCAAGGGCTGCGAGGAAGGAGGACCAGAAGATGTCACTTGTCCCAACTCCAAGTACCTCAAGCTGAAGCCCAGCCTAGACTTGGGAGTTGGAGAGGAGGGGAGTGTTACAATGGGCGGGAGACTGAACAAACTTAAATATGACTTGACTTTTTAATATGCAAAAGTGACCAGTAACCCCAAAATGACAATGCCATGCATCTCTGCCATCTAAAACCCTTGAAGGGCTTCCCACTGACCTCCGTCTGGCAGAGTCTGGCTCAGGAACAACGGACACCAGGCTCTGAATGCCCGATTTGTCCCAGCTGACCCTGAATCCTCATTGAAGGATTCCTCTTTTCTCCCACGAATCACAGGCTGCTGGTCACCTACACTCCACCTTTGTGTGGGTTAGAAAAAGATGTCCCTCTGGGTGGTTGAACTAGAAAAAGTTGCCTCTCTGGGCCAAAATGGCTAAGCTCAGTTTTCTGTATTTCAATCCGTTCTCCCCCAAACTAGCCCCCTTGGCTTCCCTTTATTCAGTGTCCAAGTTGCTTAACCTCATCAGGAAATCATTTTTATCCCAGGAGGCTGCTAGAACGTCCCACCTTTGGACTTTTATAATCTTCTGTCCAAACTCTATGGTATATTAGTAAGTGGCTGGGAATAGCTCAAGGACAGAGCCTGTGATGGCCGTGGGAGTGTTCTGCTCAGCCTCCCTTACAGAGGGACCCTGCTTCAAGGAGCAGCAGTGCTGGTGAGCTGACAGCCTCCAGCTGCTGGTCCTTCAGGATCCACTGTGCACAGGGGGTACTGTGTGCCTGACTCGGACAAGGGGTACTATGACGGAGCCCAGGGGGTACCAGAGCTGCCATGCCTACCCAACGTGGGACTCCTCTAGCAAGCAGTCTTTCCTCCAGAGCTTCCCATCAGAACAACCAAGATGTTCTCTGAGCTGCACTCCCGTATCAGGCTCTTCCTCCCAATAAGCTGTCCTTCCTTCCCTCTGTTCCTTCACCGGTGTCAGACCTGTACCATGTTCAGAAGACTCTCCCCATCTGTCCTGCTCTGTCTCCCCTTTATCCTTCACAGACATTTCCTCCAGTAAAGCTCTTGGACTTCTGCTTCTGGAAGACCTGAACAGACACAGAAATCTTATCTTTGTATTCCAAGTGCCTGGAATGTTGGGGGCTTGTTTGGAGCAGTGATCATGCACATGGACTAAAATCACAGCTCAAGGACTTGATCAATAGGTGGCCTTGGGCAGGTCACTTAAGCCCCTCTGAAACCCAGTTCAGTGACCTCATCTATTAAGTGGTGCTGATTATAACACCTACATCATACAGTTGTTTGAGAACTCATTACGTAAAGGCATGAGTGTGCTTATCACACATGTGAATGTGCCTGAGAACATAATGACTACCCGATACAATGTAACTCATTTGCACTGGATACACTGAATACACTACACACATGCTAGTGTTGGATGTTACCTTGAGCTGGTAGCAGCAATGGTCACAGTACTGCCAAGCTGTGCTGCCCACACCCCGCACACATAGTCCTCTCAAACAGAGGCTGCTGAAGTTGACTTCCTCTGAAGGGGACCACTTGGGTCCCTGGGCCCCAGCCTGGGATATTCCTGGGAGACTCTCCAGGTATCTCAAATAGTAAGCATCTGTGAACCCTGCCTCGTCTTTGATACCTACCTGGGAATCAGAATTGTAATTTGGCCCAAGACCAAAGGTGATACAGCCTCATAGTTCAGGATGGCAAAGAATTTCACAGAAAACCTGACTCCTAAGAGAATTAATTGGTGGCTGAGGGCCGTGTAGGGTGATGGTGAGTGAGGCCGTTACGTTTTCCTGCCCCGTTCACTCTGCTCTCCATCGCTCTCTCTCTTCTGGATCACCTCGAAGCCAAGTGTACTAGGAATTAGCATTAATCATATCCCATCCCATCCCACGTCCCCTCTGAAATACTCTACAACCTCCTGGCCAAGGAAAGAGGGGAGGGCCTCACCTCACCACTTCTGGCTGGGGAGTGAGCTCACCACTGGGATCATGGAAACTTTCTAACTCTGCTAATGACTAGGGTCTTCTGCTGAGGGAGATGGCCTTACCAGACGATGTTCCAGAGTAAGTTGCTCTGGAATGATTATTGGAGTATGCAGCTACACGTTCTTTCTGAGCCAATTCTCACCCCCAGACAATAGGAAATGTAGTTTTTCCAGAAACACTTTCTCTCCTTCCTTCCTTCCTTTCTTCCTTTTTCCTTCCTCCCTTCAATAAATATTCATCAAGAACTCTCTAGGAACCAGGTTCCATGCTGGGCACCTGGGAGTCAGTATTAAATGAGAAACAATTCCTGCCTTCAAGAATCTCTGATTCTGGACTGAAATCAAGATTAGCAGAATTTTTTTAAGGGCGGGCGGGGGAGGGGTGGTGCTCGCTGTAACCAGTGGTGATAAAGGCTATAGGGCGTGGGCTCAGGGAGGCGACCCACCCAGCCCTGGAGCCCAGGGGTGGAAGCGCCAGTTACACTGAAAACAGAAAGGTTAAAACACAGAGGCAAGGAAAGGAGGGCAGTTTGCAAAAGGAATGAGCACACGATTCTTTGTGGCTGGAGGGAGGGCTAAAGTAGGAGCTGGGGGGAGTTCCCTGGCAGTCCAGTGGTTAGGTCTCTGCACTTTCACTGCTGAGGGCACCGGTTCAATCCCTGGTTGGGGAACTAAGATCCCGCAAGCTGTGCAGCACAGCCAAAAATTGATTAATTAATTTTTTTTTTTTAAAGTAGGACCTGGGCAGTGGCATGATGTGTAGAGGCTGGCAAGGGTCAGGCCCCAAGGTGCTCTCCATACCATTAAAAAGGATTATGGACTTAATTCTGAGGGCAATGGGGAGCTACTGATCTTTCCTAAACAGAAGAATGTGAGAATGTTCAAGGGTGGAAAATGGATTGAAAGGTATGGATTGGAGTCATACAAGCCAGGGACTTCAACTCACTGAGGGCTTTTTCACCTAAGTGTTGCTTCACAGCTCCATTTCCACAGTTGTGACATTGGTATCCAGCTCCCAAGCCACTAGTCTACCAGAAGCATTTTCTGTTTTGAAGCAGAAAGGCAAAAGGATACACCAAGGGTCACATGAGAAGCCTTCTATCAAAGCCAGCACTGGGCAGTATCTGGGGACTCAGTGGCCCTCATCTCATTTAGCCTTCCTAACAACCCTACCATCGTCAGTTCATAGCTGAGGACACTGAAGGTCAGCAAGAGAAGTGACTTACCCAAGGTCACAGAGCTATTAAGTGGTGGAGCCAGAATTTGAACTCAAGTCCTCGGACTCCAAGTCCAGTGCTCTTTGCTCTACACCAAGTTATCTCATGCAGAGGACAGCAAGTGCTGTGAAAGACACAAGAAGGAGGAAATTAATGAGGCCTGTAGAAGTCAGGGCAGGATTTATAGAGGCAATGAAGGGGGATGGGAAGTGCACCTTGAAGGCTGGGTAGATGCTAGGTGAGCAGAAAGGAGTGACAATGAGGTGAAAGGAGAGAAGAAGGGGTAAGTGAGTGAAGCGTCACAGTGAAGACCAAGAATGACACAACCATGGGACATTTATATAAATGTGACATAAGTTTAATCTACGTCTCAGGAGGTTAAGAGACATGGAGAATGAAATGAAAGGTCTAACACATGTATAAGCTGAATCCCAAAAAAGAGAGAGGAGAATGAAGAGGAGGGAATATTTCAAGAGTGAATGCTGAGAATTAGTCAAAGACACATAACAGTGAAATGGCACAAAGCTACTCAATGTCTCATTTTGTCAACCAGAGAGAAAAGGCAGATTACCTGCAAAGAATAAAAAATTAAACTGATGGTTGACTTCTCCGTTGCAACAATAGAAGCCAGAGGACAATGAGATAATATCTTCAGAGTGCAGAGAAAAAAATAGTGGTGTTTAATGAAACTCTTTCAAGGTGAAGGGAAAAATAAAGACATCTTCAGAAAAAAAAATTTGAGATTTGACTACTAAGAAAATTCTAGAGGATATACTTCAATTAGAAGAAATATAATCCTAGACAGAGAATCTGAGATGCTAGAAGGAATGATGAGCATGGCTACTGTAGGTCAACTTAAAAATATATGTTGACTTACATTAAAATTGTAAGTTCAACATTATTGTATCTATAATTATAATTGGTAAAGTCAAGATTATACATGGTATGAACAGAATGCTGTATAGAAACTATATGTAAATTATTTGTCAGCATTTCATGCAAGTGTGATTATTTTCTAAGGCCCTTCTAGCTTTGGTTTTATGAAATATGTGAATGTAGTATTTTCATCAATAAAGTTTAATACGCTAAGCATTAGTTTAAAATTTGAATGAGAACAATGTTAGGTAGATATGAAGTTATTTACCACATGTTGTAATGATCATGTTTTGAATTTATTTTAATATGCAGTATTTGAAAAATGTCAATACATAAAGAAAAGGAAATGAGCACAATTAAGTCAATATATTTTAAAGCAATTTTTATAATTTAGCAGACATTGCATCTTAATATAAGTAACTTAAAATCATGTCCTTGTGAAAAAAATAAAAATAAAAATATATATTGACTTACAAAACAATAATAATAATGGGTAATTTGAGGGTTTGAATAAGATAGAACTATAATACTGGACAACATCTTATCAGTTGAGAGAAGGGTGCTTGGAGTTTAAAAAATCTGTTTGTTTAGGAAGAGGGTAAAGATATATATTAACTTTATAATATATTAAGTATGCATGTTAAATCATCTGAATTAACCACTAAAAGATAGGCATTGTTGTTCTGTTGTTCTCCAAACAACAGAAGTGGGAAAATGCAATGAGAAAAAAAAAATTTTTTTCAATGAAGTGTGAAACAAGCTAATCACTGAAAAGTAAATACACTATAGTTCCATTTATATTAAATTGAAAAACTCACAAAGCTAAACACTCTAGTATTTGGAGATCAATATATAAACAATACATGAAGCAAAGAAATGATGGACAAAATACTGAGGATAGGGATCGTATCTGGTGGAAGGAAGAGGGCTGCCCTGGTGAGAAGCACACAGGGGCTTCCAAGGATTGGTGATGTTTCCGCTCCTTAAGTTTTCATTCTGCCCTGCTTTTCACCAGGGTCAGCGGCAGAAGCAAACAGAGGTGTAGCCTGGAAACTGAGGCAGAATCCCAGCATACAGATGGAGGCCCTTGATGGGGACTAAGGGGAACAGGGCACTGGACCTGAGCGGGCCCACAGGTCCCTGATGTGTCCAAGGCTTCTCGGGATGTCAGAGGCAATCCGACTAACTGCAGCGCCCTCTGTGGGGACACTGCCCAAAAAGACAGGGCCAAGGTCAGGGGACAGAGGCCCTTCAGGGCAGCAGCCCCCTTCCCCACGGTTGCATCAGGCGAGGGTGAAAAGGTGGGGCAGGCAGAAGGGAACGTGTACGCTGGCACAGCAGAGAAGCCCAGGCTCCCATCACCCCCACATTAACATCACAGGCAGGAGTTTGCAGCCAGCACACCTGTGAAGTGGAGCCAGCTGCTCCTGACTCCTGTCTGTTACTGCACCTCGAGCACAATTCCCGAGCATTCTTCCTGCCACCTCGCCTAATCATCTCCCTGGATTCCACGCAGATGTTCTCAAACACCAACTACTCCACGTTCGCTATCAAAATAGTCAATATTTGCTCCATCGGTGCTAACCAGTGGCAGCCCCAGGAAAGGAAAGGCACTTACTTGCAAAAGACACTCTGCTCTAATGGACCCATAAATCCACATGTTAGCAAATCCTAAAGCAGACCCGGGATTCAGTTCCCAACTCCTCCGCCACCTCCGTACCTCCGTCCCTGAAATCGTTAGCTTGGAATTGAACCTCAGTAACCAAATGAGCTCCTTTTATTTCTGTTAGAGCTTCTCCCTGAAAAGAAAGGCAGGCAGGCCAGATAGGACGTTTTACTTTTTATGGGTCTCAATTTATCTGACATGCGTATTTCTTAAAGCTTTCACCAAAGCTACACCTCACTGGCCAACAACTCCTCCATTACCTTTCTCATTCATTTTTGTGACTTTCCTTCCCCTTTCTTATTGCTGTACTTTCCAGATGGTATCATTAAGGGGTCTGGAATTATAAATCGCTTCATTCTCAACAGTTTCTCAGAGCATCCTAAAGCCACAGAGATTGTGATGAATGAGTTCAAATGCCTTCATTTTTTTAACTCCAAATGAAATTTAGCCACAGTTATCTGCTGAGACGAGTGTTTCTCTGGACAAGCATCTTGGTTCCAGATATATTATGCACAAGAGGCACCATTCCACGCCCATGACTGCCTGCTCCAAGCTGACATGCCAGGTTCAAATCACTGATGCCGCTGTTCATGACATGGCTGCAACCAACCAGCAAAACGACTTCTGAAACTGGCTACACAAGGATCCTATGTAGCACTAACCTCAACTGGAAGCATAAATTCATTATTTGATTCATGCCAGTCTCACTTCCTGTGAGTTCCACTAGGCCAGTTATTTTCCTCAATATGGTGGACATCAATTGGTCTTGCCCACTCAGGACCATTTGCCCTTCTTCTGTCAAGGTAATGGTGAGCTTCCTATTGGAGGCCGCACCATCCCACTCGGTCTATACAGTTGCAGTGGGATGGACTCTTCCCTGCTCTGGGGATGGTCATGTGACTGAAGCCTAGCCAATCAGAGAGCTCATCCCTCTGGCCATGGTGATTGGTTCAGGAGTGGGCATGTGACCAAACCAGAGCCAACAAGGCAGAATAATTGGACTAATAGCAGAAATTATTTGAGAGAAAAGTATGCCCTATCTGCTGCTGGATTTGAACCCAGGAGAATGAATGCACGCATGCAACCACAGGCTGATGCATTGCTTGAGAATAAAAACAACTTGGAGAGCAACAGAGCGGAGAGATGGAGAGAGGCCAGTTGCTAAAAATTTAAGCTCCCTGGATCAAGCAAAGCCTGAAGCTGGCCTGATGTTTGGGTTTCTCCAGTCACATAAGCCAATAAATTATCTTTTGAGTATACCAGTACGATTTTTTTTCTGTTAATTGCAAGTGAATGTAAGGGGAGGGAAGTCGTGCCATGAGGGGAGGGAAGTCGTCAGTTTTGTTCACCACCACATGCCCTGTACTTAGTACAGTGTCTCACAGACAACAGAAGCTTAATATTAATAATCAACAAATGATTTAACTGCCTTACACAAGGAGCCTGCTCCCTGGTGCCCCTGCCCAGGGAATTCAACAACCCCAAACTCTGACAACTCCCTGTTTTACTCCATTTACTCCATGAGGACTCCATTTATTGCAATTTATTGTGGAGACTGGGATAGCATCCTTCAGGAAGTCTGTGGGAGGCGGCCCCAGCTGCAGGAGGAGCAGACACTTGCCCCAGCCAAGAATAAGGCATGGCAGCTGAAACAGCTGGCCCCACAGCCCAGAGATGGCTGGATGTCTCCTAAAGGAACAGCCATCTCTTCATCCTCAAGGAGACATCCTGGACTGGAAAGGAACTGACTCTCCTGGGCACTGCGTGCCCCAGGGCAGTTTCTTAACCTTTGGAGCCTCTAGTTCCTTACCTTGCGATGGCAGCAAGGCCACAGTGCATCACAGATAGGAGCGTGGACTGTGGAGCCAGACCACCAGGGTTTGAATCCCACCACCCCCACTTACTAACAGTGAACCGCAGGCAAGTGGCCTCACTTCTCTATGCCTCAGTTTCCTCATCTGTGAAATGGGGCTAATGCTAGTAGCAAGCACACAGTGTTATTATGAGCATCAAAGAAGTTAAAGTATGTGATGTGCTTAGAAGAGGGCCCCACATACTGTAAGCACCATGGACCTAACTGCTAGTATTATTACCTCTTCCAGAAAGTTGTGCAAAGGGTAAATGAGGTACTGGATGTTCAATATTTACTGGACACAAAGCTAGCACAAAGGAAATGGTCACTAAATTACCAGGTAAAACATAAAAGCCAGTGTGAGCCCACACGAGGCCAACGAACCACACTTCGTGGATATAGACCAGTGCACACCTGACGGAGGAGTGGTACTAGGTCAGGTACCCCCTGCCCAGGGATGCCACCAGTCCAAGTGGTGCTTCTGGGCACCTCCAGATAGACACAGCCCCACGCAGGGGACAGGGCCTGGAAGCAGGGAAGAAGGGGTTGGTGACAACTTCATGAGATCAGAGAAATTATAGAAAAATAAAAGTGCATTTTCTTTGTACACTTAAATAAACTTGAAATGTGGCTACACAAATGTTGGTAATGCCTTACTGTCTGCAGGGGGCTGACAGTATATTTGTGATGATTACAGGAGAAAACACACGTTAATTGCAAGCCATGTTGATCCCCTGCAGGAAGTGTTTCCAGGAGGTTGAATCCTAAAGCAGGGGACACCCTCCTGCCCCGTGCACTCCCGGGGGCTGATGAGGGGGAGTGTGAATCACAACACCCAAAAGCAGCATCATCACTATTTTAAACGAAAGCTGTAAGCAAATGACGCTGACATGTGAATGTATAAAGAACTTAATTACTAAACAGAAGGTAATTTGGGTCTAAGAAACTTTTAATAATTAAGCATGTGTTACATAAGTCATTTCCAGAAAGCTTCTCAACTACTGTAGTGACCGTACTTTATTCTCTAGCAAATGTCAAAGCCGCCATATTTGTTTCTCAGATAAACAGAGAAAGAAGAGCTCACAGTGGGAAGGTAGGGGGAGAAAAGTCATGTAATCTGATCTAATCCCCATCATACTGGACAACCCACACTTTCACTGTCTTGACCGAAGAGCCATCTGGCCTCTGTTTACACATCCCAGCAGTGGGTGCTCCCAGCTCCTGGAGGTAGTTTATTCCATCTCAGGACAGCTAACTGCTAAAAAAGATGATCAGACTGAACCAAAGTCAGCACCTTGTGATTTTCACCCAGTGCTCCATTTCTTGAGGCCGCTGACCTTGAGGACATTAGTGGTTTGAAGACAGCAGGTGTGCCACCCACCGCAAGTCTGCCACCTCAACCCCATGCCTGTCGTCACAAAAATGTGAGGCCAAGGGCTCTGGCATGAACTGGAGCCCTGGGTGCCAGGGCTGGGATGAGCTTGGGGCTGGGGATTGGTGGGAAACTAGACTACAGGTCCCAGAGCAAAAAAAACCTAACGGCAGTTTCCTGGGTCTAACCTATGATAGAAACTTCCCGGAGTTAGCAAGGTAGGAGGAATCTCTTGTAACCACCAGAAGTATGAATGACACTGTCAGAAGTATATTAGATCAATTACATCAACAGAAATCAAGTTTATTGTCACTCTGTGCTTCTATTTAATCCCTATAGAAAATAAAAAATCAGTTCTATCAAATCCAAGCCATCTAGGTCCCCCAACCCCTGTCCCTTCCCACACATTTTAGTTACCCACACCTGCGCATCAGAAAACAATCTCAGCAAAACATCCAAACTAAAAGTGTTAGGTAGACAAGACACCAAGGGTCTGAAATCAGAAACACGGAATCATAGAGAGCAGAAAGGAAAGAGCTACAATCTTGGGACCACCATTACAGTCGATGCTTTCCTAAAGCAAAAAATAATTTCGCTCTTCTTTGTAATCTTTTTTTGATACCCTATAGCCAGTGCACAATTCTTTTAAAAAGAAGGAAAAAGATTCCTTTATTTCTTAGTTGGAAAAGCTTAAGCAAGAACTTAAGAGAAAAGTAGGTCAACTGACCTACTTTTTTCTTCTTTAGAAATGTTTGCATTTGGGATCAGAGTTGGTAGAAATTTTCCATTCCAAATTCTGCTCAGGAAAGGAAAATTAGCAATCTGACTTGATGAGATGGATCATGACATGCTAATCATCCTTCCAAATGACCCATGTGTTACCCCTCACAGCTTTTAAAAAAATTTCAAGATGGGTATCATATTTATAATGAAAAAATTCAGACTTTTACTTTTTGTGGGGAAGGCTAAATATGTACCATCTTCCTTTTGTGAACAGTCGTTTGATGTCATCTTTCTCTTTACTTCCAAGTGATAGCAGTGGCATACCCTAAGGGTGTGAAGCCACATTTACATGCTTCAAATCCCGATATGCATCTCCAAAAGCTACCGTGTTTATTTATTCCATGTAACAAGTGGAAGTATTTAGTGCAAGTTCTGAACACTTTATAAATATCATACATGTAATCCTTATAACACCACCACTACTTTCTCTACCCCTGGTTTCTTCAGCTAGTCCTTGCTTCACATGGATTTGGTGCCTGGGTCCACACCACCCGGGTCCCCCATTCTGGCTGCCACCTCTCAACAGGTTCCAAAGCCTCACGTAGTTTCCTATCCTTCCACTGATCTTGAAAGCCGAGGACAAGAGCCTAGCTGGCTCACTCTCTCCACCTCAGCCCCAGACACTCTAGCCCCTGAGACTGACCCCAAAGACCAAACAGGGCGCTCCCAGATTTCCCCTCAAGCTGGGCCAGGAGACCAGTGGCAGCTCTGCTCTGGAAGGCCCACGGATTGAGGAGGGGTGAGATTTAAAAGAAAGAACTCGGGCCATGTGTAACAGAAGTTCAAGTGAATATACAGTAAGGGATTGTGAATCCAGAGGAGGCACTTTTTCGCCCCAAGCTCCCTGCCTGGCTAGCAGCATATTCAAGGGGCCGCCAGAGTGGAGGAAAAGCCCTGCATCTTTTCCCAGCTCCCATGCTTACTGCTGGGTGAATAAGGGTGACTTCTCAAGCTTTCTGGTCATCAGCGTCTTCATCTGTAAAGGGCTAACCATGACCAGCTCAAGGAGAAGTTGAGAGCACCTGTGAGATGGTGCACGTCAAACCACTCTGCACGTCTACACAGCCAGGCAAACATACAAGACTTCACGGCAGCATCCGATGATGAACACTGATCAGCCAATTCAAGCCTTTCCTGCTCTGTGCAGCTCAGATAGGATGTGCTGTCCCAGTGCATGCAGTTGTGGGGGACCGGGGGCAGGGGGCAGCGAGCGAGACCCCATTCCCACTCAGCCCCGGCCTCCCCAGGCACAATCCTTCCCACCTCCTAGGGGCTGCCGCCCTGCAGGACTCCTGGAAGGGTCATCCAGACGGGGTGCCCACTGCTGTGCCTCAGTTCCTGGACCACAAACAACATCCGTAATAGGGACACAAATAAGGCAAAGAAGCACAACAGTCACTGGGAGAAGAACACCTCACTCCACAGCCCGCAGACTCCCATCCGGGCGCCTGCTCTGTGGCCGGCCTCACACCCTGGCCAGCCTTCCCCATTCTCCTGACCGCCTGAGAAAACTTTGGAGGTCCTGGGGCAACGCCAGCAGAATCACACTGCATCCCAGATGCTAAGGAGAGAAAGCTCTCAAGGGCCCTCGGGCCACCCATCTGAGGAGTCCAATAGCCGTCCTGCTGCCCAATTGTAGCTGCAACCATCTTTCTTCTATTGAAGTGAAATGTGTCTCTTTAGAACTCCCAGCCCCCAAGCCCCTTTAATAATCTCCCTTTCTCCAGACAGGACTCCAGAGATTGGGGAGTAGTGGCTCTGTTCCCCCCTTCTGCAAGACAAACATTTCCCCAAATAATCACTAAAAATGACTGCTATGACTTCTACATTCTCCCCCCTCCCCCCTTCAAAGACATTCGGATGCACTGTGGTCAAGAGCAAGGTGGACAAGGAACCTGAAGGGAGGGACCCATCCTAGAACCCTGCAGCCCTGGGACCTTCAACACTCCTCTCCTCCACGTGTGCCCTGAAGTCGCAGCATGGGCAGGTAGGAAGCAGTGCCCATTCCACTAAGGACCTCTGCTTTGCACGGAAAGCCACCCCCAGCTGCTGGACCCCCGCAGCCTGCACCATCTACATGGTGCTTGTCAGAAAAGGCGTGATGTGAACACCCCACCTGAATGCAGGACAGGCCATCAGGAGATCCACTCCGGAGCCCCAGCTCCACCATCCACTGCGCAGCCGCAGTCCCTGCCAAGCCCTAACTAAGGGCCAGTCGCAGACAGCCAATGGGTTGCTGCCAGGACAATGAACCACGGACCAAGTGTGACTGTTTTCTAGACTGTTTTCTTTTCTCAGGAAAAGAAATGGGTTCTGACTGAGCCAGTGTTCAGACAGAGGGTATTCTTAATAGTTTTAGATACATGTTGAAGACCAAAAATAGATTTTTTCCCCCCAAAGCCAAGCTTATATGCACTAGCTTTTCTCAGGAGTATTTTTGTATACCAGAAGTCTCTCTTAGAACCGCTGGAACATAACAATGAACCGAGGAGAAACGAGGAATGACTTTAACATTTTCTCTCTCTTTTTAACAGAGGGGACTTTATCAAGAACCCCGTGGTCCCAGCGGGAAGCCAGTTCCTCCTTCCCTCCCGCTCTGTGCTCTGAGCCCACATCCCCAAACTGTTTCCCCAGGGAGGTGGGGTCTCTAGTGGCCCACCTCAGTGCATCAGCACTCATGCCAACGCCTCGTTATGGTGGAAAGAGCACATTTGTTGGCTATATCTTCATACATATCCTGTGGAGTCAATGTTATCATCACAGATGGGGAATTTAAAGGACAGACCCAAGGTCACAGAGCTGCTAGGTTCTAGAGGGGGCCCCAGATCTTCAGACTCCTTGTCCACATCGCTCTTTGGATTACACCTTGACACATCCAAATATGTTTGATAGAAGGGTAGATAATAGAAGTCACAGTAGTCCTTTTTAACCTGCATCTAAAATCCATCTAAGGGCTTCCCTGGTGGCGCAGTGGTTGAGAGTCCGCCTGCCGATGCAGGGGACATGGGTTCATGCCCCGGTCCGGGAAGATCCCACATGCCGCGGAGCGGCTGGGCCCGTGAGCCATGGCCGCTGAGCCTGTGTGTCAGGAGCCTGTGCTCCACAACGGGAGAGGCCACAACAGTGAGAGGCCCGCATACCACAAAAAAATAATAATAATAAAATAAAATAAAATCCATCTACATTAACTAGGAATGCTTTCCCCGGGAAAGAAAAGATTTATATTGAGATTGCGATCGATGGCATGATTGGCTCAAATTCTCCTCCCCTCCCTGTCTTCATACCCTTTGACACATGGCTTTGCAGTTCCTCGCACGAAAGGAGCAGAATATTTTTCCTAGTGCCTCAACTCTGTGACATATTGTGGCCAATGGCACGAGGTGAAAGTGACAGGGTGCTGGTTTGGAGGCTAGACTTCTGGAGCCTAGCATGCTGCCACGTGCTCTCTGGTTCCTGAGAAGAGCATGCCTGGGCTAGCCTGCCAGTCCCAGGAGGAGCCTGAGAGCTACACGGGGCAGAGCCGCCCCAGCGAAGACACCCAGCCAAGACCAGCTGAGAGCAGAGCCCCAGCCAACTTGCAGCAGACTCCCTAACTATTAGACTGTGGGGCAGGAGGTTTCTTCTCTTGTACAGATTAACATGGGGGAGTCCCACCAAGGATGCTGTAGGGAATTGCTACATTGGAAGAGAGAAGTTGGATCATGCCAGGAGTTCCAGACATTGGGATTTTAGGTATAAGTAAAAAGTGTGGAAACCAACATGGGGCTGCTCCCTTTTTGCTCTTCTGAGCAAAGGCAATATATAAAAAAAAATAACTATTGCTTACTATCACCATCAATTCATAAGAGATAGGACATTTTAACACT
This sequence comes from Hyperoodon ampullatus, assembly GCF_949752795.1. Lineage (NCBI taxonomy): Eukaryota > Metazoa > Chordata > Mammalia > Artiodactyla > Ziphiidae > Hyperoodon > Hyperoodon ampullatus. The sequence continues at coordinate 68,606,537 of NC_136914.1, read as the reverse complement.
AAAACTGAGGAGAGGATATCATCTTCGAGTACAACACAGTCCTTTTCAAGCAAAGATAGTTGGCCACCCTCCATATATGAGCCTTTTCCTTTCATCTTGTCACAGATCAATGAAAACTTCGACACATAGCTCTCGTCTGTGGATTAGCAACGTTCCTGCACGCTTTACGGTGGAACTGTCAGAAGAACACGAAATCAGTTACGTAAATTTCGAGACTTAAATCATGGTTCTGTTTCTTCTGTGACAATATAAAAAGTACATGTCTTTTTCATCAGGATAGAAAACAGAGCTAAAGATAAACGTAAGCACCTCTGCCGTGCCTTCTCCGTTGGCTGCCACAAGTGCAGCAGAGCAGCCAGTGGTTCTGACAAACCCCAACCGTGACAGAACTTTTAAGTTGCACTACGCAGGTGCCCAAGATGCTAGTTTTGTGCTTCCATGATTATGATAATATACGAATGAAAAGGAAAGCAGTGATGCAAATGGAACCTCTCACAGGGTCTACAGGGACACATAACAGGGACAGAAGTTAGAGGCAGGGAATCCCCGGGACCAGCTCCTGGGACACACAGTTAGGCCACACGTGAATGTCGACTGTCGACTTTCTGAGCCATAAAGAGCTACCCCATCCTTCTGTTAGATTTGTGGAGGCCCAGGAGAAGGAAGGGGTCTGAAAGTGGACGGTGGTCCTAACAGATTCTGTTATCATTCCAAACTATCCATATCACAGATGCCAGGCTGGCTCTGGCCAGAGGAACGTGAGCAACAATGGCATACATCAGTTCCAGGCAGAAGTTCCGGGAGCCAGTGTGTCACTGGCCATGCCCCTCTTTTTCCCTCTGTCATGAGATCACTGGCATTTCCAGTAGAGGCAACTCCTTCTGTCTGAGGCCCAGGTTAAAGTTCACGACCAACTCCCACTGGGCATGTTACATGGGTAAGAAATGAGTCTTGGCTGGCAGACGTCACTGAGACTTTGGGATCATTTCTCACTGTAGCATAACAAAGCATAATCTGACTGACACAATGGGGATGCTATTGAGGTGAAGAACTCAACATCAGTGGCAACAGAGAAAGAGGGTACATTTGTCTTGGATGTGTTTCTCTACCTGATCCCTGAGCAGGTAAGAAGCAGAGGTGAGGGTTGAATACAGAGATGCCTAAGACACAGGGCCCTGGCCCCTTTGAGCCCACGGCTAACCGGAAAGGCTAGCCTCACCTCTCGTGTGGCTGGGTTTTCTCATTGCTCCCAGATTCACCTCACTCATCAGGCCCTGAGGGGACTCACACACCTACCAGGCCCAATGCAGAGACAGAAGATGCCTCTGAGGAGCCCTGGACGGCCAAGGAGGCTGTGAGGTGAGGGCAGTAGGCAAGAGTCATGTTCATCCCTTCCCAGCAGAGAGGGCAGTGCACGTCCAGAGCCCTGGGGCCTGCAGTCCCCTGGACTCCCGCTCACAGATATTGTGCTTGGTCTCTGACCATCTCCATCAAGGTCACTCAGTGTTTCAGCACACGCCCTGGGGAAGTCAAAGCTTGTGCCTTGAGCTCAACACACTCAGTGAGCAAAGAAAGGACAGACATGGGACCTCTCTCTACTCCACTCCCAGGCCTTGGGAGACCGGCCAGTCTTTGTGGGGCCAGAGTGGAATTAGCAGAGTCTAAAGTCCTTGACTCCTCTGATTGTGGTGGCCCTTCAGGACCCCACACCAACCCCAGAGGGAGGCTGAGATGTGGAAATGATCCACCCCAGGGATCCGGAAAGCCACCCTACCGTGGAACCAGGGGGCGATGGCTTTGGTGCTCCTCTCAAAGCCCGCTCGGCGCGGCAGCTGCTCCTCCTTAAACCAGCGGACTATGACTTCTCTGGAGACAGGACACAGGGGCCGCTCCCAAGTCCTGCTGAGACAGAGACCGAGTGTGGCAGAGTCAGGGAGAGAGCGGGAAGGCAAGAGGGGAAGGAAGGAGGGGGAGGGAGTGGGGAAGACCACGGTGAGAGTGAACAGTCCCGACGCCCACACTCACGCCTGTGGAGAGGATTAAATGAGTCCAGGTACTTGAAGGCGCTTTGCAGATCATAATGTACCAGCTGTTATTGTTTTCCCCAAAAGAAAACTGTTGTCACTTAGTTTGAAAAACAGCCACGCAAGTGCGAGTGCGAAATAGGATAAGAGGGGATGTCAGAGGGAGAGAAAAGGCATATTTGCCCTCTAGAATGGCCAGGGCATAAACATCAGCATGTGTGAAGAAGGATCGTAATGTAATAGGAGCAAAATTATTAATATGTGTGTGTCCTCCGCCCTCCCCAAACCCGCCCTGAAGAGAACTCTGGTTTTGCCCCTCCCCGTCTCACCCACCCCTGCCGTCTAAGGGGACACCTGGCTTGGCCAGCTAGCCTTCCATGTTTATGAGGCAGAACCAGGACAGTGAACAGCCTCAATCTGCTCTGGAAATGGCTGAGCTTCACCACCAAGAAGTAAGAGGGAAAAGGACAGAGGAAAGGGTCACTGCACGGGCTGACTTTTGATGGAGAAGCAGGTGTGGAATTGAAGATCCTGGGGGGAGATGAACAGGGGCACTTGAAGAAGGTCTGAGTAATAAATTAGATGCTTTTTGATATTTTCTCATAAGTCAGCCCAGATTTTAATTGTTATACTGTGGCTCCTGAACGTATACAGAGACGGGGCCACGTGAGACCCCGCTGTACTAGAGCCACACTAACATGAAGCCCAGTAAGGGTCTGACAGCACATTCCCCGTAACAACACACACCACTGTGTGTTGAGGCTGTATGCAGCAAGATCACATTGCACTGCTGTGTGGGATGAAAATAGAGCTTCAGCAGACTTTGGGCCCAGCGTGAACAACCACAGCTTTCTCACCCTTCCACCTGAGTGACAGCAACCTGGCAAATGCTCACACTGTCATTGCTGTCTGTCCACCTAATAGCACTGGCATTTAGAATTCACCACCACTGTCATCGTCTCTTGTGAAATAAACGTCAGCACGAAGTCACGAAGTCTTTGCATTTCCCCTGCACCAGCAAACACTTTGATGCTGAGCCCAGCAGTTCCTGGCAAACCCCAGAATGAGCTCCTATTTTTAATTTACTTGCCCTAAAATGAATCCACATACACACACACAGTAGTGAACACTGTAGATTTTAGAAAAGATGCAATAAGAAAGGCAGAGGGTGAGGTTCCACTGAACAGCTTAAAGCCATCATCAGTGGAGTCTGTTCTCCAAACCCCTTGCTTCCCACTGCCACCTCTGCAGGCTTTTTTTAACACCCCCTCCAACCAGCTTTGCTCCTGTGTATCCGCCCTTGAGGATTTCCCTCTTCTCAGGAACCTCAGGTGCTCTTCCTCTTTATGAAGCAGCACACTGCAGCCCTGCCCCAGCCTCTTCCCTCACACTTGCATTCCCCGATAAATAACTGTGCTCAGGGGGAAAAAATATCCTCTGGTTTCTAGGACTCATTCTCCTTAGAAGGCAAGAGGAGGTTATAAATAACAGCAAGGAAAATTCGTTCACTCTTGTCCCTCTGTTTCTAAGCAGAGAATCTGACTCCCCAGAATATAAATGCTAGGACCAAGTGCTCCAAGAGGCCACCTGGCCAGAAGCCTCACTCCTGCACCTGGAACTCTCTCCCATCAACAATGTGTCTGCCCCCAGCATCACCGGGCAAGCGTGGGCTGGCCGCCGGTGCCGGCCGCCGGTGCCAGCACCACAGTGCTGAGGGCAGTGAGGCCACGGGGACCTGTTCCATGGGGCAGCCACAGGAAGGAGGCTGATGCATGGCTTCTGGTGCCTGGGTCTGCCGCTCCATCTGCATGGTCCCTGGTCCCCCCGCTTCACCCAAGGTGGCACACTGTGGCTGTCACTTCTCTACTGACAGCCACATACAGCGAGCCTGGAGCCAGACTGCAACACAGTTCATGCAGCTCTGTCTTCTGGGCCTGAAGGACAAATTACATGTCTCCTTTAAAAAAAAAAAAGCACAAGAGGAAGAAGGCTTTTCTAACTATGTCTCCAAATCCAGGAAACATAAAAGAAAATCTGACCTTATAAAAATAAAGAACTCCTACGTGACAGAAAACATCATCATAAAAGTCAAAAGACAAATGACAAATTGAGGGGAAAAAATGTTTATCACAAAGAAAAGCATCCCTAATATTTTTCCTAATATTTAAGGAGTTCCTAGAAACAGATGGTGAAAAGACCAATAACACAATGAAGAGGCAGGAAGGGAAATGAACAGACAGAGAGAGAAATACCAAAGGCCCTTAAACATATACAAAATACTTCATCTCACACATAAATAGAAATGCAAATTTGAATTTTCCCTGAGATATTATTTCTCACACAAAACAAAAGTCTGACAACATACTGTTGGCAAGGCTAAAGGATGAGAGTGTTCATTGGTACCACCCCTGTGGAGGGCAAGTGGATGATAACTATCAATACTATAAGTGCATGTAGCCCCTAACCCAGTGGTCCCACTTTTGGGAATCTCTCTTGTAGATAATAGTTGCATGTTTATAAAATTAATGTCTACAAGGTTACTCATTAAGGGCACTGTTGGTAATAACCAAAGATTTCAAACAACACCAATGTCCATTAATAGAGGTTTTGAAAAATAAATCAGAGCACAGCCATGCAGTGGAATACTATGCAGCTGTAAAAAAGAAAACTAAATAAAAATAATCAGGTAAGAATCGATATGTAAAGACCTCCAAAATTTATAGTTAAATGGAAAAAAATCAAGATGCAGAACCATGTGTATGATAGGCAAACTTTTATGCAAAAAAAAAAAAAAAAAAAAAGAGGGAGATACAACTTTTCACCTTGGCAGTTGCAAAGAGGAACTGGGAGGACACATAAACTAAGAACAGTGGTTCCCTGTGCGGGGAAGAGGGAACTGAGTAGATGGACGGCAAGGATGGGAGTCAGCCTTTTCTCCATGTATCTTTTTAAACTTTCTGGTTTGTGAATCATATAAATGACAAGGAAGGAGGAAAGGAAGGGAGGGAAGGAAGGAGGAAACGCAGATGTCAGTTCTCCCGAGGCTGCAGGGAGAGGGAGGGGGTTTTATGAATAATCCTAAATCCCAGTTAAAGCAAAACCCAGACAACCCTCTGTCGTCTGGGGCTGAATGGACTCTTCTGCAGGTTTATTGTTGTTCAGGGAGCAGCAGGCACTCACCATCCAGCCTCTGAGCCCTCCCTCGGGCAGCAGACAATCAGCAATAATGAGGAGGGGAACCAACCTTAGGGCTGGCCTGAGGTGGGCACAGGCGGCAGGTGGAGAGGCTCCAGGCAACCTCTTGATCCTCGGTCCCAGCAATCATGGGCAGTCAGTCACCTGAGCGCCCTTGCGAAACCACTCATCAGCCCAGTGTGTAAGGACCCTCCTGCACTCAACTGCGTTCATCTGCAACCGGCTATCAGAACCCGGGATGCACCAGCATTGCCTGTGGTTACAAAAAGCAGCAGCCAGTTCTGATTCCAGGCTGCTGGGCCACATTTAAGCCATTTGAGGTCTTATATTACAAGTTCTTAACCTGGGGTCTACGGATCTTTTAGAGCTTGAAATTATATGCAAACATTTTGGGGTATTTACATATGTGCATTTCGCAGAGAAGAGGGTACACAGCTTTCTTCAGATTCTCAAAGGAATCCTAGACACCAAAGAGGTGAAGCCTGCCAGAACTCCAGAGTTGGTAGAAATCTCCAACCCCGACTCCTCTTCCCAACTCCTGCCCCATTACACAGACTAGGGCACTGAGGCCAACAGAGGGGAGATGACTAGCCCCAAATTTCACAGCAAGTCGGAGGCAGAGCCGGACTGGATCCCTGGTGCCCTACGCCCCAGCCGCAGGCCCTCCCCCAGATACACCGCGGATGCGGATGCGGGATGCGAGGTCCGCGACCCACCTGCCAGGCACGGCCAGGGGTGAAGGCGGCCCCGGGCCCAGGAGGTGGTGGTAGAGTCTCGCCTCCTGCTCGTGGCTCTGGCCGAGCTCTCGGAACCTGGAGCTGAGGCCAGCGACCGTGCCCTTCTGGATGGCGCGGAGGGAGTGGCGCCGGTACTCGTCCCGGGCGCGCTGGGCTCGGCGCCTCCTCTCCTCATCAGCCGCCTTGGACCGACGCACTGGAAAGGAATAGAGAGCATGTTCTCCCAGACCCGCAGTCCAGGCCATGCACTGAGCAAGCCAGTACATGGCCAGGAGCCCTGGGACTCACCCAGAGTCCCAGGATTCATCCGGATGCACCCACGTGCGCTGCGTGGAGGCTTGGCACCCGGCAATGGCAGGCCCAACCTGAGCCAGCAGCCCTGGGTTAGCCTGTCCCTGTGGGGATAAAGACACTCATGACCGTTTGGGGTGGTCCAGCTGTTCCTGTGGCCCTGTTCCAGAATGAGCAAGCAACTTTTGGATGGAAATTTACATCTCCATGTGTAGTTCTTCCTGGAGTGCCCTGCTCAGAGCAGCTTCTCAAACCCTGTGCCCTGCCTCAAGGACACTTGTCCACCTTGAAGTGGTTGGCATCTCACATACCACTGCCACCACCCGTGCTGATGACAGCTTTCTCTGTGCCAAGCCCTGAGCTCCGGGCCCTCCCTGCAATATCACATTATAGACACTTCCTCCAGCCACCAAGGGAGGAGGGCACATCACTCTGTTTGCACAGAAACCCAGCCTCTGGGAGGTTAAGCAACTTGTCCGAAGTTAAATAGCTAATAAGGGGCAGAGCCAGGGTCAGAACCCAGGTGTGTCTGGCTCTGAAACCCATGCAGCGCTCTACGCCACTCTACCCCACTTCTCAAGCTTCCTTCCATTTTAAAATCAGGCGTATCTGACACCAGAGCCCCTGCTCTTTCCTACAAAAAGCCACAGGAGCATTTAAGACCATCCTGTCCAACCTCCTCATGTTATTCACGTGGAAACTGCTTTCCAAGGAAGGACGCTGACTTGCCTAGCTGGGTCAGTGGCCAAGCCTGGCCAGGCACCACCCTGTCTGCTACCACGGGATGAGTTGTTGGAAACTCTGGAGTCCCAGTTACGGTGCCCTTTCTCTTTGGTTTCCTGTGGCCTTGACAGCTGGTGGGTGAGTGTGTTGGAGGGAAGGGAGAGGATCCTTTGACAGCTGTGTCACGCCACAGGTTCCAGAATGCCACGAGGCCCCTCTCTCTAGCTTCTGTCTTTTCATGTTCCTCAAGGCAGGGTGGACATCTGCAAGTTGCTGCTTCTAAAACTCAAAAGGGAGTCGTGGGGCTGGGAAAGTGCCAAGAGAGGGAACAAAACCTGTTGCAGGTACGGTCTAGAATTAAAACCAATTATTTTGTAGTCTGATTGCATCATGTCAGGCCCCTGTCTGCCTCTAAAATCCAATACTTTTATAGAGAACTCGTGGAGCTGGCCGTGTTCTTCTCGTTGTGCAAGACCTGGGATTGCCCTGGCCCAAGCAGGTCACCCACCCCCCCAGGGAGTAAAATCTTACCCATAGTCTAATTCTACTCCAATCTCTATCCAATACCTGTGTAGCAAGCACCTACAACCCACAAGTCAGAGAACTGTGTTCTGTTAGCATTTGGAGGATACAAGGCACATGGCCCTCATGCTGAAAGAAAGCGTTTCTCCTTCTCAAGTTGTCAAAGTCCACTCTCAAAACATAACATCCCCCAGATCTGAGGAAGGCAGCAGGAAGTCTGTCCCTCAGAAGGTATTTATGGATGTGGAAGTCACATGCAGAGGATCTAATAAGCTGAGAGCTCCAGGGCAGGAGGGGAATTTTCTTTGGTCTATTCACTGATGCATTCCAGCGTCTAGAATACATATGTATCAGTCAGCAGGTGATAATATGCTTGGATGACTGTGCCCAATTAAATACTTAACTCTGCCAGGCCCTGAGCTGGATATAGAGACAGCAAAGACCAGACGCTTCCTTCAAGACACTCAGAGCCTAGCTGGGAAAATAAGACAAATAAATACCTCTAGCATGAGGAGAACAGGGACTGATCAAGTACTGTCAGAGTTTAGGGGCAGTAGCACTCACATTCTATGAGGAAACCAGGAACCACCACAGGAGATGGAGCATCCCACTGGGTCTGGAAAGGTCAACAGGAGTTTTTCCAGAAAAAGAAGAGGGAGGACATCCACTCCAGGGGGAAAAAAAACCCTATATTTCCACTGCAGGTACTAAGAACACCATAGCACCTGCTACCACGAGGCTCAAACAACGCCAGGCTCCCCAGCACAGGCTTTGCGGTCACTAGACTACAAACTAAACATAGAAGCTTGTGCCCTATAAGGGCCAGTGACCTTTGAGTGTTGACAGCCCCTGAGAGACAGTCACACTCAGTGACAGAAGGAAGTCACATGCAAACTAGGAAGACAGACTTTTAGAACTTGGCTAGGAGAGTGCACAAGCTGTGGGTCACAGAGGGACTAAACCCAGCCTCCTAAAACCCAGCTCTAGTTTTGCCATTGTCTTCCTCAGAAGCCTTCAGTGGCTCCCAATGCACACAGGACAAAGGGCAAACCCCTTGGCCCCTAAGGAGCATCCTGCCCGCCCCGCTTTCTTTCCCAGCCCAGTGGGCCTCTGAGCTCCTGCCCACACTCTGTGTTCAGGCGCCACCAAGCTCCCCACCATTCTGCGAACTCTCCCCTGTGCAGCTGTGTCCACCGACTCAGACCAACTGTGATGCCCAGGCAGCAGCCCGGAGGGCACTCGGAGGTGAGGATGCAGCTGAGGCTGCCACAGGAAGCCAGCCCTGCCACCCAGGGGCTGATGTGGAGTCAGACAGGGTTAACGGCAGTTCTGAGAGGGCTCTCTTGGGTCCTTTTCTTTTCTCGTGTTCTTTTTTTGAGACATAATTGACATATGTAAGCTTAAGGTGTACTATGTGCTGATGTGATATACTTAATATATTACAAAATGATTACCACCATAGCATTAGCTAACACCTCCATCAGATCCCATAGTTAATTTTGTGTGGTGAGAACATTTAAGATCTAGTCTCGGCAACTTTGAAGCATACAACATATTATTGTTGACTGTAACCCCTAGGCTGTGCATTAGATCCCCAGAATTTATTCATCTTCTAACTGCAAGTTTGTACCCTTTGACCAACATCTCCCTAACTCCTCCCCACCTCCCCCTTCATCCCCCCACCCCGCCCCCCGGCCCCTGGTAACCACCATTCTACTCTCTGTTTCTACACGTTCGGCTTTTTTAGATTTCACATATAAGTGATATCGTGCAGTATTTTTCTCTGTCTGACTATTTTCAGTTAGCATAATGCCCTGAAGGTCCATGTTTGTTGTTGAAAATGGCAGGATTTCCTTCATTCCCATGGTCTTTATCCAATCATCCGTTGACAGATGTTCATGTTGTTTCTATAGCTTGGCTATTGTGAATAATGTTGCAATAAACATGGGAGTACAGATATCTCTCTAATAGCCTGATTTCATTTCCTTTGGGAATATACCCAGATTGCTGGGTCATATGGTAGTTTATTTTTAATTTTCTGAGGAACCTCCATACCGTTTGCCATAGTGGCTGCACCATTGGACATTCCCACCAACAGTGCACAGGGTTGCCTTTTCTCCCATCCTCATTAACACTCCATGCCAGCTTTCTTAAGAAAGTCCCTGAATGCCTCTAGGCATCACTTTACACCGCTGTCAAAATGAGAATGACATGAATGTCTGCCACACTGAGTTACTGTGAAGATTAAATGAAACGTAAAATTCTATAAACTATGAAGTACTTTTTTTAAAGCAATGTCTTACTAAATTAGGCCTCTGAACTTGATCCTTTCTTCAAATTTCCCAAAGCCTGATTCTGGAACCTAGCTGCCTGGGTTCAGATCTCAACTTCATTTACCAGCTGTGTGACACTGGACAAGTTACTTAATCACCCTGGGCCTCCGTTGCCTCAAAAGTAAAATGGACATAATAAGAGTCCCTACTTCATAAAGTTGTTATGAGTTGTTAAGAGAGCTAATAATATAAACCACTTAGATCTATGTCAGGTACATTTTAAGCACCATGGTAAGTGTTAGCTAAAGCTTTTATTTTCATTAGCCCTGGCATTGCCATGTTCAAAATGTAGCCATAAACAATTCTTGGCCAGTCCAGGAGCGGGCACACTTGATGCTCGGTCACATGAAATCTGGGTCTGTTTACAAGCAGTGCGGGATCTTAGTTCCCCGACCAGGGATTGAACCCGGGGCCGTGGCAGTGAAAGTGCCAAGTCCTAACCACTGGACTGCCAGGTACTCCCAGCTTACCCTAAATTAAGCTTTGAAATCTTAAAAGGTTGCTTCTGTTCCTTCTCTGAATCCGGGATAGATTCGAACTGTATCATATGACTCTGCCATGGAAACCCTCAGCCAGAATTCGAAGTTTTTTCTTCTATCCCATTGAAAACAACCATAAGCATCTTGTGCCCTGAAGCAGCAAGTATCGGACAGTCCTTGTCCCCGGAGGATGCACTGCAGAGATGAGGGCCCCAACCGAGTCACCGGCTTCCTCCCACGGCCCAAGTTCCCAGGGCCTGCACTGCACGCAGAACAAAGGGGGGCCATGGCCATTCCCACTTCTAAGGTAGGTTCCAGGGTCTCCTTTCTCCATCTCATCTCTCAGAAATACATAAAGACAGCTGAGCAGCATGAAAACACTGATGACCAGAAGAAAAGCTGAATTTAGAGACTGAAAAAATGGACCAACCACAATAAGATTCCTCTTCACACCTATTTGGATAGCTATTTTTTTTTTAATTTTTAAATTTAAAAAAAAAGGATGAAAATAGCAAGTATTGGCAAGGACATGGAGAAATTGGAACCCTTATGCATTGTTGGTGGGAATGTGAAATGGTGCAGCTGCTGTGGAAAATAGTACAGCAGTTCCATAAAAAATTAAACATACAATTACCATACGATCCAGCAATGCCAATTCTGGATATATACCCAAAAGAATTGAAAGCAGGAATTCAAACAAATATTTGTACAGCCATGTTCATAACAGCATGATTAACAATAGCCAAAAGGTGGAAATAACCCAAATGTCCATTGATGGATAAATAAAGAAAATATAGTATACACATACAAGTAACAGTATCCAGCCTTCAAAATGGGAGGAAATTCTGACACATGCTACAACATGGATGAATCTTAAAGACATTATGCTAAGTGAATAAGCCAGCCGCAAAAGGACAAACATTGTATGATTTCACTTACACTCCACTTATTGCACTTAGAGTAGTTAAATTCAGAGAGTAGAAAGTGGCAGCTGCCAGGGGCTACAGGAAGGGTGAAATGAGTTATAGTTTAATGGGGACAAAGTTTCAGTGTGGGAAGATAACCAACGTTGGAGGTGGGTGGTGGTAATGGTAACACAACACTATGAATGTACTAAATGCCACTGAACTACACAACTTAATATGGTTAAAATGGCCAATTTTAAGTTGTATATTTTACCACAATTTATTTGGGTTTTTTTACCTTTTTGCGGGGGGAGGGCCGTGCCATACAGGATGCGGGATCTTAGTTCCCTGACCAGGAATCAAACCTGCTCCCCTGCATTGGGAGCACGGAATCTTAACCACTGGACCACCAGGGAAGTCCCCTACCACAATTAAAATGAAAAAAACAAAAGGACATTCTGGCTTGGGGAGCACCAGGCTGAGAATGAAGAGGCCAGAGCACAGCAGGGTGTCACCGTTAGCTAGAAATGTCCCCAGCTGTGTCCCTGCTGCCATCCCTCCGTTCTCTCACCTACAGATCAGGGGGAAAGATCCCTTCCATCTCTGCTCTCCTAGCACAAGGATGCACCCACATCTGCCTAGCATGGGACCACCTCCCAGAGCTAAGACACCACCCTCCAGGACTGCCTGGCCTGCAGCCCTCCTGCTCAAAAGAAACCAAGTCCCACAGTCTGGGGAGTCCAGCCACACCCATGCCAGAGCTGGGAGTTTAAGCTGTCCCAGGCTCGGGGGTGGGGAGACAGCTGAGCATTCTGCTTGACTTTGCTCCTAACTCTCTATCTAGCCCAGGACAAGTTTTCATCTCTCTGGGTCTTAGTTTTCCCTCCATGGAAAATAGAGACCATCCCCCACTTCGTCCAAGGGCTGCCAGAACTGCCAGGCTGCCCTGGAATCACGTCCTTGCCTGTGCCCTAGGCTTCTGCTCAGTTCTCCAATGCTGAAGAGAAACAGCAGGAGTTGGGTTTCCTCTTGGCAGCATCTCTGGGAGCAGTTACATAGCTCCAGAAATATGGCCAGGCTAGTCATTGCAAGAGGCAGGGTTTTTAACACTTTAAATAACACATTCGGGCACTAAAAACACATTTATTCAGCACGTGTGTATAGTGCCTCCCTGTGCCAGCTCCGTGCTGTGCAGGCCTGAGCTGTGCATTGCACAACTCCAGGGGGCGCAGTCGCCCATGACCATCATTGATATGTACAGATGTAACAATTTCCTGGTAGACGGCAGTGTAGCATCTTATAGAATCAGCGCCTTTTTCTAATTTTCACAAGGTCACCATATCAGCTGGCTGCCTGGCTCCTGCTAGGGGATGTGGATAGAGCAACCAGCAAGACACCGTCCACGTCCTTGGAGAGCTTACTGCCTGGGAGAAGAAACACGCCAGCAAATGGTGAATGGAGCTGTGTGGGGTGTGCACAGGGTGCCGCGGGGCCCCGGAGAGGCACCTCATCCAGGCAGAGAAATCCTCTGGAGAAGGATATCTAAGCTGAAGCCTGGTGGACACACAGGATTCAACAAAGAGAGACCAAGGAGAGGCTATTCTAGGCAGAGGAAGCTCAGGGGCAGAGGCCCAGAGGCAAGAGGGAGTTGGAGCATCCCTCTTAGAATGGCTGGGGGGAAGCTCCTGTGGGGAGGGGACAAGAGGTGAAGATGCAGAAACAGAAAAGGCCATTTAGGAGACCAATAAATACCGGCTAATGACTTTTAGTGCTTTACCAAAGGGTGATGGACGCCACTGAAAGGCTTTAAGCAGGAGAGCAGGATGCCCGTTTGCACTTTTCAAAGACTGACTTGGCTATGGTGTTGGAAATGAATCTGACAGGAACAAGAATAGAGGCTTGGAAACAAGAAACCTAAGCAAAGAAAAATGGGGTTAATGTCAGGACAATGGGAAGGAAGGGAGTAAATTCAAAGAATATTGAGGAGGTCAAATCTTTACAACTTGGTGGTTTGGGGATTGGTAGTGAGCAAAAAAGAGAGACCAGAATGACAGCCAAGTTTCTGCCTCTGACAGTCAGGTGATGAGGCAGGTGGGGGAAGAGGAGGATGGAGTTTTGCATGTGTGGAGTGAGAGGTGCCTATGGGATTCAGGGGGGAAGGTCCAGGGGCCACAAGGTTCTGGAAGATCATTAACTGTTGCTCTTCATGAGACCTGTCTCTAGAGCACTTTCCCATGGTTCTCCCTACTTCTGCCCAGACAGAAAAGACTCAGTGCTGAATAGAATTCAGATGAGGCAGTTACAGCCTGCCAAGAAACCAAATGCTTCAAAGCAATATCAATTTGTAGTAACCCCTTGGGTGAATAGCATAATGTCTCAGAAAATTAGTGAATAATCCTATACACAGGAAAAGGCACCAATAAAGATTTAAATTGTGTATGTGTGTAGATGTGTTTAAATTCTTCTCCATTTTCTGCTTCGTGGGAACCTTGGACAACTTGAATTACTATACCTACACTTTATTTCCTCATCTGTAAAATGAGGGCCTTGTAGGGTTACTTTGAGACATCAATGAGATTGTACATAGATGGGGCTTGGACAGTTCTGGGCAAACGGAGGAGGTTCATTAAATATTATCTATTGTTGTTGTTATAATCATGTTGACTGTGAGATAAGGGGACTGGAATTCCACCTTTAGGATGGGTCCAGCCCCATTAAGGCACAAAAGGGTGAAGGTGGGGAAGTGGTGTAAGAATGGGGGCTGGGTGGAGTCAGGAGCTCTTGTCAGGGAAATGGGAAAAATGAAACTTCGTGAGAAGGGTACGTTTCCTGACCCCTGGGAGAAGGGAAACAGGTGGTCCGGATGCTGAAGGATATTCATACAGGCCTCTGGTGACTCAACCTGCTGGAGCAGCCGTCACCTGGGGAGAGGACGGGTTTGGTGCCAAGACAGTGAGCTCTGATGAGCCTCGGGGAAACCCAGTGAGGCTCACCAACAGCTAAACAAGGCCAAAGTAAGGGGCTGTCTCTACCTGGACCCCGAGGCTTCTGAGGTCACCTGCCAACCATCCTTGTTCTGCTTGCAATCCTGATTGCTGCCAACAGTGACCCCCTGTGGCCAGCAGGAGGAACTTCAGGGGTTCCTTAAGACCAGAGTGCTCCCCATGCCAGCGTGAAGCTCAGAAAGACTTCACTTTGGGGACAATATAAAGTGCCCAGGGATTCCTGAGTAATTCAAGAGGGGAGAGAACCCTAAGCAGGACATGAATCAGGCATGTGGGGACTCACGCTGGCATCATTCTGAGCTGTAAAGCCAAAAGTATATGGCACCTGGAGTTTGGGGATCAGTTCAAACTTACGTCCAAGGAGCAACTACACAATTTCCCATCCCATCAGCAGAGAGAGAAAAAATCCTTCCACGCTATCCTTCAGCTTTCCTTCAAGCCCAAAACTCTTCTCTGCCCACCCCGTCAGCAGACCCACACCCCATCTCCACAGGCCCCTTCAAGCTCTGCCTGTGTCAAGCGCACGGCATTTTAGAATCACTGACTTTAAACCCAGACTCCAGAGCACATGCCCTTTTATGAGCGAAGAGAACAGAACCAGCATAACTGGACTCCCTACTGGGCCCGAGCACATATTTTCTCAGCTCTGACCGAAACCCCACAAGGCGTGCGACACTAGAGTGCTAGTTATTGGGGGGGGGGGGGGCCACAACCGGGATCACACAGCTCAAAGAGGGAGGGGAGGAGGTTTTCCCTGGTGGCGCAGTGGTTGAGAGTCCGCCTGCCGATGCAGGGGACACGGGTTCGTGCCCCGGTCCGGGAAGATCCCACACGCCGCGGAGCGGCTGCGCCCGTGAGCCATGGCCGCTGAGCCTGCGCGTCCGGAGCCTGTGCTCCGCCACAGGAGAGGCCACAGTAGTGAGAGGCCCGCGTACCGCAAAAAAAAAAAAAAAAAAAAAAAAAAAAGAGGGAGGGGAGGAGTAAACAGTCACACAGCTCCAATTTTTGTAAATGATACCGTTAACCAAGTCAGGCCGGCTCATCTCTAAATCTCTGGATGACTAAAGGTTACCTAACTCACACTCTTCCAAATTCACAGTTGAGAAATTATTGAGTGAATTTCTGCCTGATATATTCAGAGCTTCTCAGGAGCCAGAGCCTGCTCTGCTGTTTGAACTGAATAACTAACTCTGTATTCAAGTGATATTAAAGGGAACAATTCCCTTTTTTTCTAACGTGGAGAATTTAATTTAGGTGTTTTATCGAAAACTGCTGCTCCCAGTAGATTAATGGCCCACTATATCTTTCATATTAAGTTAATTGAGTGCAGAATGGCTTTGCTGGGTTTGAATGACAGCCTCCAGAGTTTAGCTCATCATTCTTTAAGAAAGCATAAAATGAGGAACCAAAATCATGGGCCTGAATGATCACATCTTTTCTCTGTTCAGGGTAGGTTTTTCCATTTTCGGTTGCCACACAGTACATTAATTAGCAATCAGGCAGCACCGGGGCCAAATGATTTCCATCCTCCAGCACCAATGAAACACCAGCCCAGCCCATAACTTTCCATCTCATTGTGTAGCTACAAAAAAGAGGGACACTTCGTGAGTGACAGCCCTTCACAACTTAGAGAGCACCTGTGCTTCCTCCCTCTCATTTCACCCTCAGCTCTCCGTGATTACCCTCATCTTACAAATGAAGAAACTGAGAAACGGAGCAGAGCGAGAACTTGCTCTGCGTCACACACCGGGAAGTGGCAGAGCTAGGACAGGGCTCCCAGCCCAGTGCTCCTTCCCCAGACCACAGTAGCCTCGTGTGACTTCACTCTGTGATCGTTCACTATTTTTTTCAGTATAAATTTTGTCCTGCCTTCTTTTTTCACCCATTCCAAATTTAAACAAATGAATTCTTCGTTAGCTCTTGCCCATCTTATCTTTCTAGCCTCATTTCCATCATTACCCACCATGAACCCCAGGCTGCAACCACATCAAAGCATGTGCCGTGTTCTATGCACATTATGACCTTGCTTTTGCTCAGTACTGTTCCCTCGGCTGCGAGGCCCTTGCCCGCCTTATTTACCACCCCACTTTTCCCAAACCAAATGCCATTTCCTCCATGGGGCCTTTCCAAATGTACAAATATTTTGTAGCAAAATATTACAGGACTCTTGCATCTATGTTTATCAAGGGTACTGGCTTGTAATTTTCTTTGCTTGTATTGTCTCTATCTGGCTTTGGTATGAGATGATGCTGGCCTCCTAAAATGAGTTTGGAAGTGTTCCCTCCTCTTCAATTTTTTGGAATATTTTGAGGAAGACTTGTATTAATTCTTTTTTAAATGTTCAGTAAATTCATCAGTGAAGCCATCTGCTCCTGGACTTTTCTTTGTTGGCAGATTTTTTATGACTGATTCAATATTCTTTTTTTGTCTTTATCCAAAGCCAGTATGTTTCTTTTATTATTATTATTTTTGTTTGACTTAAGATGGTTGAATGATTTCATTTTCATTTATAAGCATTACAATAATTCCTATGCAAAAACCAAGACCGTATATGCCTAATTCCAATTGGCCAAAATCCAACCCGTGAGACTGGACATTCAAGATCAAAATCAAAATGTTGCTTGACCTTTCCAATAGTAGACATCACGGTCATCCTTTGAGAGATCGGCAGGCCCCTGACCTCCCAAACACTACAGTTTGCCATGAGTTCATACCAAAACAGGGAGCCGATCGATGCCTTGCAGCATGTAAACCTGGCAAGTGATTTTATTCATGAAGACAGGACACCTCTACACCAAGGGTGCCACCCACAGTTATCTCCTGGTTCCTGCTCTATAGAAAAACCTGCTTTTGAAAAGGCATGGTATCTTCTGTTTGGGGACTGATATTAATTTTTCCTTCCAGTTTTCCTCAAAACTCTCAGTAGAAGCAAAGAGACTTTACAAAAAAGCTTACCTCTATAATGCCAAAAGAAATACAGTCGAATAATGTATGAATAATGCGGGGTCAGTGGCACCGACCCCTGTGAGGTTGAATATCCATATATAACTTTATGATTCAATATTCTTATTAGTAACTGGACGGTTCAGATTTTCTATTTCTTCATGATTCGGTCTTGGTAGGTTGTATGTTTCTAGAAAGTTATTCATTTCTTCTAGATTAGCTAATTTGTTGGAATATAATTGTTCATAATAGTTTCTTATGATCCTCAGTATTTTTTTTGGCAGTCGTTAGGTAGATGCAAATCAAAATCACGATGAGGTAGCACTTCATACCCATTAGGATGGCTATAAAGCAAAACACCACGAAAAACAAGTGCTGACAAGGATATGAAGAAAGTGGAACACTCACACATTGCTTGTAGAAATGTAAAATGGTAGAGTCACTTTGGAAAACAGTATGGCAGTTTCTCAAAATGTTAAACATAGAGTTATCCTACGACCCAGAAATTCCACTCCTGGATATATATCCAAGAGAAATGAAAATATATGTTCACACAAAAACATACACAAGTACTCAGAGCAACATCATCTATAATAGCCAAAAAGTGGAAACAACCCAATGTCCATCAAACTGATAAATGGATAAACAGAAATGTGGTATATGCACACATTAGAATTTTATGCAGTCATAAAAAAGAGTGAATGACTGATCCATGCTACAATGTGGATGGACCTTGAAAACATGCTAAATGAAAGAAGTCAGACACAAAAGGTCACATAATGTATGATTCTATTTATATGAAATGTCCATAACAGGCAAATCCATAGGGACAGAAATTAGATTAATGGTTTCCGGTGGGGGGGGGTGGCGGGGGGCAGGGAAGTAACTGCCAGTGGGCAGAGTTTCTTTCTCTGGTGATGAAAATATTCTAGAATTAGATAGTGGTGATGGTTGCACAACTTTGTGAGTATACTAGAAACCACTGAATTGAGCACTTTAAAAGGATGTATTTTATGGTATGTGAATTACATCTCAATTTTTTTAAGTCTGTTTAATGAATCTGGCAGATGACTAAGAAGTGCTGAGGGGGCTTCCCTGGTGGCACGGTGGTTGGGAGTCCGCCTGCCGATGCAGGGGACACGGGTTCGTGCCCCGGTCTGGGAGGATCTCACATGCCGCGGAGCGGCTGGGCCCGTGAGCCATGGCCGCTGAGCCTGTGCGTCCGGAGCCTGTGCTCCGCGACAGGAGAGGCCACAACAGTGAGAGGCCCGCGTACCGCAAAAAAAAAAAAAAGGACCTCTGCTGAGGACCAGAACGCTGGCCAGCAGAAGGCACCTCACATCTCTGCTCTCCCTGCTGTGGCCCTAGTTCCTTTCACTCCCAAACCCAGCCAGAAGCATGTCACTCACCTTTAGAAGCTTCCAGTGTACACCTATATTAATCGTGCCTTTTTATTTTCTGTATTTTTCAAAGTTTTGACATCTGGGGCCTTGCCGATCCTTCAGAGACTGCCCCTCCAAGAGCTAGTGAATTCCTAACGCTAGTAAAGGACTCACGTGCAAGTGTGCCTTTTGAATGCAAACTAACCAATGCAAAGCCCACATTCCAACCACCTCTTTTATCTAGTTCTTACACCCCACAATCTATCCATCTGCCATAACCAGCCCAGGGCCAGGTATCAGAGAACTAGAGACAGCCCCTGGACCCCAGAGCCTGCTGAAATTATTCATACTAGCCAATCCTAAGCCTGTTTACCCTGCCCTACCTTACCTTTTCCAAAGAAACCACAGTGAAGGCTCTTGCCCACTTCTTCCCCTTGCTCCCTCTGTCTCCTGACTCACCCTCGTGCTTCCCCATGTGGCCCTGCCTGGCATGCCATGCTCTCCATGTCTAGGAATCTGTGAGGAAAAACTTCTTCCTGCAAGACAGTCATTTCCATGTCTGAATGTCTAACCATACCCGATTAAAGCAAATCTCAAGAACATATTAAAACGCCACCCTTCAAACCTGGTTCCACCCTCTCTTTCCCACCTAACTTCTTACCACCCCAACACTCTCCAAGTTGAAGAGTCACCCCATACATCTCTAACTTCCTAAGCACACCACATTCCTTTGTCATATTCTGGGTGCTCCTTCCCAAGGGCCCTCTCCAGCTTCTTTGTCTGTTATCCCTATGCCACCATCAAGCCTCACTTCATAACTCAACTGAAACGCCACCAGGATAGCCACCATGTGCTCCAACAGAACGTGTGCATTTTCCCTCAAAGCCCTTAGCCTGTGTGTCTGTCTCCTGTCTGGCCAGTGAGTTCCCCCAAGATAAGGACCGTGATCCCTCATCTCTGGATCCCCAGGGCTTAGCACAGAGTCAGAAAATTATTGGTAACTCAGTAAATGTAGGGTTTTATTCTTTAGTATAAGAAACCTCCCCAACAGGCAAGTAAGTTCCTTGAGGATGGAGCCCTTACCCCCTGGGCCCTTAGCAGGACCACACACATGGTTGACCCCAGGCAAAGGCTCTGGGCTGATTGAGTGAACTGGAATGATGACTGAGCAAATAGACAGGTGGGAGGAGAGTGGGTGAAGAAGGCAGGCCGGCCTCGCAATCCCCAAGAGACAAGCTCTACTCACGCTGTTCTTCCCACTCGCGTTCCTCCTTCTCACTGGGGTGGCTCTGCAGCTGGGCCTGCTTCAGGGTCCAGTAGAGTTCCTTCGCCCTCTGCTCTTCCTGGAGGCGAATCTGCTCTTCTCCTCGCTTCCTCTCCTCTTCCTCTTTCCTCTAAGATACCACGGGGACAGGGTGACGTTAGGTGACGGCAACAGGGCACGGGCAGGGAAGGGCCGAGCTGTCACGGGAAGAGGTGGGCCAGTGGTGCCCCTCCAGGCTCTGTCTCTATGCACATGAAACGGTGATACTTACACCTAATTTTTGAGCCATGGTAAGGATCAAATGGCCTGAAACATGTGAACGATTTGAAGACACTAAAGCTTTCTGCAATAGTAAGAGGACTTTGGGCCACCCTTGGTCACACTTCCATTGTTGGGGAAGAGGGGAGGGTAGGCATGGGGAGGGGCTCCTGGTCTTCCTGGAGGCCAGTTAAGCAGGATATGATTATATCTTATCCTTATTTTCAGAGAAGATATTTCAGAGAGAGAGCAGGTTTGGGGGGGCCCCAAATCTCCAATTATTGTCCTGCTTTCAAGCTCCAAAAAGGCCATGTGTGTATTTTCCTCTACCTTTGTTTAATCAAAGCAACATGCACACACATGTCAATCATGCATTATATGCCAAAAGGCTTGTTGTAAAAAAAACATCAATTCTCCAATCCACTTCACCCCAACCTACCCCACCCTCATCTACTGCCCAGAGGTCACCATCCTCAATTATTTTAGCTTTCCTTCATGTGGTTACATCCATGTCTGAATAATGCTGCTAATTCTTGATTTATCAATTCTAGACATTAACTACTACCTTTCTTTTTTGGTACATGAGTATTTAGCATTTATATTTCCCACACAGGTACATACCCATACTTTTCCTCTCCTTACCCTCACAATAGATTTACATCACAATTTGTGGTTAAATCAAACATGGGTGCAGAACTAAATATAGTTCACTGTAACGCCAAATAGGGTGCTATTTCCACCAATTCTAAGAATTACATTTTTTAACTTTCTAATATCTCTAAAATATGTATGTCTTACAACTTACTACTTGCCTTTTTCATAGCCAACAGTTTTTTTCTTTCTTCTTAAAATAATCATAGATTTTACAATTAATGACATCTGAAATTCAGTAAAACATGGCAGTGTGATGATTTTTCTTTCAAATAATTTTCTTTCCTGAGTTACTAGTTGCTTTATCTTGAAGTAGAGTGTTGAATTTTTGCCAAACTTCTCTAAGATCTGCAGTAAATCTTTCTCTGTGTTTAACCAAGTGTTTTTTTTTTTATAACAAACAATACAGCAGTGATCTTTTCCAAGGGACGCCCGCCCCCCAGATGCATCTCTCCTTCCCCATCTCAGCTGGCTGCCATCTAGGTCTCCTGTCCGCCTGTCCTCTCAGGACTTGCCTCTCAGCCTCCCGTGAGCTGAAGCCCGTTTCTTTGTTCCATGTTTTCTTTCTTGTCCACGTCCTCATTTTGCAGCAACATAGCTCACAATACCTCTCAGAAAAGGATGCACAGAGAGACACTTGTCTGAAAATGTCTATATTTATATATATATATATATGTATTTATTTATCTATATATATATCTATAGATAGATCTATATACAATCTATACGTCTATATAGAGTCTTGTCTGAAAATATCTATATGCTACCTTCGCATGTAACTTCTAGCTAAGCATAGAATCTGATTAAAAATAATTTTCCGGGGCTTCCCTGGTGGCGTAGTGGTTGAGAGTCCGCCTGCCGATGCGGGGGACACTGGTTCATGCCCCGGTCCGGGAGGATCCCACATGCTGCGGAGCGGCTGGGCCCGTGAGCCACGGCCACTGAGCCTGCGCGTCCGGAGCCTGTGCTCCACAACGGGAGAGGCCACAACAGTGAGAGGCCCACGTGCCACCAAAAAAAAAAAAAAAAATTTTCCTGCAGAAGTTGGAAGACTTTACTATCTTGTCTTCCAGCATCCAGCACTTGGATTCTCATTCTTCTGCATAAGGCACTAATTTTTCTCTTTATCACTGAATTCTGAACCTTTTTTTTTTTTTTTTTTTTGGCTGCATTGGGTCTTCGTTGCTGTGCACGGGCTTTCTCTAGCTGTGGCAAGTGAGGGCTACTCTTCATTGTGGTGCGCGGGCTTCTCATTACAGTGGCTTCTCTTGTGGCAGAGCACAGGCTCTAGGCGCGCGGCTTCAGTAGTTGCAGCGCATGGGCTCAGTAGTTTTGGCGCATGGGCTCTAGGGCATGCAGGCTTCAGTAGTTGTGGCTCGCGGGCTCTGGAGCGCAGGCTCAGTAGTTGTGGTGCATGGGCTTAGTTGCTCCGCAGCATGTGGGATCTTCCAGCACCAGGGATCGAACCCATGTCCCCTGCAATGGCAGGCGGATTCTTAACCACTGCACCACCAGGGAAGTCCCTGAACCTTTTTAATAGATGTGCCTTGATGTGGATTTTCTTTCATTGATTGTGTTAGGCACTCAGGATGCTTTCGATTGGAGTTTCAGGTTCTTCTAGTCTAATATATCTCTGCCTAGAATTTTTGTGATAATTTCTTCTCCTCTCATTTTGCCTCTTTCTTTCTAGAACTCCTATGTGTCAACTGCTGGACTGCCTGATTTGACCCTATAAGTGCCTTATCATTTCTCTTTTATTTTCCGTCTCTTGTCTTTTTGTTCTACTTCCTGGCTGATTTCACTGACTTTATCCCCCAAGCCTTCTACTGAATTTTTTATGTCAGCTAGCACATTTGTAATTCTCAAGCCCTCTTTCTTATTCTTTGGTTGTTTCTTTTTGCTTCGTTACACCCTGAAATTGTGTCATGAATGCAATAGCTCATCTCTGAGGATTTTAGAGATTTTTCTCCCCCATATTCTGATTTAGATCTGTTTCCTCTCTTCTTTGCTTTTTTGTTTTCTTTTAAGTTTGTTTTATTTGGCGCCTGTCATTTGTGTTGGAGGCTTTCCTCTGATGTCTGATGTTCCCTGACTGCTCACATTCAAGAGAGAAAGTTAAGTATGTATCTGAAACAGAGACTCAGAGTGTGTAGTCAGGGTTTCCTTGAGAGATGGGCTTAACTCTAGGAAGACTGGATGAAGGGCCAGCCATTTGGGCTTCCCTGATGGCGCAGTGGTTGAGAGTCCGCCTGCCGATGCAGGGGACACGGGTTCGTGCCCCGGTCCGGGAAGATCCCACATGCTGCGGAGCGGCTGGGCCCGTGAGCCATGACCACTGAGCCTGCGCGTCCGGAGCCTGTGCTCCGCAACGGGAGAGACCACAGCAGCGAGAGGTCCGCGTACCGCACCAAAAAAAAAAAAAAAAAAAGGATCAGCCATTTCATTGAGGACCCTCAAATGTAAGTAACTGGAGGTCCTTCCTCTGAGATTATTCAGTGTCTTCTCTGTCCTACCTGGGTGGTATGAGACCACCAGCATCCCAGGAGTCTGTGGTAGGATGCAGGCTGCAGGTAGAACAGCCCTTAGACTCAAGCAAGCAGGACCCCTAACCTAAGCCCCACACTTCATGGGAAACCGATGCTTTGAGGTGCCTTTTTGCAAATTTCCCTTGCAAGTTCCCCCAAGACTGGCCAGAAATAGTACCCCCAGGACTGGCAGGGGCAGCAGTGTGGTCCAGGTAAGATGCCCCAAGCCCAGACCAGGTCCCACATGAGTCCTAGTGCCTCCTTCTCCCCTTCAAGGTGCTCTCTGCCCCTCTCCTGCACACAAGGGGTTAACCAAGTACCCCCAAGGAGCTCCAGGATTCATATTTATGGAGTCATCCTGGGGCCCAGTGGCCAGGCCCTGGTTCCAGAAGGGTGGCCCAGAAAGCAGATGAATCCTACTGGCCAACACAATATTTTTATCATAGGATCACATGAAACTGGGCCACCAGAATAGAGCTAATAGACTGATTTTATGTAGTTCAAATTGTTAATTTGCTATAGACAAAAACGCCGCCAAAAAAAAAAAAGTTGCCAGGCCTGTACACCCTACAGGCAACCCTGGCTGCAGGTCCCACTGTTCAGAGTTCAGACCTTTGCTTGCTCCCCCTGTTTCCCACTTGCCCCCCATCTGCTGTCTCCACTCAGCCTGATACACTGAGCCCCAACCTTGCCCTTGCAACTCCCCATCTCCTCCTGGTTAGAGGAAGGGATGAAGTAGCCTGGAAGAAACAGGTGAAAGCAGGGACCTGAGGGTCCAGCCACTCCACATAGAAACTTGCCACCAATCTCACATTCTCAGCGCCATCCTTCATGTATCTGCTGCCCCCAAGTCCCGAGCCTGTGGGGACTCTGGACTGAGTCGGCTCAGTGCCACCAGCCCTCTTCCTGAAGGAGCCCCGCTGACCCCCGCACCGCTCTCCCTCTGTCTTCCAGAAACCAAACTTCTGTGGACATTTTCTCATCTGTTCTTCCCTCTTCTCATTTTCTCTGTTTTTGTGGCTCATCACTTTTTCAGCCCATTGATATTTTAATGGATCAAAAAAAAAAAAAAAAAAAAGAAGACAGTAACTGTGAGTTTTGAGTCCCTCATTTAAAAAAAAAAAAAAGGCAAGGATTTTGTTGCTTCTGAAACGGCACAGATTGAGGACTTTTCTCCAATTCAATGATCATTTTTTTAAATTCTAAAACATAGATAAAATTCCAACTTCCTATTGACCCACTCTCTAGGAGTCAGGAATTAAGGGCTAAAGAAGTTGAGCAGCTTCATCTAGTCATTCACCAAATCCTTACTGAGCATCCAGGAGGCTCGGCCTACTCCAGGCACTGGGGATGTAGTCATGAACAAGGCAGACACAGCACCACTCTCTCGGAGCTTGCCTTCCAATGATGGAAAAACACTCATCAAGTAAAATAAAAAATATATCAGAAATAATAAAGCATGCAGAGAATTAAAACAGGGTAAGTGATAGAGTCTGGGAGGCTACTGCAGGCTGCGTGACCAGAAGTCCTCTCAAAAGGGACTGGTCTGAGACCTAACTAATAAGAAGGCTGATGAGTGAGTCTCAGGGAGAAGAAATTTCCAGAGCAAGGGAACCACAGGTGCAGTAGCCCCAGCACTGGAAACAGGTTTGGCATGTTTGAGTAGAGAATTATCCACTGTGGCTGGAAGAAAAACAAACAAAATTCTATCTTTAATGAGTTTGAGACGCCATCTGACATTCAAGAGGCCTGCCGTGGGCCGTGGGATGCGTGATCCCAGGACTTGAGGGTGCGTGCAGGCTGCAGGTGTTGACTGAGAGGTCCTCTGCTCCGGGGTGATGTTTCTCAGCCATGGACTTGATGTTATCAATGCGAGAAAGAAGGTAGATCAAGAGAAAATAGCCAGGGTGTCTTGGGGCGCTAAGCCATTTAAAAGTTGGGAGAAAGAGCTGGAGCCAGAAAAGGAGACTGAGAAGGCAGACCAAGGGGTAAGATAAAAAACCAGAAGGGGCGACGTCCGTGGGGGAAGCCAAGAGAGGAAAGCATTTCAAGTAAAAAGGGAGTTGTAAGCTGAGCTCAGGCCGCTGAGACATCACGAAAGATAAGGACAGAGAAGCAACAAGGGACAGCAGGACGTGGTCTCAGGGCGTGATGGGAGATCTTGTCAACAGCAGCCCTAGTGGTGCGATGGGCAGCCATCCAGGCAGCGTGGCGGAGGCAGGGGAGTGACCGCAGACAACCCTTTCAAGACATTTCCTGTAAAAAAGGAGCAGAGACAGGAAGTGGCAGCCGGAGGGGAACATGGGGTTAAGATAGAAATGGGGAGGGAGGGTGTGTTGGTTGGCTGGTTTTAAGATGGGAAATACTAGAACAGAGAGTTAATGACTGATGCAAAAGTGGAACCAAGGTCTGTCTGACTCCAAAGCAGAAGTTGAATCTTACCCCAAAGCTGTATTTCACCTTCATCAGTCACTAGCGTCTCGGAAGCACAAAAATGAAGCATCACACTGGCACAGCACTTCACAGTTTACACACTGGGTTTCTATTCCTCCCCCAGGAATCCCTGATCTGACTGTGGTCACCACATCACGCAATACACAGGGCACCGACCAAGACAGCTTCCACCCGGGGACTATAGATCCATCATCTGCCCCCAGGAGTCTTCCAGACAGGAGTGGATCTCAGGGAAAATCCAGGCAGTCAAGGCATGTCAAAGCCAGAGGGGCTTCAACCCCCTAGTCCTACTCCCTTGTAAGGATAAGGGGTGCACTAGCTTACCCGGCTTCCATAACAAAGTACTTATAGATGGCCATCTTCTCCCTGTGTCTTTACATGGTCTTTCCTTTGTGTTCATACATGTCTGTGTCCAAATTTCCTCTTCTTTTAAGGATACCAATCATAGGGAATTAGGGCCCACCTTAAAGACCTCATTTTAACTTAATTTCCTCTTTAAAGATCTGAGCTCCAAATATAGTTACATTCTAAGATACTGGAGGTTGGGACTTCAACATATGTATTTTAAGCGGACACAATTTAACCCATAACAAGGACACTGAAGGGTCATGACTGGCGTACCATAGATAAATAGCATTTGACCAACCGCCTCAAATTAAATTCAGTGTTCCTACTCCAACCAGCTGTGGTGACATGAAGCAGCAAGGTCAATGGCAGTGCCCACTCCCCCAACCCCAACCCGGCAACCTCCATTCTACTCTCTGCTTCTACAAGTTCGACTTTGTTAGACTCCACATTTAAGTGAGATCATGCAACATCTGGCTTTCTGTGTCTAGCTTATTTCACTTAGCATAATGTTCTCCAAGTTCATCCGTGTTGTCACAACTGGCAGGATTTCCTTCTTTTTTAAGACTGAATAATATTCCACCGTATATACATATATACTACTTCTTTTATCTATTCTTCTGTCTATAGATACTTAAGCTGTGTTTGATGAAAAGGCACAAAGTTTCAGTTATGCAGCATGAATAAATTCTGGACATCTAATGTACAGCATGAGGACTATAAATTAACACTGTATTGTATATTTGATATTTTCTCAGGGTAAATCTTAAAGTGTTTTCATCACACACACAAAAAGTAACTAGGTGAAGTGATGGATATGCTAATTAGCTTGATTGGGTAATCATTTCACAATGTACATGTATATCAAAACATCACACTGTACACTTTAAACACAATTTTGATTTGTCAATTACACCTCAATAAAGATGGGAAAAAATCACTACCAATAAATAAATAAATAGATAGATAGATGGATGGCAGTGCCACTGTTCACTCAACCCTTTCCTCCTGAGATTAAGACAACACCTAAGAGCCAGAAACCTGCATCAACCTCCATCTCAAAGGAAAACAACTGGTAACTTACTGTGACAAAGGCAAGCTCTTCACAGGGATGAGTCGACACAAGAAAACGCTTTCAATTACAAATAAAGAGTACTACATTATTCTCGCCCTGGTTTTGCTAAAATGCTCAACCTTCACAGCTAAAATTGCCTGAAAACTTTCACTGTTGCTACTTTCAGAGTCATTTGGCCCATCTGTGATGACTGAAGAAAAGGCCATCTTTCTTAGGCTTAGCAGCCAAAGGCCAATGCAGCCAAAAGGCAGATAGGCAAAAACACTCGCCTTCCACCTTAGGAGTCGATTGCTTTTTTCTGGCAAGCCCAAAGCCCTCTGAGCTGTCCAGCTTATTCAATCCCCCTTCTCCTGATAACCCATCAGTAACAGCACACCGCAGGAGCACACAGAGGCCTGGCCCGTCTCACCCCAATGGAAAATGTCACGGAGACAGATGCTTTTACTGGAAGGTCTAGTCGTTTTTTTTTTTAGCCTGGCCCCAGTGATACCATTGTGCCTTGTGGGATGATGTACTCCCAAAGGACAGGGCCAGGCCTGTGTCATTTATTCCTCCATCGCCAGTTCCCAGCACAGGGCCTAGCAGATACTGGGTGCTCCACAACACTGACTGAAAGAGTGAGTGAATTAACGAATTGATGAAGGGAGGGTTTGTGATGATCCGTGATGGGGAAAGGGTAAACCACACACCACGCTGCCTTGTCAATGCCAGCCTTGTCCAAGAGAAACTCAGATAAAGCCTACAATTTTCGAGAGAAAATGGAAAGTGGAAGGTTTTCCCACCGGTTATAACCTGATCGGGAATAAGGCAGCGATAGTTTCTCTAGTTGTGGAGGATGTCATGAGGCGGCCAAAGAACTCCAGCCTTAAAGGACAAAAAAGAAAAAGGGAGTGGCCTTGAATAGAAAAGAGAGAAAAGTGAAAGGACAACTTAGCTGTAGGGTGTCTTCCTCATCAGGGAAACTGGGAGGAGGCGGGAGGGGGCAGGAGACCTGGAGGTGGGGAAAGGAGTTCACAGGCCCTGAGGGAGAGGGAGAGAGCAGGATCCTTAGCCCATGTCCTGCGGTCGGAAGCAGAGGGAGAAGCATCCGAGAGCAGGATCCTTAGCCCATGTCCTGCAGTCGGAAGCAGAGGGAGAAGCATCCGAAATCAGTCCTATGGGTTAAGAAAGCAGGGGGCAAAATGCAAATGTTATCTGGCCTCATGATCTCCTTTTTTCTATGTAAATCTCATTCAAATGGTGCCAGCCACAACAGAATGGTTTTTAAAAACATGTTTTTAGCTGTCTGTATCTCCTATTTTGAAGTTCCCTCTTTGACCCTACACAAGGTTCTGGGATTTTTTCCCCCCATTTTCTAAAAGGAATTTCCTATGACCAGGAGAATTCGCAGAACGCGCCTACATCCTCAACACAGGCTGCCCAAAGTGAGCCCAGCCAACCTCCCTCCACCACCAGGCTTCTCATCCAGGTTCTCTCCTCTCCTCTAGCCCCCACCCCTCTCCCCCTTCTGGGTGGTAAAAAACAAAAACAAAACAAACAACAAGAAAAACCCCTCAGCACAGCCATTCCAAGCACATTCTCTCTCCTCCAAGTCTGCGCCTCCTTCCCAGGTCCCCACGGTTAGAGGGTGGTGCCCTCTGCCCATCCCTCAGCCTGGGGCTCAGACACTTTGCTCTCTGCTTTCCCTCATCCTGACATCTAATTGATGCCAAGCCTTGCTGAGTTCACGACCACCGTTTCTCCCTGTCCATCTCCTTCTGTCTCTCCGTAGTCACAGACTCTGTCCAGACCCTTATTTCCCACTTTGACCACTGCAAAGATCTCCTAACTGGCCTCTCTCTCCCTGCAAACTTTCATCACTGGAATCACACCATCCCCACCAGTCATCCTCGTAAAACTTGATCCAACCATGGCCCTCTGTATCCTCACAGGTCTGCTTTGCCCACAGAAAACAGTCCACCTCCTTAGCGTAGCATCCAAGGACTCCACAGCCTACCTTTCCAGGTTTACATCTGGCTCCACCCATCGTGTGCTTTTTTCTCTGCCCCCAGCGGACCATTCGTCGTTCCACAGACCTCCTTTACATTTCCTGTCTTTGCTCGTGCAAGACTCCTGGAGGGACCTTCGCCCTCTATGGTCCCCTGGGCATGGTTGGGGCTGAGGGCTGCTCATAGAGTTGTCTCTCCCCTGGTACCCTGTAAGCTTTTTGAGAGCAGGGAGTTTATTACTACCACCACCACCCTCCCCCAAACAACCTGCACTTAGGTTCTCAGGGGGAAAAAAAAGTATTAAATTAGATGAATGTTATCGCTGCATTGCTGAATGCAAGACTCACATTATGGTAGAATCTTGGTGTTGAAAGACACATAAAAATTATCTAAACCAATTTCTAGCCCGATGCATAAATCCCTTTGGCAAAGCTGTTGCCGTTATCTATTGCTAGGTAACAACAAGCTTTCAGCAAATTTAGTGGCTTAAAGCACAACCATTATGTGTGCTTGTGATTCTGTGGACTATTAATTCGGGCGGGGCTTGGCTGGGTGGCCCTTCAACCCTACATTGTGTCAGCCAAGGTCAACCACTTGGTTGAGCTCATTGACTGGAAGAACCACAAAGGCTTCACTCACGTGCCTGGTGCCTTGGTGTTCCTCTACGTAGCCTCTGTTTGGCTCTAGCCTGGGTGTCCTTGCAACTTGGGAGTCTAGGGCAAGGAGGACTTCTCATGAGGCAGCTTCCAAAAGTGAGCATTGCCAGAGGGGCAAAGGTAGAAGCTACAAATCTTACAGCCCGTCCTCAGAAGTTACACAGAGTCAATTCCACTGCATCCTACAGACCAAAGCTCGCCACAAGGCCGGCGGAGACTCAGAGTACAGGAAGCAGACCCCACTTCTCAAAGGGAGGTGAGGCCAAAAACTTACCGAGAGGCATATTTAATCCACCACAGAAACCTTTTCAGATACTTTCAGCCTACACATAACCATTTCCTGTGATGAAGAGCTCGTCACAATACAAGGGTAGTTCATTTACAGACAGCTCTGACAGAAAATATCCCAGCTCATAAACGTGGACTGTCCAATGCCAGATCTGATCTGATGTTCCTTAATGAGCCCCTCCAGGGCCTCAAAGATGCTAACCCTTGGGTTAGAGTTACTACGTCTGCCACTTTCTCTCAAATTGTTCAGCAAAATGACAGCAACCAAAAAGTGCATATGTGTATCTGTATGTGTGTGTGTGCGCCTGCGTGCATGGAGAGAGAAGGAAAGAGAGTGAAAATGTGGTAAAATATTAATAACTGGTAAATTTAAGTGGATAATATATGAGTATTCATTTTATTTTTCTTTCCACTTTTCTTCAAGTTTGAATTTTTTTTTTTAAATAAAGTGTTTTAGGGTAAATATTGCTTCACTTAAAAACTCAAAAGATGGGAATTCCCTGATGGTCCAGTGGTTAGGATTCCGTGCTCTCACTGCTGAGGGCCCGGGTTAAATCCCTGGTCAGGGAAGTAAAATCCCACAAGCCGTATGGTGCAGCCAAAAAAAACCCCAAAACACTCAAAAGAATCTCCTAGAAAAAAATGCAACTCATAGGAAAGTTAACTAAGGAGACCAGTAACAATATAAATATATAACTAGCAATTGCAATAAGTTTAAAAATAATGAGCACAATCACAATAGCAATAAAAAATATTAAACCTAAAGTTTAATTAGAAAAGAAATGTAGGGCACCTAAATAAAACAATAAATTTTACCAAAGTCCAAAAAATAGAAGCCCACAGGTACGTATGTCATTGAGAATGTTTGGGATTGGGTGGTCAGTGCATTTACAGGTGTTTAAAAAAAAACCTATATCAAAGCCAAAAAAGAAGCTTTGAATAAAAGGAAGAACATACCACATTCCTGAACAAGAAGATTTACTTGTTCATATTATAAAAATGTTCATCCTCCACAAATACAGCAATAGCATTGATGCAATTCCAATAAAAACCACCACGTTGCTTTTTTGATGTTGGGGGGAGGGGATAGTGAGAAAATATTTCAAAAGTATCTCTAACAGGAAAAAATGGATGAGATTAGCCAAGGACATTTTAGAAATGAAGAGTAATGATAGACTCTGACTTTAATAGATGTAACATTTATGTTAAAGCTGCATATAATTAAACAATTAAATCTGGCTCAGGAATAATCAGTCAAAGAAGAAAAATCCAGGAAAAGATCCAAAAGTAAGTAAGAAGTAAGAATCGAGGCAGCAAATCCAGTGAGAGGAGAGAGGATGGTTTACATAGTAAATGATGTTAGGATAACAGGCTAGCCATTTGGAAGAAAATATAGTGAGAGCCATACATCATACCACACTCCAGAGTGAAGGAAAATTAAGTGCAAAGAAATGAAACAAGGAAAGATATATAAAACAATGTAGATTAGTATTTTTATAAGTTTGTGATGGCACAGATCTTTCTATGCATAAAACAAATAATAAAGAAAATGATTCATATGGTTGGCTAATAAAAATTTAAACCTTCTGTACATCCCAAACCACTATAACCAAAATTAAGAAAATAGCAACAACAACACTGAGAAAAAATATTTGCAATAGAAATGATATTAAGGGGTCAATGTCCCCATTATCTAATCATTATGGGGGGAAAAGTTTTTAAAAATTCAAAAATGAGCAAATGCCATTAATATACAATTCACAAAATAATACAATTATTGAGATTCAGCATGATTATCATTTTTTCTTTTTGTTTATAGTATTTTCTGAGTTTCCTATCCCCCCAAAAGGTATTATTCCTATAGAAAAAAAATTTTCAAAATAGGAACCAGGAAAAATTTTTTTTCTTTTTCAGGAAACCTAAGCTTCTTGCTAGAGGACAGTAAAGCTCCTTTAACAGCTCCAAACTCTCTCAGAATGAGTAGATATGCAAGGTTACAAACAACCTCCAATCGTGGGCAAAAAATATACATTTTTCATCTCCTCGAATCCTCCAAAAATCTCAGGTAGGGTGTTGTTACTACCCTAATATTACAGACAAGAAAGTGAAGACTCAGAGAAGTTCAGCAAGCTTCCTAAGGTCACACAGCAGTAAGCAATAGAGTTGGAACTGGATCCCAGGCTGGTCTGACCACAAACTCAGCTCTTTCCAGGCCTCGTTTCAGGACCCTTGGGTTGGGATGCAGAGGGCTGAGTTCTGATCCTGGCTCTGTCCCCAACCACCAGTACACACAGCCTTGGCAAGTCTCTTCCCCTGTCTGACCTTGATTTCCTCATCTGTTCAAGGGGAAGTGGACTGGACCAAATGGTGTGTCAAGTTCCTTCCTGCTCAGACATGCTAGATTTTTGTTCTCATAAAGCACTCATTAGCCAAGGACTGATCCAAACCAGAGATCAACCCCAGGGGCTTGGTGGCTGGAACAGGTGGCCTCACACAGATGCCCAGGCACTGGCCCACCTTGAATTCCTCATGGATGCGCTCCTCCAGGACTTTGGCAGCCTTGCGGTCCTCCGTCTCCACTTTCCACTTCTCCACCAGGATCCGGGCTTTCTCATTGGCCAGAGCATCCCGGAACTTCTTGGTGATCTCTGCCTCCTTCTGTCTCCTTCCAAGAGAACACCAGCAGGTATCAGGAGGTATGGGAAACTGAAGGACCACATGCCAACAGAACTTCAAATAAAAACCATGCGCAATCATTCTTGGTCTATCAGAATAGCAAATATCTGAGGTTCACAGAACTCAATGTTAGCAAAGGTGGGGAGTATAAGTCATCAGAATTGCTCTGGAAGCCAGAAGATAAAGCCTCATAAACCCCATTTCTCACTCAATTTTACAAAGGTGTAGGGAAAAGCTCATTAGAGGGTTTTTATAACATAAAAAGTGGCAAACAACCCAAATGTCCCTCAACAAGACCAATAAGTTGGGTTTCTCACGTAATGGGATACTATACAGTAATCTTAAATAACACTGTGGATCTATATTAATCAATTTATGAAGGTGTGAATAAAGCAGCTTACAAAGCATGTATTGCCCAAATGCTCACCATGGTTATCTTAGGTAGTTGGTATTGAGTTGTTATTTAATTGATTCTTTACAGTTTTCAATGTTGTTTACACATTACAATTTTATGATTAAAACACTGTCATTAAAAATTGGGGGAAAAATGTTGGAGTCGACTTCATACAAATTTCCAAGTCTGGCAAAAAATATGTCAAATGTGGTTTATGAAAGAAGTCTGACCCCCCAGTATTAGTAGGGGCTCAACTGTCCATCTTGTGTGAGAAATGGAGGTTACATGACGAGGAACGAGCAGATTTTAAAAGTGAATTCAAATTGCTCTGTTGTCCTCGGGACAATTCAGTGAGGAAAGAGGCAAAAGGATATCAAACGCATTATCTCAGTAAATCCTACTACATCCATATAGAAAAGGTGTTTTGATGCCCAAACCACAGATGTGAAAACTGAGGCCCTGGATCAGCTCACCACTAATTAGTGGAGCCAGGATTTGAACCCACAAGGTCTACCTGATGTAAGACTAGTGCTTTGGTCCCCTAATCTTAGCAGAGCTCCAAACAGCCAGCCAGCTGCCTGGCGCCCCCTCCCTCCCACCTGTAACCTATTGCCCTTAATATGAACCCACCCCAAGCCTCCGTGTTCAGGACCCGCCCCAGTACCCACTGGCACCTCTCACCAGAGCTCCTCCGCCTCCCTCTGTGCCTGCAGCCGCGCCCTCTCTGCAATCAGCTCCTCAGAGATCTCTTCATAGGGCTTGTCTCCAGGGCCTTCTCCCATGACCCAGACCCAGATTTCGCCATCTGCCCCCAGGAGCCACTGGATGTGCTTGTCACTCGCTGCCTCACAACACAGGAAGAACAAGGAAGGAAGGAAAAACAAGTCTGAGTTGTACTGAGTCAGGAATGCCCTGGGCTGGCCAGGGGTGCACAGCCATCACGCCACCCTACAAAACATGCTCATCTGCAAAGAGGGTGCCAGAGAGACATTGACCTGAGTGCAGGTCCATGGCCATCTCCCTCTCCCACTCCCTCTAGGGAGCAATATGTCAGCCAAGTCAGCCTGCTGGAGCAGGTATTCAAAGCTGGAACTGGTGTCCGAAGCCCAGAGACCCTGAAATCTTCAGCACAGAAGACATCAGGTGACAGCACTCGCTGAAGAAAGACTTGTGTCACTCCCAAGCCAAGGCAGTTAGGAGTTTCTCTCTCTCTCTCTCTCTCTCTCTCTCTCTCTCTCTCTCCCTCCCTCCTTCTCTCTCTCCCTCCCTCCCTCCCTCCCTCCCTCTATCTCTCTATCTCTCTATCTATCTCTATCTCTATCTCTATCTCTCCTGTCCATTGGCTGGAAATAAGGAATTGGAGATGGTGGCATTGCAAGATGAAGCAGCTGGCCCCTGAGTCTCCCTGACCCACATCAGCCTGTAACCTGAGCAAGAAATAAACCTGTGTTGGATTAAGTCACTGAGATTTTTCAGTTTGCCTGTTCTAACAGATTCCATTGATAACCATGACTAAAATGGAAATCTAAAGTGGGGTACTGGCTGAAACAGGAATATCAACTAAGTGTCACTGCCTTACCAGTGATGTTTAGCAGGCTGAATGGCTGGGGATCCGCGTGATGCAGGAGCAAAGCATCTGGTAAAGTTATCAGACACTATCACTTAAAAGGCAGACCCTCCTGCCTTCTGAACCTGTCCCCCTTAAGGGAAGGTATTGGAAAATAGAACTTTGGTAGTGGGTTGGTTGCTAGGAGCTGTGTTTGGCAAGACGTTAAGTTCAAGGAAGAACTGAGCACTTTACAAGTAGAAATGAAAGGGAAAAAAGAGAATATAGAAATCTGGGACTTTGTAGGTTTGGAAAAGCCATCTCTTTCTAGGGCCCAAACTACAAGAGATGGGATTTTTAAAGGTTTTGCATGACTGGCCCAGTAAAACTTTTAAGGTGAATAAAGGGCCCTAGGACACAGATCTCTGTGATGGTCATGAGAATGTGCTCCATGGACATCCCACAACAGGGAGCATAAGCGACTGTGAACTCCAGCTCCTATGCCCTTGTGTTTGCCCAAGGCCATGCTTCCAGAGGAGGCTCCCAGCCTTTGACTGAGTATGGCAGGCTGGTTCCTGGGAGACATGGGACTCCTCTGATGGGCACCTCCCCGGAGGCCTTGACAAACCTTGCCTGGACTGCGTGGCTGCCTGGAACACCTCCAGCCAACCTGCCCTCCCCCTCTCCTTCACTCAAGTGGCACTGCAGTGCCACGGCTCTCCCAGCCTGCTCCTTTTTCTCTCACAGGTATTTCCTGAACAACAGCCTTGTGTGATTTTCTCCCAACCCTGTCTCCGCCCCTCACAAGCACACTCAGACTGCAATCTCTCACACTTATTTTTCAAGGAGCCTAACGTAGATGACCTTCAGTTGAAAGGTAGAGGCATCAGGGTAAAGAGGCAAAGAAAAACAGGCAATTTGCAAAATATGTCCAGAGAAGAATCTTAGCTGTTGCCCCTGGCACATGGAAGCAAACAGATCAGAAGCCTCCTAAGTCTCTGAGTCTGGACTAAAAAAGCCTCTGATTGTTCAAGACTTAAACAACCATTGGGCACCCAGCCTCGATGACCAGGGGGCAGGTTTCAAAGGCTATACTGGTCCAAAGAGGGTGCGACCCTCAACACTCACTCTGGATGTGGCCAAGGGGAATAATGAACAAGAGGAGCCTCCAGGGCACAGACAGCATCCATTCAAGGCCATCCCTTCACTGCCAGGGCAGGGGGACCTCGCAGAGCCTGACCTGGAGGATTTCAGGATGCTATAGACTAGTGATTGAGTGGGGCTCACGCTCCCCCCTTTTCCATAGCAGATATTCTGACCCTGCTCCCCCACTGTATATCGTGTCTTAAAGGTGGGCCGTGTTAGGATGACATGTCTTTTTTAGCCACATCAGGACCTTAGAGTGCCTAACGCAGAACACATGTAGACTGAGAACTTTGGGTTGATGCAGTGACCGGGTGAGACTTGCAGGCATCCCCTTAAGGAGGTAGTGAGTGTATTTATGCAGAGAAGAACAAAACAAGTGAGTAACCAGAATGACAGTTTGTGACAGTGACCACGCTATGTCCAGCACCCCAGCTCCACTCCCTGAGCCCACCAGATGACCACTCTCTCAGGTTCCCTTCAATTCCATGGGGCCACGTGACTGAATTCTAGTCTGTGGAGCATCAGGGGAAGTGATTTGTGCTACTTTCAGGCTGAGGCTGGTTGCAATCTGAGTGCCTTTTCCACATTCTCTCTCCCATCCCTTCAGTGGGAAATAAATGACTCCAAGATGGTGGAGAAAAAAGCAGCCTGATCCATGAGTCAGTGTTCGAAAGCAAGCCAGGCAGACAGCTACCTAATCCACATCAAACTGTGACTTAATCAGAAATAAACCTTCATTATGTTAACCCACTGAAATTCCCGCATTTACCTATTGCAGAAGGCAGCATTAATTCCCCCAGCATCGGTATATTTTTAGTATGTTAAAGCAATATAGTAATAGAGGAATATAAGTTTAATTATGACTGATAGAATCAGGGAAGCAACCACTACTAGAATTGTAGAACTTCCAAATTAATAGTGGGCAAAAGTAAATAAGAGGCTTACCAATCCTGCAAAAATACTTAAAGGGAAAAGAGAAAACAACAGAAAATGTGTAGTTATTATAGCAGGCACTGTCAGTTACCTCTTCATCACCCATTCCAGCCACCTTCCTGCCTTACTAAAAACCCCAGTTTGTTTTGGGGAGTAACAGAGATCCCTTGGTTTCAGGAGAGGCAGGTTTCTACCCCAGCCTCAAACGACAAATAAAATTAGTCTAAAGCCATCATGTAAATTTATTCTCCTTGGCAAGTAATCGATCTAGGAGTGACCAGACATCCCCGTTCTTGACAAAGGAGATGCAGGCCGAAGTCCCAATGATGGGGACTCATTCTCGAAACAAAAGGTGAAGACTTCTTAAGGTTGCAGACAAATACTGTTTGATTCCACTCATACAAGGTACCTAGAATAGTCAAATTCGTAGAGTCAGAAAGTACATTGGTAGATGCCAGGGGCCAGGGGAGGGGGTGTAGGAGGAGTGGGGAGTTAGTGTTTAAAGGGGAGAGACTTTCAGTTTAGGAAGGTGAAAAATTCAGGAGATGGATGATGGTGAGAGTTGCATAACAATGTGAATGTACTTAGTGCCACCGAACTGTACAGTTAAATATGGTTAAAATAGTATGATTTATATTATGCAACTTTTACCACAATAAAAAAACATTATAAAAAAAAAAAGGTGAAGACTTCTTAGGAGAAGCTCCTTCACTCTTTACTCGTTTACCTCACCTCCTTCTTCCTACCTGGAATGAAGAGGTGATGCCAGGAGCTGCTGGAGGACTTTTGCAGCCATAAGGAAGAAAGCCACATACTAAGGATGAGTAAGCAGAAGGACTGAAGGAGATGGGGCCTTGCTGATCTTGCTGAGCAGCTAAACTAATCTATCCATTGCAGTACACCTCCAGAATTCTTATCATGTGAGAAAAATAAGGAACTCCAAGGGATAAAGTTCTGTAATTATTAAATGAAATGTGATAATATAAATAAATATGAAAGATTTATTTAATTAGGCAACTATTAACCGTGCATTCTGTTACTTATGGCCAAGCACATCCCTAACTGATACAGATAACAAATGAAAAATAACACAGAATCCCTAAACCCTAAGGATATTCATTAACACAAAAATGGGAACAGAATTAATTTCCCTATTAAAGATCTGAGACTGTCAGATGTAAATAAAAAGTAAAAGACAAACACTGCTTTGGGAAAGACCCTAGGTGTTCTCCTTACTGGCTGCAAATAATAATAAATCCTTCCTTGGGGGTGGTGGGATGAATTGGGAGATTGGGATTGACATATATACACTAATAAGTATAAAATAAATAACTGATAAGAACCTTCTGTATAAAATAAAATAAAATAAAATAAAATTCAAAAAAAAAAGGAAAGAAAGTAAAAACCCACTATTTAATGTCATTAATTAAGTCATCACTTTTTGACCCTACTTCTAACAAGGCATATTTCATTATAGCTTCAGTGTCAATTTTCTCTTCTTTTACTCAATTAAAATTCCACTGGAATGGTCACTAAATTAAATTTCTACTGGTGAACATTCTAACCCTGTAATTCTGGGCATAAGGGTGTTTCACATGAGAGCTGTCCTTAGAAAATCCTGCCAGTTATATTTTTGAATTTAGGTTAGATAAAGTATTCCCAAGTTTTCCCCATCATGGAAAAGCAATAATAATAATAATAATAATAATAAATCCTTCCTTCTCCTGATGGGGAAAAAAAAAAGTAAAATCCAATTCTGTACTATTTAAATAAAACACACATGTAAAAAAGAAAAAGTTAAAAAATAAAGAGCTAGTTAACAACAGACCATACAAAGGCAAGCAAAAAGAAAGCAGAAGTGGCAATGTCAGACAAGGTAAATTCAAGGACAAATGTGTTAGACAAGACAAAAAAGAATATTATGTAATTATAAAAGATGCAACCCACAAAGAAGATATAACAGTCATAAAACTTTATACAACAAACCACATAGCAGACAACTGCATAAAACAAAAACTCCTAACAACACAATGAGAATTTCAAAATGTATATATACTCATGGTAGAGAGTTTCGCTATATTTATTTAAGAAGCTGGTAGACCAAATAGATTTTAAAAATTAATAATATAGAGGATTTGAATAATATAGTCAACAAATTTTACTTAACAACTACAGAACTTTACTCCTTAAACATTGACAATATACTTTTCTTCTTCTGATCTTGAAATTATGAGAAAATTTTATAGACCGCATCCTCAAACAATAATACAAAACTTAGAAATCAATGGGGTAAAATAGCCATCAAGAAAGTATCTCCTAGAGAACCCATGGATCTTAGGGGAAATCAAAACTGAAACTATACATTATCTAGGGGGAAAATTGTAGCAAAAAAAGATGGGCACAGATAACAGTAAGCTCAAAAGAAAACTTATAAGCTTAAAGGCTTTTCTTTTTGATGTCCCCGTGAAGATAAAATTCTCTTCTCCAAACACAATATAGATGCCTCCATTGACTCTATTCCAAACAGAAGTGTGAAACAGTGAGCAGGGTGGATGCTCCCATGTGGGTCCTGAAACAAATAGTGGTCGCCAGGAATGAGACTCCTACAGGGTAGAGGGGAATCAGAGTTCTCCAGGTGAGACCGGGACCTGAGTAGGATTGAGGTCAGATGCTGGTAATGTGGTTGGCAAGTTCATGAAACAGCAAGGAGACCACTGTGGCTGCAGCAGAGGGAGCAAGAAGGGAAACTGGAAATGCAGTTGGAGAAGCAGCAGCTTTAATTCATTCAGTGTGGGAAACAGGGGACAAGAAAATCTGTAGGCCAGTGAGCATTTGTAATAGTCCAGGGGACAGACAAGCATTTCTTGGACTAAGATGGTCCTGGTGGAGGAGGTATAAAGTGGTTAAGATTTAGGATATATTCTGAAGGAAAAAGCAATATTTGCTTAAATTTTGGATATGAGTTGTGAAAGAAAAAGAGCAAGAAAACTCTAACTTTTCAGCTTAAGCAATGGAATGGATGGTCATATTACTGAAAAGAGTAACATGAAAGAAACTGCTTGGATAAATCAACATTTCTGTTTGGGCCAAATTAAGTTTGAGACGTCTATTAGACATCCAATAGGCAGTTGAATACAGAGTTCAGAGGAGAGGCTGGAGCTAAAATATAACTTTTTGGAGGCATCAGTGTATAGATATTTAAAGCCACAAAACTGGAGGAGAGCAGGTAGAGAGTGAGTGTAGACAGAAAACAGGAGAGGTTGAAGGACTGAAGCCCAGCACATTCCAACACCTAGATAGGAGGAGGACCCCCAAGGAGATGAGGACAAAGAAGCCTGCGTGCGAGGCAGGAGAACAACCAAAAGAGAGCAGTATCCCAGAAGCCAAGTGGAGAAAGAATTTCAGGAATTAAAGGGAGGTCAACTGTGTCAAAGGCTACTGATGGGTCATTGGGATGAAGACTTGAGAACTGACCATTGGATTCAACAACATGGAAGTCACCAATGACCTTGACAAAGGTGGTTTTATAAGTCTGTGAAAAGGAACATTTGGATGCTTGGAAACTTTTAGAGGAAAATATAAATGCATATCATTATTACTTTGGGGAAGGGAAGAATTTCTTCTATGAGACATAAAAAGAATAAACTATGAGAGACAACGTTGATATATTTGAATACAGATTAAAGCTTAAAATTTCTACACACAAAAAATACCATAAAGACAATTAAAAATCAAGTCACCAACTGAGAGAAGATACTTGAATACACATAACTGTCAAGCAATTGCACCAATTAATAAAAGCAATAGTAACAGCTAACATCTACAGAAGGCTTATCTGCTAATCATGGTTCAACATATTTTACATGTATTAACTTATTAATGTCTAGAACAATCTTTCTCTACTAGGGTCCTGTGAGAGAAATAAGCCCTATAAAACGTAATTTGAATTGTCATTTTTTTTTCTCAGTTCTCCCAAGAACAGTATATAGATAGTACTAGTCTAGATGCATTGTAGAAAAGCTAATTCATTGCATACAATGTATCCTTTAAAGCATCTGTTATCAAATAATTTGCTCTCAAGACCCCTTTATATTCTTTAAAAATATTGAGTATCTCAAAGAATTTTTGTTTATGTGGGTTATATCTATCAATATTTACCATATTCAAAATTAAAACTGAGAAAATTTTTAATATATATTTACTTAAAATAATAGCATCTTGAGACTTCCCTGGCAGTCCAATGGTTACAACTTCGCACTTCCACTGAAGGAGACGTGGGTTCAAACCCTGGTCAAGGAACTAAGATCTCACATGCCACAGGGCATGGCTTAAAAAAAAAGTTACTTCAAAATAAAAAGTTTAAAGATTTTTAAGAAAAATAAAATTAAAACCCAGGGGCTTCCCTGGTGGCGCAGTGGTTGAGAGCCCGCCTGCCGATGCAGGGGACGTGGGTTCGTGCCCCGGTCCGGGAAGATCCCACATGCCGCGGAGCGGCTGGGCCCGTGAGCCATGGCCACTGAGCCTGCGCGTCCGGAGCCTGTGCTCCGCAACGGAAGAGGCCACAACAGTGAGAGGCCCGCGTACCGCAAAAAAAAAAAAATTAAAATTAAAACCCATTGGTTTATTTTGCACTTTGAATGGATCTTTTACTCATGTGTGATTTTGCAACATTCCTCATTGGTCCTTGGAAAATATTGGTTCACTGAATCAAGCAGATCTTCCAAACGTGGACCCAATTTATTTTATAATATCATAAAATTGTTTGTTAATATTACTATGAACCTCAGAGAAAAGCCTTTATGTATTGGGAATCTAATAAGTTCATTGTAGCTGATACAAGTTTTCCAAAAATTCTAGTTTTTGCTTGAAACCTGGAATTTTATCACTGGAATAAATTTTATCCATTGTTTTCCTTGAAGTGACAGATTCACTTTATTCATCTGCAAATACCCAAATCTGAAAAAAGACATAGTTTATCAGTCTTCTTTCAAGTAAAAATGGCATTCCAAGAATAAAGAGGCTAGTTCAGCACATAACTCAAAAAATCACACAGTGCCTTTCCTCAAGACACCCATCATACTTCAGAAATGCTTTATACATCCTTCCATTTTGTCATACAATAAAATGAATAAGGTTTACTGTTTCATCAAGGAGTGAAACCATCATTCATTTTACTGTGAGTGTATGATGATGAAAAAATACAGTCATTTCACTCCTACAAGACTGGAAAGAATAAAAAGTGTGATGACAAATTCTGATTGTTGAAAAGGATATGGAGCAATGATAATTCTTATAAATTGTTGATGGCTGAAGGCACTGATACAACCACTTTGAAGATATTTGGCAAATATTTAGTAAAGTTGAACATGCTACACATTATTACCAAGGAATAGCACTTCCAAGTACACACGTGCCCAGAGAAACCTGAACAAGAAGGCTCATGGAAACATTGTCCAAAATATTAAAAATCGGGAACAACATAAATGACTAATCAAGGAAAACAGATAAATAAATTATAGTATGTTCTTATAATG
This sequence comes from Hyperoodon ampullatus, assembly GCF_949752795.1. Taxonomy (NCBI): domain Eukaryota; kingdom Metazoa; phylum Chordata; class Mammalia; order Artiodactyla; family Ziphiidae; genus Hyperoodon; species Hyperoodon ampullatus. The sequence goes on along the minus strand of NC_136914.1, from coordinate 68,564,265 downwards.
CAGTACTCTATAGCAAGAAAAATAAATAGGTTTGAACAACACAGACATATCTCCTTAAAAAATGCAGAACCAATAAATTAAGTTAAATTCAAATTGCATACAGTATAATGTCATTCATATAATGATCAAGCAACATATTGCTTACAAAATATATATTAAAGTATGGAAAAGATATAAGGATGATACATGTTGAATTTATAATAGGCTTGCATATGGGGAGGGAGATGGGGAGTGAAATTTTAGAAAGGCATTAAAGTTGGTCTCAACTGTATATGACGTACTTAAATAAAAACAAAGAAGGCACTAAGTTAGCACTTAATAAAGACATTATGGGTCCATAAGTACTTATTATATTATTTTCCATTTTACCTATATGTTTAAATATTTTATAATGAGAAATTTTATAAGCTTTATTTAAAAAAAAGATGTGGGACTTCCCTGGTAGTCCAGTGGTTAAGACTCCGCACTCCCAATGCAGGGGGTCTGGGTTTGATCCCTGGTCAGGGAACTAGATCCTGCATGCATGCTGCGACTAAGACCAGCACAGCCAAATAAAATAAATAAATAAATAAATATTTTTAAAAATATGAAATAAAATTTTAAAAAAGATGTAACATGAATAAACTAAGTTCTCAATCTAAGACATAAAAAAAGAACAATAAAATAAAAGCAGGAGAAAATAATTAATGAAAAAAACTAATATTAGTGAATGCAAAGCATATACATTATAAATACAACCAAACATTTGTTCTTTGAAAAATGTAATAAAGTAGGAAACCACCTAGCATGCTTAAATTAAGTTAAAACATATATATATATGTTATATGTCATATATATGCTATATATATGTTTTTATATATATATATATGGAATGTGTATACAGTATATATAATATATATGGCATTAGGAATAAGAAGACAATGTAAAACAAGAACTGATTAAAAGAGAATATCATGTGCTATCCTGTGTTAATAAATTTGAAAATATAGAGATAGGTATAAATCTTCATGACCTTAGACAATGGTTTCTTAGATATGATACCAAAAGCACAAACAACAAAGAAAATATATATCAATACAATTTGGACTTCATCAAAATTTGAAATTTAAAACTTTTGTGTTTCAAAGGATGCCATCAAAAAAGTAAAAGGGCAATCCAAAGAGTGGGAGTAAATATTTACAGATCATATATCTGATAAGGAACTTGTGCCTGGAGTGTATAAAAATTCTCACAGCTCAACAATAAAAAGACAACTCAGTCTAAAAATGGGCAAAGGATCTAAATATACATTTCTCCAAAGAAGATATATGGATGTCCAATAAGCACAAGAAAAGATGCTCAAAATCTTTACTCATCAGCGAAATGCACATCAAAACCACAATGACATAACACTTCACATCTCCCAGGATGGATTTAACCAAAAACATAGATAATAACAAGTACTGGTGAGAATGTGGAGAAATTGGAATCTCATATGCTGCTGGTGGGAAGGTAAAATGGTGTGACTGCTTTGGAAAACAACCTGCCAATTCTTCAAGTTATTAAACATAAAGTTATCAAATGATCCAGCAATTCCACTCGTAGGTACACACCCAATAGAAATGAAAACATACATCCACACAAAAACTTGTATGTGAATGTTTATAGAAGCATTATTCATAATAGCCAAAAGTGAAAACAACCCAAATGTCCATTAAGAGATAAATGGACAGGGGGCTTCCCTGGTGGCGCAGTGGTTGAGAGTCCGCCTGCCAATGCAGGTGACACGGGTTCGTGTCCTGGTCCAGGAAGATCTCACATGCCACGGAGTGGCTGGGCCCGTGAGTCATGGCCGCTGAGCCTGCGCGTCTGGAGCCTGTGCTCCACAACGGGAGAGGTGACAACAGTGAGAGGCCCGCATACCGCAAAAAAAAAAAAAGCGATAAATGGACAAAATGTGGTACATCCATATAATGGAATATTATTCAGCCATAAAAAAAGAATGATACTGATACATGCTACATTGTGGATGGACCTTGAAAACATTATGCTTAGTGCAAGGACCTTGAAAACATTATGCTAAGTGCAAGAAGCCAGTCACAAAAGTCCAATATTATATTATTCCACTCATATGAAAGTCCAGAATAGGAAAATCCATAGAGACATAAAGTAGATTAGCAGTGGACTTCCTTGGTGGCACAGTGGTTAAGAATCCACCTGCCAATGTAGGGGACATGGGTTCGATCCCTGGTCCAGGAAGATCCCATACGGAGCAACTAAGCCTGCATGCCACAACTACTGAAGCCTGCACGCCTACAGCCCGTGCTCTGCAACAAGAGAAGCCACCATAATGAGAAGCTCGTGCATCGCAACAAAGAGTAGCCCCCACTTGACGCAACTAGAGAAAGCCCACTCGAAGCAATGAAGACCCAGTGCAGAAAAAAAAAAAAAGTAGATTAGTGGTTGCTAAGGGCTGGAGCAGGGAGAAAGGGGTCTGGCAGGTACTAGTTAAAGTGTATGGGTTTTCTTGAGGTGATAAAAATATTCCAAAATTGACTGTGGTGATGGCTGCACATCTCTGTGAATATATTAAAAACCATTTAGTTGTACACATTAAATGGGTGACTTGTGTACACTTTAAATGGGTGACTTGTATGGTATATGAATTATATCTCAATAAAGCTGTTTGTGACAACAAAAACTCTCCTGGTAATTTATATGATAAGGTAACTTATAGGGAAAAAAATCAGTTAGGTTATAGAGGTCTAAACAACATATTGACCAACTTAACCTAACTGACGTCTATAGCACACTCCACACTACAGCAGAATACTTTCTTTATCAAGTGCACACAGAAACAAGGTTGACTACATTCTCAGCCATTAAATTTCAAATGTTTGAAATCATTTATGGTGTGTATTGAGAACCCAACCGTGGTGGCCAGATAATAAGCACATCTGTGAGATGATAGGATAAAAATAAATGCTCCCTGAGGCCCTGTCATTTTGAAAGGACATGAGGGAAACAGGTGTGGAAATGTACCCAAAGAATTTAAACCCCAAAGTTGAATGCAAAATCTGGTTCCAAATGCAAGAATCCTAGGAAGCTTTGCTAGTTTTTATGTTTGAAAAACCTGGAAAGCAGCGTTGCTTCTAGCCACTGGGAGAGGTAACAGAGGGGTAGGCAGCCACCTGCAACCTGCTGCTTCAGCCCGGCTCCCCTGAGTGGGGCTGAGACCTGGCATCAGGTTACAGGGAGTCAGGAGATAACCAGCTGGTGGCCTTTCTCAGAAACTGCCCCTGCTGACCTCCAGGTGCAAAGGGAAGCAGTGAGGTGGACAGTTAGGGAAGGAGGGAGGTGGCAGGCATGATCACCCCTGAAGCAAGGGGAGGAAATTACACCCGGGCAGCTCAGCCCAGCATCCCCAGCTGGGGCCTTGCAACAGTCAGGAGAAGGGCTTCCCTCCAGCCAGAGCTGAGCAAAACTCTGTTTAAAGAGCCCATGGGCTGTAGAAAACAAACGTATGGTTACCAGGGGCGAAAGGGGGAGAGGAATAAATTGGGAGATTGGGACTGACATATACACACTACTATATATATAAAATAGATAACTAGGCTTCCCTGGTGGCGCAGTGGTTGAGAGTCCGCCTGCCGATGCAGGGGACACGGGTTCGTGCCCCGGTCCGGGAGGATCCCACATGCCGCGGAGCGGCTGGGCCCGTGAGCCATGGCCGCTGAGCCTGCGCGTATGGAGCCTGTGCTCCGCAACGGGCGAGGCCGCAACAGTGAGAAGCCCACGTACCGCAAAAACAAAACAAAACAAAACAAATAGATAACTAATAAGGACCTACTGTATAGCACAGGGAACTCTACTCAATACTCTGATGACCTATATGGGAAAAGAATCTAAAAAAGAGTGGATATAAGTATAACTGATTCACTTTGCTGCACACCTGAAACTAACACAACATTGTAAACCATCCACACTCCAATAAAAATTTTAAAAAAATAATAATAATACACAGCCCATGGGCTTTTGGCAGCAGCCGGGAGAAAGTTGCAGGGACAGGAGAAACCCATCCCCGTGGGCCCAAGCTCCTCAGGAACCTGCAGAAAATCTGTCCCTCCACAGCCATGCAGGAGACAGAGTATCTCTTTCGCTGGATCCACATCAACATTACTACTAGCAAACTTCTTTAACTTTTGCTAGTATTATTGTTTTAATTTGCAGTGATGTACTGATAGTTTGCTAGTGAGAATGAACACCTTTCCACATGGTCATTGTGACTCGAAGTTGCACTCCTGTGAATGGCTTGTTCATATCTACCCCATTTTTCTACTGTTTGTCTTCTGCTAACTGACTTAGGAAGTTTCTTTATTCTCTGGATACAAGTCCTTTGCCTGTTATAAATGTTGCAGATATTTTTCTCTCATTTACCTCCTGCTTTGTTCTCTTTTTAAACTCCGTTTGGTGTCTTTTATCAAGAAGATTTTTAAAATCTAGTCATATTTATCTTTATTTTTCCTTTTATTTTTCTTGCTGTATCTTATTTTAAGAACACCTTCACTCTCCCCACTATTCTCTCATATTTTCTTTGATTACTTCTATGATTTTGTTTTTGCTTTTTCTGCACTGGTCTTTAATCACCTGGAATATGTCATTTCACCATGGGAGCAGCTGTGAGGAGGAGGGAGATGCGTGCACTGCAGTGGGGGGCACTGGAGCCCCAGCAGGCCTGGACCCGATTCCAACTCCACCTCGACTCAAACAGAGATAATAACATATTTCATTAATTTGAAGACACACACCTTAACATTTCTGAAATCAGGATGTATCTTACAAACCATGGTGTATCATGGTTTAATTTACAGTTTTCTTAGTAATATATAAAAATAGTGTGTCTTTCAAGCTATGGCATCTTAGATTTCGTGAAATACAAAGGACTCAACCTCAGGTCCCTAAGGAGGTGGGATAAACAGGCACTTAAAGGGCCCAGGACAGGTCAGACACACAGGAGGCAAGGCGTTCCATCTGGGTGAGTTCTCCTTCATTCCAAAGAATGCAGCTGCTCTGAGGCTTCATTTTTCCTGCAGCCCTGGCCCTTCTTCCTTAGCTTCCAGAACCTGAGCCTACTCTCTGGGAACCCCTCCACGCTCCCCTACCAAAGGCCTTCAGCTGGACAAGGCCACACCTTCAGTTCTCTCCTTCTAGATACAGGATGCTCAGAGCTGACGGTTAAGGGCTCCACATAAGGCTGATCTCCCTCCACAGCCAAGAAAACTGCACTCTCACCCCTGGGGACACCCACACCTGCTGGGCACGAAGAGCACCACATGCTCTTGTGGCAGCTTCTGCCTGGCTCCTCCCACTGCCCGCCTGGTGAGTCTGGGGCTTTGCAGCTTCTGCAAATGCTGGCACTGGAGACAGGGAGCCGTGAATGCTGGCAGAGCTGCCTCGGCCAGAACCACAGCGCCGGCTGAGGGAAGGCAGGGAGGAAAGGGAGTGAGCTGGTGGGCTGCAGAGGCCCCCAGCCAGGGCCAGCGTGGGAACTTTGCACAGTGGCTCCTTCAGTCTTACAGCCACCCAGAAAGCCCTTCCCTCTTCACGGAAGAAGGAACTGAGCTGCAGGGAAGCAGAGTGACACCCCTCAGCGATGCTGAGACTGTACCACGGTGGACCTCGCTCACCAGCACTGCTGCCCCACCTTTCTGCCCACCATATGGAGGCTGAATGGGGCTGAGGAGGCAGAAAGTGGGCTCTCCCCCTCAAGGTCAATTCCACATGCCTGGGCAGAGCATCAACTGCATGCAAGGCCCACACTGGGTCTCAGAGTCCAGGCGGGGGTAGTGGTCTGGCCCCTAGCCCCTCTCTCCACGCCCTAAGGGGTCCCACACCCAGCTGCACAGTCACAACCAGGGTGGTCCCAGGCCATACACTATGCAATTCCCCACGGACTAGTCCTCCCATCCCCCATAATGCCACATCTTTGCTTCACCTGTAGGAAAGCTTATCAGCATCCAAGAACCAAGAGTCTCCTTTTACTAGAATAACTGAATTTCTTGCAATTTACCCTAAGAAGTAACCACACAAGGAATAATGACACAGGAAAAGTCCCATCCCCACCCTCATCCCTGAGACTCCAGAAAAACTGAGGTTAGAAGTGGTGGAGCTGAGCCCATAGCCTGGGTCCCATGGGAACATTCAGGAAGAGGCTGAACAAATTCCAAGGGCATCTGCCACCAGAGGCAGACGGAGGCTGTAAGGAAAGGAAGGAGGTGGACATGGCTTGGCTCTTATGTGCCCCGCATGGTGGCAGGAGCTTTCCCACTTGTTGAAGAAGCTTTTTGAACCCTGCCAACAACTGCTGGGGAAGGGTTATTATTCCCACTGCACAGGTGATGTTCCAAGGTCAACCCAGTAGACCAAAGATGAAAATCCAGGGGACTTGGTTCTATTCCACCAAGCTAGAGACATGTTGAAAATAGCATCAACCCAACCAAAAGGTGGAGAAGTGATCTGTGACACTGTCATTTCCCACCCTTGCGCCCCTCAGGAAATGAGCTAATAGAGCATCCCTTCGGGTGTGGAAGTCTGGAAGAGCAGGCAGGATCTGCCTGCCCCCCACATACACCCTGAGAGCTGCAGTGCCTATCTACAGGTGACGGGCACTAGGACACCTCTCTGGGGTCAGCTGGATGGCCTGGTGTCACCACAGATACACTTCTCATGACGTTTCTCTTGCCTGACTCCACGGCTCTCGCTGGGAAGCGGGCAGCACCCCCATTGCTCATCTGTTGCCTTCACTGGTCCCTCGGACCCACACTCAGCCCCAATTTAGCAATTATTGTGCCACAGGGGACTTTTAACCTCTTATCTACCTTGCACAGGACCCTGGACACCCTCCCGCACCGCCAGACACCTCTTTTTCTCTCCCCATCACATACACTCTGTGAAAAAGACCATTCTCCCTCCCCACAGAATTGTTCTTTGAATATTTGCATATGGACAAGAAACATCTTCTTAACAGAAGGGATGGGACACTACTGGTGGAGAATCCGGCACCATAAGAAACCAGGGGGGCTAGATTCCCCAGCCCCCTCCCCCCATGGTACTGTCCTAGAAGCACTGTCCCACTGTGCCCAGGAAAGGGGCCATGAACAACAGCTCCAAAGAGCTACAGTCCAGAAATCCAGGGCATCCATGCCCCTGATTCCCCAATGTTCCTACACAGTCACCACACTCTAAGTGGATCTACTGGAAAACTGTTGGAACTAACAGAAAAATTCACAAAGGGAGTTGAAGAAAATCAGCATGCCTACCATCATATGACAGCAAGAACAGGGACGGTGCAGGAGACGGTTTCAAATGTGGATTTCCCTTGATGTTTAATAACTTCTGTGTGACATGCTGAGAATCTGAACAGCAAGGGGTGTGCTGCTGGGTTGGCCAAAGCATTCGTACCAGGGGGCAAAGGGGGAATGAAATGTTTCTCACTTTCCCCTCAGAGGGAAAAATGTGGGGTACGAGTAATACAAAGTGGAGTTAGTGTCCAAGTAATTACTGTTATTATGATTTGATTATGAAACCACCATTGGCATAAAAAAATAAGTCTTGAAAGATAAGTAAACAAAAAAATTTTAAATTCTTGATTATGCCAACAAAATCATGGAGACGGATATTAAAATATCCTTAAGTTTCTCATCTGCAGTAGATAATGTTTCATTCCTGATAAAGATAAAGAAAATGGGTTCAACTATATCTTTAAAATAAGTTCTAAACTAACATATGCTATTTAATATACATGTTTCAATAGACTCCCTTAAAACAAAATGGTATCAAAAGGCAGGGGCGGGGGAGAAAAGATACAGGGAAATGTACACTAAGTGGATGCAAAGGAAAAAAGTAGCATTGGTCAAACTAAAATCTAAGCCAAAATCCTAAAACAAGAAATGAAAAAGAAATGAGTTGTAAGTATGAATGACAAGGTGACAGAATTGCCATTACTTATATATTATAGATTGCAGTTCAGCTTCTACAATATATCCCAAAACACAAGTATACTGGGATTTTTAGACTTTTACTGAAGATTTTCAAGGTCTAGGGAAGGGGTCACACTGCACAGCTCACAGTCTTCTACTCAAAAGGGAAATCCTTTGATACCCGTCTCTTCTATCAAGCCCCACTGACACACCATGCATGCAACGGTCTTAGCAGCTCCCTGCCCACAGCTGCCCCCCAACCATATCTTTCAGCCTTGTTCCAGACGCTGGGATGGAGGCAAAGCAGCCGCAGTCATGGTGTCATGGCACGTGCAGACTAACGGAGGAGATAGACCATAAACAAGCAAACAGATACATGAAAAAAGAGGAAGATGACGACAACAAAGAGAGACAGAAAGCACATCAGTGATTGCCAGGGGCTGGGGGAGGAGAGGATGCGGAGTGACCGTTTAAAGGATACGGTCTTTCCTTTTGGGGGGATGAAAATGATAGAGGTGGTGGTTGCACAACATTTTGAATGTACTAAATGTCACTGGATCGCACACTTTAAAATGGTTAAAATGGTAAATTTTATGTTGTGTTTTCTTACCACAAACAACAACAACAACAAAAACACGATACTTTCAGATGTGGTAAGTGCTTTGAAGGAAATCAGGCCAGACGTTGTAAGAGAGAGAGACTGGGGTGGGGTCCTTGAGAGCGGGTAGTCAGTGAAGAGCTCAACATCTAACTGAGAAATGAATGAGGGGGAGGACCCAGCCTCATGAGGATTTGGGAAAAGAGCATTCCACACAGAGGGACCCAAAAGGGTGGAAATCGGGTTGGAAAGTAGGCAGAGGCCCCCGAAAAGCATTCGTGTTTCTTTGAGTGCAGTGGAAGCAACGGAGGCAGGGAGATGCCTGAGCTAATCAGTGTGTTAAAAGGACACTTTGGGGCTTCCCTGGTGGCGCAGTGGTTGAGAGTCCGCCTGCCGATGCAGGGGACACGGGTTCGTGCCCCGGTCCGGGAAGATCCCACATGCTGCGGAGCGGCTGGGTCTGTGAGCTATGGCCGCTGAGCCTGCGCGTCCGGAGCCTGTGCTCCGCAACGAGAGAGGCCACAACAGTGAGAGGCCCGCGTACCGCAAAAAAAAAGGACACTTTGGCTGCTCTGGGGAGAAAAGTCGTAGGGCGTGAGCCTGAGGCAGGGGACCACTGAGAACATGGGTGCACCGGGAATGTCTGCAGGCAAGTACTGCTTCCCATGCCCGGAAAGGAAACACACCGAGGCTAGGAGGGCCTGGGCCCAGCAGGCAAGGTTGCCGTGGTTACTGGATGGTTCCCAGGAAACAGAGAGAAGGCAGATGCCCAGTGAGAAGGACTGTGTCACACAGCTTTCATTAGAGCATGGACCAGGCCCGCCGGGGCACCCAGTCCAGGGCAGATGCCCAGTGGGAGTGGCTGAGAGCTGAGACAAGATGCTGGATCGGGTGTCTCCCTCCAGCCCCAGGTCAGGGCTGCTTGTGGGAGCGCCACAGGCTGGGCGGGCAGAGAGAGGCGGGACTAGCAGGTGGGAGGTGCCTCTTGACCCCAGCTGTGGGGAATGGAAGCAGTGAGGGCTGGACAGCTGGACTTAGAGCCCTCCACAGGCTGGACTGGGGCAGGCACAGGGCTGGCTGTGAGGGTGAGAATAAGGCACCTCTATGAGGCTGCAGGTTTGGTTTGTGGCGTGGCCAGTGTCAGCCACGTTAGAGAAGAAAGCAGGAAGGAGGGTGGGGAAAGAGGTCTTGTTCCCAGGCAGATGACATCCAGATGGATAAGAAGGTGGTCACTGAGGAACCAATTTAACACTGACAGAGACTGCCAATCACAGTGGAGCCAGCAAGACCAGGCAGGGAAGCTTCCTGGGTCACAACAGCAGTAGGAACACATGTGTCCTGAGTCCTGTGTCCCAGGCAACACCCAGCTCCAGCCCCCAAAACCTGGGATAACTGGGCCAGCCCAGAAGGGGCCAAGGGTTGTAAAGGCTGAAGCTCCTCACACGGGGTGTGGGTTCCTGCGGTGGCAAAAGGGCACGAAAAGGGGAAACGATGTTGAAGGTCATGGTAATGCTGGATGGGCGTGGCTTAAATCTAAGGAGAATGTAATGTGATAACCGCCTTCCCAGAGTCTCAGCAAACAACACAAATTCCCGCTGGACCTCAGTTTTGTCAGAAATGTGACAAACAGCAAACATGACGGCAGATGGGAAAACAATGTAAGCTGAGGGTCTGTATCTTCCATGACAGGGCAGAACACCAGAAGCTTCTCAGCAAAATATAAAGTGAAAACAAAAAGACACACCTGCATGGTCGGGGGAGTGACGTGTGCCCAGCCACGACCGTCATCTTTCACCCCAGCTTACTTCTGTGGACCCCAAATGTGTGTCCCAGGACCAATACAGCCCCTGAGGTTCTGTAAACTGGAATAACCCCTATCACCAGTGTTTACACCTACCCTCTGCAGGAGAAGCACAGAAGTTCTCAGAGACAGGGTGCACCTTGCCTGGTTGAGCCCTCAGGACAGCAAGGTCAGGCCTGCTAGGGGATGGGAAGTGTCCTCAGAAGAGAGAGGGTGGGAGAGAGGTCTCAGGGGACAAGCAGGACTGGGGAGATGGATGGACAGGAGGAGGTGCAAGGTCATTCCAGTCTGACCGGAACTGAGTAAGTTGTGCTCAGGGATCCCAAGGGGCTGGCACACACAACAGGACACAGCAGATGCTTCCTTCAGGACAGATTGGAAGGAGGGAGGCAAAAGCTGGGAAGGAAGTGCCTGTGAAAGGAAGGAAGAGAAAAGACCCAGCCCATGGAGTCTGTCCCCACACCCACTGTCCTGAGCTCCTGTGCGGCTGCTTTGCCCCAGGCCACCCTCCTGGCACTCCCATTGGCATGTTCCCTGGGATCTGATCTATCTACCCATGGACTCAAGGGCCAAAGCTCTGTCCAGTTCACCAAGGTCAGCGCTTAGTAATGTTGGCTAAGGGATTGAATGAATAAATGAATGAATGAACAAATGAACACATGAATAGATCATCCATTGAATGGAAGTCCCAAGTTCAGAAGTGAATGAGTAGAAAAACATCAGCCACTGGACCAAGGTCAAAGTCACGGGGTGTACATCCCGTCTCCATTCTTAGCAGCTAGGTGACTTTGGATGGATTGTGTCACCTCTGTGAGCAGTGGCTTCCTCATCTGAGATGGGGTCACAGGGCTATGGGGGCATTCAGTGAGGACAGGCACATGGTAAATATTAAAGGTCCCAGACCAGGTGGAGGGTTGTTGCAACCCTTCACTGTGATCCTAGGACAGGAAGCAGGCACTGTGCACACCAGGCCCACAGTAAGAAGCTCTTCAGCCTCTGGGGCCGCGCCTGCCCCTCAGGGCTTCCCCATCTGCCCAGCTCCACACCAGGACTGAAGTAAAGAGCTGAGATCTGAGCGGGATCCCGACCTGGAATACACACACTCCTCCTCTTATCCATGCTTTATAAATCGGAAAATTAATTATCTGGAAAAGAGTCTTCTGCACCAGAAACCCGAATGAGTTTAATGTATAATTTATACTCGAAAATGTAGATGTCAATGTGTGACAAATCGCCGTAAAAACATTTTTGCAGTTAAAGGTTTAGGCGTCTGTCCTCCTCGCAGAAGAGCCACCTGACAGACAACATGAGGCCCCAGGGCTCAGGCCGGGTGGGGCAGGAAAGGCAGCCTGTGATTTTCAGTGATGCAGCTGCCACTGCAGCCCCACCCTTGGCACCAGCCACATGCAGTCAAGTCATAGCTCTCCCTCCTTGGGGTCCTACTGTGTCTTGTTCAAAAGGGGATTCCACGCTCTGTGCCAGCTCTGTGCTAGACCCAAGGATGGAAGACAGAATGGAGGATGTGCTCACTCCTGTGGCTTTGAGTCCCCTGGGAGAGCCAGGCAAGCAGACGATGAATGACACTGACAGTGTGGCAAGTGCTAGGGCAAAGACGGGTCCTACGTGCCAAGGAGCAAGTACTTCCCTATGCCAGGAGCATCCCCAAGAGACTCCAGGAGGCAGGGACTAGAACTGAGGGACTTTGTCAGGAGGATGAACGTGGGAGAACATTCCCAACGGGAAGACTCACATGTGTAAAGACAGAGGCTAGAGCAAGATGTCCAGATGGGTGCCAGCGTGGCCTATGGCACATGGCAGGGGCTGTCTAGCAGTGAGCCTGGGGTAGAGAGAGGGAGCCAGGTCACCAAGGGGCCTGTATGTCCAGTCCAGAAACAGGACTTTGTCCTGGACTGAAAACTTACAAACAGATCAAGTCTGCACTTCACTCTGGTCAACAGTATGGAGACCAAGAGGAGGGTTGTTGTGGGGAGTGAACGAGAGAGAAGATGAATGGGCTTTGCAAACTGTGAAGTGCAGCATCCACATAAAGTGCCCTCCCCAGCAGGATCTTGAGTCCTGCAACAACTCAGCAGCCTGCCTGCTTCAGGTGCGCCTTCACTCACAGGCACCCCAGTGACGGCCTTGACTGGCACGTCACTGCAGAATAACCACCTGAAACGTGGGTTGAACCCTTGCTTCTTGTCTGCAGTTGCTATTGCCATCGGGGGTGGTCACTCTCAGCACAGGACCTTCCCTGACACCCTCTCTCCAGAGGCCCACTGGGGCTCCAGCACAACCCAAAGCATCCTCTCACACAAGGACAGGGAGGAGGGGCACGGGCACTGTGCTGGAACCACTATGCCGGAACCACTATGCCGCACACACACGTGAGGGAGGGGCGATGTGTCTTTGCTGCACCCTGGCCCTCTGTCCAGAACCACTGGTGAGGTTCAAGAACATGGCCTCTACCCACCAGGCAGTCACCAACAGGGTCTGAGCACAGTCTGAGATCCCAGTGGTGTCTTCCCAGAACCTGGGCCGTCCACAACAAGACAAAGCAAGTCCCCGTGCGCCAATGCCATCAGGGCCCCCAGGCAGTTCCCTGAGCAGCCTTGGAGCCCTACAGACCTGGTCAAAAGATAGACGCCCAGGCTAATGGGACGGGATGCTCACAGAACAAGGGTTTCAAGCCCCCAGCCCTCATCACACCAGTGCCCATTTTAAAGAAGAACATAGCCTGACATCGACAACTTTTCTACCTCCCGGGAGGCCAGGGGTCAGCCCCTTGGTGACTCCCACCCACATACCTCGCTTGACCTTGGGGGGCCTGAGGCCCTCGACCTGGGCCAGGGCCTCCCAAGCCTCACGCTCCCTCCAGCGTCTCAGCTGCTCCTCTCGCATTTTGTAGAAGAGGATGTGCTTCTGCACATCACTGAGCTCGGCCAGGAGCTCGGGGTCGATGTACATGTCGTGCAGGATCTGCTGCAGCATGGTGTCACCTGGGATGCACACGCCAGGAGGGACACCCCAGGCCACTCTTCACCCCTAGCTCCTCACACCAGGGTCACTCCCAGAGCGCCTTCTCCATGCAGCACCATCGCTCTGCCTCAGCTCCCGGCCAGCCACGAATTCATCTCCTCTGCCCAGGACAGCCACAGGGATCAGGCAGCAGGAAGCAAAGAGGCAGCCAGGACCTGCAAGGGGGATCCAGCACCAGGAGCTGTCCAGTCCTTCTACTAGGTCACCAAGAGCCACATCCCAGCAAAGCCTGTGTCTTGACCTCCCCTGGCCTCTGGGACAATGGGAGAGTGAAAGCCTCCAGCTCTGCGGGCAAAACTCAGGCCCGGCCCTGGCAGGTGTCGAGTGATCTGTTTGTGGAAGGTAACGATGACACCAGCTATATCAATGACACTGCCCCAGCCAACCGGGAACCGATCTCTCCTCCGCAGGTAAGAGGAGGAGGAGGAGGCAGCTTTGCCTATTAATTCCATGTTTTTTGAGCCAACGTCAAACAGGCCAGAGGAGCCAGCCAGGAGCTTCTAGGCTGCCCGGCCTCTCACTCTACCTGCTCCATCGTTGCCAATCTTCCTCTTTTCCAGGACGTTGGGCTACTGAGGTAATGCTTCTAACACTCGGCCTTGGAGGAGAAAAGAGCTTTCCTTCTTTCTGTGTTGCAGCCAAGGAAGAAAGCAAAATAGAATCAGTAGGGACACCTGAGGGGCTTGATCATGGAATTCAAGGACATGAAGGAGGCAGACATCCTCTGCCTTTTCCCTATAATGAGGTTCTAAGGCTATGCATGTGCTGACAGATTAACCCTCAATTTGGGGTCAATTTTTGTTGTTGCTTATCTTTTTGTTGTTGCTTATCTTTTTGTTGTTGTTGCAAGTACCTGGAGATGATCACAAAGAATGCAAGTGTGTCTTCTCTGTCCTCTCCATGCCCTGAATGTGAAGCACCCTGGACAGAGCAGGATGTTGCTTTCTGCTTGGAGGGAACCCACCTGTCTTTGGCCGTGAGGATGGGTAGGTGCTGCTCATGCTGAGACCCAAAGTTCACCCTAACAGCTGCTCAGAGCTACTCTCAGCTGCCCCTGTATTCAAACTGGGGTTCAGAGAAGGTAAGCAACTTGCTGATGGCTACCCACCCTGGGACTCCATCCAACTTTCAAATATGACAACCACTGGATACTGTGAATCTTTTGATGGTTTGTAGCACTGTGGCCTAGTTGGGCTGGTGACCTTCATGTCCCCTTCCCTCCCCATAAGGACTAAAGGTGGATCAGGCACCCAAAAGTGATGGAACCCAGGTGTGAGTAGGCGGTCTTCTCCTGCAAGGTTGACCCACAACAGTAAGGATTAAGTGAGTTCAGATGAGCTTTAATCCCACGGGGTCACAAGAAGTGCGGAGGGCCAGGCTGCCCTCCCCCAGGTCTGGCTGGCTTGTCCCCGTGTGACCCAGACCTTGGAGGCTCCACGCAGAGGCTCTTGCCATGCAGCGCTGTGGCCCTGGACCCCACCTGCCCTCTTCTCTCTCCTCCCCACCAAAGACTTTTCAGGGCTCGGCGTCCCGGCTCGCTCAGTTTCTTAGACTGAGCCCATCCCAGCCTCCGGCACAGCTCTAATCTCCCTTGTCCTAACTGTGGCTGAGTGGGAGCCCTGCGTCCAGAGAGGAAACAAGGGGAGGAAGGGCACGAAGGGCACGAAGGGAGTCTAGCCTCCCGCTGGCAGCTTCTTACTTTCTGGGTCCACCAGATGCCTACAAGAAGAGGGGAGAGACAGCACAGTACGGGGCCGAGGGGATGGGATGACTGCTGTGGGTGTGAGGTCCAGTCCTCCGGCTGAGCGGTGATGGTGTCATCCTTGCGGTGGTGACACCGTTGAGAGACGGTGGGTGGCGGCCGGGTGGGAAGGGCCCCGCTAGCTGCCCGTTTTGTGCTGCAGCCGGCGGAGCGCTCCCTGGCAATCCCAGGTCAGTGGGGCCGGAAGCCGAGCGCGCAGCGCAGCCGGGGCGCGGGCTGGATCCGGTTTCCGGAAAGACGCTCTCGGGCCGGTGCGGGTGGGAGCTGCCTGGCCCTGATTGGCGCCACCTCTGGGCTGGTGTCCGCCCGCCCGTCGCCCTCCCCAGGCGGAGGAGGCCGCTCAGCCCGGCCTGTGGCACCCCCTGGCGGCCGATCCGAGCGGGAGCGGCAGCACGTGGGAGAGCCGGGCGCCGGGAGCAGCACTAGGGCGGCTACGCCCGCCGGGATGCGCTGGGATCTGGGTGCGGGAGGACCCGCGGTGCGGCCGGGTACACGATGGCCGTCCAGGGCCCGGACCCCGGCCCCGGAGCCGCGCAGACCAAAGGAGCCCGCGGCGGTTCCGGCCCAGGCAGCTTCCGGCGACTGGAAACGAACGAGATGAGGGGCCCCGGGGTATTCACACACGCTTTTCTGCCGCTTTCCAACTGGTTTTACTTTGTTTTCATTTTTTATTGGCCGATGTGATGTGTTTAACTTTGTATGCTAACGCAGTTCCCTCTGGGGGCGGGGTACACGCACGCAATGTTATGAAAGTGACTGGAAACCACCTGAATGTCCCTCAGTGGGGTGGGGCGGGGAGGGCGCCTGGGGCGGAACACTAACATTTGTCACAGAGTATGAAGTCCGTCTGTCTGCTTTGGCCGGGGAAAATGTCCAGGGCAGAAAAATGAAAAGGCGACACGCAGAATATTGTGCACGGTGTAATCCATTTTTTAAATTCTATGTTTGATTATTTTTGTATGGGCAGAGGAAGAAATATGGAAGAACACACACATGGTTTCTTTCATCTTGGAAGGGGGAGGAAGCCCACTTTAGACAATTCTGTATTGCTTTATGCAGTGACTAAGGTACATAATTCATGTGGCTGAAATAAATGTATTTCAGAAGTTCTAAAATGTGACCCAAGAAAATTGGCCTCTGGAGTTCAGTACTCGTGGGGCAGGATGTGCACAGCCTCGTCCACACTGGCACCCACCCCCAGAGAGGGACATGCAGACAAAGCCAGACCTCCGTAGCCTGGGAGGCTAGAACGTTGGCAGGGATAAACCGTTCATGTTGCCAGTGTTCCTAAGCTGGAGAAGGACTTGTAGACATTTCTCCGAGACAGAGGAGCAGGAGGCGGGGAGAAGAGTCAGCAGAGTTTGGCCAGAGTCTAGGAGGGAGATGCTGAGGACTGTAGTGGCATTGCCAGTGGGGACCAAGAGGGCAGAATTGGGGGACATTTCCTTATCCCAGAGCCTCCTATCAGGTGTCTCTGCTTCCATCTAAAATCATTTTAAAACTTAGATCATGTTACTCCTCTGCTCAAAACCTTACAGTGGCTCCCATTTTACTCAAGAAGCCCAAGGCTCACAGGATCTGCCTTCCACCCCTCCTCCCACCCCCTCAGATAGCCCCTGGCACCACCACTCCCGCTTCCTTGTGCTGGCTGTCCCTCTGCCCAGAACCCGGCTAGCTCATTCACCCCCTTCAAGTCTTTGCTCAAACTTTTAACTCCTCCGTATTCCTGATCCCCCATTATTCGGCTCTATTTCTTCCCGTATCACTCACTTTGTAAAATACCATTTTACAGTTTGTTCGGTTTTGTCTCTCTCTCCCGACTTGTAACAAGCACCACAAGGGCAGGTGCTTCGCTGGTGTCCTCAAGAGCACTGTTTGGCGTGCAGCAGGTGCTGGATAAATACTGTAGCTACTGGAAACAAGAACGGATGAAGGAACGTTCATACTGGAGTTGACAAGAGCCCGTGCAAATGCTGGGGAGGCATCCAGAATAGGGCTCTGGAGAGAGGGTGCTGGAGACTCGTACCTGGAAGTCGTGGGCAGATGGGCTAAGTCTGTGGGGCATTAGGTGGACTGGCCCTGCCATAGGCCGCCTCCCCTGGCTTGTCCCCCCATGCCCTGACCACAGGGCTCCCTCGAAGGTAGGGTCACGTGTTGGCCAGAGAACCCTGTCACCTCGGCCTCAGGCAGCCCAGAGCACAGGCACCACGAAAAGATAGGCCGCAGGAAGGCCCTCCTTACATTCCCCCCGCCTCCCCGGCACACAGTCACTTGAGGAAGCTGGTCCCAAGAGCACATTTAGGATCTTACCTGGTCTCAGTTTTGCGATCCAAGGGCTCAGTGAAAATCTAGAGGAATTTCTGCTTTGTCACCCGTTAAGCTCCACGGAAGAATCATGGCCATAAAAAGCAAGAGTGTCCCTGTATGAGTGCAACAACTACTTACAAAATACAATGTAAAAGAGATCCCGTTCATAGGAGCCAGATATAAAACTCTGGGAATAAATTTGATAGATATTACGGGGGACCTATATGAAGAAAAGTAAAAATCCTCATTGAGAGCATACCTAAGATTTAAATTGATATAGAGACACACCACATTCACAATCAGGAAGACCTATTACCATAACATGTTCAATTCACCTCTGTGTTACTTAGCCTCCAAGATGGTTCCAGATGATCCCCGCCACCTGGCAGCTGTGACTAGCGTGGGCCCTCTCACACATATCCGGGTTGGTCTGTGTGATCAATAAGATACGCCAGAAGTGATGATCTGTCACTTCTGAGATTAGGTTATAAAAGACTTTTCTGCTTCCCCCTCGGGTTCTCTCTCTCCCTCTCTCTCTTCCCCTCTCTCTCTTTCTCTCGTCATTCACTCTGGGGAGACCATGTCATGAGACCCCTACGTCAAGGAACTGAAGCCTCCTGCCAACAGTTACGTGAGTGCGGTTGGCACAGGACCTGGTCAGGGGAGACTGCGGCCCCAGCCAGCAGTTTCAGTGCAACCTCATGAGAGACCCTGAGCCAGAATCCCCCAGCCAAGCTGTTCCTAGATTCCTGACCCTCAGAAAGAGTGTGAGATGTATATGTGCTGCTTCAAGCTGCTAAACTTTGGGATAACGTGTCATGCAGCAATGCATAACTAATACAATCTCGAAGAATTCATCCGTTTAATACAATTTCGAGCCAAACCTGAAATTTAATTGGGACGTGGAGGAGAGACTCAATAAAATGATCCACAAGTTAGCTGAAAGAATGAACGGACGAGAACAGCCTAGAAAATATTGTGGAATATTGAACTCCATACTGCCAGTATTCAGACTTCTAAAACAAACATTTCGGTTCTGACAAAAACAGGTAGATTGAAGCGAGAAAGTCCAGACAGTGATCCAAATACATATGTAATTATTTCGTATGTGATCAAAAGAAAGTTAATAATGGGGTGGGGGAGAATGGATATTTGTTCAATAAACAGAGTTAGGTTAATAAGCTAGATCCTTGCCTATTACTTGTAATTCTACTATACAGCCATTAGAATTAATATTGAGAATATCCGTTGGCATAAAAGTGTACTTGTGATGTATTACTGGGGGGAAAGCGTGTGTAGGATAGTCCCAGTTTTACGTATCAGGAAAAAGAGTATTTTAACCCTCACTGCCATCTAAGGAGAGTAAGCAGTTCCTATTAAAAGAAAAGGCCGGGGGCTTCCCTGGTGGCGCAGTGGTTGAGAGTCCGCCTGCTGATGCAGGGGACACGGGTTCATGCCCCGGTCCGGGAAGACCCCACATGCTGCGGAGCGGCTGGGCCCGTGAGCCATGGCCGCTGAGCCTGCGCGTCTGGAGCCTGTGCTCCGCAGCGGGAGAGGCCACAACAGTGAGAAGCCCGCGTACCAAAAAAAAAAAAAAAAAAAAGAAAAGGCCTGTGAACTTCTGCAAACCATGCTAGGTTTGGGTATGCACATTTGGAAGGCCAAGCTGGGGTGAGCTGCATTACTCCATGTAACACAGGACTGAAAATCAGAGTTCCTGAGCCCAGAGATGGCAGTGGAAGAAGCGAAGGGCACGGCCACACACCCGAGACTGTGGACCACCCTGCCCCAGGTCTTTATCAAAATGATTTAACTCACAAAACACTTGCTGTGAAGTTTCTTATTTACAAAAGAAAAAAAGGGAACTTTATCCAATTCTGCCAGGACAGACGAGGGACCTAAAAGGACCACTAAGGGACACAGGAGTGGGAGGCACAGGGGCACGAGTGCCAGGAATTAGCAGAGTTCTTGGGAGAGGGCTTGGGCCTTTCCCCACCATGGAATTGCTGGGATCCGAGTACCTGTGCAGGGTGAGGACACCAATGCTGACATTTGTAAACAAAAAGACAAGAGCACAAACACACGAGTTTATGAGCTCAGCTTCAGAGCCCAGGGTTGCAGCCAGCCAGGCCTGACCTCCTGGGCAGAGCTTCTCAAGTAATCAGGGTGCTGCACAGGGCTTTTGTCAGAGTCATCTGGCCAGGTCACAGTAGGTGACAGTGGGAGTTGTTTCCTGCTCCTTCATATGGGACCTGGTTCCTCACTAACTTGGTGAGTCAATATATCAGGCAGGGGTTGTGGGTGCTGGTAGCTAATTCTGTGTCCCCAGACTCCTTCTGGTTTAAAGGAAAAAGTCCCGAGTCCCGCACAATCCCTGGGCCAGGGATTGATACACAAACACTGGCAGAAATCGGCTGATTTTCTACTACAGTTCTAACTTGGGGCCGCTGGCACTTGCGTCTCCCCACAGGGGTGAGGGTCTGTGTGTAGTAGGGGAGATGGGCCAAGCTGAAGAGAGGCGGAGACACTGATGGAGAGAAGAAAACACTGGGCAGTGTGAAGTCTGTTCCAGCGCCCAAGGCCCCGCTCTCTCTGCGACTGTCCCACCCTCCCTCCCTGTCATAGGAGTCCCCTTCTGCTTAACCTTGTCTGAGTTAAGGTCATTGCAACCGGTGTGTCCTGACCACCGCAGTGGCTTGGCTCGCCCTCCATTTGTCTTGCCAAGGATGCTGCGGAAGTGGACAGGACGTGACACTAAGGACCCGGGCCAGACCCTCTCTCAGGGCCCCTCCTGCTGGCCCATATCCTACAGGAGGTCCTCCTGGGCCCCGATCTCTCTCTGATTGCAGCCACCCCATCTCCTTGCTGCCCAGCATCGCTTCCATCGCCTCCCCCAGGAAGCCAGTGACACAGCAAAGAAAAGGAGGTTTCCAGAGAAGGCCAGTCGTCTGCTCACAGGATGCCGAGTCCTTTGGCCTGCACACAGCTGGTGCAGTAGGCAGCTCCGGGTCCTCAGGTGGAGGGAGTATTGAGCCAGCCTCCCCCCTCTCCATCAGCCGGCCCTCTGATGCAGACAGATGACCTATACCCGCCTGCACCCCTGCCCCCAAAACCTCTCCAGGAGCCCCAGTCCTGCTAATTAGAAAATAGTCTACTCCATCCAAATTCCCCTGGAACCAGGCCACTCAGCACAAGTATAACAGATTGACTCAGTCTCAGCCCAGGATGGATTCTTATTAACTCAAAGGGCAGGAGGAAACTCTGAGGTTGCAGATGGCAAACAGGCTTCGATGCTGGCAGCCGCCCACACAGCCCTCCCCAGGTCCCCTGGCACCTACTAAAGACCACACAGTCGGCCAGCCCTGCCTGCTGCCCCTCTCAGCTGCAGAGTCACCTCCAGACCACAGGCCCAGCCCCAGCAGGCCCCAAGGCTGTCCTGCCCGGTAGAGAGGAGAAGCAGTGCCCTTGCCCTGTAAGCAGCTGAGAACTCCAGTGAGCCCTGGGCCCCCCATCCCCAGGCCCTCCTCAGAAGAGCAACCAGAGATTACTGCTAATATTTCCTACACACCCACCGTGAGGCAGCAGGCACTGTGCCAAGGGCTTTCTTCTCCAAGCCTACTTAATTCTCAGAACAAGATTATGAAGCAGGCAATTTTATTATCCCAAGGTCAATTTTATTGTCAAGGTCAAACAATTAATGCTCCAGGACTTAAACCCAAGTCTTACTGAGCCCTAACAGGTTCCTGCCCTCCCATCCTCCACTCCCACCCCGTGGACTCTTGTTCTGAGCTGGACAATCCTTCTGGGGCCGTGCAGTGGTGCCTTACCTCCCCAGTGGTCACACCTGGAGGGCACAGACAGGAGTTCGTGTGCCGTCTGCCCCCTCATCTGCTCACAGACCACATCTCTAGCCCCGTGGGATCCCACACACCCATCCAGCTTGATGAGGTGCCCTCCGCTTTCAGGCTGCTCTTGGGAGCAGTGAGAAGGCTGAGTGGAGGCTGTGAGATAGGCAAGCAGCCCACCACAGGCTGGGCCCTCAGTTCCCTACAAAGGGGGATTCCAGTCCCAGTCCTCACTTCCCTAAGCTGTGGGTCTCGGGGCACAGACCACTGGTGTCCTCCGATACCTGGCCTCGCCTCTTCTTCCTGGACACACAGCGAGACCTTTTCCAGCCCTGGTAGTTTGACGTGGCTTCTGAGTTCTGGCCAATAGAACGTGAGCACAAGTGATGTGCAAGCCATCCAGGCCTCTTTCCTAAGATTCTCCCTCCCAGGATCTTCACTCTCTTCCCCAGCCACCAGCTGACTAGACTAGAGACTTCAAAGACCTATCAGAGGATGGAGTCCCAAAATGGAGTGAGTCTGGGTCCCTGAAAGACTGCGCAGAGTGTTTGCCTACCCAGCCCCTCAGCCTTCCACCAGAGACTGTGATGTAAGCAAAAAACATTTATTTTTCAAAGCCATCAAAGTTTAGGGGACATTTGCTATAATGGTTAGTCTATCCTGACTCTAATGCAATGGTCTCCTAACTTGAGCTTGCATTCAAATCATCAAAGGGCTGGTTCAAACAGAGATTGCTGAGCTCCCTTCCCGAGTTTTTGATTCCACGGGCCCAGAGTTGGACCACAGAATTTGCATGTTTAACTAGTTCCCAGGTGACACGGTGGCTGCTGGTCCAGGGAGCCACACATTGAGAACCACTGCACTATTAGCCAAGCTGCAGTGTAAGAATCACTATCCCCACTTTACAGAGGAAGCAGTCCCAGGTTCCTGGCTCTTTCACTAGCACTGTGCCACATCAGTGCATGTCCCCCACACACACCTGCCCGCTTCTGTGCTCACTAACTGTGTCTTTTGAGTTAGTATCCTCAGAGGGAGAGAGAACAGTCCTTGGCGTAGACATCCTGGGCTGTAAACCCAGCTCTTCCCCTCACCAGCTGTGTGGCACCAGGCAAGTCCAGTTTCCTCTCGTGTCAAAAATACCACCCTCCTGCCCAGCAATGTTGCCCACAGTAGGTTTTTTACGAGGCTGTCTGACTATCACACTTCAGTAGCAGATACTTGGAACAGCAGGAACAAACGTGGGTCCTAGATGAGCCCATTCCAGCCTCACCTGTATTGCTGCCTCCAAGGCCAGTGGCTGACATCTATCTTGGTACAGCCTTGGGGTGGAGGAAGGCGGGGTGGGGGTGTAGGAAAAAAAAAAAAAAACAGTCAAAAACTTTAAATGCACCTTTGCCGGGTATAAGAATTGTGCTGCAGGGAGGAAGGAGGGGAGTTCACCAGCTGGGGGCTGGGCCGCACACCCTAGTTTCTTAGAACATCATTACAGATTCATTTTTATATGAGAATCCTACAAAGACCCCCAGCCCCTGCAGCTTCCAAGAATGGTTTTGATATCTGCAGAGAGGGGAGGTAAGCTCACTTCAAAATGAAGTTATTCGACTGCACATGAAAGGTTTAACCTTTAGAAGAGGTGACCGGATGTTCTGTGGACTGTGGAGGAGCCGATTTCATCCTCAGAGCCCAGGTGATACCCACACTCCTGGATTTGGCCCCTGGGTGGGTGGTGGTCCCCTCAGCTGAGATGGGCGAGACGGGGAGGAGCCGGCTGGGTGTGGTTGGGATTTAGGGTTGGAGGAACAGAAGACAAGTTCAACACGTCTGCAAGAGCAGACGGGGACATGGGTCTAAAGCGGCTTTGCTGACATTGGGCTCTCTGGGCAGCAGACGACCTGAGACACCCAGTCCCTACTGAGAGGGCAGCCAGTGTCCCCGGGACACCTCTCACAGTGGCTGACCCTTACAGAGGAGACACCCTAACCCCTGGGATTCACTTTTCACAGTGAGAAGTTGGCTCCTTTAGATTCCCTGCCTGGGTCCTTTTTTTTTTTTTTTTTTTTTTTTTTGCTGTACGCGGGCCTCTCACTGCTGTGGCCTCTCCCATTGCAGAGCACAGGCTCCGGACGCGCAGGCTCAGCGGCCACGGCCCACGGGCCCAGCTGCTCCGCGGCACGCAGGATCCTCCCGGACCGGGGCACGAACCCGCATCCCCTGCATCGGCAGGCAGACTCCCAAACAGTGCACCACCAGGGAAGCCCT
The DNA here is from genome assembly GCF_949752795.1 of Hyperoodon ampullatus. Taxonomy (NCBI): domain Eukaryota; kingdom Metazoa; phylum Chordata; class Mammalia; order Artiodactyla; family Ziphiidae; genus Hyperoodon; species Hyperoodon ampullatus. Next base: position 68,540,696 of record NC_136914.1, on the reverse strand, counting down.
GGGTCCTATTTTTAAAAGTGAACTCTGCCAGGCAGAAACTAACACAGTATTGTGAAGCAATTGTACTCCAATAGAGGTCTCTTAAAAAAAATAATAAAGTGAACTCTGCCAGATAGATAAGAGGTAGAAGGAAATTTGGAATAAGCAAGAAAGCATGGGTGTCTCCAGTGGAAAACTCTGCATGGCTTAGAGCACAGCCTTCCAGTTGCCTTTGAGCTGTTTTACAGCTCTCTAAGTTTTGGAATTAATGCAAAATACTTCTTGTCTATGGACCTGCATATTGTGTATTTGAATGACGCTCCATTGACCCTTTCCCTCTGAAAAAAAAAAGCCAGTCTAGGGCTTCCCTGGTGGCGCAGTGGTTAAGAATCCGCCTGCCGATGCAGGGGACAAGGGTTCGAACCCTGGTCCGGGAAGATCCCACATGCCGCAGAGCAGCTAAGCCCATGCTCCACAACTACTGAAGCCTGCGCTTTAGAGCCGTGCTCGGCAACAACAGAAGCCACTGCAATGAGAAGCCCGCGCACCACAATGAAAAGTAGCCCCCGCTCGCCGCAGCTGGAGAAAGCCCGCGCACATCAATGAAGACCCAACGCAGCCGAAAATAATAAATAAAATAAATAAATTTATAAAAAACAAGCAAACAAACAAAGCCTCAACATTCCTTTACTCCATATAGATTTAGAGTCCAGTGCGATTTCTCCTTTGAACTGGTTGTTAATCTTACCAGTTCCATCACTTAATTAATGAGGTATATAAAATCTTTGACATGTGCATATGTAACATTTAGATGAGTGATGCTGGGTTTTGTTGTTGTTGTTGTTTTTTAAAAATAATCTCTAACCAAGGGCACAGGAAGGACTACTGCCCCTCTCAGGGATGGGAAGATTTGCCATGCAGCACAACTCCCCACCCCAGCCCCATCCATATCACCCCCAACAGGAGGCATCCAACTTGGGTTTGCGCACCTCCAGGGACAGGGTGCTCAGTCCCTCTCAGAGACCAATTCTCCACATATGGGACCAACTCTCTCAGAGACCAATTCTCCACATATGAGACCACAGCTGTGCTGATTTTTAAAAATAGAATGAAACAAGAACAAACCTAAAGCTAAAAAAACCCACAACTCTGTCCCCCAGCCCCAGCTGACAGAGAATGACTGCTTGGGCCCAAAGAATCACCTACAAACGGCCTGCAACCCAGGGCACCCTGAAAAGGCACAGCGAGGCTGAAATGGCTGGGTAGTGAAGGCGAGGACAGAGGGGATGACGTGGCCCAGAAAGTGCAGCCACAAGGCAGAGCACGCAGGTGAGACTGCTGGGCTAATGCTGCCTTAGGACAGAGTCGCAACTGAGGCACTATTTACTGGCTGCCTTCCTGACCTTGGGGCTCTGAATAAAACCCACATGGTCTTAGACACAAAGATTTTCTCCTGGGGGCCTGGGCTAGCACAGCAGGGCTCCATGCACATGCCTTACACACACACACACACACACACACACACACACACACACACACACACACACACACACACACACACACACACACACACACGCTTCCAGTCCTGCTGAGGCTGCCCTGCTTCGGGGATGCACACCCTCACTTGTCAGAGGTGGGAGATGCACGGACCACCTCCTGGACTCAGCGCCTCACTCTGAGGCCTCGGGTGGGTCCCAGCACTTCCCGGAGCCTCTGTTGTCCTTACCCTGAGTGGGACCAGATGGGGTCTCCCCAGCCAAGACCCTCCCCAACCTGTCCAAACATGTCATCTTGCTGGTTTCAGAGCATCTATTCTGGCCCTTTCTTCTTTCCCGTCCAAGTTCCTCTAACCCCTGTTCTCCCCCAGATCATCCCTCCTGGAGCCCTTGAAGGCAGGCTGTGGCCCTCTGCTGGCTCCCTCGGGCGGCCTCTGCAGATAGCCTGGTCCCCTCGACAGGTGAGGACCACTCTGCTTCCTCTGGGGACTCCAGGAACGACTTCTCAGGCTGTGTTGATTTCTGGCAGGATCCACACCCCAGGCAAGAAGAAACCCCTTCTCCCCGCTCCTCACCCCCGTGACACAGAAAGCAAACAAACAGACCTTGAACTCCAGGTGCCTGCTGAGCTCCCCACAGATCTAAGCCTTGTTCCTGAAAGGACAGGGAAGTGGGTCTCTTCATTTCAGCCTGGCTGGGAACTTAAGCTGTATTTCACGTAACCCAGGCAGCTAAGCCTGGTGGGGACTGGTAGTTACAGATAAAATTTCTTCAATAGTTGCATTAGCAGTAATTTTGGGGGGTGCCTAATAAGTAATCTAGACCTATGTCAAAACGCTTTACCCACCTCATCTCATTTAATCCTTGAAACAACCCTGTGTTGGGGTGTTTTTATCCCAATTTTACAAAAAAAAAAGACTCAAAGAGGTTAAGTAACTTGCTAAAGGCCACAAGGCTAGTGAGTAGTAGGTGGCTGCGGAGTTGATAACACCTGCCAAGTTTACCAAGCTGTCATCTACACGAACTCATGAAATGCTGCCAGAAACTTTGTGAAATAAAGAAATAAAATGATCTCCACTTGACAGATGAAAAAATTGAGGCACTAAGGTGTTTTGTGTTTGCATGTATGTGTGCGCGTGATTTTTGTTTGTTTTCGAGCCCCAGCTCAAACTCAGGCTCAGTGTTCTTCCCACTGCAGCACAGGCCTTAATCCTTAATCCAAAGCAGTCTGCCTGGTGCTACAGAGGAAACAGATACACCGCAACCCCACCCGGTCTCCCTGGGAATGCAGCCCCACAGGGCCAAGACCCTCTCTTCTCCCTTCCCCACTCACCCTGGGTTCACTGTCTAGTTTTGCCTCTGGCACATAGCTGCCTGTCTGGGGAAGTGGCCACGTGGGCAGGCAGAGCCCACCGGAGTGTGCTGCCCTTTTCCAGCAACCAGGCAGTGAGCCATCTGGACCCCAAAGCCCCATCGCAGGCTTGTCTGTCAGGCTCTGCAGCTCCCTCCCTGGCAACCTCGGGGTGGCACTGGATCTCCAGTGCATGTCCTCATCCGTACACAGGGATGCCACCCAAACCGCTGCTCTCCCACATGACCAGCTATCTCCGAAGGCAAAGGCGGGCTGCAGGGCCACCCTGCTGAGACTCCCTATGGAAGTTGTGCTGTTGCAGACCACAGGCTACTGGAGGAGACGTCACCGTCCCCCTCCCAACTACCCCTCTTGGCCCAGAAACAGCCCGCACATCCCTGGTGCTCAGGCCGCCCTCACACACACCAGCCCCGAGTAGCCCCTCATTATGAAACCAGCCCACCTCCCTGGAGAATTTGTTTAAAAACATGTTTTTCGGGGCTTCCCTGGTGGCGCAGTGGTTGAGAGTCCGCCTGCCGATGCAGGGGACACGAGTTTGTGCCCCGGTCCGGGAGGACCCCACGTGCCGCGGAGCGGCTAGGTCAGTGAGCCCTGGCCGCTGAGCCTGCGTGTCCGGAGCCTGTGCTCCGCAACGGGAGAGGCCACAACAGTGAGAGGCCTGCGTACCGCAAAGAAAAACAAACAAACATGTTTTTCTTATAAAACCTTCTAGGAAGTAATTCTAATAACAAAATACCGTGGGGCTCTCATAAGCCCTTGTAAGAGCAAAACACCCCGTAACTGAAACGTCCACCCACAGGAGTTCATGGGGGTGGTTGGCAGCCTTCCCCATGTCCATCTCCTCCCATAGGAGCCTGATTTCCCCACCACGTGCTTTCAGCGGGATGGACAAGCACAGGGGGCTGGGGCAGGGGGGGCTTCCCTCAATGGGACCACCATGCCGTCCTCACCAGAGGCTCAAGGTGGTCCGTGGTGGGGTCTTGCCTCCCTCTGCCTTGGGTGATGGGAACACTGTGACAGGCAGAGCAGACAGGGGAAAGGAAACTGGATCCTCGGCGCTGGCATCACTGAGTCACTCGGATCAAACCCTTAAGGTCACCCCACCTCTGGACTTTCCAGGTTCAGGAGCCAAAAGCCTCCCTTCATTGTTTAGGCCAGTTTCAATTGGGTTTTCTGTTACCTGTGACTGTAAACATAATCCCCGTTCCAGAACAAGGTTCATTCACTCATGGCAGTCCTGCAGTGGACTGTGAAAACACACTGTGGATGCATATGCAGCCACAGAGAAATATTTCTGAGATACACTGAGTAAAACTCATTGTAAAACACAATTCTCATTTATGTGGAAAATTCTCATTTGAATATGCATGGACATTTCCTAGGACGGTACTTAATAGTGGATGCCTCTGGAAAACAGGACCCATACTTTTTACACTCTATGCTTGGATTGCTTCTACTTATACTGAAAAAAACAGATTAGTTTAAAAGCCCTTTGAGGTAATAAAATTACAGTCCAAGGGGATAATTTAGTTTGGTAGTTATTAAGCCATGGTTTTGAAGCCCCTGCTGATGTACAAGATGCAGAGCAATGGGAAGAAAGCAGAGTGAAGAAATAACTCTTCCAGACCTTTGTAAGGCATACAGACTTCCTCCTTTTACAAACCTGGAGTCTCTAAAATTGGTAAGTACACCAGAACAGTATCCATTTGAATGTAGCCTTAACTTTCTCCCTCCCAAAGTTATACTGCCATTGCCATTCTATAGTGCCCACGTCAGGTTTTCCTGAGGTGTCCTGGAGACCCCAAAAGCATTTTGAGAATGAATCTACCTTTACTGTAGTCTTTGAGGAAGAAAAGCCAGGTCTTACTGAGTTTACAAGGAGCTAAAAAGGACCTAAAGTTGTATAATTCTCGGGATTTTTGGAGAGAGCACCCAGATGAAGGAGAAAGGAACTGCAGGAGGCTCAGTCTGCCCTGGAAGGCTGGGAGGCATTCTCTTGGATGACAGACAAGCACGTGGAAGCACCTGTATCAAGATTCATCCCTGGGGACAGGTTACCACAGTTTGGGGGCCGATATCCTACAAACCCTGTGGCCAGACACCTCACATGACCCTAGAGCTAGAAAGCGCCCACCCATGCAGGTCATACAACCACCCCACTCACCGGGGACAGCTGAGGGCACTGGACCACAAGGTGACAGGGCTGAGCTCCTGACACCTGGGCAGGAGGATGCCCTGGGTGCTGGGACCACGGCAACAGCCCCTCCCCTTTCTCTGTGCCTCTGCAGTCCACACTCTGAGCTTGCCGGCCGAGAAGCGATCAGGTGGTCCCTACTGCCGAGACTGAGTCCCTCCCTCCTCTGCTGGCCTCTCACCCCGCCTCCTCTTCTGGGGAGCTCTCCCCTGGGGTCCCTAAGATTGCAGTGGCCTACACTCACAGGCACGCCCATTACTGCCCCAGTGGCAGCCCCCAAGTAGTATCTCCTGAAGAGAAAGCCATGCTCGATCCCTCACCGCCCAGCAGGCTTGCTGGGTGGACGACAGCTCTGGCCACACGAGGAAGTAAGCTTGCTGCTGCTCAGAGCCAGGTCCTCCAGCACAGGGTGGGGCTGAGCTCCTTGGGGATGACATCATGCTCCCCCAAAGGCCCCCCCAAACCAAACCAGGCACCCAAATCCAGGTATAGAGACAGGGATCTGCACTCTTCCTCCAGCTGCTTGTCAACGTGCCTCAGAGCCCAGTAACTGGCTCATCCTCAGGACACTGATGCTTCTCAGTCATGCCCTTGGTGCTGGTTTTGCTCAGCAGGCACCAAGCAGAGGTTCAGAGTCAGGAGCTGGCAGGCACCCAACCTCCTATTTTAGTTGCAGGTGCAGGTTCAGGGGCAAGAGGCTCCCAGAATTTCAACCCAGCTCTTCCAAATCCTTGATCAGCAACTTACCTCATGTTTTGAGCATAAAAATGGCCTCCCCGAGCTCTTCTGGTGACAATCAGTGTTATTGTTTGTTTGTTTGTTTTTGCGGTACGTGGAGCTTTCACTGTTGTGGCCTCTCCCGTTGCGGAGCACAGGCTCCGGACGCGCAGGCTCAGCGGCCATGGCTCACGGGCCCAGCCGCTCCGCGGCATGTGGGATCTTCCCGGACCGGGGCACGAACCCGTGTCCCCTGCATCGGCAGGCGGACTCTCAACCACTGTGCCACCAGGGAAGTCAGACAATCAGTTTTTAACTGTTAGGTACTCTGTATACTTCCTACATTCCGGAAGTTCTGGATTCATTAATTTTTATTGTTATTCACGTGGAGAAGACCAGTGCAGTCTCATGCACCAGCACAGATGGCTTTCCTGCCCGGCTCACAGCCCTGCCTTGGGGGCACGGGAGCCCCAGGAGGCAGATGAGCCCTGGCAGGTGCAGCTGAAGGTGGGACGAGGATGGGCGGGAGAGGAGACCCGAGAGCCTTGGCGGCAGCAGAGGACTTTGAGGATGGGGTGGTCCAGAGCGCCAGGTGCTGCAGAGGCCAAGAGAGGCATGGAGGCCGGTGATTGGGGAGTGTGGCTTTCAGTCAAGTGAGAAGAGTACTGGGTGGTGGTGGGAGGGGGACAGAGCCCGGACGAGCAGCCGCCTGGGAAGGAAAGCAGTGGTGGGGCGTGGGCCGGTAGGAGGGCAAGAGGGCCAAGGCAAGCTTTCTGGGATGGGGATACGTGGGATGGGGCGAAGACAGCAGGTGGGAAAGATAACAGTGCAGAAGCCCCAGGAGGGGGTGGGCAGGAGGGTCACAGGAAGGATAAGCAAAGAGCCTGAAACTTCAAAGCGAGAGTGTATGGGGGGCCAGGAGGGGAAGTGCAGAGGCACAGGCTGGACTCTATCTCAGTCTGAGAGGACAGGGAGTGGCTGGAGACTCAGGGTAGGCTGGGCAGGGAGTGACTGGGAGGGCTGCACTGTGGCTCCATGGAGGGAGCCCAGTGTGCTGGAGATGCCACGTGAGCACCCCTTATCCTGCACTTCTTTTCTATTCTCATCCAACTCAGAGTCAGATGAGATGGCTGAAAGTGGCCAGCAAGTTTTGTAAACTAATTGGAAAACAAACCCAAACTCTGAAAAAGTCACAGCTAGACTTTACCCTGAACTGGGCTGTGACCTGTGAAGACACTTGCAAGAGGTCCAGCCACCAGGTCCACGTGAATAGATGGGACAGCAGGAGATGTTGGTGCCCACACACCAGCGGTGAGGGCCTGGGGCCACCGACTCCCCCAGGGCAGCCTGGGTCAGATGTACCTGGCACTGCCACTAACCTCCTCCACAGATGGGCCAGGAGGTCCAAGACACACAGCTCATGCAGTGGCAGTGCCCAAATTCCAACCCAGTGTCCCCAAGCTCTTTTGCCTGGACCTTACTGCTTGGGGCTATACAGTTATAACCTAAAATAACATTTCCTCTGGGCCTATGGAGTCAAAGTTCTACCTTATACTTCCAGCTGGGCATAACTAAGCCACAAGCCAGCTTGTTCCAGGTGTAACCTCCACACAAAGAATCACTGAAAGTGGCGCACAGAATCTAAAAAAATCACCCGATGAAATTTATTTCAGATTGTGCCAACCACCTACCTTCCCGTCACGCCTACCCACACCCGATCCCACTGTTTCCCTCGGCAGCCGAGTTTACCACTGAGATGCTTAATGCCATCTTGATATGACCCAAAACAAAAACAATCACAACAACAGCATTAATATAAAGATATATTCCATAAAAGAGTTTGGCAGTCAAGGAAAAGCATCACACTTCCTAAAAACACAAGCATTCTTCTTCCCCTAGTCTACAGAGAAAATTGTAAAAAAAACAAAACAAAACCAACATCATCAACAAACACCCACCAGTATATACCACATTAGCATGTACACTTCGGCAAGTATGTGAAGGGGGCACTCCATCCCTGAACGATCAGGACAGAACTGGTACAAGATCCAGAGAGGCGTTAGAGCGTAGACCAGCCAAAGATGCACGAACGCCCCAGCTACGCCTGGGGGGTTATTCAGTACATAAGACAGACTTCATTTCCAACAGCAAGCCCCCAATAGGCCTGACAGGAAGGGTGGACACGGTGACCACAGATATCCCCATCAGGAGGTGGAAGGTCACCATGAAAGTGAGCAACGAAATGTCTGAGCCTCTACGCAGTTGCAGGCTGGGGTCTGTGGCTCGGCCCAGGGGCCTGGCTACGGGGCTTCTCTTTCCAGGGAGAGGTGAACGCCAGGCCGGCCAGCCGGCCCTTAGCACGTGGCCTGGAGAGGAGCCCTGGCCAAAGGTGCCCAGCTGGCCATCTCTGGCTGGGGCTCCCTGGCCTTGCAGTGGGGGAGGGCCAGGATCAGGATTCAAGTTCTAGGTAACAGTTTCAGTAGCACCAAGACCAGAAGACAGGGAGGCCAAGTGGGGTGGGGAGTGGGAGTATGCATGTTGGGGGCGCACAGACGAAGGGGGAGTATGTATGTGCAGCTGGGTTACTTGGGGTGATATGGAGAAGCTGCTGAAGTTGGTTCGTGGGACACTCTAGGGAACTGAAAGGGCCGGCGTCAGTCTCAGGCGCCGCGTAAGGCTGTTGAGAGGAGAATGCCAGAGGAAATGAAGACGTGGTGTGAGAACATTCTTGCCCTATAAATAAACTATTTACACACTTCAGGAAAAGGAGAGCTGACTCCGCAGGAGAGCCATGCCCACTGCCCCCTCGTGCCCTCAGGGCATAATGCTGTTGAGGCTGGAGACAGTTCCCGCCCTGGGCGCCGGGGGACAATGGACGAGGCACTCCCGTGGCACCAGCCCCCACACTGGCTCAGGCTTACTTCACTTGACATGGCCGAGGATCCTGCCAACACCCCGACCTGTGCAGACACTGCGGGCCCCCCTGGCACTCAGAGGGCCACAGAAGGTGTGGCTGCCCCCTAGGCCAGCACCAATGACACGAGCGGTGAGGAGGCCAGGGTGCAGCCACCAGAGCGGTCTGTCCCTCAGAGTCACCTCCCCCACTTAAAGACATACCCTCTGACTCCAGGCAGACCCCAGCGGGGCTGCTGGTCACAAGTCTGTGCAGGTGAGAGGGGGCCCCTCGGTCTCCAGCACCAGCAAGCCGAAACAGAGAGATCATGTCACGCGGATGCTGAAGGCGGGGTGCTGGCTCGGGCTGAGTGCGTCCGTTTCTCTCCCTCTGGACATGAAGTTGATGGCGGTGAAGGGCTTCGGCCTCCACGGCGTGGCTCAGCTCTGCTCGCCCACCTGTGGCTCCTCAGAAGTGGTGGCCTGCCTTCACTGCCTCAATGTCCGAGATCAGGGTCCTCGCCAGGAAGATGCCAAATATCTGCCAACAAAGCCGGCAGAGGCAGCGGCCATCAGCATCGGGGCCCAGAGGGTGAGGTAGGGCAGGGCACCCTGCACTTCCCGTCACCTCCACACCCACCCGCAGAGGCTGAGGACAGAGAGCAGCAACTGGGCACGTGGCCAAACGAGACCAACCCGCAGTTAAAACAAATGAGCCCGGGGTCTGCTTTGCTGTGTAAAAAACAGCGGGATCTTCCCTAAAGCCTAGAAGGGGCAAACAGCAGGCACCACAGAAGCAAAACGGACGTTCTGCCCTGCCTGCAACATGACCACGCACATCTCATACCACAGGCCGCGACTCGCTTTGTACCCGGGGTGAAACGGAAAATGACAGGGTCACCCTGACTGGTTCTGATTCCCCAAATACCAAATCTCGAATGTTTCCTGTAAACCTGGATTCCACCATAAAAACAAGACTGTCCCCGATTTGGGCCATGCTGATGTCTGAAGCTACACCCCGACCTCAGTGACCAGGATAATCATGTGGGAAGGCTGATGTTTTCCTACCGGGAACAGACTAATGTGAACTTGGTGACCTGAGGAATTCTGCTCCCCTAACCCCCACTTTAAATCCTTCTTGTGGCTGGTATCTGAAGGGCCAGGCCTTCTGAAGTAAGAGATCCTTGCCTGCTTTGCAAGTAAATTTTTTTCTTTCTTTTTCCAGATGCTTCTGTCTCTCGGCCTTCCTTTGAGATCAGTCAACCACTGAGTGAAGGAGGAAAAAGGTGCGTGGATGGCTGGTGACCCCGAGTCCACCCCAGTCACCCTCTTCAAGGCAAGGTCAGAGCCGAACATTTTCTGAATGGTGGGTTTTCCACAGAGCAGCAGCCTCAGCTGCCTCCGAGGCTGCCTGGGGGGCTGCCGGCTTCTCCTCCCAGCCCTGGGCAACACTGGAAAAACTCCTGGTTTTTCTGATTCACTGAATTCTTGACTTTCTCCCACCAGTTCTTCTCCTGAGAGACACTAACCAGCCTACTCACCCCGGGCCTCACGCGCCCTCGGCCACCAGCATCTTTCCCAGTGTAAAATCTGGCTCAAAGGAACAGGTGCGGCCACAAGGGGAGAGGAAGCCACAAAGGGCAGTGGGGGCAAACCTGCAGCAGTGAAATGGCGATGAAGACGCCGGCCACGATGTAGATGTTCCGTGGGAGCCACCCCTCCAGCGCCTGGATGCAGCCTTTCGTGAAGATGGACTCGTCCCATTTGCTCTTCAGCTGCAGGGAAACAGGACAGCGGCCTGAGCCCAAGACACGCAGGCCGTCCCCACCCTGGATCCCCAGAGGGCTCCCGCCGGGGGCAGAGCAAAGCTTGGCGTGTGACGGGGGAACGAGGGATCTGGGAGGCTGGTGCTGAGGACAGACGGACAGACAGAACTCTCCAGGAGAAACACGTCTATCTGCCTCGGTCTCTGCCCCTCCCCGGGCAGTTCGCATTTTATAACCTGTCTAAGCAAAGGCTCCCTGGCTGTGATCTTTAACCCCTTTCTCTTAGGGCCTCCACAGATTTCAAGGTCAGCTTGTTCAACACACCTCCACAGCCCACATCTGGAGAAAGGGGAGGGGATGAGGGAAGGAAAATGTGCCTTAAAGAGAGAAACTGGGGAAAGAGGGCTCAGCGTCTTCTGACTCAGGAGAGGGAAGGGACAATGGCTTCTCAGAGTGTGCCCCCGAGCCCAGGTGAGCCTGGCTCCAAGAAGCAGAGCCAGCAGGAACGGGCTGAAGCCGACCCTAGTGGAGGCTCAGTCAGCACACAGGGACGTGGCCTCGGCAGACACCGTGTCCTCACCCAACCCGAACACAGCCGTCAGCCCCGGGCCCCCTCCCCTATCAGCCTCACCCATGAAACACTGACAAAACAGTCATTCGTTAGCAGTGTTAGGGGCTGAATTATGTCCCCCTAAAATTCCTATGTTGAAGTCTTAACCCCCAAGACCTCAGAATGTGACTGTATTTGGAGAGAGGCTGTTTAAAGAGGTAAATAAATTACAATGAGGTCATTGGAGTTGGTCCTAATCCAATATGACTGGTGTCCTCGTGAGAAGAGATTAGGACACAGACAGACACAGAGGGAAGCCCATGTGAGGACACAGGGAAGAGGAGGCACCATCCAAGCCAAGGAGAGGGGCCTCAGAAGGGACCAACACTGCTGACACCTTGACGTCAGACTTCTAACCTCCATAACTATGAGAAAATTAAATCTTTGTTATTTTAACCGCAGGGCCTGGGTACTTTTTTACAGCAGCCCCAGCAGATACAAGTGGCGAGGAAATTGGTCACTGAAGAAGCTGATGCTGACATAGGCCCATCGCTAGGAAGCGGAGCTCAGTGTAGAGGGAGTTGAGGTTTCCCAGCCTGGAGGGTCACATCCCTAGTGTCCACGGCCAACAGCGGGGTGTCTGCAGTTTCCCCGAGATCCTTCTCCTTCAGAACAGCTGTCATTCACATCACCAGAGGCCACCAGAGCAAGGACTGGGGTGGGCCCTTGCCTCTTCACATCCAAGCGCACACTCCCTACGGCCTGAGGAAGCCCTTAGAGGACTGAGCCCTGCTCCTGCCCTGAGCCTATCTCCCTCCCTGTCAGCATCACCTCCATGATGGCGGCTGGACCAAGCCATGTGCCTCCTGCAACTCCATCCTGAACCCCTACATAACAGACACCTCCTGGGACTCCAAGGGCCTCTTAAACATGTCGTCTTTGTTCCCCCAAACTTTCATCCATCTTCTTTCCACTAACGTAGCAACTGCTAGATTTTGTGACTGTGGTTCACAGAGCTTGAAATCACACCCATTACTGTTCCCATGAATCTTGTCTTGCCAGCGGCTCAGGGAAGGCGTGTGCGTGGCCGTGTGCTCCGGCTCGCCTGGTTCCCAGCTTAGGTGGCACCTCTGAGCTTAGTCTCCCCTGGCTTTCCCACTCCAATTTGCACTTGTGCTAAATCGGGAAGTTGGACCCTAGAGAATAAACCTGAAGAATTCAAAGTCATATGCACTGGGGCTCTCACCTGAGTCCTGACATCATAGCCACACTGTGTGTTCACAACTTTTTGCTGTAAGAAAAGCAGAAAGATTAGTCATTTTTGTGCTCCAGAAGCCGGTGGTAGAAAGCTCTAGAAAAGTCACAACCAAACACCAGCAAACACCTGCACCAATTCCATTACAGCTCATGCCCTTCCATCATGTTGCCAACTAACCTTCCATGCTAGCACAGAGGTTGGCAAACTTTTTGTGTGAAGGGCGAGATAGTAAACATTTCAAACCCACCTACGACCTACGTAGCTACTATTCAACTCTACTGTTGTAGCATGAACGTGGCCATTGACAATATGTAAATGAACAGGTATGGCTGTATTTCAATAAAACTTTATTTATGGACACTGAAGTTTGAATTTCATGATTTTCACATGGCACAAAATATTATCCTTCTTTTGATTTATTTTCAACCACTTAAAACAGCTGAAACCATTCATGGCTCACAAGTCATCCAAAAACAGACGGCAGGCCAGACCTGGTGCAGGGGTCATAGTCTGCCAATCCCTGAGCTAGAAGGGAAAAGCTACACTTGCTAAAGATTTCAGAGTCACGGTGGAGATGTCAGACACCGTTGTGCAGCCTCTGCAGACCTGAGCCCCTCCTGGGCTGGGGAACGCGCCCAGAGCCCCGTGGCCCAGCACCAGGCAGTGTGACGGTACTGACGGCCGTAGGGGCTCCCTTCCGCTCAGGCTAGGTTTGGGCAAACATTCAGTGCTCCTTCAAGGACACCCAAGGGAATTCCCTGACAGTCCATTGGTTAAGACTCGGCGCTTTCACTGCTGTGGCGCTGGGTTCAATCCCTGGTCAGGGAACTAAGATCCCATAAGATGCACAGCGTAGCCAAAAAAACGGGGTGGCAGGGGGGCACCCAAGAGCTCAGTTTCTGGAACCCAAGGATGTGGTCTGTGGACTGGGGATAAAGACAGGTGAAGAGGAAAGAACAGTGAAATAATTCTGCACCACCCCCAGATGGCGATGTATGCCACTGCGCAGGGCTTCGGAGGACTGAGCGTTTGTTTTCTCCAGAGAAAGGAGACCAGGGCTCATTATATTCACAGCATCTTGTCCAGGCCCCCCTGAGTGAGAGCCCCTCACGGGAGGGGGACCACTGTTTTTTGCCTGCTTCACCCAGCACACCAGAGCCAGGGTGGGCCATGCAAAAACGCTGATGGAATTTATAGGTATAGGATTTCAGAGCTGCAAGAGCCCTGAGGCAAGTGGAGGGGGAGCCGGGCACTCAATCCATCCGCAGAAAAGAAGCCAGAGCCCTCAGGGAGGCAGGAACTGCTCCGCTCCAGAGGGACCGTCCATGCTCAGGCAGACTCACCGCGGGGTCGGGCACACAACAGGAGAAGGGCACCCCACACTTTTCACGGCTGTAGCTGGCGCCACTGCAGTTGAAGTAGACGTTAAGGTCCCAGTCTTCAGGGCCATATGCCCCACAGCACTGGTTCTGCAATCATAAAGCCGAGAACTGTCGGGGCTCTGAGCCAGGACTGTCGTTGCCCGGCGTAGGGTGTCTGTCTTAGGGACATGGGGTTCAGTGCACCTCTGTGTATCACACAGAGAAATCGAAGCCTGCCCCACGGACCTCCCATCACCGAGATGTGAGCGAGGTGACCCGAGTGGACCTTTAAGAAGGAAACTGTGTCCAGGTCCTGTCTGGGCCCAACACACCAGGCCGGCTCGGCAGTGCCCTTGGAGTCAGCTCCACTCCCTCCTCACCCTGGAACTTTCCCTTCCTCCCCAACTGACCCCCAACCCGGGAGAACGGGCTTCTCGCTCTCCTTCTGATGTGGTCCTCTACTGCCCCCCGAGAGAACACCTCTTTGTGGGCAGTGTGCTTTCCTCCCCAGGAAAGGTCCAAGCTGGCCCCAGTCACCTTTCGTGCCTCTTTAGAGGAAACAGCTGCTGAAGTCTACTCCCAAGGAGAGTTATGACTGGGGTGAAAGGTAACGCAATCAAAGCTCTGTCCCTGACCCGGGGTCTCCACCCTCCCTTCCCAGAACCCCCCACTATCTGCTGAAGCAGCAAAGAAAAACTCCATTTGTCTAAAAAATAGTAAAACCAAACACAGTGAAAGCAGCACTGTGACGTCAGTGGCGTCCCAATCCGAGAGCAGATGTCGTTTTCACACTTGCCCTTACAGCTGTCACGGTTATGGCCGTAATCACAGGCCCACAACCAGGATTTTGGCTTCACTTTCATTCCTAAGGTAAAAATTCCGCCTCCCCTGCCCCCGTCCTCCGTGGTTCCAGGTGCCCTAACGACTACCTGATATTTTACCATGAGGAAGCTCCATCATTTACTGAATATCTCTAAGGAAAGGTATTTTTTAAAAGGAGAGGAAGGCAGTGGAGAAAACCACAATGTCTTTGAGGCCAGTGCAGAGAGGAACCACCCTGGCATCCTTGACACCAGCAAGCCCAAGGTTATGTGGAAGTGAAGAGAGAATGGCAGCCTTGAACAGAAAAGGAAAAGGCACAGGAGGCAGTGATGTCAGAAGAGGGTGGGATGGGGACTTTCGCAGACGAACACGGAAGAGATCTAACAACAGAGGAAGGATCTCTGATCACATAAATGGGTTTTGCGGAATCCTACAATACATGAAATAAGGGGTAAACAAGTTCTGGTTAATAAGGAGAACAGATCATAGTTACTTTTAATGCTCTTCTATTTTCTCCTCAGAACAAAAGGGTTCCATATAAAAAGTTCCTGAGGAAGCTAGGTTTTCTGGCAGAGCACAGATCAAACAACAACCTTACACAGGCTGGCATGGTGGTGAGTGGGTTTCTCCTGGGGCGGGAGGGGTGGCAGGGATGGGGGACAGCAGTGGTCCCAGCCTCCAGGTACAGCCACACACAAGGGGGACGAAGGCCTGAGAGAAAAGGCCACAGCCTGGGACTGCTTAAACAAACCCCCGGGAACAGAGTCCAGGGAGGTCACATTCCTCTCCATCTGAAGAACCTTCCTCCAGGCAGCTCTGCCCTCCCAAACAGGAAGGGGAAAAGGTCCCGAGGAGGAAGGGGACAAGAATAGCCTCAGACGGGGAGTCACGCGCCCAGCTCTACCCCTCAGCACACACAGCACCTAGGAGACTGCAGCCGCCTGCGTGGCCAGGGCTGGAGAGATCCGGGCCCTGCGGGGGGAGAGGGTAGGGTGGCCGTGGGTGCAGCTGGACTCCCTGCCCAAAGCAGATGGGGGAGGGCACCCTGAGAGCAAGCCTGGCCCGCCAGCAACCACAAGCAGACAAACCTAACCTGACCAGAGTCGGGGGGTAGCACCTCCCCTGGCCTCCTGGCTGTGGGCAGAGCTGAGGAGGGAAGGCCCAGTGTTCCCCACCAGCCTGGCCTCCGAGCCATGCACACAGACTGAAGCCAGGAAAGCCAAGCTCTATCAGGGAGAAGGTGGTGCTTACAGCTTTCTGAAGGGAGTCGATGAGGTTCTGCAGGTCAATGTCATCCCGGTAGGATCTGATGTTGCTCTCGAAGAACTCCCGGAACCGGTCCCTCACCCAGTCCTGGAACAGGAAGGCCAGCACGGCCACGGCCAGCTCCAGGAAAAAGATGAGCACGATGGCACTGCAGAACTGCAGGGGGACAAGCACAGGAGCAGAAGTCACTACACCTCTGGCCTCCCAGCTGGACGCGCATCCTTGTCCGACCCAGAACCTCTGCCTGCTGCGAAAAGCACGAGCTCGGCACCCAAGAGACCCACGGTGGAGTCTGGGGAATCCCACGTTATTAGCTGGGTACTCTGGGCAACTCATCCCTACTCACACTGCTGCATTGTTGGTAAGAATCAGATGAGTCAAAGTATGAGAAAGCTCCAAGACAACGTACCAACCATCTCCTATGAAGTAGCCCTCACTCCAAGGAAACTCCATCACGGGAATGAATGGCTATCCTACCCCACCAGGTATCAGCTCCTTCAGGGCAGAGACTGTGCTCCAGACACACTATCTGACCACTCTCCTCGCACATACAACCATCCCAGTTGCTAGAAACCTGTTACTCCTGCTTTAGGGATAAGGAAGCTGAGGTTCACTCAGGTTTCATACTTTAGATACAGGACATCTGAGTTCCCTGGCAGGGCTCTTTACAACTCTGGAGTTGCTAACCTTATCAGTACCTACTCTGTATGTGTGTATATGATAGTCAACTGCATAAAAACCTCTGCAGAAGCACAGCTGTCCCTGGCCACAATAGTGGTGGAATTCTGTATAGGCCACTGCAGTCACAGGTCCACACTCCCTCCCATCAAGGCAGGGCTCCAGCCTGTAGAGCTCAAGTTATCACAGCCGTTATCACTGGCCATAAGCAGCTATGCAACAACCAGCAATATCTCAAAATAAGACATGCACATGTGGGCTTCCCTGGTGGTGCAGTGGTTGACAGTCCGCCTGCTGATGCAGGGGACACGAGTTTGTGCCCCGGTCCGGGAAGATCCCACAAGCCACGGAGCGGCTGGGCCGGTGAGCCATGACCGCTGAGCCTGCGCGTCCGGAGCCTGTGCTCCGCAACGGGAGAGGCCACAACAGTGAGAGGCCTGCGTACCGCAAAAAAAAAAAAAAAAAAGACATGCACATGTACAAACATACACACGCAGAAGGCCCTCCAGAATGTAATCTCCATTCATAGAGAAGCAAGGTAACCAAACATAGTCTTTAAGAGAAAAAAAAAAAAGAGAAAAAGCCCATGTGTTTTGCTTTCTAAATGAAGCCCAGAAAAAAAGGTTGATCTAATAAATTCAACAAAAAATATAGTGCAAAACACAAATATGTGTTTTCCCCATCAGCTATTTAATTTTAGCTGAATGTATTTCAAAATGAATGTGTACCTAAGTATAAAACTAAACTCTTAGTAACTCGAAGTTCTGCCAGGAAATTAAGGATGCTGCATTGCACAGCCAACACATTCACACACCCTGGAGGAGGGAAAAGATTTCCTAACATTATTGACATCTTTTGATCTTAGCCAGGAAGGGCAAAGGTGAGTAGCAAACAAACAATTGGGACTTCTGAAGGGAGATGAAAGGCAAGGGAAGGGGAGGAGAGCAGGCCAGGGAGCAGCTGACTCTGCCCACTAGGAGATAAAATCCAGAGGGGCCCAACCTCTCCAGAGATGAGGATCTGATTCATCTGACTGTTCCCTGAAATCTTACCTTTCGTTGGGCAGCAGGGCACCAAGGGCTGCCTCCTTCCCCCACTGCCAGATCCTGGGGGAGGCTCGTAAGAGCTGCTACTCACCCCCTAGATAAGGGCTAGGCCTGCCTGGCAGAGCCCATACCCCTACCTCCCCATCTCCTCCCACCCACGTGTCTGGGGCCACTCACAAAGTTGAGCAGGCAGATGTTCTCCCGCAGGGCCCCCACACAGCCAGCGAAACCCAGCGTGAACATCACCACGCCCACCATCAGCACCAGAACCACAGGGTCAATGCCATGCATCCGGGTCACTTTGGTGAGGTCGGACAGCACCCCCTGAAAGAGGCAGAGAAAGCAGGGTAACATCAGCTTCAAAGAGAGTCGAGGGTGTCCTGGGGGGCTGTGTCCAGACCTAAATGAGGACAGGGACCTGCCTTCCAAGGCTCAGTCTTGTCATTAAAAGCCACGGTATGGGGCTTCCCTGGTGGCACAGTGGTTGGGAGTCCGCCTGCCGATGCAGGGGACATGGGTTCGTGCCCCGGTCCGGGAAGATCCCACATGCCGCGGAGCGGCTGGGCCCGTGAGCCATGACCGCTGAGCCTGCGCGTCCGGAGCCTGTGCTCCGCAACGGGAGGGGCCACAACAGTGAGAGGCCCGCGTACCACAAAAAAAAAAAAAAAAAAAAAAGCCATGGCATGGCACAGCCCCTCCCCACCTGCCCCCTTAGAGGCCCCTCTGCCCAGTAGATCTTTGCCTACGTCAGCCCCCAGCCACTCTCCCGTTCCCGGTCTCCATCTAGGCTGTGACCTCCTCCCAGGCAGACCCCACACTTCTTTTGTAGTCTGCAGGGTACTGACGCCAGGTCTGGGGTGGAAGAGGCCCTGGTCCGTGGTCAAGGCACCCCAGGGCTCTGGCCTCTGGCCATCTGGTGGCTGACTTTGCATTCAATTCATGGAGCACCCCACTATCCTGAGATGAAAACAGCTTCAACATGAACACGCCTGTGAACAGCACACCCGCCAAGGACAGGCGAAGGCAGCGCCACCCACTAACTTTTTGTGATGATGCACATGTTCTATATCTGCACTGTTCACAATGGTAGCCCCTGGTCACATGTGCTATTGAGCACTTGAAATGTGGCCTGGTGGAACTAAAGAACTGAATTTTAATTTGTATTTCATTTAAGTTAATTTAGATATAATTAGTCACATCTGGCTAATGGCAACTGAAATGGACAGAGCAGTTCTACAGGATTCAAAGGAGGATGGAGAAAAGAGCAGCCGGACCAGGCACCCAGCTAGAATCAGGGAGCCAGGGTAGCCAGGCCTAGGCTCAGGGCTCCGTTGGCTGAGATGCTGCTGTTCCAGAGGCGGTCACACGGTGGCACTACGAGTCATGGTTTGCACCAGCTTCTTGGTCTAGGGCAAAGGGACATTGCACTACAAGCTCTTAAAGGGGCCCAAACCCCAAGGCAGACCAGTTCCTAAGGCCATGGCAAAAAGCCCACAGACCTAAGTGCTCCTGTCTCCTCCTCCTGAAAGCAGAAAGAGATTCCACTGAAGGAACAGAGGGCCCTGGGCCTGAGACTCAAGAGGAAGCTTCAGCTCCCACTGTTTCCAGCCTGGGCTCTCTACTTCCCCAGCACCCACCTACCTGCAGAGCAAAATGTGGCACCAAAACTCCACCCTGCCCACACCCGGTCTAGTCCCCTCCTTGGACTTCCAACTGCCCCTTGTCCTTCCAGACAATAACAGCCTGGTCTTCTCTCCTCCCCTCTCCTCCACAGGCTGGGCAAGGAGATTCAAAGGTGCCTACAGGGCGCCCAGTGGGGCACATCCCAGAACCCTGCTCCCTGACTCAGGGGTCCTTCCCGTGGACGAGAACAAGAGCTTCAGGAA
This sequence comes from Hyperoodon ampullatus, assembly GCF_949752795.1. Lineage (NCBI taxonomy): Eukaryota > Metazoa > Chordata > Mammalia > Artiodactyla > Ziphiidae > Hyperoodon > Hyperoodon ampullatus. The sequence goes on along the minus strand of NC_136914.1, from coordinate 68,521,413 downwards.
TCAACACAACTGTGTTCAGGGTCCTGCTGGCTCCCAGAGGCACAGACAGGGTCCATTCCAGAAGGTAGCCCCAGGCCTGCCCTGGACACAGCTGTAGACATGCCCCAGGGTGACTCAGGGCTTCTGGGACCAGGAGAGAGGGCTCCCCACACTCACAGGGCTCAAAATCCCTACCAGCCCAACCTTGACCTCTAGCAGCGACCCTACCACAGGGAAACAGGGCCAGCAGGATCCCAGGAGTTTTCATCATAAGTTCAGTAGCTTCCCAGAGCCGGCTCTGTAAAGATTAATGACTACAAACCATTACCCTGCACAAGAGAGGCTCGTCAGGAAGGAGTTTGGAGGAAGGGACAGTTAAAGCTGAACAAACCTGGCGGACTGATGCTCAGGGTCCTAGTGACAGTCACACCTACCTTTTCGCTCCACGCCCATAGTCCGACACCGAGGAAGACAACTCCAGCCAACTGAGCAGGCGCAAGGGGAAGAGAGAGAGAGAGAGAGAGAGAAAGTTAGGTCAGAAACCAGCTCCATGAACATGCTTCTCAGAGGAGGGACCACACTGCTAGTCAGGGGGTGTTCCTGGCTCGTGCCCAGGCTGGGCAGAGCAAGGGCAAGGCAGACCCCTTGGTCCCAGGGACTCTACACCAGAACAACAGGACGGTGAGGCTCTTCAGATAACCCACACCTATCTTCCCTGACCATTGGGACAAATTCCTTCAACCCCAGCTGGCCCCATGCTCTGGAGAGCAGAGACAAAGATCTCGGAGCAGACTCTGTCCAGGAGAGACTATGGAGTTAGAGACATCAGGCCACACCCCATTTCTTCCCCATTCCACAAGCCCCCTACTCATTTCAATGCACTATCTGGTGTGTAAGAAGACATCACCCCTTATGATGGCTGCCCCAGGAGCCTTCACGGGCTCCCAGTGCAGGTGAAGCCCTGCATAGGACAGAGCACCCCCTGTGCCGCCCGCCTCGGGCCTCCAGCCCCGGAGACAGACTCCAAGCACAGACAAGCAGCCGCCCAGGCCATCTGCTGGCGAGGCTCAGGCTCCTCACCGTGGTACCTACACTCTGCACTGCAGGGCATGCCTGTGCTCAGGAAATGCCTGGTTATGTTACCGAATTAAAAGAAGCCTGCACCAAGCCAAGTGCTCACCCCAGAAAAGCAGTGCCCCCCAAACCTGACCTCCTACCCACAGGAACACACTGGGGCTAAGGTGCCTCACGTGCACCATGACAAAAAGGGACCCCCCCCAAATACACTCCACAGATTCCTACGCCAGGGAGGACTGTTCCATAGAAAACAAACACCACATGGCCTCTACAAATTAAGCAGCCCCCTATTTTTCTGCTTAACTGCTTTATACTCTGCTGGCATTTTGCTGCCATTTATCAGGACCTCACGGTAAACAACAGGGCAAGGTTCTCTGTGACTGCAACTTTCCCAAGTGTATTCTCCAGCTTTAGGATACTCCTGTCTACTTCGCTGCAAGCCCTAGGAGGCTGGACTCGGAAGAAGGGCCTTCAGAGAAAGCCCCGGAGTTCCCAACCTCCTCTGGGTCACAGGCCACTTTCAGAAAATGTGCACATGCCCAGTATTTTGGAGGGAATTTCAGAGGGTTCTCAGACTCCTTACTGCTGGTTCCCACAGCAGTCTGTGGACCCCAAGTGAAGGAGTCCTGCCAAGACCTGATTCCGCCACCTAACAAAGCAGCACGCGAGCCGAGAGGGCCAGGACCAAAACTCTGAAACCTATTCCCTCTGAAACAGAGTTCCCTGACAAGTTGATGATTAATCTCTCTATCCACAACTTTATTCCCTTTCTCGTCCCGCCCCTGTTTCCCTCAAGACTGAGGAATATCAAAGAAAAGGGGGGACTGACACCGAGCAGGACCCTGCAGGGCCTTCTTGGGTACGAGCCCCTCTGGGCCCGCTGCTTCTTGTTGGTCTCCCCTCCCCCTCTCCCCCCATTCCAAAGAGCAGACTCAAGCAGCTACTGATTAGAACAACAGAGTCAAAGGACTCCTGGTTCCTCCAGAAGGGATTTAGATAACAACACAATGCTATCTTTGAGCTGTTCTGCAGAAACTAAGACCACCACCCCCAACCCTGTGGAGGATGGTGATTACCCGCTGACCTGAGAGGTACGTGGATCCCAGACTGGCTGGAACCAGAAGGCAGATGATTCAGATTCCCGAACCATCTCCCTGTTACATCACCACTAACCAAGCAGAAGAAAGTCCACAAGTTAATCATATACCTTGCGACTCTCACCCCTAACATTTCCTTTAAAAACCCTTGACTGAAAGCCATCGGGGAGTTTGGGTCTTCTGAGCACGAGCTGCCCGTTCTCCTTGCTGGGCACTCTGCGATAAACCTTGTACTTCCCTTCACCACAACCTGGTAGCAAAAGGATTGGCTTTGCTGCAAGTCGGGCGAGCGAACACAAGTTCAGTTCAGTAACAATCCCAAGCAGTAAGTGAGAAGGCCCAGATCCCAAGTCTCTGTTTAGTTCATTCATTTACTCACTCACTCATTCATTCAACAGGCATTGAGTAAGTGCCAGGCACCATCTCAAGCACTGGAGACAGCACTGCGCCACGTGGGCAAAGATCCCTCTGCTGCCGGAACTTAGGCTCTATGGAGCCGACACGTGGTCCTTTCCATCACATTGTGCTGATTTCCCACTTTTCCATCCTCCCATTGGATTAACGAGTTGATGAAGAGGGCTTCGTTTTCCTTGATGGGGTACACGACCACTTCCCTTCCCTTCCCGAGTATCTGACACTGCACGGTAAGCGAGCCTGAAGGTGACCAGTCACTATCTGCCGAATCCCCGTAGGCCTCTCTCCCCATCATTCCTCAAGGTCTCCAATGACTCACTTCCCTCTTGCCAAGCGGCGGGGGGGTCAAGTCTTTTGCCTCAGCTTACCTGATCTCACCCAACATAGCTGGTCATTCTCTCTGTCATTGAGGCACTCAGCTTTGGGGACACCAAGTGTACACACACAATTGTCTTCCACCCTCCCTGTTGTTCCTTCTCAGTCTCCTTTGTGGGTTTGTCCTCGTCTTTCAGAGCCCTCTAAATGCTGGAGAACCTCACTGCTCACAGTCCTGGACCCCTGCCCTCCCCTGAGCCCTCTAGATCCCTGCCTCAGATCTCATAGCTAACATGGCTGACTCACAAATCCTAACCTCCAGCCATAGCTGCTCCCGAGTCAAACACTCCAATGTCTACTTGACTTGTCCACTGAATATGACTAGTAACATTTCAACATTCACGTGCCCCCAAATGGAGCTGTGGTCTCCCAACCCCGGAGCAGCTCCTCCCCACCTCTCCCCTTCTCACTAAATGGCACCACTGACCATCTACTCGTTTAAGACAGAAAACCTAGACCTCAGGCTTGACAGCCCTCTCCCTCCAACTCCACATTCAACCTATCAGGACCCTTCCGTTAGTCCTACCTTCAAAATACAGAGCATACCCTCTCTGCTCCCACCTGTCCATGCTTCATCCCTGCAGGGGCCTCCCCACCATCTCCCCACAGGTCCCCAAGCAACTAGAACAATCCTTTAAAAATATGTCTAGATCACTCTCCTCCTCAAAATGCTCTGATGACTTCCTTTCACATTTAGAATAAAATTCAAACTCCTTGCCGTAGACCACAAGAACGTGGGCAGCCACGCTGTGGCGTGCGTCTCCAACACCATCTCCGACCCGGCTCCCCGGTCCCAATCCCCTTCTCTGGGCCACCCTGGTATTGTTACTGTTTCTTGAACTCACCAAACTCATCCCTGCCTCAGAGCCTTGACTAGATCCCTCAGCCTAGAATGTTCCTCCTCCATATCCCTTCCTGGCTGCCTCCCTCATTCCATTCAGGTCTCTTCAAATTTCTCCTCCTCAAACACATCTCCCTTTGCCATGCTATGTGGACGCTCCCCATCCATCACTCCTGATCTCCTTCCCTGCTAGATCTTCTTCATGGCACATATCCTAGACCACATGAGCTGTCTGTCTGTCTACTGTGCCTCCCCACCACTTAAGCCCTCTGAGGGCAGAGATGTTTTCTATTCTGTTCAGGGTTGCCTAAGCACTTTCCATGACAACCTACCCACCACCCGGTGCCACGAGGGACAGTGAAGAAGGTCTGCCCCTCGGAAACGCTTCGCCGAATACGGTCAGCTTGAGACACCAGCTCCCTACCACCGCAACCCAGTTCTCCTTCTCTCACAACGGGGCTCTAAGAATGAGAGCTTGTGTTTTTTTCCATTCTGTTTTACAGGAAGAACTAAACTTAACTTTGCACCAGAAAGACAGGAACCGGGGGGGCAGGGACCCATGTCAGATCATGGGTTCAGTGAACAGTGGTCCAAGGCAGGACCTTCAGGGACCAACAGTTGTTTTAGAGACAAGGAGACTGAGGGAGAACCAAACAGGGGAAGTGACCTGTCTGGGAGCTCACACGACAGCCCCCTGAATGAGCCAGGACTCTGGACAGCTTTGCCTGGCTCCCCGTGGAGACCCTTCCCTGGACCTCCCTTGGACAGATGGTCTATGGAGATGGGCTGTCCTCCTGGCTGCCAACCATCTGGGAGTGACAGTTAAGGTGCCTTCCAGCCTCAGAGTAACCTCCTTTGTCTCTCTTCTATCACCTGATTAAATTCCTTCCCAAAGAATGGAGCCCAACTCCCACCAAGCCCAAAGGGAGGCCAGCCTTGGACCATTAGGTGCATACCCTGCGGTGGTCACCAGGGCCAGCACCACCCTTTCCTGGGTGCCAGGTGCTGCCTTAAACACAATACACCTAAAGAGGCCCTCCACACCCCATAACACTGGTACTATTACCCTCATTTTTCAAATGGGAAAATTCCGATGTAAAACAATTTGGTTATTTGCCCAAAGTCACACAGCTAGCTGGTGGCAAAGTTAAGAAACAAACCTGCATGTCTCTGTCCTGACAGCATGTTATCTCATTGCCCACAAGGCAGCCACCCAAGGCAGGAAGAGTGGGCACCAGCTTGTGCCCTCCATCACATGGGGCAGTCACAGTGCCCGGCGGCGTGGGAGTCCGCAGAAGGGGCTTCTAAGCTGTGCAACCCTAAAGCCAACGTCCCACATCATCAGGTGGGGAGGATCACTCTGTGTCCAGTCAGGCCCTCTTTGGGAGCCACTGTGAAGATTCAGTAGTGACCTCTCCACCTTAGGCAAAGGCCCCTGTGAAAGAAAGTGAGAGGTCTCCTGGGGGGCATTCTGGGCTGGTCCAGCCCTGCCTTGTTCCGGAAGCCACACGGAGTTCACTCACCAAGTGGGCAAGCCTTTACCCAGCAGGTTCCAGACACAATGGAAGTGTAGACATCTAGCCAGGCCCTGCTGGACTGGAGGAGGATTCCAACACCGAGCGGGTCAAAAGCAGCCCCTCATCACCCACAATTTAGTGGGCTTGGTCTCCTGTAAGATTTCACTTCAGTGCGTGTGAAAGCACTTAGGCAATTCTTGCAGGCTCCAGAGGACTTTCCTCCACAAGCTCAAGACAAACCACCAGCAGCCACGAAACGCTTTCAGGCCATGCCCTGCCGGCCCCTGATTCTTGCAGACTCCCCTGGCTGAGGAAGGGTGACATTCACAGAACCCCTGCTCCTGAGCCACCAGAGGGAGCCTCAGAAAAAAACAAGAAGGAAACCCAAGAGTAAGCACCGAAACCCGAGGGAGTCCAGGGCAGCACTGAAAAAACAGCATGGGTCAGCCGGTCCTGGTTCTGGCTCCACCCTGCAACAAGTGACAGGACTTGTGCGAGTCCAGAAATTTCTCTGAGCCTGTTTTTCTTTGCAAAATGGGGATGGCCCTTCCTGGGTCATAGGAGGGTTGTAAGAATTCAAAGAAGTATCGTGCTTACCCTGGAGCACTGAGCGAGCCCTGCCCTGACATGGAGACAGAACAGAGGCCGCGGGGACCCTCAAGACGCCATCAGCATTTGCTGGATTGAAAGCACTCTGCACACCATCCCCCAACGACTCGCAGCTTTGTCCTGAGACAAGGTCCTCCTTTCCAGAGGCATCTGTTTTATTGGGCTTCTGGAGACAAGAGTAAAGCAGAGTTTAAGGAAACAGATGCCTTCTGGAGGCTTTTCAAGTGAGGTGGGGAAAGGATGATGGAAAGAAAACAGGGCAGGGAGTGGAAGAAGATAAGAACTGCCTCAGCTCTGTTCCTAACTCACCCTGTGGCTTTGAGCAAGCCATACCTCTCTTGGACTTCAGTTTGCCAACCTGCAAAACTGAATAGGTGGAGACCAATGATCTCCAAGGGCCTCTGCATCTCCCACTGCCTAAGCTCTGCCACCATAAATCATGCCAGGTGGAAACCCAACAGTCCTGGCACTCACTCTCCAGAACTGGAAATCCGGAGTCCAGGCCTGGGGAGTCCAGGGAACACCAGAGATGCTTGTGGTCACTTGAAAGGACACCAGAGGGCACAGACCCCAGACCCAACCTGGCCCTGAGAGCCAGTGCACTGAGGGGGAGTCCCAGGCATCTGTCGGGATCAGGAGGCCTTGCCCCTCCAGACTGTGGTCACTCTGGACCCTAAACAGAGCGTAAAAGGAACACCTCTTTCAAAACAGTCTCATATTTTTAAAAAAGCTTAAACCAAGCCAGTTCTTTGTGGGAGTTTGGAAGTTCTGGGAGCTGGAAGGGACGCTAAAGCCCAGCTTCTTATCCCGGAGGGAAATGGGCCCAGGGCAGGATGGTGCCTTGCTCAGGGTCACACAGCTATCACACACCAGCTTTTCCTCCTGCCGGAAGGGTGGTTCTGAAAACCAGAAGCACATGTGCCCTTCCCGCAGAGCCAGTGAACTCCTGCAGAGGGGCCCGAGAGGAGGTGGGGAGGACTACCCACAGGGCTCTGGGGCAGCTTCCACAGAATCTCTGTGCTCCCTGATAACAGGGAGCTCACGCCCACCACGCCCTGCCCAGGAATCTGACTGTATCAGCCTTTGAAAGAAAGGAAGGCAGGGAGGCAGAGTTCTCCAAGGGAGGTTACAGGCAGCGCCCCAGGCAATGGAGAGAAGGAACCCCCACCCCAGCCTCACCCCACCCCAGCCCCTTCCATCGCTGGCACAGTTCAGTGATTAACAGTGAGTAGAGAACAAGATACTAAGCTAGGGGTCGACAGTTCTGTAAGGCAGATAGTGTTTTCAGCTTTGCCTGCCAGAAGGTCTCTGTTTCAACTACTCCACTCTGCTGTTATAGCAGGAAAGCAGCCACAGATAATACGTAAACGAATGGACAGGAGTGTGTTCCAGTAAAGTTGTATGTGCAAAAACAAGCAGACAGCCAGGTTTGGCCTTCGAGCCGTAGTCTGCCAAGTCCTGCACTAAACTATCACACTGAAACCATCTAGACAGGATTTCCTTCAGCTCAGCCACATGAACCCCAGGACATCCCTATAATTCGGGTCTCCAACCCTGGTAGATTTTTATATTACTTCAACAGGTCTTAATAGCCTAAAACTGCAAATAACCCAAATGATATTTCCCACAATGGAATATTCCACAACAATGAGAATCAACGATCTACAATTACGTACCACAGCATGAATGAATCTCACATACAAGATTTAACAAAAGATGTCAGACTCAAAAGATGTCCCTCCAAAATTCATATCTTGAAGCCCTAACCCCCAGTGCGATGGTATTTGGAGGCAGGGAGGTAAGTAGGGTTACATGAGGTCATGAGGGTAGAGCCTCCATGATTAGAGGAAGAAAGACCAGAGCTTGGGTTCTCTCTCTCTGCCACATGAGAAAACAGCAGGAAGGCAGCCATGTGCAGGCCAGGAAGAGAGCCCACACCAGAACCTGACCATGCTGGCAAACTGATTTCAAACTTCCAGCTTCCAGAAATGGGAGAAAATAAATTTCTCTTGTTTAAACCAAACAGCCTGTGATATGTTGTTATGGCAGCCCAAGCTGACCAAGACAGGAAGAATACTTGGGCAGAAAAATTAGATCTAGCATCCAATCAAAAGTTACTAGATAGGCAAGAGGGAAAATAAAAACATGACCTATAACAAGGAAAGAAATTCAGTAACTATAAGAAGACACAGAAATGAGAGAGAAGATGGAATCAGCAAAGACTTTAAAATAGATATTGTAAATATGCTCAAAGATTTAAAGGAAAATATACATAATGAAGAGACAAATAGAAAATATAAAAAAAGATCCAAATAGAACTATTAGAAATAGAAAATACAACATTAGAAACGAAGAATCACTAAATGGGTTTAACTGCCAATTAGGCACTATAGAAGATGAGTGAACTTAAAGAAAAAGCAATAGGAAACTTCTAAACTAAATGGTAGAAGGGGGTTAAAAAAAACAACAACTGAGCAGCATCTCAGTGACCTGTGGGACAACAAGGAGTCCAAGGGAGGGAGGGTGTACATTTGAAGAAATAATGATGGGAGTAATCACATATTTGATGAAAAATACAAACCCACAAATCCATAAAATGCAATGAACTTCAAACAGAACACAAAGAAAACGCACCAGCACATATCATGATAAAATTGCTGAAATCCAGTGACAAAGAGAAAATCCTGAAGTAAGCCAGAGAGGGAAAGAAAAGACACATTATGTAAACAGTATGCATATACAAGACATTTAACCCAATGAAATGAAAACATATCAAAATGTGTAGGATGCAGAAAACGCAGAGCATCAAATATAGGCATACCTTGGATGTACCTGGGTTTGGTTCCAGACCACCACAATAAAGCAAGTCACACTAATTGTTTGGTTTCCCAGTGCATAGGAAGATGATGCTTACACTATACTGTAGTCTATTGAGTGTGCAATAGCATTATGTCTAAGAAAGCAATGTACATACCTTAATTTAGAAATACTTTACTGCTAAAAAATGCTAACCATCACCTGAGCCTTCAGTGAGTCATAGATCTTTTTACAACAGTAACATCAAAGGTCACTAATCACAGATCACCATAACAAATACAATAATAATGAAAAAGTTTCAAACAGTCTAAGGATTGCCAAAATGTGACAGAGACGCAAAGTGAGCTAATGCTGCTGGAAAAATGGTGTCAATAGACTTGCTCAACGCAGGCTTGCCACAAATCTTCAATTTGCTAAAAATGCAGTGTCTGGGAAGCACAATAAAATGAGGTATGCCTGTACTTACACTATAGGAAAGAAGAAAGATCTAAAATCAATGATCTAATCTTCTGCCTTAAGAAGCCAGACAAAGAACAAAATAATCCCAAAATAAGTAGAAGAGAGAAAATAATAAAAAGAGCAGAAAGCAGCGCAATAGACTGGAGATGGGTGGTGGTGACGGTTGCACAACAGTGTGAATGCACTTAATGCCACTGAACTGGGCAGTTAAAAATGGGTATGATTCTAAGTTTTGTTATGTATGTTTTACCACAATTATTAAATATAAAAACATGATGTTTGAAAACCTTTTAAAGAAATTAATAAAATAAAAGCAGAAAAACAACAGAGAAACATCACCTAAACTAAAGGAAGTCAGATCGGAGAGTGAAATCTAATTTATATAAGTGACAGGAGGCAAATCAGTGGTTGCCAGGGGAAGGGTGGGGAGGGAGTGACTACAGAAGGGCACAAGGACAGTTTCTAGAGGGATGGAAACGTTTCACATCTTCATCGTGGCGATCATGATCAGAGGGGAGGGAGGATACAGCTGCCAGCTCAGCGCACTGAACCCTTGAAATGGGTACAGGTTCATCCTTCCTTCCTTCCTCCTTCCTCCTTCCTTCCTTCCTTCCTTCCTCCCTCCCTCCCTCCCTCCCTCCCTTTCTTCTTTCTATGTATGTATGTATCAATATGTATATTAGAAGTGGATTTATTTATAGAGATACATGTTCCATAGTCAGAATGCAGTCTGTCTCAAAAGGCGAGAATGGCCTTGGGAGAAATACACTCCACAGACAGAGTGTGGGCCATTTCAGAAGGCGAGAGGCCTATTCTATTTAATCTACACTTCAACTGAAGTGATTTTTTTAAAAATTTATTTGGCTGCGTCGGGTCTTAGTTGTGTCACGTGGGGTCTTTTCGTTGCAGCGCGCAGGCTTCTCCCTAGTTGTGGTGTGCCAGCTCCAGAGCGCACGGGCTCAGTAGTGGCGGTGCGTGGGCTTAGTTGCCCTACGGCATGTGGGATCTTAGTTCCCTGACCAGGGATTGAACCCACGTTCCCTGCACTGGATGGCGGATTCTTAACCACTGGACCACCAGGAAAGTCCCTGGAAGTGATTTTTTTTTAAGCATTTCTAGGTAAAAAAAAAAAAAAAGGTACAAACAAGATGGGAATAGGGTACTCCCCCATACACGACAAATCACCCCAGCAGACTGGGCCACGCTGACTATTTACTGGCCAAGGAAGCAGAGTTATACACACCACCAGTTACTTAGACCTGACACCACCCTGTGAGTGTGTAATAATCATATGTCCTGGGGAATAATCACAGTGCACCATACTGCCCATCCTCGCAAATCCCTCCTGGTGGTCCCAGCTGCAGATGCGCCTGAGCCAGTGAGATCAGGAGCTGAGGCCCTAAACGGATCAGCAACTCCTAGTTCTAGCGGAGTCTCTAATTAAGCAATCCTCGCCCTCTGTCTTGGCAAGACAAAATGTGGAAGAATACACACAAACACACACCCCTATGAGCCAAAAGAAAAGGCGGTCTATTTCCTATGAATTGGGGCAGTCCTTCTGGAGAATATGACTATATAAATGTCAGGCAGGTCAAAACGATGGACACACCTTCTGACCCATTTACTCTCACTCCTGGGAATCTATCCCAGCAAATAATTTCTCCCCTTTCCCCAAAGGGAAGGATCTGTGTTACAAAAACTAATCACTGCTCCTTATCTAGGATAGTAGAAAAATTGGAAACAACCTAAATGTCCAATATAGGAATTTCCAAAAATACAATCAGGAAGACTATGCGGCAACCTGGAATGTTCTACACTAGGTGATGCTGATACGAAAACGCAGATGATCACGTGGATACTCTCACCAAGATGTGAAACTATGTGTGACTGCAGACAGGAAAATGGAGCCTGAAGGAGGGAACACAGTCAAGATGGGATGCCTTGTGTAGTCTTCTAGAATTTCCATGCAGTTACAAAAGCTTAGTAAATAAAACTGGAAGGGAAAAAAGGTACCACCTCTCAGCAGTGAAAGTGAAATAGTCTGCACATGTTATTAAAACACTAGACTTTCCCTTTCTGACTGCATTGAATTACCAAGAAATGGAAGCAGAGAAACCATCTGACTCAGACCTAGGGATCAGGCCTTGGGGTCTGATATCACGTGGACAGAGTTCAGCTCAAATAAGGGCAATTCTCGAACGGTTAGAATGATCCAGAGTCAACAGCCCATTGTAGGGCCAGACAAAGAGAGTTAAGACCATCCACCCACAAAAATGCCACAAACGGGAGCAAGGGCAGGGAGCTGCCGTTAGGTCCTTCCGCATCAGACTGGCTTTGCCTCTCTTGGGAAGGGTTAGGGTTAGGGACTGTCTTGGTTTGCCTGGGGCAGTCCTGGGGCACATCTGTTGTTCCAGAAAAATTCTTAATAACCTCTCTTTCATTCTTAAAAGTTTCCCAACTTGGAGCACAAATTACATGCTCACCCTACTCGTGGGAGGCATCTGTTACTTCGAAGGAAGGGGCCTCAAGCCATGCTGGTCACAGAGCACAAATGTCCATGTTTCTCACCCAGAAACAGGCTGCACATTAGGGTCAGAAATGAATTCCTGCATTTTACAAGCAGGGAAGCTGTGGCTCAGACCTGCCCTTGTCACTGAGAAGGTCCACAGCAGGGGGGGCTCTCTGTCGTCTGTGCCTACAAGCAGTCTCCGTTTCTCACTTTTAATCCACCTCTGAAATAGATCCAGGCAAGGGCTTTATCAGAATCTTTGCAGATTAAACTCAGTGTCTGTGGTGGGAGTTGCAGACATCATCGGAATCATCCCTCGAGAGGATTCACTCAGCAAAACCAGGGAAGCTCAAATTCTCTGTGGAATCAGGTGAGGTGAGAATGAACAAAGACAAAGGCTGTAAGCCCCTCCCAGCTTCCTTTCCTCTGCAAGTCAAAGTGAGATTTTTTAAAGAATTTTAATCATAGTAAAGTACACATAATATAAAACTTACCACCTTACCATTTTTAAGTGTACGGCTCAGTGGCGTTAAGTACATTCACAGTATTGTGAAACCATCACCACCGTCCAGAGAACTCTTTCCATCTTGCAGAACTGACACTGTCCCCATTAAACAGTAACTTCCCATTTTCCCCTCCCCCCAGCCCCTAGTACCCACCATTCTACTTTGCATCTCTGAAGCAGACTACTCTATGTACCTCATATAAGTGGAATCATAGAGTATTTGTCCTTTTGTGTTTGGTTTATTTCACTCAGCATACTGTCCTCAAGATTCACCCATGTTGTAGTATGTGTAGGAATTTCCTTCATTTTTAAGGCTGAATAATATTCCATGGTCTGTATAGACCACTTTTTGTTTATCCATTCATCCTTTGGTAGACACAGGGGTTGCTTCTAGCTCTCCGCTATTATGAATAACGCTGCTGTGAACAAGGGTGCACAAATATCTCTTCAAGATCCTGCTTTCAATTTTTCTAGGTATATGCCCAGAGGAGAACTGCTGCATCATATGGTAATTCTATTTTTTACTTTTTGAGGAACTGCCATACTTTTTTCATAGCAGCTGCACCATTATACGTTCTCACCAACAGTGCACAAGGATTCCAGTTTCTCCACATCCTCATCAACATTTGTTATTTTTCTGGTTTTTAATAATACTCATTCTAATGGGTGAGAGTGATATCTCATTGTGGTTTTGATTTGCATTTTCCTGTGTCAAAGTGAGATTTTGCCCTAGAAACAGGTCTAACACATCCAAGGAATGATTATAACTTAAAAAAACCGGGCTTCCCTAGTGGCGCAGTGGTTAAGAATCCACCTGCCAGTGCAGGTGACATGGGTTCGAGCCCTGGTCTGGGAAGATCCCACATGCCGCAGAGCAACTAAAGCCCGTGTGCCACAACTACTGAACCTGTGCTCTAGAGCCCACGAGCCACAACTACTGAAGCCCGCGCACCTAGAGCCCATGCTCCACAACGAGAGAAGCCACCACAATGAGAAGCTTGCACACCGCAACAAAGAGTAGCCCCTGCTCGTGGCAAGTAGAGAAAGTCCAGCGCAGCAATGAAGACCCAATGCAGCCAAAAATAAATAAATAAATAAATTTATAAAAAGAAAAGAGAGAAGTCACCGCAATGAGAAGCCTGCACACTGCAACGAAGAGTAGCCCCCGCTCGCCGCAACTAGAGAAAGCCCACGCACAGCAACGAAGACCCAACACAGCCAAAAATAAATAAAATAATTTTTAAAATAATAACAATAATAATTTTTAAAAACCAAGAAAGGGTAAAAAGTGCTAGTGTCCTCAAAATGTTGTGGTGGCAGCATTTTCCTGACATCCCTGTGATAAGGTCCCCATGAAGCCCAGCTCCATGTTCACCCAGTAAAACATGCAGTTCAGAAGAGACACAAACACTGTGGGCATCCGCATCTCTCGCCTCAAGCAAGTATTAATGGTCCCTTGGAAAAATCTCGGCCTTGAAGTTGGAAGGAGACAGCTTAAAATAAAAAACACAAAAAAACGGTAGGCTACAGGTGTTTGCTATAAATAATGTTACTGTGAAAATAATTCTGGATGGGACAAACTGTTAAATAAAACCTCTGCTTGTTCCCACACCTAGAATTGGTCAAGGAATTCAACAGGTTGCTTCTGCATATTCAAACCTGCCTACGGAGCCCAAGTCCACCATCAAGGCTCTCATTCTTCTGCTCCGCTTACTCACTGTTAATTCATCAAAACCAAACAAAAACTCTCTGCAAAATGATCCATCTGTGCTTTGCTTCAAAATAATCCAAGGTGGGGGAAGATATAAATTAAACATGATAGGCTGAGTTGGTAACTTTTGAGGCTAGCTGATGCGAACATGGCAGCCGGGGTGGGGGGTTCATTATATTCCTCTATTTTTGTATTTTCTCCATTTAAAGAAGAAAACTTCTCTGAGGAGGTAAGGGCTTGGCACATCATCTTATTCATTTTCAGCAACCTTGTGAGGCAGGCAGCAGGCAGGTGAGAGCAGTATTTCACAAAGAAATCAGCTCAGGTTGAGAGTCCAGACTGGCACCCAGGAACCCCCACTGCACCATGCACTTCCCTAAGGGCTCTGCGCTCCAATTCTTAAGCCTCATTCCACATTCCCAGCTCCTTGAGCAGATGAAGACAGCAAATCTCCGCCTAGAACCCAGCAGGGAGGGGCCGGGCAGCCTCCCCCTCTCATTTTCCCAACAGAGCTCTCATGCCTCGTTTTCCTGACTGTTCCTGTTTGTCCTGTCCTGTTCTGCCCCAGTGCACACTAACTGAAAAATGATTAACTCTCGACCACAGACACTGCCCATTCTGCAAAACTACGATAACGCTGTAGCCCCCTTCAATCACCAAGCAGACTTGCTACAATTCTGGATTCATGAACTCCACTATGTGAATTTGGTGCTGCAAATGTATTATATTGGGCAAGTTAGTAAAGCTTTCCAAGAGCAAAGAATCTATCCTGAAGAGGCTCTGAAGAAACAGAGATTACCAGGGCCCTGGGCCACAGCAGCAGCAGGAGAGTTTCACTCCAGATGCAAAAATCAGGATGAGAGTCAGAGGTCGGGATGTAAGGCCAAGCAAGCACAGCGGGCCAGCGGGCAAGGGTTACAACAGGCGGGTGGACAAAGTGTCTAAAGTGTCAAACCACCTGCCTAAGCCAGGTGGCCCTCAACTGTGCACCTGGCTGGGGGCTGGGGACTCCAGGTGAGGCCAGAAGGCTCTCCTCCAGACAGGGAGCAATGCACGTCTGAGAAGCCACACATCTCAGGGAGGGGCAACCACAGCCTCCCATTAGGAGGGGCCCACAGGAACCACCTCAAATGTCCAGCACTGCCCTACCTCAGAGGCAATAATGAGGCTGCTGGTGAAAGGTTGTCTGGGCACCAGAAAAGTCCTGCGGTGAATGGCCAAGCCACTGAATCCCACCCTACTTCTCCAGGACAGAAAACCCCCCAAACTTTGAGATAAATCATCAGGAGGTGATGCTGGAAAAACAAGGGTGAAAGGCTGAGAGATCTTGGTAAGTCGGCCTCTATGTCAAGAGTTCCAGTCCAAATAGGAAATGCCAAAATCCTCAGTAGAGGCAAATGTGGCATCATGACCACTTATCCTGTCCCTCCTTCTCCATCAGGCCCCACCCAGACACTAGCTGCAGACTCGACACTTGTATTAAACGAGGTTTTAAAACCCTCTGTGTGCGGTCATGTCACCGTGCTCTCCTGCACAGAATCAATGTCTGCCTCCCCCTGGACCAATGCCACTGACATGCTCTGATATCTCCCTTAACCCTTTGACCATCTCCAGCCAGTACCCAATTGCTCCTCTTTAAGGCAAGAGTCCTTGAAAGAACTGTCATGAGTCACTGGTCTCCACTTCCTCATGTCCCATGGGCTCCTGGACCAACTCCAGGTGGGTTTCCATCCCCAGCAGTTCTAGTCAAGGTCATACCCTCCACCTTGTCAAAGCCAATGTCAATTTTCTGTCCTCATCCTACTCCTCTCTACATGAAGGGCTTCCTCTCAAGGCTTCCACAACACAAAATCTCCTGGTCTTCCTTTTACCTCAGGCCACTCACTCACAGCCAACTTTGGAGAGGACTTTCCTACTCAACCCCACCTCTAGCATCCCCACCTCAATATTCAGACCCCTCCTCTCCTCAGTCAGTACACTTTCCTTCGATGATCTGGTCACCCCTTCCTCTGATGGTGGCCAAGACTTTCATCTCCAGGATGGCCACTGGTACGGGACACTGACATCTCCATGTGGCTGGCTAAGAGACCATTCAAATGCCATCTCAGAATATGGGGCCACCATCCATGCCTTCACTCTGCAGAATCACTCCAAAATCAGATGATACCATCCAACTTATAACCTACCAAAAGTTACTGAAAGAAGTAGAATTCCAGCTACTTACTGGGAACCATACAGTCCTGCATGACCTGGCTTCTTCATGCCCGTGTCCTCACCTGTGTCCCCTGTGCCCTGTACTCACTCAGCTCCAGCCATATGGCCTTCTTTTTGCTTCTTGCACATGCCAAATTCATTCCTGCCTCAGGACCTCTGCACATGCTGCTCTCCCTACCTGGAGCTTTCTTCCCAAGACCCCACATAGCTGTGTCTTCACTAGTACTCAGGTCTCAGCCTACAAGCCACCTCTCCTTAGAATGTGCTTCCCAACCACCCTGGCCAAGCGGCTTCACCCTCCCTGCTCTGAGGCTCAGTAGGCTAATACCCTTCTGATTGAACACCAGCACAAGGACAGGGTTTTACTCCCCTTGTCCACCCTTACCTCCCAGAGCCCAGGACAAGGCCTGGCCCACAGTCCAATGTACACAAAGGACCCAGCAGCTGATGTCTCACTGGGGCATTCCTGGGGTGTGGGTGGAGGGAAACCGACATGCATCTGGGTCAGAGCCCCATCTTCTTGAACCCCCAAGGCTGGGGTAGGGCCCCTTAACCTAGTCTTCAATCACCTTGGCCTTCCCCATCACAGCACCTGACGGTCTACTTTATAATTTATTGGGTTGGCCAAAAAGTTTGTTCTGGTTTTTCCGTTTTGAACGGAACTGGATTTTCCAGTTTTTTGAACAAACTTTTTGGTCAACCCAATACTTGTCACTGGTTTCATGAGGGCAGGACCCTGACTGTCAGCCACCTCACCCGGAGCCTCACGGGGCTCTGGCAAATCAAAAGAACATGAAGAAGCGTGATTTACTAATTAAGGACTACGCCAGGGAACATGACCGCTCTCATCCACTCACCCAGAAGACGATGTTGTAGCTGAAAAGGAGGTACTTGTACCAGCAGCTGACCTCGGCGTTGGAGTATCTATAATAGTGCATCTTCTGAGAAGCAGGATCTGTGGAGAGAGGAGGAGTGATGAGACAGCAGGTTCAGTTTTGAAACATCTCCCCAAAACCTGCTTCCCAAGGAAAGAGCAAAGGCAAGATACAGACTCAGCCTCCAGAAATCCCCAAATTGTCCCCTGTGCTCTTTTACTAGTCCAGACGTGGGTTTACTATCAATGGCAGCTACAGGTTAGACAAAAATCAGGTGAAGTCAACTTTCCATAAACAGCCAAAAGAATAAGAGGAGAATTTTTGAAAGAATGGAGAATGGTGATTTTTAAAAAGTGTGCTCTAGGGCTTCCCTGGTGGTGCAGTGGTTGAGAGTCCGCCTGCCGATGCCGGGGACACGGGTTCGTGCCCCGGTCCGGGAAGATCCCACATGCCGCTGAGTGGCTGGGCCCGTGAGCCATGGCCGCTGAGCCTGCGCGTCCAGAGCCTGTGCTCCGCAGTGGGAGAGGCCACAACAGTGAGAGGCCCGTGTACCGCAAAAAAAAAAAAAAAGTGTGTTCTAAATACCAGGACTTCTGCTGGGAACCTTCCCAAACGTTATCTCATCACCTCTCCATTGGGTTGATTTCCCCACTTCCTGATGGGGAAACAGGAGTTCAGAAAGGTCACGTGACTTGCCCAACAGCAAGACAAAAACAGCAGGGCCCAGGATCTAAACCAAGGCGGGGGGTTGGGGGTTCCCCACAGTCCACATTCCTTCCACCCACGGCTACCTGGGGCAGAGCAACCAGGAGTGAGGGAACCAAAGGAAGAAATGAGGGCTTGACCACTGAGAGCCACGTTTGGGAAGAAGAGATGAAAGGGCAGGTCTGGATGTGACTTAACAGTGACCAGTCAGGAAAAGCCATATTCGTTCATCTAACATTTTCTGAGACAACCTCCCAAGCTCACCCTCAAAAGGTAAGGAAGGCAGAGCACCCTGGCCCGGGCAGGGAGATCCTGTGAGCCCACAGCAGCCAGCCTTCACCCCGTTCCCCCTGCCTCTGTGACCTCCCACCTACCAGGACCACTGTTTTGGCCTCCTGGGGCTGCAGTAAAGCTTGGATTATAGAACACTGAACTGCACAGGGTGAAGGAGGGACCACTCTTTTTTATCTGTGTCCATCCGCCAAAGCCTGCACAAACGAGGGTGCCCTCAAAGGGGAATGAATTCCGAGGGCCTGGCCCACCTTTACTATGTTACTTTTTGAACCCCAATGGCAACCTAGGTGAACCCTTAACTCCTCCATTATCCCCTGCTGTCAAACAGTGGCTGAATGGTGGGGAAGGAGGCAGGTGCCTGCCTCAAGCTGACCCCCAGGGTGGGATCTAAGGCTCACGGGGAATGCTCCCCCCACCCCCTATTCGCCCCACTCCCCAGGGTGAGGAGAGGAACAAGATGTAACCCAGAGCCTAAGGCAAAAACAAACAAGGCTACTCTGGCAGTGGGGAGACAAACCACCCGCAACTGCCAGCAAGAGACCAGCTTCTGCGCCTTGCTGTGGAGCAACCACGGCAAAATCCCTTCCTGTAAGGTGGCCTCGGTGGCCACTGGTCTGACACGTTCTGAGAAAGTGTTGCCAAGCAGGGACATGAAAACCACATCCTTCTGGAAACGGGTGCTCTGACTGTTCCACCATCCTTCCCCCAGAGCAGAACCAACAGGCAGAGCCTGGACACCACCATCCGCTGGCTCCCCTCCCTCCAGGAGTGATGGGGGCATGGTCAAGGCCCAGCTGGGAGTGCCGGCCTGTCTGGCCTCAAACCCAGCCAGGGAGGGGCAGTGACCCAGCAGCCCCATGCCCACTTCCCCATCCCACCAGCAGAGCAGCAATTCTACAAAACTCCCCTCCAAGAATGCATGTGAACACAACCCCAGGTAATGAGGGACAATACTGGACACAAGGACACACAGGAGGCCTGAACACAGCCTGGGCCACACAGGGTGGCTGCAGGGAGAGGAAAAGGAGCTCTCAGGCAGAGATTCCTTCCTTCAGCAACATGACCTGACCTGGGCAAGCGTCTGCCTCTCAGGGCCTCAGCATCCTCAACTAAAACTAAAAACTTAACGACCGATTCCTAATGTCACTGGTGTTGAGGAGATCAGCCGGCAGCATCAAAATGACTTACTCTAAACACAGATTTCTGGAGATTCTGATAAGCAGGTCTGGGTTGGGGTGAAGAATCTCCAGTTTTGACAAATTCTCCAGGTGATTCCTGCCATGCCTAATGGACGAGGTATCAGCTTGGGCACGGAAGGCTGTAGTCCCTCTGGGGATCTTGCAAAGGTGGAAAGACCTTGTCAGCTGTATTTGCAGCACAGAGACTGGAAGTGCAGTAGTGATGGCTCCTGGTAAGCAATTAACTAAAAGTAACCAAAATTCACCCACTTGTGTTTCGCAGATTACAAAACCCCAAAGCACTGGTTTGTCTTCCTAGCTGCAGATGAGTGAATTAATCCACACAGGAAAAAAATTTTTAATCTAAAACTCAAGTAAGTTTAAGACAGAGAACAGCCAGCTTGGCTGGAAATGACCTATGAGGCAGAAAAATGTTTAAGTGGTAGAAACCCTGTTCTTTTTATGGACAACACAATCCTGCTCCTTGGAAGGCCAAATGCATCTCCCCACCTGTGCATCCTAAAGAAGCCAGAAAGTGGATGGCCATGCCCTCCATGGAACTGGGCCCCAGAGATTGGGGAGGGCTGCTCAGGTATGGTACCTGAATGTTCAGGAATCCAAGAGGGCGCTCCTTGAACATCATTTAACCTAAGCATAGTAAAGAACTCTCCCCAGAGCTCTGAAGCAGTAAACAAAGCCAGGCTCCCTTCTTTCTCCTTGGTCTTGGCTCCACAAAGAAGCCAGCTAATTAGCACTGGTCTGTATGCTTTCCACAGCACTGCAGACTTCTTCATCCCTGCCCACTTGCCCAGGGCCTCTGAAAAACGATGACCCTGAGGTGACACAGGGACTCTCCATGTGGAGATCCCTGGTCTCCTTCAGCTCCAGCCAGGTAAGCAGGAAGTACATGGAAAGGCCACAGGGAGCTCCTTGGCACACAGGCTGCAGAGAGCCTGTGCTCTGGAATGTGGATTCTCTGCAGGGGGGTGCTTTTCTCACCATCTGCTCTCCTCTCCTCCACTGGGCTCCCAGGGTCTCACCCCACAAAGACTCACAACCAGGAAATAATTCTGCTTTCACAGGTGTTGGGGTCCGAACCCACACCCAGAGAATCTCAACAACCATGACATAAACCCAAAGCCCTCACTCCCTGGTGACTTAAACACTTGGAACTATACTAGCCAGGTCCATGCCAGGGAATGATCAGAAAGAAACACCCTAATCATCCATGAGATTATGTGTCACACTCAGATATGTCCCCTTACATGCCAGCCACACCCCTCTCCCCAAGAGCACTCGAATGAGGACTGTGCCATTTGTGTTGCCAAAATAACCTTATGAGGTCTTGGGGCAGGGTGTCTCAATGACACTTATTTCCCCATTCCAACCCACAGAAGAGGAAACTGTTGACGGGAAACCGTTTAGTTTAGTCTTTCTTCACCCACTTGTTTATTCCTCCTCCCCATGGGAAGAGAAGGCACTCAACGAACCAGGAGGTGAGGAGAGTGACCCCAGCCCACACTTCACCTAAGGAGCAGGGAGGAAAGGCTGCCTCTCACTCCTGACCTGCTCGCTCTGTTCTGGGACCAGGAGGTGGAGAAGCAGGTCCTGAACTTCAGCCAGAAGATCCAGGTCTCCACATAGGCAAGTCCCAGAATTTAAATGGAAGGAGGTAAAAGTTAGACCTGTTTGGACCCTAGCCTAAGCCACATCCTCCAACGCAGGGCCTTGAGTATGGGGGGGAATGAAGCCAATGAGCCTCTGAGGTCTGGCTTGGCAGCTTCAGAACCTCAATGAAGGAGAAAAGACTGTTGAGTGCTCCCCAGCTACCAGCCTGAGGTGTTACCCAAAATTTACCAAGGACCAAAGAACAGAAGGCGATGAGGACAGCGGCGCTGAAACCAGAACCAGACCCGACCCAAGTTAGCCAAAGTGACTCCAGAGTGACTGTGGTCCCTGACTTCTCACCTTCTTTGGTAACCCTAGTCACGTCAGAGGAAGACAGAACTCAGCCCTCTACCAGCTAACCAATTAACACCAAGACCATTTACCCTAAAATACATACACAGACTAAGAATTTGCCTCCTAACAGAAGATGGATAAACTTTTCACAAATACTAATTACCACCACAATTGAGAAGAATCTCCAAAAGCTATTTTGTGTTTTTTGCATAGAAAACAATTATCAGAAAAATTTAACTCCAAGTCCTCAAACTGTCTCAACTCCAAAAGTTATCAAAACAGAATAAAGTATTTATGTGGCAAATAGGAAGCATGTGTTTGTCAAAACATCAACTTCTTAAAACAAGGGGGAAAGTCAGAATTATTTAAGTGTTGAGATAGCTCGTTTGCGATCAGAGAGGAACTGAATAATACACTAAAACCAATCTAAATATTAAAGGCTACATGTACACACACACACACACACACGCACCAATCTCCTTCACTTTTGAGCCAACAGGAAAAAACAATCAAAAGTACAAAAATATCAATATAAAACAGGTAAGTTTTTAAATTCCCATACAATTAAAAGTAACATTAAAATTAAAAAGGAAACACAAATGATAAGCTACCTGCAGCTGCAGCTATTATGACAAAGGGTAAATACTATCTGCAACATATAAAAATTCATACTTTAGTCGATTTACAATGTTGTGTTAGTTTCTGCTGTACAGCAAGGTAATTCAGATATATATATATATATATATATACATATATATATATATATATATATATATATATATATATACACACGTTATTTTCCATTATGGTTTATTGCAGGATATTGAATATAGTTCCCTGTGCTATACACTAGGACCTTGTTGTTTGTCTATTTTTTTTTTTGTAGTACGCGGGCCTCTCACTGCTGGAGCCTGTGGAGCACAGGCTCCGGACGCGCAGGCTCAGCAGCCATGGCTCACAGGCCCAGCCGCTCTGCGGCATGTGGGATCCTCCCGGACCGGGGCACGAACCCGCGTCCCCCGCATCGGCAGGAGGACTCTCAACCACTGCGCCACCAGGGCAGCCCTGTTTGTCTATTTTATGTATACTAGTTTGTATCTGCTAATCCCGAACTCCTAATTTATCCATCCCCTACCCCCTTTCCCCTTTGGTGAACATGAGTTTGTTTTCTATGTCAAAAAAAAAGAAAAAAAAATTCATACTTAACAAAAGATTCTAGTTTTAGACAAATAGACAAAGGATACGGGCGTTATACTGAAATGGAAGGACAATACAATTCATAAATGGAAAATATTCATAGTCACTGGAAATGAAACTTAAAGACAACCCGCAGATAGTGTTTTACACTTTTTAATTTAACAAAATCACCACCACTATTGCTGGCAAGCCACGGTGAGGCTAGTGCATGCATACCTTGCTGGCATGGGAGTAAACTGTTACTAACCCTTTGGTAAGCAATACAGTTACAGACATTCAAATTCAAAAAACAAACAAAAAAAAGTCAGACCCTTAATCCAGTAAACTCATGACTCAGAATTTGCCTCAAGGAAAGAAACCAAAAGAAGAAAAACAATACGAGTTAAGTATGAAATCTAAACATGCTGGTTTGCAATTATGAAACAATTTGTAAGCATGTGGTCAAAGGTCAAAATGGAAGCTAAAAGCGTGAAAATGGTTTCATGGGTTGGTAGACATACAAGTGATTTTCTAAAAAGGTTTTCATTATCACACTTACCATTACCACCTTTGTATTAAAAATATAAACTGAGGGTCTTCCCTGGTGGTGCAGTGGTTAAGAATACGCCTGCCAATGCAGGGGACACGGGTTCGAGCCCTGGTCTGGGAAGATCCCACATGCTGTGGAGCAACTAAGCCCGTGCGCCACAACTACTGAGCCTGCGCACCACAACTACTGAGCCTGCACGCCACAACTACTGAAGCCCACGCGCCTAGAGCCCATGCTCCGCAACAAGAGAAGCCACCGCAATGAGAAGCCCGTGCACCGCAACGATGAGTAGCCCCCACTCACCGCAACTAGAGAAAGCTGGCACGCAGCAACAAAGATCCAACGCAGCCAAAAATAAATAAATAAATAAATTTATAAAAAATAAAATAAATAAAATTTTAAAAAATAAACAGAGGCCACTGCTGGTGGAGGATGCTGGCCCCCCAAGTATGGTGACCTCTGTAGGCAAAGTAAACAGGGCTCGTCTACTTTGGGATAATATTAACTTGTAAGATTCCTTCCTCTTCCCTCTCCCTCCCACCGCTTTATTTAATTTAAAAAGTAGCACACGCTCAACTGTAAAATACTTGGACAATTCAGAAGAGCGCAAAGGGAACTGGCAATGAGAAGCCACTGGCAATGGCTTTCAAATTTTTTACGATGGCCCACAGTAAGAAGCACATTTAACAATCAATCCAGGGCACACACACTTACATGCACCCCTGAGTTTTGTGAAACAGGACTTCCCCTTATCACAAGCCATGTGTTCTAGATTTGCTGTTGCTTTAATTTTTTTCAAAATTGTCCCTGCATGTAATCTACGAATCAGCAACTGTAAAAGCTGTGTTGAGAAAAACAGCAGATCCCAGGTCCCAAGGCCAGGCCTTGCCCTTTCCAGGGACTCCCTCAACTTCTAGCTGGTCTTGATGTTAACTTCCCAAATATCTCTTAGAAATTTCTGTACATGATATGCTTGTCTTACTATTCCCTGGCTTTTCAGTGTTATTTAGATGTTACCTATCCACTTCCCACCCTGGAAGACAAGGGCATAACTCTCTTCCCTCCTCTACAAACCACCTGTGCCCCAAACCACCCCCCCAACCCCTTTCCCATACCTGCACTCCAATTATAGCTAAACTGTAGCGATGGCTAGAGTAATTTTCAGCGTTTACATTATTAGGACCACAAGAGCCATCAGAGTGAGCCATGTAAACCATGATTACTTTTCCTAGACAACTTTTTGTTCTCTGGAGTTAATAATTCTTATTTTTCTGTTTAATTTTCTACAAATTTATTAATATTCAACCCCAAATTCAATGCCAGTTGTCCAAATCTCCTCTCAGTAAGTTCACTCACATAAGATGTCCTATTTCTAGTTCTTCTTCCAGAAGAAACCTCTCCTGGAATCCTCTGAGTGGTTTTAATCTGGACTGGGTCCCAGAACTCCCTTTTGCCTCATTTGGAATACAGCCTACCAGTGAGCCAGTCTTTGTTCACCTTTGTGGAGGAAATCTTTAGGGCAAAAGCAAAGTTTTCCAGACCCTGTATGTCTGAAAACATCTTTATTTTACCTTCATTTCTGAATAAAAGTTTGGCTGTGTATAGAATTCTAGGTTGAGAGTCAATTCCACTGAGAACAATGAAGACATCGCCCTACCTATATTCCAGGGTACTGAGAAGGCTGAAACCACTCAGATTCCTGATCTTTGTATTTAACCTGTTCCTTTCTCTCTGTAAACTTGTAGGATCATCCCTTTCTCCCCAGCACACTGACACTTCAGGGTACTGGTCTATCTTCATCCACTTGGCTCAACATCTGATGAGTCCATACAATATGGAAACCTATATCTTTCTAGGAAATTTTTTTCTGGATGATTTTCCCACTTGCATTTTTCTCTGTTCTCTCCTTCTGCAGCTCCCATATTGATCGATACGGGGACCCGGGCTGATTCCTTAAATTTCTTACCTCTTCTGCTCTATTATCCACCTCTTCATCTTTCTTGTCTATTTTCTGGAATACTCTTTCAACTTTATAATAATTCTAATTATTCTAATAATTCTGATATTTCTGCTCTGCTCTTACTCTTTTAAACTTTTAATACTTTTTTGTTTTCTAAATGTTCCTTTTGTATAGTATCCTACTCATATTTCATAGATATAATATTTCTCTTATCTCTCTGAGAAAATGTCTAATTTTTTTCAAAATATTCTCTCTAAATAGAATATTTATTTCAAGTTGCCTTTTCCTCCCTACTTGTTTTGCTTCCTTTCATGTTAGGTACTTTCTTCAGATATTAGCAATCCTTAGTAATCCTCATGACTAAGAATAAATGCCTAAGAACTGACTAGTAGCACTGAGTTCTTGGGCAGGTGAGTTTCTGTGCAGGGAGATCTGGCTGGGCCATCTGCTAAAGATGTTGCCAGCATCTTTAGTTCTTTCCTCTTAGGCCGGTCAGGTTCCCCAGTGAGGTGTCTTTTAATCTCCTGCCTGAAAGCTAAGGGGTTGGCTGTCAGTGTTCTAGAAGCCAAGTGGGATAAAAGGCTGGGGAATGGAGATAGTCTTCATATGAACCTCCAAGAACACCTGGAGTCTCCCAGGCCCTTGGTTTTTCCTTCAGCAGAAGGAATCTCCAATGTCCAGCTAAAGGGAAGAAGCAGTCACCAAGCACCACTGAGAAAGGAAAGGGCTCTAACCACATCAACTGCTTTCAAACAATGCTTATATTTAGCCACCTCTGATGCTCCTCCCCCGCAAACCCCCCTAAAACAATACTATGGTGACACCAACTCCTACATTTCAAACTGAGCCCCTCACCCATCTAATTATTGGTTTGCAAATTTTTTCTTGCTGTTGTTTCCTTTCCCATTCTCCCCGTCCTCGTAGATTGATTGCTTTTTTAAAAATTCCCTTTATCTTAACTTTGGTGGGGTTTTAGGATAAAATAAAATTAGGTGTGTCCACTCAATCCACCATTTTTACACGGATCTCTAGGATGACTTCAACATTTTTTTAATTGCCATCTTTTTACTGCGCAAAGTAAAAAAACAGGAAGTATAATTTATAACCATATAAAAGAAAGGACAAATGAGATTTTGCAGATGTAATCAAGATGAATAATCAATTTACTTAACATAGGGAAACTGAGTGGGTCCAGTATAATTACATGAGCCCTTAAAAGCAGAGCTTTCTCCCAGCTGAGGGCAGAAGTAGTCAGAGAGATTCCAAGCGTGAGAAGGATGCAATGCATTGTTGCTGGATCTGAGACAGAGGAGCCACATGAAAGGACCAGAGAGAGGATCCAGGAATTAAGGGTAGCCCTGGTTGACAGCAAGGAAACAGGAACTCAGTTCTACAACAAACAGCAAGGAACTAGGTTCTGCCCCAGAACCTCTTCTGAATGCAGCCTGCCTACCCCTTGATTTGGGCCATGTAAGACCCCTAAGCAAAGAACCCAGCTGAACTATGCTGACCTGGACAATACCATCCACCCATATCCCGAGCTAGAACCCAAGTTATCCTGCTGGCTCCCCGCTGCCTCATTCTCCAGACTCAGCCATTTACCAAGATTCAACCTTTCCACCTTGCCTTCGAGGCTCCCAGTACTTGTACCTGCCCACAGGCCCATCCCAGGGAAGGGAAGCCATATTCCCAATGGAGCTGGGAACCCTGCTGCACCTCCAAACAGCAAACCTTAGGCCCTGGACTTTCCAGGTCCTCAGTACCCACTGGGTACTGGCCGTAGGAACAGGGAGGCCCAAGGGGAGAAGTCTAGGAGGAGACAGATGACTTTCAAGGGAAATGGGTTCCAGTAGGAGAGATGGTCACAAAGGCAGGCCAGAGTAGGCTGCCTCACTGCCCATGGGAATCACACACAGGAAGGATGTCATGTCTCAGCCCTGGGGCACCGCCACCCTGAGAGGGGAAGGAGGGGTCAGGTCCACAGGCTCCCGACTCAGCTCTGACTCACCCTCAGAGTCAGAAGTGTCTAAGTCCTCCCCTAACCCATACCCCTCAGGACCCAACTCCCCACACTCAGAGTCTGCCAGAAACAGTGCAAAGTTGGACATGGTGGCAGCAGCCACTCACAGGGGTCTGGAAGTTTGACTCTTCACTATGGGAAGACACTACAAAGCCAGCCAGGCATTAGGGTGGGCCACCGTCCCTTATCACAGGGTCACAAGCACAGGCCCTGCCACACAGGTGTGGGAGAAGGGAGGTTCCCAGAGTTCAGAGACCTTCAGGCCATTGACTGCTGGACCTGGGAGAGCCTCCAGGTGGAGGTCCAGGAAAGCCTAGGCCACCAGCTCTGAGCCCCACCAGGCTCTCCAACAGGCCTAGGATTCTAAGTGCTGTATGAATTGGCTTCCTGTATGAAACTCTGTTCTTAGCAAACACGGCATTATGAGCTTCCACCACCAAAAACCCACAACCCCAAACCTGCTGAGTTTGAGGAGCACCAAGGGGCCCCTCACTAATCTGGCGAGGAGACATCTGTCTACCTCAGTGCTGTCACCAGGGAAGAAGCTGAGGGAGGGAGGGATGTGGGTCAGAGGAGGGAAGTGGGGAGTTGAGGGCTCAGCGGGAAAAATGCTGGGCCTGGAATGGAGGTCACCTAATCCAGCGATTTTCAAACTTACTATTTTTATTACTTTTCAAGCTACAAGAGCTTTTGTACAAAGAGACTCTGACCCAGAAACCCAGCATGGAGGTGGGCATAGCAAGTCTCTTCAAGTGGCTGGTGGAAAGGGGAGGCTCCATGAGCTACACACTTGAAAATGACCGGCCTGGTCCAGCTGATCCCAAATTCCACAGAACAGGAGAATCACTCAAGGAGCTTTTTCCAAAATGCACGTGGAGACTAGTTTAATAGGACTGTGACAGACCTGGAAATTCACATTTTAAGAGCTGTCCTTCACAGCCGTCAGTTTGAAGGGACCCCCACTGGCCCAATCTGGAACAATGTGAGCGTCAAAATAAACAATAATACTAATGCATTTTAACTCATTGAATAAAGAGAATCCATGAGTCCATTCTAATATATATAAATGGATAAATAAACAAGTAGAGGAGAAGGGAAAGTTCTTTACAGCAGAATGATAAATGTAAAATTAATGTAATTAAATCATTGCCACTCAGCAACCACAACAGAAATAACTGATAATGGGTTTTCAGTCTGTTCAGGCTGTTGTAACAAAACACCACACTGGACAAAATATCACAGACCAGGCAGCTTCTAAAGCACGGAAGTTTATTCCTGACAGTTCTGGAGGCTGGGAAGCCCAAGATTAAGGTGCCAGCATGGTCAGGCAAGGGCCTCATCCTGGTTCGAAGCTGGCACCTTTTCACCATATCCTCACAAGATGGAGCAGTAAGGGAGCCCTGTGGGGTCTCTTGTAAGGGCACTAATCCTATTCTTGAGGGCTCCACCTCCATGACCTAAGCACCTCCCAAAGGCCCCACCTCCTAACATCATCAAACCAGGCACTAGAATTTCAATATGTGAACTGGGGCAGGGGATGACACAAAAACATTCGGACTGTAAACAGCTTCTAAAACCAGTTGATCCAAGTTTGATGAGAAAGCAGCATGTTTACATAGTCTCAAAGTATCTCCCCATAGGACACTTACTAATTACAAAGAACATAATGGTAGCTCAGCAGTGGAGAAACCCAGCAGATACCGCCTTAACCAAGTGACCACCACTGTCATCACTAGTAATGAGGCCCTCAAGCCAACATCCGTCCTTCCTGAAGGGATACACTTATCTTGACGAAAGATCAAAAAACAAACAAAACAAATGAAGGCAGAGTCTACAAAATAACTCACCTCCAGTAAAATGTAGAATTTGTGGCCATTTTCCTTTAAACAAACAAACAAAAAAACATTTGGTCAACAAACAAGCCTGGGGCCCAAACACAGATCTTGAAGATGATTCATCAGGCAGCTTACTCAACTGCTCAGGCAGCACCAGGGTGGTGCCTGCCCACCCAGATGAGGCAGGGCCAGGTCACCCACAGCTGCTGCCCCCCAACCTCTCAAAAGGCTGTGGGGAAGGAGGCCTGGCACCGTCCTGGCCTCCCAGCTGCCCTCCCTCTGCTGCTGCAGGTGAAGCCGCCTGCTCACGTGAGGATGGGGAGCCCTGGCGTCATGGTGTATGGCACCTTGTGCCCAGATAATCACAGCAGGCCTGTTTCTGAAAACCTAAGTGCACACAAAATGTCTACACCCAGAAGCCAGGTGCACACAAGACGTGGTAATCTGGACCCAGTTTACAGCAACATCCTCAGCATGGACAAGAACCCATGAGGCCTATGTGCTGTGACCTCCAGACCTCAGGACCCAGAGGCCTGGACCCTCTGTCCACCCTGAGGTTCCCCACGAAGGGCCTAAGCCAAGGCCAAGGCGCGACTGAAGCCAAGAGCACAGCAATCCACCAGTGCCCTAACTCACTCTGGGCGCCCCTGGGGGAAAGGCTTTTGTTGTGGAGATGAACACCTCAGGACCTGTTTCTACATGTCCTGGCACCCGCTGCGTGCCAGGCACCCAGAATGGGGCTGTGGACACCAAGAACTCGAGTGAGACCCGTGCCCGATGCAGGGGGCTCAGGACACGCTTCCCTCTGCTAAATGCAGTCAGGCAGGGGCAGGAGGGCAGGATGGGGCCCAGGAAGGAAGGAAGGAGGAGGCGGGAAGCTGGTCAGGAAATGTTCCCCACAGCAGTGGGTTTAACCGCTACAACCCAGCATGGTGGCAGCCAACAGTCTCAACAGAGCCCCAGTGTGGCCCCAGCTCTGGGCCGAGCCCTGAGGATGGCACCAAGACCCCACCAGTGTGGCTGCCCTTGCAGGGCTGACACAGTTGTGGTAGGGGCCACTCCTAACAGCCGCAAACGTACTGAATGACAAGTGGGCCTGCTTTCGGAGAGAAGTAAACTCTGCTCCAATAGCTGAGTCCTGGGCAGCCCTTAGGGGAGCTGCTCCGGTGCGAGGATGTGACCTGACCGTCTAATGTAGGTGGGAAATGTTCTCTTTGCAGGGGTTGCCCTACCCCCACCCTCCTCTGCCCCAACACAAAGAAACTATATAGGAGAACTGAGAATTACACACATTTACTCCTTTTCCTCCATTTCTCCATGCCTGAAAGGCATAAAATACTGTGGCTCTAAGATAGTCAAAATCTTTGTATCCAAAATTGCACAGTTCACCACAATATACTGTATTGTAAGACAACCAACCAACCCACTACACCCCGAGGTCAGCATTGGGAGCACCCCCTAATCCTGCCCTGGGCAGACAGGGGCTCACCAGGCCAGGGCAGAGCCTGGCTCCTGGCCTCCGAGTAAGGCAAACAGCCTGGGGTCAGGCTCACAGAGGGTCGAAAGCAAAAGGTGAAGCCTGCTGGATAAAAATAAATAAATATAACAAAGTGCGTTGAAAATGTAAAAGAGAGGAGGAATAAGAGGGGTGGGGGAGGGAGAAGCAGATTTTTTTAAAATGCAAATCAATGGTGGAACTCTACTGGAAAAAAGCTGAGAAGAATCCACAAAGAGATAGAAGATTAGCAGCTTAGTCCCTAAAACAGTCCCGGAAAGCCAGGGGCATCCCCAGGCCTGGGGACCCAAGCTCACACCCACAAGCCCTCCACCCACCTCAACCAGAATGCAGGGGGAGGGCAGGCAATCCTAGGGAAATCAGGAGAGTCATCACAAACATTTTTCCGCTAAAAAAAATTAATTTACAATCCCTTTTCTGGACTATTTATTTGAACTTCAACGTCTACCAAAACATCTTTATATATGGAATGCTTTGTGTTTCTACAAAAAGCAAACAACATTTACAACCTGATTTTGATCTCCTGTCGCCCAGCTGGACGGATGGGGCGGGGCAAGTGGCACCAGATGGCCGAGGGAGGCTCTGCACCCCCTTTCACAAAAGAGGGCTCCAATTACCTCCTCGGCTCAGTGCCCCAAAGTTGACCTCGCCAGCAGGCTTCAGGGAGCCAGCTGCCCGCCAAGGCTGCTTCCACGGTCCCCAGACCAACCTCCCAGACACCGCCAGCGCCCAGGGCTACCTGCTGTGAACTGCACGCCCGAGGGGGTGGGAGCCACGGAGCCGGAGCTGGCAGAGCCCTTTAAAGTCGGCAGCTTTAAGGGGGGCAAGAGGGTGAAGACAGCAAAACCACAAAAGAGACAGAAGAAGGTGCGAGAGTCTCAGGGTGGGGCAGGGCGGGACGAGGTGTCTGAGCCAGTGCTTTTCAAACTTGAAAGCGCATGAAATCACCTGGGAATCTTGTTAAAAGCAGATTCTGCGTCAGCTGCTGTGGGGCAAGTCTGCAGTGCTACAGGCTCCCAGGTGTTGCCAGTGCTGCCCAGTGACAGGCCTGTGGGCACTACTCTGAACAGTGAGGGTGTAAGAGGCCCAAAAGAAAAGCAGTAACACTGATGGAGGGAAAGGACCTTTAAGGCAAGTCATGGGGGAAAGCCCACCCACCCAATCGTGCATCCACTGACAGGGATGCAATCAGCTCTCTCGGAGAAATGCTTTAACTGTGGAATCTGCTCAGTATTTTAGTGCATCCCACTGGATCCTCACAGGTTATTTTTATTCCCATTTCACAGCTGTGGAAGCTACTCTAACCAAATGTTTATCAAAGCTGGACTCCCTGCCCCTTGGATATCTTCCAAGACCACAGACCTCCTGTGACGCAGGGCAGAAACACACAGCCCAGAACAGTGACAAGGCTGATCCCAGCCCAGCAGACAATGGGAGGAAAGCCATGGGGCACAGGAGGCCTCCCAGGGGGTGGAGGCTGGGTAGGGAAAGGCAGATAAAGGGCCAGAAACCCATTTTTGCCTCCTGGAATTTTTAACAAAATAAAGACAAAATGTAAATCTAGCCGCCACCCCCAGGACCACCAGGACCAAATTGGATATTTAAGTACAGATGGTATCTCTGTCTTATAGGTTTTGTTTTTACTTTTAACAGCCTGGCCTCACTTTGGTGGGAGGTAAAATAAAGGGCTTTCTTTCCATCCCCAGAGGTTCACCAAAGAGGGAATGTGGTATTTCCAAGAAAAGGGTCAATGCCATTGTCTGAGGCAGGACTATTTATCAGTGGGCTCCTTGGTGCCACACTCAGCCCCTGAGGACTGGCCGTGTGCTTTTGGGCTCAGGATGGTTGGGTTTCACCACCACCAGCCCCTCAAGAACCTGAGGAAGAAATGCCCCAGGGAAGAGATGCCCTCCGTTAACCCCATCTGATGACATTTCCTCCAAAAATGTACCCTGAGTTGGTGAGAGGGGCTCAGTGTAGCGACCAAGCATTTTGGACTTAGATTCATAGAACTCAGAGTCACAGCTCAAAAACGTCCAAAGTTCATCTGAGCAACCCTTCCATTTTCCGGAGACCTACGCCCATGGAAATGAATCGCCAAGGTCACCCAGAGGGCCAGTCGCACAGCTGGGACCCAACCTCAGCCTTCTCCTTACTTCCCTGCGCTTTTCCGGAGCAGCGTGCTGCCTCAGTCATGACCTTTCCCACACTTGTTTGGGCCCAACTACCCTAAAAGCTGCATCTGTATTTCAATGCATATGACAGCGAACTTAGCTATTTTTGCTGAGTCTTGTACATTTGCTGAAAGAAGGGTGCTCCAAGTGGCAACCCTGTCCAGGGCTGGGACTTGCTTCCTAATTTGCGGGGTTGGCTGATAAGAGTCAGATAAGACAGCCAGGCTGATCTCAAGACGGATGGGTTTTGAAAAGATAAAAAAAAAAAAAAAGTGCTAAACACGAAAAAAAGTAGTGAGAGCTCCAGAGTTCTCATACCAAACAACTCTTATGTCAAAGGCAGGGGGACTACATTTCAGATTCCGGCTGCGGTTTAGAAAGCTGGAGATGTATGAGTTGGGGCGGGCACACTTCCAGAAAGAGATGCCAGAGAGTAACCCTCAGCTTGGCCTGTGACCTCACACTGGGTGAAATCAGACCCCCAGGAGGAAGCTCATTTTGCCCACCAAAAACTGGGGATGAGAGACATTCAGATGCAAAGGGGCAGGGGATGGATGGTTCCCCTCAGTTGGAGAAAAATTCCCACAACCACAGAGACCAAAAAAAAAACCTACTGTTTTCTCAACTACCCCTGCCACTAAATGCTAAGAGCTCTTCCTACACGACTCTTTCATGGAGAAGGACCAGGAGGTAAAGGGATCAAAATTTACGCTTGGGAGTGACTTTTTCTGCCAAAGACCAGGAGGCTGGTGCTCCCAAAGGCATCCATGAACTCGCCCTCCCCCCATCTTTCTCCCTCTCACACACCCTCAGTGGCACAAACAGGCAAGCCCTCTCTCTGTCCCCACTGTACAAGTCAGCATCACTGTGATCCAATAAGATGCAAGACCCTCTTTAAACAAACAGAAATCTCAGCACCACCGGGGAGCTGGGGGTACAGCTGGGGGAAGTGACGGTATAGCCGGCAGACTGCACACCATCAGCTCAGTGGGAAGATTCATGTCGTGAGGGCTTCCGCTGGTGCTGTGCGCCCGATGCCTGCTGCCTGCCCTGCCTGCCGCCTCCTGCCTGAGATTCAAGAGCCCGGAGATGGCAGAACAAAGGAAAATGGCCGTGGCTCAGGCAGCGGGGTTGGTGGGGGGGCGGAGGCTGCAGGCCGGCCTGCCGGCAAGCAGGCTTTTCTACAGCTGAGTGCTCCAGCGAGGCACAGGGGACACCCGGCTGAGCGCTGAGGTACAAAGGAAGATGGGGGCCTCAAGACTGACAGCTACCCAGGCACACGCCTGGCCCCCACCCAAGGGTGCAGCTGGGCCGGGAGAGCTCAGGCAGACACCATTCCCAGAGGCAGCGGGCAGGTGGCTGATAAGACAGGCACTGGGCACCCCTGCTCCTTGCCCAGCTGCTCAGAGCTCTCACACCCAGGGGGGTTCCAGGCACAGCTAGGGGGCTTGAGGGGGGGAAGGAGAATCTTGACAGAGGTACCCACAAAGGGCAGGGTCCCTCCAGATTTCCAGGGATGGGGAGCGCTGGGAGAGGGCAGGGTTGGGCTAGGCAGCTCACCAACATCAGAGAACATGAGTGGGGCCCTGGAGTGGCTAAGATCTGTTCACTAAAGGACTTCTATTAGCATAATGGGCTCCCGCCACCAGCAACAATGGAGGCACTGGCCACCCCCATCCTCCTCCCCTCCCCCCAAAATAATTCACAATGGGAGGCAGCAGGAAACCAGGGCAGAGCCCATGAATAGCTCCACTGTCAGTTCCCAGGCGCCACCTCCTCAGCCCCACAGGTCAGCCCTAGCTGCCACCCGGCCACAACAGAAACTTCAGTGCTGCCAAGCTCCAAGCCCCTTACAACAGAGCGGTGGGCATGGGAAGCTGTGGACTTCTCACAGGGGCGGCATGTAAGGGCAATGGTGGGAGAGACAGGGCAGGGACACAGGCCTCAAACTCACCAGGTCAGGGTCATATCGGGCACCTTTCTTTTTAGGGGGGCTATCCGCCAGCCAGCCCTAAAATCTCCCCGCTTCCTGCCCCGCCCTTTACAGGCATGGGGTGGCCAGAGCCAGATAGGGGAAGATTATGGTCCTTTCCGGGGTACACGATGGCCACAAGGATGGGGAAACAGCCAGAGCACTCCCAGGACTCCCAGAAGGATCCCAGTAGATGGCTCCAATGTAAGCCCTCTCTCACATCCCTGCCTCCCTGCCCCAACACATCCCAGGAAGAAAACCTCATCTGCCCTCACGCCATGCTTCTGCTCTGCAAGGAAGTCGCCTGCTCAAAACAGAAAAACCCATCTATTATTTACACCAGGTGCCTTGTACACAGGCTTTTAAAATCACAGGGTGGCAGTCAGGCCCAGAGCAGCCTGAAGCGGTACAAAGCCAGGCAGAGCCTCTGGGCAGGCAGGAGATGGGGGAATCCCAGAGCTGTGGAAGGTCCAGTGGAGCCTGGACAAGAGGCCTCACACCAACCCCTGAAACCCAGGGAGAATCTGCTCTTCTAAAAGCTGATTCCCAATTCCTTGTTTGTTTCTCAGCCAGGATGCCGGACCTCACACCTGGCCCAATTCCTGCAAACTCCTGGGGCCGCTCAAGCCCACATACGAAAAGCCTCCCCACTCCCCACCTCCCCAGAACCTCCCTAGACCCTATCTGGCTCTGACTGCCTCTTCACACTCTTACATCACACTTTTGGGTGCACAGGCAGGCCCACAGGGCACAGCCAAGGGCTGCAAACACCAGGTGCCCTGGAAGCAGGCTGACCTGAGCTGAAACAGACAGACTACGGCGGGAACTAGCACCAGCGCTGCAGCCCCTCCAGCTCTAGGCTCTGACTGCAGAAACACAAGATCCCTTCAAAAGAAAAACTCAGAAATGTTCATGCTCCCTCTTGGAATCAAAACAGCGTGTTTCTTTTCTTGTCAAGCACCCCATGCCCGGATTCCCCGTCTAGTCATCTCTACGACAGACCTCTGAGCATGTACATGTGAGGCATTCCTGCAGCTTGGCTTGTAGGAACCAAACGCTGAAAGCAACCCCAATGTCCATCCATGGGGGGCTGATAAAGTGAATCATGGTTGACCACACAGCGGAATAACATGCCGCCGTTAAAAAGAATGGCCTGAACTGCGTGTGCTGAAATGGAACAATCCCAGGATAAACTTTAGGGTAGAAATCAGAACACCCTAAGTAGTGTACGGCACGGTGATAAACAAGAGGAGGCCAGAGACGCTTCACTAGACACCCGACATCTGGTGATGGTGACAGGGCCTCAGGGGAGCAGAACTGAAGGGGTCAGGGGTGGAAATATTAATTTTCACTATATATTTTTATGTATCTTTCACCACATATTTTTTTAAAGAAAAAAGTTAAAACTAAATTGACATTTAAAATCCCTAAAGTTCGTGGCACAAAAAATTTGGCTTGTAGCTCTCTGCAGGCAGTTTCTGGCATCTCCCTAGAACAAGAAGAAGGGGGGAAAAAGGGGAAGAGAGTGCCAGCCTCTGGAATAAAGACAGACTTACCAACTCAGAGAGTTCCCTGCTCACAACTCCTCTCCAAGTCCCAAAATAGAAAGCCTTCCTAGGAAGACCAAGAGCAGATTTTGACCAAGGCAGAAGGGAAACCTAAGTTATTCCATACAGAGGACCATCTGTAGCCAGGTCCACTCGGTCCACGATGAGACTGTAAGACCCCCAGGTTCTGGGGGCACTGAGCCGCAGGCATCCCAGGCCTCAGCATGGACACTTCTCGGGGCCCTCCCCAGTCATCAGTGAGGCTCAAGGTCCTAGTGTTACAAACTCATCTCAATTTTAGCAGCTGAAGAAAGCTATTTCAACAGATTTCTAGGCCTGGCCCAACTCCAAGAACAGGCTAAAAACAGTTTCTCCAAAATCCCAGCTCTAAACTGCAACCCCTTAACCACTAAACTCCCTGTACCTTTCAGGAAATGCAAGCTGCAAAATGGAGCTGTGAGATGGGTTTGCACATTTGTTCCTTACTAAAGGAATACGTACATGTTGTTTAAAAGCCTACTTTAACTGACAGGTCAATAAATACTCTGCACTCAGAAGCACTGATGTATTTCCTCCAAGTGATTTTCCCCTTAAGGAGCAATATACTAACCATCCCAGTCTCTCTCCTGCTTCTGAGGGGTATGACACAATGCCTATTAGAACCAGGACTGGCCAGACCATTTGGGTGAGACCACTCGGCGGGCGGGGAGTGGTTCCTGGATGGAGCTCTCTCTACCTAGCAGAAGTTGCCCCACCTCGCAGCCCACCACAAAGATCTCCTAATGACTTGCAGACCGCCCAGACCACAGAGAAAGGTGGCTGGAAAGAGGGAAGATGTTAAGTTTGGCTCCCCTATCCTATTAGAGGCTTTCTGATGAGTGTTCAATGTTCGACAAGCAGCCCCCAAATTAAGGAGCACGAATGAGACTCCACAACAAGTAGAATCACGCAGGAGCCCTCAGACCTCAGCTGCTGGAGACAAGTTCCTGGGCCCGGCCCTCAGCACCTCTGGTGCAGAATCCTACAACCCTCCATCAGCCCAAGGCCTCTCTGACTGCCTTTCTGCATGAGCGGGCAGTGCCCTACACCCAGGTAGGCACTGACCCTCAACACACTGAATCCTGCAGCCCCCCCGGGCTGGCACTTGCCCCACCTCCCCGCATCTGTCTTCCCACAGAGAGAGCTTCAGGAATCCCTAGCCCAGAGGGGCCCCAGACAGGCCTGCCCATCCCACCCCTCCACCAGGGCACACACCACTCGCACCTCCCTGCTCCCTCAGGAATGAATGAATACCCCATGGCTACCACCGGCTCTTTTGTTGACAGGCCCCCTTGTCCATGTTTATATCATTACTTGTATTTCACAGGAAGCAGCTAGGACAACAGGAGACGATGACAGTGGAGGTAGGATGGCTGGCTGTACAGAGCCACTGTCCCCTGCAGGGGTGGAAGCCAGCCTTCAGGAATGGGAGAAGGCCCGAACCCACAGCCAGCAGAACCCACAGCCAGCAGAACCCGCAGCCAGCAGATTTTCTGCACACATCCTTTTTTCTCACAACAGCGGGGGGTCTGGTTCCTAACAAGCCGACTGTCGAGACAGGAGCACCCCCAGGAGTAGCAGACACACCCAACAGGGTCATCTGTGCAAGGTGTGACCAAACAGACAAGAGGGGCAGAGAAAACCAGGAGGATCGGAAGGCCTTGGGCAGCGGAAGGAAGCAGCAGGGGATCAGGCCAGAAGGCCCCTGGAGCGGCACTGCCAGGGGGAGGGAGGGGATCACCCACCGCACCTCCCTTGGCCCAGCTCAGGCAGATTAGACAGTCGGGTCCCAGGCCTGTGGGAGAGGGAGATCCATAAAGTTGTCAGACTGGTTTGCCCAGGATGCAGAGAACAGGAAACACAAGGTACACAGGCCAAGGAAAGAGGGTCAAGTAGGGAGGGTTGTCCAGCGTCAAATGGCTGTTATCTGGCTCCCAACAGATCTGGCAACAAGGGCAGCCAGCACTGGCCTGGGGGCGGGCACAGGGAACCAAGGCATACTTCTCCATACTGTTTCCTGGATGCAGAGGGCGGTCCAGGGGCCAAGAGTGAAGGAGCCAGGGGCCAAGGAGCCAGTAGATGCTGAAAAGAAAAGGACTATGTTTCTGGACACAAGGGAGTGACGCCCACAAAGAGGGGCACCACTCCTGAGCGACAAGTGAGTGGTGATGAGCTCAGGCTAGTGCCTCCTACACTGACAGTCTCTTTTTGACCAAACTAGTCAGGATCCTCTGAGCCCTCTGCCCCATGAGGCCCAAACCCGGGCTTCTGTCTCTGTCCTTGTAGAGTCCAGTTTTAGCAGGAATCCCGCTAAGGCAGTTTAGCCAGGATCTCCCACCCTCCATAGCTGATCACCTTCCACATCTGACCAAATTCCTCATCCTCCCCGTGTAGCACCCGCCACATGACACCTGATCACCCTAGCCTGCCTTCAGCAAGAACTGTCAGGTCAGTTAGCGAAGAATTACCCTACCCTCCTATAAAGTCACCATCCATCCACCCACCCACCTCTGCTCCCTTGTAACACTTGGGGTTGAGCCCAATCTCTCTCCCCCACTGCAAAACCCCATCCCCCATTGTTGTAGTCCTTATACCTATCACGACACTCCTGAATAAAGCATGCCTTACGGCTTTCACGAGTGTCAGAATAATTTTTTTTAAACAATATGGAGCTCCAAGTCTTCCTGGACGCCTCACCCACAGTGTGAGAACCGCTGGGGCTGGGGCTGGCCTCCCCGACCAAGCCCTGGGAGACAGACCCTGTCTGTCTGGCCCAGGGGTGAAGGGCTGAAACCAGACAGCCAAGCTGAAGGGTGGCTGGACATTAGGGAGGTCATCTGGAGA
The DNA here is from genome assembly GCF_949752795.1 of Hyperoodon ampullatus. NCBI lineage: Eukaryota > Metazoa > Chordata > Mammalia > Artiodactyla > Ziphiidae > Hyperoodon > Hyperoodon ampullatus. The sequence goes on along the minus strand of NC_136914.1, from coordinate 68,482,642 downwards.
GGAAACAGTGTCTCTTCGTGGCAATGGTCACTCAGTGGGCAACCAGGGCCTTTCCTTGGAGCAGCTGGTGGCAGCAGCCAGAAACCTGGAAAGAGCAGGGACCTGAGCAAGCTGAGTGGGCACCCCAGACTGGGGATCAAAACACTCCAAAAGCTGAGAGTTACACATGGCCTGAACTGCTGCAGTGGGTGTGTAGGGCCCAGTCGCCCATCCCTGGGAGGCCAAATCTGAAGCTGGGGCGGCCATATCCCTTATTTCCACCTGCCACTTTCCAACAAGTCCGGGTATCCCATGGTGCCCTGATGGGCTTCTGATGCATCAGCACAGACCCTGCCTTGGAACTGTGTGTCCTGGGATATGCTGCTGCCCTCGACCCTCCCAGGCTCACCACTCAGACTTCAGGGTGTGGATGAAAGAGATACAGGGGACACCCATTTAATTCCAGCTGCTACGACAAATTCCTCAAAGCCGCTTTTTTTTTTTTAACGCTTCCTGAGCCCAGCAGAATAGACTGGCACAGGCCCCAGCAGCTAGTACAGGTAAACAGGGAAAACACAGAGAGGGGGTTCATCGAACCTCTCCTCAGGGTCCACCTCTGCCTAGCCCCACGTCCTGACCCCTCCCCAAACCTTACCAATGCAGGAAAGCCCAGTCTCAGCTCTCCCAAATTCCAGGGCACACGCAGAGTCTGAGGCAGCACCAGAAGTTTACCTCTGACCCGGGATCCCAAGGGCCCCGCCACGGCTCGCAGCCACGCAGCACAGGCTGACAGAGCCCAAGAAGGGAGGAGCTGGTCCTTCCAGCTATCCAGCTGATGGACATCAGGGCTCTAGGAACTTCTCCCTGGCTACTGGGCGAGCGAGACAGAACAGACCTCCAGAAGCCTGCCCAGGCCCACTTACTCTCAGATTACCAGCCTGCGGCCTCCTGAGGAAAAACCACAGCAACTCCCAGCCAGGCCCAGCCCCGGCCAACCCCACCAGGCCCAAGAATGGAGGAAATGGGCTTCCCAGAATCCTTGGCTGGTGAGCACTTTGCTGAGAGCCGTCAGCGTGATGGTAGCAGTCCCAAACCAGGGTATCACCCTAACTCAGGGGCTGCACACACTGCTTCTCAAACCTGAAGTGTGTATGCTTCACAGTAACCCCACGAGGGACAGGAAGGGCAGATTCTTCTCACTTCACAGATGACAAAACCAAATCCAAGAAAGAAAGAAAGAAAAAAAAAATCAAAGACTTGTCTAGGTCACTCAGCTAGAAAGTAGATACAACTCTAAAGCTGGCCTCACCACTGTCCACTCTAGGTGCTGGACAACATTACTCATCGCTATGTTTCATCGGCACTAAACATTTCCTACTAGCCAGGCCCTTTGCTGGTCCAACACAGCCACTTGCCCTGTCTGAACCAAAAAAAAAAAAAAAAAAAAAAACATGCCGTAAAGGGAGAAAACAGATGTAGAGACATTATGAAAACGCCACTGCTATAATGAAGATAAGACAAACCAGGAATGCTGGCATTCACTTAGACCAAAGATTTTCAAAGCACAGGTCTACACAGTCCCCATCACAGTCACAGAGGACTCTGATGACCAGCCAAGAATGGGACCACTGCTGTAGACCACCATTACCTCTCTCTCTATTCCAGGTAGGAGAGAAAACAGAAGCCCTGAAAAAGGAGCAGACATGCCTAAGGATAGTACGTTAACCATGAGCAGAAGAATCTGAAGTCCCACCACCTCCACCAGTGTTTCTTGACCCTGCTGGAAGTCACCAGGGACAAAGCCAGTGACAAACCACAAAAGCAAGGTCCACAGGGTAGCCAGCTCTTTGACACCCTGCAATGGTGTCCCCGGTGGAAAAATGCAATAAACAAAGGGGTTCTAAACCACTTCACAGGACAGAGAACCACCCCAGCCCCATATTCAAGCCTGTCCTCATGTGGCTCCATCCTTTAGTAATCTCACCACCTTACCTTTCCATACCCCTAGGCCTGCAGGCTCAGCACCAGAGTCTCACAGGTGGAAGGGGAAGGGCAAGGCCTACAGGGGTGCTTCTACATGCTCCTGCTTCCAAGAAAGGTGGCTGCCCCCACTCGCCACATACAGATAGAGCATGAGGAAGTCCAAGAAGTCCAAGGGCTCATGTGCCAGGGCAGAGAGAAAGAGCAGGAGCCTGCTTCGCTTCCCATAGGTAATAATATCCCTCCTTAAAGGCCACCAGGACCCAGCAGCAGGAAACAGGAATCCTGGAACCTAGTTTACAGCCCCTAGCACCAGGCTAGGGGCTAAACAAGTGCTTAGTAAGAATTCCTGACCTGGGACTCATCACTAGTCTTGGGCTCATGAACTAATGCATGAATAAATGAACGAGCAAAAGAAGACCCAAGGGACTCAAATAACTTGCCCAGGGTCAGAGGAGCAAGCTGCTTCTGCAGACCACCTCTTACTACCGTAATAAGCATTTTTGTTCACCATACCTCTGCCCTTCAAATGTGGCACCTCAATTCATCTTTAACCTAAATGACATTTCTTTGACTAATTCATGATCGATGTTCATGGTGACACAGAAACATATGACTCTCGGACCCAGACCTTGGGAAGAAGTCACAGAGACGGCACAGTGGTAGGCAGGTGGCAGGCATCAGTGCTGTTCACCAAATGTTTCCAGTCCTCTTTTGCTCCCCACCCTGCAGGGAAGTATGGCCATGTGACTGCTTCGACCATTGAAATGCCGCTTCCGGGTGGAAGCTTTAAGAGTCAGAATGAGATTCATCACGTTCTCTGTCCCTCTGTCCAAGTGACCAGGAACATTTCACTTAATCAGCATGGGTCCCACGGTGAGAACAACATAAAGCAGACATGCGATGGATGTGGTGTAAGAAATAATCCTTTGTTGCTTTAAGCCTCCGAGATTTGAGGATTGTTATCACAGCAAACTCTGATCTATCTAGACAGATACAGGCAATGACTCGCTCCTACTGTGCATGGCAGTGCTGGTCTTCCCATTCCCTGGCCTTAGGGAGACAAAAGCTACATCACCAGTCAACCTGCTATGTGCCCAGATAGTTGAGATGCTTTCAGAAGCAGGGAACATAAGGGCACCTGCACTGAAGAACTTACTAGTTCCTCTGTGGGCCAGGCTTGTTCAGTGTATAATCAACTTTATTCACTTCTGAGAGGAAGTCATTATCTAATTAGGTATGAGGAAACCCGGTTCACATTCAGACCTTAAGCAAGTTACTGTGACCTCTCTAGGCCACAGTTTCATCATCTGTAAAATGGGACGTTAACATTATCTACCATACTGTGTCGTTTCACGGATTAAATGAATGAATACAAGTAAAGCTTCTAGGATAGTATGTGGTGTACGTCTCAATCATTAAGTCTCAATAAACTTAACTATTACTACACATTTTAAAACCAGCAAAGGTTTCCCAGGACCGGCACAATGGCACTTTACAGGCATTGCCAAACTGAATTCTATCTCAGTTGAAGTTAAACAAGTAACAAGTCAAATCCCTGAGCACACAGTAACCTAGAGTGAGACCTCAGGAAATGTTTCCACAACCCAGAGCTTCCAGAACTCCCTGCTCCCTCCCCTCCTTGGGAATTCACTACCACCAGGACCTGCAGGGCAGGGCCCCCTCCTCTCCCACACAGAACACGTGCTTTGTCCTCCCACTCCCAGTCACCGGAAGGGAGGCGCCCTCACCTGTCCTCAGAGATTTGCACAGCTGCCCAGCTGGTAAAGGGGGGAACTTCCCTGGGCAGCCAACCCTTCTGCAGCCCCTTTCTTTCCATGCCCTTTCTTCCTAGAGGCAGCCACAAACCTCCAAATGCACCAGTGGGCTTGAACTCCTGTTTGCCTGAATAATGCTGCTAAGCAGAGATCAAGCTCAGGTTAATAAACGCTACAGAGCATCTACTACATGTCCAGCCTCGGTTCTAAGACCACACAGAGCTGACAGCCAGCTGTGAGCCTGGAACAATGCTTGCAACAGCTCCTGGCACCCCACAGACTCTCAACCATGCTTTGTTGAATGAACTGAAGACCATGTTTGGAAGTCCAAGCAGTAGAGTTCAGAGATGTGGGGATGCAATAAGAGGGGAGGAGAAATCCGTCTGGTAGCCTGGGCTTCCAAGGCCTGACCCCCAGACATTATGGATCCTCAGGATGGGACAAAGCTTGGAGACAGCTGAGAGAGGAGCTAGAAGGGCAAATGGGGCCATCATGGAGGAGTATGCGCTTCATTCTGAGGGTGCCAGGGCCCAGGAGGATCCCTGGAAACAAGGGTGCTTTGGCCTTCCACAGGGCTGACTGAATGTAGAGGGGTTGTAGCGGTGCTGGGGTGCTCTGATGGCCTAGGCCCCAGGTTTCCCTTCACCAACAGGGAAGGGTGACTCCAGCACTCTGCAGGCACTAACTTCCCCTACTTTGAGGTCAAGGGGAAGGGGGAAGGCTACTTTTGAGGATTTGGCAAGCAGCTCCACCCACTCCTATCAGCCCCAAGGCAACCCCCATCTCAGAAGAGAGGAGGACTCCTACGGAGCAGGCCATGGGAGAGAGCACACCTGCAAAGGCTCCAATGCAATGCCCTGCACTCACGGCCCAGGACGACCTGATGCCCCCAGACCCCAGCGCGCTGCTACACAGCGCCGCAGCCAGCCGCCAGGGCAGTACCGGGGCCAACCATTTCCCGACTCCTCACAGCACCGACCCCTTCTAGCCTGAGACCAACTTCTTCGTGCCTCCCGGATTCGTGTCCCAGCAGTCCCGGTACCCAAGTCCCTACACACACACACACACACACACGCCCCATACCCACTGGCGGCACCACCACTCCTCCCCGCAGGAGCAGTGGCCCCGGGACAAGCCAGCTCCGCAGCCACAGACCCAACTCGACCGAAGCTCCAGTTAGATCAGGAGTCGGGCTTTGCTCCAAAGCACAACCCCAAACGACCAGCACGGAGAAGCTGGATCACCACCTACTCAAACTCCGCCCGCCCCAAACCCGTGCAGGGCAGAGTGGTACACACCGCCGGGGTGGGCGACTTGGAGAACACTCGAGGCGGGGCGGGGAATGGGACCGCCCTCCCCTGTCCGCGCCACCCTCCACCCCTGGCCCGAGCTCCGGGCAGCCGAGGGTCCGTGACGGAACCGAAAGGAGTGCCCAACCCAAGGCTCGAGACTCGGGAGGGGGCAGAGCCCAGAACGGCGGCGGTCCGACCCCTCCCTCCCCGAGTGCTCCCACTCCCGCCCGGTCGCAGCAGGCACCCGTCCGGGGACACGGACAGGGCGAGGGCGGCAGAACCCCGAGCGCCAGCCGGGTCGCCCGCTGCGGCTCTCACTCCGCCCGGCGCCCGAGTTCGGCTCAGCGGGGTCCGGGCCAAGGCCTCCGGCCCCTCACGGGCGATCTGGGCAGACAAAGCCAGCGCCGCCCGCCGGGCCGCCCCCGGGGCAGGGGCGAGGGAACCGGAGGGACCGATCCTGGACATGGGGAGCAGTCCTAGTCCCCAGAGGGCGCTCAGGGGGATCGGCCTCAGACAATGAGGGGGGCAGGGCCCGACGCTCCAGCGGGGACTCCGCGCTCTACTCACCCGGGCGCGGCGGCGGCGGCGGCGGCGGCGGCGGCAGCGACGACGACTGCAGCGGTGCGGCCGGGCTGGGCCAAGGAAGTTAGAGCAAGTTCGGCGGCGCTGGGCGGGAGGGCGCGACTCAGGCCATCCGAGCGCGGGGGCGGGGCGCGGAGGGGCGGGGCCGGGGGCGCGGCGCCCGGCGGCGGCTGAGAAAGGGGCGCCACTTCCCTACGCCGCCCGGCGCGGCCCCGCCTCCACGCCCCGCCCCCACCGCTCGCCCCGCCCGGCCTTCCAGCCCGCGCCTGGGCAGAACCGGCGGCGCCGGGTCCCCGGCCCGCCCCTTCGTCCCGCTTTGGGCGGGGCCGCAGGCGGGGGGCGGCCCTGGTCGGCGCTCGCCCCTTGGGTGCGCGGGGCAGGCTGAGCCCGGACCCGCACCCAACGTTTGGGGGCCGGAGCAATACGTGGACGCCACGTCGGCCTTGTCACTGACCCCACCGGAACCCAGCCTGAGAGAAGCGCGAGTTGTGGGTGCCACATCTCGGGGCTACGGGGGTGACCGGGTAGAGAGGTGAGCGCAGGGTTAGAAAAATGGCTGAAGTACTGGAAGGCATTCTTGCCGGGCCTCGGAGACTGGGGATGGGGGTGGGCTTCAAGACTGGGGTAGTAAATTAACATTTATTTCTTTGTAAACCGGCCGGTAAAGACTGGCTGCTTGTAGCCTTCGTGCTAAAAATACCACGCTCTCTTTCGACTGCCTGCCGAGATTTGTCCCTCACCTTCATCCTGACAAGATGGCTGAGAGGATTCTTGCGGGGGGAGGGGGAACAAAAGGTACAGCATACCTCTCTGTGTTAGAGAGGTATTCACACCGCTGGCTGGGCTCTGATGTTAAAAAGGCTGAGCTCTGGGGTCTCAATCCGCCTATCTGAAAAATGAGGCCCAGGCAGGCCTCATTTTTTAATGAGCCTTAAACTCATTCAGGTGGAGGAGGGCTAAGCGGTTTGCTCTGGGGACAGCAGGAAACTCGGATCTGTTAAAATTGGGTCAAGAGACTAGTTGCACCACATTCTAGTAAAAGCAACCATCAGGTTAAGTCCAATGTAAGGAGGAGATCTTGAACTGTTCAGTCCATTCCCAGTTTTTTCTTATTAAGGGGGATGCAGTCTGCTTGTGACACCCCAGGCAGCTCAGAGACCTCCTTGGAGAACCTGTCCATCCATTCATCCTCGAGCAGATAGTGGGTGCTTGATTGGGCGCCTGATCTGTGGCCAGGCCCTGTTTTGATGCTGAGGATTCAGCAGTAAATGAGACAGCTGAAGCCTCTTGCTACATAAGGCTGATTTTCGGTGGAGGACACATTATTGCAGGTTGAAGTAAATGCTGGGACAAAAACAAAGGACTGAGATAGAGAACAAGAGCCGTTTGTACTTTAGGTGTAGCCAGCAGGGAAAATGTCTTTGAGGAGGTGATGGTGAAATTGAAGTCAAGAAAATGAGGAGATAGCTTTGGGAAAAGCCAAGCAGAGGCATTCCAAGTCAAGAACAGTTTGTGCCGAGGCCCTGAGAAAGGTAAGCTGTGAATGTGTGAAGGAGCTGAAAACAAAACAGTGTGGCTAGAGTAGCAAGCCTGGGAAAAAGAACAAGGGGGAAGTGGGCAGGGGCCAGGCCATGCAAGACTGTGTTTAGAAATGGAGACTTTTTATTAAACCATTGAGGGGTTTTATGCAAAAGACTAATGTGTTCTGATTTTCTGCTGTGTGAAAATAAATTGGGTGGGTGGCAGGCACAAATAAAAGCAAGGAGATAATTAGACTGTTATGGCAGCCCCAGCCAAAACTAATGGTGGTTTGGACCAAATTGGTGGCCACACTAAGGTGAGTAGTTGAAAGATGCTGTTTTGGACATGGACACTGATAGGATGGATGTAGGGGCAGGGAATAGAGAAACCAAAGATAACTTTGAAGTTTCTGGCTGGAGTAAGTGGGTGAACAGTGCCTCATTTATTGGGTGGAGTAGCCTGGAGGAAAGGGACTACAGTTCAGGGAGGCACATCAAGAATTCTGTTTTAGGGCTTCCCTGGTGGCGCAGTGGTTGAGAGTCCGCCTGCCGATGCAGGGGACACGGGTTCGTGCCCCGGTCCGGGAGGATCCCACATGCTGCGGAGCGGCTGGGCCCGTGGGCCATGGCCGCTGAGCCTGCGCGTCCGGAGCCTGTGCTCCACAATGGGCGAGGCCACAACAGTGAGAGGCCCGCGTACCGCCAAAAAAAAAAAAGAATTCTGTTTTAGGGGCTTGCCTGGTGGCGCAGTGGTTAAGAATCTGCCTGCCAGTGCAGGGGACAGGTTTCAATCCCTGGTCTGGGAAGATCCCACATGCCTCGGAGCAACTAAGCCCGTGTGCCACAACTCCTGAGCCTGCACTCTAGAGCCCATGAGCCACAACTACTGAGCCCGTGTGCCACAACTACTGAAGCCCGCACACCTAGAGCCCATGCTCCACAACAATAGAAGCCACCGCAATGAGAAGCCCACACGCAGCAATGAAGACCCAACGCAGCCAAAAATTAATTAATTAATTAATTTTAAAAAAAGAATTCTGTTTTAGTCATGTTGAGTTGAGATCCCCGTCAGAGATCCAGTTCAATTGTCCAGTCACTAGGTGCCCAGAAGAGAGGCCTGGGCTGGGGGTGGGGCTTTGGGAGGCATCATTTTAATGATGGTAAACAACTTGGGATCTGAGGGAGTCACCTTGGTTGAGGAGGTAGATGCAGAAGAGGAGAGGGTTCAAGAGGGACCCAGAGGAGTCAGACAGAGGAGCTAGAGCAGGAAAGAAGACCGAAAAAGAGGCTGGGGAGGCGAAAGGAGAACCGGGAGAGTGCTATGTCCCGGAGACTGACAAAGCAGTGTTTTCAGAAAAGAGTGGTCAGCTGTGCTAGATGCTACTTACAGCCCAGATAAGATGAAGAAAGGGAAGGATCCTTTGACTCTGGCCACATGAATGTCATTGGTGCACATGATAAGGACAGTGTTCCAGGAGTAGTGGGGTGGCAGCCAGACCATGGTAGAGCTATCGTGTTTGGACAGCTTGTCCAACAGGGAACACAGAACAGGGAGAGGTCTAGAAAGGGATGTGGAATCATAGGAGGCTTTGACAGAGAATGCTAGATGACCCTAATAGCCATTCTCCCCCATTTCCTGTATTATAGACTTTCCAGTTCTAGCTGGCCACATGGCTTCCCTGAATAAAAGCAAGTTTCTAGGACTCCCTCATGGCTCTGTGTGGTCACTTGACTCAGTTCCAGCCAACAGGAAGAAAGTGGAGGTGTCCACGTGCAACTTGTGAGAAGTAGCTTTAAAGGGAAGTGGTGTGCTTATCTCAGCCATTGCTCTCTCCTGCTCACTGGAATATGTAAATACAGCTGCAGCCAGCCTATTCAACTTTGAAGCCATAGCCATGTGTTGAGGATGTTAGTGCAACAAGTTAGAATAAATCTGGGTTCCTAATGTTTAGGGAGCCACCGTACCAGCTCTGGGCTATTACCTCTTGATTTTGTATTTGAGAAAAAGAAATTTGTCTTGTTTAATCCTCTGTTTTCCAGTGCTCATAGCCATATCTAGTTTTTACTTCTGTTAGGATACAAAGGGTTTTGTTAAAATATGGAAGTTACTAGAGCAGGTTTGAAGAGTGATAGGAATGATGCAGGAGTGATGATTCTGAAGAAAAGGTGGAAGGAGATGTTATGTGAGCATGAATGGTGAGGACACCTCTGGTAGAGGGATGACTCCACCATTATTAAAAAGGGGGGTGTGGAGGCAGAGAAGATGTTTCCAGTGAAGGTTGCGATTGGAAAGATGATCATCCACACCTGATGATTTCTGGTTAACCCTGGATGTGAAGGAGGTCATGAGCCTAGAACAAGGAGGAGAGAGTAAGGCCAGCTTTGTGAGTCACGGACCCGATGTTGTTGGAGGTCCTGCCAGCCTGAGCAGCCTCAGGGAGACAGCTGCTTTCTGGAGCAGTTGGCCACACTGCTGCAGGGCATGAAGAGGATGAGGGGAGTGCCCACAAAACCGGCAAGGCCTCCACCCCTCCCCAACCAGCCCTCACTGACAGTTACTTATGACACTTGCCTGCCATTTCCAGCTGCCCTTTGAGACCCACCAAGCTTTACCTGACCCTTTTATTTTTTTTATTTTTTATTTTTTTTCAGTACGCGGGCCTGTCACTATTGTGGCCCCCCCAATTGCGGAGCACAGGCTCCGGACGCGCAGGCTCAGCGGCAATAGCTCACGGGCCCAGCCGCTCCGCGGCATGTGGGATCTTCCCGGACCAGGGCACGAACCCGTGTCCCCTGCATCGGCAGGCGGACTCTCAACCACTGCGCAACCAGGGAAGCCCTACCTGACCCATTTTTACAATAATACGGGGTGGCTTCAGAAAGCATCAGGGACACTCAAAGCAGGGCAGGCCCATTTTCTCTTCCTTTCTTAAAAAGTAAAAAGAATCACAGTGGTGATCATTTTGAAATGTGTAGAAATATCAGATCACTATGTAATGCACCAGGAACTGCCATAGTGTTGTAGGTCAATTATATACTTCAAAAAGCAAACAAACTCATAGAAAGAGAGATCAGATTTGTGGTTACCAGAGTTGGGGGGGTGGGGAGAAGGGGAATTGGATGAAGGTTGTCAAAAGGTACAAAATTCCAGTTGTGAAATAAAGAAGTACTAGGGATGTCATGTACAACATGATTAATTAACACTGCTGTATGTTACATATAAAAGTTGTTCAGAAAGTAAATCCTAAGAGTTCTCATCACAAGGAAAAAAATTTTTTTCTTTTTCTTTTATTTTGTATTTATATGAGTTGATGGATGTTCACTAAACTTATTGTGGTAATCATTTCATGATTTATGTAAGTCATATCATTTTGCCATATACCTTGAACTTACACAGTGCTGTATGTCAGTTACATCTCAGTAAAACTAGAAGAAAAAAAAAGTACAACGTAACCAAAAGACAAAATAAATTAAAAGAATTGAGATATGGACAGTCCCAGCTCATAAAAGGGCTGTATTGTAAACAGTGACTTAGTTTCCGGGCTAGCCCCCAGAACTGTAATTGCCAAGAATATAACTGAATTATTGCACAGACTGTAAGCCTGAGGTATAGATTATGGGAACAAAAAACATTACAAGGAGGGGTATAAGAAAGAAGCTGAGAGTTTCTTCTTCTCCTGGACCTGGAGTTGGCTATAAATTTTCAATGGAGGGGGGCTTCCCTGGTGGCGCAGTGGTTGAGAGTCTGCCTGCCGATGCAGGGGACACAGGTTCGTGCCCCGGTCTGGGAAGATCCCACATGCCGCGGAGCAGCTGGGCCCGTGAGCCATGGCTGCTGAGCCTGCGCGTCCGGAGCGGAGAGGCCACAACAGTGAGAGGCCCGCGTACTGCAAAAAAAAAAAAAATTTAAATGGAGGGAGCTTGGCCTTTACCATCCTCTGACTTCCTCCTTACCCTCCTGTCCCAGTCTGGTCCCTATCCCAGTGCTGCTTTTACTCTCCCTGGGCTCCGCTCTGTAGCACCTCTGTGTGTGTATGTGTGTGTGTATGTGTGTGTGTGTGTGTGTGTGTGTGTGTGTACAAGCTGGGGGGCAGGGGGGCGATGAGGGGAAGCAGCTTGAATAGAAGAGGAGCTTGGTGTCCACGTGCTCCTAATTCTCAGCCTCTGGATCTTGAGCAAAATACTTTACATCTCTGAGCCCTACTTTTCTTATCTGTAAAGTCAAGATAATAATAAAACCCACCTCACAAGCTTATAGTAAGAATCAAATGAAATAATGTTTATAAAACATAAGCTGGAAGGAGCTCTATTTGTTTTCTGGGAACCACCAGGCAATCAAGGATCTTCACTTTAGTCAGGATGTTTTGGTTGGAAGTGAGAAAAACCTACTCAAATTAGCTTAGGCCAAAGGAGGGAAAATTACTGGAAGGATACTCAGGTCACACACAGAATCAAAAGAAGAACTGGAAACCAGATTGACTCTGAACACTAGGGGCTGATCCTGCGGGCTGCCCAGTCCAGGACCCCCTTCCTCTGCCTCTTCTAGTGCTCACAGTTTGCCCCATGTTGGAGATGTGACTCCGAATAACTACACTCTAGGTTGGTTTGAACAAATCCCAAGGGAGGCCTCTAATTGGCCCAGCTCTAGTCACGTGCCCAGTCTTGGACCAATCACTGTGGCAAGGGAGAGAGGTTTCCGTAACTGAACCAGGTGTAGGTCACTATTCCCATCCCTGTGGTCTGTAGAGCAACACCTATGCCAAAGAGGTGGTGTTGCAGGACCAACATCATAATTCCGGAAAAGTCTTAACAGTATATGCCTGGTATTCCTCAGGTCCTAAGTTGTCTCTGAAAGGTTTTAGGCAGAGTAGTAACATTATTACATTTGTGCTTTTAGAAGATCCCTAAGGCTGCTGTAGGGAGAATGGATTGGAAGGAGCAAGATTAAAAAATAGGAAGGAAACTGTTACAATGGTTCAGGAAGTCGGTGATGAGATCCAAGAGGTGAACAGATTCAAAATATATTTAGGAGATAGAATTGAGGGGTGACTGATGGGATTCTGGCTGCATAGATGGTGATGCTGTTTACTGAGACCAGGAATCCAAGTGACTGTGTGTGTGTGTGTTTCGTGAGGGGTGACAACTTGGACCTCTTCTGTTTGAGGTGTCTCTGGACAGAGAAAAGAGGTCCAGTTTGCTGTTTGAAGTTCAGGCAAGACCTCTAAGCAAAAACGGTACATTTGGGAGTTGTATTAATGAAAACTTGTGTTCAGCTCCTGTAACATCAACCCAACCACATTGCTTTGCCTAAATGGGGTTTGTTGCTCTTTGCTGCTATACTTATTGAAAACTCTGACATAACGCAAAGTCTGAAGGTAAGTAGAGTAAGGCTGGTCAGCAGTTCCACAGTCATTCAGGTCCCAGGTCCACTCTGTCAGTCTGCTCTGGCTCTTCTTACTGGGAAGCTTGCATCCTCAGAGCCAGCTGTGGTCATACAATGGCTGCTCCAGCTCCAGCTTCCTACCTTCATTCCATATAGGCAGGAGAAAGAGCAAAAAAGGATGAAAGAGTAGCACGTACGTTAGGACAGCAAAACTTCCCCAGAAATCCCTGCCGACTGCTGCTTATGCCTCATTGGCCAAGTCGGTCGCATGGCAATCCATAGCTCCACAGGAGGCTGGGAAATGTAATTTTTAAAAATTAGGTTATGGGCTTCCCTGGTGGCACAGTGGTTGAGAGTCCGCCTGCCGATGCAGGGGACACGGGTTCGTGCCCCGGTCCTGGAAGATCCCACATGCCGCGGACCGGCTAGGCCCGTGAGCCATGGCCGCTGAGCCTGCGCGTCTGGAGCCTGTGCTCCGCAACAGGGGAGGCCACAACAGTGAGAGGCCCGCGTACCGGAAAAAAAAAAAAAAAAATTAGGTTATATATGTTATATATATTTTACCACAATAAAAAAAACAACATTTTAATGCTAAAAAAAAATTAGGTTCCGAGCCTGTTTGAAAGAAAGAAGAGGAGAATGATTATTGAGAGAGCTGCACAGAGATGATGATTAAAACCATGAAGGTATTGGAAATTATCCTGGGACTGGGAGTTGAGAAGGAAAAACGACAGAGGCAGAATTCTGATGAATGTGGAGACGACCAGGAAGAGAAAAAGGAGAGGGATTAAGGAGCCTGAGAAAGAGCAGCCAGTGAGATAGGAGCAAAGCCAGAAGGATGGTGTGTATGCAAGTCAAGGGAAATGAATGTTTCAGGAAGGAAGGAGTGGCCCCCAGTTTCCAGTGCTGCAAGGAAGGCTGCAAGACAAGGCTGAGGAGTGACCACAGGTGTCGGGAGCTTCAGAGAGCTGGGCCAGTGGATAGTTGGGTCACAAGCCTGTTAAGTGGGCTGGAGAATAAATGAGGATCAGAGTGAGGTCTTTAGCTGGAAGATGATGAGGGTAAGAGGCTGAGGGGAGAGGTTTGTTTGTTTAAGAAAGGAGAAACTTGAATATGTTTAAATGATGTAGGGAAGAGGCAGTAGAAGAAGAGAAATTGAAGAGTCTGAAGGAAAAAAGATGATGCTTGCTGGAGAAGGTGGGAAGGATTGGGGTTCAGAACAGGAGGGCAGCCAAAGACTGGAGGACAGATGGGCCTCCATGGAGACAAGAGGATGGGGGAAGAGCTGAGTGAGATGCGGATGTTTGTGGGTTTAGTGGGGGTTCCTGAGTGAAGGCTTCCTTTTTTTTTCTGAAAATAGGAGGAATAGGTCACCTGTTTAAGGAAAGTGGCTGTTTGGTGGGATCCAAGGATTTCAGAGAAACTTAGTAGAAAATGAGAGAGGCTTCTGAGGAGGGGCAGACAGAAGGATTTGAGGAAGGCTTGGGAGCCCAGGTGAGGATGGCGAGCCAGAGTCAGAGTTACAGCTCAAGTGGCACAGCCTTCATCAGTCCTCAGCGGCTGGGGGAAGTCCAGGTGCAGAGAGCACAGACAGTAGGATTGATCAAAGTTTGAGGGTTTGCTAGAAAGGCATGATAGAAAAGCAATAGTGCAGAGGCTTGAAGAATATCGGAAAGAAAGCACTGAGGTGTCGTATCATGAGTGGTGGGTGGTAGGGGAGAGAAGTGACAGTGGAAGGGCCAGTAGATGGGAAGAAAGGAGAGGGTAGGGGTGAGGCAGGAGGGCCCTCATTGACCGCAGAAGACGGGAATTGTTGCACGTGGCTACGGTCAGACAGAGGGATGTATCCACGGGAGTGAGTGATCAAGATGAAATGAAGGAATCAGTGGCCCTTGCAGTGAGGAAGTCGGGGCCAAGAGGCCAGTGGGAGGATGGGTCACCCCATGAAGTATGGCAGGACTTGGCTGAGCCAGGTGCTAACGTCTTTGGTAGACCTTTCACTCCGAGCTGTTTTGAATTGATGTTGCCTTTCTTGAAAAGATCAGGGAGCCCTAGAGAAAGGTGAACAGCAAAGAAATTAATTTCTTGACCTGTCATCCAATGCCTGCCCTGTTTGTTCCAGAACCATCTATTTTTTTAAAAATCTGCACGTCTTCCCTGGTGGCACAGTGGTTAAGAATCCACCTGCCAATGCAGGGGACACGGGTTTGAGCCCTGGTTCGGGAAGATCCCACATGCCACGGAGCAGCTAAGCCTGTGCGCCACAATTACTGAGCCTGTGCTCTAGAGCCTGCGAGCCACAACTACTGAAGCCCGAGCACCTAGAGCCCACTGAAGTGGGAAGCCACTGCAGTGAGAAGCCCGCACACCGCAGTGAAGAGTAGCCCCCGCTCGCCTCAACTAGAGAAAGCCCGCGCACAGCAATGAAGACCCAACGCAGCCAAAAAAAAAGAATAAATAAAACAAATGAAATTTTTTAAATGTTAAAAAAAAAATCTGCAATTTTCCAAGGGCTTCTTGCTCCGATTTGCATCTGCAGCCTCAGCCCTGAGACCTCTGTCCTCAGACAGTGTCCCCTACCACACTATAAAGATTTGTGATAGGAACCCATGTGTTAGCACAAGACACAGTGGAGCATACTTTAATGATGGATGCCAAGACTCTTATAGATGATGGTGACAAGGAGTCTTATCTCCCCTTAGTTGTCCAATCCATAAATTGAAGGTGGGAGGGAGAGGACAGTTGTTTAGTAGGTAACCTCCCAGAGCCCTTCTAACCCTGACTGCCTGTGAGTCAACCCTACTGTAATTTCTCCAAATGGAAGAAGATGGTTTTGCCAGAGAAGGAAGTCCAGATGTGGCCAATAAGACATCAGAGGGAGGAGGCCAATCAGAGAGGTTAAGAGCAAGGTCAGACTGCCTAGGTTCAACCCCAGCTTTGCCCCTGAAAGCACTGTCCACCAGGGGAACTGTGGACTATGTGTAAATGTGAAAATCACTTGACGGTGAAAAATTATTTCTTCTGAAATAATCTCATGTGAACTGACTTTCACAGAGCTATGCATTTGTAGAACAAATGTGGAAAGTAGGCTCAGAGGGAGTCACTCTCCGCATAAGTGGTAGAATCAGAAGTGTTAGCTTTATGTCCAGACCTTTGTGTCTCAATCTTCCACCCAAGACTGGAGAGTCACGAACACACGGATTTGGGGGTCCACTAAGCCCCTGGGACCCTTATGTTCAGGCCCTGCCAGGAAGGACCCTGATAGGAACCCCTAGGAAGGGGAGAAAGAGGCACCTGCCCCACCCACCTGAAGCAGAGCAGAGCACAGGTGGATGCTGCAGGCATCACAGGTGCCTCTGCCTGTCCCCCGCACGGCTCTGGGGACTTTTCCCTGGTCCCGTGGGAGAACCTGGCCTTCCCTGGAGAGCAGTGTGGGACAGCTGCTGCCGCATGCACACACTGCCATCTAGAGGCAGCCGGCTGAACTGAGTTTACGGAGCCACAGCTGGGTATGTGGGGGCAGGAGAAAAGGGCTTTCAGTCTTGGTCTGAAGATTCCTTCCTGGAGCACTTGTTCTCCTGGCTCCCTCTTCTAGTTACCCACTTGGGCGGCACCACATATTGTAGTGGCAGGACCACGCCCCTACTCCTCTGAGTGTCCTGATCTCCCCTCCCTGTAATTGTTGCTGCTCTTCCCTGCGCCCCCACCTCCACAGGGTCTCTGAGGTCTCTGCTGTTCCTGTGTCTTTAGATGCCTTCCCTGGCCACACTTCATGTTTATCACCAGACTTGCTCTCTCTCCTGAGCCCCAGCCCCAGTCTAGAAGAAAAATCTGATCCCATCATCCCCTTCCCCCAGACCATGAAAAGTTCATTTCACTGAACATTCTTCAGAGGCCGACCACACCTGGTCACTATAACCACATCTGAGCAGTTCGCTGTAACCACATCTCTGACCACAGGCCTCCTTCACACTCGGTGACCGAGTCTGTCACCTCTAGTGTAGTGGTGACCACACAGACTGCCCTTCAGGACCAGGTGTTGGAATCTGATAGGAGGGAGTTGCCCCGGGCAGAAGGGAGCTACCTCAGTCAGGGTTCTGGGGCCCAAAGCTCACCAAATCCCCCTTTGCTCATTTCTGGACAACTCATGAGTGATCCCGGCTCCAGCCTCCCCATGGGGTCAATTGAGGCCTCCCTTGGAATAACCTCACAGTTCAATTTCTCCCCCCACCCTGTCCTGCTTCCCTCACTTCCTGCACATAAATCTCCAGATCAGCTTCTGTTTTCTGTGCACTTAGCCTCAGCACATGTCATCACCTGAGCTCAGAACATCTTTTGCCCATTCCTTTTGCCTGTGTGAGAACACTCAGGGAAGTAGAAACTAGCCAGCCTAGCCCCTCAGCCAGGCTCTTCAGGAGAACGGACCTGGGTGTCCCCATGTCACCAGCTCCCAGAGGGTCACTCATGCTCTGGCACCAGTGTCTCACTTTGTTTCTCCTGCTCCAGCTGCTTCTGGCCAACTGGTCCCCAGCTTCCCCTTGGGCCCTGCCTGAGGTCTGCCCACTGTCTCCTCTGTGAGTCTTCAGCCCTTGCCCCCTTCATCTCTCAGAGAGGCACATTTATGTACCCCAAGAGTGAGATGCTCATTGCTTTGGTCAGCTGTCACCATCCACATCCCTTCTTGGGCAGAACTTTTGTGCCAGCCTTGCAGGTTGGCATGCCTTGCATGTCTGGCCAACCCATGAGGTCCTGACTCAGAGTCCAGGACCCACCTCTGGTCCAGTCACTCTGCCCAGGACGGAGAGTTTGGGGTACAGAGCTCTGGTGAGGCCAGAGCTGCATGACCAGCTCTCTGAGATCCCCAGGAGAGGGCAGTGATGGGTGGCAAATGGGCACATAGTGTCATGTCTGTCGAGTTTGCTGCTAGGGCTGCTGACTTGAGATAATAAACAAATTTAGACCTACACATTAGCATTTGTAATTTTCGGTATGAGTTTCGGTATGAGTATGCAGATCCGGTTTTGTGATGATTATATTCTTACTTGTCGGTTTTTAAATGTGTTTGAAACATTTATGAGACTGAAGCATTAGAATTGGGAAGAGTGCAATTGATTACATTTAACTTCAGTTCAGGGAAATCTACTTTGTTAAAATTATAAAAAGTCAACTTGTTGGTTGTAGGAATAGTATGTGAATATTTAGAGAAATGTTAACTGTTTCAGTTTTCCTACACTGCACGTGAGACAAGGTGCGGAGTTGGCTATGTTTCTCTGTGGGTAAAGAGCCCCTTGGGCATTAAAGAGCAGCTGTGGGGAGCCCATGGGGTGCTGGGAGCCAGTCCAGGGAGCGGGACCTTCACTGTCTATGCACCAGGAGGTGGGAGGGTGTCTGTCCTGTGCTCTGCCCCATGGCCCAGCTGGGGCCGGTGAGGGGCCTGACCCTGTGCACTAGGGCGAGGGGTTCACTGCTGGTGGCCCCCAGCCCTCACCCCACATAGGCCCAAAGTTACCCCAAGGTTCTCTTGAGTCACAAATGTTGGGATAGAAATGAGAGCCAGATAAGGGCAGCCGAGGCCTCTGCCTGGCAGATGCTTCAAAGGCTTTCTGCTTGAAAGGGCAAGCCTCACGGCCCACCCCAGGAGCTGGCTGTGTCTCCAGGCCCAGCTCCCCAGCCCCTCCTGTCCAGAGGGCGCTGGCCTCCTCCTCCTTTTGAGTATGACCAGTGCCGGGGTAAGGGCCTGGTAGCAGAACTGGCCCTCTGTCCCCCTAAACAAGCACAGTCAGGAAGGGCACAAGGAAGGCCCAGTGCCAACTGGGTCCACTGTCAGGGAGAGCAGCTCTCCCAGCTGCTTATCTGAATTTGCATTCCTCTCCAGGCCTCTGCCTATGCAGGCCCACAGGGCTTCCCTGGCTCCTCAAACCATACTGATTTAATAGAGCTTGATGTGGCCCAACTTTCATGCCACATCTATAACCCTCTCTGAGGGGCTGAGGGTGAGGGCACAGAAAAACTTTTGATCAGTGAATCAGATATGGAGGTTTACTAAGTGCATAGGATAATGCTATTTTATTACTTTGTTAAAAATATTTAATTAGTTAATGCAGTCACATGTATTAAAGTTCAAAAGGGCATTAAAAGGGACATTTTCCTCTCACCTGTGTTCCCAGCCACCAGTACCCTATTCCTAGAAGCAAATACTGTTACTGGTTTTTCATGTATTTGCCTATCAATATGTTATGGCAGACACTGTTGGTTGAACCTTAAAATCCATACTGTTTTCTTTTTTTAGGGATAGAGTCACCAAAGTTTGGCAACATATAAAGCCATCCATGAGAAAGACTACACTTCCCAACCACTCTTGCAGTTAAGTACAGGCATACCTCATTTTATTGAGCTTCACTTTATTGTGTTTTTTACAAATTGAAGGTTTGTAGGAACCTGCATCAAGCAAGGCTATAGGTGCCATTTTTCCAACAGCATTTGTTCACTTTGTGTCTCTGTATCACATTTTGGTAATCCTCGCAATATTTTAAATTTTTTCATTATTATTAGATTTGTTATGGTGATCAGTGATCTTTGATGCTACTATTGAAAAAAGATTATGACTTGCAGAAGGCTCAGATGATGGTTAGCAATTTTTGGCAATATTTTTTAATTAAGGTATGTACACTGTTTTCTTTGACATAATGCTACTGTACACTTAACAGACTACAGTATAGTGTAAACATAACTTTTATATGCACTGCAAAACCAGAAAATTCATGTGACTCGCTTTATTGCTATATTTACTTTATCGCAGTAATCTGAAGCTGAACCCACAGTATATCCAAGGAATCGATGTATGGCCCTTAGTCCTGGCCAATGGGATGTGAGCAAAAGTGGTATGTGCTTCTTCCAGGTCATACCTTAAGGGAAAGAAGTATGTTTAGCATTTGACAAAATTCAACATCCTTTCATGATAAAAACTCAACAAATTAAGTATGGAAGGATTATTCCTTACCATAATAAAGGCCATATATGACAAGCCCATAGCTAACATCATACTCAATGGTATAAAGTTAAAAGCCTCTCCTCTGAGATCAGGAACAAGACAAGGATGCCCACCATCACCATTTCTATTCAACATAGTACTGGAAATCTTAGTCATAGCAATTAGGCAAAAAAAAGAAATAAAAGTCATCCAAATCAGAAAGAAAGAAGTAGAAGTATCTCTGTTTGCAGATGACATGATATAGAAAACCCTGAAGACCACCAAAAAAACTACTATAACTGATAAATGAATTCAGTAAAGTTGCAGGATACAAGATCAACATACAGAAATCAATTGCATTTCTATACATTAACAACAAACTATCTGAAAGAGAAAGAAAGCAATCTAAGCTTTCTAAGTTAATACACATCTAAGCTAATAGACATCTATAGAACACTCCATACAACAACTGCAGAATACATTCTTCTCAAGTGCCTATGAAACATTCTTCAGTAGAGACCATATGTTAGGCAATCAGATAAGTCTTAAAAAATTAAAAGAATTGAAATCATACAAAAAGTTTGTTTTCTAACCACAATAGAATGAAATTAGAAATCATTACCAGAAGGAAATTTGAGGAATTCACAATTATGTGGATATTAAACAACATATTCCTAAATAACCAAGAGGTCAAAGAAGAAATCACAAGGGATATTAGGAAATATTTTGAGATTAATGAAAACAAAAACACAGCATACCAAAATTTATGCAAACAACACAGTGCTCAGATGGAAAATTATAGCTGTAAACATCTATATTTTAAAAAGAAAGATCTCAAATCAATAGCCTAACCTTACACCTCAAGACACTAGAAAAAGAAGAGCAAACCAAACCAGACACAAACAGAAGGAAGGAAATAATAAAGATTAGTGCCAAAATAAATGAAATAGAGAGTAGAAGAAATATAGAGAAGAAATCAACAAAACCAAAAGTTGATTCTTTGAAAGGATCAACAAAATTGACAAATCTTTAGCTAGACTAGTAAAAAAGTAAAAGACTCAAGTTGTTAAAATCATTAATAAAAGAAGGGCCATTATTTTATTTTCAGAAATAAAATGATTATAGCAAAAAAATAAAGCAATTGCATTTACAGTAACATCCCCCAAAAACAATAAAATATTTAGGAATAAATTGAACCAAGGAGGTGAAAGACCTGTATACTGAGAAGTATAAGACATTGATGAAAGAGACTGAAGAAGACACAAATAATAAAAAGGAAAAAGAAGAAGACACAAATAAATGGAAAGATATTCCATATTCCTGGATTGGAAGAATTAATATTGTGAAAATGTCCATCCTGCCCAAAGGAATTTACAGATTCAATGCAATCCCCATCAAATTTCCAATGGCATTTTTTAAGAATATAGGAAAAACTATCCTAAAACCCCAAATAGCCAAAGCAATCCTAAGAAAGAACAAATCTGGAGGCATCACATTTCCTGAATTTGCACTATATTACAAAGCTCTAGTAATCAAAATAGTATGGTACTGGCATAAAACAGGCACATAGACCAGTGGAACAGAATAGACAACAGGTGACATGATAATCTATGTGGTTTTAAAATGGATATCAAGTTGAGGAAGATCCCCTCTTTTCCTGTTTACTGAGGAGTTTTATTATGAGTAGGTTTTGGATTTTGTCAAATGCTTTTTCTGTATCTATTGATTTGATCATGTGGCTTTTTTCTTTAGCCTGTTGATATGATAGGTTACATGAATTGATTTTTTAATGTTGAACCAGCCTTACATACTAGGATAAATCCCACTTAATTGTGGTGTATAATTCTTTTTATATATTGTTAAATTTGATTTGCTAATATTGTGTTGAGGCTTTTGCATCGATGTTCATGAGAGATACTGGTCTGTAGTTTTCTTGTAATGGCTTTGTCTGGTATTGGTATTAGGGTAATGCTGGTATCATAGAATGAGTTAGGAAGTATTCACTCTGCATCTATCTTCTGAAAGAAATTATAGAAACTGGTATATTTTCTTATTTATTTATTTATTCATTTATTTTTGGCTGCGTTGGGTCTTTGTTGCTGCGCGTGGGCTTTCTCTAGTTGCAGTGAGCAGGGGCTACTCCTAGTTGCAGTGCATGGGATTCTCGTTGTGGTGGCTTCTCTTGTTATGGAGCACGGGCTCTAGGCGCATGGGCTTCAGTAGTTGTGGCACATGGGCTCAGTAGTTGTGGCTCACGAGCTCTAGAGTGCAGGCTCAGTAGTTGTGGCGCACGGGCTTAGTTGCTCCGCAGCATGTGGGATCTTCCTGGACCAGGGCTCAGACCCCTGTCCCCTGCACTGGCAGGCAGATTCTTAACCACTGTGCCACCAGGGAAGCCCGAAAATTGGTATATTTTCTTCTTTAAATGTTTGGTAGAATTCACCAGTGAACCCATCTGGGCCTAGTGCTTTATGTTTGGAAAGTTATTAATTATTGATTCAATTTCTCTAATAAATATAGGCCTCTTCAAATTGTCTATCTCTTCTTGTGTGAGTTTTGGCAGATTATATCTTTTGTGGAAATGGTCCATTTCATCTGGTTATCAAATTTGTGCGTATAGAGTTGTTCATAGTATTTCCTTATTATCCTTTTAATGGCCATGGGATCTGTAGTGATGTCCCTTCTTTCATTTCTGATGTTAGTAGTTTGTGTCCTCTCCCTTTTTTTCTTAGTTAGCCTGGCTAGAGGCTTATCAATTTTATTGATCTTTTCAAAGGATAAACTTTTGGTTTAGTTGATTTTCTCTATTGATTCCTATTTTCAATTTACTTGATTTCTGTTCTAATTTTTTTTTCTTTTTTTCTTCTTACTTTGGATTTAATTTACTCTTCTCTCTCTAGTTTCTTAAGGTAGAAGTTTAATTATTTATTTTAGATCTTTCTTCTTTTCTAATATGTGCATTCAGTGCTATAAATTTCACTCTAATCACTGCTTTCACTGTACCCCACAAATTTTGTTAAGTTATATTTTCATTTTCATTTAGTTAAACATATTTTTGAGATTTCTTCTTTGACCCATGTGTTATTTAGAAGTGTGTTGTTTAATCTTCAAGTATTTGGGGATTTCCAGCTATCTTTGTGTTATTGATTACTAGTTTAATTCCATTGCAGTCAGAGCAGACACTATGATTTCTTTTCTTGAAGAACAGAAGTTACGTTTGATGGCTCAGACTATGCTCTATCTTGGTAAGTGTTCCATGTGAGCTTGAGGAGATTGTATATTCTGCTGTTGGACAAATTAGTCTATCAATGTCCATTATATACATTTGATTGATGACTGTTGTTGATTTCAACTATGTCCTTACTGGTTTTTTGCCTGCTGGATCTATCCATTTTCTGATAGATGGGTGTTGAAGCCTCCAACTGTAATGATGGATTCATCCGTTTCTCCTTGCAGTTCTACTGATGTTTGTCTCATGTATTTTGATGCTCTGTTGTTAGGCACATACATATTAGAATTGTTTTGTCTTCTTAGAGGATTTACCCCTTTATTGTTATGCAGTGCCCTTCTTTTTCCCTGATAGCTTTCTTGCTCTAAAGTTTGCTCTGTCTGAAATTAATATAGATACTCTGCTTTCTTTGGATTAGTGTTAGCATTGTATGTATTTCTCCATCCATTTATTTTTTTTCTTTTAATATTTTAAAAATAAATAAATTTATTTATTTATTTATTTATTTTTGGCTGCCTTGGGTCTTTGTTCCTGCACGTGGGCTTTCTCTAGTTGCGGCAAGCCGGGGCTACTCTTTGTTGAGGTGTGTGGGCTTCTCATTGCGGTGCCTTCTCTTTGTTGCAGAGCACGGGCTCTAGGCACACGGGCTTCAGTGGTTGTGGCATGTGGACTCAGTAGTTGTGGCTCGCGAGCTCTAGAGCACAGGCTCAGTAGTTGTGGCGCACGGGCTTAGGTACTCTGCAGCATGTGAAATCTTCCCAGACCAGGGCTCGAACCTGTGTCCCCTGCATTGGCAGGCATATTCTTAACCACTGTGCCACCAGGGAAGTCCCCATTTGTTTTTAATGTATACATGTCTATATATTGAAAGTAGGTTTCTTGTAGATAACATATAGTTGGGTCTTGTTTTTTGGTCCACTCTTGACAATCTTCTTTTATTGGTGTATTTCAAACATTGACATTTAAAGTGATTATTGATATAGTTGGATTAATTTCTACCATATTAGTTTTTATTTGTTGCCTTTTTTATATTGTTCCTATTTTTGTCTTCCACTTTTTTGCTGTCTTTTATAGTTTTAATTGAACATTTTATATGATTCTGTTTTCTTTCATTTCTTAGTATATCACTTATCCTTCTTTGTTTACTTTTTTTAGTGGTTGCCCCAGAGTTTGCAGTATACATTTGCAATTAATCCAAGTCCACTTTCAAATAACACTATACCACTTCATGGTGCAGTGTGAGTACCTTGTAATAATAAAATAATTACAATTCCTGCCTCCCATCCATTGTATCATTGCTGTCACTCATTCACTTATACATAGCATATATATAAGCATACATAATTGAATATATTTTTACTATTATTATTTTAAACTTATCTGTTAGATCAATTAAGAATAAGAAAAATAAAAATTTTTATTTTCCCTTCACTTATTCCTTCTCCAATGCTCTATTTTCTTTATGTAGATCTGAGTTTCTGACTATATCATTTTCCTTCTCTCTGAAGAACTTCTTTTAACATTGATTGCCATGCAGATATACTGGCAACAAAGTCCCTCAATTTATGTTTGTTTGAGAAAGTCTTTACTTCTCCTTCATTTTTGCCAGATACAGAATTCAATGTTGGTGGTATTTTCCCCCAACACTTTCTTTCTTTCTTTCTTTCTTTCTTTTTCTTTCTTCCTTCCTTTCCTTCCCTTCCTTCCCTTCCCTTCCCTTCCCCTCCCTTCCCTCCCCTCCCCTCCCTTCCCTCCCCTCCCCTCCCTTCCCTTCCCTTCCCTCCCCTCCCCTCCCCTTCCCCTCCCCCTCCCCTTCCCCTCCCCCTCCCCTTCCCCTCCCCTCCCTTTCCCCTCCCCTCCCTTTCCCCTCCCCCCTCCCCTCCCCCCTCCCCTCCCCCCTCCCCTTCCCCTCCCCTTCCCTCCCCCTCCCCTTCCCCTCCCCTTCCCCTCCCCCTCCCCTCCCCCTCCCCCTCCCCTCCCCTCCCCCTCCCCTCCCCTCCCCTCCCCTCTCCCCTCCCATCCCCTCCCCCCTCCCTTCCCCCCTCCCCTCCCCTCCCCTTCCCCTTTCCTTATTTATTCTATTTTTTTGGCTGCACTGTGCAGCATGTGGGATCTTAGTTCCCTGACCAGGGATCAAACCTGCACCCCCTGCAGTGGAAGCACAGAGTCTTAACCACTGACCGTCAGGGAAGTCCCTCCCCCAACACTTTAAAAATTACACTCTACTCTCTTCTTGCTTACATGGTTTCTGAGGAAAAGTTGGATGTAATTCTTATCTTTGTTCTTCTATATGTAAGGTGTTTTTTCCCCTAATTTTTCGAGAATTTTTCGTTTTGATTTTCTGAAATTTTAATATGATATACCTAGGTGTAGAGTGTTTTATGTTCTTGTTGTTTTGTTTTTGCATTTATCCTGCTTGGTGTTCTCTGAGGTTCCTGGTTCTGTGGTTTGGTGTCCGACATTAATTTTGGGGAAATTCTCAGTCATTACAGCTTCAAACATTCTTTTCTTTCTCTGTTTTCCTTCTGGTATTCCCATTATGCATATGTTACACCTAATTTTTAGTTGTCCCACAGTTCCTGGATATTCTGTTCTACTATTTTCAGTGTGTGTGTGTGTTTTGTTTTTGGTTTTTTTTTGCTTTGCTTTTCAGTTTTGGAAGTTTCTTTTTTTTTAATTTTTGAATTTTATTTCATTTATTTTTTATACAGCAGTTTCTTATTAGTTATCTATTTTATACATATTAGTGTATATGTCAATCAAAATCTCCCAATTCATCCTACCACACCACTGCCCCCGCCACTCTCCCCCCTTGGTGTCCATATGTTTGTCTCTACATCTGTGTCTCTATTTCTGCCCTGCAGACGGGTTCATCTGTACCATTTTTCTGGGTTCCACATATATACGTTAATATACGATATTTGTTTTTCTCTTTCTGACTTACTTCACTCTGTATGACAGTCTCTAGATCCATCCATGTCTCTACAAATGATCCAATTTCGTTCCTTTTTATGGCTGCGTAATATTCCATTGTATATATGTACCACAACTTCTTTATCCATTCATCTGTCGACGGGCATTTAGGTTGCTTCCATGACCTGGCTATTGTAAATAGTGCTGCAATGAAGATTGGGTGCATGTGTCTTTTTGAATTATGGTTTTCTCTGGGTATATGCCTGGTAGTGGGATTGCTGGATCATTTGGTAATTCTATTTTTATTTTTTTAAGGAACCTCCATACTGTTCTCCATAGTGGCTGTATCAATTTACATTCCCACCAACAGTGCAAGAGGGTTCCCTTTTCTCCACACCCTCTCCAGCATTTGTTGTTTGTAGATTTTCTGATGATGCCCATTCTAACTGGTGTGAGGTGATACTTCGTTGTAGTTTTGATTTACATGTCTCTAATAATTAGTGATGTTGAGCAGCTTTTCATGTGCTTCTTGGCCATCTGTATGTCTTCTTTCGAGAAATGTCTATTTAGATCTTCTGCCCATTTTTGGATTGGGTGGTTTGTTTTTTTAATATTGAGCTGCATGAGCTGTTTATATATTTTGGAAATGAGTCCTTTGTCCATTGATTCGTTTGCAAATATTTTCTCCCATACTGAGGGTTGTCTTTTCATCTTGTTTGTAGTTTCCTTTGCTTCACAGAAGCTTTGAAGTTTCATTAGGTCCCATTTGTTTATTTTTGTTTCTATTTCCATTACTCTAGGAGGTGGATCAAAAAAGATCTTGCTGTGATTTATGTCAAAGAGTGTTCTTCCTCTGTTTTCCTCTAAGACTTTTATAGTGTCTGGTCTTACATTTAGGTCTCTAATCCATTTTGAGTTTATTTTTGTGTATGGTGTTAGGGACTGTTCTAATTTCATTCTTTTACATGTAGCTATCCAGTTTGCCCAGCACCACTTACTGAAGAGACTGTCTTTCCTCCATTGTATATCCTTGCCTCCTTTGTCAAAGATTAGTTGACCATAGGTGCGTGGGTTTACCTCTGGGCTTTCTATCCTGTTCCACTGATCTATATTTTTGCTTTTGTGCCAGTACCATATTGTCTTGATTACTGTAGCTTTGTAGTATAGTCTGAAGTCAGGGAGTCTGATTCCTCCAGCTCCATTTTTTCCCTCAAGACTGCTTTGGCTATTCAGGGTCTTTTGTGTCTCCATACAAATTTTAAGATTTTTTGTTTGACTTCTGTAAAAAATGCCACTGGTAATTTGATAGGGATTACATTGAATCTGTAGATTTCTTTGGGTAGTACAGTCATTTCCACAATATTGATTCTTCCAATCCAAGAACATGGTATATCTCTCCATCTGTTTGTGTCACCTTTGATTTCTTTCATCAGTGTCTTATAGTTTTCTGAGTACAGGTCTTTTACCTCCTTAGGTAGGTTTATTCCTAGGTATTTTATTCTTTTTGTTGCAATGGTGAATGGGATTGTTTCCTTAATTTCTCTTTCTGATCTTTCATTGTTAGTGTATAGGAATGCAAGAGATTTCTGTGCATTAAGTTTGTATCCTGCAACTTTACCAGATTCATTGATTAGCTCTAGTAGTTTTCTGGTGGCATCCTTAGGATTCTCTATGTATAGTATCATGTCATCTGCAAACAGTGACAGTTTTACTTCTTCTTTTCCCATTTGTATTCCTTTTATTTCTTTTTCTTCTCTGATTGCCGTGGCTAAGACTTCCAAAACTATGTTGAATAATAGTGGTGAGAGTGGACATCCTTGTCTTGTTCCTGATCTTAGAGGAAATGCTTTCAGCTTTTCACCATTGAGAATGATGTTTGCTGTGGGTTTGTTGTATATGGCCTTTATTATGTTGAGGTAGGTTCCCTCTATGCCCACTTTCTGGAGAGTTTTTTATCATAAATGAGTGTTGAATTTTGTCAAAAGCTTTTTCTGCATCTATTAAGATGATCATATGGTTTTTATTCCTTAATTTGTTAATATGGTGTATCACATTGATTGATTTGCATATATTGAAGAATCCTTGCATCCCTGGGATAAATTCCACTTGATCATGGTGTATGATCCTTTTAATGTGCTGTTGGATTCTGTTTGCTTGTATTTTGTAGAGGATTTTTGCATTTATATTCATCAGTGATATTGGTCTGTAATTTTCTTTTTTTTTTTCTTATCTTTGCCTTGTTTTGTTATCAGGGTGATGGTGGCCTCACCATAGAATGAGTTTGGGAGCGTTCCTTCCTCTGCAATTTTTTGGAAGAGTTTGAGAAGGATGGGTGTTAGTTCTTCTCTAAATGTTTGATAGAATTCACCTGTGAAGCCATCTGGTCCTGGACTTTTGTTTATTGGAAGATTTTTAATCACAGTTTCAATTTCATTACTTGTGATTGGTCTGTTCATATTTTCTGTTTCTTCCTGGTTCAGTCTTGGAAGCTTATACCTTTCTAAGAATTTGTCCATTTCTTCCAGGTTGTCCATTTTATTGTTATAGAGTTGCTTGTAGTAGTCTCTTAGGATGCTTTGTGTTTCTGTGGTGTCCATTGACACTTCTCCTTTTTCATTTCTAATTTTATTGATATGAGTCCTCTCACTCTTTTTCTTGATGAGTCTGGCTAAAAGTTTATCAATTTTGTTTATCTTCTCAAAGAACCAGCTTTTAGTTTTATTGATCTTTGCTGTTGTTTTCTTTGTTTGTATTTCATTTATTTCTGATCTGATCTTTATGATTTCTTTCCTTCTACTAACTTTGGGTTTTATTTGTTCTTCTTTCTCTAGTTCCTTTAGGTGTAAGTTTAGATTGTTTATTTGAGATTTTTCTTGTTTCTTGAAGTAGGCTTGTATTGCTATAAACTTCCCTCTTAGAAATGCTTTTGCTGAATCCCATAGGTTTTGGATCATCATGTTTTCGTTGTAATTCGTCTCTAGGAATTTTTTGATTTCCTCTTTGATTTCTTCAGTGATCTCTTGGTTATTTAGTAATGTATTGTTTAGCCTCCATGTGTTTGTATTTTTTATGTTTTTCTCCCCATAATTGTTTTCTAATCTCCTAGCGTTGTGGTCAGAAAAGATGCTTGATATGATTTCAATTTTCTTAAATTTACTGAGGCTTGATTTGTGACCCAAGATGTGATCTGTCCTGGAGAATGTTCCGTGGGCACTTGAAAAGAAAGTGTAATCTGCTGTTTTTGGATGGAATGTCCTATAAATATCAATTAAATCTCTCTGGTCTATTGTGTCATTTAAAGCTTCTGTTTCCTTATTAATTTTCAGTCTGGATGATCTGTCCATTGCTGTAAGTGAGGTGTTAAAGTCCCCCCACTATTATTGTGTTACTGTCAATTTCCTCTTTTATAGCTGTTAGCGGTTGCCTTATGTATTGAGGTGCTCCTATGTTGGGTGCATATATATTTATAATTGTTATATCTTCTTCTTGGATTGATCCCTTGATCATTATGTAGTGTCCTTCCTTGTCTCTTGTAACATTCTTTATTTTAAAGTCTATTTTATCTGATATGAGTATTGCTACTCCAGCTTTCTTTTGATTTCCACTTGCATGGAATATCTTTTTCCATCCCCTCACTTTCAGTCTGTATGTGTTCCTAGGTCTGAAGTGGGTCTCTTGTAGACAGCATATATATGGGTCTTGTTTTTGTATACATTCAGTGAGCTTGTGTCTTTTGGTTGGAGAATTTAATTCATTCACGTTTAAGGTAATTATCAATATGTATGTTCCTATGACCATTTTCTTAATTGTTTTGGGTTTGTTTTTGTAGGTCCTTTTCTTCTCTTGTGTTTCCCACTTAGAGAAGTTCCTTTAGCATTTGTTGTAGAGCTGATTTGGTGGTGCTGAATTCTCTTAGCTTTTGCTTGTCTGTAAAGCTTTTGATTTCTCTGTTGAATCTGAATGAGATCCTTGCCGGGTAGAGTAATCTTGGCTTTAGGTTCTTCCCTTTCATCATTTTAAATATGTCATGCCACTCCCTTCTGGCTTGTAGAGTTTCTGCTGAGAAATCAGTTGTTAGCCTTATGGGAGTTCCCTTGTATATTTTTTGTCATTTTTCCCTCGTTGCTTTCAATAATTTTTCTTTGTCTTTAATTTTTGTCAATCTGATTACTATGGGTCTCGGCGTGTTTCTCCTTGGGTTTATCCTGCCTGGGACTCTCTGTGCTTCCTGGACTTGGGTGGCTATTTCCTTTCCCATGTTAGGGAAGTTTTTGACTATAATCTCTTCAAATATTTTCTCGGGTCCTTTCTCTCTCTCTTCTCCTTCTGGGACCCCTGTAATGCGAATGTTGTTGGGTTTAATGTTGTCCCAGAGGTCTCTTAGGCTGTCTTCATTTCTTTTCATTCTTTTTTCTTTATTCTGTTCCACAGTAGTGAATTCCACCATTCTGTCTTCCAGGTCACTCATCTGTTCTTCTGCCTCAGGTATTCTGCTACTGATTCCTTCTAGTGTATTTTTCATTTCAGTTATTGTATTGTTCATCTCTGTTTGTTTGTTCTTTAAATCTTCTAGGTCTTTGTTAAACATTTCTTGCGTCTTCTCGATCTTTGCCTCCATTCTTCTTCTGAGGTCTTGGATCATCTTCACTATCATCATTCTGAATTCTTTTTCTGGAAGGTTGCCTATCTCCACCTCATTTAGTTGTTTTTATGGGGTTTTATCTTGTTCCTTCATCTGGTACAAAGTCCTCTGCCTTTTCATTTTGTCTGTCTTTCTGTGAATGTGGTTTGTGTTCCACAGTCCGCAGAATTGTAGTTCTTCTTGCTTCTGCTGTCTGCCCTCTGGTGGATGAGGCTCTTCAGTTTTGGAAGTTTCTATTGAGATATCCTCAAGCACGGAGGTTCTTTTCTCAGCTGTGTCCAATCTATTTGAAAGCTCATCAAAGGCATTCTTCGTTTCTGTTCCAGTGTTTTTTATCTCTAGCTTTTCTTTTTTATTCTTTCTTAGAATATCCATCTCTCTGCTTACACTGTCTGTCTGTTGTTTCATGCTGTCTACTTTATCCATAAGAGCCCTCAGCATAGTAATCATAGTTATTTTAAATTCCAGATATGATAATTCCAGTCATCCCTGCCATATCTGAGTCTGGTTCTGAGGCTCATTTTTGTCTCTTCAAACTGATTTTTGTCTTTTAGTATGCTTTGTAATTTTTTTTTTTTTTGATTGCAGGGCATGGTATACTGTGTAAAAGGAATTGCTGTTTAGCAATTTAGTAATGTGGGGGTGGGGTGGAGGGAGTGTTCTTAGTCCTGTGATTAAGTCTGAGTCTTTTACTGAGCCTGTGCACCTGGACTGTGAACTTCCCAAGTGCTTCTTAGTATCCCATCCCCGCATAAGTGGGACAGGTTGGCTAGAGTGGGCTGTAGGTAGGGATTTCCCTTCTCCCACATTGAAGGCTAGAGCCTGCTGGAGTAGGGTATTTCTTTTCCCCCATGCCAGCTAGGCTCTGGTTAGATAGCTCTGGCATATTTCAAAATGGTTGCTTTTCCCCTCCCCCTGCCAGAAGCATGAGGGGATTTTTCTCCAATACTTACTGTGAGAACCTGGTCAAGTTTCTGGAGGTAAAACTCACAAAAGTGTGGGGACTCCCTATGACTTAGTCCCCTGGAGTTTTTGACTCGAAGAGTTGCCCCCACTGAGCCTCCAGCAATTCATCAATTACAGTTTAGGTATTCCTGTCCTAGAATTGGTGCCCACAGAGGTTTCTACACATGGATTTGTGCTTCAGTAAGTTGTAATTCTCTGTATTAGCCTGTTGGACTCTCCACTTTTGGGGCCAGCAGTTTTCCCTGTTGCCTCATTTCTTTTAAAGATCTAAGAAGAGTTGTTGATTTTCTAGTTTTTTACTTGTTAGGATAGAGTATTAACTTCCAAGCTCTTTACATGGGGGGACTGGAAACTGGAATTCTGTTAACCTTTTATTGATATGTAGGAACTGGTATTTGAAAAACCATCCTTTTGTAGTTTGAATTGCAAGTGTTTTTTCCCCATTGTTTATTGGCCTTTTGACTTTTCTTATGGCTGTTTTTGCCATCCAAGCTCTATTATTTATTGAGGAACAGGCTCTATACTGGGTGCTGAGGAAACCAGGATGAACAAGATCAACAATTCCCTGCTTTCTTGGAATGTCCAGTCCATTGATCCAAGGAGGGCTGGTTCTGTAACAACAGCATAGAGATCTGGGCTATAGGTTTGACCTGATGAACAAATCATACGAATTATATAGGGCTTGTAGCTACCAAATCTAGAATAGCCCATAGATGACACAGATGAAGAAATAGGCCTAGAGAAGGAAGAGACCAGCACAAGGTTTCATAGCAAATTGGTGTCCCAGCTCTGGAGGCTTAGTTCAGAGCTCTTTTCTCTCCATCAGAAAGCTGCTCCTGACCAGTTTGGGTCCTATAACATCATCTCCCCAGAATTCTGTTTTCCCCCATAAAGTGAGGGGTAGGATCAAGATTTTAACTGACTCAGTCTGTAGTGAGGGAGCATTTGGAGTAGGAAATGGAACCAGAATGTCTTGCTGGATGTAGACAGTAGTTCGAGGCATCATCTGCTGGGAGGAAGCTTGTAAGGAGCTGCCCTATGGACTGAGCCAGAGAAGCATTTCCAGGGACTTGCCACTGGCCACACTGCGACCACTCCCATTCTAGCTAGGCTGGACCAGCCCTGAGCAAGTACTTCTGTAATGAGAAACTTCTCTCATCAACTCTTTGGTTACTGTGAAGCAACAAAGATAGGATAAGTGCTTATTTCTTTATTCTTTTCCAGGTTTTAAAATGAATTGACTTCTTAGTATCATCCAATGATTTTTTTATTTTTCAAAGATCATTATGAACTTATGGATTTAAACATATCTGATATGTTTTAATCCATTTTAACTAAAGATGCTCATATTGTCCCATCTTTAGCAAGAAAGAACCTCTTCAAGGTGGATCCTGGGTCCTTTCTTTCTACAAGCCTTCAGTAGTGTTTGGGAGCTTGCTTGACAACCGATATGACAAGATGTTCCAGGCTCATCTTGTCCATTCTCTGCCCTAAGCTTGTAATCAGCCATTTCTCTGAGGAGGTCCTTGGATGTTAGAAGACCACAGTCTGGGCTCACCTGCCTCTTGGGAGAGTTTCTTCATGTTTCCTGGCTGAACAACATGGAAATTAGGGCATGGGTGTCTCTTGCCTAGCTCTAAAACAGATACTCTATTCAAGCCTTAGATATAAAAGGGGAAAATTCCTTGTACTTCTCTAAGATATCACAGTTGTTTCTCAATTTAAGGCAGTGGTTTTCCACCTTGCCTACATACTAGAACCCCCTAGGGAGCTTTAAAAAAAGTACTGGATCCATCCTGGATGCATGCCCAGAGATTCTGGTTTAACTGGACTAGGATCTGGCCTGGGCAATAGAATTTGTAAAAGTGTGAAGCAACCAGATGGTGTGGAACCCTGGCTGCACATTGTTTATCATTCCATATGTGTTTTTACACTTTACTGCCTTGTGTATGGAGTTTTAAAGGTTACTGTTGTGCAGTTTTAAAAATTTATATAAATTGCATCCTACTGAGTATACCACCGGGAGCTTGTTTTTACCTAGCTTTGTTTTGATGCATCCCAGTTGATACTTACACCTCTGGTTCATTCATTGTAACTGTTATAGCTGGTTAAAACCTTCCTTCTACACCATCATTTTCTGCTTTTACTGCAAAATTCATGTGCAGTTAGTGGTTCAGGTCAAAAACC
This sequence comes from Hyperoodon ampullatus, assembly GCF_949752795.1. Taxonomy (NCBI): domain Eukaryota; kingdom Metazoa; phylum Chordata; class Mammalia; order Artiodactyla; family Ziphiidae; genus Hyperoodon; species Hyperoodon ampullatus. Next base: position 68,449,221 of record NC_136914.1, on the reverse strand, counting down.
TTGGAGTCATCCTTGACTCCTCTTTTTTTTATGTCCCAAATCCATTCATTTGGAAATCCCCTTAGCTCTGTCTTCAGATATATCTGACAATTTCTCATCACCTCCACTGCTACCACTGGGTTCCAGCCTTCATAATCTTTTGCCTGGATTATTGCAGTAGCATCCTAAGTGGTCTCCCTGGTTGATCTCCTATAATTGATTGTCTCAAAGCAGTCAGGATAATATAAATCAGATCATTCCTCTTCTCAAAACCCTCCAATGGATTCCCATCTCTCTCAGTAAAATCAAGTTTTACCTGGGCCTGCCAGAACATGGCATGCATTTCTATCATCTCACCACCTTCTGATCTTGTTACTGAGTCCAAGATCGTACCGCTCGCCGCCACATTGTCAGGCCAGTAAGTCGAGAGAGGAGTTGTTGGGGCAAGGAATAGCAACTTTATTCAGAAAGCCAGCAGACCAAGAAGAAGGTGGACTAGTGTCCCAAAGAACCATCTTACCCGTTAGAATTTGGGCTTCTTTTATACTAAAAGGGGAGGCAGCTAGCTGGTTGTTGCATACTTCTTGATGCAGGAATCCTTTGTTCTTGCAGCTGTCCACAGAGGTCTGGTTACACTGTTCCTGTAAATTTCCAACAAGATAATTGCTATTTTCTACTCTGCAACATTTTTTTTTAAATTTTTGGCTGCGTTGGGTCTTTTTTGCTGCACGCGGGCTTTCTCTAGTTGTGGCGGGCGGGGGCTCCTCTTTGTTGCAGTGTGCAGGCTTCTCATTGCGGTGGCTTCTCTTGTTGCGGAGCACGGGCTTTAGGTGCACGGGCTTCAGTAGTTGTGGCACGTGGGCTCAGTAGTTGTGGCTCGCGGGTTCTAGAGTGCAGGCTCAGTAGTTGTGGTGCACAGGCTTAGTTGCTCCACGGCATGTGGGATCTTCCCGGACCAGGGCTCGAACCTGTGTCCCCTGCATTGGCAGGCGGATTCTTAAGCACTGTGCCACCAGGGAAGTCATATTCTACAACTTTTTCAAAGCCTTAAGAATGGGCTATCCTGTATACTTCAGGCTGTAGGCAACATTCTTTTACAAAGGTGCAGAGCCAGCATGACTAAGCACAGGCCACAGAGCACAAGAGTTAGCGCTAAAGGAATAGATCCAGTATGGAGTCAGGCTTGTTCTTCTGTTACAATCTCATCTACCTCTGCTCCTCACTCATGTTGCTGTAGCCACATTCGCTTTCTTTTTGTTCCTTGAACATAATCCCAACCCCACCTCTGGACCTTTGGATTTGCTGTTTCCTCATTGATCTGAAAAGGGTACTGCTTTTGAGAAATCAGTGTATTGGGGAAAGGAACACAGAATCAGGAAAACAAAACAGACCAGCCTCTCACCTGTTTTCCCATGCCAATTTACTTTTCCTCTGGTTACCTCTTGGTTCAGGGGCTTGATCCTATCTGAAATGACCTCTTTACACTGGCCACCTACCCAAATCTTCTCCACCTTGAAGGTTCAGTTCCAGCCCAGGCTCCCTCTACATCCATGTCCATACCATCCCTGACCCTTGCCATCCAAAGACTATTTTCCAAAACTCATCAGAGATTACTAGGGGCAGCCTGGTTCTGGGTAAGTTCTCTTAAGTTGTGAGCGCTGGTCTTCTAGACTTGATGCTAAGTTCTTTTAAGATGGTTCTCAACTTTGGTTGCATATTGGAATCACCCAGGAGCTTTAAGAAATGTTGTTGCCTGAGTCCCATACCTGAGATTCTGATTTAATGGGCCCGGGTGTGTGGCTGGGACGTCAGAATTTTTTAAAACCCCCTCAGGTGATTCTACTGTGCATCCATTTTGAGAACCATCAGCTTTCCTACAAGGACTGTCTCTTGTATTCTCTCGGTAGTTTGAATTATTATGGATTCTCGATTAGTTTATAAAATAAAGAAAAGAGAACCTGCTAATGCTTGTCAAAGGCTAATCACAGCGATCAGTCCCCCCACCTGCTTTCTGTAATTTTCCACTACTCTGACTCTGCTCAAGCCCCCGCTTGTCTCCCCTCCCACTTCTTCATTTTCCCTTTAAAATTCCAGTCACCTTTGTACAGAGCCTGCCTGAATTCAGTTCTATATTGAGGGCTCTCCCCTAACTACAGGAGTTACCAAGTAAAATCTGTCTACACTGCCTTTAACTAGTGTTTGGCTTTTCTTTAACCATCTCCATTTAACAAGATCCTTAGGTGATCTGCATGTATATGAAAATTGGAGAAGCACTGTTTCATAATATTTATCATTCCCTAAATGACTTCTAATAAACAGCCCTCAATTATAGACAGGAATTATTATGCCCATGAGAGATTAGGGTCAGAGCTTTGCTCAAAGTCACACAGTTAAACTAGAACTTGAACCCACCTCAGAACTCAGTCTGGTGCTCTTTCCATAATGCCATGCTAACTGGGGAAAGACACAATGTACGTAAAGACCCAGGAGTAAAACAGCTGGTGAAGGAGATCACAATAAGGTCCCTCTCTAAACATCCATTGCAGCAATGTCCTTGCAGGCTCTGCTCTTCTTTGGTTGCAGGAGAACTGTTTCAGAATCAGGTGTCTTCTAGGCACCAAAGAATTCTCATCTGGGGGCTTCCCTGGTCGCTCAGTGGTTAAGAATCTGCCTGCTAATGCAGGGGACATGGGTTCGAGCCCTGGTCCGGGAAGATCCCACATGCCGCAGAACAACTAAGCCCATGTGTCACAACTACTGAGCCTGCATGCCTAGAGCCCGTGCTCTACAACAAGAGAAGCCACCGCAATGAGAAGCCCACGCACTGCAATGAAGAGTAGCCCCTGCTCGCCACAACTAGAGAAAACTCGTGTGCAGCAACAAAACCAAACACGGCCAAAAAAAATAAAATAAATAAATTAAAAAGAATTCTTATCTGGGTTATCCTATCAATAGCTGCAGTCCCAGAGATCACAGCTACTGGGGGCTGAGTCACTGTATTGACCCTCTTCAAGTACTAAAGAGCGCTGCCTCAACGTCTGCAGGAGCCCAGCACTTCAGGGGCCCCTGCACATACCACATAGCCGCCACCACATGAAGTCAGACCCAGTCCTGGTCTTAGTCCTGAACTAGCTGCCCCTACTTACTGTACACTCAGTGTCGACACGCCTGTCTTCCCAGCTTTACCTCCAACCTCAGTCTTCATCTTTGCTTTCCTGGATAAAAACTGACTCCCCTCCTCCTGGCTGCTTTGGTTCCTTGGGTAAATACAATAGCTTCCCCTTATCTGTGGTTTTGCTTTCCACCCTTTCAGTTTCCCACAGTCAACTGCCCTCTGAAAACATTACATGGCAAATTCCAGAAAAAAACAATTTATAAGTTTTAAATCACACACCATTCTGAGTAGCATGATAAAATCTCGTGCTGTCCCACTTTGTCCTGCCTGGGATCCCCAGCCATCAACATCGTCTGCTGCTGACATCCAACCGCTGACATCCAACCACTGACATTGTCATGGCGCAGTAGTCCAGGATCACCTGAAGCAGACAATCCTCCCTCTGACTTAGTGTCAGAAGGTCAGTAGTAGTCTAACGCTACATCACAATGCCTACGTCATTCACCTCGCTTCATCTCAGCACATAATCATCTCACATCATAAGAAGGATAAGTATGATGGATGTTTTGAAAGAGACCACAGTCACATAACTTTTATCACAGTATAGTGTGATAATTGTTCTATTTTATTATTATTGTTAATCTCTTATTGTGTCTAATTTATAAATTAAAATAATAGGTATGTATGTATAGGAAAAAACACAGTATGCATAGTGTTCAATACCTTCCATGGTTTCAGGCATCCACAGGGAGTCTTGGAATATATACATATGAGGGGACCACTGTAGTCCTCTTCTCTGGACTCCCATCCCCGCCTTCCTACTCCTGGGCCAGTTTGGTGCCTTGAGCAGACTCCCTAGGGCAGAGCTTCCTTCAGGCTCTTGCTGACCTCATACTTACTCACATGACAAAATTTCAAAGATAACAAACCAATGAACTAAGTTACATTTCCATCTTCTCTGTCCTTTTTCCTCCTCAGTCACCAAATTAGGCTAGAAAACCATCAATAGGAAAGCAGCTACCAGTTTTAAATGCCAAGTCATTCCTCTAGGAAAGTCAGCAAAATCACTAACGTGAATGACAGGATGAACTTTTCTGGGCATTTGGAAACCTCTTAGATCATTAGAACTAGAGGAACTCCTCCCCCAACCCTACCCCATACACATGCAGAATACTGATTTTTCATGTTCAGTGTCTTTGGCACCACTGATTTAATAAATTCAGCCGTTATTATGGTAAATATTTTTATTGTTAGTTTTGTCAGAAATATTTGTATATATGGGCAATTTCTGATGCCTAATTTTATTAGAGCCTAATTTTATTGATCATTTCTTCTAGAAAATCAAATCTCCAAGATTAGAATGGAAGACAATGAAAAAATAGATTTCACTTTATAGTTTTCCTTTATCAAGCCATCCAAAGCACATCAGTTCTTTTATACGAGCATTACTTTAACATAATATAATAAATCATAACAAACCAATGAACTAAGTTACATTTCATCTTCTCTGTCCTTTTTCCTCCTCAGTCACCAAATTAGGCTAGAAAACCATCAATAGGAAAGCAGCTACCAATTTTAAATGCCAAGTCATTCCTCTAGGAAAGACAGCAAAATCACTAACATGAATGAATCACTAACATGAATCATTCATTGAAAACACAAGCCAGAACCTTATACTGTTAATCTTCAGGTCAATCACCAACTTTTCTTAGATTTTTAAAGACAGGAAAATGAAAATCATTTCAAATAACAGCACTCAAACACCATATATGTTTGTAATGAGGTGTAGCAGTCAACTTTAAGCCTCAGATTTTCCAGGTTTTAGCTGAAATAAGCCTTATTAATTAGATTTTTATCAGTCTTGTTTGGGGGTTATTTTGCCTTATTAGGCCTAAACAGAGTACAATATTAAAATATGTTAATTGTCTATACTGAAAATATGGCATAAATGGGTTTCTAACTCCTTAGGGACAGCAGTGGAAACACAACACATCCCATGGACACAGGTGAGAGCCCTAGTTATCCCTGAGCTGGGCAGTTTCACACAATCATTTTTTCTCTGAGGCTGAAGTCTGTGGTTTGATCTTCCTAGCAGCTTCCAGAACAGAAGTTAGGTTTACTTTGTCTCCAAATTCTTTTTCTCGGTGCTCCAGAAGAATGCCCTGAAAGGAAACAAGAGGGTATATCAGTCCTCACCCTGAGTCATTCATTCATGAGACAGACACTGAGCGCCAGCTGTCCATCAAGGCCCTTGCTTGGGCAGCAAGGAACAGAGATCCGAATCGGTCCCGGCTCTGCACTTGAAGAGTTCAGTCTTTTGGGGAAGGTAGGTCAGGGGAGGCTCCCTCACAATATTTGGACTGTACGAGCAGCACTTTGGGAGCAGGAGTCAGGAGTGATTAATATAACAGAGCGATCAAAGAAGAATTCACAGGTGATAAAGCATGTCTACAGGTAGAGATGCACGTAAAAGAACATTCCAGGCAGAAAGAACAGAATGAGCTTGCACAGAAAAGCCTGGAGTTGTGGAAGTAGAGCTCAGAGGTCAGACCTTGACAGGCACTAAGTGAACACCTGAAAAGGGAGATGCTATCGTTAGTTTTCCTACGAAACTGGAGGCCACTCACTTCTGATACCATGAAGCAAAATGCACTAAGACATACTACACCCCAAAATACCCCAAAAGTTGTAAAAAAGATAAAATGTGTTTGAGATCAGCATCAAGGAATCCTTGTTAAAGGGTTCTTTGATAGGTGACAAATTAAACTCAAATTGAATTTAAAAAATAAACACTTATAAACATGTTCTTTGTACCATTATTTATAAAGACTTTTTAAAAAAAAAGTGCCACCACACTGTGGTGACTACAAGGAAGCAGATCAGGAAAGTATATTTACTCGCTCATTAGCGCAGTTTGCAGACGTTAAAAACACTGATATGATGACATGGGGAAATGTTCATGACACGCTGTTAAATGAAAAAAGAACATCTAGTTTAGTAAGGTACCGTTTTCTAAAAAAAAAAAAAAAAAAAAAGGCCTGTCAGCTCAGCTCTGTCCTAAGAGGTTGTCCCTGGTAGCTGAGCTTATAGAATGGCTCTCCCCACCTTCTGCGTTTTCAAATTTCCTGTGTTGAAAACACACTGCTTCTTTAAAGTTAAGTATGCTTTAAAGATTATTATTACAAAGGAAATCCCTACTGAGTGGCACCTGGCACAGTGGGACTGCAAAAACTCTGCTCTCAAGAGCAGAGTTACACGGAGGTAAGCCCTGAGGCCAGGCCAGCCTGGTCAACCTTCCACCAGGAAGGAGGAAGGCAGGAGCTCTGGGGAGCACCAACAAAGTCAAACACCCCAGGAGCGAGCCAGCCAGGCTTGGGCAGCCCGTGAGCACCAGGTGAGTCACTGCCAGGCAAGAGGAGGCTGGCAGGTGAGCCAAGCCCTTCCCTGGGGGCTGTGGAAAGGCAGAGCTAGGAAGGGGAAGGAATCCCAGGGGCCCGGAGTGGGAAGAGGCTGAGGGATCCTGAGGAAGTGGCCTGCCCAAGTGCAAGGGTACCTGGAAGGGGTCTTTGAGAACCACCTCCAAAGAGGGGCTATGGGCAAGGGAAGGGCAGGGTCTCTGGAGCAGGACAGATCGGAGTTCTTGAGTTTCATTTCCTTTGCACCACATACTAGCTGCATATCTTTGGCTGAGTTATTTCATAGGCCCATTTCCTTACATGTAGATGGGAATAAGAATACCGACCATCCCAGATTGGTTGCAGAGAAGACACGAGATCATGTATATGAGCACCTGGCACAAGGCAGGCACTCACTGGCAGCCGTTATCACTAAGACATTTTGATACATTACCAGAAAGTTAGCAAACAGGTTTATATCAGACACCAATTCATGCTAGATTCTCACACAGACAAACAACTGCAGATACCAAGGTTTAAAAGGAAGAGATTCGAAATACAGCTTAAAATTGAAGGCTTTCTAGTCCCACTAGCTTTCCTCCCCAACTGGGGAAAGTATGCAGTTATCAATGTTAGTGGTGAGTTCCACCATGCGGACCAACCCTGTCTTCTTTTTTTTTTTGGCCGCACCATGTGGCTTTTGGGATCTTAGTTCCCTGACCAGGGATCGAACCCGTTCCCCCTGCAGTGGCAGCACCGAGTCCTAACCACTGGACCGCAGGGAATTCCAACCCTGTCTTTTTACAGACAAGCTCAAGTGTTAATGTCATGTCCAAAGTTGGTGAGACGGGCCTAGAAATCAGACCACTGGGTCTTCCTGCCAGGCCCTTGAGCCTGCACTCACTGTACCCTGTCCTTTCTCTGTGCCGACCCGGCCTCTGCTGGCACTGCCCTGAGCCTGACGTGGAGCATCCACCCACCCACCTCCTGAGCCCACAGAGACCTCATCTCTCCACACCTTCCCTTAAGCCCCCGTGCTGACTCTGGATCCCCGCAGCCAGGGCCTGAAATAGAGTGTGCAGAGAAGCCTGCTGCCCCTCCAGAGACAGCCAGGCCACCAGGACCCCCGCAGGGAAAGCACCACCCCCCGCAGCTCCCTGCTGCTCCCCCAACGAGGTCTCTTTCCATTCCTTCTCCTCTCTCTTCACTTTTCTCTACTGACCATCCTCGATGACAGGGAGCACTGCAAGGGAGTAAATTCTTCACAGAATAAAGACCCTGCTTTTGTTCTAGTGTAGAAAACAGAACTTGACATCAGGAGACCCGGGTCCAGGCTCCTGAAGTGCCACTGAGGAGCCGTCCTCCTTGGTGTGGTCACTTGCCCCCTCACAAGTTATTTACCTGCAAGACTCAGACTCTGTCGTGATGTTACTGTGACGAGGGAGGGGGTCATGTGTGAGGTGCCGAGAGAGCAGGCGTGCAATAAACGATCATTTCCCTCCCTTCCCCTTCGTGCTCCCTGGCTTTCTGGAAGGAAGGCTGGGAGACTCCGAGTAGGGAAAGCCACCCTCCCACCCGACACATCGGGGTCTCATGCTCACAGACCCACGAGTGAACACACTAGCAATTTACCTGCTTTCCTGGTCCCACCACAAAAACTCCCCCAAGGATGAAGCCCTCGCCTTCCAGGTTTCCAGAAAAGCCTCCACTCCGGGCCCGGAAGAAGTTGTACCAGACACCCAGACGGACAAATCCCATGAACATCATCTTCCGCCTTTCCGGACCATAGAACTTCTTCTGTAGGAGCGAGGAAGACAGACCCCATATGAGTAGCCCATATGCCTGCCTTCCCCAGGGAGGAAAGTTCCCAGCAGGGCATCTGTTTTCAGACAAAGACCCAAAGGCTGCTGGTTCCTGTCCTCCACCACCCGACACACACAGCTGCCACCCAGGAGCGCTCTCAACTGCCCGAGCTAAACAGAACCCTGTGGCCTGCCACCCTGACTCTTATCTCTTGCTATGGACGTACAGGGTTCTTGGGCCTGACAGAGTGATAACAGTCCTACATTCTGCAGAGGTTAGTAGAGGGGAAAGAACTATGGCTGCAATGAATTAAGGGACAGGGGCTTGTGCTGAGCAACCCCCTGCAGTGCGGGGGAAACCGGTAGAGCTTTCAGCTATTTTCAAGGCTCCCATTCCCGGGTCACAAGTCAGGAAGGGCTCAAGTAATAACTGAAGGACAGCTCTTAAGTTTTTTTCACTCATGTTCTGCTCAGAGGGTTGGGGGCAGCTGAAAGGGAGGCTGACTCCAACTCCTGTCCAGATGTGCTTTGGGCCACCGAACTCTCCACGCACGAGTGCAATCCCCAGCGGTCTGTGTCCGACAGGCTCACAGCACATGTACCTTTTCATCCAAGAAGATTTCTCCTTTGAAATAAGGCTGGAAGTCCTTCACTTCAGTCTTGACCTGCTCCTTTACCACTGCGTAGAGGGGGATGCCCAGCTCGTCCAACTTGGGCTTCAGGGAGGACAGGTCTGCAGCCTCCTGCAGAAGACAGGAAAGGTCAGGGGCATGAAATCTCGGGGCTCTGCAGCCAACCAACACCCTCTTTCGTACAGGCCCAGAGCATGGCTGGCACCAAATGCAGAAGAACAAAGGCAACAAAATGCCAAGAACAATTAAGGCCTGTGTAGACCAGCAAAAGACTGTCCCAGCTGGGCATGAAGCCTCAGGATAGAGTGTCAGGTCCCCTCCTCAGCCCAGGCTCCTGTCCTGTCCATGGAGGGAAGAAGAGGCTAGGCTCCTGTTACGGGTGTCCTAACCATGGCCTGGGGAGCATCCGATGACTAAGAGCTTGCACCCAAACTGAGTCCTCCACTCCTAGCCACAGTGCTTCTCTCCTAATCTCCCAGCCCCTCCACTGCACTAGAGCAAACTAGCACAAGGGCCTAGCAGTCGATCTCCATGCAGGCCATGTGAATAGCTGCCTCCATACCTCTGCTCAGCTGGCCCCCTCTCATTGCAATAACCTTCCTTCTTTCTCTAGCTCAAATCCTACCCTCTAGAAAAGGATCCCTGTTCTAAAAAGTTCTCGCTGGCTAGCGCAGCCTGGAGTAAAGGCCTGATTCTCTGTGTATATGTAATCTTTCCTGCTTGGCGACTTTTTCTGTACTGAGTCCACTGGGTTCCACTAAGTTGAGCTTTGTCCCTTAAGTTCCCCAATGTGTCTCAGAGTCAGAAACTGCCTTCCATTTCTTGCATCCCTCAGTGCCTAGCACATGGCTGGATATGCAGAACGTACTAGGTAGCAGGAGGAAAGATTCCAGGTGAAGGTGGACAATGGGGAGACTGCAGCTGAGCTGGTTAAGTATGGACGTCCCTGATTCTCAGGAACTGTGGGCTAGATGAAAAGATGAAACTCACACATCAGGGTAGAGCTTCGATGTTAAGAACAAACTCCTTTTTCACATTTGGTGTCAGAATGAAAGGAACAGCAGGAAATCCTATCAGAAGCAGCCTACTTGCCTCCAATACATTGCTATATGGTGGCAACTGCATTTAATTTTTCATTTATTTTCTAGAACAACAACAACAAAAGGATAGCTAATGAAGCAGAATTCATTACAATGCATTTGTCAAGAGGTTCAGTGAGTGGCAAACTCTGCGCAAGAGCAGAGAGGACTATAGGTCTGATGTGGTCAGAGACCACCTGTGTGTGAGAGTAAAGGTTTTACTCACTTTCCCTGGGCTTTACTCAGAAAAAGTGTGAAGTGGAAACTGAGTCACATGCCTCCCCCCTCAAAATAACTTTGCCTGCCATCCAACCATCCTTTTAGAAACATAAGTTTTCCATAAAATGCTCTACCAGGGTACAGACCAGAGCCCAGATAAACAGGTTGTAATTAGAGCAGTTGCTCCTGGAAACTTGGGGTTTAGCTGGCCTTGAGAAATCAAGTCATAACAGGCTTCCATGTTGGTATCTGGAGGCATCAGAGATTGGACTCCAAAGCCCTGAGTTTAAATGTCACCTCCTGTGGTAAGCAGAATAATACCTTCTAAGGATGGATGTCCACATCCTAATCCCAGGAACCCATGAATATGTTTTGTCACATGGGAAGGGGGAATTAAGGCAGCAGATGAAATTTAGATTGCTAATCAGGTGATCTTAAAGGAGATTATCCTGTTTTATCTGGGTGGTCCCAATGTGGAATCACTAGGGTCCTTAAATGTGGGAGAGGAAAGCAGAAGAGTCAGTGTCATAGTGACACAATGTAAGAAAGACTTGGCCAGCTATTGCTGGCTTTAAGAATGGAGGAAGGGGGCACGAGCCAAGGAATGCAGATGGCCTCTAGAAGCTGGAAAAGACACAGAAACTATTTATCCCCTGGAGCCTCCAGAAGCATTACAGCCCTGCTGATACCTTTATTTTAGCTCAGTGAGACCCATTTCAGAATTCTGACCGTTAGAACTGTAAGAAAATGAATCTGTGTTATTTAAAGCCACTGAGTATGTGATCATGTGTTACAGCAGCAATAGGAAATTAATACACCCCCTACAGCAGTATGACATTGTCACTACCTCTGTACCTCAATTTCCTCCTCTGTAAAATGAGAATAACAAGTTGTATTTTCCAGGGATGCAGTGGGGAACCAACGAGGTACCGGCGGAAAGTGCCCTGAATGTATAGTACGATAGTGCACCATGTAATGTAGGCAGATTCTCAGCCAGCCCAACCACACAAGCAGGGGAGAGCTCTGCAAGGCTGAAAGGAAATGCCTCAGGATGAGAGAGGACAACCAGGGGAAGGAGGATGGCAACTCGGACAGGAGCAAGGCCATGACCTGAAAAGCAAAGTTTTCTCAAGAGCTGGAGTACTGTCGTTCCCAGTTCTCCCTCAAGCAAAGCCGTGAACCTCAGAACCTGGGTCTTCTATCACTGACTGTATGACCATGGATAGGTCAACAAACCACTCTTATCCTCAGTTTACCTATGTGTAAAGTGACAAGGCTGGACCCTGCCTTCCCTTGACAAGCTTCCTCACTTACTGAACAGACGCGATAGCCTCCCTTTGAGGGGCCAACCTGGAGACCTCCCAGTGAGCCCCAAATTGCACCAAACTCTCTTGCCCACTGCACCCACACTATCGGCATGACCAAAATCCCCTGGGCTTCAGATCCAACGCCAAGAGCACAGAGAGGCAGCAGAGTCACCACATGCGGCTCTCAGCCGTCCAGCAGGGACACCTGTGGGCTCCCCAGGAAGAGGCAGACAGGCAGGTCCATTCTAAAGGTGTGACCCTGTGCTTCCCCGGGTGCTGTAGCTGCACCACCGGTGAGGCTGCCCATGCCTGTACCAGTAACGATCCAGGCACCTCAGTTCAGTAAGCAAACCCCTGTGCTGAGAACCAGGAACATGCAATTGGACCTGGTCCAGGACACAGATACTACAAGAGTGAAAGGCCTTGGAATGCCAAAGGAAAGTCAAATATGTTGCTAATCCTAGGATATGGTGAGCTGTTAAATGAACAGAAACAGAGAATTAGGCAAAAAAACAAACCTAGAGTAAATAACATAATGGGCCACTGTTGGTCCTGGCTGGAAATGCCCCGGTCCCCACTTGCTAGGATCCCTTCCTCTGAACAGATCCTCAAATGCACTCACCTCTCGACAGAGGAAACAGCCTGGCCTCCGCACAGCCATAATCACAGCTCCATTATTTTCCCAGAGCGTCTTTGCTTTAAAAGTCATTGGTTCTGAGGAGAAGAAAAGGGAATTCAGTATCACTTCCTCTCAGCCGGGCCCCAACCTCTAAGCACCTCATAAACAGCACCAGGCCAAACAGAGGACCTGCAAAAGTATTTCACATGTGGGAAAAAGCAAACAGGAAACACGGATAGGGAATATTCATCTTTCCAAGGAAAATGAATCCAGTGTAAGGGTCCTACTATATCACCAGAAGGCCCCTCCCCCATAAAAATCTAGTTGCGAACTTGAACATCCCAAACTGGAACATTTCTGGAAAAATAGCATATTCCTTTGCTGGTCTCAATGGACCTTGTAACAATCCTTTAGGGCAGATACATGGCCAAAACCTGAACGAAATCTTGCACTTTGGCCAAGAAAACCCCAACTCTTAAAAAACTATTCGAAGAAATTAGGTCAAAAGAAATTAAAAACAGAAAAAAATTTAACCTAAATATGTTAACTGCAACGTTATCCATAGGAGAGGGCAGAAGATGTCCAACAAGGAAATTCTCTGGGTAGCAGAGTAGTGTAGCTCAAGCCCGGCTCCAGTCACACTGAGTCCGCATCCAGGTGTGACCCGGGGCAGGCTATATCTCCTCCCTGAACCTCCATTTCCCCGTTTGTAAATGCAGATGCCTAGCAGCTCCACTTTGGGCCACAGGGAGTATTAAAAGATGGATATAAAAGTGCTCTCCAGGTAATACAGAGTTAGTGAGGGCTCAATAAGTACCATCCCTTATTATTTTAGCATTTCTCAGAGGAATCCATGTCCCTGTGGGATGTTATATAGGAAAAAAAGAAGGTGGGAGGGGGTTGAAATCAAATGACACTGGGAAACTCTGGGTCGAACACAGCTAAATAGGACTCTCTGTGCAGGGCTTCTTAGTCCCTTACTGAGGTGACCTACATCATAAATCTGCAGTCACATTTCCTGCCTTCCCTTGACAAGCTTCCTCACTTACTGAACAGACGCGATGGCCTCCCTTTGAGGGGCCAACCTGGAGACCTCCCAGTCAGTGAGCCCCAAATTGCACCAAACTCATGCCCACTGCACCCACACTATCGGCATGACCAAAATCCCCTGGGCTTCAGATCCAACGCCGAGAGCACAGAGAGGCAGCAGAGTCACCACGTGCGGCTCTCAGCCATCCAGCAGGGACACCAGTGGGCTCCCCAGGAAGAGGCACACAGGCAGGTCCATTCTAAAGGTGTGGCGCTGTGCTTCCCCGGGTGCTGTAGCTGCACCACAGGCAAGGCTGCCCATGCCTGTACCAGTAACGATCAAGGCACCTCATTTCAGTAAGCAAACCCCTGTGCTGAGAACCAGGAACATGCAATTGGACATAGGGTTTCTCAAATTTATTGGACTCAGGAGCTCCTGTTTTTGAAGATCCAGGAGCCTGGAATTCCTCATAACACACTCTGGAAGGGTTGGTTGAGTAAACAGTGGTACAATATTACTAAATATTATGGAACGATTATCATATTTAGAGAGACAACATGAGAAAATGAAAAATGCTTTTGGTAAGAAAAAACTAACACTCAGCCATAAAAAGAAACGAAACTGAGTTATTTGTAGTGAGGTAGATGGACCTACAGTCTGCCATACAGAGTGAAGCAAGTCAGAAAGAGAAAAACAAATACCACATGCTAACACATATATATGGAATCTAAAAAAAAAAAAAGGTTCTGAAAAACCTAGCAGCAGGACAGGAATAAAGATGCAGACGTAGAGAATGGTTAAGGACACGGGGAGGGGTAAGGGTAAGCTGGGACAAAGTGAGAGAGTGGCATGTACATATATACACTACCAAACGTAAAACAGATAGCTAGTGGGAAGCAGCCACATAGCACAGGGAGATCAGCTCGGTGCTTTGTGACCACCTAGAGGGGTGGGGTAGGGAGGGTGGGAGGGAGGGGATATGGGGATATATGTGTACATATAGCTGATTCACTTTGTTATACAGCAGAAACTAACACACCATTGTAAAGCAGCTATATTCCAATAAAGGTGTTAAAAAAAAAAAGAAATAGATTTTATCTCTTAAAAAAAAGAAAAGAAAAAGCTAAAATGTAAAAGATCAATGTACAAGTACACCAAGATCATAACTACATATTATTATGTGTACACCTGGAAAAATATGTGTGAAAATAAAAAAGATTATTGTGTTAGGGTAATGGAATTATCAGTAATTCTTAAAGTGTTACTAAATTTTTCCTAATGTTATATTGCCTTTTCAATTAAAAAAAAAAAAAAAGAACTACTTCAGAGAGAAAAAAACTAAGTAAGCCTGCATCCCAGCATCTTGGAAAAGTACTGACACCAGCGGAGTCACTGCTTACCCTTCTCCAGTGTTTTCAGGTCTATATCCTCCAGATACTCCAGCGTGGCTTTCTGGGGCTTGGGCAGAAATACGTCTGTGTTGGCCAGGAGCAGTGCCAAGGCAGCAGCCCCTATGGCCCCCGCACCAATGGACCACATTCCCATGGTGAAGAAACTTGGATCCTGGAGGAAAGACATTTCTGGGGATTGAGAGAAAGGAAGAAGACGTTACTGCTCCCACAGGACAGCCGGAATCTGATCTCCCGGACAAGGCTCTGGCTGGGCAGCCAATCAGGGGGCCAGAGGCAAAGGGAGGAGAAGCAGCAGTGTCAGAGATGGGACTGGACAAGGGCTGCTAACCGAGCCCCTGCCCACCTGCCGCTACAGGAGCCTGGGAATACAACAGACACGTGGAGGGTCCTGCCCCAGGGAGCTCACTAGTGGGTCAGCAGCCACGACAGAGGCGACAGCCTCTCTTGCTGCTCCCTCTCCCTTGCACAAGGCTGTGGCCTCCCAGCTAGGTGGCGCTCCTCCAGGCTGTGTCACTGCCCTCCTCATCAATGTCTGCTCTCTTCCTTCACAGTCCAGGAGTGGCAGCTCCCACCTCCCTGGGGAGGCAGAAGCCTCTCTGTGTGATTAGATCACTTAGAGACCAATCACCCTGTTGTAACCCTACCCTTCCTCCTCGCTGTGAATCCCTCAGACACAGAGACCAGGTCCTATTCATCCAGCCCCCAGACAGTGCCCAGCACGGCCTCACTCGAAGTAGGCAGGCAATCTCAGTACATTTCTCCAACTGAGAATACCTTTATTTTCTACTCATTATAAAAATAAAACAGGCTCACGGTGAAAACAAAACACCAAAAAGGAAGCAATACATAAAATCACAGTTGACAAGAAAGCAAATATCCTCTCAACATCCACCACCTATTAAATTATACAGTTTAACAGAGATGGCCACTATTAGTCTGACATTTTTCCCCTGTGAACAGAATTATACAGACGTCTGTCCAGTGAACAGGTAGAGAGACTGAGAGAGAAGGCAACATGTAAGAAAGAGCATGCTGCTGGGGTGTCTGCTTCAGAGGACTGGGCAACAGACAGTCTGCATTGGGCAGGGGGCTCTGTAGTTGAAATGGAGGTCCAGGCAGGTCCTATAGCATCCGGCCTCCTCCCCAGCTCATGCTTGGGGGCCTCGCCAAGGCTTCCTCTAGTTGGGAAGCCTTGTGCTTCTGAGTGGGAGCTCCTGGAAGCAGCCCACCCCTGTAACCACAGCAAGTACCCCACCCAGCCTTCTTTTCTTGACAACCACTTACAATACCTATCTTTCCATCTGACCCTCTCGCCATCCTAGGATCTGACTTACGCCGGAGGCTTCCTCCCCGAGTACCTGCACAACTATGTGCTCGGATCACTGGGTACCGACCTGAGGTGTGTGTCTATGTGTATGTGTGTGTGTGGCCCACCTGACCTCATCCCACCTAACCAAAGGCTTAATTCTCCCCTGCAGGACTTGACTCAGGAGAGGACCTCTCCAAAGGATTAAGCAAAGGCCCAGAAATCCACATGTCACTGCCAAGGGAGGGGGCTGTGAGGGATCCACTGCCATGAGGTAGGGTTGGGAGTAACTTGGTGGTGATAACTTTGGGAAGAAAAGGGTAGGCCAGACTAGTGTTTAGGCCAGCCCGGGAAGTTCAGACTTGAGTTCAGAAATAAAAGGGAACTTTCAGACAGGGGATGTGGAGTGTGTACTGGGAATGACCAAATGAAAATAGCCTTTAAGAAAGAGGAATTTGGCATCTGTACACTAGGGGAGAGGAAAAAGAAGGGGACTCTGTGTGTGTTGCAGGGGGTGAGCTGGGAGAGAAGAGTTTCTTATAACCTCAAGATGTGCTCTCGTGCGCTGGCAGCATTGGCGTCGTGGAGAACTGCAGAACTTCCAGCCTTACCTCAAAACTAAAAAATCATAACCTGCATTTTCATCAGACACGGAAGGCAATTCACAGGCACATAAAAATTTCAGAAGCATTGTCTTGGAACAAAGAATTCAGGTTTTGTGGTTGGTTGGCCATAAGCCACAGAACAAAGTACAACCATGAGGGCAGGCTGGCCTTGGAGAGCTGGGCCTTCCTCAAGGGCCAGCTTCTGTTCCCTCAGCTCACTGTGTGAGGGCAGCCACGGAGGGCACAACTCCACGCCTCTGCCCGGAGTGTCCTTCCTCATTCGCTCTATTCTGCATGACTCAGACACCTCTTCCAAGGGTCTTCTTGGATGCTCTGCCTACCCCCGTCCCCCAAGAGGGGATTATTCACCCCCACCTGTGTCCAAATCACACCACGATCCTTCTGATTTGGACCTGTTTTCAAGTTTTCTCTCTTTTGACTCTTCCTCAGTTTATCTCTGAATTCCCCCGTGCCCAGCACAGGGCCTGTTTGTGGTCCACAGTGGGCTCTCCATAAATGTGTGCTGAAATGAATTCAGTAGGACTGAGTGATGAAAATGATGACTTATGGAGGACCGAAGCGCTTGGGCGAAGCAGGAAAGAACGTTCCACAGGCCAGCTTCCAGTTCTTTTATGTGTCAAAGTTACACATTACTGCATTATAGTTCACAGAACAATTAGGAGGAAAACCACAGCTCTCACCTGCCTGCTGTAAACAGGAGATTCCCCAGAGCCTGGAACAATTTCTGTACCTTGACGCACTTCCACAACCTCCCTGGACTGCTGACATGTGTATATGATTAAGGCCCACATGACACGGTCTCTGATCACAGATTTGCTAACATTTCTGCACCAGTTCCCAAAGGCCAGCTTACACCTACCCTCCAAAAGGACTCACTTCAATTCCTGGGACACATCAGAGCGTTGCAGGAAGTCCAGGGACCCTTCCAGTCAGCTCCACACCCTTCTAACACACCACTGGCTGTTTTTGAAGGCAAACAGGCTCCGGCTCCCCACTGCCCATCAACAGTCATCGAGCCTGTTTGCTCGCAAGCACAAGGGAATCAGACTCAAACAGACTCAACATTTATTTCCAAACATTTATTCAGCACTGACCTGTTTAATAAATGGCAGTTTGGGATGACATAAAACTAAATGATAAACAGTCCTCAAGGAGATACAGGCCTAGTACACAGATAACAGAAATTCAAGTGGAAAGGTATGAACACGGGGCTAAGGCAGTGCAGGGGTGAGAATCAGTTACGTCTGGTCTGGGCAGCCGTAGAAGCACCCAGAAGGAAATGGCTTTGGAGCGGGCATAGGATTCAGAGAGCAGGATGGAGCAGCTAGGCCAGGCTTGGGCTCAATAAGCCTGGGAAACAGCGGACTGGCTGGGGTGAACGTCCCAAAGGCGCCTGACACCCTACCTCAAGTTCACAAGCGGGAGCACAAGATGTGGGCTTCACAAGCCCCAGGAGCATTGTTTAGCACCCCACCCCCGCCTCCAGCTGTGATCTGGAAAGCATACGCACAGAGTCACCCCTTTGGGGAGCTTGGCCCGGGACCTCAGGCCCCACAGCACTAAGATGTGAGAGCATTATCAGCACCAGAGGTGAGAGGCTGGCCTCTCCATGAACATATACTCCCAGCGGGCCTCTAGCAGCTGCCTCTTCTGCCAGTGGGAAGCAGTGAAAACTGACTTCCAGAAACACCTAGAGAGTGTATAGATCCGGCCTCTCAGCCAAGCCCCCCTGAGCTGCAAGGCAATTCCCATCCCAACATGTCTTTGGAGCATGTGCCATTCAACTCGCTGGCTCTAAATCCTGCATCACAGCTATTCCCACCCACAAAAAAGGACTGGAAGTAGCAGGAAGCTTAATATCTACACGGAACAATGCATTTTCACATGGGCCTCTAAGGCTACTAACTGAGAGATAGGGAGGCCCGTAAACGAGCACTTACTTAGCGCCACCCGAAATGCGTGCCTTAATTTCACACAGTCGTATGATGCAGATAGTATCCTGTTATGCAGCTGACAACACTGAAGTTCAGAGAAGTTCAGTACCTTTTCCAGTGTCACAGAGCCAGCAGGACAGTGCTGCATCCTGGACCCAGATCACTAGGACCCCAAAGCCTGTAGTCTTTCTACTACACAGGCCTCCCCACACGTTCACTGGTGGGTTTCTGAAGGTCAAGGGGCATGATCCCTTTTGTCTTAAAGAGAATTTTAAATGATCAACCTATTTTTTTTTCAATCATCACATATAGTCAAACCATGTTTACTCTAAAGGAAATGTACCGTGTGACAGATGTCCCTTCTCTTTCCTCCCCTCTCTATCCCCTTCTGTTAAGGAAAGGGTCAGTTTCTCTGAAAGATAATAGCAAGACTGTTTACAGAAGAGCCAACCACCACCTGACACAGCCATAGTATTCGGTTCCCCACTGTGACACTTATCTGATCTGGTGTCTCCCACAGAAGAACGTGAAGCGTGATAAGACCACAGACCAGCAACAGCTGGGGCGGCTCAGAGTGGCAGCGCTGGTCTGGGATAAGCGTCTCGGGGCAGGAGACCCGGCTGGGCTCCCTAGGCCCAGCTGGCTTGATCCCTCCCCTCAGCCTCATTTTCCTCAACTCCAAAATGAGGGCATTGGATGGGGTGAATGGCAAAGCTTCTAAAGCACCCAGTGACATCGTGGGATTCTATCAAAAACAGCTCACTTTGGAGCCTGCACATTCTCGGTTCCTCATCACAACTCTACCCCGCCCCACCCCCATTTCAATTTCCAGAGTGTTTCTTCCCCCCGCTGCCCAGAGCTTCACAAGGCACCTCCCCTCCCCCACACGGTCCCTCATCCGCAACCTCGGGCACCAGGCACTCACCATCCGCAGTGCGCACACCCTGGCTTCTGCTGACCCACGGGGAGCAGGCAGCCCGGGAGGGCTGGAGGTGGGGCTCTGGAGTCCCGCCTATGGCCCTAAGCTGAGCAGTCCATTGGCAGGACCAGGCCACCCAGAAACCCTGGGCCTCCCTTCAGCTGCTGACGGTCAATCTCCAGAAAACATCAATATGGACAGCTGCCAAGACCCCCTAGCCCTTCAAAACGCTGAGCAAATGTTGAGTCATTTGCAGTCACGCAGATTATAACATTTATCAAGCACCAACAGACTCCCTTTCTGCTTTCCTGGGCAGGCTAATGAAGCAAAGCCCTTAATGTGGCCCTTAATGCAGCCCAGGGGTCACACTAACTGAAATCAAAGGAAGATGTCCCTTTCTCCCTGGCCGCTTGTGTAACAAACAAGCCTGACTCCATACTGGATCTATTCCTTTAGCTCTAACCCTTGTGCTCTGCAGCCTGTGCTTAGTCATGCTGGCTCTGCACCTTTGTAAAAGGATGTTTCCTAGAGCCTGAAATATACATGATAGCCCATTCTTGAGGCCTTGACCTTTAAAAAGTAGCAGAACTAAAAATAACAATTGTCTTGTTGGAGGTTTATAGGAACACTGTGACCAGACCTACATGGACAGCTGCAAGGACAAAGGATTCCTGCACCAAGAAGTATGCAACCACCAGCCACCCGCCTGCCCTTTCAGTATAAAAGCAGCCTGAATTCTAACTCGGGTAAGATGGTTCTTTGGGACATGAGTCCATCATCTTCTCGGTCTGCTGGCTTTCCAAATAAAGTCGCTATTCCTTGCCCCAACACCTCCTCTCCCGATTTACTGGCATGTCGTGTAGTGAGCAGTATGAGTTTAGACTTGGTAACACTTGTGCAGCCTGCTCCCTTGCCCTGTCCTCCACCCCACACCACTGGGGCCCCTTACCTGCTGTCTATTCTCTACCTCCCTCTGCCTTCCCTTCTTTTCCTGCCACTTCAAGACGCCTCTCAACCCACACTCCCTGCCTCAGTGACCTCACCTACAGCCAGCACTTCACCCACCACCTTGGTAGTGACTTCCAGGTTCCAAGTGCTGCTCCGGACTCAAAAGTTTCCACTCCGGGGTTCTATAGGTTATCTCTGTTGCATCATAACCAAAGTTGAGTCAGTTTCTCTTCCGGAGTTCTTTTTCCCTAGCTCAGTGAATGACACAAGCATGGAGCCAACTGCTCAAGCCAGAAACCGCGAGTTGCATTTTACTCTTTGTTCTCCCTCATTGTCCACATGAAATCAGTCAGGAAGTTCCGACCGTCCTATGACATGGGTTCGCTACCCATCCTCTTCTCAGCCTCACTGCTGCTGTCCACGGCAAAGCCCCTATTACTCTGTACCTGGCCTATCTCAGTAACTACAGAACTGAGCTTGGCTGGCTCCAGCCAGGTCCCCTTCAGCTTATTCTCCGTGCTGTAGCCAGAGCGATTGTCACACTCCCCGGCCTGATCACGTCCTTCCCTTGCTTTCAGACCCTCACTAGCTACAAACCTCTCAGCACGCTGCCAGGGCCCTTGACAACTCAGCTTCAGGCCACCATTCCGGCCTTACCCCCTGGCCACTTCAGCACCCTCATCAGATCACCCAGTGTGTAAGGACTATAACATGTTTTGTTAGGCCTCTGCACTGTTGCTCGTGTTGTTTCCGTTACCCAGAATGCCCTCCCCGCCCATGCCAACTAGGGAAAGACCCAAGCACATGTAACACTTTCTCTCCGGGGCCTTTCCTGAAAGCCCCGACAACAGACTGCTTCCTCACCTCTGGTTAGATAGCAGGCATGTATGTGCAAACACACACACACCTTTGCACAGTGCACAAGCAGATGGACTTAGTGAATTTAGTTATTTACATGTCTTTCTACACAGTATGGTGGAGCAATCTGAGGGCAGGGGCTGTTGTCTTATTCATTCCTGCAAATTCAGCATTTAACACAAATCTTGGCAACTAGTAGGCATTAAATCTCTGAATGAAATGATCTGAATTTTACTCTTTAAACTCCACAGTGAGGCAGAGCTGGAACTAATTTGCAGCTGGTTTGGCCTTAAAGCAACACTCAAGCCTGGGGCCTAGGTGACCTTAGGTTGGGTCCTACCTCCACTGCTCATCGGCAGGGTGATCTGACACAAGCTATGAAGACACTCTGGGCCTGGGTCTCCTCATCTGTACAGAGGAGGGAACTAGAAAATCTACAAGTTCATCTCAGTTCTGACATCCAAAGACTCTGAAGTACTGCGTGCTTCCAACTCCAGGGTTCTGACATCCAGAAAGCCACGGGGACACCTGCCACTACTGCCCTCCTGCTGGGTGTGTACAGTCTCACCCTCTGCTTCCCCAGGCCTCATTCTACCTGTTCAAAGAGCTGCCTCTGGGCAGGAACTGATAAAGTCTTACTAAAACAAAGTATCAGCACTGGGTGGGTTAATTCATGCCTGAAACAAGTAGAGACAGCATCATATTCCAAACATTAAGGGTACACCTGCCCAGCCAAGCCCTACCCAGGGAATCCTCCCTCGTCAGAATGAGCTGGCTTGAGGCAGACACAGGGCAGAAGGAAGAAAGGGGTCCTGAGGGAGACAAAAGAAACTAGGAGTGTACATGGGCTTCCTTGTCTCAAGCCCTCAGTGAACGAGGCTGGAAAGGATGCTTCATCTTCTTTTCTTTGCTCTCCTCTGTTCCTTCAGAGATCTAGTTCAGCCCCCTCCTTCACCGAGCAAAAGAAAAAACTAAGGCCCAGAGATGGGACCAGCTAGTCCCAGGTCACTTGCAGGGAGGACTGGTTAGTGGCTGTTCTGGGACTCAGGTCTCCCAGCTCCTAGTCCATAGCCATCTATCCTGCATTGGACACTCCTGCATAGGCTGAAACAGTGGGATCAGAGCCCAGGAAGAGGGCCTGCAGGTCTTCAAGTCTGCTCACTGGCCTGAAGAAGGCTGAAAGCAAAACTGCTCCTGGACAGAGCCTGGGAAATCGGGTGGCTAGAGAGAGAACTAATCTTTCCCAAGCCCAGTACTTTGTGAGCAGTTTATAATTCAAAGCCAAATGTTTTCTTAAGGGTCACATTGCCCATTCTCAGCTGAGAAGCCACTCCATACCTCTCCTCCCCACAGTAACAAGGTCCTGTCAATTCTGGATAGACAGCCTTGAAAATGGCAATTTAGCAGCCTGGTGACACGGGCACCCAGGGCCCCACGAGCAGTAGGACATACACTCCCACCCACCCTTGTTGTCAAGCACCACGGAACTAGCCAGTTGCAAGGAGCTCTCACCTACTTGCCTCAGTCTCTGACTTCCTACTTTGCTCCTTGGGGTGACTGCTTAGCTCTTAAATGCCAGATTCAGAAAGTTCTGATCAGATGCTGAATGCAGAACAAGAGGACTGGGAAACATTGAGTCACTGCCAGTGTGAGGAATATGAGGGCTGGAAGAGGTCTTTTCCTCTGATCAGCTACCCTGAGGCTATAGAGCCCCACGCAAAATACCTGGCTATTCTGCCCCTTGCTTGCACAGCCTCCTGTCTGGGCTCAGTTATATGAGTGTGGGTGGAAGGCAAGGGAGATACCACAAAAGAAACTGGGATTCAGGACAAAAATCCTGGGTTCTCACTCTTTGATTATAAGAGGTCACCACGTCCCTCTGAACCTCAGTGTCTTCTTCTTAAAAGGCGCTTTGGGGCTTCCCTGTTGGCACGGTGGTTAAGAGTCCGCCTGCCGATGCAGGGGACACGGGTTCGTGCCCCGGTCCGGGAGGATCCCAAATGCTGCGGAGCGGCTGGGCCCGTGAGCCACGGCCGCTGAGCCTGCGCGTCCGGAGCCTGTGCTCCACAACAGGAGAGGCCACAACAGTGAGAGGCCCGTGTACCGCAAAAAAAAAAACCCAGGGCACTTTGAAGGGTTGTTGGGAAGACTATATAAGAGCAATGAGGAACAAACTGTAAGGCAGCATTATCTTTTTCTTCTTTGCAGGGCTCAGATTCACTCATTCTCCTATGAGGGCAGGAGATTTGAAGCAGAACAGACACAAAACACTGAACAACTTCTTCAGCTGTGTCACTGCAGGCCTGCTTCCTGGGCGGAAGTTCTGGATCTGGAGGGAACCCTGGCTTTTCTCAGGCCCCTGTGGTCTAACTGCCACTCCACAATGCATACTCCATGCTGCCCTTTTGCAGACTGCCAGCACCAGAGAAGGCAAACGGCCCTGCCCAGTTGTAATCTCCCTGTGTCAGAGGCCACTGAGCTCAGGGGTGGGCTGGTTCCCGCACAGTGTCTCCAGACAGTTCTTGCCACACATGCCTCAGCAGAAGGAGCTTTGGAGTGTCTCTGCTCAACATTTCACAAAAAGGCAAGTACCCAGCTGGCAGGAGAGCTGCCTTATTTCTGGGATACTAATAGAGCCTGGGGCTTTGAGCCTCAGAATTCCAGTCCTCACCAAACTTTCCAAGCACCATTTAAGTGACAGAAGCAGGTAAGACAAAATAAGAAATGTCTTCATACCCCTCAGGAACAACGCATAAGATGTCAAATAAATGGCATGTCCTTATAAAGAACAGCAAAACAGGAATGGCCACACCAAGAATAGCTCAAACCTAATTCAAATTCCTACAAGCTGTAAGAACCTGGACAAGGCACTGTTTTTGTATCAGTAAAACAGGAATGATTCCCAAATTACAAAATGTAATCTTCCACAGAGTTGTAAGAATCAAAGGATTAAATGTATACGTGGTGCTTTGTAAGCTACCTTACAAAGAGTGACATAATGTGAGGTGTAATTCTTACTCATTTCTAGATTAGTCAATGATTGCCCCTAAAATGTTTGTACATGAGATGGAGGGTTTCTGATGACCGGATATGTTCCAAGGAGACAGGGTTTCTGTTCTCCAGGACTGGGCTGGAGCAGAAGCATCGGAGACTATACAAGCTGGCTCCCGGACAATGCTTTGCTAAATAAATCCCAAGTAATTATTTTCTGTTTTTAACCATCTGACAAGTTCAAAGGAAAATACATTAAAAAAAAAAAAAAAACTAAACTGAGGGTTAGAAAATTGGGTTGTGGACAGAGCCTCGTGTGGTAAGGAAAAGAGGCCGAGAGTCAGCTGGGACTGGACCCCAAGCACGCTTCTGGCCCCCCGGGGGTGCTGCCTCCCCACGGCCCTGGCCAGGCTGGGCCTTAAACATCTTCTCCAACTGCTTCAGCTCCGATCCCTGCAACAACCTCGAGGAGAGACTGTCCGATCATCAGTGCCTTGACTTTTCACTTCCAGACTTAAGCACAGTGTTTTAAAACATACGGCTGAGCTCTTTTCAAAAGAAGTTGCCAGGGGTTGTAACCCTTGGGTAAGGGAGGCAAAACAGGTGCCTCTGAGATGATGAAAAAAGCGAGAAATCGCGGCGCCATAAAACACAGGACCCTAAGCAGGCACAGAGCCCAAGACGACCAGGCTCTTGGCCTCCACCCGCACATCGCCCATCGCCAGCTGGTCGGCCGGCCACCCACAGGCAACCCCGCCGGCCCATCCCGGGCTCGGCCCCGCAGAACAGACGCGCCAGGACAAAGCCCCTTTCTCAGTTCTTTGTCCCAACAATCCAGGCAAGCCGGTGCCATCAGCCTCTCTCAAAGCCTGGGGGCGGGGAAGAGGGGGGTTTCTCGGCCGGTCGGATCAGCGCAGGGTCCCAGCCCGGGGTTTTCTGACCGCAAACGCTGGGTTTTTCCGCGGAGCGCGGGGCTCGGGGGCGGGAGGGGCGTCGTCCTCCGAGGGAGGTGGGGGCCGCCTCGAGACCCGCAGGTGTGGCCGCGCCCTGCCGGCTCTGAAGCAGCTTCCCGCGGGCTCCGAAGCCGACCGTGGGGCTCACCTAACCAGCCCCGCATCCGGCCAACCCGCGCGCGCCGACCTGCCTCGTTCGCCCCTCCCTGCCTCAGTTTCCTCACCTGCCTTCGCGGACGTCACGTGCCCCGCAGAGCCCTGCGCGCCGCACTTACCGCTCGCGCTCGCCTGCCGCCCGCCTCCTCTCGCGCCCGATGCCCGGTGGCTGGCGGATGGAACACTCCCCGGCCCCAGGGGTCCCAGGGGTGGCCCCAGCGCCTGCGCAGGTTCGCGCCTGCGTCTCCCCGCGCGCCACTCCCACGTGACCCGCCCAGCCCCCCCCTCCCCCCACCCCGTGGCTCAGTGCCAGCCCGGCTGTGGCGCTGTCGCCAGCTCGGAGCGCGCGTCCAACCCTATGCGGCTCTCGAGACCCGTTCGCATGCGGTCCCTGGTTCTCACAGCTCCAGCTGCTTTCAGTCCTTCACGAGTGGTGACCCTAGACTTCTGATTCATTGTCAGGGGCGCCTTCGGGAGCAAAAGGAGGCTCTCGACTGCCCTGCTGGGATCTGGAAGTCCTGTAGCCGAGGACAGTCCCCTTTCAGCGAGTTTTTGAGCAGTTATTTTTTCAAGGTTTTTTGGCATAGGGAGGGGGAATCTTTAGGACCGACACACTTTAGAAACAAATTCAGAATTGCCAGCCTCTGACCCCCATCCCACATCCTCTTTCACCCCAAAATACTGGCCATTGGACAGAGCGTGGTGAGTGGAGGCCTGGAGCACTGGCTACTGGGATGTTGGGTGACTTCACAGATTCTGAGGTCAGGGTCTAGTTTGACCCACATGGTTCTTCCACTCATTCATTTATTCCTCATATGTTAAGTGTCCACATTGTTTTATAAAAGTAGGCAGTTGAGAGAACACCTTTTCGGAGACAGGAAGACCTGATTCACAATACAACACTTAAAGTAACACTGGGACAACTGATCAGTCACAGGGCAGTGTGCAATGAAATAGCAAAGCAGGGCTGCCACACCCACTGGTCAGATGTAGCTGTCTGCCTGCAGTTTGGCCCCTGAGTTCACCTGGCACCGCCTACTGGTGTACAAAGTCCGAAGGGTTCCCTGTCACCTTCCTGACCTCCCACCCAGACTCCAAGCTCCCTGTAAATTTATGGGCCATTTAAGAGATCTCTCCTTCACCAGATTGTGATTTCCTTTGTTCCATCTCTGGGAACCCAGAGCCTGGCCCAAGGCCAGCACGGAAGTATACAGGGGAAGTGCTGTGAAAGAGAGGCTGTTTCTAAATTGGAGGTGAGAGGAATCAGTTTGAGTGATCATGCAGCCTTCGTGCGGGAGTAGGTATTTGATTTGAAGGCCTGAAACTATTTGGTATAATTTGGTACAATGTGGGTGTAGTCATAAGAAGACAATTTACCCCCAGAGGGCCTTTCTCACTCCTGCTTAATACCTTCTTACCCAGTGAAGGGGAGGGGGAAAAGGCTTATTCTATTCATCCTGAAATAGGATATTTGGTCAACAAGGAGAAAGGTTGCAGGGGAAAAGGGCCACTTAGAACAAAACAGGAAGCCATTTCCCTTGAGTATGGGTCCCCGGAGACTGACCATTAATGACAGAACCATTCAGGGATCACCGGTAGCAGAATCCTGGGGTGGAAGGCCCCCTGAGGCTTCAGCTGTGGTATAATTACCAAATACAAAAAGCCATGATTATATTTATACTTTTGTAGCATGCCAAAGCTCTGGACTTCAAAAGCCAGGCTAGATCTGATAGCTAATTAACACACTCTTCACACTCCCAATTTGTCCAAGAAGGCACAGGCTGAACTCATTAAAAAGCAGTCAACAGACCAGAAGAAAAAGTAGGCACAGGAAAATTTACAAACTCAGGGATTAAAAACAAAAACGCCAGTCTACAAAGTTTGAAAGAGAAAAGTGGTTCTGGTGTTGTAAAGACCATGAAATAACCTAGATTTTGATTTAAGGGGGTAGAAATTAAGGTCGACTACGAGCTTTGTGACAACTTAGATGTGGTACCCTCTCAGCAGGGACAGGGAAACTGTTCTGTCCTTCATAAATCCCCTGGAGCAGGCAGAAAACTTTGCTAACAGGTGGCAGTTTGGGTAAAGATTTGTGATTCTTTCAGTGTCACAGACACCCCTAGATTCACCTAGCTTCATCTGCTCACTCAGCAGTGACCCAGGCCAGCATCATAACATGATTTTTTAAGCTGATGGTCCTGCAGTGTGTCTGGGCTCATTAGGGACAGTTCTGGAAGCAGCTAGCATCAACATGAAAATAAAGTAAAAATAGGTGCTTGATTTCATTGTTTCAGGCCTAGGTTCTTGTTCTGTGAATGCATAAAAGTCAAATCAAGATCTGGAAACATGTATGAACCACAAAAACAGATGTGCACAGATCAGCTCCAAATATCTTTCTACTTGCCAATATCCCTGAATTCCACTTTCTTATTTTATAAAAGTATATAAAGATGCTCTACTTCCACAGCGCACCTCACAGCAGAGCCTTTCTGGAGCCCTCAATAGACGTGACCAGTGGTTCACCAGATGGATCAGTGACTGACCCAGAGCTGGATAGTAGGATAATTCTGTCCCCAGGTTAGGGAAGCAGGGCTGCCTTGAGTGTCCTCACTCATTATCTTTTTCTCTATCCACTAACATTCATTTAGGAAGCTTTAGTGTGCAAGTAACAGAAACCCAACTCATACTACCTTGAGGTGATCCTGTGGTTCAATAAAGTCATCAACTATCCAGGTCCTTTTGCTTTTTTGCACTGTTAGCCAGGTGTTGGTTCATGTTAAGACTGGTTCATCTTGTGGTCATAGGATGGCTTCCAAGATCCAGCATGGGGAGGGGCCAGTTAGACTAAGGAGTGAACAAAGCCCAGAGCCAGTCAGCCACTCTGATTGGCCAGTCACTGTGGTTAGGGTATTGCTGCGCTCTGATTGATCTAAGTCTGGGTTGGTGCCCATCTCCTACATTATTGCGTGCATAGTTAAAAGGATAAATAGAAGTGAAATAAATGTGTTAAAGTATTCGTAAGACATCTTCACATCCAAAGTCCAGCTCTTCTCCATCATTTTTGGACTCAGAATCACTGATGTCTGCATTTATCACACAATATTATCCTTGGGGTATTAGAAACACTGGTGATGCAGCATTTCTTAAAGAGTGCTCCACTACACTGCAACGAGAAGCCCGCGCACTGCAACAAAGAGTAGCCCCGGCTCGCCACTACTAGAGAAAGTCTGCACGCAGCAAGGAAGACCCAATGCGGCCCAGTAAATAAATAAATAAATAAATAAATAAATCTTTTTTTAAAAAAAGAGTGCTCCCCTATCGTCTTCTGCTCAAAACCAGCAGGAAGTTTTGATAAACAGATGTTTTACATCTTAATGGTAGCCCTTCAAAACACGTGAATTGTGATGACAATCTCTCATTGCTTTGGAATTTCTTTTATCTATTTCAAGAGATTTGGGAAATTTTCCATTGTATTACAGTCCTTTTGCATGGATCTTGTAGTGAAAGATAATAGACTTCATATGTGTGTGAAGGGGGATTGGGGGTAGCTTTATTTCTTGGTTCGATAAACCTCTTGATTTTGCTTTGCAAGAAAACATAAAAATGAAGTCATTCCTTTGATAACAAAATTCCCTTTACTAATATAAATTCATTTTCCACTTGCTGTTTCCATGAATTTCTGTGTTCACAATAACTTTTTCACTTTAGTGCCAAATCCTAATGTAATCTCTTAGAAGATTTTTATACAGCAATTAAAGTCAACTCATGGAATATAAACAATGTGCACTTGCAACTGGAGGCAACTTAACTGACACAGAATCCAAGCTTTATAAGGAAAACAAATATCTGAAAGTAGTTGTGAAAGTTACATGAAAAAACAGTGAGACAAAATTTGCCTTACCAAATATCAAAATACACCATAAAGTCATTGTAATTCAAATTAATATGGTATTTTCTAAAAATTCTGCTTTATCTATAACTATATCCCAATTTTCAATCCTGGTATCGATTTCCTTCTCACTTCTTTTGCTGGACACCAAGGTCCAGGTGAGCTTCTCTGGTTGCCAATACTCTATGCATATTGTCACACATCACTGCTGGAAAAGTAACACTTTTCATGACTCCATAGTTAGAGGAAGACCGGAAGTTCTGAGTTTGGTACGTTCTTAGACTCTGCCCTGTGCACTTCTTCCCTTGGCTAATTTCAATCTGTATCTTTTCCCTATAATAAAAATATAACCGTGAGCATCAATGGCATTCAGTGAGTTCTATGAGTTTCCCTAGTGAATTATCAAGCCTAAGTGTGGTCTCAGTGACCCTAAACTTGAAATTGGTGTCAGAAGTCTTGCTCCCTCAAACTCCTCACTGTCCTTGACAGGTTTAGGGGCATCTGGGTTATCTAGCATAGTAAAACCCGTTAAGAACTTTTCTGTTGATTCAGTTTATTGTTATATTTTTCTGAAAAATTGTCCATTTCAACTAAGTTTTAAGATGTATTTAAAGTTGTTCCCTAATGGTTTTCTAAAAACTCTGCTTTTCCTGTAGTTATATCCCATTTCTCAATCTGGTTATAACTTTCCTTCTCATCTATTTTTGCTTGAGTTAAAAAAATGTTTTAGGGAATTCCCTGGTCGCGCAGTGGTTAAGAATCCGCCTGCCAATGCAGGGGACCTGTGTTCGAGCCCTCAGCTGGGAAGATCCCACATGCTGTGGAGCAATTAAGCGCGTGCACCACAACTACTGAGCCTGTGCTCTAGAGCCCAAGAGCCACGACTACTGAAACCTGTGTGCCTAGAGCCCGTGCTCCACAACAAGAGAAGCCACCGCAATGAGAAGCCCACGCACTGCAACGAAGAGTAGACCCCGCTTGCTGCAGCTAAAGAAAGCTGCTGCACAGCAACGAAGACCCAACACAGCCAAAAATAAATAACTAAATTTATTTTTAAAAAAGTTTTGTCGGGCCTCCCTGGTGGCGCAGTTGTTGAGAGTCCACCTGCCGATGCAGGGGACATGGGTTCGTGCCCCGGTTCGGGAAGATCTCACATGCCGTGGAGCGGCTGGGCCCGTGAGCCATGGCCACTGAGCCTGCACGTCCGGAGCCTGTGCTCCGCAACGGGAGAGGTCACAACAGTGAGAGGCCCGCGTACCGCAAGAAAAAAAAAAAAAAGTTTTGTCAGCTTTAGTAAAGTACAATTTTTTATGAAGTTAGAGTTGAGGTAAAATTCACGAATTTTAACTGCTGAATTTGAAGAGTTGGAACCCACATATGCAGACATCTACCATCACCACCACCATCATCATATAGAACATTTCTTTTACCTCCAATATTTCTCTCATGGCCCTTGTGGTCAATTCCTTCCCCAGACCCCTAGCCTCAGGAGATCACTGATCTGCTTCCTACCACTATAGTTTTGCTTTTTGTAGAATCTCATATAAATAGATTCATGCAGCATGTAGTATTTTGTTTGGCTTTTTTCACTTAGAATAATGCTTTTGAGATTCATCCATGTTGCTGTGTACAGCAGTACTTCATTACTTCTTATTGCTAAGAAGTATTCCATTGTATAGGTATGCCAAATTTTGTTTCTCCATTCACAAGTTGATGGATATATTTGGGTTGTTTCTAGCTTTTTGGCAGCTATGAATAAAGCTGCTGGGAACATTTGTATGCAACCTCTGGACATATGTTGTCATTTCTCTTGGATCAATGTCTAGGAGTGGTCATATGGTCAGTGTATGTTTAACTTTATAAGACACTCTCAAACTGTTTTCTAAAGTGCCTATATGATTTTCATTCTAATTCTAAGAATTCCAGTTGCTCCACATCCTCACCAAATTTAGTATTTTCCATCATCCCCTGTGGTTTCCTCCACTAACAGCACATTTGCCATTAGACCCTTGAGGCCACCCTCAATGCTTTAGGGCATATGGTCAAGTTTCTACAAAGATCCTGCAGCAATCCAGGGACAGAGAGGGCTCAGGCCCTCCATCATGTCGGGTAACCCTAGACCCATCTCTTCCGTTTGTCTTAGAAATCTCAACATCACCATGAGTCTGGCTTCTCCAGCCTCTCCTTCCTCCCAAGTATTGGCTTGTCTCTCCCAATGTAACTGCTCAGCTGGCTAAAAACAGAAAATGTGTACTCCTCACTCCCTGTTCCCAAGAGCTAAGCGCTTCTATTCTCTGTTCCTGATGAACAGGAAGGGACAACTGACATCAGCTGTGTCTCTATCCTTATCTGTATCCCAATTCCGGTCCTGTCTGTCTATCTCTTCATCTAGCTATGTGTAGGTCTGTATTGACACATGCTGACGCCATATGGGCATAGAACAAATTCTAAAAGGAAACCCCACAAATTGATAGCAATTGTTCCATTTTGGGAAGGAGGAAGAGGAAAGGAAGATATACTTTTCAACGTGTAGACTCATGTTGGTATTTTTAAAGCAATATAACTAAAAAGAAAATAGCTACAGTGCTAAAAAAAAAAAACTGTTTCCTCATACCCCACACTTTGGGCATCCCCCTGCTCTGGGAGTTCTCTATAGTTCTTCCCAGCTCTGTCTACCTCTCATTAAATTATTAATTATTATTTTTAAAAATCACCTACAGTTTCTGGAAGCTAGAGAAGACACTCAGAACTCCTGGACAAAGAGAAATCTGTCTAGTGAGACAGGCTACTCCATATTCATTAGAGGCTCTCCCAGGAGACTCAGTTTCAGTCTAAAAATGTTTAGAAAAAGAGCACCCGAGAGAGAGTCTAGGTTTGCCTAACACTGTCTAATTTTTCTCTCTTTTCCTAGTGTCCCGTTCAGTATAGCTTGTGTCCCAGATAGAAGAGCCATGGTTGGGATGATAAAAAGCATTGTCTCCCACACCACAGGTAACCTGCTTTGGACAATAGCAGGCTGCCACCAGCCAGTCCTTCTGAGAGAAAACGAAAGCTTCCTCCCCGCCTGCAGTCACCTTGCCGTATGTTCTCTTGCTGCTATCTCAAAGTGTCACCTTCCCCTCATTGGCATGCTGTCAGGACACCCAGGGACCTAGTTGGAGCCAGTGGCTGCTGTTTCTGCATCCCAGGAATGTTGGTGAGCTTCAGGTCAGTGACTGGGATGGCCAGGGCTGCTGCAGAAAGGAGCCAAGAGGTGAGTATTCTTCACACTTTCCTCAGCCTCACCAGAGAAAACATCCTCTCAAAGCTGGCAAGGTCTGCTCTTTGGTGATTGAGGGCCTCCTCCCCACACATGGCCATGAACGTGGTGCCTGTGTCATCCATGAAACAATGCCTTCTCCATCCTTGGTTCTGGGCACGCAGCTGCACAGTGTAAGCTGTGGTCTCTCCCTGGTCAGACATTGTGGGCACCCAGGGAGACCAGGAATGGGATCGCATCCGCCCAGAGCTCCTGGCAGGGGTACGGCGGGCCTGTTCTGGAGTTCTCACACTTCATTAAGAGACCTTCCCAAGTCTCAACCTCACCCTCAACCCTCTGCTATTCAGCCATCCTGCCATTCTTACGCATTTCTGAACATCGAGATATCTTTGCACACATGCTGTTTCCCCCGGCCTAGACTGCCTTTCCTTATGCTTTTCTGCCTGTAAAACTCCTCATTCTTCAACACCCAGGTCAGAAGTCATCTGTGCAATGCTTTTCCTCACACTCTGCCTGAGTTAGTTCTGCTCTTCTGGGCTCCCAAGGTTTGTTCCTACTTCTGTTCCCACACTGCCTACCTCTCTCTGTCTCCCCCACTGGACTAGGACCTTGAGGGTAGAGACTGTGCTCATCACAGCCACACTCCCAGACAAGGGCTTGGCAACTGTTATTGAGAAGAATGGCTTGGCTCTTCCCCTCCCATCCTGAGAGAGGCATTCTCATTGTGGAAACGAACCCAGGGAGGAGAGTTTCAATGGATCAGCCAGGTTTCACTACAGTTTTCTCTAAAGAGGATTCTGTGATTAGTGATTTAAGTTATTTCTGCACCCCAATCAGCAGGCACACCTATACTGAAACATTAGTCATCTAACAAACACCCACCACCCCACTGAGTCATAGTGCTGAAGGCAGAGATTCCAATATTTAGTAACATGCCTGCCAGCCTGATTGCTGGCCAGACCTTTCAACCATGTTATTCAGGAGAGGAAAAGCAAACCTTTATTTCAAGGGAAACTGTATGGATCCTAAATGTTTTTCCCTGGGGGTATAGTATGCGTGACTGAATTTGAAGAATGTTTTTCCTGCACACCTGGCATGTAATCTCCCGTATTTTCCAACAAGTCAATGCATAACTCATCCAGCAAATGATTTATATTAATAGATACCCATTATCTCTGCTGAAAGGGTTTCCTAGATAATGGTGTGACTGAAGTTCTGAAGTTCGTAATGATGCCGGGGCTTTCTCTGCAAGGCCCTGGTTTAGGGCTATTCTAGCTCCTTCTGGTGCTGCAGCTTTGGGACCTCGTTGAGTGCCAAAATCTTAGCTTTGAGTGTCCAAACTTCCGAAATTAATGTCACCCTTCAGCATCTGAAGTGTTAATCTCAATTAGTTCACTCTTCAAAAGGCTCCATGTTTGGGTTCCTGGTGGCACAGTGGTTGAAAGTCCGCCTGCCAATGCAGGGGACGTGGGTTCGTGCCCCGGTCCGGGAAGATCCCACATGCCGTGGAGCGGCTAGGCCCGTGAGCCACGGCCGCTGAGCCTGCGCGTCTGGAGCCTGTGCTCCGCAAGGGAGAGGCCACAACAGTGAGAGGCCCGCATACCACACACACAAAAAAAAAGGCTCCATGTTTGTTTATTTGTTTGTTTGTTTAAAGAAAGCAGTAATAAAACACTCAACCAAACTAACTGCATCTTAAACCTGAGCGTCAAGCTGGGTCTTGAAAAGATATTTGCATACCCATGTTCATAGCAACATTATTCACCATAGCCAAGAGGTGGATGCAACCAAATATCTGTCAGCTGGTGACCGGATAAACAAAATGTGGCATATATATATATACAATGGAATATTATTCAGCCTTAAAAATGATACCAAGCAGGGCCCTTTGGGGCTCCTGGGCACAAAGCCTTTCTGTGTTCCCCCATTTCTTTGATTACAGGAAATATCCTTCAATCAGCCTCCATGACCTTCCCTGAGTTCCAGTGGGCAGATTCAAGCAGTTGTTAATTAGGGAAGGGAGGGGATGCAAGAACAGGGAGAAACAAACAGTCAAGAGAAACAATAGTGCAGCCTTGGGACAAGGTCCCCGTTCCCTATCAAAGGATACACACAACAATATCCTTGAGCTGTTTTGCAGATACTGAAACCCCTTCCAGGTGGGAGAAGTTAACGATTAACGATGGTATGCTGCCCACAAGCATGTAGACCCCAGACCAGTTGGAACCTGAAGGTTGATGATGCTGACTCCTACTTACCTCACCACCAACCCATCAGAAGAATGTCCATGAACTGATCATGCCCTCTTTGAACCACTGCTATAAAACTTCTCCCTATCCTCTCCAAGTGGGGACACATAGTTTTTTGAGTCGGGAGCCCGCTGTGTCCCCCTTTGCCTGGCAAAGTCATAAAGCTATCCTTTTCTCCTTCACCCAAAACTCTGTCTCCGAGATTTGATTTGGCACTGATGTACAGAGAAGCTGAGCTTTCGGCATCAAAAAAATCCTGTCTCATGCTACAACATGGATGAACCTTGAGGACATTATACTAAGTGAAGTAAGCCAGCCACAAAGAGACAAACATTGTATGATTCCACTTATACGATGTATCTAAAGTGGTCTAACTCATAGAAAGAGAACATAACATGGTGGCTACCAAGCAGAAGGGGGTTGGACATGGGAGTTCTTGTTTAATGGAGTTTCAATTTTGCAAGAGGAAAAATTCTGGAGATCTGTTGCACAACAACGTGAATATACTTAACACCACTGAACTGTATACTTGAAAATGGTTAAGATGGTAAATTTTAGGTTATGCATTTTTTTAACCACAAAACAACAACGACAAAGCAAAGTTTCTTCAGGATCACCTGGTTTGTCCTACTGTTTTACAAATGGCGCAAAGATTTGCCCAAGGTCATCATCCACATTCAAGGTGACCTGACTCATGGCTGGATGCTTTCCATGCTCCAGCAGCCTGCCTCTCCAGCAGCTCTAGCGAGTTTCCCCTCCTCCTTCATTAAGGAAGGGAGGAGCCCAAGGCCCCCCATCGTGGTCCCAAGCGAGCCAGGGCAGTGGGGGAGGCCCTGCGAGACACTAAATTCTCATCAGTTCCACTCTCTTCTCCTCATCAGCCTCCTGGGTAGCTCATTTTTACTGGGCCCAAATATGTATAACCATGGAAACAAGTCACGTGGTCCTTTGGGTCTAAAGATGACAGAAGCCCAGACTGTTGTCCAAGAGTGTCAGAGTGAGCACACCCAGCACCTGGGGAGACTTCTCCTGTGCCCTGGATCTGGAGTCACACTCCCAGCAGATACCACCTTATCTCAAATCAGAGTTTTTCTGCTCCCCAGGTTCGGTTGTGTGTTGGCTTGGGTCTGCATGTACCTTTCTGCTCAGGCTTAAGGAGATTCCACCACAACCTTGGATATTTCCAAAATGTTCTCACTCCAGAATTTGAGCTTCCCTGAATGCAATATTCTTTGCTAGGTATTCAAGGCCCTCTCTGACCCAACCCTAAGGTACTTTTCCAATCATATTGGAAGCTAAGATTGCACAGTGACTTAAGCTTAGTCTTAGGGTCAGGGCCGAATTCCAGTTTAGCAGGCTTTATCTCTGTAGCCTTAGATAGTCACTTATCTCACTCAGGATTTCGTAAAGAAAAACAGAGATAACAGTATCTAGTGTGTGAGGACTTGATGAGATAAGGCATGCCGGACCTGAGCCTAGAACCCGGTACAATGTAAGCACTCTCTGAAGCACTTAGAAACTGGACTTATTGTCAACAGTACAGGTGTCCTCTGGTCCAGCAGAGTAGGATAATTTACCAGATGTACACTGTATACATGGTCTGTGCATTCCAGCCTCTGCCTCTGTCTTACTTCTCTCTTCTCTCTTTCTAGAGCATCTTCCCCAAATCCCCCCAAGGCCCAGATCAAACTCACCTCCTTCTTGAAGACTTCATTGACCCTCCCAGCAGGAAAGTATCTGTGCTAGAGGTCGATTTGTGTAGCTCTGGGCTATAAAGACACTGTGTCACAGAGGGGGTTTGCTGAATGTGTCCTCAGGTGGTCATGAATGCAGGAGGCTCTAGGACCTGAGACAGGGGCTTAGTCTTTCTCTGGCACTTTGGAAATTTCTGTGAGCAGACCCCCGGTTCCTCTCTTCACAGGGTGTCTGTGAGACCTTAAGGGGGCACCTATATGACCCAGTATGTCAGCTACAACAAGCTTGGAGAAGAAGGAAACTTTCCTGAGGATATTACATGGGCACTCCTAGTAGGCTGCCACCTGCGTTCTGTTTTTCCCAGTAAAAGCAACCCTGGGTGGTGGAGTTGGCTCCCTCTGCACCATCTTGGGTCCATGGGTCTGACCTTTGCCCCCTCCATCCCCTACTTGTGTTTAGATCAAAGGTCTAGGCTAATTCTCCTTTCCTACTTTCACAGCAACTCTCCTGCCTTGGATTCTCTTACAACTTGTGGTTCCTCTCTTGGCACAGATTCCAGTCAGTCTGTATGATCATTATTTGGTGTATAATTTGCTCCTCTATTGAATTAGAAGCTCTTTCAGTGCAAGGATTATGTTGGATTGATTTCTCTGCTCTGTGCAGAGCCAAGCACGGTACCTGGCTCATGCTTGGTACCTAGTGGTTTTGGGTTAACTTAATTGTTATAATAGTGAAGCTAATAACTACCAATTACCATGTGTTCATGATCTGTCTGGCCCACTGCTAAGTGGTCTATATACGTTATCTCAGGTAATCCTCACCTCAGTTCTGTAAAGAAAGCCTTGCTATCCTCCACTTAAAGATGAGCACTGAAGGCCTAGAGAGGATAAGTGACTTGGCCAAGGTCATGGAGCAAGGAAAAGGTAGAGCTGGGGTTTTAATTCATCTCCACATGACTGGCTAGATGCACACATGACCAAAGGAAACACACATACAGACACATCATCGCATTTGCAAAATTTTCACCTCACATCTGAAACAAGTCACGCAAGCCTGAGGATATCTGGCTCCCCCTAGACAACGTGACCCAGCATCATGACGTGGGCTGCCTGTTTGGGGGCTGCTATCGGTCCAGACCCAGGTTGGGGCTGGCCAAATTTGTAAGATCCTGAACTATACAAGGTATCTGCACCGTGACTTCTGTCCTTCCTCTAGCTTCATCTTCATCATTGGCTCAGCTTACTCTGTAAGCTCCAGGAGGGCAGGGACTTTGTCTCTCCTAGGACAGTGCCTGCATCTGGCAGGTGTTCAATAAATTACCATTATTATTTTCAAGTTGCTCCTGGTGTGCTTCTATCTTCTCAGCATAATTAACAAGAAATATGGAGGCTAAAGCAGGGGTACTTTACACAAAATTCAGTGCTAAATACATCTCCATGATCACAAACATAAAAAGGAAATGTTTCTGCAATCCACGGAAAGATCTGTCTGATGAGGCTTGGCTCTTTGTATACGCAGAGGCATGATCCTGTTGCTGCTGAAATGAAAAACCAGCCACTTCAGATGAACGTTTGTGAAGTGCTGGTGACACCACATGGCTGTGAGAGGAAACACAGGCTGGAACTTTGGTAAAGGGAGAAAGAACAATCGTGGAAGTGGTGGGGAGCTGGGGGAAAGCCCCTGCAGTAACACAACTGCAGGTTTAGAATTACATGGTTCTAGCCCAACAACAACAATAGTGATAATAGCAGCATCCGCAGCTGATGTTATTGAGGATTTTCTATGTTCCAGGCACACCACTCTAGGAGCTTTATGTGAATTACCTCATTTAAGTGTCACAGGGGGTACTGGAAATTGGAGGTGGATGTTCATGGGTGGAATAACCAGAGGCTGACTTCTTAAAAAATTTATTTTATTGAAGTATAGTTGATTTACAATGTTGTGTTAGTTTCTGGTGTACAGCAATGTAATTCAGTTATATATATATACATATATATATTCTTTTCCACATTCTTTTCCATTATGGTTTATCACAGGATATTGAATATAGTTCCCTGTGCTCTACAGTAGGACCTTGTTGTTTTTCCATCCTATATATACTAGTGTGCATCTGCTAACCCCAAATCCCAATACATCCCTCCCCCACTGCTCCTCCCTCTTGCAACCATAAGTCTGTTCTCTGTCTGTGAGTCTGTTTCTGTTTCATAGATAAGTTCGTTTGTGTCATATTTTAGGTTCCACATATAAGTGATATCCTATGGTATTTGTCTTTCTCTGTCTGACTTACTTCACTTAGTTTGATAATCTTTAGGTCTATCCACGTTTCTGCAAATGGCATTATTTCATTTTTTTATGGCTGAGTAGTATTCCATTGTATTTATGTACCACATCTTCTTTATCCATTCATCTGTGGATGGACATTTGGGTTGCTTCCATGTCTTGGCTATTGTAAATAGTGCTGCTATGAACATTGGGGTGGGTGTATCTTTTCCAATCAGAGTTTTCTCTGGATATATGCCCAGGAGTAGGATTTCTGGATCATATGGCAACTCTATATTTAGTTTTCTGGGGAACCTCCATACTGTTTTCCATAGTGACTGCAGCAATTTACATTCCCACTAACAGTGTAGGAGGGTTCCTTTTTCTCCACACCCTCTGCAGCATTTGTTATTTGTAGACATATTAATGAAGGCAGTTTTGACCAGTGTGAGGTGATACCTCATTATAGTTTTGATTTGCATTTCTCTAATAATTAGTAATGTTGAGCACCTTTTCATGTGCCTATTGACCATCTGTATGTCTTCTTTGGAGAAATGTCTAGTTAGCAGAGACTGACTTCTTGAGCATGAGACCCCTGAAGGACTATGCCTGGTAGGAAGGAGTTAGAAGCATTTAGCTAATGATGGTTGTATTCGTGATCATTATACTAGTCATGAGCAATGGATAGTGGCAACTTCAAAGGCCATTATAATAATAATACTCTGAAGGGCAGTGTTATGACAAGAGAGCAGTTTCAATGGGTTCTCCTTGCATTTCAGTGGAACGATAGTTTATTTAAGGTTGTGTTCGGAGAGCTAGGTAAGCTGCTAAATGAAGACTGTGGTAGTGTCTCCCATCTCCCACCACAAGCCTGACTTTCCCGCCAAATTGTAGGTGGAGAAGCTGAAACCAAGACCGTGAAGACCTGCTGAGACTCTGACAAGTACTGACAGGTTCAAGGGACCAGGGAGAAAAAGAAATCCCAAACAGTGTGACATTTAATACATTCCCTCTGCCCAGCAGAGAAACGTGACCCCAAGACTAGCAGGCACCAAACGATCTCAACAACCAGAGAGGTCAATTTTCCTCCTAGAGGGAGGACTTGTGGAGCAAGTAACCAGAAGAGTTCACTCCATTACTGTCCCATCTGGAGGTTGGTCTAGAAGAATTCTGTGGAAACACAAAGACTGGGAATTAAGCATCCATTTAGCAGTCACAGTGAAAGCTCAAGTTTAAATGTACATTTTACACTTAAAAAAAAATTTGGGCTTCTCAGGTTCATATTGATAAATTTTACTTTTAAAAAATAAACTGGGCTTCCCTGGTGGCGCAGTGGTTGAGGGTCCGCCTGCCGATGCAGGGGACATGGGTTCGTGCCCCGGTCCGGGAGGATCCCACATGCCGCGGAGCGGCTGGGCTCGTGAGCCATGGCCGCTGAGCCTGCGCGTCTGGAGCCTGTGCTCGGCGGCGGGAGAGGCCGCAACAGTGAGAGGCCCGCGTACCACAAAAAAAAAAATTTTTTAAATAAATAAATAAATAAATAAATAAACTTTGTTTCCCCAATGGAGAAAATAGTTTTATTTCTTTTTTTCTTTTTAATTTTATAAAAGATTTATGATCATTATAAAGAAATTTGTGATGCAGAAAAGTATAACAAAATATAAATTCAGCAGTATTCCTATCACTTAAATGACCATCATTCTATATATTTCTCTATGCATAGACACACATGCACACTCTAAGATAATACAATTGCTATGCCAACACATATCTTTCTACATTATTGCTTTTAATGGCTGCATAATAGTCATAGTGGAATGGTTCCATGATGAATTCCAGTGATGCCTTTTGTGCTGACTATCTATCTTTTTTCTATCTATCTATCTATCTCTGAAATATACAATAAATTAAATACCAAATCAAAGTACTCTTTTTGTAATCAGCTCTCAAAATTGTTGTCAGTCTACGTTTGTGTGTTTTTGTTCTTGTTCTGTGAAGTTGTTTGGGAAATGTTCAAATATTTAAGAAAAGTTTAGATGCTAAGCAGATTGGAACCAGGGATAGAATAACACAAGATTCTGGAGTTCATTTGGCCACTTATGTAAAACGAAACCCTTAGATGGAAAGGTGGGCAGGCAGGGCTTGAAAAAGTTCAGAAACGTGGAGCTCCTCGCAGGCCCCCCTGCCCTTGTCTCTCTGATGCTGCCCCCTGGTGGTGGGCTATCAAGGTTGGGCCCTGCAACCTCCAGTCATGTCTGTCTTTTAACCTCTTCCCCTTCCTTGGGGTCTTGAAGGGCCCTACTTAGGCAGGAGGAAGAAATATTAAAAAGGAGAGAAGCTTTCTTTTTAGTCATGTAGATTCTGAGTCTAATAAAATAGTTTTCGAATAAAGAGAAGAAATCCACCCTTTTTTACAGCATCCTGTCAAACCCCTCTTATTTCTCCCACCTGTCTCTCTCTCTCTCCCTCTCTCTCTCTCTCTCTCACACACACATTCGCACATACATACCAAAATCATATGATCATTTAGCTGTACCACATTCTCCCTATTGGTGGACATTCTGATTGCTCCGGGTTTTTCATTTTTATAAACCTATTTTAATGAACAACTCTGTACATACATCTTTAACAGCTTGATAAATTAAAAAGCTCTTTCTCATGTCTTACTTACTTTGTGAGAGCAGAGGGGCTGCCATCAGAAGCTGCAAGAGCTATTTCCAAAGAGAATTCTTCCAGACGGGGGGCAACAATGACCAGATGAAAACGGGTGGCACCAAGAGGCAAGAGACCCACTTCTGCCAGAAGGCCCCACAGCCCAGGGCTCTGCCTCTGGGGACGCGGTGCTGTGTTAGCCCTTGGAGGGTGAGCAGTGTGGCAGCAGCCGTCATGAGGTGGAAGGGCGCAGCAACTGCTTGGTGGCAGAAACCTTCAAACCACTCCTCAGAGAGTAGAGGCCTGGGGAGCAAGCTCACTTTGTGGGAGAAGCATTACATGGCATCGTGCGTGAGCTCACCTGGCATATCATTAGGGATGACAAAAATAAGCTAGAGAAGAGTCTGAACTAATAGGTGGAATAAGACACTAAAATAAAAAATGCATAATCACTTTTTTTTTTTTTGCGGTATGCGAGCCTCTCACTGTCGTGGTCTCTCCGGTTGCGGAGCACAGGCTCTGGACGCGCAGGCTCAGCGGCCATAGCTCACGGGCCCAGCCGCTCCGCGGCATGTGGGATCTTCCCGGACCGGGGCACAAACCCACGTCCCCTGCATCAGCAGGTGGACTCTCAACCACTGCGCCACCAGGGAAGCCCTGCATAATCCCTTTTAATGCAATGGTTTTCAGAGGCCAGTTTAAGCTGCAGAAACATGGCCAATACCTATTGTGTATTGTATATACTGCCTCATGGAAACCCCAAAACAATTTTACGTGGTGAAGCTTATTAGAATTCTAATTTTAGGAAGGGCAGGCATATGGGGCACAGAGTGCTTAAGTAACTTGTTCATGGCCATACAGCTAGTAAGTTCCAGGGCGTGGATTTGCACCCAGGTCTTGTGGAGGCCAAAATTCTTGCTCTTAGTCCTTAGGCTATGCTGCTTGCTTTCCAAACAAATAACAATTTACTTGAGATGAAAATCAAGTAGAAATTGGCCAATCTTATCATCAGTTCTTTATTTTTGTCTTGTCTCCATTATTCACTG
Organism: Hyperoodon ampullatus; assembly: GCF_949752795.1. Taxonomy (NCBI): domain Eukaryota; kingdom Metazoa; phylum Chordata; class Mammalia; order Artiodactyla; family Ziphiidae; genus Hyperoodon; species Hyperoodon ampullatus. The sequence goes on along the minus strand of NC_136914.1, from coordinate 68,406,892 downwards.
AGAGAAGGAGCTACACTCCTCCCATTTATCTGTTAGGTACTTCATCCTGACTGACCTCATTCTCTGATGCTGTGACTTTCATTTCTGTTTGCTGTTATCTATCAGCTTTGTTAACCCTAGTCTGGAGTTACCTCTCGTGAAAACTTCTGAAAAGATTTTTTTTTGAATCACTAAAGGCAAGTAAATTAAACTTGAAGTGGAGAAAATCTTTATGCCTTCATGGCTTTCCAGAAATGGGTCATAGCATACAAAAGGAAGACCTAAAGCTTTAGCTTGGGTGACACTGACTACAGGGTTTGCGCTACAAGATGACATCAGTGGAACTACTTGGCCTGGATTTACTTTACCTTGGCTATCTGTTTTTCCTGAAAAGAAATGAATTGAGATAACGGAGTTTACCTCAGGAGAGGTCATTTCTGCCGCAGAGTATGTGCGGAGCACTTCTTTCTGATGGGCTACAAACATATGGCATCATGAGCTCGTGTCAGCTCAGCCTTGCTCCAAACTATTCCCAATTCCTAAGACGTTTTGTCTTGGTTACCTTTTTCTAAAGATTTTCTTCCTTTGAATAGTGTTTGCCAGGGAACTTCACTGAGCTGGATCCTCTCCATAGATTTTCTGACAGCATTTGCTGGGGAGAATTTCCTGGCTCAAAGTATGCATTACTTGTTCCTCTCCTAAAGAATTGCTTGCAAGATTTTTATCCTGACTAATCATATGCTTGAACCTTTTTTTTAATCTCCAGATGGCATTATTTGACTAGACTTACCTACTATTATTTGTGATGACATTTGCTGAGAAATTTGTTCTTTATTTAAGGTTCTTTATTTGGTTTGGTAGCTTTACCCATGACAATGATAATTCTTTTGATATTTTGTGTTGAAGGGATCTAGTGATGAATACTAATGTACCCCAAGGCATGTTCTCAGGAATATCACCCTGCAGAACCCCTTCAGTAAACCTGACTACTGACTGTTCTGAGGAATAACCCTAACAACCTCTGCCCTGGGGCTTGCCCTTAAACAATTGTTAAATTTCTCCAGATTTCAAGGTTTTCTTTCTCTCTCTTTTTTTTTTTAAATTAATTAATTTATTTTTGACTGCGTTGGGTCTTTGTTGTTGCGCAGGCTTTCTCTAGTTGCGGCGAGCAGGGGCTACTCTTCGTTGCAGTGTATGGGTTTCTCATTGTGGTGGCTTCTCTTGTTGAAGAGCATGGGCTCTAGGAGTGCGGGCTTCAGTAGTTGTGGAGTGTCACCTCAGTAGTTTTGGCTCGCGGGCTTAGTTGCTCCGCAGCACGTGGGATCTTCCCGGACCAGGCTCAAACCCATGTCCCCTACATTGGCAGGCAAATTCTTAACCACTGCGCCACCAGGTAAGTCCCTCAAAATTAGTTTTATCATTCCTCATTGAGTTAACAAACCATTCTTCAGATCCTGCCTCTTTTGAGGGTTTTATTTTAAACATCTTGACCTTTGGGCATTATTTTTCTATATGACTTTTCTGAACATCTATTCTGGCCAATCCTCTTGATGGAAACTTCTCTTTCTAAGGCCAGCAACTGATTTTTTTTTTTTTTTTTTTTTTTTTTTTTTTTTTTTTTTGCGGTACACAGGCCTCTCACTGTTGTGGCCTCTCCCTTTGCGGAGCACAGGCTCTGGATGCGCAGGCCCAGCGGCCATGGCTCACGGGCCCAGCTGCTCCGCGGCATGTGGGATCCTCCCGGACCGGAGCACAAACCCATGTCCCCTGCATCGGCAGGCGGACTCTCAACCACTGCGCCACCAGGGAAGCCCCAGGATGACTCCTGACCATGGCTTCCAAAAGTCTGCTTTCTGGGAACACTTAATGGGACTTTCTGCCATCTGTGACGTTTGGACTTGCCTTTTGTTGAAAGGCATCAGAAGAAGTTTCTTCTTGACAAATAGAACTCAAACATGAACACAGAAAGACCCAGATAACTTTCCCTTTAGTAATATGAGACATGCAACAGGGTTCAGAGCTGTTCCTTGAGAAACTGTTGGCATAAGCATTGAACTCTCTTCATACACATCATAAGTTTTAATCCTGTCCAGAAAATCACTCACCAGTTTTTCTTTGCTGACAAGCATCTTCTTAGAACCACATTTTTAGTTGATTTAAGCCATTTCATTCTCAAATTCTGAAAATATCTGGTTGTGACATCACAGGTTTTGCATTCGTTCCCCCAAAGTCATTCTTTGTGTTCTCTTTCCAAAGATAAAAAAGTGAGATTTATTCCACCCCACAGGATATTATTCAACCTTTTGAAAAATATTTACAATCTACATAAAAATATAACAATGATATTACTAGCTACTAGTTATTCAAAAGAGTATTTTCACTGGATGGTATTACTCTGTCACTGGGAAGAGCTTTAGTGATGGACTTCATCACTTATATGGTTATCACAGTGTCCCTAAAGGGTCTAACATGAATTTTTTTTTTTTTTTTTTTTTTTTTTGTGGTACGCGGGCCTCTCACTGTTGTGGCCTCTCCCGTTGCGGAGCACAGGCTCCGGACGCACAGGCTCAGCGGCCATGGCTCACGGGCCCAGCCACTCCGCAGCATGTGGGATCCTCCCGGACCGGGGCACGAACCCGTGTCCCCTTCATCGGCAGGCGGACTCTCAACCACTGCACCACCAGGGAAGCCCTAACATGAATTTTTGATGTATCCTGTTTGGGATTTTAAATGCTTAGAGTGTTGGTTAATTCTGGCTGATAATCAAGACAATAAAATATGAATGAGTGAGCTTAAACGCTTCTGGATGACAATGATCATTTGAAAGCTCTTTGAAGTTTTGATTTCATCTGAGAGGTAAGAAAAAGACTGTAATTGGGCTTCCCTGGTGGCGCAGTGGTTGAGAGTCCGCCTGCCGATGCAGGGGATACAGGTTCGTGCCCCGGTCCGGGAAGATCCCACATGCCGCGGAGCGGCTGGGCCCATGAGCCATGGCCGCTGAGCCTGCACGTCCGGAGCCTATGCTCCGCAATGGGAGAGGCCTCAACAGTGAGAGGCCCGCGTACCGCAAAAAAAAAAAAAAAAAAAAAAAGACTGTCATTGATTTGAAGCAAAATATCCACGGACAGAGGAATTAAAATTCCTTCATTAGAAAGCATGAGGCAGCATCGCCTGGCAGTCAAGTGTGTGGGCTCCTGACAGACAGACCCGAGTGCCACCGCCTTGCTGTCTGACCTTGGGCCAGCCATCAGCTTCTGAACCTAAATTGTTTCCTCATCCATAACATGGAGATTATTCAAGTATCCAACTTGTGGAGTATTGTGAGATGTAAATGAGGTAATGCAATTAAGCACTTAGAATAGTGCCTGGCTCATATTCAACATCCAACATAAGTCAGATATTATTACTGACAATGAAGATCATGCTTTTAAACTATGTCCCTTTCTTTCTTTAAACATGTGTGGAGGAATGAACTTGAGTGACGAGTGGGAATTTCCATATTCCCTTTTGAAGGGTATGGAAAGTCTGATAAGCACATACCCTTCGGGGGAAGATGTGCTCCATCCTAGACCCTAGCTCTTTGGGAGACGTCCTGATTTTAAAGTCCCTTCAAAAGCAGACATTATTTTGGGGTGAATTTACTCAGCCCCTTAATTTCCCCCTAAACAAATAAAAGCTGGAAGCCGTTTTGGACTTCTCTCCCACTCACTGTAGATTCCTCTCAGATCCAGCCCTTTCCCTGCACCCTGACCCTCTCTGGCAGTTCCTCACACACACCCTGCTTATGCTTCTGAGAGTCTTCACTCCTGTCTTCGTGCCTTTGCACGTGCCCTTCTGCTCTGAAATGCTCTTTGTGGTGTCCTTCACCTGCCTTTTTTTATGCCGTCATCTCTCCCTGCACTGGCCTGTTACTGTGGTCATTGAACGTTTCCCATGCACTCAACACTGAATCCCTTACTGCTTCTGTCCATCACAGCTGCTCTTGATCGATAGACAGGATAAGTGAAGAAAGCTGCCAACCACAAGAACTAGAGGGTGAGGAAAATAAGAGAGCCTTTCTTCAGTTGCTTGTCAGTTGCTCAGCAAGAGCAAAGCAAGCCTGGTCAGAGGTGAGACACATAATATAAGCTTAGAGGGAGAGGCGAGAAAGACTATAACCTGAGTGAAGGCATTCAGCTCCCTTTAGAAAGAATGTGTGCATCAGAAGGGGGCAGCACAAGCACTGGCAGTGACCTCCAAGCATTGCCCTGCATCGGAGGGGAGAGGGCTTGGTCATTTCACTTTGCCATTTTCAACCCCTGGGCCAGGCTAGCCCCGGGAAAGCCTGTGAGAGTCTGGTAACCAGTCATGACTTGGTCTGTCCTGGACTGCAGGGTAGAGCCATCTCAGCTGGGAGAGGATGAGGCTTCTGAGCCAAGTGCCCTTAACCCTTTGTTTCTGAGCCTGCTCTTCTGAGGACAGTGCTGGTGAGTGAGTTCAAGCCCTCCCTTTGGAACCAAAATGTTGGGATTTGAACACTGTCTATCCCCCTCCTAGCCACACCGGCTCAGACAGGCTACCTAATGTCTTTGTGCCTCAGTTTCTTCACTGGTAAAATGGGGATAATAACAGTATGTATTTGCAAAACATATATCTGATAAGGGTTTAGTATTCAGAATATACATAAAGAACTTTACTATTTTTCATGTATGATTGGCAGAAAATAAAAGTAAAATAACTAGCTCAGCCTGAAGCCACAACTAAGGAGCCCACCTGCCGCAACTAAGGAACTCACCTGCTGTAACTAAGACCCAGCACAACCAAAAAAAATAAAAACTAGCTCAGTGTAGCAAGAGTATAAAGAAATGGCCATTTCCATGTAGGAGTGTAAGTTAGTCTAGACTTTCCAGATGACAACTTGGTGAAATTGATTGCAATTAAAAATAAAAGTTTATTTTTAAAATAAATAATAATAAATAAATAAAAGTTAAAATACATTATGGGGATAATTGAGGATGTTTGAAAATGGACTGTACATAAGGTAAGAATTTTACAACTTTTAAAATTTTAAACTTTTAATTTTGAGATAATTATGGATTTACATGCAGTTGTATGAAATAATATAGAGAGATCTTATGTACGAATGGTAACATCTTACAAAATTATAGAACTACTATGATACTGACATTGGTACAATTTACCAGTCTGGTTCAGATTTCCCCTGTTTACTTGTACTTATTTGTATATGTGTGTGTTTAATTCTAAGCAATTTTTTTCAGATATGTAGCTTTGTGTATCCATCACCACAATCAAAATATGAAACAGTTTTATCATCACAAGAATTCCTCTTGTTGCTCTTTTATAACCACATCCATCTCCCTCCTTCCCCAACCCCTGTCCCTAAGCCTTGGCAATCACTAATCTAGTCTGCATCTCTGTAATTTTGTCATTTCAAGAGTGTTATATAAGCGGATTCCTATAGCATGTAAAAACACTTAGCATAATTTCCTTCAGATTCATCCAAGTTGTTCATGTATCAATATTTCGTTCCTTTTTACTGCTGAGTAATATTCCATGATATGAATGTACCACAGTTGGTTTAACTATACACCCACTGAAGAATACTTGGGTTATTTCCAGTTTTTGCCTATTATGAATAAAGCTTTTATAAACATAAAACTTATGTAAACATAAGTTGTAATTTTTCTGGGATATGTGCCCAAGAGTATAATTGCTGGGTTGTATGGCAATTAATTATATGCTTAGTTTCATAAGAAACTGCTAAACTATTTTCCAGAGTAACTGTATCACTTTACATTCCCACCAGCAAAGTATGAGTGATCTGGTTTCTCCTCATCCTCGCCATTGACCTTTGGTATTGTCATTATCTTTTAACTTTAGCCATTATGACATATGTGTAGTAATATCATTGTGATTTTAATTTGCATTTCCCTAATGGCTACTGATGTTGAACATATGTTCATGTGCTTATTTGTCATGTGTCCATCCTCTTTGATGAAATGTCTATTCATTCCTGTCTTTTGCCCCCCAAATGCAATTTTTTTTGATTTAGCAATCCATAGATATATCAGTGGAGATTTACTCAGATACGTGTACAAGAAAGTTCACTGTAACAAGTTTTTAGTAATAAAACAACAACAAAAAAGTCAATGTAAAGAACATTGGTAGTGATTGATTAAATTATCACCACCCAGTGATATAATCCAAAATTGGGGCCAAATAATGTAACAAAGGCAAAAAAGCATGGAATCCTTTAAAGCAGGCAAAGGTTACACTTCCCTCACACAGATTGTGATGTCCAGGAGACAGCAGCTCCCAGATAGAGGACAAGCTACCTGGACTTCACCTTCCCACTGAGGTGCTGCAGATCCACCAAGGAGTCCACTGGGTCTTCTACAAAGCTGTTTGCTCTGTGTGGGGTTTTGGGATTCCTTGACCTTTTTCAGCTACTCTGGAAAATCTGGCTGCATGCCTTCCCACCAGGTGCAAGTTAGATGCAATGACCTCAGCACATGCCTGGAGTGCTTTACTAAATATGGAGCGGGTCAAGGTCACTCAAAGTTTCCCAGGGTTGCCCTCTGTAGTGGAGTCTGGCTCCATTTTTTTTTTTTTTTTTTTTTAGTATATTTATTTATTTATTGCCTGCGTTGGGTCTTCGTTGCTGCTCGTGGGCTTTCTTTAGTTGCACCGAGCAGGGGGCTACTCTTCGTTGAGGTGTGCCGGCTTCTCATTGCGGTGCCTTCTCTTGTTGCGGAGCACAGGCTGTAGGCTCGCGGGCTTTAGTAGTTGTGGCTCGCGGGCTCTAGAGCACCGGCTCAGTAGTTGTGGCGTGTGGGTTTAGTTGCTCCGCGGCATGTGGGATCTTCCCGGACCAGGGCTCGAACCCGTGTTCCCTGCATTGGCAGGCGGATTCTTGACCACTGTGCCACCAGGGAAATCCCTGGCTCCATTTTTTGATGTTCGACTTCTGACAGCTTTTGGCTTCAACTCTTTCTCTTCCCCTTGTGCCTGGCATCATCCGGGCCTGCTGATAAGCTCAGGTGCTCCCAGCTTTGGCACATCAGGAGTTTCAAACCACACAAGCCCCTCTCCATGTATGGTAGCTCCTACCTGGGCCCCTCCCCTAAACACAATACAAACCCCAAGCCAGTCTCCTTTCCTAGGTGTCTTAAGCCATTTTCAAACCTGTTTTGGGAAGCCCGGAAGCCTCATTATGTGAGTAATAAACCTCTTCATACCTTCTTGCTGTGTGGCCACAACATCCTGAAGGTGTTAAGTCCATGCCTGAGGCCCTTTTCCGATAACCCATAACTGAGATCTAGTACTATAACCCATCCCTGACCTAGGATTTAATACTTTTTCACTAGGAACCAGTAGGTCTAATCATTTTTACATTTATTTATTTACTTTTATTTTTTTTAGAAGGAGGCAATTCTTTTTTAAAAAAATTTATTTATTTATTTATTTATTTATTTTTGGCTGCCTTGGGTCTTAGCTGCTGCACGCGGGCTTTGTCTAGTTGCGGTAAGTGGGGGCTACTCTTCATTGTGGTGCACGGGCTTCTCATTGCGGTGGCTTCTCTTGTTGCAGAACACGGCTCTAGGCGCATGGGCTTCAGTAGCTGTGGCATGCGGGCTCAGTAGTTGTGGTGCACAGGCTTAGTTGCTCTGTGGCATGTGGGATCTTCCCGGACCAGGGCTCGAACCCATGTTCCCTGCGTTGGCAGGTGGATTCTTAACCGCTGTGTCACCAGGGAAGCTCCTGGGTCATATTTTAGATTCCACATATAAGTGATATCATCTGATATTTGTCTTTCTCTATCTGACTTAACTTCACTTAATCTCTAGGTCCATCCATGTTGCTGCAAATGGCATTATTTCATTCTATTTTATGGCTAATATTCCATTGTGTGTGTGTGTGTGTGTGTGTATATATATATATATATATATATATATATATATATATATATATATATACACAGTCCTGTCCCAACTCCAACTTTGGCTGAGGTTTAATTCCACAAGAGAATCTGAAGAAATCCAGGGGTGTGGGGAGATGGGAGCTTTCCAAGTGGAGAGAAGGGAAAGCAAAAGTTCTGAGATTGAACCATGCCTGGCATGTCTGAAGAACAGGAGGTTGGCATAGCTGGCACGGAGAGAACAATACAGAGAGTAAAAAAGTGATGGGGAATCACTCTTATAGTCTGGTAGGTCATGGTAGGGGCCTTAAATGTCTCTGTGACTGAGATGGGAAGCTGCTCATTAGACATGATCTGACTTAATCTTTTACCAAGATCATTCTGACTTTAATGTTGAGGATAGACTAGAAAGGTCAAGGGCAGAAGAAGGGAGTTCAGTTAACAGGCTATTGTAATAATTTAGGCAAAAGATGATTGTGGCTTATGCATTCAAGTGGTTGAATTCTGTCTTTATTTTAAATGGAAAGCCAACAGACCAGATTTAGGGCTAGCAAAAAGAGAGTAGAGCCAAGGACAGCACCACGAGTTTTGACTGCGCAAATGTAAAAAAATGGTAGAAACCGATTCAGGGAGGATATAAGGGATTCCATTTGGATTGCAGTTGATCCTTGAACATGGGTTCAAGCTGCACAGGTCCACCTATATGCAGATATTTTTCAACAGTAAATACTCCAGTACTATACAGTCAGCAGTTGGTTGAATCCGAGGGTATGGAGGAACCTCAGGTATGGATGGCCAACTATAAGTTATATGTGGATTAAGCCCTGTGTTGCTCAAGCGTCAACTGTAGTTAGGTTTGAGATGTCCATTGGTTATCCAAGGAGAAATGTCAAACAGGCAGTCAAGTTCAAGGAAATTTTGATTAAAGATATAAATCTCAAGTCATCAGCATATAGATGATATTTGAATGAATACAGATAGAAAATAATTGAAAAAAAAGTCAAACTTCTAACTTTTACTGTCACTGGAGCTGTTTCAAAAATAAGGACATGTGTAAACACTCCAAGAAGCCTGATTGCAAAATTCAGCTAAAGTTAAGATATGAACACATGAGATGGATATGTCTTCACTGTCTAGTCTCCAAATAAAATGATAAAGCAAAAGGAAAAAGTCTCATCAGTTTGGTTAGTTTTTTTTTTTTTATAAATATTTTATTTATTTATTTAGGCTGTGTTGGGTCTTCATTGCTGCGCGTGGGCTTTCTCTAGTTGTGGCGAATGGGAGCTACTTTTCATTGCGGTGCGCCGGCTGCTCATTGTCGTGGCTTCTCTTGTTGCAGAGCACGGGCTCTTGGCACACGGGCTTCAGTAGCTGTGGCACGTGGGCTCAGTAGTTGTGGCACACGGGCCCTAGAGCACAGGCTCAGTAGTTGTGACGCACAGGCTTAGTTGCTCCACGGCATGTGGGATCTTCCTGGACCAGGGCTCGAACCCGTGTCCCCCGCATTGGCAGGAGGATTCTTAACCACTGCGCCACCAGGGAGGCCCTGGTTACTTATTTTAAATCCTTATTATGAGTTATTTTATCCTATAAGTAGTTCAAATCTTCACATGATTAAGGGGTTTTCATGGCTGTCAGGACAGGACTTGGGCTGGAGAGTCCCTGCAGACACCTCCTTCCACAGCCTCTCATATCTTGGTTTAATCCACATAGTTAATCATCTTCAAGTAAGAGCTCTTCTAGCTGGCCATTTTCTCAGCTTGCAGCTTTGAGAGAAGCATCACTAGAATCATCCACCTTCTATAACCTAGGGAGGAGATTTGGAGCCAGGATGCATTTCAGGAGCAATTTCATGCTGAAAAGCCTGGTAATTTATGTCTTGTGGAGTTTCAATGTTCCAGTCAAGCTGGACAGATGGCTCTGAAGAAGGGATCTGTTGAGGCATTCCTGGAATCATACTGGAAGTTCCTGGCAGGGATTCCTGCTTCAAGGCTTCCTTCTCAAGGGGTTTTGTGTTCTCCTGCATGAACATGGTCTTCTTTGTGGAACTCGCTACAGATATCAGTGGCTAAGTAGAAAACAGAAGAGAAAAAAGTCATTAGCAGAGACTAAACATACTGGGTATGGCAAGAATACAATATTGCCATTTTCATGCCCAAGACTGAACAAAACTGAAAAAGACCTAATCCAGCAAAGCATGAAACAAATCTAATTGGATCAAGAGAATTCACCAATAATTTAACTGCCTGACAGAACAAAATTCAACACCTTTTAAAGGAAAACTACACAATCTAGATGCCCTATAAAGTATCATCTACAATGTTTAACATACAAGTAATAATTACTAGACATGTGAAGAAGTAGGAAAATGTGAACCATAATCTAGAGAAAAAGTATTTAATAGAAAGAGACCTCAAAATGACAAAGATGATGAGACTGGCAGACAAGAACTTAAAACAGTGATTATAAATATTTTTTAAAATTGAAAGGAGAAAAATGGCCATGATGAGTGAAAAGATAGGGTATATCAGCAGAGAAAATGGAAATCACAGAAAGGAACCAGATAGAAATTCTAGAATTGAGAAAATATCTGAAATGAAAAAAATTCATTGAATTCCTAAATAGGATTGGACATTGCAGGAGAACGGATCAGTTAACTTGAAGACAGATCAATGGAAATTATCCAAACTGAAGCACAGAGGAAAAAAGATGGAAAAAATGAAGGCAGTCTCAGTGACCTATGAGATGATATCAAGCATCCATGTAATTGCAGTCCCTGGTGAGGTAGGAAGCTTGGAGCTTGAGCTCTACTGGCCATCTCTACCCCCATCTTTGTCCACTGTCCACTCAACAGTGGACCCTATGGGGCACTGCAGCGAGGTCTGTGGAGTACTTGCCCACATGATCTCTAAGACCTTCTAACTCCAAAGTGCTATGAATCTATGCAGCAAATCTATGTATTGTTTCCATAAAAACTTATTTCTAAAACATCTGTATGGCTCAGATCTTTGTATCAAAGGGATTGCTTTCAGACTTAGAAACAGAATAATGGTTTACTTACTCAAAGCTGCCTCTGCTTAATGAGGAGAAATCAATACAAGGGCAACTTTTGCCAGCTTTCTTCTAGGTCTGACTTAAATGTTATCTCCTCTGTGAGTCCCTTCTTGATTCCCATAATTAGGTATGATCTCTACCGCACATAGTGCTGTTTCTACTCCCCTTTTGACACATCCACCAGACCAGCAGTATTCAATCTGGGGTACTAAAAGCAATGATGGTTTTAAGATATTAAGGAAAATCTTGCAAAGCTTTTAGTATAGGCGTAAAAGCCCATCAGCTAAATCAGCAGGCCTGCTGAAATCCTATGCAACCTATCCTGGGGCTATTTCAGTAAGTTTTAAAGCTCTGGTGATGAAATCTAAAGATGACAGTAGCAAGGAATAATTTGCTAGTCATCTTGAGCCAACAAGAAACCAGAACTTAGAATCTCATCTTATTTGATGTACCTCCACCTCTTTGCCCTTTATCTAGCTCTTTCAATTTATACTAGGAGAGCAACTTGCTCTTGGATGATGTGGCTCTCCCTTGCCACGTAAGCAATAAGCTTTGTTTTACATCACTGTCGGGTTCTCTTTATTTCCTTCTAACAAAGGGAATCGATTTCCATAACCACAATTTGCACATGAACTCTTTCCTAAAGCTGAGAACTTGCACATAGAGCAGGCATCAGGCTGGTTCTCATTTCTCATCTTCCCTGACAATCGCTGATTGTCTCACACTTGGCAAAAGAACAGCAAACCTTTTACTCATCCGAATCTTGCTAAGAAATACTGCTTCAGGGTACAAAACCTCCTGAGGGTAACCCAAAGGGACAATTCAAAACGTTGATGTGAGCGAAGTGTTCTTTAATAAAGGCATCATAAAACCAGGGTAGAGTTTTGGGAGTCTTTCCCTGCCTTATATATTTATATTTCTATTAACAGTGAAGCATGGTGTTAGAAAAGGATTAGAGTGGGCAGCAAGGTGACGATGACAATTTTTGCTTAATGATCTCAATTCTATCATCTCCCAACAACTGTTCCAAGAATGAACTGTTCCTGAGGGAGAGTTCGCTCAGCTACTATTTTCAGACTGTAGTAGGAAACTATCTTTCTTTTATTTATAAAACATCCAGACTTAAAAATATAAATCTATTAATTATGAGGAAATCTGAGAATATTGATATAAATGTACATAAGCCTAATATTTTCATGTCTTCATCAAAGTTGGCTTTGAAACTAGCAAAAGCTAGTAAATCGTATAGGACTACATTAAAGATTTTCATGCACAGGACAGAGTGATAGTTAAAAAGATGCCAGATATCAAGTTCAATAAGTGAATTCACTCTCCAGGTGTCATGCACTTTGCAGAAAGCACAAAATGACACAAGGTGTTTTTCAGAAGACTGGCAAAAATTGTGCAGGATAAAAGATATGCTTGTCAGATGAATGAATACACAGTTGTTTCCAATGATTCTAAGTTAATAATTCATGACCGCTATTAGAGCAACACAGAGGAGACATCTGTGGCTTGATACATAAATAAATAGCATATATTAAATTAAATACTTAAGTAAATAGTATATAATAAATTAAATAATATACCTGAAGTATATACTAGAAACCATATTTGGTTTCTGAAAAATATTGAGTAATTTTTGAAAAGGATTCAAAGGATCTTGTATGGAAGTATATGTTCCAAGTGACAAATTAGATTTTTCAAACCAGTAACATGTAATGTATTCCCTGACATAGAAAATGGAATTGCCTTAAAGCATTTTCTTTGTTCATTACAAGGATTTTATTGACAAGGATTGTCAATAAGATTGATTTACATACAAACATATGAATATGGAGGGAAAAGTAGGCTTTGGGAGCCTCAGTGCACTTTGCACTGTGGTTGAGCTGTCTTGCAGATTTCCTGGTACCCACCACGGGATGACACTTTTCACACTTCTGTTGAATCTCACACTCTTCTTGCATCAGCATTTCTGTCACTCTGGTTTCTTTGAGGCTATTTTCATATTCTTCTTGCAGCTGGATCTTCTCTTGCCTATCCTGGGGCGATATGACAGAGTACAATAAGGTCAGTCCTCGGAAGCAGGGACCCTCCCAGGACAGGTCCCGGGCCCTTCAGGCCTCCTGACTTTGCTCCTGTAACTAACTAGCTTCAACCTGCTAGTATCTCCAAACCCACCAACCCCACAACTCCTCTGAGTTGGATTCTCTCTTCAGCCCCCAGACTCCCTATACTTCAGGGATATCTGGGCCTAAGCCATCCTCAAAAGTGGAATAAACCATGACACTCCCCAGGCCAGCTCCAGAGTGGTGCCTTGGATTTCAAATTCCTCTGGGAAAGCTGAAAGCCCTCCCCAAGTCGACCCTGTGCGCACACATACCTTTTCTTTTGCCATCGCCGTTTTCTTGTAATGATAAAGCCAGTGAGCCAGGTACTCTATGGGGTCACTGGGCTGAACCTTTGCCACCTCTGCCAGCGCCTGGGCCAGGCAATTTCCAAAGCACCTCTTCAGGTATTCGGTTTCCATCCTGGTGGGTTTGGAAAACGTCAAACAGGGTCACACTATTTCACAAATCTAATTGGACATAAAAAATAGACACATTCTAACCAATACAGATTCATTTCAGGACAAATATGAGATGCTTCTGGAGCCCATCCTTCCCCAAAGAACCAATAAATACATAGGTACTTGCCAATAGCTCTTACATTCAAATGGACTTTTTTCTAAAGCTCTCCAGCTCTCCTAGGTCAGTAAATAGGTCCCAGGGCTCATCAGGCCTGAGAGGAGCTTGGCGGATTGGTGCTTAAAAGTGGCTAAGGCCTCCACTACACGACTCTCTACCCTTGAGTAGGGAGGAAATAACTGAGCAGGCAAGAGGGCCCAGGAGGGGCTCTGAGCACCCAGCAAGCTGCACTATTGTGAGGTTGGGAGCTACAGTCATCTGTGACATAGATAAGACAGGCTTATCTATTTCACAACAGACCACTGAGAAGCCCTGAGGAGGAGAGGGAGGGAGAATGCAAAGCACTGTAGCTAGAAAATATTCCATTTTCTATTGCTTAATTAAGCAAGAAACTACTTTAGGTTGAGTTGAACCCCTGGATTTACTCTTAATCAGATGTCAAGAATTGGAGGGAATGAAGCCTGAGTTAAACCATAAGTTAGGAGTGGAGGTGTAGTGTAGCAGTAGGAATGTAGAATTTGACATCAGACAGACCAAGTTCCAGTCCTGGCTCTGCTTTTTATTAGCTGTGTGATCTTCAGCAACTTACTAAGTCTCTCTGAGCCTCAGTTTCCTGATCTGTGGAACAGAATAACAAAAACATGTATCTCATAACTGTGAGGATTAAAAGAGATAATAAATACATGTGAATCACATAGCCTGGCGTGTAGTACATGTTTAATAAATATTAGCTGTTACAGTGGAACACTGCGACATGAAATGGCCTAGCACCCAGCCTATTCCTGAACATCTCTATGTTCCTGAAGCTGACATATTTTAACTACAAAAGAGCTATTAATAAAGTGAATAATAAAGGCTTAGATCAATTCCTAACATTTTCTGGAGGCATTTTTCAGTTTAAGAAGGGAAAGATAAGTAGATAGATAGATAGATATGAATACAGAAAAAGAAATTCCCAGCTCTTTCCACTGAAAACGCCTAGAAGCAAAAACACCTCAGTAGCAATGAACACACAGAATTTGCTTTCTTAAAAAAATTGAGGCATAGTTGATTTACAATGTTGTGTTAATTTCTGATGTATGGCAAAGTGATTCAGTTATACATATATATGTATTCTTCTTTATGTTCTTTTCCATTATGGTTTATCACAGGATATTGAATATAGTTCCCTGTGCTATACAGTAGGACCTTGTTGTTTATCCGTTCTATATATAACAGTTTGCATCTGCTAACCCCAAACTCCCAATCTATCCCTTCCCCACAGAATTTTCTTTTATTTATTTATTTATTTATTTATTTATTTATAACATCTTTATTGGAGTATAATTGCTTTACAATGGTGTGTTAGTTTCTGCTTTATAACAAAGTGAATCAGCTATACATATACATATATCCCCATATCTCTTCCCTCTTGCGTCTCCCTCCCACCCTCCCTATCCCACCCCTCCAGGTGCTCATAAAGCACCGAGCTGATCTCCCTGTGCTATGCAGCTGCTTCCCACTAGCTATCTATTTTACATTTGGTAGTGTATATATGTACATGCCACTCTCTCACTTCGTCCCAGCTTACCCTTCCCCCTCCCCATGTCCTCAAGCCCATTCTCTATGTCTGTGTCTTTATTCCTGTCCTGCCCCTAGGTTCTTCAGAACCTTTTTTGTTTTAGATTCCATATATGTGTGTTAGCATACGGTATTTGTTTTTCTCTTTCTGACTTACTTCACTCTGTATGACAGTCTCTAGGTCCATCCACCCCACTGCAAATAATTCAATTTCGTTCTTTTTATGGCTGAGTAATATTCCATTAGAATTTGCTTTTAAATAGGCTTCACCACTTAAAAAAAGAATCAAGGTTCCTTGGAGAAATGACTAATTCCAAGATCAGGGCAGGAAATGTCTAATAACCCTGGAATGTTTTGTTGTCCCAGAAAGGAAATGCTAAAAAATAAAATGGTTGGGGACACAGGAGCCAGCTTGAAGGGGCTGCTACTAGCCAAACCTGGGGCAATTTGGCCACCAAAATTAATAATGACTGTAATGGATTATAACCAATTGAATAAAATAAGAATCCATGAGTCCATGTAGGAATAAACAAGTGAATGGGAGAGCAGGTAAGTTCTTTCTTAAAGTAGAATGCCAACTAATAAATGTGGAAAGAATAATGCAGTTAAAGAAACATTTTGAAACCATCATAGTATAACTGAAGCAGCTATCAATGAGCACTAAAACTTGGTGAATATTTGACAAGGAATAGGATATTTATATATATTCTCAAAGTTTCTCCCCACAAATTATGGATTAATTCCAAAGTAAACATGGAAACTTTACAGTAGTGAAACCTGGCTGACACAATGTTAACCAACTGATCAAAGTAAACATCACCAGTAAAGGGACAAAATAACATCATGTGTCTCCTGATGCGATGCACTTCTTAGTAGGACATAATACATTTCTGTAGATTCCTGCTCCAAATGCAAAACTAGAATCTGATTGAGGAAACATCAAATAAGCCAAATTAAGAGACAGTCTACAACTGGCCTGTACTCTTAAAAATGCCAAGATCATGAAAGACAAAAAAAGATGAGGCCAGGAGTTCCCTGGTGGCCTAGTGGTTAGTATTTGGTGCTGTGCTGTCCCTGCTGTGGCCTGGGTTTGATCGCTGGTCGGGGAACTGAGATCTGCAAGCTGCGCGGTGCGGCCAAAATATTAAAAAAAAAAAAAAAGATGAGGCCCCAGTCCAGATCAAAGGAGCCTAAACAGCCATCACAACTACAGGCAACACATGATCCTGGGTTGGATCTGGACCAGAAAATAGAATTCTGTAAAGGACGTTGTTGGAAAAACTGAATGTGAATTGTAGATTACATAATAGAATTGTATCAGGGTTAAAATTCCTGTTTTGGTAATTGAAATATGAGTAAGTAAGAAAATGTCCTTGTCCTTAGACAATACACAGTGTGGTAGGGCTGAATAATGACTCTCCAAAGTGTCCACATCCTAATACCTGGAACCTATGAAATATGTTACCTTATATGGCAAAGGGGACTCTGCAGATGTGATTAAATTAAGCATTTTGCTTGGGGGAAATTTTACTGGATTATCCAGGTAGGCACAATGTAATCCCAAGGGTCTTTATAAGAGGGACACAGTAAAGTCAGACAGGGTAGAAGGAGATGTGGTGATGGAAGCAGGGGGAGAAAAGGTGATGTGATTCAGGGCCATAAGCCAAGGAGTGTAGGTAGCCTCTAGAAGCTGGAAAAGGCAAGGAAACAGATTCTCCCCTAAAGCCTCCAGAAGGAGCCAGCCCTGCTGATACTTTGGTTTTAGCTCGGTAAGATTCATCTTCGATTTCAAACTTCAAAAACTGTAAGATCATAAATGAATGTTTAAAGTCACTACGTTTGGGGTAATGGTGGAGGGTGGGGATGGGATGTGTGGTGGCTCCTTCTGCCAATCTGTGGCCCACCTGAACCAATGCACCTGAATAAACTGTCTTCCACACTCCTTCTACTCAAAGTGTGGTCCCCTGTCAGCAGCACTGCTTCACCTGGAGGTTGTTGAAGTGCAGATTCCCAGGTCCCACCTCAGACTTACAGATTGAGAGTCTGCATTTTAACCAAATCCCCAGGTGACACAGTTACAGATGTCCTCTGCCTTTATCACAGTAGAACTGCCCTTCCCAGAGGGCGGAATCACCAACTCTGCATTCCCAGGAAGCCTCTTCACTGCCTGGTCCTTGGTGGCTGCCACACTGCAGTAGGTGTGGCAAACCCTTTCTGGAGAAAGCATCTGCACATTTTCAACAATGGTCTCAACAAAATACACTGACCTGACCATCACTAATACTTGATGTGAAAACAGCAGAGCCAGAAAAAAAGAGCCACCATGTGAAGCCTGGAGAGGGAGGAACCAAAGGGGTGCATTTTATAGCCCACTCCCCACCAAATCAAGCCACACTCACCAGGGAGGAGGGGGCTATTTTTCAGTTTCCCAGGGCTCCTCTGAGAGTCTGCTTATACTGGACCTCCTTGCTCATGGCCCTGCATTCAGTAAGCAGGGTGCTAAGTATAGGGATTGTCTTTGTTCACACCACATACTTAGTGCTGGGCACTCAGTACTTGCTCAGCAAATATTTCTTGACTTAAGCAGTGAGGGCTTTGATGTTTGCGGGCCCAGGCAAGAGCTCATGCTCCCTTCCATTTGTCACTGCCCACGCTGGCACTTACTAATTACAACTAATGGTTAATGAGGCATCTCCTGCCCAGCACTACCCCACATAAATTGAAACAGACCATGGGAAATGCTAGCTGAGGACTGGGCACAAACCACTAACCCAGGGAAGACTGCAAATGGCAAAGGCTAGAAGGCTTCCTGGAGGTGGGGGTACCTGTGCTTGTTCTGAAAGGAATGCCAACTAAAGAACGTCCCCAGCCAGCTGGCTATACTAGGCTTGAGTCATTAGCCCCTGCAGTTGTTGAGTCACTAACACACCCTGGAAGGAGTTCAGGGTGGAGATCAGGAATGTGGAACTCTGCTCTCTGGGAAAATTGACAGAACAGACCTTCAAATAGAAATTTTCAGGAGAAAATTTTATAAACCCAATTTCTTGCATCTTCCCATACTTAGAAAAGCACTAAAATAATTAATCTGTGCCTGGTGGCTAGCAGTGACCTTTTACCTAGATATGTGTTTGACTGCAGGTATCCCTTCTCCAAATATCACGTATATGCTGACCTCCCCCCTTACCTCTTCCAAGCAGAAGCAGTTTCTCAGAGTTGTCAGAGCATTTGTCTCCAGGGCTAGAGTCCCCAGTTAAGTCCCCAAATAAAACTGAACTCACAGCTCTCAGATGTGCGATTTTTTTCAGTGGACAGGAACCAAGCAGAAGTCACCAGCAAATGCAAAGGTGCTAAGTTGGGAAAATACCAGGCTGCTCAGGTAGCTAGTCTTCTCTGGCGTAAGGCTGTGGGGCTTCACCTACAGGTAGTCTTTGCGGCTACTCCCCCCCGCCCCCACCTCGCCCCGCAGGCCAGCCCTCTGACCTTTCTCTCTCCCAGTGTGTGCCCCTGCCGGCCCCGCTCGCTCGATTCCCCTTTTCGGCTGCCCCTCCTCACAGCCTCTAGCTTGCACGTCTCTGTTCACCTACCCGGGTGCTCCCTGCTCTCCACCCGGCACCTTGCACACCTCGCGCGCCCCATGTTATCAACTGCTCGTCCTACCCCGCCCCGCTCCGCCCGCCTCTGCTCTCTGCAGCACATCCTCCTCCGGGCCCCGCCTCCGATCAACCCCCGCCCGCGCGCCCCCTCCCCCGATCCCCGCCGGGGGCAGTCCGCTCAGCTCTCCGCAGGCGCCCCTTCCTCTCTGCCCCCGGCAGTCTCCCGCACCTGGAGCGCGCACGCTCGTTGCCTAGCGACGGTACGCGACTAGCGGGTAGGTAGGCGCATGCGTCAGCCGCCTGCGTTTAGAACGCAGGCGCCGTCTTGGAAGAAAGGCTCCTGGTGCTGGGCTGGGTTCCGGCGGACCGAGGCGGTTTTGACCGTTGGAACTTGCGAGTGGTGTAGGGCTCAGGCGACGTCTAGGCTCCAGAGGCGAGAGAGGGTTAGCTCAGCGCCGGACCCCGTGGGCACCTCAGCGGCTGGGTCCTCCTCCTCGGTGGTGAGCGGCGACGCGCCATTTGGAGGGACAGGGGAGGCGGGCACCCTTCCGCGGACCTGGGATGGAAAACCAGCCGAATCCAGGGTTGCCAGATAAAATTCGGCGTACCCAGTTAAATCTGAATTTCACAGATTTTGCGCTTTTTAGCACAAATATGGTATAATACAAAATTACTCCTTGTTTATCTGATATTTAAATTTAACTGGGCATCCTGTATTTTTCTTTGCAAAACTGGCAACCCTACCTGATCCCTTCCTTTCCTACTCGGCCGGCTTTCTCCCAGGCATGAGCGAGGAACCGCCTTCTATTTCTTCTGACAGCTTCTCCAGGCTTGAGGCAGCTGTTTCTGTGGGAAGGGGCTTTCTTATGTATGAGCCAAGATGCCTGTTGCTGTGTATGAAAAATAATATTCCTTACAACAGGCTTTTGAGATGGGTATTGTCGCTGTTTCACGGGCAGGAAACAAACCAAGCGAGGTAACGAGTTTCACCTGGGTTCCGCTGTTAACGAGATGCAGCTTGCGTAGGTTTGAGACCAATCCTACTTGGGAGGTTTCTCCTTACGGACCACGGTACCCTTCCCATGTGTTTGTTATCTTTCTGGAGTAGCAGCAGGAATCTGTTCCCTTTTAAATTGTTACTCTGTTTCAAATGACATTGAGATTTGTCTTTAGAGTATTATCCCATTGAAGAAGTACGATGAGGATACTGTGTTCCATACTGAGTTGTAATAATTCTTTTCTCTGTGTGGTTAAGACACGCAGCTTGATAGGGAATTAGGTTCGTTTGTGCCGGTTTTTAGTTTGTTTTTATGACTACATTTATGTATACACACATACACATTCCTTTCCCCACTGATGTTGCTAATACAAAAGACGGCATACTATACGCAAGTTCTTCATCTTGCTTTTTTTCACTTCACATTGTGTTCTAGAGATCACTCCCAATTTTGGAGATCTTCCTCATTTTCTTTTTATCTGCACATAATTCATTGTGTAGCTGTATCTCATTAATCCTTTAATGATGAATATCTGGATGGGTTCCCAATTTGGCTATCCTTAGTAATAGTGCAAAACAACCCTGTGCATATATCACTGCATATTTTTGCAAGATAGGATCCCAGAAGTGAGATTGATCAGTCAAAGGGTAAATACATACGTAATTTTCTAGATATTTACAAATTTTTCTCCATGGGGTTATTGTACTCTACCATTTTGTACTCTACCACCATCATATGAGAGAGAGTAGTATTGGGGTCTATGGATGAAACTCAGGAGGTCACTGTTTCTGAAACTTCGTGCAGAATGTTAGGTGGATTTGTCCAGGGACAGGTCTAGACACTGGCAGTCTGCCCCCTATAATTGCTCATGCCTGACATGTAATAGGTATTCAATATATATTTGTTGAATAATGAGTACATTTCATCAGATTATCAGAGGAGTCTAGATTCCATAAGGGTAATTCAAAGGTGATCAGTTTTTTCAAAGCACCTTAAATAGAGTAGTTACTGCATTTTCTTTCTTTCTTTCTTCTTTCTTTCTTTCTTTCTTTCTTTCTTTCTTTCTTTCTCTCTCTCTCTCTCTCTCTCTCCCTCCCTCCCTTCCTTCCTTCCTTCCTTCCTTCCTCCCTCCCTCCCCATCTCTCTCTCTCTGTTTGATCTGAGATGATTCCTGTCCATATTTGTAAATAAACTGGGACATTACTGAGAGAATGGAGAAACTCATTCACTTGCCATCATGGAGAGCCAGCTGTGTCCACGCTGTGATTGAAACACACTTTTTGAGGAGCTTGAGAAGTTTGTCCTCTAGCAGGAGGACAGACATGTGCATACACAGATAATGCTCAGATAGTGTGACAAGTACTGTGTGAGCTGCTTGGGGAAGGAGGAACGTCTTTGTGTTGCCTGGGAGACGGTTGTATAGCCACAGCAGTGAGGAATTGGAGATGATTGATACCTTGCAGATAAGATATTTTCCAAGCTGAGAGTGAGGGGGCCATCATGTGCAAAAGTCATGGAGATGGAAACATGCAAGGTGTGAGCAGCAGAATGGCAGGATGTTCTGTGTAGTTAGAGCCCAGAATATGTTAGAGGCAGAAACTATATCAAGAGGTGAGCCTGGAAACAGAATTGGGGCCAAAGCATGAGGAGCTTCATAGGCTGTTCTTTGAAGGATGACATTTTTTTATTCTTTGGCCTTGAGATACTTGGATTTTTAAAAAATTTGAGGTGGTCTATTGTGATATTTTCTAGAAACGACTCTCATGGCTCGGGAGGAGCATCTTAGTAAGTCACTTAGGGTAATGACTCTGGAATCAAGGGTTGGGTATGAATCCCTCTTCATCATACGCCACCTGTGTGATCCTGGGCTGTTCACTTATGCTCTTTGTACCTGGGCGACCTCATCTGCACAGTGGGGCTAATGATACCATGTTCAGGTATGTTGTAAGAATTTAGTAAGACATGCATCGCTTGCCATATAGTCGTCTCACCATCAATAATGACAGTAACCCTTTTCTGACACTTGGACTCCAGGGTCCTTCAGGTTTTTGAAACTATTTTAGTTGTAGTGACTTCTGTGGAGGCTTTTTGGAAACTGCTAGAAGTGTCCTGGAGCCAGCTTGCTTGTGCCATCCCTGATGGCAGGTGCCCATGACTGGTGACAGGATATAATGCTTTGTTGGCCTCACTGAGCTCTACTTTGATTGTGCCTTCATTGAAAATTTCCTGCTCTAATGCAAAACGTTTATCTTTTAGAGGTTTTTATTTAGCAGTTAGAAATGGAGTCGGCATATCTTCAAAAGAATCTTGGGACGTGTCTAACTCAAGGTCTTGCAGAAGTGGCAAGGATGCGCCCAGTGGATCCAATAGAATACTTAGCATTGTGGATTTACAAGTATAAGAACAATGTGACCGTGGAGCAACAAGTAAGTATGGATCTTCTTTTTTTTTAAATTTATTTTTTATTGAAGTATAGTTGATTTACAATGTTATGTTAGTTTCAGGTCTACAGCAAAGTGACTCAGTTATGCATATATATGTGTGTGTCTGTGTGTGTATATATACACACACACACATTTTTTTTTTCAGATTCTTTTTCCATATAGGTTATTACAAAATATTCAGTATAGTTCCCTGCACTGTACAGTAGGCCCTTGTTGTTTATCTATTTTATATATAGTAGTGTGTATATGTTACTCCCAAATTCCTGATTTATCTCTCCCCTCCCAGCCTTTCCCTTTTGGTAACCGTAAGTTTGTTTTCTAAGTGTGTGAGTCTGTTTCTGTTTTGTTAATAAGTTCATTTGTATCATTTTTTAGATTCCACATATAACTGATATCATATAATATTTGTCTTTCTCTGTCTGACTTACTTCACTTAATATGATAATCTCTAGGTCCATCCATGTTGCTACAAATGGCATTATTTCATTCATTTTTATGGCTGAGTAGTATTCCACTGTATATATGTACCACATCTTCTTTATCCATTCATCTGTTAGTGGACATTTAGGTTGCTTCCATGTCTTGGCTATTGTAAGTAGTGCTACAGTGAACCTTGGGGTGCATGTAGCTTTTCAAATTATAGTTTTCCTTGGATATATGCCCAGGAGTGGGATTGAAGGATCATATGCACTCTATTTTTAGTTTTTTAAGGAACCTCCACACTGTTCTCCATAGTGACTGTACCAATTTATATTCCCACCAACAGTGTAGGAGGGTTCCCTTTCCTCCACACCTTCTCCAGCATTTATTATTTGTAGACTTTTTTTTTTTTGCGCTACACAGGCCTCTCACTGTTGTGGCCTCTCCCGTTGCGGAACACAGGCTCTGGACGCGCAGGCTCAGCAGCCATGGCTCACGGGCCCAGCCGCTCCTCGGCATGTGGGATCTTCCCAGACCGGGACATGAACCCATGTCCCCTGCATCGGCAGGCGGACTCTCAACCACTGCGCCACCAGGGAAGCCCTATTTGTAGACTTTTTGATGATGGCCATTCTGACTGGTGTGAGGTGATCCCTCATTGTAGTTTTGATTTGCATTTCTCTAGTAATTACTGATGCTGAGCATCTTTTCATGTGCCTTTGGCCATCTGTATGTCTTCTTTGGAGAAATGCCTATTTAGATCTTCTGCCCATTTTTTGATTGGGTTGTTTGTTTTTCTGATATTGAGCTATATGAGCTGTTCGTATAGTTTGGAGATTAATCCCTGTCGGTTGCATCATTTGCAAATATTTTCTCCCATTCCATAGGTTGTCTTTTTGTTTATGGCTTCCTTTGCTGTGCAAAAGTTTTTAAGTTTAATCAGGTCCCATTTGTTTATTTTTGTTTTTATTTCCATTACTCTAGGAGATGGATCCAAAAAAGATATTGCTGTGATTTAGGTCAAAGAGTGTCCTGCCTATGTTTTGCTCTAGAAGTTTTATAGTATCCAGTCTTACATTTAGCGCTTTAATCCATTTTGAGTTTATTTTTGTGTATAGTGCTAGAGAATGTTCTAATTTCATTCTTTTACAGGTGGCTGTCCAGTTTTCCCAGCACTGCTTATTGAAGAGGCCGTCTTTTCTCCATTGATGCTTGGGTTTATTTCTGGGCTTTCTATTCTGTTCCATTGTGGATCTTCTTTTATAAAATTAGAGGAGTGAAATAATTGGTCCAGCTTCTTTGCTTTTTAAAAAAAGTTCAATATTATCATTTCTTTCTATTATAAAAATAGTATGTGCACTTCCCTGGTGGCACAGTGGTTGGGAGTCCGCCTGCCGATGCGGGGGACGTGGGTTCGTGCCCCGGTCCGGGAGGGTCCCACATGATGCGGAGCGGCTGGGCCCGTGAGCCGTGGCTGCTGGGCCTGTGCGTCCGGATCCTGTGCTCCGCAGCAGGAGAGGCCACAGCAGTGAGAGGCCCGCGTACCGCAAAATAAATAAATAAATAAATAAATAGTATGTTTATTATTACAAAACTTGGATAACATGAAAAAGTAGAAAGAAGAAAGTAAAGAAGACCTCTATTTAGATTCTTAGGTATTTTTAGGTATTCTTGTCTTTTTTCTACACATTTGCCTGGAGGTTTTTTTTTTTACACAATTGTGACTGTATTTGCTGTATAATTTTAATTTTGTGCTCTTTGTTGAAATAAAACACACATTTCCCCCAATTATTATACAGTTTCCAAATGCATAGACTTTAATTTGCTTAATCCTTTCCCTACTGTTGGAGATTAAGATGCTGTTAAGATTGTTTTATCTGTAATTAGTCACATGATGATTTTTTTTTTTTAAACCATGTTAGAGACAAGAGGAAAGGGCCCAGGTGGAGCATGAAAGAGAATTAGCTGTGATGGAGCAGGAAATGATGGAGAGACTTAAAGCAGAGGAGCTCCTGTTTCAGCAGGTGAGACAAGAGAGTTCAGTGGTGATTGGAACTAGTGGAGTCACCCTTGGTGTGGTGCAACCCAAGTGTTGAAAAACTCATCTCTTGTTGCTTAGATGCAGCTTTCTTATATCTTCCTCTTTATGTCTGTATGTGGCTTCTTTACTGGAGAAGAACCAGTGGTGAGGTAGGAGGAAAACCCAGAGAGTCTGCTGTCACAGAAGCCAAGGGGACAGCGTCTCAATGAGACCTGAGTGGTCAACCATGTCTCTGGCTGGTTGAGTGGGAACAGAACTGCCAAGTCTCATTTAAGGCCACTGGTGACCTTGGTGGGAGCAGCGAATGTGGGGTGGGGTAAAGCAGGGGAGATGGAGATGGTGAGTACAGGTAATGCTTTCAAGGAGATTTTCAGGGAAGGAGTTTTCTTTTGTTTATTTGTTTGTTTTTTTTAAGGAACAGAGTGGAGGTGAGTGGTCGATGTAAAGAAATAAAGGGGATGATTACTAGAGTCAACTTTTCATGGAGACCAGAGGAAATTGGCTCTGGAACACAGGTAAGGCAGGTGGAGGGGCCCTTCTTTGATTCTTTGATTCAAGGAAAGAGGAGAGGACGGCGTTAGGTGCATGTGGTGTGTAGGTTTTGTGGCAAAAGTTGAAAGCAGTTTCTGTGTGACTATTTCTTTTTTATGAAGTAGGGGCCATGATCATCTGCCCAGAATGAGGTGGTAAGGTATGAGGTGTGGGGAGAGTGGTGAAGGTTTGAAACAGTGGCTTTGGAAAGGTAGAGTTGACCAAGGAAACTGAGCATCCCTCAGTAGCACTGAATTCCCTGAGACCAAGCAGTCATAATGGGGCCTTTTGGTTTGGTTTTGTGGTGATGTGATTTTCTCCACCTAGGCCTGGATATTTGAGTGAGGATGTGGAGGAGACAGACCCTTTGACTGAAGTGAGTTTGGGTTAGCAGGATTGGGGAGCTAAAGATGTTGGTTTGAAAATGGTTGAAGAGGTGGGTCATGGAGTATAAACCAGAGAGGGGAAAGTTCTAGAGTGGCTTCTGGACTAACTTAATTTATGGAGCTCTTCTAAACCAAGTTGGAGTCACCCTATACTTCTATCATATGGTACTTAACTCTAGAGTCTCAACTCCAGTTTACATATTATAAAAAGGGAAAGAAGCCTATTATTTGAGTGTGTGGATAAAAAAGGAAAATGTAGACATGGAAACTAGCTTCTCTGTCTTGTCTCCCATCCTTGATACTGGGATGGATCATTCTAGGCACCTTAGATGGATATGGCTATTCTAGGCACCTTTACTGCTTCTGAGTCTTCTTCATTTTTCAGTCATTTGGCTTATTTTTGTGGGGAGGTTGCACAGTATTGAGTTGGATGTCAAATGACCGTCCAAATGGGCAAGTGTCTGCTGCAGTCACCCCAACTTTGAGTGAGGATCTGCCATGCCTCTTCCAGCTCCTAGAGCTGGCATCTGTCCCCTGTCTATCAGAATAAGAACTTTTCAGCAGTTCTCCTTCCCTAAGATAGTTAGATCACAGATATGGAGATATTTAATTTGCTTTGACTCATCTTCTTTACCTTACTTAAATAAAATTTGGCAATACTGGAACCCAAACATTTTTCTAGCTGTATCAGTATGAAGCCATCCCCTGTGCATCAAACCCTAAGCATTGTATTGGGGGTGGAAGACATAGTGATATCCTGCAGAAGATGTGGTGGCCCATTAAAGAAGTGGATTGGTGGGCAGAGATAGATGAGAGGAGGAGAAGGGACGGGTGGACCAACAGATGAAGAGAAAGAGGCCTCTCCGTGTCCCCCGAGTCAAGTGAGCTGGAAGGTCAGGACGCTGGTCACCTGCCTGTTGGTTGCAAGAGCAGGTGTCCTCATAATCAATACCACTGACTTGAAATTCCTTGAAATTTTAGGCATTCTCCAGCAAGCCTGGGTCCTTGTGAGCAGGGAAATATTTTTTTTTTTTTTTTTGCTGTTTTCTGCTTAAGAGTTCATTTTGGAAGTACTAGCTTTTGTATTTGTTTGAATGTTTTTCTAATGGTTTTACACGTGTGTGAAGAAAGCGATTGGGTTTCGAACATTTCCTGAAAATGTTAAGAAACCGGTTATGTTGACCAATGTGGTTGGTATTTAGCAACTGCACTTTGTGTTGGTATTTAGCAACTGCACTTTGTGTTATTGTTGAGAGGTTAATTTCGCTTCCTCTACAAATATCTGAAAGTTGATTGAATGATAACGTTCCTGCATTTCGGCTACCTAGCCCATTACTTTTATCTTAGTGGGGACGATATAGGAATATGAAGAAATTATCTTAAACAGCCCTTTGTGAATAAATATTAATCACTGTTTATTATCTCTTTGTAAAAATGTATTATTTTTTAAATGCGTTTAAAAATATAGTTTTAAAGTGCTCTTAATGGAATGAGCTTATATTAGGTCGTTTATGGGGTGGCACTGGACTGATGGTGAGAAATTATTTTCTAGCTGAGGTTGACAAACTCCTTCTGTAAAGGTGGATATTTTATGATTTTCAGGCCAAGAAGCAAAATTGAGGATATTATGTAGGGATTATGGTGTACTATGTAGCTATAACAAGAGAGAAAATAAATTTCTACAAATGTTTTATTGATGAAGTAAAAATTTTAAAAAATCAAATACAATTTTTTCTGCAGTGTAGGCTTATTATTGAAAAGAATTACATTCCCTTTTTAAAGATAACATTTCACTTAGTTGGAGTTCAGAGATAATGTTCCCTATCATGAAAATGTATTGAAAATATGTATCTGTTAATGCTGATCTATAATGAGAGTTTATGTATGTCATCTTTGAAAAATGTCTTTTCCCTCATAGGTCCTGCCAAATATTGATATCAGTCCACGTGCCTATAATTTTGAGTGTATTCATCTCTTGGAAGGCACTCGTAGAATTCTATTAGATTTTCCTCTTGATATTTGTCTTTTAGCCACTACCTGGTAGATTAATCCCTTCCAGTTGAAGGCTGGTGAAAACTTCTCAGTTACACAGTTAAATGGATTTTGAAATGTGGGAATTTCCTTTGCACTTACGTCAAGGCCTAAAAACACTCTGGAGCTATAGTTTGAGCTTGGAAAATGTATTTGTCACAAATTTGTGTGGGAATGGAAATCCCGTTTCTGACAGCACTGGGAGTGCATAAAGCAGCTTGACATTGTGATTCAGAAAATTAGTTGTTGCTGAAATGACTTTCCTGCAGTGTAAGTTTTACATATGAGTGCTGTTTTGCCTTATAGGCAACTTTTAGGTTAAATTGATTAAAAATCGTTATTAAGTCTGCAGCGGAAGCTAATTTCCAAAGCTATTTAATGTTTGATAATTGTGGTTGAAAATGGTCTTCTCATTAAGAAAAACGTCAGTCTTGTCCCTGAGCTCAAAAATTCACAATAAAACATTACCACTGCTGAGCCATGGAACTATGGGGTGGTAGCTCAAGTCAAGATATATTCAGCTTCAATTTCTGACAGAAATTCACAGAAATGATGCTTAAGTTCATAAGGGTAAATGAAGGTCACCATTGACACCGTTACTGAACCAAACTCGGGTCTGCTCGCCCAATGCACAGCAAAGCCAAATCTATTGACAGTGGGTTCTAGTGAAGGAAAGTACAGAGTTCACTGCAGGGCGCCAAGCAAGGAAGTGGGAGACAAACCTCGGATCCACTCCAACTGAGTCTTTGAGTGAGGGGTTTTCTTAAAGAGGAAGAGCAGAGAGGCTCGGATTAATCTTGTGATGTTTCTGTGACATTTCTTTTCTTTTTTTTTAAATTGAAGTAAATTGAAGTATAGTTGATTTACAATATTGTGTTAGTTTCAGGTGTACAGCAAAGTGGTCATATATATGTATATATCTGTGTTCTTTTTTATTCTATTTTGTTATAGTTTATTACAAGATATTAAATATAGTTCCCAGTCCTGTACAGTAAATCCTTGTTGTTTATTTTATATATGGTAGTGTGCATCTATTAATCCCCTACTCCCAGTTTAATCCCCCCCCCTTTTGGTAATCATAGTTTATTTTCTATGTGAGTCTGTTTCTGTTTTTTAAGTAAGTTCATTTGTGCTGTTTTTCAGTTTCCACATATAAGTGATATCATATGATACTTGTCTTTCTCTGTCTGACTTACTTCACTTAGTGTGATAATCTCTAGGTCCATCCATGTTGCTTCAGCACTTCTGTTGTATTTCTTAGTCATTGATCTTTTTCAGTCAGTGATCGATTTTTTCAGTCATTTTGAACTCAACATTGACTCCTTTGGAAGTCAGGATGTCTCCAGTTTACAGTTCTCCGGCCAGATGGTCCATGGCTTGAGGGGGGTCTGTTAGCTCATCTTGTCCTAGAGAAACAACCTGAGTTTGTACATTAATGATGATATCTATAATAGCAATTTTAGTACATTAGCAATGCTATTGACAACAGCAATTTTAGTGATCTGACTCTGGTTGATTAGTGTTCAGTTAGCACAGGATTGAGGTCAGGGGACAAGAAAAGGAATAAAGTTTTGGATAGAGAGATTAATCAGAAACTCAATAAGGGAACTCAGCTTTAGGGGGGACTCGGTTTCAACACTGCTGGCTCAATAACACATGAGAGAGTCAAATATTTTCTGCAGAGTAGCTGCTGTTGAATCATAAAATGAGAACTCATAGGTTTTAAACACTATGTTTTCACCAACTTTGTAAATTTTGTCCAGTTAAGCCTTTTTCTGTTCCATACACATTTTTATCACTGTTGGTGGTAACACATCTGAGCAGATGTCACATCTGGTTGTACTGAATTAATGTTCCTCAACGTCTTTGAAGATGTTCTTGCCTGTAGTACTGTTCACGAAGACTGTTTATAGTGGCTGATTTTTCAGTCACTGCAAACTCAGCATTGACTCCTTTGATAAACAACAGCTAAGCAGTGTTGGGAGCATTTGTCTACTCATCAAGAGCCAAGGAAAACCACTCAAAACCATTTGCCTTGCCTTTAATTGACCATTGATTTTACTCCCCATGTAATCCACTCTTTGAGCAGCTGTTCTCACCAAAAGGATAATAATCTTAAGTTTATGTTTTTTCTGGACATTGAATTCTAACTTGTTTTAATTGAATCACCATTGATAAATGTATTTCTTTGCTTGGCTAACAAAAGAGCCACTTGGGATCTTACTTTTGTTGCAACCTCCTTTTCATTTTTAATTTTTGTGAAGAAATTCTGCTCTCATGAAATAATTCTGTTTTAAGTTTCTTAATATTTCTGACCTTTGCATTCATGTGAGTTGAGAAGATTGTGATGAGTACTTACTCTGGTAATGCTGATATTTACTATATTCTTTTAGTACAGTGTCATTGCATGAGAAACACTGTCCTTTGCTGTTTAATCTGATAATAAAGTAACCCACACTCCACTGTGTCTTAAAAGGACAACATTCAAAATCCACTTTTTTTTCTTGTTTTGTTATGATGGGTAATGCACTGATAAAAAAAAAAAAAAAAGGCCCAGTATAGTGGTACCGTGGCACTCCAAACACTGTGAGTTATAATGGTGTCACTGAACTTGTAGTGTGCTGAGCAGCAGTGCAAAGTAGTGAGAGTACCACCTGTGGTCTCTGTTGCATATACTCAGCTGTGCTGTCATGGGGCAGAAGCAGTCACAGTAAATGAGTGAGTGTGAGCATGGCAGTGTTTTAATAGAGCTTTATTTATAGACACTGACATTTGAATTTCATATAATTTTCATGTGCAATGAAATATTATTCAACCATGAAAAATGTATAAAAACCATTCTTCACTCATGGGCTGTACAAAAACAGGAGTTGGGTCAGGCTTGGCCCAAGGAATTTAGTCTACTGACCCCTATTCTCACGTGGCTAGGATATATGTTGATTTGGGACCAAATACGTTGTTGATTATCTCTGGTTTCAGATAATATACTTAAAATGTTCTTATCTACTGTTTTACAACCAAGGTTTGGCTATTTGAAGATCCATCTGTGCTTAAAGAGATTTTATCCAAAAAAGAAAAAATCACTGCAGTCTCATTTGTAGCTTCAGGAAGAACAGAGAAAACGACTTGATTTTGTACAAATTGTGCTTTTCTAAAATTAGCAATTAAGGAAGCTTCCTTTTTAATTTTATACTTCAGGAAATATTTGTAAAAGCTAAAGTATTGGGTGGCTGTGACCATTTATTTTTGTAAGTTTCTGAAATTTAGGTGGGCATAAACTTAATTATCCTGGAACACTTTAGAGTAATAGAGTGAATTCCTTGCAATTGATCTGACTCTAATATGACTTACTTATTCCTGAATATTCAGCAACAGCTGGCATTCCAGCTGGAGTTGGAAATGCAACAAAAAGAGAGACAGAGAATAGAAGAACTGCAGAGAGCTCAAGAGCAATTTGAGAAGGTAATTTGAAGTTTTATAAATGTCTGTTTTATTCAAAACCTCTGAGAATCCTCTGTTTCTTCCAGCTGTTATAGCAGGGGATTCATAGTCTAGAGACCTGCCAGGAAGGTCTAATGTTGCCAGGAAGCCCTGGTCAACATTTTAGTCAAGAGATAGTTGTTCCTAATTATGGTAGCTGATACTGAAGGCGAAGTTCTTTGTAGTATTGGGGGTATTCTGAGCTCTGAGACAATAGTTTGTTTCTTTTCTTCATGTTAGATGTATTATCAACAATACTTTACATTTAAAACTATGTTTGGGGGACTTTCCTGGTGGCACAGTGGTTAAGAATCCGCCTGTCAATGCAGGGGACATGGGTTCAATCCCTGGTCCAGGAAGATCCCATATGCCATGGAGCAACTAAGCCCGTGCACCACAACTACTGAGCCTGCGCTCTAGAGCCCGTGAGCCACACTGCTGAGCCCACACGCCGTAGCTACTGAAACCCACGCGCCTAGAGCCTGTGCTCCACAACAAGAGAAGCCACCACAATGAGAAGCCTGCGCACCGCAACGAAGAGTAACCCCTGCTTGCCACAACTAGAGAAAGCCCATGTGCAGCAATGAAGACCCAACACAGCCGGAAAAAAAAAATATATATGTATGTTTTTATTTGGATTTTTCATGTCTTTCTTTAAATAAACTATTCAGTAACTTATGTCAAAAAAAGTCCATCTCCATTGACTGTGTCTGTGTTATTTTAAATAAGTTTATTTTATTATTTTATTTTTTTGGCTGCATTGGGTCTTCATTGCTGCTTTTCTCTGGTTGCGGTGTGTGGGCTTCTCATTGCAGTGGCTTCTCGTTGGCGGAGCACGGGCTTCAGTAGTTGTGGCACGTGGGCTCAGTAGTTGTGGTGCACAGGCTTAGTTCCGCAGCATGTGGGATCTTGGACCAGGGCTCGAACCCATGTCCCCTGCATTGGCAGGCGGATTCTTAACCACTGCGCCACCAGGGAAGCTCCCAGACTGTGTCTGTCTTATGTCAAGCCTCCTGCTTGGCCAATGTTTCCTTGTATCCAAAAAGTATGTGTCGTATAGACCAAACTTGTGCATGACTGAGTTATACTTTTCAACTGGATATTTCATATTGTATGCTTATAGCTAGTATCTGTTACTCAAATGTTACTCCTCTATTTATTCCGAAATTAAAATTTTAAAAAGAAGCAGGTTTTGTAGAAGATGTTTATTAAAGGCTTAGATGAAAGCATCATTATTTAAAGCAATTTTTAAAAGTAGGAAGGGTAAATTAAATTTTTTTAAAAGATGAGATTTAATTAATTAGTTAATTTTTTAACTCTTGAGATAAATTCTTTTCTTCTCATCAACGTACTATGCTCATCTTTCTATAATAAGAGATTAATCTACTAAGAATTGTTCTTTACAAAGTGAAATCATTTAGTCCTGTTGTAGCCCAAGTGTCGGAAAACTACTTTTGTGAGTCAAAAAGATGAGATTTTAAAAGGATAAATTCAAATCTCTGTACATAGTTTTAAAAAACACCAATGCTGATCTATCTTTGTCTGAATATGGTAGGACACATGGATACCAATGCATGCACACACACGTAAATGCATACCCCCTTCCTCTTCAGTTAAGATTCCATGATCTCAAAAGAAAGAAGAACCAGAATACATCAAGAAGATGGTGATCAAAATAATAAGAGAATTGAAAGTATTTTTTATTGAGATGCCTGATAGCTATATCTGAGTGCTGGGAAGTCTGTGATTTATAGAAGGGATTGGCTCCAGAGGGTCCCATTCATGTTACTCTATGGGCATTACCAGACTATGTGACCAGAGCCACAGTAGCTTTAATAAGTCATATTCCTACTGGCTTATCACCCCTCTCTTCCCTGTAACATACTGCTGCTTGACCCCTTGCTCAGAGACAAATTCATCCATGTCTTTTTGTCCTTGCCTTTTTATGGCTTCAGAGACATAACTTAAACTATCAGTTGCAAAAGGAAATTTATTGGAAGGATCCTGGGTTGAAGAAAGGGTTTTACAACTAAACTGTGAAGGGCTCTGGTTGAGTTGGGTCTTCCAGACCTTTGGGAGCAAGAGAATAAATGCTGCCAGGGCTCTTACCTCTGCTGTTGTCTCTCACTGTGGCCTGGTTTGCTGCACATGGGTGAAGATCACGGTCCTTAATAGTTCCTGGGTCTTGTAATGTGGCTCCTACTGTCTGAGAGGAATAGATTCCTTTCTTTTGGGTTTCAGTTAAGAAAAGAATCTCGGGGAATGATTCTGACTGGCCTAGTTTGTGTCAAGTATCCATCCCTTGTTTGGGCAACGGAGTCCTGTGAGAATATGTGCTTCCCCACCAGAGCCATGTGGTTGTGGGATAAGACATGCCCAGGAGAAGGGAATGATCTTGAGAAAGCCATATATGTACGATATATGTCCCCAATAATCAGGGTGACTGTATATATGGTCACAAGATCACTAATCTTTTTTTTTTTTCTTGCGGTACACGGGCCTCTCACTGTTGTGGCCTCTCCCGTTGCGGAGCACAGGCTCCGGACGCGCAGGCTCAGCGGCCATGGCTCATGGGCCCAGCCGCTCCGCAGCATGTGGGATCTTCCCGGACCGGGGCACGAACCCGTGTCCCCTGCATCGGCAGGCGGACTCTCAACCACTGCACCACCAGGGAAGCCCAAGCACTAATCTTTGAACAGCTGAAATGAATCAGCTAAGGAGCAGTTAGGTCAGCCTGCTGCCTTAGAATGAAAAGATAGAGGCCACAGCAAGGTTTGGCTTGGTTAGCACATTCTACGTTTTCACATTCAGAAAGCGGTCTCCCATGTGTTCAGAGCATTATAGAGGGCATTGTCCAGGTACTGTGGAGAGGTGTCATGTATTGGATAGTTCCTTGGGCCAGATTAATTCCCTCAGAAATATTTGCTTCTTTTTTTACTATGTATAAAATTCTACATAACTGTCAGTTCTTTCAAAATCTCGTATTCTAAGAGTTTATTAAAATTATTATTTTGTCACTTTTCAAATTTGCTAGTAATTTGGCTTCAGGGTTAGTGAAATAGTTAGCCTTTTTCATTTATTAAAAAGTTCTATTTAATTATAGATAAAACATCATAGTCACCTCTTAATAGAGTATTAAATGAGACTGTATCTGCAGTTTTGTATTCACATTGCTCATTTAAGAGGGACAGCATTTTTGCTGTTAAATTGATCATAATGTAAAAATAAAATGCTTGAAAATTAAACATGGAATCAAAATGAAAAGTATATTCAAAGTATTTTTCTTCATTTTTATGTATTATAGGAGTTGAGAATGAGTATGGAAAATACAGCTAAGGGTGAAGATATTTCACATGGAAAGGTGAGAAGAAAATGTTACTCTATATTATGGGAAATGAATAAGTATCCTGGAATGTAAAGCTTAATTTTGATGCATTAATAGCTAAATTTTTAATAAGGAGATTATCAAAACTGATAGTCCAAATACATAGTCTAGTAATAACAAGTCACAAATGTGATGTGCTTTAAAGCAGAATCTCAAAGTGGGTATAGAACTGGGAGATTCGGTTTGTTTTTGTATTTTTAAAAAACAGAATATTGTGAGGTTATTGACCACATGATTACATGCAATGATATGTTTTAAATTTCCGATGTATTTTTTTAAACACGTTTTTGCGTTTATTTCTGGAATTCTCTTGTCATTAACAGGTATTGGTTCGTTCTATTAACTGACAATGTTGAATTTTGATGTTGTAATACAGAAGTGTCTTAGCAAAACTGAAAGCAAATTAATGTATTAATCTCAAAATCATTTGAAAGTGAAAATGAGCTCTGTGATTGTAGGATGGAGCCGACTCAGGCAGAACACTAGCTGAAATTAGTGATCGATATGGAGCGCCGAACTTGAGCAGAGTGGAAGAACTTGATGAACCGATGCTATCTGATGTGAGTATCCTTAGGAAAGTGTTTTGTGAAAAGCAGATTTTTTTTTTTTTTAACTTTGGGAGAGCCTAGTGTATCTCAGGCCAAGGTTGGATGGCAAAATGGGCCTTTTGTTTCATAGAAAGAAAACCAGTGTTCTGGGTGCTGACTTATCCCTAATTGGCCTTCTGCCCTTCTGTGCACTGTGCTACTGGCCCTGAGGGTGAGAGTGGGCACTTGTCTGGCTCCATACAAATGTGTGGGCACTGACGGGGAGGTCACTGGGCATTAATGTGGAGGGAGCAGTGTGCCCTCCTGTGTAGAGGATGATACGTATATTTGGAAATGAGCCTTTGAAAATTTCAAAATCTCTTCAAAATATGTATTTAGAATCGTGGTGAAATACATAATCTTTAAATTAAATTTTGGGGGCCAACATTTTGGTTCTCAGTAGCAAACCATGGAGCCAAGTAAATATCCTAATGAGAGTGCATGCTTTTAAAGTTTGTAAGTCCATTTGCTTATTTAATAAACATATAGTGTTTCCTATGCACCGCATAAATTGTGCCCGATGCTTTTATGACCGAAAACAGGTCCTTCTTGACCTTGTCCAGGGAAGAAACAGACAACTGGACAAGCAATTGATAGTCATTGTTAGAGTGAGCAGGTGATGTCTGGTCCAGAGCATTATGCTTGGAGAGCGAGAGGAGGGGCTGTTGATAACAGGCCCATCAGCAGCTGTAACCCAGGACTGCCCTGGCAGAGGGCTGCACTGAGTCACCTGCATCAGTGGGCACTGACAAAGCGGGACAGCCACCCAGTTGAGGACCCTTGGTCAGGGAAGGCTTCCTGGAGGAAGTCAGCTTTGTCACTCAGTGGTGGGATGGGAGGCTGGGAAGGGGAGAAGAGAGAGTGGGAGACAGGGAGAGATCAGAGATGAGGCAGTGGAGAGCAGGGGCCAGACCATGAAAGGATTTGTAATCTGTGCTCAGACGTTTATATTTTATCCTAAAGGCAGTGGAGGCCAACATCAGAACTGTGTTTCAGGAAGGCCATCTGGCTATAGCGTGTAGAAGAGAATAGAGTGATCGATTTGAGGAGACCCACCGGGAGGCTATTTGTAATCTACAGAGAGATGGCACAAATGGCCTGAAGTAGTGAGTGGTGTTTTTAAGAGCTGTTCAGAAAGTGGAGCCACGAGGATTTGGTGCTAATCAGTCAGTGGATACATTTTTATTTAATGGCTGCTGTGTTTTGGTACCATGCAGGGAGCTAGAAAATACCAGTGAACAAAACAGATAGGGTTTCTGCCCTTTGGGGACCATGGGCCGGTGGGGAAGGTGGTTTGAGAGGACAGAGCAGGGAAACCTGACCTAGCCTGGGTGAGTCTTCTCCAGTTTAAGGAATTAGCCTGAGATGAGCCCAGTGGATGGAGAGAGCAAGATGCTTTCAAGGAATGCAAATAGTCTGGTATTTTGGCTGAGTTGTATGGAGCTAGGAGAATGGTGTGATTTGAAGCTGGAGAAGTGGATAAAGGCCAGATCACACTGGGCTCTGTGTGTCCTCTTAAGGATTTTGGATTTATGTGCAGTGGGAGTCATTGAAAGGGTTTACGTAAGGATTAGATATGTGTTTTTAGAAGGTGGAGAGAGGATCTGAGTGGACAGGAGTGGAAACAGGAGACCACTTAGGAGGTTATCACAGTCATCCAGATGCAAGATGACCAGGGCTAGGACCAGACAGCAGAGATGGGGACAGCTGAGTGGATTTGATATCAGCTGGGAAGATAAGGGAGAGAAAGAAATCAAGGATGAAGCCCAGATTTCTGCCTTGGGCAACTGGACTCTTCACCATTTTTTGAGCTTTACCATTTGTTAAATTGAGGAACATATGAAGAGAAAGTAGGTTTTGTGAAAATGATGTCTTCAGTTGTGGACATGTTGATTTCAGGTCACTCTGAGGTATGCAGATGAAAATGGCCAAAGACCCGTTGAAGTATGTTATGGGTCTGGAGGAAGGAGAGAGGACCAGGAAGGAGAGATGAATTCAGCAGTCATCAGCATATATGCTAAGTGAAGCTAGGAGAGTGAGTCAGGTTACCTGGCTCACATGAGAAATTTCAACATTTAAGGGGTGCATACAGGACCCCTGCAAGAAGGATACAGATAACAGTAAGAGAGAATAGGAAGAGAAGTAGAAGAAAGGATGGGTTGGTAAATACATTGAGAGCACAGTTAAATTATTATTATATTGACTTTGGATTTTATTTGAAATAATCTGAAACTATCAAAAAGCTTCATTTACATAGTCACATAGAAGTTACCTAAACTTAAATTTTCTATGGCTTGTACATTTCACAGTTCTAGTTGTATTAAAGCATATTTACTTTTTGTTTTTAGGTTGCATTAAACATTGATCAAGATTTGTAGGATCAACCAACCAAAGAACAATAAATTTTTCTTCTTCTTTCAAGTTTCAAAATAGGTGGTCCCCAATTGTTTTTTTTCCCTCCAAACTTGAACTCTGCTTTTCCTCCCTCTAAAGACAGCTTTATTAATGGGCTTCAAGAGTGGCCTTAAAATATTGTTTTGATTACTTGTATGACACCATTTTGATTACTTGTATGATGCCAATGAGAGAACAGGAGAGAGTGTTTCCCAAAGCAACCAAAAGGGGCAAATGGGAGACGAGCTGAAATGAATGTGTGCATCTATGTGAGAACAAGATTGCCCGAGTTGAAAGTTACTGGTTCTATGAGAAGTGAAAGAGGCTGTCACTGTGTAGAGCTCAGAACTGTCAACATGCTTTAGAGATGGTGGTTCCTCCTGGGAGTGCACTGCAAAGATTCCCCCAGTTTGCTGGGAAGTGATGCTTTGTAGTACCACTTAATCCATGCTTATTGATGGGGCTGGGATGGGGAGGGAAGCAAAGGTCCCAGGGACAGGGTAGCATTGTTTTTTCTGGAACAGTCACTGGGCAGAGGGCCTGTGCTGCTGTTGAAAGGAAGATCTTAGTGGACACAGGCCATGCACGGTGCTTCCTTCAGTGGATGCTGGGTGGTCTGTGGACCTTGACTGCACTCTTGGCCTCCTGGAGGTTTCAGGTCTAACTTTGAGCTTTAGGGAGAACTTTGCTTCTTTTATAAAATTCTTCCAAAGCTAAGTCTATGTTATGAGTCCTTTCTGTTCCTTAAGGAATGGTGGAAGCATAAATGCCAGGAAGAGGCTTCTTTAAAAAAAAAAAAATTCTGTTTTTGGTTATAACATACCTTTCCCGAGGCAGTGAGAACAGAACAGCCTAGTTGCTTAAATGGGAAAAGAAAAAGGGAAAAAATAATGGGAAAAATAACTATTTAATTAAAAGAAATGTTATATGAGTTCTGTACATTTTTTAACAAGGTTTTTTTTTAAATTTTATAAATTTATTTATTTTTGGCTGCGTTGGGTCTTCATTGCTGCACGCAGGCTTTACTCTAGTGTAGCGAGCAGGGGCTGCTCTTCGTTGTGGTGGGTAGACCTCTCATTGCGGTGGCTTCTCTTGCTGCGGAGCACGGGCTCTAGGTGCGCGGGCTCAGTAGTTGTGGCTCACAGGCTCTAGAGCACAGGCTCAGTAGTTGTGGCGCACGGGCTTAGTTGCTCCGTGGCATGTGGGATCTTCCCAGACCAGGGCTCGAACCCGTGTCCCCTGCATTGGCAGGTGCATTCTTAACCACTGTGCCACCAGGGGAATCCAGTTCTGTACATTTTTTAAATACCTCTTTATTGGAGTATAATTGCTTCACAATACCATGTTAGTTTCTGTTGCACAACAAAGTGAATCAGCCGTATGCATACATATGTCCCCATATCCCCTCCCTCTTAAGCCTCCCTCCCATCCTCCCTATCCCACCCCTCTAGGTCACCGCAAAGCACCGAGCTAATCTCCCTGTACTATGCTGCTGCTTCCCACCAGCCAACTATTTTACATTCAGTAGTGTATATATGTCGATGCTACTCTCACTTCGCCCCAGCTACGCCCTCACACCCCATGTCCTCAAGTCCATTCTCTAGGTCTACATCTTTATTCCTGCCCTGCAACTAGGTTCATCAGTACCTTTTTTTAATATTCCATATATATGCGTTAGCGTACGGTATTTGTTTTTCTCTTTCTGACTTCCCTCTGTATGACAGACTCCGTCCATCCACTTCACTACAAATAACTCAATTTTGTTTCTTTTTATTGCTGAGTAATATTCCACTGTATATATGTGCCACATCTTCTTTATCCATTCATCTGTCAATGGACACTTAGGTTGCTTCCATGTCCTGGCTTTTGTAAATAGTGCTGCAATGAACATTGTGGTGCATGTCCCTTTTTGAGTTATGGTTTTCTCAGGGTATATGCCCAGTAGTTGGATTGCTGGGTCATATGGTAGTTCTATTTTTAGTTTTTTAAGGAACCTCCATACAGTTTTCCATAGTGGTTGTATCAGTTTACATCCCCACCAACAGTGTAGGAGGTTTCCCTTTTCACCACACCCTTTCCAGCATTTATTGTTTCTAGCTTTTTTGATAATGGCCATTCTGACCAGTGTGAAGTGATACCTCATTGTAGTTTTGATTTGCATTTCTCTAATAGTGATGTTGAGCATCTTTTCATGTGCCTCTTGGCCATCTATCTGTATGTCTTCTTGGTGAAATGTCTATTTAGGTCTTCCGCCCATTTTTTAACTAGATAGTGTGTTTTTTTTTGATATTGAGCTCCATGAGCTGTTTGTATATTTTAGAGATTAATCCTTTGTTGTTTCATTTGCAAATATTTTCTCCCATTCTGAGGGTTGTCTTTTTGTCTTGTTTATGGTTTCCTTTGCTGGGCAAAAGCTTTTAAGTTTAATTAAGTCCCATTTGTTTATTTTTGTTTTTATTTGTTACTCTAGGAGGTGGGTCAAAAAAGATCTTGCTGTGGTTTAATTCAAAGAGTGATTTTTCCTTTGTTTTCCACCAAGAGTTTTATAGTGTCTGGTCTTACATTTAGGTCTCGAATCCATTTTGAGTTTATTTTTGTGTATGGTGTTAGGTAGTGTCCTAATTTCATTCTTTTACATGTAGATGTCCAGTTTTCCCAACACTGCTTATTGAAGAGGTTGTCTTTTCTCCATTATATGTTCTTGCTCCTTTGTCATAAATTAGGTGCCCATATGTGCGTGGGTTTATCTCTGGGCATTCTATCCTGTACTGTTGATCTATATATCTGTTTTTGTGCCGGTACCATACTGTCTTGATTACTGTAGCTTTGTGGTATAGTTTGAAGTCAGGGAGCCTGATTCCTCCAACTCCGTTTTTCTTTCTCAAGATTGCTTTGACTATTCGGTGTCTTTCGTGTTCCCATACGAATTGTAAGTTTTTTTGTTTTAGTTCTGTGAAGAATGCCATTGGTAGTTTGATAGGGATTGCATTGAATCTGTAGATTGCTTTCGGCAGTTTAGTCATTTTCACAATATTGATTCTTCCAATCCAAGAACATGGTATATCTCTTCATCTGTTTATGTCATCTTTGATTTCTTTCAGCAGTGTTTTATACTTTTCTTAGTACAAGTCTTTCGCCTCCTCAGGCTGGTTTATTCCTAGGTATTTTATTCTTTTTGTTGCAGTGGTATATGGGAGTGTTTCCTTAATTTCTCTTTCTGATTTTTCGTTGGTGTATAGGAATGCAAGAGATTTCTGTGCATTAATTTTGTATCCTGCAACCTTACCAAATTCATTGATTAGTTCTAGTAGTTTTCTGCTGGCATCTTTAAGATTTTCTATGTATAGTATCATGTCATCAGGAAATAGTGACGGTTTTACTTCTTCTTTTCCAGTTTGTATTTCTTTTTATTTCTTTTATTTCTTTTTCCTTTTATTCCTTTTATTTCTTCTCTGATTGCCGCAGCTAGAACTTCCAAAACTGTGTTGAATAAGAGTGGCAAGAGTGGACATCCTTGTCTTGTTCCTGATCCTAGTGGAAATGCTTTCAGTTTTTCACCATTGAGTATGATGTTTGCTGTGGGTTTGTCATATATGGCCTTTATTATGTTGAGGTAGGTTCCCTCTGTGCCCATTTTCTGGAGAGTTTTTATCATAAATGGGTGTTGAATTTTGTCAAAAGCTTTTTTCTGCATCTATTGAGATGATCATATGGTTTTTATTTCTTAATTTGTTAATATGGTTTATCACATTGATTGATTGGCATATATTGAAGAATCTTTGCATCCCTGGGATAAATCCCACTTGATCATGGTGTATGATCCTTTCAGTGTGCTGTTGGATTCTGTTTGCTAGTATTTTGTTCAGGATTTTTGCATCTATGTTCATCAGTGAAATTGGTCTATAATTTTCTTTTTTTTGTTATATCTTTTTCTGGTTTTGGTATCAGGGTGATAGTGGCTTCATAGAATGAATTTGGGAGTGTTTCTCCCTCTGCAATTTTTTGGAAGAGTTTGAGAAGGATTGGTGTTAACTCTTCTCTAAATGTTTGATAGAATTCGCCTGTGAAGCCATCTGGTCCTGGACTTTTGTTTGTTGGGAGATCTTTAATTATGGTTTTAATTTCATTACTTGTGATATGTCTGTTTATATTTTCTAATTCTTCCTGGTTCAGTCTTGGAAAATTGTACCTTTCCAAGAATGTGTCCATTTCTTTGTGGTTGTCCATTTCATTGGTGTGTAGTTGTTTGTAGGAGTCTCTTATAATCCTTTGTATTTCTGCAGTGTCAGTTGTGATTTCTCCTTTTTCATTTGTGTCCTCTCCCATTTTTTCTTGATGAGTCTGGCTAGGGGTTTATCAGTTTTGTTTATCTTCTCAAAGAACCAGCTTTTAGTTTTATTGATCTTGGCTATTGTTTTCTTTGTTTCTATTTCATTTATTTCTGCTCTGATATTTATGATTTCTTTCCTTCTACTGACTTTGGGTTTTTTTTGTTCTTCTTTCTCTCATTGTTTTAAGTGTAGGGTTAGATTGTTTATTTGAGATTTTTCTGTTTCTTGAGGTGAGATTGAATTGCTCTAAACTTCTCTCTTAGAACTGCTTTTGTTGCATCCCATAGGTTTTGGGTTGTCGTGTTTTCATTGTCATTTGTTTCTATGTATTTTTAAATTTCTTCTTTGATTTCTTCAGTGATGTCTTGGTTATTTAGTAGCACACTATTTAGCCTCCACATATTTGTGTTTTTTACAGGTTTTTCCTGTAATTGATTTCCAATCTCATAGCATTGTGGTCAGAAAGGATGCTTGATACAATTTCAGTTTTCTTAAATTTTCTGAGGCTTGATTTGTGACCCAAGATGTGATTTCTCCTGGAGAATGTTCCATGTGCACTTGAGAAGACAGTGTATTCTGCCACTTTTGGGTGGAATATTCTATAAATATCAATTAAATCTATCTGGTCTACTGTGTCATTTAAAGCTTCTGTTTCCTTATTTATTTTCTGTTTGGATAATCTGTCCATTGGTGTAAGTGGGATGTTAAAGTCCCCTACTATTATTGTGTTACCGTCGATTTCTCCTTTCATGGTTGTTAACATTTGCCTTATGTATTGAGGTGCTCCTATGTTGGGTGCATAAACATTTGTAATTGTTATATCTTCTTCTTGGATTGATCCTTTGATCATTGTGTAGTGTCCCTCCTTATCTCTTGTAACTGTCTTTATTTTAAAGTCTATTTTATCTGATATGAGTGTTGCTACTCCAGCTTTCTTTTGATTTCCATTTGCATGGAATATCTTTTTCCATCCCTTCACTTTCAGTCTGTATGTGTCCCTAGGTCTGAAGTGGGTCTCTTGTAGACAACATATATATGGGTCTTGTTTTTGTATCCATTCAACCAGTCTGTGTCTTTTGGTTGGGGCATTTAATCCATTTACATTGAAGGTTATTAGCAATATGTATGTTTCTTTTACCATTTTCTTAATTGTTTTGGGGTTTTTTTTGTGGGTCTTTTTCTTCTCTTGTGTTTCCTGCTTAGAGAAGTTTCTTTAGCATTTGTTGTAAAGCTGGTTTGGTGGTGCTGAATTCTCTTAACTTTTGTTTGAAAAGCTTTTGACCTCTCCATGGAATCTGAATGAGATCCTTGCTCGGTAGAGTAATCTTGGTTGTAGGTTTTTCTCTTTCATCACTTTAAGTATATCCTGCCACTCCCTTCTGGCCTGCAGAGTTTCCACTGAAAAATCAGCTGATAACCTTATGGGGATTCCTTTGTATGTTATTTTTTGTTTTTCCCTTGCTGCTTTTAATATTTTTTCTTTGAATTTAATTTTTATTAGTTTGATTAATATGTGTCTTGGTGTGTTTTTCCTAGGGTTTATCCTGTATGGGACTCTGTGCTTCCTGGACTCGGGTGACTATTTCCTTTCCCATATTAGGGACGTTTTTGACTATAATCTTTTCAAATATTTTCTCAGACCCTTTCTTTTTCTCTTCTTCTTCTGGGACCTCGTAATTCAAATGTTGGTGTGTTTAGTGTTGTCCCAGAGGTCTCTGAGATTGTCTTCAATTCTTTGCATTCTTTTTTCTTTATTCTGCTCCTTGGCAGTTATTTCCACCATTTTGTCTTCCAGCTCATTTATTTGTTCTTCTACCTCCATTATTCTGTTATTGATTCCTTCTAGTTTATTTTTCATTTCAGTTATTGTATTGTTCATCTCTGTTTGTTTGTTCTTTAGTTCTTCTAGATCTTTGTTAGGATTTCTTGTATTTATTGTCTAGATTTCTTGTATTTTCTCAATCCGTGCTTCCATTCTATTTCCGAGATTCTGGATCATCTTTACTGTCATTACTCTGAATTCTTTTTCAGGTAGATTGTCTGTTTCCTCTTCATTTATTTAGTCTTGTAGGTTTTTAACCTTGCACCTTCATCTGTGACATTTTATTTTGCCATCTCATTTTTTTTTTTTTTTTTTTTTTATGAGTGGGGTTGTGTTCCTGTCTTACTGGTTGTTTGACCTGAGGCTTCCAACACTGGAGTTTGTAGGCTGTTGGGTAGAGCTGGGTCTTGGTGCTGAGGTGACGAACTCTGTGAGACCTCAGTCCTATGAATATTCCCTGGGGTCTGAGGTTCTCTGTTAGTCCAGTGGTTTAGACTTGGAACTCCCGCTTCAGGAGCTTCCGCCTGACCATGGGCTCGTGAATCAAGATCCCGCAAGCCGTGTGGGGCAGCCAAAAAAAAAAAAGAGAACAATGACAAAGTAAAAAATAAAATTACACTAGGAAACTAACAGATATGTTAGAAAGAATGTAAAAATAAAAATATAGATGAATCAACAACCAGAAGGTACATCAGTACCACAACAGTAAAAAAGAAGAGGAAGGAAACGAAAAAAAAAAAAAAAAAACAACCAAGGGCAGGGGGGTGGGGGAAGGCCTTGGCTGTGGAGGGCGGGGCCTAAGCAACAGCAAGGTTTGTGCAGTGGGTGGGGCCAGTGCTCAGGACCCACAGAGCTGGAAAA
This sequence comes from Hyperoodon ampullatus, assembly GCF_949752795.1. NCBI lineage: Eukaryota > Metazoa > Chordata > Mammalia > Artiodactyla > Ziphiidae > Hyperoodon > Hyperoodon ampullatus. The sequence continues at coordinate 68,362,390 of NC_136914.1, read as the reverse complement.
GGCCCTGGGGGCTGTGGGGGGTGGGGCTTAGGTTCAAGGGACAGAAGGGACACAGGCATGCCCCCCACCCATGGTCTCGAGGGCAGGGGACCTCACCTGGGAGCCCAGCAGGCTTCCTGGGCTCGAGTGCGTGGGGCAAATTCCTTTCCTCCCCTCTCCTGCTCCTCTGGTCTGGGGTCTGGGAGGGCCCCTCCCGCCTTCCTCTCCTGATTTCTCCCCCCCACCCCCCAGGCTTCCCTCCTATGCCCCCAAGACCAGTGCGGCTGGGGTGCAGGGCAGGGGGAGGGAGGCCTTGGAGGGCAGGGGACTGGCCTGGGATCTCCGCAGGCTCCCCGTGCCTGAGTGGGTGGGGCAGTCGCTCTCCGCTCCTCTCCTGCTCCTCCCAGATGGCCCCTCCCACCTGCCTCTTCTGGTCTCCCCCCCTCCGTCCTATGCCCCCAAGGACCCATGTGGCCTGGAAGGGTGTTTGGAGGGCGGGGGATTGGCCTGGGAGCTCAGCAGGCTCCCTGGGCCCAAGTGGACAGGGCAGTGGCCCTCTGCTTCTCTCCCACTCCTCCTGAGGGCCCCTCCTGCCTGCCTCTCCTGATCTCCCTGGCCTCCCTCCTATGCCCCCAGGACCCATGCGGCCTGGACGGGGCTTTGGAGGTGGGGGAAGCAGCCTGGGAGCTCAGCAGACTCCCCGGCCTGAGTGGGCCAGGCAATCGCCCTCTGCTCCTTTCCTGCTCTTCCTGGAGAGTCCCTCCCACCTGCCTCTCCTGATCTCCCCAGCGTCAGGGGTGCTGATCTTGTCTGACGTCCACTTCTCCTCCCCCCTGGGTCCCCCTACGTCCTACCGGTCCACTCTGGGCTTCCTCCTGTCTCCTTGGGATTCAGAGTTCCCCACCAGCAGCCGGCAGGCACCCTAGTTGTGGGGAGATGCTAACTCCTTGTCTTCCCATACCGCCATCTTGACTCCTCTCCAGTTCTGTACATTTTTGAGAAAAAAATCTCAGGTGCCCTGGAGAGATGACTTATGTGTCAGTCAGTCTACCAGGCACTGTGCCCCCCACATGGATGCCCTGCATTCACTTCACCCAGGTAGGAGTGTCAAAGGCAGCAAGAGAGTGTCCTTCAAGGCCTCAGCCTCAGCCTATGTGGTACCATTGTGGAGGGCTAGGTGTGGAACGGAAGGCTCAGAGGGCATTTTGGGCTCAGCACAGCCCATGCTGGTCTGCGAAGGGTGCAGTCTGGCTCTGGGATTTGGCAGCAAGAGTCTCTGAGTGTTTGCCAACACTCAGAGTGTTAGTCACTCTTGAAGCATTGTGGTTCTGGGCAGAGGGTAGTCTTGTGTGAAGAGCTCCCAGCCAGAACTGGGCATAAGAGTGAGGAGGTGGAATGGGGTAAGAAAGGAGATGAAATGTGTTCAAGCTCTGTATGGAGAGAGAGCGCTCATGAGGATTTAACTGGTGATCAGGGTGCCTGGGGAGAGGCTCCTATGCCCCCAAGGAGATGACTCACAGATAGAGCAGATGCCCACTGCCTGCTGGGACTGGGGCAAGCCTGTTGTTTTTGGGCAGACACCTATGCTGAGTCTGGATCTAGGCCTTAGCGTTTTTTGCCAGTGGCAGCAAGACTTATTTTAGACCCACCCAAACGATGGGGTGGGATGGCTCCTGTTCTGGCGGGCTTTTCTGTAGCTGGGTGACATCCTGGTCTTGGTTGAGGTATTCTGGATTTCCCTGTGGATCTAGTTCTTGTGGAAGGCAAGGATAACAGGAGGGGAGGAGGAAATGGATGAAAGAATGGAGAGACCTAAAGGATCTAAACATAGGTAGTTAAACTACATTTCTCACTGCAAAAGGTTAGACAGAACAAACCATCAAAATACAGGTGCACCGAATAGACATTTTTTAATGTATTTTTTGTTATTGAATGAAAGATTCTTTAAATTCTGTAGTGCTTTACAATTTTCAAAAGTTTCACACAAATTATTTTGTATAATCCCATAATAACCCTTTTTAAAAAAATCCCCTACCCCTATATTGCCTCTCCCCACTGGTAGAACTAGTTTGTTCTCTGTATCTGTGAGTCTGCTTCTTTTTTGTTTTATTCACTAGTTTGTTGTATTTTTTTTAGATTCCACATGTAAGTGATAACATACAGTTAAGTAGATGTTTTGGCTGAATCTTGAATGACGGAATTTTTTTTTTTTTTCTTTTTTTGCCTGCCAATGCAGGGGACACGTTTATTAATTAATTTATTTTTGCTGTGTTGGGTCTTCGTTTCTGTGCAAGGGCTTTCTGTAGTTGTGGCAAGCGGGGGTCACTCTTCATCGTGGTGCACGGGCCCCTCACTATCGCAGCCTCTCTTGTTGCGGAGCACAGGCTCCAGACGTGCAGGCTCAGTAGTTGTGGCTCACGGGCCTAGTTGCTCCGCGGCATGTGGGATCCTCCCAGACCAGGGCTCGAACCCGTGTCCCCTGCATTAGCAGGCAGATTCTCACCCACTGCGCCACTAGGGAAGCCCGAATGATGGAGTATTAATCTCACTGTTCAGCCAAAGTCAAGGCTGAAGTTATATGTTAACTTCTGAGATACAACGATTTAAAAACTACACTTTTATTAAAATTTTGGTAGTTTAATATTATGGTGCTGGAGCAGTAATTTCTCAACATTTTTAACTGCTGTGGAACTTTTGTGGTCACTGTGCCACACATTTGTGATACTATGTAAATGTTTATTCTCAGCTAAAATGGAAGAGATACTTTTCAGTACTTTTTTTCTCTAGTATGTTTTTTTCTTTAGACTCTCTATTCTTTGTGTTTGATACTTTTGGGTACCTAATTTTTCTCCAATCCCATTTTCTTCTCTGTAGATGCTATATTTTTAATTTTGTTTGGATTGAAGATACTTTATCCTGGATATAGCTGTATATGATTTTTTGGGGGTGGTAACAGCTTTATTGAGATAAAGTTCACACACACACAACCACCCATTTAAAGTTTACTATTCATTGGTTTTTAGTACATTCACAGATTTGTGCAACCATCACCACATCAGTTTTAGAACATTTTTGTCACCCCAAGAAGAAACTCCATACTCTTTAGTGGTCACCACCCCCCGTTCTTCCCTCTAAACTCTAGGCAACCACTAATCTAGTTTTTCTGTATTATTGTACATCAGAAGACACAGTATCTGACCCACTATCAGTAAAGCTAAGATTAACCACTGGGTTAGGGTGATGACAGTCTGTGCTTTCCAAGCTTTTGTGGCTCCCCTTGCAACTCCAGAGTAATTTGTGTGGTGTTACAATATGACCGTCCAATTCTAATCACTTTAATACCAGTTGCTAATTTTTACCCACATCAAAATTTGCATCGGAATTTGTGAAATGCATTTTGTTAATTCTATATTCATTTTACTTTTATGTCTAGCATTCTTCTGAAAATCTTTTCTTAATCATTGGGAATTACTGGGTTACTCTAAAATGTAATTCCTCCTGAAAAACAAATGTTTCTTTTCCCTTAATTACTAATGTTAAAAGTAAGGAGTTTTTGAAGTAGTTATGAATAGTGACAGTTTTTCCTTTCTGGCTTTCTTTTAATTGATTGTCATTATGGACTCATGGTATTTCATTCATTTATTGTTTTTCATTCCATTACAAATATTTTTTATTGTCATAACCTTGGTAAGTGGGAGCTCCTTTATTCCTTATTTACAGTATTGTCATTATTCAGGACCCTGAATAATTGATATTATTCCCTATTCTACAGATGAAGAAACTGAGGCACAAAGAGAGGAGTTTTGTCTCATTTTATACAGTTGGTAAGTGACAGGGCTGACCTGGACTTAGCCTTTGTTGGGCCCCAAAGTCACAGTGACAGTATTTTCTGTCACTTCACTATACAGCTTCTGGGTAGGGGCAAGAAAATTGAAAGCAATAATTTAAAAAAAGACCTGAAGCAATTATATTTGTATAGATCAACGTTCATAGAGAATTAGACTTTTTAAGTATATGTTTTATTTCTTACTGTGGTAAAACACACATAACATAAAATTTACCATTTTAACCATTTTAAAGTGTACAATTTAGTGGTATTAAGTACAGTCAACCATCACCACTATCTAGTTCCAGGACTTCTTTATCATCCCGGATGCAGACTCCACACACATTAAGCAGTTACTCCCCATTTCCCCCTCCTCCCATCCCCTGGCAACCACTAATCAGATTTCTGTCTATGAATTTACCTGTTCCGGAAATTTCAAATAAATGGAATCATAATATATGGCCTGGGTTCTATCACTTCCATAATGATTTCAAAGTTCATCTAAGTTGTAGCATGTATCAGTACTTTTTTTGTTGCTGAATAATCATTTATTGTATTGATATACCACACTTATCCATTCATCAATTCATGGACACTTGGGTGGTTTCTGCCTTTTGGCTGTTGTGAATAATGCTGCTGTGAACATGTGTACACAAACTTTTATGTGGACATATGTTTTCAGTTCTTTTGAGTATATACCTAGGAGTGAGTCGTACGGTAAATTCTATGTTGAAGTTTTTGAGGAACTGCCAAACTATTTTCCACAGTAGCTCACCATTTTACATTCCTACCAGCAATGTATCACCCCCACCCACACTTGGTGTTTTCCATTTTCTTTTTTTTTTCTTTTTTTGGCTGCGTTGGGTCTTCACTGCTGCACGTGGGCTTTCTCTAGTTGCGGCTACTCTTCGTTGCGGTGTGTGGGCTTCTCATTGCGGTGGCTTCTTGTCATGGAGCATGAGCTCTAGTCACGCAGGCTTCAGTAGTTGCAGCATGCAGGCTCAGTAGTTGTGGCGCGCGGGCTTCAGTAGTTGAGGTGTGTGGGCTCAGTAGTTGCGGTGCATGGGCTCTAGGGTGCATGGGCTTCAGTAGTTGTGGCACGTGGACTCAGTACTTGTGGCTCATGGACTCTAGAGCGCAGGCTCAGTAGTTGTGGCACACAGGCTTAGTTGCTCCATGGCATGTGGGATCTTCCCGGACTGGGGATTGAACCCATGTCCCCTGCACTGGCAGGCGGATTCTTAACCATTGCACCACCAGGGAAGTCCTTTCCATATCTTTTTCTTTTTTTTGTGGCCATCCTAATGGGTGTGAAGTAGTATGTCATTGTGTTTTTGTTTGCATTTCCCTAATGACTAATGACTTTAAGCATGTTTACATGTGCTTATTGGCCATATGTACATCTTCTTTGGAGAAATGTTCATTCAGGTCCTTTGCCTATTTTTAAATTTGGTTGTTTGTCTTTTTGTTGTTGAGTTTTAAGGTTTTGGGTTTTTTTAAATATATATTCTGGATTCTAGACCCTTACCGTTTATATGCTTTGCAATATTTTCTCCCATTCTGTGATTTGTCATTTCACTCTCTTGATAGTGTCCTTTGATGCCCAAATGATTTTCATTTTCATGAAGTCCAGTTCATCTATGTTTTTCTTTTGTTACTTGTGCTTTTGGTGTCATATGTAAGAAGTCATTGCCAAATCCAAGGCCATAAAGGTTTACATCTATAGTTTCTTTTAATTTTAGCTTTTATTTGGGTCTTTGATCTGTTTTGAGTTAATTTTTATATATGATATGAGGTAAGGGTCTGACTTTCTTCTTTTGCATTTGCCTATTCAGTTATCTCAGCATCTTTTGTTGAAGAGACTGTTCTTTCTCCATTGAATGGTCTTGGCACTCTGTTGAAATCAGTTGACCATAATGTATGGGTTTACCTCTGGAATGTCTGTTCTATTCAACTGATCTATATTACTGTTTTTATGCCAGTACTGCCCTCTTTTGACTACTGTAGCTTTGTAGTTTTCGTAAGTTTTGAAATTGGGAAGTGTGCTTCCTCCAGCTTTATTCTTTTTCAACATTGTTTTGGCTGTTAGGCCCCCTTGCAATTACATATGAATTTTAGGATTGGCTTTTTCATTTCTGCAAGAGAGGACATTGGGATTTTGATAGGGATTTCACTGACTTCTTAGATAGGTTTGGGGTGTATTGCCATCTTAACAATGTTAAGTCTTCTAATTCATGAATGTGAAATGTTTTTCTATTTATTTAAGTTTTCTTCATTTCTGTCAACAATGTTTTGTAGTTTTCAGTGTACAAGTCTTGCCCCTCCTTAGTTAAATTTATTCCTAATTATTTTTTTTTTTTTTTTTTTTTTTTGCGGTACGCGAGCTTCTCACTGCTGTGGCCTCTCCCGTTGCGGCGCACAGGCTCCGGACGCGCAGGCCCAGCGGCCACGGCTCACGGGCGCAGCCGCTCCGCGGCACGCGGGATCCTCCCAGACCGGGGCACGAACCCGCGTCCCCTGCATCGGCAGGTGGACTCTCAACCACTTGCGCCACCAGGGAAGCCCCCTAATTATTTTTTAATGCTATTATAAATGGAATTATTTCTTAATTTCCCTTTTACATTGTTCATTGCTTGTGTATTGAAATATAACTGGTTTTGTTTGTTGGTCTATTGTTGAATTCATTTATTAGCTTTAGTAGTTTTTTCTTTTTGTGATTCCTTAGAATTTTCTATACACAAGATCATGTGATTTTCAAAGAGAGATAATTTTACTTCTTCCAATTTGGGAACCTTTTTACTCTTTTTTATCCCCTCTAATTGCCCTGGCCAGAACTTTCAGTATAATGTTGAATAGAAGTGTTGAAAGCAGGAATCCTTGTCTTGTTCCTGATCTTAGGGAAAAAGCTTTCCATCTTTCACCATTAAGTATGATGTTACTGGGGTATTTCATACATTTTTTTAAATCCAGTTGAGAAAGTTCCTCTGTATTCATGATTTGTTAAGTGTTCTTATCATGGTATGATCTTTTTTTATGTGGTTCTAGAGTCAATTCACTAGTAATTTGTTGAGGATATTTGCATCCATATTCAAAACAGATTCTGGTCTGTAGTTTTTTTGTAATGTCATTGTCTGGCTTTGGTATCAGGTTAATACTAGTTTCATAGAATAGGTTGGGAAGTGTTCCTGTCTCTTTTGTTTTTGAAAGAGTTTATGAAGGATTGATATTTATTATTCTTTAATTGGTAGAATTTTTAAAAATTGGTATAATTCACTCATGAAACCATCTAGGCCTGTACTTTTCTTTGTTGGAAGCTATTTATTACTAATTCATTCTCTTTACTTCCAGGATTTCTATTTCTTCTTGAGACAGTTTTTATAGTTTGTCTTTCTAGGAGTCTGTCCATTTCATCCAGGTTATCTAATTTGGCATACAGTTAATATACAATTATTTATAGTATTCCCTTACAATCCTTTATGGGGTGTATATATCTTTTTGAGTTACGTTTTCATTTTCTTTGAAAAATACCCAGAAGTGGATCATATAGTTTTATTTTATTTTTTGAGGCACCTCATACTGTTTTCCATAGCGGCTGCACCAATTTACATTCTCAAAAATAGTGCACTGAGGACCACTTTTCTCCACATCCTTACCAATACTTGTTATTTCTTGAGTTTTTGATAAAAGCCATTCTAATGGGTGTGAAGTGATATCTCATTGTGGTTTTTATTTGCATTCCCTTATGATCAGTCATGTTGAGCACCTTTTCATGTTGGCCATCTGTATGTCTTTGAAAAAATGTCTATTTGGAGCTCCTGCCCATTTTTTAATTACTGTTTTTTTGCCATTGAGTTGTATGAGTTCTTATCAGATATATGATTTTCAAATATTTTCTCCCATTTGGTAGGTTGCCTTTTCATTTTGTTGATGGTTTCTTTTGCTGTGCAGGAGCTTTTTAGTTTGATGTAGTCCCACTTGTTTATTTTTGCTCTTGTTGCCTTTGCTTTGGTGTCAAATTATAAAAATAATCACCAAGACAGATGTCAAGGAGCTTACAACCTTGTTCTAGGAGTTTTATGGCTTCAGGTCTTATGTTCTTTAATCAATTTTGAGTTAATTTTTGTGAGTGGTGTAAGGTAGTGGTCCAGTTTCATTCTTTTGCATGTGGCTATCCAGTTTTCCCAGCACCATTTATTGAAGAGACTGTTCTTTCCAAGAAATATGTATATAATATAACACTCTGCTTTAAAATAATACCTACTTAATATTATTTATTTACAAAAACTTTGCTGCTACTTAGCTCTGTTCCCTCACTCCTCTTTTGTGCTATTATTGTCATAGAAATAACATCTTTTAATTTGTATGCCCATTAACACAGATTTATAATTGTTGCTTTTAAATAATATAGGAGAAAAAATGTTACAAACAAAAATACATTTATATTGTACATACATTGTATGTACATACAATGTAAATACATTTACATTGTCTTTTATATTTACCTACATAATTATGTTTATCAGTGCTCTTTATTTCTTCATGGAATTCAGATAACTGTCTAGTATCCTTTCATTTCTGCCTGAAGAATTCTCTTTAGCATTTCTTGCAGAGCAAGTCTGCTAGCAATGAATTCTGTCAGCTTTGTTTACCTGGGAATGTCTTAATTTCTCATTCATTTCTTTTTTTTTTTTTTTTGTCTGCCTAACATTTATTTATTTATTTATTTATTAACATCTTTATTGGAGTATAATTGCTTTACAATGGTGTGTTAGTTTCTGCTTTATAACAAAGTGAATCAGCTATACATACACATATATCCCCATATCTCCTCCTTCCTGCGTCTCCCTCCCACCCTCCCTATCCCACCCCTCTAGGTGGTCACAAAGCCCCGAGCTGATCTCCCTGTGCTATGCGGCTGCTTCCCACTAGCTATCTATTTTACATTTGGTAGTGTATATATGTCCATGCCACTCTCTCACTTCGTCCCAGCTTACCCTTCCCTCTCATTCATTTCTGAAGGATGGTTTTGCTGGACATAGAATTATTGATTATCAGCATTTTCTTTCAGCACTTTGAATATGTCTTCCCCACTGCCTTCTAGCCTCCAAGGTTTCTGATGAGGAATTAGCTGTTAATCTCATTGAGGATCCCTTGTATGTGATGAGTTGCTTCTCTATTGCTGCTCCCAGGATTCACTCTTGGTCTTTGGATAGATTGACTATGATTTCTCTCAGTGTGCATCTCTTTGAATTTATCTTACCTGGAGTTCATTGAACGTCTTGGATATGTAGATTAATGTTTTCCATAAAATTTGGGAAGTTTGGGGCCATTATTTCCTCAAATACTTTTTTAGCTTCTGTCTCTCCTTCTGCAACTCCATTATGCACATGTTGGTATACTTGATGGTGTCCTATTTGCCTCTTAGGTTTTGTTATTTTATCTATATTTTTTCTCCCTGTGTCTTAGAGTGAATAATGTCAATTGACCTATCTTCATAATCATTGATTTATTCTTCTGCCAGCTCAAATCTGCTGTTGAGTTCCTCTCATGAATTTTTCATTCTAGTCATTGTATTTTTCAACTCCAGAATTTCTGTTTGTTTTCTTTAGTTTTATGAATGGTTTATTTTAACTCTTTGAACATATTTAAAATAGTTGATTTAAGATCTTTGTCTAATAAACCCCATGCTTGGCCTTCCTCAGGAACAATTTCTTCCTTTTTTTTTTTTAAATTAATTTTGATTGGAGTATGGTTCCTTCACAATGTTGTGTTAGCCTCCACTGCACAACATAATGAATCAGCCATACACATACAGATATCCCCTCCCTTTTGGATTTCCCTCCCATTTAGGTTACCATAGTGCACTAGATGAGTTCCTTGTGCTATACAGCATGTTCCCATCAGTTGTCCATTTTATACATAGTATCAATAATGTATATGTGTCAATCCCAGTCTCCCAGTTCCTCCTACCCCACCCCTTTCCCTCTTGGTATCCATACATTTGTTCTCTACATTGGTGTCTCTATTTCTCCTTTGCAACTAAGATCACCTATACCATTTTTCTAGATTCCACATATATGCGTTATTATACAATATTTACTTTTCTCTTTCTGGCTTATTCACTCTGTATGACACTTTCTAGGTCCATCCATGTCTCTACAAAATCACCCAATTTCATTCCTTTTTATGGCTGAGTAATATTCCATTCTGTATATACACCACATCTTCTTTATCCACTCCTCTGTTGATGGACATTTAGGTTGCTTCCATGTCCTGGCTATTGTAAATAGCGTTGCTATGAACATTGGGATGCATGTGTTTTCTTTGAATTATTGTTTTCTCTGGGTATTTGCCCAGTAGTGGGATTGCTGGGTCATATGGTAGTTCTATTTCAGTTTTTTAAGGAACCTCCATACTGTTTTCCATAGTGGCTGTATCAATTTACATTACCTCAGGGACAATTTCTAATAGTCCTTTCTTTTCCTGAATATGGGCCATACTTTCTTGTATCTTTGCATGCCTTGTAAGTTTTTGAAAACTGGATATTTTAAAATATATATATTGGCAATCCTGGAAAATAGATTCTATCCCCCTTCCTAGGATTTCTTATTATTGCTGTTTGTTCTTCTTGTTGCTATTTGTTTGTTTAGTAACTTTTCTGAACTTTGTAATGTCTGCATGTTTTATCATATGTGGTCATTGAAGTCTGCTTGGATTGCTTAGTGGTCAGCCAGTGATTTGACAGAGATTTCCTTAGATGTCTGGAACCAATAAATCTTCCATACTTTGTTGGTGGCATACATTCAATGGTTAGGCATGTATTGGGTTGACCAAAAAGTTCATTTGGGTTTTCCATAAGATGTTACAGAAAAACGCAAATGAACTTTTTGGCCACCCCAACAGTTTACAACTCTGCTTTAACCTTCACTTTCTGATTGTGTTGAGGCCTTCAGTTCAGCCAGAGATGAGAGCCTAGGGTCTTCTTGGGTCTTTCTCAACTGTGCACATAGCCTTAGGCATGTGTACAACCCTGCAAATATGTGTGGCCTTCTCAATTCCTAGCAATATGCCAGAGATTTTGAAATCCCCTTATGGAATCTTATTCTCAAGCTTTTCCACTTAAGTTTTTGGTCATCTTGTTCTTTGTCCCAGCTGTTAGCACTGTATCAGGCAGAAATTGTGTTAAAAAGTTGATGCTGATTTTTGTTGACAACACCCCTGGGGAAAAGGCTGGTTGCAATGGGTGAACTCTGAGTCATGTCAAATATAGTTTTTCAAGTGGGCTTTTCCATGGAACTTCCAGACAAGTCAAATAATGACTGTTTTCTGGGAATTGGGCTTTAGAAGAGTTCCATCCTGATTCTGACTTTTTTATTCGCTAGCAGGTCACTGATTTTCGTCATGGTTTCAACATGAAAGCCCTGTTGGTTTTCAAGGCTACCGTAGACATGGGAGTAGGAGAATGGGAATAGAGAAGTGTAAATAGCCACAAAGCTAATGCTGTTCTTGAGATTCAGCTGTTTTTCTTGAATAAATATTCCCTGGATTGTTGTAAGCCTTTGGTTAATTTTAAGAGTTCTGAAAAAGTCGATATTGACAGTTTGCACCATTACTATCATTGCTTTTATGGAGGAGAGGATTTTTGGAGATCCTTATTCTACCATTTATGCTGACATTATTTTACCTTCATTTTTTAATTATTTATTTTTATTCTTCTGCATCCTAGTGAGATAAGGCCAAATGGTACATTCCTTGCTAACATTAAATGAAATCTCTAATCATCTATCATGTAATGATATAAGACACAAGTCTTTGAATTTTGTGTAGTTTTTGAATTTTGTATATGAATATATTTTCTGGATTTTTACCTTTGTTTTTGAAGGAGTTTTCCACTGCTTATAGAATTGTAGGTTGACAGTTTTTTCTCTTTCAGTATTTTAAAGATGATTCCTTGCTGTCTTCTCATTTGCATTGTTTTTGATAAGAAATATCATCCTTAACTGTTCCTATGTAATATGTCTGTTTTCTCTGATTTTAATATCTTTATCACTGGTTTTGAACAATTTGATTATAGTGTGCCTTGGTGTAGTTTCCTTCATGTTTTATATGCCTTAGGTTTGTTGAGTTCCTTGGCTTATAGGTTTTTATCAAATTTGAAAAAAAACTTAATCATTATTTCTTCAAGTATTTTTTCACTATCTTCCCTCCATTGGGTGAACTGAGCTCTCACAGATGCTTTAATTTCTTTCTTTTTATTTTTTTTTTCTCTGTGTTTCAGTTTTGAAAGTTTCTGTTGCTGTATCTTCAGGTAAACTTAACTTTTTTTTTTCTGCAATGTCAAATCTGCTGTTAATCTTGTCTGGTATATTTAGCATTTATATTTATTATTTTTTAAAAATGTCATCCATCCTCTACTTAATATGTTCATTCTTTCCTCTAGCTTCTAAAACATAGAAGACAATTAGAATGACTGCTTTAATGTCTTTGGTTACTAATTCTGTCATTGTATTATTTCTGAGGCAGAGTTTTTTTCTCATTATAGGTCATTTGTTTTTCTCTACTTCTTGCTATGCCTGGTAATTTTTGATTAGATATGAATTTTATCTTCTTAGATGTTGGGTATTTTTATTCCTATTATAAATATTTTCGAGTTTTGTTCCTAGGTGCAATTAAGTTACTTGGAAATAGTTTGATTTCTTTTCTGATCTTAGTTTTAAGAAGCTTTGTTAGGTGGGACTAAGGGAGCATTCAGTCTAGGGCTAATTTTGCCCTACAATTAAGGCAACCATCTCTGGGTGTATGCTACCCAATGCTGAGTGAATTTCCACTTTGGCTGTGGGAAGATAAATTATTTTATTGTATTTTTATTTTTTAAATAAATTTATTTATTTATTTTTGGTTGAGTTGGATCTTTGTTGCTGCACACAGGCTTTCTCTAGTTGCGGTGAGCAGGGGCCACTCTTCCTTGCGGTGCGCGGGCTTCTTGTTGCGGTAGCTTCTCTTATTGCGGAGCACGGGTTCTAGGCACACAGGCTTCAGTAGTTGTGGCACGTGAGCTTCAGTAGTTGTGGCTTGCAGGCTCTAGAGTGCAGGCTCAGTAGTTGTGGCCCACGGGGTTAGTTGCTCTGTGACATGCGGGATCTTCCCGGACCAGGGCTTGAACCCATGTCCCCTGCATTGGCAGGCAGATTCTTAACCACTGCGCCACCAGGGAAGCCCTATTTTATTGTATTTTTAAAACCACTTTATTTTTCCAATGGAAATCTATTGTTTTTAAAAAATTATTTATTTTATTTATTTAATTTTATAGGAGTAGAGTTGATTTATAATGTGTTAGTTTCAGGTATGTAGCAAAATGATTCAGTTTTACATATACATATATTCATTCTTTTTCAGATTCTTTTCTCATATAGTAAAACCACTTTATTGATGTGTGATTGACAGGAAGAGACATTTTTCCTGGCTCTCTTTGAGCCATGGTAATGCCCTCTAATCACTTCAGGGGGTTCTTTCCTTAGCTTTGTGTCATTTCCTCATACACATGCATTTATCACTCAGCTGAAGACTTGAGGAGGACCCTCTGTAGGTACCTCTGTGCTCTCAGCTCCTCCTTAAGTCGGGGAGACCACCAGGTTTCGTATACATTCCGCCTCCCTGCACTGTAGCTTGGGCAGCACTCTCCAGGAAGTACATTGGGGCAATTGTAGGGAACACTTTAATTGTTTCTCATTTCCCAGGGGTTATTGTCCCTTGTTGCCTTGTGTTCACTGTCTTGGCAAGTATTGTTTCATGAATTTTGTCCCAGTTTTAATTGTTTCATGTGTAAGTCCTATCCCTTTTAGACCATCCTGGCTTAAAGCCAAAGATCAAACCCTATAGACTTTTTCTCATGGAAAACTATTCCTTTGCTATATTCAACTTTCCTAATTTCATGAAGTTTAATGTGATTATTTTCTGAGAAGAACTTCGGGGGTCCTGGAGGTGCATAATGACTTATATCTCTTATCCTGTTTGGAACCAGGCATAAAGGGCCAAATGCGAGTCAAGAATCAACTTTACAAATGTTAAAACTTCCACAGAGAGTGCACTTTGGACACTGGGCCCAAACTGAGTATTTTATTGCTACTGGCTAGTCTCAGGAAAAGCATGTGGGGAGCTGCAGTTCTCTCTGTGTCAGGTGGAGAGCCCGGTCTTCTCTGCTTCTCAGAGGGGAGATGGAAGCATGGAGGGGCTGTGGTCAGTTCTGCTTGCTGAGACATTCAGGGGCAAGAGCTCAAAGGCCTGGTTGAGCCCGGGACCTTTACCCCAGACCAGCTCATCCTTCTCTTGGGAGAAGCAAGAGAGGAGGGTGCAGAGATAGCCTGGCCTCCTCGTCTGCCACACCATTCTCTTCTGGGAAATTATACTGTATTAGTCTTATTTTGGTTGAAATAACTAAAAAACCCAGACTCAACTGGCTTTATAGATCAAATGACTTAATGTCTCCTACGAGAGTGCAGAGAATGGGCAGGTCATAAACATGACAGATCAGGGCTCTAGCTGCCCCCTCTTGGCTCCGTCTTTCTCTTCTATTGGTTTCATCCTCGGGTTGCTCCTTGCATGGCTGCAGTAAATAAATCCAGGTGTTATATTCAGACACAACAGCATCTTGTGTAAGAAGTGGGGAGAGTCTTCCTGGGTTGGTAGTATTTATATTCCTAGAGAGTCCTCAGCAGACTTTTCCTGTCTCGCTGCTTGTGATTGCACTATATGCCTATCATCTCCAATCTCATTCCCAACAAAGATGAGTAGTCATCACCCAAAGTACTTACGCTATCATCTTATTGATTCATTGGTTTAGATTCATTTATTCTCAACCTGCGTCAAAGAGACGTCACTAGTTACAGGGCTGGGCCAGGATGAGGCAAATGCGGTAAAAGTTTAAGTGCTGACTCTGTAATTACAGGAACCTGAGTGACTGCCTCTTAAATTTTGCCCCGTAGGCACTCTGTTTGCCTTGTCCCAGTCCTATCCCTGCTAGTTACTGTGGGAAATAAGAATAAGGCATGACTTTTGCCCTTACAGTGCTTTTGTCTGGTTGAAAAGCATAACTTGTGTGCACATATAATTTGAGGCAGTGTGTATGAAGAACTATTAATTGTCACAAATAGGAGCTAAGAATTTAGAGGAGAGTATGATTTGAGCAAGCTTTATGAAAGGGAGAACCTTGAAAAAAAACCGTAAAGGAGAGGTAAGTTTTGAACACGTGAAACCCATGGGGATGTGAAGGAAACTAGACAAAGAGAGGGCTAGAGGGATGGTTAGGGGCCAGATCATGGAGGCCTGGGCGCCAGCCTCAAAGGTCTGGGCTTGCGACGCGGCAGTGATGTGTAGGAAGACTCGTGATGGCTTTTGAGGACTTTTTACCGTTTTCATTAAGGATGTGGAGGTGAAATTCAGATTATGTGGTTAAGGCGTGAATTTTGGTAAAGAAGGGAAAGATTGTAAAACTATTCTTTGGAGAAATTTGGTGATGAAGAGGAAGTGGCTTGAGAATTTTGCAAGGTTGAGAAGGAGTTCTTTTTGTGGGGAGAAATGAGGTTTTGTTTGTGTTTTGGGCAATAGGAATGTTGGGGAGTTGAGAGAGAGAGGCTAAAACTGTGGTTCAGGAGGGTTAGAGCAGGGTTCCAGAAGAACTGGGTGTGGAACAAAGTCACAGAGGGAGGAAAGCACTTTGGGAATTACTCTTTTCTCTCATCCAGGGGTGGGAAATATATATAGAGAGATATTTTGAGGGAAGGGGATGAAATTTGGGACAGTGGTGCATTGCAGAGTTTGCAACATATACCTCTGATCCTCTTGGTAAAGAAGGAGAGAAGGGCAGAGGTTGGTCAGGTACTTGAGTGAGAATGAATTTTAAAACATCTGCTGGGGGGCTTCCCTGGTGGCGCAGTGGTTGAGAGTCCGCCTGCCGATGCAGGGGACACGGGTTCATGCCCCGGTCCGGGAAGATCCCACATGCCACGGAGCGGCTGGGCCCGTGAGCCATGGCTGCTGAGCCTGCGTGTCCGGAGCCTGTGCTCCGCAACGGGAGAGGCCGCGACAGTGAGAGGCCCGCGTACCGCAAAAAGAAAAAAAAAAAACATCTGCTGGGGGAATGGATGAATAAAATAATTGTTGGACAGCTCTGTGGGCCCTAAACTTAAATGAATTAAATGACTTAATTCATGTAAAGCTTTTGTAGCAGTGCCTGGCATTTAGTAGGCACTCAAGTAGTGAAGTAGTTACTGCTACCACGTTATTACATGCTGGGTATTGGGCTAGGTAAGTAGAGACCTCATCAGAGCTCTTAAATCATGTTCTCCAGTAGCCTGTAACAAACTCAGAGGTAGAGCAGTCAGTGGCTAATGGCGTTGCCCTAGAGCTGAGGGTTGGTAGACTGTCACAAGACCGTGGGGTCTGGAGTCCAGCGAGAGCAGCAGTGGAGTGTGCGGCTCCCAGGCCCACTGTCAGCTGGATGACCGCACTGTGGCTCTAGGGCAAGAGGTAAGTGGCCTTGTTCAAAGCAAATTCCCGGCCAGGAACAGAGCAATAGTGGGAGGGAGATGGGGGCAGGGGGGCAAGGTAGGAGAGGAGAGAACAAACAGCACAGCTCATGGTAGAGGATTTTGCAAAGATGTGGCCCAGCCAAGGAGTCAGTGTTTAACCAAGGAGCTTGCCTACAAATCAGGAGCAGGACCAATGCCCATTGTCCAGCCTAAACACACACTATCAGGCTTGGGACAAGATAGAAGTGGGCTTGTGAGTGGGTGGAAAGGGGTCAGGTGTGAAGTTGGTGAAGGAGAGAGAAGGGGGCTAACACTGAGCCCTTCTTAATGCTGAAGGCTCTACTGAGGGTTCATGGGATTGTTGATAGGAGCCTGTATTTGAATGTATTAGAGAAAGGAAGTTTCAGAAAGTCACTGTTCCGAGCTGTCCAGCTAATGTGCTGGAGCTGGCCTCATTGCCCAGTTCTGTGTGACATATTTAAACTACTGAATGTATTTGTGTGTGCTAAGAATGTTACAAAAACAACTGTGTCTGAAACATAGTTGACTTTATTTTCCTAGACACTCTCTCCCCTCCTCACCTCTGCAGTATCACAGGTGGCTTCATTGCTGTCCAGGTGCCCAGTTTATAAGGTGGGAGTCTTCCTCAACCCTCTTGTGGTTATCATACTTCTTGTCCAATACAAGGAGCCTGATACTCGCTCCTCTTTTCTCTCATGTTCCGAAGCCACCGGTCATAGGTTTTTTAGCTCATCACCTTAGTGTCACTGTCGTCAGTCCCTCATCAAATTATAAAAGACCAGCTTGTTTAACACATTATTCAGAATCATGTGCCGGGTTCCTCCAGGTTAAAGATGATAAGGGCTTATCCTAATTGCAATCAATAGCCTCCCCCCCACTTTACCTGACTTACCTCATTTCAACAAGTCTCTCTAGGTTGGCTCCCCTCTGAGGACTTAGCTGGTCTCTCTGAGTGCACAGACTGGTGTGAGAGGTGCTCAGTGCCACTGCAAAGCTCTCCCCCGCACGGTGAGCAAGGGCACAAGCAAGAAGGTAAATCATGATGGAAGCGGCAAAGGACCAGTTGGTAGTTAGTGCTATGAACTTTTTACATGGACAGAAGTCACTTAGAGCTTCATGGAAGTGAGAGATCAAAACATACAAAACATAAAAAACAAAGAAAAAAGGTTCAGAATTGATTGTGGGTGGGTAGGAGGAGAAATGTGAGCAGAGAAATGAAGGCAGGAATGCCTGCAGGCTGCCTGAGGAATAGCAGATCCGTGCAGGGATGAAGTAGGAGGGAAGGTCAGAAAAGTTGATCTGGATCAGATTATGAAGCATATTAAAGTCCAAGCTAAGAAGTCTAGGCTGAGAGTGAGAACGGAAATGAGAAGTGTACATTGAAAAACTTTATTAGGAACAGGGCATGAGAAAATGGTGTTATTTTGCAAAGAGATGTCTTAAGATGCTTAATTGGTGGTGTTTAGGATGGTTTTGGCTTAGGATGCTGTTGTCTTAGTCTAGGCTTCAGGTAATGAAGGTCGGGACCTGGGTTGTGGTAGTGGAAATTCATCAGTAACATGTATTGTGTACCTACTATGTGCTAAGAACTGTTCTAGGTTCTCGTGGGGAACATCTGTACTAGACGTGGTTCCTACTCTCAAGTCACTCACAGTTTAGTGGGGAATGTAAAGCAAACAAGTGTAGACATGGCACATTCTGTAAGCCAACTTGGAAGCTGATTGTGTGGATATGAAGGATGTAAGAAGAGCCTGGGGCCTGGAGTAATGGTGGGGCAATTGAGGGCTTAGAGGGATCATGCAGGAGGTGTAGGTCAGGGGCAGGAAAGGATGCCTGGCAGCTGGGTATGTAGCAGGGTGTAAGAGAGAAGCTCAGAGCTTCTGCTGCTGCTGTCACTGACCCAGAGAATGGGATGGCAGGGACGCCCTTGTTTGGGGGACGCTAGAACTGATGTAATTGATACATTTTTCAGGAGACCAGTGGCTGAGCCATATAATTAATGAATATGAAATGATAACCTTATTCTAAAGTGTCATACCCACTAAAAATATTCAAGTACAGACCACTGAAAACAAAAATAGAAACAAAAAGAACAAGTTTTAAATTTTTTGTGAAATTTAATTAAACCAAGAAATCAGGTATTAATACATTGAATCAAGTTTGTTTCTAATTGTGTATTAAATTGTAACTATTACTACTACCACTAGGTGTCACAAAGATTCAGTTTTTAAAGGCCCTACACCTCTTGAGGCTGTGGCTTTGAAACATTTCTTTTTGTACAGAAATACGGTTTTCTAGTATTAACAAGTATAATGAAATGCTACTTTAAATTTTTTAAATTATTATGAAATACCCCAAATATGCACAAGAATACACAGAATAATACAAGCAGTATCTTTTACCCCAACCCAGATCTAACAAATATTAACTTTTTATCATATACTTGACAGTTAAAAAAAGACAAAAATCTTACAGTTGATGTTCTTTTTGTCCTCCTCCATCCCATTCCTCTCATTTCTTGCCCACGGATAACCATTACCTTGAGATCAGTAGATGTACTTCCCAGATACATCCCTGATGTTTTCACACAAATGCTAATTCATTTATTCAAAAATAGCATCAATATTTTGGGTTGAGATTTTAACAGTGTTAAATGGTATCATACTATAGGTGTCATTCTGCAGCTTGCTTTTTTTCATTCATGTTATATTTTCAAGATTTATCCCTGCTGATTCATGAATATCTACTTCATCTATTTTAACTGATGTATAGTGTACTGTTGTACCTGTTCTTCTACAGGCAGCTGTTTAGACTATTTTAAATGCTTTATTTGTATACATACGTCTTTGTATGTACCTCTTTGTGCAAATGTGTGCCTTTGAGGAGATCTGATTGCACACTGTTCTTTGACTCTCAGTGACATGCTGTCCTGGTAAACCAAGGTCTGTCTGTCAGACCACCTTCCCAGAGAATATCAAGGACCACGTCCCTGGTATTCTGACACAATGTCCTGCCGAAACAGGTAAGGACGAAATGTGTGAGAGCTTCTCTGGGGCAGTGGTTCTGAAACTCGAGCATGCATCAGAACCTTCTGGAGGGCTTTTTAGAATGCACCCCCAGTAAGGCAGTAAGTTTGGGCTGGGGCTGGAGAATTTGCATTTCTAACAGGATCCCGGGTGGTGCTGCTCCAGCTCAGCGATCACACTTTGGAAAACGCTGCTCTAGGGGAGATGAGGCCCCCCTGTGTGGTGCCGGTGCCCATTCTTGAGCTTCTGGACGAGGGTGAAATTGCTTCCCAAAGTGGTCATGTGAGTTTACTAGACAATCCTACCAGCAGGATATGGGGTTCCTTTTGTGCCGTTTCCTCTCCAGTACTTCGTAATGTCACACTTCAACATTTTTGCCCATAACAGGAGTGTAATGTGGTAGCTTCTTTGTTAATTTGCATTTTCCCTGATGATTAATGAGGTTACAGATCTTTTCATGTTTATTGCACAATGGGTTTGCTCTTCTGGGAGTTGCTTGTTCATATTGTTTGCTTATATTTGTTATTGATTTGTTTGTCTTTTTCTTATTGATTTTCTTTGTTGGTTGTATGTATTGGGAAATCTCTCAGTTGATGGGTTGCCTTTTAACTTGGTTTATGGTGTTTATTGTTAGGCAGAAATGTTGTTTTATTTTAGTTAACTGTACCTTTTTTTCCATTCATGTTTTGTGCTTTTTTTGGTCTTTTGTTTAACAAATTAATGAAGCATTATTAATTCTGAAAAACTTATAAGATGCCCAGTCTGATTTAAGGATTATCTTTAAAAATTATTTTCATGTATTTTAACTTAGATTTTTTCAAATTAATTTCCTTCAAGTATAATCAGTAATCAAACCAACAATTTGAAAATCAGGCTAGGGACTTCCCTGGAGGTCCAGTGGTTAAGACTCTGTGCTTCCAATGCAGGGACATGGATTTGATCCCTGGTTGGGGAACTGGGATCCCACGTGCTGCTCGGTGTGGCCAAAAAAAAAAAAAAAAAAAAATCAGGTTAAAGCATGATTTTACCAGTTATACTGAATAATAAAAACAATTCTAGGGCTTCTCTGGTGGTGCAGTGGTTGAGAGTCCCCCTGCCGATGCAGGGGACACGGGTTCGTGCCCCGGTCCAGGAAGATCCCACATGCCGCAGAGCGGCTAGGCCCGTGAGCCGTGGCCGCTGAGCCTGCGCGTCCAGAGCCTGTGCTCCACAGCGAGAGAGGCCACCGCAGTGAGAGGCCCGCGTACCGCAAAAACCAAACAAACAAACAAACAAACAAACAAAACAATTCTAGTTTGTAACTTGTCCGTTGATGATGTTGCGGAAATGATATTTTAAGTGCTAAAAATGAGCTTATTGCCGTTTAAACTTATTACCTCCACCACTGCTAATACTTTTGGCTATTTGATGATTAAACAGTTTTTCCAAGGAGAAAGGGAGAAGAGCTTTTGAATCAGAGGACTCCAAAGTATAAGTTAGTGTAGGAGAAGTTACCAGATAGGAGAGGTGTGGTGTGTGACTTCCAGGCTGGTGGCGGTTGGCTGATGCGATTTTCCATGTCACAAGAAATGCTTGCCTACTCCAGAATGTCCCCTGTGTGGCTACACTGGCCAGAGCAGCACCAACTAGATATTTATTTGCATCAGCATGATTTTGAAATTCAGTTTTCTCTGATGTTACTGGCTCATTCATTCAAAAGGAAGAGAGCACTTACTATGTGCCAGGCATGGTATGCAAGATGCTTTGCAGGATGTCTACTCCCTTTGTAAGGCAGGGATTATCCTTATTTTACAGAGGCAGAAATGGAAGTTCAGAGAGTTTTTAAAGCTTCTGAGACTCTCACAGCTAATCATTGAGAGAGCTGAGATGCAAACCCAGATTTCTCTGACTTTAGAACTTTCTTGCTACCACTGTGTTCTCTCAGTAACATTCTATCAGAGCCCACTGTTTGTAGGCATTATTAGCTATTCATACTTTAGTGTGACTACTTTGCTAAATAATAAGCAGGTTATTTTGCGGAACCGTGAAACCTAGCTGAATTGGATATACTGTGGGAATAGATGAGCAGGCGGGCCGTCGCTGGAGGGTTTGAACTTGGCCATAACACCTTCTTAGAGCCTGAAATACTGGTACCCAAGGGCAGCATGGGGTGACATCCTGACAGGAGGAGGTTCACTTGCTTTGTCCTTTTCCTAGGGTAGTGCCTCTCAAATTTTAATTTCTTACAAATTAATGGGGGAGAGGGAATTCTGTTAAAGTGTTGATTCTAATTTCCGAGTCTAGGGTGGAGCCCCACATTCTGCCTTTCTAACAAGTGGGCAGGTGATGCTGAGGCTGTTCATTAGGGAACCACACTGAAGAACAGAGGCTAAAGTTATACTCAGAAGGTGTGTGTGGAGGAGAACGGACTGGAGAAGAAAGAAAATGTGTTTGGTAGGCACATGGGTCACTGGAGGAGTTTGAGGGCCGAGCAGCAGTGCAGCAGTTTTAAGGAAGGTGATGGAGGCTGCTGCCTGGGTGGGGGTGATGGAGGAGGTGGGTGGTGGGCACTGTGCCTGCAGTACCTTTAGTTCATGCTGTAGGTTCAGAGCCCAGGCTGAGCACAGTGTCACTTGCTCCATTATGGTGTCTGGTGATTCACTAGACATGGTGCTGCAGTACAAGTGATCCTTATGGCTCAGAAGCCAGCAAAAGCAGATCACACTGAGCGGTGGAAGTAGAGATGTGTTTGCTTCGTTGTCCAAGGACCCTTTGGTGTAATTCTGGAGTATTCAATAGCAAGCTTTCTGCATTTGAGGCTGAGAAAGGCTTTTTTCCTGAGCTCTGGTAGCAGAAAGTATTAGAGTAGCTGGCAGCAGCTAAATAAGTAACCACACTTTGTGGGTAATTACTTTTTTATTATCTTGAATTAGGAAAAAAAATGAAGCACTTTTAACTGGCAGCACAGTGTGGGAAAAGGAGAGAATATTTGGAGTTGGAAGGACTGAGTTTGAGTATGGTGTCACTTACCAGTTGTGTAACCCAAAATAAATCACCGAATCTCTCTGGGCCTGGGCTTCCTCCTCTGTTAAATGGGGACAGTACCCTGCTGAGTCATTGTGAGAGGTGACTGAGCTGACACTTGCAGGGGTGCTTTGTAAACTGCAAGACTTTCTATGTGTATTTATTAATATGGAAAATTGACATCAGAGACAGAGTAGGAATGGGAGGCCGCTTCCACATAGGTTTGTGGGGGTTTTTTCACATAGGTTTTTTTTTAATTTTTTTTTATCGAAGTATAGTTGATTTACAATGTTGTGCCAGTCTCTACTGTATAGCAGAGTGACTCAGTTATGCACATCTTTACATTCTTTTTTATATTCTTTTCCATTATGGTTTATCCCGGGAGATTGGATGCAGTTCCCTGTGCTATGCAGTAGGACCTTGTTGTTTATCCATTCTAAATGTAATAGTTTGCATTCACAAAGGTTTTTAAAATCTGTTTTCAACCCCCGAAATGAGACAATTTTATAGACATTTCAAAACATGAAATACTTCTGACCAAATTTTATTTATTTTTTTATTGGAGGGTCAGTTTGGCCTAAATTACCTAAATAATTATTTTAGTTTCTTATGTCATTTAAAATATTTAGACCTCAACAACACTATTCATTTATATAAAAATATTTTCTAGAGTAAACAAGAGAAAGGCAAAATATCAAGAGAAGACTAAAGCCAGATGACTTCATGACTGTAATTTTCTTTCTCTACAAGTTTTGCCTCTAAAATGTTCACCCTCCCTGTTTAGGTGTTTGAGATGGGGATTTGTTTAGTGAAGAAACTGTATTCTGGGAAAAAGGTGACGACTTCTGTCTCTGCCATACCCTTTGGCTGTATTGTGAAACCGTAGGTCAACGATTTAACTCCATTAAGTAAATTGTGGACTGAGTTCATATAGTTCACTGTCAATCCATACACTTCCCAGATTTCCCACCAGTGTTGATGAGTTTATGGTGAGTTGACTTAGAGGGAAGGACGTGATATTTTAAATTTCTATAAATGTAATAAGGTCAGTTGGGATAACCTTCAATTTTAATTTATTTTTAAAATTTTTTATCAGGGTGTATTTGCTTTACAATGTTGTGTTAGCTTCTACTGTACAGCAGAGTGAATCAGCTATACGTATACATATATCCCCTCTTTTCTGGATTTCCTTCCCATTTGTCACCACAGAGCACTGAGTAGAATTCCTTGTGCTATACAGTAGGTTCTCATTAGTTATTTATTTTCTATATAGTATCAATAGTGTATATATATAACCTTCAGTTTTTAAAATAAAACTGATTTATAGTGACTGGCTACGGCCATGATGATTCTATTTCAAAATGGAAGTTATGTGCATATGTATAGTCTTTAGGGGTAAGCTGACAGATGTCTAGATACATCCTAGCTATCTTCTAAGTTTAGAGTTGAGAGGTGATGGCTAATTGAAATCATGTATAGTATATTTAACATTCATATTGATTGCTGTGAATTGACTCATAGATTTGACTCAATGTTTTTCTACTTTAAACATACTAAGTCATTCTACAGCAAAGCTATTTTTAGCCCAGCAGAGGACTCCATAGAAGCACTCTGAATTAGTGATTCCCTAACAACAATTGGGCTTGTGTAGTCCACCCCTTCCTTCCCTCCACCAAGTTTACGCTGAGTTGCGAGATCAGCTGGCCAATCATATGCTGCTCTTCCATCCCACCCAACTTTCTGCTTTTTCCTCCAAAATTACTGGCTAATTTAAACACACCCATGTTGCCTCCATTTTTACTTCAGTTGGATATTTACCTTGGCGAGTGTGTTTGCTTACATAAAAAAGAGTAGTGTTTACTTCGTGATAACAAGAACCTTCAGAATATTGCTTTTTTAAAAAATATAGAGTCACATATTTATAGAAATCCTTACAGAAATGGCTTTTTCAGGGTGTGGGGTTATTTTCAAATTTTATATCTGTAAAGACTGCTTAAACTTTCTGGAGGCTCATTTAATACATCCTGACCTATTGAGTAAGACCTGGGGAATGACATAAAGGCAAATACACTAGCATTTGCAGGGTAGGAGACTGACACAGGTCCCTGAGAGCACTCAGTGCTCCCCAGAGCACCAGCACTCACTCACCTCCTGGCAGGGTCTGACTCATCCTGGGAGCACACAGTGTTTGTGTTTATTGTCATTATTACTCTACTCTGGCATCCCATGAATTCACCCAGGTCAGACACTTGGAAGTCATCCCTGAATCCTTCCACCTTTTTGCTTCCTACATCCAGTGAGGTATCAAATCCCACTTCTGCTTTCCGCCTATGCTGTGTAATCTCTCTGCCTCCGGGGCAGCCCTCTCTAGTCTGGTCACCATAGAACAATAGCAGCAGCTGGCAAAATGGTTTCTGTAAAAGTCTGCATCTGATCATATGCCCCATCCATGCACATCTTTTGCTTGAAACCCTTCACCGGCTTCCCTTTGTTATCAAGAAAAAGTCTAAACTCCTTATAGGACCCACAGAGCCCTTCATGACCTGGCCTCTGCCACCACCTCTAGTCTTCTCTCTGACAGTGCCCCAGCCCACGCCCCAGCCTCACTGAACCACTTGAAAAATCATGAAGGCTTCACGCTCCCTCTAGCTTGTGGGTCTCGGTAAATGTTCTTCCTGTTGCCTGGAACATTTTCTCCCAGTGTCTCCTGGAATATCTATGTTTGTCCTTACTGTGGAGGGCCTACCCTATTCCTGGTATACAGTAGGTGTTTAGTTCATGTTCAAAGAAAGAATGTGTGGCGTGTGAGCATGGGAGGAGGGTGGATGCGTGGATCCCTGTGTAGCTGAGGTGGAGCCTGTCCTGGTCATACTGCCCAGCTGCCTTCCTGCCACTGCTGAGACTGCACCCCAGTAGGGCATGTTGCTTCCTATCCATGTCTTGTCCCCAGCACAGTCTGGCTTGCAGAGAGCCAACAGCTAGCCTGGCCTTCTGGTGTAAGCCTAGACTCAAAGTAATTGTTCCTGCTAAGGCCAGGGGCTAGGCCGCCTGCTAGGGATTTGCCTTATTTGGCTCCAGAACTGCCTATGACTCCTCTTTGGAAATCCTGCTCGTTGATTGTCAGTTGACAGATTGTATGGTCTTCAGCCTGGGCTTTTAACTTCTCATAGATTTTTCTTCTACAATGAAGACTCAAGAAGATAATTTTTAATTTTGAAAGTGGTGACTTTTTTTCTATGGCTTGGCAACTACTTGTTATTATTATTATTTTTTTCATTATCTGCTGCAAACTCCTTGATGGCAAGAATCATGCTGGGTTTTGTTTTGCTGTTTGTATCTCCAGAGAATAGACTAGTACCTGGGACATGACATAGTAGGTGCTCAGTAAATAATTCAGTGAGTAATGTGAATGAACATAAGAGTGAAGGAGCCAAGGTAAATATTTAGTTTAAAAAAATTTTTAGAACCCTTTTTTTTAAAATAAATTTGTTTATTTTATTTTTAGCTGTGTTGGGTCTTCTTTGCTGCACATGGGCTTTCTCTAGTTGTGGCGAGCGGGGGCTACTCTCTGTTGCCATGCACAGGCTTCTCATTGCGGTGGCTTCTCTTGTTATGGAACACGGGGTCTAGGCACATGGGGTTCAGTAGTTGTGGCTCACGGGCTCTAGAGTGCAGGCTCAGTAGTTGTGGCACACAGTCTTAATTGCTCTGTGGCATGTGGGATCTACCCGGACCAGGGATTGAACCCATGTCCCCTGCATTGGCAAGCGGATTCTTAACCACTGCGCCACCAGGGAAGTCCCTAGAACACTTCTGGATTTATGAAATTATTGCAGTTAGTACAGAGTTTCTGTGTATTCTGAACCCAGTTTCCCCTATTATTAGCATCTTACAGTGTTATTGGATCTCTTTCTGAGCTCTTCCCTCAGTGATCTTTCCAGTTTTTTCCCCGCTCTGGGCCTCCCCTTTTTGGTGTTTTGTCCAGAAAGCTGGGTTTCAGTTACCCCATTCTGCTGTACACTTTGTATGGCTAAGCCTGTATCTGAAGCCAAGTGGCAGAAGATACACAGAGAAAAAACAACAGGGATTGGTTCCACTTTCTTGGGATCATAGCTTCTCCATTCAGAGAGAAAGTTTCCCCTCCCTCAGAATTTTAGGTGCCCACGGGCCTCCACTGCCAATTTTGTCACCATGGAATTGTCTGGGAGCTGGGGCTCAAGAGAATGGAAAAAAGAAAAAGAAACCCAAAGGATTTCCCTCCACTCTTGCAAACTTAGGAATCCCCTTTCCTGCTCTTGATCAAGTCAATAAAAGGGCCTCTCCCAGAGCTTTCTCTGTGTGGGCCCTGGCACCCACTTCTGAGTTTTGCACTGCCCTGGGTCCAGGATACAGGAGGCGGAAAAAAAGGGAACCTCACTGCCTTTTTGGTCTCTTCCCCTATTTGCCTACTACTGTTTACTTTTCAGAATCCTCAAACAGCTACTCCATGCATTCTGTCCAGATGTTATAGCTGCATTCAGTGGGAGAGACAGGGTGGAGTGTGCTTATCGTGCTTATTCCATCTTGTCTGGAACTAGAACTCGACAAGTTTAATTAACTCTCAAATTTTTATCTAAGTAACACATACAGGGGACTATACCTATATAGATATATGGATATATTTCCTTCAAGAGAAAATATACCAATGTATGAACTATGCTCATCAACCTGTGAGTGGAAGGACGTACTATATTATTTTTCTTTTCTGTATTTTCTAAAAATTTCCCACAGTTACCGTAAATTACACCAGAATAAAACTCAACTTTTTTTTTTTAAAGAAGCCTAATACAGTTGAACCTTGTAATTAGAACTTCACAGCACCATTTAATATGAAACATTTTGCTTTTATTTCAGTATGAGAAACCAGCCTAAGAAAACCCAGAGGTTTGGGGATGTTGTATTGCTTTCTAGTTTTGGAAACATTTCGCTTATGCCATTACCAGATACTGTTTTGATTGCTGTAGCTTTGTAGTAAGTTTTGAAATTTGGGAAATGTGAGTCCTCTGACCTCATTTTTCTTTTTCAAGATTGTTTTGGCTACTTGAGATCCTTTTCAATTCCATATTAATTTTAAGATAAGCTTTTACATTTCTGCAAAAGAGGTCTCTGGGATTTTGATAGAGATTGAATTGAATCTGTAGATTGCTTTGGGTAGCATTGCCATCGTAACAGTTTGTTTTCCAACCCAAGAATATGAGATGTCTTTCCATTTACTTAGGATTTTTAAAATTTATTTTAGCAATTTTTAGTTTTCCAGTGTAAAAATCTTGAACCTCCTTAAATTTTTCTAATTATTTTATTCTTTCTGATGCTGTTATAAATGGAATTTTCTTTTTTTTTAAATTAATTTATTTATTTTTGGCTGTCTTGGGTCTTCGTTGCAGTGCGTGGGCTTCTCATTGGGGTGGCTTCTCTTTTTTTTTTTAACATCTTTATTGGAGTATAATTGCTTTCCAATGGTGTGTTAGTTTCTGCTGTATAAAAAAGCTATACTATACGTATACATATATCCCCATATCCCCTCCCTTTTGCGTCTCCCTCCCACCCTCCCTATCCCACCTCTCTGTGGGGTGGCTTCTCTTGTTGCGGAGCACGGGCTCTAGGCTCATGGGCTTCGTAGTTGTGGCACACAGGCTTCAGTAGTTTTGGCTTGTGGGCTCTAGAGCACAGGCTCAGTAGTTGTGGTGTACAGGCTTAGTTGCTCCACGGCATGTGAGATCTTCCCGGACCATGGCTCGAACCCATGTCCCCTACATTGGCAGGCAGATTCTCAACCACTGCACCACGAGGGAAGCCCTGGAATTGTTTTGTTAATTTCCTTTTCACATTGTTCATTGATCATGTATAGAAATACAACTGATTTTTGTGTGTTGATCATGTACCCCAAAGCTTTGCTGAATTAGTTTATAAGCTCTAATAGTTTACTTTTGTGTGGATTCCTTAGGATTTTCTATATGCAAGATTATGTTATCTGCAAATAGGGATAGTTTTAGTTCTTTCCAATTTCAGTGCCTTTTATTTCTTTTTCTTGCCCATTTGCTCTGGCTGGAACTTCCAGTACAGTGTTGAATAGAAGTGGTGAAATGGGCATCCTTCTCTTGTTCCTGATCTTGGGGGGTGGGGGGAAGCTTTCAGTTATTCACCTTTGAGTATAACGTGAGCTGTAGGTTTTCCATAAATGCTATTTATCATGTTGAGGAAGTTCCTTCTAGTCCAAGTTTGTTTAGTGTTTTTATCATGTAAGACAGTTGGATTTTCCAGATGCTTTTCTTGTATCAAATGATGATGATCATGTGTTTTTTCCCCCTTCATTCTATCACTATAGTGTATTACACTGATTTTCATATTTTAGTCACCCTTGCATTCCTGGGATAAATCATCTTTGGTCATGATGTGTAATTCTCTTAATATGTTGCTGAAACTTGTTTCCTGTTATTTTGTTGAGGACTCTTTCATCTATATTCATAAGGAAATACAGTATTGGTCTATAGTTCTTTTCTGATGTCTTTGTCTGGCTTTGGTTTCAGTGTAATGCTGGCCAAATAGAATGAGTTAGGAAGTGTTGCCTCCCTTTATTTTTTGGAAGAATTTGAGAAGGATTGGTATTAATTATTCTTCAATTAAGGATTTGGGGGACTTTACCAGTGAAATCATCTGGATCTGGGCTTTTCATTATTGGAAGGTTTTTGATTGGTGATCCAATCTCTTGACTTGTTATAGTTCTTTTCAGATTTTCTGTTTCTTTTTGAGTCAGTTTTTGTAGTTTGTATATTTCTAGAAATTTGTTCCTTTCTTCTAGGTTATCTAATTGGCTTACAATTGTTCATGTATACTCTTATAGTCCCTTTCATTTTCTTAAGGTCTGTACTAATGTCACCAACTTTATTTCTGCTTTTAGTAATTTCAGTCTTCTCTTTGATGTCTTTTGGTCCATTGAGCTCAATGTTTATCAATTTTGTTGATTTTTCAAAGAAGTAACTTTTCATTTTGTTGATTCTATTTTTTCCTAGTCTCTATTTCATTTATCTCTGTTCTAATTTCTATTATGTTATCCCTCTGCTAGCTTTGGGTTTAACATGTTCTTTTCTTCCTAGGTTTTTAAGGTGTAAAATTAAGTTATTGGTTTGGGATCTTCTAAAAAATATATAAGCATTTACAGCTATAAATTTCACTCTGAGCACTGCTTTTGCTACATAACATAAATTTTGTAATGTTTATTTTCCTTCATATCAATGTATTTTCTAATTTCATTTATAATTTCTTTTTGATTCATTTTTGAATCAAGATTGTGCAGGTTAATTTTCATGTTTTTGTGAATTTTCTAGTTTTCCTCCTGTTACTGATGTCTATCTTCATTCCATTGTGGTCAAAGAAGATACTTTGTATGATTTCAGTCTTTTCAAATTTATTCAGAGTTTTGTCACCTAATATATGGTCTATTCTGGAGAATGTTCCATGTGCAGTCGAGAAGAATCTATATTCTGTTTTCGGGGGGATTTTTCTATATGCATCAGTTAGGTCTAGTTGGTCTATAGTGTTGTTCAACTCCTCTGTTTCCTTATTGATTTTCTGTATAATTATTCTGTCCATTATTGAAAATGGAATATTGAAATCTCCAACTATTTCTACCTTCAATTCTGTCAGTTTTTGCTCTGTGTATTTTGGTGCTCTGTTGTTAGGTGTGTATATGTTTATATTGGTTATATTTTCTCAATGAATTTATCCTTTTATCAATATATAAAGTAATTATTTTGTAACAATTTTTGACTTAAATTCTATTTTCTCTGATATTAGGTTAGCCATCCTAGCTCTCTTCTGGTTATTATTTGTGTAGAATATCTTTTTCCATCCTTTCACTTTCAATGTATTTGTGTATTTGGATCTAAAGTGGAGCTCTTATAACAGTATATAGTTGGATCATGTTTTGTTTTTAATACATTCTGCCTTTTAATTGGAGAGTTTAATTCATTTATATTTAAAATAATTGTGGATGAGAAAGGACTTCAGCCATTTTGCTGTTTCTTTTTCTGTATATACTTTAGGGTTTTTTTTTTCCTTAGTGCTTACCTTACTGGATTTTTTCCTTAGTGGATTACAGTTAACATCTTAAATTCATAGCAATCAAGTTTGAATTAATACCAACACAGAGTCAATAGTGTACAGAGACACTGCTCAGTTGGTCCCCTCTGTCATGTTTATTGTCCCTAATTGCAACTTTATACATACTGTGTCCATTAACAAAGATTTATAATTGTTTTTATACATTTGTCTTTTAAATACAAAAAGAGTTATGAAGGAAAAGTCCAATAATACTACCTTTTATGTTTACCTATGTACCTGTGTATGTACCATTGTTCTTTCTTTCTTCGTGTGGCTTTGAGTTACTGTATGCTGTCCTTTAATTTCAGCCCCAGAGCCTCCCTTTAGCATTCCATATAGGGCATGTCTACTGTGACAAAGTCCCTCAGTTTTTATTTATCTGAATGTCTTAATTTCCTCTTCATTTTTGAAGGATAATTTTTTTGGATGTAGAATTCTTGGTTGACAGGTTTTCTTTTTTTCCTTTCAATACTTTAAATATGTTATCTCATTGCCTTCTGGCTTCCACAGTTTCTGAAGAGAAATTGTCTGTTAATACTATAGAAGATTCCTTGTATGTCATGAGATGCCTCTCTTGCTGCTTTCAAGAATCTCTCTCTGTCTTTCAGAAGTTTGACTATAATGTGTGTGTGTGGATCTCTTTGATTTTATTCTGCTTAGATTTTGTTGAGAATCTTGAATCTGCAAATTTGTGTCTTTCACCAAATTTGGGAAGTTTTTAGGCATTATTTCTTCCAGTATTCTTTCTGCCCCTTTCTCTCTCTCCTATCCCTGTGAGATTCCCATATGCACATGTTGTTAAACTTGATGGTATCCTACGTGCTTCTCTGACTCTTCATTTTTCTTTATTCTTTCCTATTTCTGCTTCTCAAACTGAACAATCTCAGTTGGCCTATCTTCATATTCACTGACTCTTTTGTCTGCCTGAATCTGCTGTTGAACCCTTTTAATGAATTCTTGATTTCTATTATTATACTTTTCAGCTTCAAAATTCCTAGTTGGTTCATTTTTATCATTTTTATCACTTTATTGATATTCTCTGTTTGGTGAGACACCATGCTGGCTTCCTTTAATTTTTTTGTCTGTGGTTCGTTTATACCTTTGAGATTATATGACAGTTGATTTTAAATCTTTGTCTAGTAAGTGCAATGCATGGGCTTCCTCAGGGACAGTTTCTATTAGTTTCTTTTTTTTTCCCTCCTTGCATATGGGCTATACTTTTTGTTTCTTTGCATGCCTGGTAATTTTTTATTGAAAAATGGACATTTTGAATATTATAATGTGGCAACTCTGGAATAAGATTCTCTTCTCCCTGGCATGTGCTGTTGCCATTTGTTGTGGGTCACTGTTGTTTAATACTTTTCTGAACTATTTTGTATTCTTTTGTTGTGTGTGGCCAATGAAGTCTGTGTTCCATTAGCTTAGTGGTTAGCTAGTGTTTTGACAAAGTTTCCTTATATACCTGGATCCTAGAAAAGAAGAAAATACTCTCCCAGTCTTTGCACAGTTCCTCCATGTTAGGGAATTCTTCAATGCTTAGCTAGGCCATCTACAACTCTGCCTTACCCTTGACTTCCTGTTTTGGGGACCCTGAAGTTCAGCCACAGGTGAGAACTTAGGATCTTCTCAGGCCTCTTCTGAGGATCTGTCTGGCTCTGGTCATGTTCTTGGCCTTCTTGATTCCCTGGTATACATGGTAGCTTTAAAAATCTCTTATTCCCCATATATCTCTTTCCCCAACCTCTTCCTTTCCAGGCTTTTGGTCTATTCTTGCTTGTTCCAAGTGTCACCCTTTGCCTCAGTCTGCTGTGGCCAACACTTTTGTCTTGAAATGCCTTCTGCAAATGCCATCTGGGAAGCTGCCTTTTCCTGTCAGATGGAACCTCCCATTTTCTTGCCTCTCTGCAGGGCTACTTACTGCTCTGAATCCCAGCTCCTGACCTCCCTGGCTTCCCAGCCCTCTACCTCCGTGCCCAGTTATCCCCACCCCTCAGGTGGAGTCAGAGCAGTGTACAAACTCTAATTAATGCTGTGATTTCTTGGCTGTGAAGTCTCCCCACCTGCCCCCCCAGAGCCTCCCTTTCTCTCTGCTGCCTTTTAAAATCCTGTAATCCCTTTGGGGTCTAGCTCAGGTTCTGCTTTTTCCACGAAGTCTTTCCACATTTCTTTCTTCCTTTTCAGAATAGCTGTTATATATGGGGTGCTTAGTTGGACTTTTTACTGGATGAAGTTCACATAGTGCTGAAATTGCCTAAAAATTTTTAAATGTACAGTCTGAGTCAGTTTTTTTTAAATTGAAGTATAGCTTATTTACAATGTTATTAGTTTTAGCTGTACAACATAGTGATTCAATATTTTTATAGATTATGCCCCATTTGAAATTACTATAAAATATTGGCTGTATTCCCTGTGTTATACATTACATCCTTGTATCTTATTTATTTTATACCTAGTAGTTTGTACCTCTTCATCTCCTTCTTCTATCTTGCCCCTCCCCCCCTTCTCCCCACTGATAGTGACTAGTTTGTTCTCTGTATCTATGAGTCTATTTCTGTTTTGTTATATTCATTTGTATTATGTTTTAGATTCCACATATATGTGAAAACATACAGTGTTTGTCTTTCTCTGTCTGACTTACTTCACTAAGCATGATACCTACCCTCCACACACACCTCACATCTTTTTATCTTTTTAAAAATTAATTAATTAATTAATTTATTTATTTATTTTTGGCTGCTTTGGGTCTTTGTTGCTGCGCACAGGCTTTCTCTAGTTGTGGAGAGCGGGGGCTACTCTTCATTGCAGCGTGCAGGCTTCTCCTTGTGGTGGCTTCTCTTGTTGTTGAGCATGGGCTCTAGGTATGTGGGCTTCAGTAGTTGTGGCTCGTGGGCTCAACAGTTGTGGCTTGCGGGCTCTAGAACACAGGCTCAGTAGCATGCAACCTTAGTTGCTCCGGGATCTTCCCAGACCAGCACTCAAACCCGTGTCCCCCGCGTTGGCAGGTGGATTCTTAACCACTGCGCCACCAGGAAAGTCCCCACATCTTTTCTATTCATCTGTTGATGGACCCGTAGGTTGCTTTGACATCTTGGCTATTGTAAATAATGCATTAGTGTTTTTGCTTTTTCTTTTTTTTTTTTTGCGGTACGTGGGCCTCTCACTGTTGTGGCCTCACCCGTTGTGGAGCACAGGCTCTGGACGCGCAGGCTCAGCGGCCATGGCCCACGGGCCCAGCCGCTCGGCGGCATGTGGGATCTTCCCGGACCGGGGCACGAACCCGTGTCCCCTGCATCGGCAGGCGGACTCTCAACCACTGTGCCACCAGGGAAGCCCAATGTTTTTGTTTCCTTTGGATATATACCCAGGAGTAGAATTGCTGGATCATATGGTAGCTCTGTTTTCTTTCTTTTTTTTCTTCCTTTCTTTCTTTCTTTCTTTTTTTTTGAGGAACCTCCATACTGTTTTCCCTAGTGGCTGTACCAATTTACATTCCCACCAACAGTGTAGGAGGGCTCCCTTTTCTCCACACCCTCTCCAGCATTTGTTATTTGTAGACTTTTTAATGATGACCTTTCTGACTGGTGTGAGGTGGTACCTCATTGTAGTTTTGATTTGCACTTTTCTAATAATCAGCAATGTTAAGCATCTTTTCAAGTGCCTGTTGGACATCTGTATGTCTTCTTTGGAAAATGTCTATTCAGGTCTTCTGCCCATTTTTAAATCAGGTTGTTTGTTTTTTTGGATATTGAGTTATAAGAGCTCTTTATATATTTTGGATATTAACCCCTTATCAAACATATCATTTGCAAATATCTTCTCCCATTCAGTAGCTTGTCCTTTCGTTTTGTTGATGGCTTCCTTTGATGTGAAAAAACTTTTGAATTTAATTAGGTTCCATTTGTTTATTTTTGCTTTTGTTTCCCTTGCCTGAGGAGACAGATCCAAAAAAATTATTGTTAAGACTTATGTCAGAGAGTGTACTGCCTATGTTTTCTTCTAGGATTTTTATGGTTTTCAGTCTTACATTTAGGTCTTTAGTTCACTTTGAGTTTATTTTTGTATATGATGTGAGAAAATGTTCTAATTTCATTCTTTTACATGTAGCTGTGTTATGCAGTCCCTATCAAAATACCTATGATGTTTTTCACAGAACTAGAACAAATAATCCTAAAATTTGTATGGAACCACAAAAGACCCCAAATAACAAACGCAATCTTGAGAAAAAAGAACAAAGCTAGAGGTGTCATGCTCCCTGACTTCAGACTATACTACAAAGCTATAGTAATCAAAATAGTATGGTTATGGCACAAAAATAGACACATAGATCAGTGGAACAGAATAGAGAGCTCAGAAATAAACCCACACACATATAGTCAATTAATCTATGACAAAGGAGGCAAAAATATACAATGTGGAAAAGACAGCCTCTTCAATAAGTGGTGTTGAGTCAGTTTTACCTTTTTTCATGAATAAGTTATTTGTGTTCCAGGATGACATATGTGATAAAAGTTTGTGTTTAATGAGAGCAAAAAAGCAAATATTCCACGTGATTATTATGCCATTTAAGTTAGGGGAGTTTCTCACCAAAGTTTAGAAATGTTTGCACTTAAACAGCATTTAAGAGGTAGATGCACACTTCACTTCTGCATCAGAGTTTTAGGTCATCAAACTGCCCTTTCTTCTGCCTGTGGCATAGCCATCATACATGGCGGTGCAGGGGCAGGCAAAGGGCACCATTGGCCAGCTGCTTTCCACTAGTTCTGATGCCTCATGGTGTTACGTGGGATAAGGTGCCCTTAAGCTTATTCCTGAAACTGGTCAGTATGGCTTACATATACTGTTCATTGGAAACATGGTTTTCCACTTGATATTTTACATTTAGAGATTCCTCAGGGATAAATCTAACTGAAAGTGATATTTTCAAAGGCAAGTTTCTTCAGCGATTAGTCAGCAGAAGTTTAGAGTTGAAGGTTGCTACATGGAAGTGAGATCAACTCTGGGCCTTTGACACGTATTGGACTTAGGTAATCAGTGGGGCTGGGTCGGGGGACATTAGGACAATTCATGCGTAAGGGAGAACGGGACAGTCTTTGCGTAAGGGAGGCTTTATTTTGAGTTTATGATAGCAGATTAGGGCTATGTAGTTCTTGTAGATTCAGCTCTCTAAGTAGTTATGTCATTGCCAAGGTCTGCCAATTATATCTGAAGGGGGCAGATCGATGCTTCTGTTTTAACTCTTTGTTGAAGTGCTATTTCTTTTCTCTAACTGGGTAAAATTTATTACAAAAGGGAAATCTTTGGTCTAGTTCAGCATTGCCAGGCCCTTGCATTTTGTCTTTTTATAAAAGGATGCCAGTGATTAGTATCTTCTCTGCAGCGTTATGGTAACACTAAATAATTAGAGAAGTTGAAAATATCCAGCCATTGGGGAATGAGTGGTTAAATAATTTATGGTATATCCTCATTGTGAGATACTAGTCAAGTGCTAAAAATGAGGTCTGCCTATATGTTGAGATGTAAAAAGAGGACCATAGTATATTGTGAAAAGCAAGATGCAAATAACATGTATATGGTGAGCTATTTTTTTCAGAAGAAAATCATGTATATGTACATAGAAGGTGCTTAGGTAATATTTTATTAAACCCTTATTGTGTGCTAGCACTAGGCTCAATACTCAGCATACCCATGTGATCTCTTGTAGTTCTGACAGCAATGCTCTGAGGTAGGTAATTATTTAACCTGCTTTAAAGATGAGGAAACAGCAGCCTAGAGAGTGTAGGAAGCCTACCCCAGGGTGCATAGTGGGTTAGAGGCAAAACAGGACTCCAGCCCTGAAGCCTGCACTCCCAACCACCGTGTTTTGTGCACTTCTTGTTAACAATTATCTGCTGAAAGAGCGTACGGTGGCCTAGTAGTTAGTAGGGATGTCATATGAGACTCATGTAAGATGGATATTCAACTAGTTGCCTTCCAGATCCTTCCCTCACTCTGCATTTATGTCCAGGCTGCAGAAGCCTCCTGCATGCGTTTCTGAAAGTGCCGCTTCTCCGGACAGCACATTGTCCCCTCCATCCCACCCACTCCCCCACCCCCACCCCATGCCTCTTCGCCCCATGATGCTGTTATTCATTTTGGAATTCAGAGGGCAGTTAGGCTGCTTTGTTTTCTGGCTTCTTGCAAGCTCTAGGAATCTGCATGAGTACTTGAAACTTCATCTTGCTCTTAAAGCACATTTAGAACATAATGGCTGTCGTTGTAAATGCTACGGTAACCTAGGTCTACAGTTCACATTAAACATTAGCTCACATTGCCTCCAGGTTTGAAACCAGTGTACCCAGAAGAAATTTACAAAAGGACAGTGATGTTGAAATATTTTAAGTGCAAACAGCAGGATTCCTGTGTGTTGACAGGGACAAGGCTATGTTGTCTAAAGTCCCTGTTTGATTCCTCATTTTCCATCCCTTCCCAGTGGCCTTTTCCTCTTTGGACCTTCTGCAGTCTTGTGACTGAGCATTCTAGCTCCCTCTTTGTAAAATGCCTCTGATTAAATATGTGTATGTAAAATTTCTTACTTTATCCTAGAAGACATCGCTTTAATATGGTTTTAATTCCCTGGAGGGATAGTACTGCCACTGTTGACCAGTTGGAAAACTCAAGACTTGGAAAAAAAAATTTTTAATGCTCATAAGTACAGAGGGGATTTGGTTGCCAGAACTGTTTGTTGGGGCAATTGTGTCCTGCCTTTTGCTTCCCACAGTCCAGTGCTTGATGCACAAGGTTTTGGTTGATTACTTTGTATTGCATTCTAGTGGGAACCAGTTTCTCCACCCATTCTCACTCTCCGTGATCTCAATTCCCTGTTGTTCCTTGGGCCTGAGGATGCAGCTAGATCTGAGAAAGGGAGGGAGTGAAGTGAAAGATGCTGTCATTTGGTGTAAGAATTGGTTCAGGATATAATCCTGTCCCCTTCTTTTCTTGGTCAAAGCAAAAATAATGCAGGAGTCACGTGAGCAGGATGTTTATCAAGTGTATAGGGCCAATTTATCATAAGAAGCTTTGGGAAACTGGACTCTGATGATTTCCCCATAATGAATCTGCCTCTCAAGAATCCTTTTCCAAAAATCACTGTTCTCTGTAGCCCGTCTGGATACTTTTTTAACATCTTGCTTGTTAATGTGATTGCCAGCGTCTTAGAGAAGTTGACAGTTTCTGTGATTTCTATTAGCAGAAAAATGTGGGCTCAAAAGCTTTTCCTCTAAATGCATCTGTTGTGTAACATCCAAGCTGACTCAGAATATAGGTGCATACTCTTGCTCTGAGAAGGTAGAAGAAGGGGAAGAGCCCAGTTCAGACAAGATGTGGGCGAGGAGGCAGGGCACCCAAGAGCAAAGGCACCCTGTGCTGTAATCTCAGCCTAAACCATATCTCTGGGAAGGAGTTTTTTGCTTCCTATTTATTTGTATCCCTGAGTAACCACAGACCCCCACCTCCAACGTGGGATGTTAACCTTGGTGCACTGAGGAGATGAGCTGCAGAGCTAAAGCAGAGTCCCAGAGGAGCTTCAGTTATGCAGAATCTATACAACTTTCTTTGCCATACATTGGCCACACACTTAGGGCTTGGCTTGGGAGATGAGAGCTAAGGGCTGAAATTCCTCAAGGTGAGAAGACACCCCTCCCCCCCAGAAGTGGACTCCTCCAATTTTCTCACATGATTATTCAGGCACTTTCACTTTTCCATATATAGGAGTCACTCAGGAGCAAGCTCTGGCCAGTTGGAGGGAGTGACACATCCTTCTCCAGTCCCTCCCTTCTCATCCCTCCGCACCTTTACTCTCACGTGCGCTTGCAGGCACTTAGGCAGAAGTGAGCCCTGTGGCTCTGCGGAGACGAGCCTGTTGGGTTTAAAGAAGGAAACAAACAAACAAACAGAACCCTCAGGCCAAGTCCCAGCATTAAAATTGTTACCTTGAAGAAGCTGAGTGGAGCAGTGTGAAGAGATGAATGGACCGGTGGATGGCTTGTGTGACCATTCTCTAAACGAGGAAGGAGCCTTCATGTTCACCTCGGAATCTGTAGGAGAGGGGCACCCGGGTAAGTAGGTGGTCCTGGTTGGATGGTGACCTGTACCGGGGGGTCACCATTACTGAAGGCCTGGAAAACGATGTGTGTCAGTAACTGTAAGGGATCTTGGCAAGAACAATATGCAGTATTTTTTTATTCTGTTAATTTGCAGTTTTGTAAAACAGTCACTTGTTATGCAAACAATAGATTGTAAATTAACGAAGCCGGGGATCTGTGCCGCAGCCCACCACCAGCATCTCCTCACAGTGGGACTGTGACAGAGAACACACAGTTGGTTGGATAAACATATCATATGTGTAAAATGTATCATCAGGTATTAACTCTATATATAGAGATTTTTTTTTTTGAGTAAAGCTTTATTATCAATGAGCAGCTTAAGTCAACAGAGAATGTTCCCGCAAGCAAGACCATGGGTCACTAAGTTTTGCATGTAAAGCATGTGCAGTTTAGAAATGAACGGCAGTGCGTCCTAAACAGGGGCTGAGGCAGATCTCTGGAAGAAAATTCCAGCATTTTATTGGGTCTCTGAAAGGTAGGAGGACTGTGATGTGGGGAAACGAGAGAGGCTTCCGTGAAGACCACAGTGGGAGCCTCAACTTTCTGGGACAGTGGTTCCCAGGCTTCGGGGTGCATCACCGTCACCCCACGGGCTTGTTAGAACACAATGTGCTGGGCTCCACCCCCGGAGTTTCTGATTTAATAGATCTTGGGTGAGGCTCAAGAATTTGCATTCTTAAGAAGTTCCCAGGCGATGCTGATGCTGCTGATGAGGGAGCCACACTTTCAGAACCACTGGTCTAGGAGAACCTGGGGGACCAGACACACTGATTTATGTATTTAAGCACCTCTTCAAAATTCACTGGTGTGTTTGAAGTTCTTGGTAACTAATCATCACCAAGTCTAACTTTTTTTCATCTTCCTCATCCTTGTTCTTTCTCAAAGAGCTTTAACTTTCATACCTCGTAACCCAGCTTTAGATATCTCAGTGCACTGCTCCTTCCATATGCTTCAGCCACTGGTTCTCAGCTGGGGAGGGTGTGCCCTTTTCCCGCAAGGGCATTTTGTAGTGTCTGGAACCTTTTGGCTGTCACAGCTGTCGGGGGCCGGGGCGGGCGTGGGGTGAAACTGGCATTTAGTGGATAGAGGCCAGGTGTGCTTCTCAACACCCTGAATGCACAAGACCATCCCCCACAAAGAAGAAATTTTCCAGCCCCAAAGGTGAGTATTGCCATTGAGAAATCTTGGCTTAAACTGAGTTTTGTCTGTAACTTAGCTCAATTCAATGTAAATAGCATCTTTAATTCTGCACGACTTTATGAAGTTTCTAGGTTTACTGTACTCATAATCTCAGATCCATTGCTATGTCTAACATATTCTGGACAGCTCCATGATGTATGAAAGCCATATACAGGTTAGGAGATGGCCATAGATAGGATTTGCTCCATGTGGAGGAAGTAGGTGCTTTGTCACGCAGTGGCCAGTGGTCCCATTGTACACACAACAATGTGCTCAATGGACAGAGAATGAAAATTCCAGCCAATCAGTTGGCTGTTCTGTCTACTTAATGGCAGCCCTTCAATTTGTCTGATTCTCCTTGCGCTTGCCACTATAAATTAGCCATTCACGTTAAGACAGTTTCCTTGGTGGCTTTCTGCTTGTCATTCCAGTGCTGAATTCCTCTCCATCAGAAAGATAAAATTAATGCTTCTTTTTCAACTTCTAAGAAAACCAACTATTGGCTATCTTAAGACTAGTAAGTGATATTGATAGAAATTTCGAAAGCCTCAAGAAACAGTTCAGAAAGGACCTCCTAAAGCATTATCTTAGTCTGTGAAGCTGTCTTAATACCCTTGCTCAACTCCAGCTTTATCCCTAATATCCCTTATCCTATTTCCCTGTGTGCATTGGAAACATGTGACCTGTGTCGTCTAAACGAGCAGAGTCATCCATGGTCATTGTGTGAGTGGCTCCTAGGAGGCCTGATGGCTGGTCTAAAGTGGATATTTGGACAGCAGGAGGCCATGATTGGTAGGGGGTTGCAGAGGCATGGACTCAGGCAAACCTAGATTTATAACCAGGATCTGCAGGAAGATAGAAAAACTCAAATATATGTTTAGTAGCAGTTTCTGAAGGAAAGATTAGAGAATTCACCTTCAGATTAACATTTTAACTACAGAACTTAATAGGCACTTTCAAAAGCAGAAATGCGTGATTCTGGACCTGCATTCTTAATTTAAAAACTTAAAAAACGACAGGAGGGACACAAGGAAATTTTGGAGGTGATGGATGTTTATTAAACCTTGATGGTGGTGATGGTAATACAAGTATGTACATATGACCAAACTTACCAAATTACATACATTAATTATATGCAGATTTTTATATACCAATTATACCCAAATAAAGCTGAAAAAAAACTTACTAATTTACTAAGAGCAGACTCTATGGGTATTTTTGAACACTGAATGAGATGTAATATGTGTAAATAGATGTCACTTTTTTTTCTGAATTTGTGAATATAACGCCAAAGCAAGAGTGGATTTTTCCAGTGTCTACATACTCGACCATGGGGAGTCTTTTTTAAAAATTTTATTGATTTATTTGTTTTTATTTTTGGCTGCGTTGGGTGTTTGTTGCTGCGTGCAGGCTTTCTCTAGTTGCGGCGAGCGGGGGCTACTCTTCATTGCGGTGCACGGGCTTCTCATTGTTGTGGCTTCTCTTGTTGAAGAGCATGGGCTCTAAGCGCATGGTCTTCAGTAGTTGTGGCTCGCAGGCTCTAGAGTGCAGGCTCAGTAGTTGTGACTCATGGGCTTAGTTGCTCCGCGGCATGTGGGATCTTCCCGGGCCAGGGCTCGAACCCATGTCCCCTGCATTGGCAGGCAGATTCTTAACCACTGCACCACCAGGGAAGCCCTAGACCATAGGGAGTCTTTAAGGCAAATCGTAGAATAAGATGAAATGCCAGCTCATGTTGAACTCTTTGTCAGTCCCACCTTGATTGAGGAGGTCAAACCCAGCTGTTAGGATATCTGGCTTTCAGGAGGCTGAGTGACGGTGGGAAGGATCTGAGAGCTGCTTGTGGAAGTATTCTGCAAAACAGCAGTGGCAGTAATGTGCAGAGGTTCTCTTATGGGATTCTTACAGGTGTAGTCCCAGAACCGGGCGTGGTATTTTCTACACAGCGCACTGCATCTTGTGGGACCAGCGGTACCATGTGTCTGTCCCATCCTAGTCTGCCTCTTGGCACCTAATCTTACTGATGTCATCAGTTAGTGTTTTAACTTCTGTTTCTAGGATTTTTCTAGATGTTAGAATTAAAGGGAATATGCTGAGGAATGAGATACTTTTTAGTTAGAAGAATATGCGTGTGTGTGTGTGTGTGTGTGTGTGTGTGTGTGTGTGAATTGCTTTAGGCTCTTGTAACTGGTTTTGGAATATATTTCTTTTTTTAGGGAATTCTATGACTTTATATAATATACATCCTCCAGTATTAAGGCAGAAGTGGGAAGAAATAAAAATTCCAAAAAATTTATAATTTCTTATATTTAAAAAGTGTCCTCTTAGGTAGATTCGATATGTAAACTGACGAAATATCTAATTATTTTAACATTTCAGTTTGCTAGGCTTAATATTCCTGTGATTCTTACATATGTTCATTCTTGTCCAGATAAGATCTGTGACCAGATCAGTGATGCAGTGCTGGATGCGCATCTCAAGCAGGACCCCAGTGCCAAGGTGGCCTGCGGTAAGAAACGCCTGATCCCTCCTGCTGGAGACCTGGGTGGGCTGAGCGTGAAACCTTTCCCTGTGTTGAAGCCTTCAGCACAGCAGAGAGCTGGGGACTTCAGACCCTGGAGGGCTCCAGGGGTGATAGGTCTAGCCCCCTCACTTTACTGAAGAGATCTTGGGTGCAGCTTAATCAGGGCCTTAGCCAAGGTCATGGGTAGGGGTCCCGGCGTGGAGATCAGAGCCCCGATCTCCTCACGGTCAGCACCCTGTCCTTTTTGCTGTACAGACCCACCCTTCCCTCTCCAGGGCCACCCTAGCCCCCAGAATGAGCACTGTAGGGACCTGTGCCCCTCTGAGGGTGGACTTCACCCTGACATCTTTACAAATAACCTGCCTTGATTCTCTGCTCAGGACCCCATGCCTAAAGCCTGCAGTGGAGTTTTAGCAATAAGGGGGCAGGAGAGGCCTCACGTATGTTGACTGCATTCTGCATTCTTTATGACTGCATACAGCCAGTGTCTCATTCTAATCCACAAAGCAGTCTTATGATTATCTTCATCCAACAGCTGAGGCTGAGTAAGTAGTTCAGGGTCAGGCAAGTATGCAACAGTAAGTGCGAGAGGTCTGAAGACTCAGGTGTGACCAGTTCTTTCCGAGCCGCAGTTCTCTGGGTGGCCTGTGAAGATGGTCAGCACTTGTGCCGGGATTTACTCTCCTTATTAGCATCATGATTTTTCCTTCTGGAGTCCATTCCTTGTGCGGTTCCTTGCGTGTCTCTTTCTCAGCACTGTGAGAGGTCCAGGTGTGGAGCCCCCTTCGCCAGCACGTGGCCACTAACGTGTCTCCTTCCCCTCAGAGACGGTGTGTAAGACGGGCATGGTGCTGCTGTGCGGGGAGATCACCTCCGTGGCCATGGTGGACTACCAGCGGGTGGTGCGGGACACCATCAAGCACATCGGCTACGACGACTCGGCCAAGGGTGAGGCCAGGGCCCCAGGGCTGAGTCCCACCTGAGGCTCTCCGTCTCCTGGAAGAGCAGATACCTCCCAGG
The DNA here is from genome assembly GCF_949752795.1 of Hyperoodon ampullatus. NCBI lineage: Eukaryota > Metazoa > Chordata > Mammalia > Artiodactyla > Ziphiidae > Hyperoodon > Hyperoodon ampullatus. The sequence continues at coordinate 68,319,005 of NC_136914.1, read as the reverse complement.
GGAAGAACGCTCCTAGGCCCGCCTGCCACGGTCCAGGGCTCACAGCCTCTGGCACAACAGTGTGGCAGCCCAGGCGGATCAGCCCCTGTCCAGCCATGGCTGACTCTGGTCTTGTTTATGGTCCTACCATCTTGGAAGAGGAAGAAGCTCCCAGTACAAGGAGCTGCCCTCTGTTGGGGACATGTTCCCTGCCAGGCTCTGGGGCTGGTCTCTGTGTGCATCTTCCTACCTAACTGTTCGAGGAACTCTGCTCGGCTCCTTATGCAGATGAGGAAGTTGAAGCTTCCATATGTCAGTAACTTGTGTAAGGTGACACGATCAGTAAGTGGCTGCCCCCCCGGTTGGGACTTCTGCACTTTCTACTAAGTTATGCTGCTTCCCCACATAGACAAAGAAGAAGGTGGCTGAGTCCAGAACGGGTGCCGAAAGTAGGCACAGGAGACAGGCTGGCCCAGGGTAGCTCCAGTGCCAGGCAGTGTGGGAACCTACAACCCAGTGAAGGGGCCCAGGCCCTGGCGAGATTTGAGGAGGAGCCCTGTGATGGGGTGGGGGTGAGAGCTGGAGAGAACTGAGGGCCCTGAAGCAGACTCCCACACCTGGGACCGGGCAGGCTGGGAAGGGGCCCAGCCTGGAGGGCGTGAAAGGACAGGGTGTGAGGGCCAGATGCTAGGGCCAGTGTACACTACGTTCTACTTATGGGTTGTATAGGCTGACATGTGGCATCTTTGTGGGTCAGGGCAGGCTGGGGTGATGTGCACGCATCTCCATAAGTGAGAGAGGCTCTCTCTGCGTGAGGGCGTGGACACACAGAAGCTCAGTGCAGCCACCTTCTGGCTCGCCCAAAGGACTCGCTTGAGCACACGGAAGTTTTGGGGGTATATCAAGAATCGCTGGGAGGAAACTAGTGGGTACAGGTTGGTTCTTCCAGCCAGCATGCGGGGTGTCCGCGGAGGAGACGCGTTGTCCCAGAGCAGCAGCCTCCTGACACATTACCACGCAGAACCTTCGCCCTGTTCTACCAGGAAGAGCCGACTTGTTTATGTACATTTAGACCTTATTCAAGAGCAAACCTTGCTCGGCGTTAGGCAGCAGGAACGTTTCCCGGAGGTATAATATCCCCCAGAAAGGGAGGAGCGGGAATGAGCCCACCTGTGCCTGTCAGTGCGCCTGCACCAAGCGGCCAGCAGGCTGCGGCCTGGCCTGCAGCCACAAGGCCCTAGGCTAGTGACTCCCACTGCCCTTTCCCAGCCCTCCTCCTCTCCCCTTAGTCCCCTGAACTCTGTTCTCCTGAATCATTTGGAGCCTTTAATTTTCAGCGCTAAGAAGATTTATTATTTAGGCCCGGAGTGAGGAGGTGAGTCCTTGGCAGCTAAAGATTGTTCCCTAAAGGTTGTTCCTTGGTTTGTGCATTCAGAAACCTGCACTGCGAACAGGGGCTGCAGAGGACAGAGGTGGCCTGATGGCTCCTGAGTGGGGGCACTGCCTGGCATTAGTGATACAGTACAATGTGCCCGGCGGCCAGTCGGAGGCAGAGTGTGCAGTGAAGAGCTGTGGGGGGGACCATCCAAGGACGTTTTCAGAGAGGTAGATGGACTTGTGGAGGGGGATGGGAGGCAGAGGAGGAGCATTCTAGGCAGAGAGCCCTAGTGGAGGTGGCAAAGGAGGTCGTGTTTAAGGCTAAGCCTGAGTTTCCGTTGGCTGAGAGCTCTCAGCCGGGAAGGCCTGGCTGGAGCTGAGTGGTTTCCGGTTTACCTCCTTTGGTGGCAGGTCCCCACTGGAAGCATGAGCATAAACGATAGATCGAACCTAGGCTTTTTTTGTGGTTTTGTTTGTTTTAATAAGCCCATTCTGGCCACATGGGTAGGAGGACAGACTGGAAAGAGGGTGACAGTCATCTTGTCACTGGTACGTGTCCCTGTGGTGCGGCCTCTGTGCGTTTTAGCTCCTCATTTGTGTCCGTCCTGTAGCTGAGCCCAGTGAGGACCAGTGTCAGGGAGATTGTGCTGTGTGCCCGGCAGCTCCCTCTCAGGGCTCCTTGGCCTGGGCTGCTGCTACCCAAGACTCCATGTCCCAGGTCCCAGCCTGCTGTTCCCACCTCAGGGGGACTGGCCTCCCTCCCTGTGCTTGAGCTTCCGGGATGGCCTGAAGGGGCCTCGGCCTCCAGAGGTGTGATTTTTCCATTTTGTTCCAGGCCTCGGGCACATCTTGGGCTCAGGGGACTCTGGCTCTGGGAGTGTCTCTGGATAGATAGTTCACATGCACCGTATTGTTCAGTATATTTGATGCTTGGGTTTGGCGTATGCCTGGGCTTCTGAACGGCAGTGTTGAAAGGGCCCTTGATGTTCATTCAGTGCAGTGATTTTCCACCTGGGTCCTGGGAGGTGCTTCTGGGAGAGACAAAGGGGGCAGGGCCGTGAGTCACCCACCTGCCCTTCAGCCAGGGCAGCTGTAGCTGTTATTTGGTCTTCATACTGCTGCTCTGTGTAGGATATATATATATATATATATGTTTTTTTTTTTGTTTTTTTTTTTTTTTTTTTTGCTGTACACGGGTCTCTCACTGTTGTGGCCTCTCCCGTTGCGGAGCACAGGCTCCGGATGTGCAGGCTCAGCAGCCATGGCTCACGGGCCCAGCTGCTCCGTGGCATGTGGGATCTTCCCGGACTGGGGCACAAACCCGTGTCCCCTGCATCAGTAGGCGGACTCTCAACCACTGCGCCACCAGGGAATCCCAGGATATATATTTTAAATCAAGGTGTAATTTAATACACTGTGGAGGATTTTTTTTGACTAAAGAGTTGCACGTGATAGGATGGGAAGGATACTGATGTTCCCCATCCTGGGCCTCAGCTCTGGGCCCAAACGGATGGTAGAGAGACCACCCATGCCGCTAAATGCCCTGTCGTGTGCCGAGCAGTCCCCCAGGAGCTCCAGCCTCCCTCTGCTCAGGCCTGCTCTCCTTGTGCCTAGGCTTTGACTTCAAGACCTGCAACGTGCTGGTGGCTTTGGAGCAGCAGTCCCCGGATATTGCCCAGTGTGTCCATCTGGACAGAAACGAAGAGGATGTCGGTGCCGGAGATCAGGTCACTAAACGCTGAGCGTTTGCCCTGTGTCAGGACGGCAGTGCAGTGTGCTCTGTCTGAGGGGCTAGCCGGGGAAGTTCATGTGTAATGGACTGAATGCACTGTGGGGTAAACCCCCCTGCCCCCATGCCTGGAGTGAGTCACCCCTTCTTCAGGGTAGTGACTTGAGGGCAGGGAGGGTTGGGGACACCCGGTGTGGGCTTGTCTCCCCTTCTAGAGTGTTGAGTTCGGGGACCACGTCTTCCCCTCCACAAGTGCCCAGTGCAAAAGTTACATACCAGCGAGGATGGAGGGCCAGTGGGGCTTTAGATTTGAGGAGGGTTGTTGCCTGTGGTCTGAAGCAGGTGTCCGCTGCAGGGCCTGATGTTCGGCTACGCCACAGATGAGACGGAGGAGTGCATGCCCCTCACCATCATCCTGGCGCACAGACTCAACGCCCGCATGGCGGAACTGCGGCGCTCGGGGCAGCTCCCCTGGCTGCGGCCCGACTCCAAGACGCAGGTGAGCCCCTGCCCTCTGCCCCCCGTGGGGCTCCAGACACGTGCTTCAAACACCACCCCCCTTCCTCTTGATTCTGATCGTTGTTAAGATCCAAATGTTCCATCTGGGCATTCAAAGAATTGTTGATTCTGAAAAGAACTATTTGTTTCAAAAATCTTCAGCTCCAGATCTTTTCTCCCCTGCCCCCAACATTTTATTATGAAAAATTTCAAGACACAGAAAAATGAAAAGAGCAGTTCTAGGTTTTTAGTGGGGGGGCTTTCTTAGCATAAGTTGACTCTAGTAATATGATTCCCCAGTTCCTGCCACAAACCTCCTCTGTAACAGGTTTCAGACTTTCGGTCGCTGCCTGTCAGGTCTCCACATCTTGAGCAAACCTTGAACACACCATGAACAAGTACTGTCTGCAGCTCGCTGTGGCCCTTTCGCTTTGTTTCTCATAAAAAGGCTTTGCCGATTCTGACTCTCTGTGGCAAGCCGCCCTGACCCCTGTGCTCCCTGCAGTGATGAAATCCGCACCGAAGTCTGTACTATTTGATGGCCGGTGGTGATGCAGGTGTTGGCACACGCAGAAGCCTCCTGTCCGCCTTCTCTCCCCGCATCCTGACGGCCCTGATGGCCCCTTTCCTCAAGGCTTCCTTCCCCAGCTCTTCTTCCACACTCCAGCAGGATCTTGGCACTTCCTCTTCCACGCTCTTTCCTCCTACCCACGCTTGTGAATCCAGCTTTCACCTCTGCACACTCCACTTCCAAATCTTCCACCTGCAGGTCTAACTGAATCACCAGCCCCATTACTCATTCACCCCGCAAACACCTGGGCCCCGGGAGCTCTCCTCAGCTGAAGGAGTGCGATGGAGCCCACCTTTCCCTGGTCCTGTCTGTCTCCACTCTACCTGGGCTCCCGTTTTCCCTCTAGCGCATCCCTTCCGCTCCAGCCCCATTTCCCAGGCCAGGCCCAGGAACAGTGCTGTGTCCTCCCAGAGGTTCTCCCTGCCTGGAAACTTCAGTTAATTCCCTTTGGGCTTCACTTTTAATTTCCGTGTATCTGCTCAGAATTGTCTACAACTTTCTGCTTCCTTCCTACTTGTTATTCTGCTGTTTAACGCCGTGTATGGTCTTCCAGCTTTGCCTTCTTCTGTCCCTACCCCCAGTCTTTGCTTAAACCATATCCTTTCACTCACGCTCCCCTTTTCTCTCGGTGCTTTGCACCTGCGCTCCCACACTTTGCCTTCCTTGGAAGCTTTCTCTGGCCCCCACCTGTCTGTCAGTGGCCAGCGTGGTTCCCACCTCCTCATGGTCTTCTCTGGCCGCCCTCAGGTGGGACCTCCTCTTGACCCCGCACTTGGAATTTGGCTCACATGGTTTTATAGCTCAGCACGGTGCACGCGACTCTGTCCCGTTACTCCAGCTTCACAGAGGTGCATCCTTCTCACCCCAAGTGCAAGGCCACACAAGGCAGAAGTTGCATATCAGCTGTACCTGGGGCAAGGGAGTACCTCTGTGGCCTAAAAGAAACCCTTCCTTGGGACTTCTGGTGTTATCTACATGACCCCCGAGGTGAGAAGTAGAATCATGAGCAGCCCTCAGGTGTTCTTTGAGGTTGTGGGCAGGAGAGTTAAAACGTGTGGATTGTGATGGTACCAAAAGAAAAGAGCCCTCCCCGCCCTGTGCCAGAGCTGTGCTGTGGTGGGAAGCAGGCTGGAGATTCACAGAAAAGGAAATCCTAGAACAGGGATGGGAGGAAGTAAGTGGGGTGACTCGGGTTTCCTTCTCCCTGCCCGAGGGTAAGGACTGGAGGGTCCACCTACTGGACCCACTGAAATAGGAAAGACCTCCTGTATTTGCTTAGTAATAGAAGGTTTCTGAGTCTAGAAGGCAGTGAGGGAGGGTGGGGAGGATGGGCTCTTCCAGGCTTTCCCTTCTTGCAAGGAGACACTGAATTCTCTTACAAATGCTACTTTGGATACCAAAGTCGGCCTTACTCCCCTGCCGCAGGCAGGCCCTGAGCCAGCGGGCATCAGAGAGGGTGTGGGGGTCTGCTGACGGGGCCTCTCCCTGAGGCCCTCGGCTGGCCTCCACGCGGCTGCTGCACTGGGCCAGGCACCCTGCCAGGAACAGTGTCTGGGCCTTCTCCTCTATACCTTACTGGTAAAGGATTTTCATCATCTACCCAGAGTGTTGACTGTGAACAGGATGAACCTTTCCACCTGAACAAATTCTTGCTGCTGATACTGAGAATTGAGTGGCAGTACGGATGGCTATTTTTGTACCTGGCCAGAGTTGTGTTTTCCACGGTGTACTTTTCCCCACATCTTGCTGACGTGATGAGATAAGAGTGATGCTTGGGGCCCTTTGCTCTGGCACAGCTCTGCTTGGGGTTTGTGGCAGAGCAGGGGAGTCCGGTAGCAGTGGAGATGGGCCTCAGCAGCTACGCAGGATAGGAGCCTTCTCCTGAGGCCAGATGCAGCAGGTCTGGTCCCAGAGCTGCCACAGGGCCTCCCCTCTGGAGCCCGCCAAGCCCCCAACTCCAGCTCCCTCTCACAGGGCCCTGGATGCACGCAGCCCAGCATTAAAGGGCTGCTCTCAGAGCACAGGCGGTGTGCATCTGCCCATCTCACTAGGATCAGGCATCGTGGGGTCAGGGCTCTTTCTCTTCCTTCTTCTGGATCCCACCCTATGGCTCTTTGGACCAGGCAGGACATAGAGTAGAGTTTGATACACGTCCCGTGTTTGATGGATATCTGAGGGGCCTTTGGGCAGGCCGGGACCTCGCCTCAGGCATAGCCCCAGGAGCCACTGTTTGCTGCCCTGTGGTCCTGTCAAGGCCCTTGGGGTGGGGAGCAGTCATGTGCCTGCCGACCAGTGTCCCTGCCAGACCATGCAGCATAACTGCACTCCTGCAGGCGCACAGCCCCTCTGGGCACTGCCCTTGTGGGTCCATGCTGCCTCGGGTAGCGACGGGGCCTGTGGCTCCAGCATTGAGGGTCTTGGGTGATGACCTTGTGCTGGGCAGAGCCGCAGGCACCAGGCCGCACAGTGCAGGGTCACAGCCCACCTTTGCTGGCTGTGTGATCTTGACCAGAGTATTTATATTCTGGAACCTCAGCTTTCTTGTCTTTAAAGTGGGGCTGGTAACAGCTTCTCATAGCTTTTGGCATGGCTTGTCGCGTACGGTACACACTCAGTCAATTGCTGGCTTCTTTTTTCTTTTCCCAGCCTCATCTGCCATCCTCACCATCCCTTTCCCTCTCGCTCTGTAAGCCCAGGGCTGCTCTCCTTCGTCACCGGACAGATCGGGCTGTGATGTCGGGCCCTCGCGCTCCCTGATGTGTCGGTAGAGGACAGGGTGCAAAAGCATTTTCTCTGTGCTGCTCTGGGCGTGACACAAGCTTTGGGGGCAGGCAGAGCAGTGTTTGGCTCTTGGGCTTTTCACTGACTGGCGTGTGACTTCAGGGAAGTTGTTTCACTTCTCAGAGGCTGGTCTTCCTCATTTGTAAAGTGGAGACAGTAATGCCGATCTTGCTGGGATGGTTTAAATATTCATCGATAATGCATAGAGTGGACACAGAACTGACCCACGCTGGAGCGAGTGAACCCCAGCTCTGTCCCTGTGGCCTGCCCTGCGAGGGAGCTGCAGGCAGGATCCTTCCCTCCACACGCTCTCTGCTTTTCCTTGCTTTTGTCCAAACACACAGAGGCTGGTGTCTCTCACCCTGTCCCTCCAGCAGGCAAGGCCTCTGGCCCCATATGCTTCCAGAGTTCCTCCACTGAGGGGGCCGGGGCAGTGGGCATGTGGCCTTTGGACTCCTGTGTTCCTTGGTGGGAGCCGGGGTGTCTTGGTCCTGGGCCACAGAGGGTCAAGACAGGGCTTTGGCAGAGGGACATTTGCTGGCACCCAGAATCCTCTGAGGTAGGAGGAGTGGAGTCTAGTGGGTCACAGAGCAGAAACTCTGTGACACCTGAGTCTCCAAGTGGCACTGATTGTGGTCACAGGTGGGAATAGCTTGTGCCTCATGCCCAGTCATCTCACAGCACCAGGCAGTTACTCAGTTTAAGAATGTGTCAGATGAACTTTACTGAAGTCCCTTTGAGGACAGGAGATCCCTCTGGCTCCTGGGAGCCTTGCCTGCCTTCTGGGCACCCGTGCCTGGCAGCAATGTGTCCTCAGCTCAGGGCAGGGCCTCACGACGTTTCCTCCCTCCCTGCCTCCCGCCAGGTGACAGTGCAGTACACGCAGGACCGCGGCGCGGTCATCCCCGTGCGCATCCACACCATCGTCATCTCTGTGCAGCACAATGAAGACATAACGCTGGAGGACATGCGCAGGGCCCTGAAGGAGCAGGTGATCAGGGCCGTGGTGCCGGCCCAGTACCTGGACGAGGACACCATCTACCACCTGCAGCCCAGCGGGCGGTTTGTCATCGGAGGCCCCCAGGTGCGTCCTCGGCTCTGAATGAGGCCCTGACTTTGCTTACCTCCCTGAGTGCAAAGGCCACAGGAGGGTGGTGGCTTTGTGTGGCTCGGCCAGGTAGGTCTGGCCCTGGACGAAATGTGAAGTCAGCTCGTTCTGTGAAGCCTGCTGTGCGCCCTTGAGTACAGGAGGAATTGGGGACATGTCCCCAGGAGGCTCCCCCTCAGTGCTGCCTGGCCCTCCCACTCGAGATGTCTCATACGTGTCCAGCTGCCGCCTGACCCTGCCCGGGGCTAACTCACCATCATGGGCGCTGAGCTTGCCCGGGTGGCACTTCCTGGGTCTTGGACACATGTGACCTGCAGCTCTTGTGGGCACCAAGGTGGGGCTGTGTTTTAGATGGGGACATGGGGCTGCCCCTTTCTCCTGTGCAGCCGGCGTGAGCAGTCAGAGAGAGCCCTAGCCCGTCCGAGAGGCTGCTGACCACTGCCTGGGCACCTCCCTATGGACGTGTTGCCACAAAGCGGAGCCCCCGGGTTGGGTCCTGTAGCCAAAGTAACACAGAAACCCAGGGTGAAAGGAAGGCACGGCTCACTGTGTTTTCCTGCAGGACTTCTCAGGGCCTCGGCATGCTGCTGTGAACTGTGGATCTCTAAGCGGGGTAGGGGGGCATGGTATAGTATGCAGACTTTCCCCGCATCATTTAACAGAAACATAGAGACCCCCCCACCAAACGTCTTTGTCGACAGAGATGCACAGAGCAGACACTTGAGGAAATGGGCAACTTAACGTTTGCCGGGTGGCACCAGCCGGGGCACAGCCCGGGGTGTATTTGTCACAGTGTGGTTTCTTCCTGCACTTGGATTTCTCCTTTATGATTGACTCCTACAAACAAAGGCTTTACGAGCAGGCTGTGACCCCAGCTGGCCCACCTTTTGCCCTTTCTGATGAGGTTCTGACAGGTGACCTGACTTCTGTGACTAGTCAGTGATTGAACTGGGATTAGAGCCCAGGGTTTCTGGCTGACTCCCAGCCAAGGGGTCTTTGGAACGTGTGCCCCCAGAAGCTTTGGGGACCGCCTCCAAGTTGTGGTCCAGCAGCCACTGCAGTGCTTTGGCCGCCTCCTCCTCCCACATCCTCCCTCTGTGTCTTCCTTTCCCTCTGCAGGGGGATGCGGGCGTCACTGGCCGTAAGATCATTGTGGACACTTACGGCGGCTGGGGGGCGCACGGCGGGGGCGCCTTCTCCGGGAAGGACTACACCAAGGTGGACCGCTCGGCCGCGTATGCTGCCCGCTGGGTGGCCAAGTCCCTGGTGAAGGCAGGGCTCTGCCGGAGAGTGCTTGTGCAGGTGGGTCGGACCCCCCACCGCTCGGACCCCCAGGTCTACCCTGAGTAAGGGCACCCTGGCCTATGGGAAGGCCCACACTTTGCCGGAGGATGCGACTCTGTGTGTGTCATGTTGGGCTCTGTGGCCGGTGCCCTGCAAATCTGGGAGCGGGAAAACAAGACTTCAGGCAGTGGGGCACGTACAGAAACTGCCCACCATGAAGATGGCAGGGATTTCTAGGCAGATGGGGGGCTGGGGGAACGTGTTGGGCAGGGCGTGTGTGGTTTCAGCGTCACCTCCCTGAGGATGGCAGGGTCTCTGCAAGGGGCCCGTCCTTGACCCTGGACTCTTCTGGAAGGTGTCCTATGCCATTGGTGTGGCCGAGCCACTGTCCATTTCCATCTTCACCTATGGAACCTCCCAGAAGACAGAGAGAGAGCTGCTGGCTGTGGTCAACAAGAACTTCGACCTTCGGCCTGGCGTCATCGTTAGGTAAAAGGACCGCCCCTTCTGTTGGGCAGGACCCTCTTCCCTCACCCAGTGCTCAGCTCATTGGAAAGGGAAGCAGAAGGAAGCATGTCCAGCCTCCCAGAAACAGGAGGGACTTCAGGCTCTTGGTCCAGCACAGTGCAAACCCCAAATGCAGGATGTCTGGTTTGCAGGTTGAAGGCGGCTGGGTTGGGTCCCTGCTGGCCCAGCAGACCCTGACCCCAGAGGGGCCATCTTTGAGCCAGGTGGGGGATCTTAGGAAAATAATCACAAGGCCCATCGGCTGGGAATTTAGTCGGCAAGTCCAGCCCCACCTGCTCTCGTTTCTGATGCCACCCCTGCTGCCTGGAGCTTGGCGGTGTTGATGTTGGCCTGGGCCAGGTGAGTGGAGTGGAGAGTAGGCCAGAGTTCACATCCCTGGTTCCTGCTGCGTTTGTGAGATCAGTCGGGCTGTCCCTGAACTCAGCCTGTTTCCTAAGCACCAGTGGCAGTCACCTCGTAAGACGTGGCATGGCGGAGACATAACACTTACGGGGAGTTAGTTGTTCTCGGGTGGGTAACACCACCCACACAGACTGTCGTAGTCTCTTAATTGCTCCTGTGCCCAAATTCAGAGGAAGAAACTCTGCTACTTTTCCATTAGAAATGACCTTTTTTTCTGCTGAACATGTAGGGACTTGGATTTGAAGAAGCCCATCTACCAGAAGACGGCATGCTATGGCCATTTCGGGAGAAGCGAGTTCCCCTGGGAAGTTCCGAAAAAGCTTGTGTTTTAGTGCTGGTGGGACCGGGCCTGGCTGCACCGTGGAGGCATCTGAGTGGAACAGAGCCATGTTCCTCTTCTCTAGGACCCCAACTCTCAGATCTCCCGGACCCAGGGTTGGGCCTTGCCCACCCACTGCCACCTCCCTGGCAAAGCCAGGCCCCTCTGATTTAGCAGGAGGAGGAGGCCTCCTGGTGCCGGGCTCAGATCTCCTCGTGAGGCCAGTCACGAGGTTCCCTTGCCTCTCCCTCAGGCCAAGGCGATGTGAATTTAGTGGAAATCTCACCCGTGTCGGCAGTCAGTCCCCTCGCTCACCTTCCGCCACGGCCTGGACGCTGACCAGCCCCTGCCTCCCTGGCGTGTGCCGAGGGCAGCACACGGCACAGATCTCAGGGCTCCGTGTGGGCCTGGGTGTGCCGGGGCTGCCCCTCACGTCTGCGGCCGTGCGGTCAGTGTCCTGAGCCCAGGCCTTCCAGAGGCCCTCCCAGGCTGGGCTTGTGGCGGGGGTGAGAGCATCTAGTGTGTAAGGGACCAAGCTACTCACTGATCTCATTTCTTCTTCACTGCAACACAGTGAGGTGACACCCTGTGTTACCTGCATGTATAGATGGGGAAGCCAAAGTAGCTTTCACAAGGCCCCACAGCTGCGTGGGTCAGGGCCTAGATGTGAGAGCAGGAGCCCATACACTGTGTCTCCCCCCGCCAGCCCCCCCATCTCATGCCAGAGACAGGTCTGAGCGATGACCAAGTGGATTGAGATGAGGCTGTGACCTCTGTCCTGAAGACTTGAGGTTGCTGGAAATTAGGGGATTAACCCCTTGGTGAGCCCTGGGCCATGATCTGCAGAGTCAGGACAGAACCAGAGGAGTGTTTTTCCTTTGCCTCTTTCATTTCAGAAGACAGTTTGGGGTGTGCTGGCTATCCTGGCCCACGGGGCTGGGCTGGAGTTGGGAATTAAGAGGCAGTGGTATAATCCCAGCCCCTGACCACTCAGGGACATGCAGGGCTGGGCCTGTGGACCCCTGGGGTAAGGGTCCAAGACCAGTCCTGTCCCATTGGGCTTCCTAGAGCAGGAGCAGCAGCTTGTCCCTTAAACAAGGGATGAAACCCTGTGTCCTCCACGGCTTCCTCTCTCTCTGGCCCCTCTGTAACCCCTGCAGTCTGAGTGCTGTTAGAATAAGTGGGTGAGCCCCTCAGACCCCCCTTCCAGAGAGGACAGCCCTAAGGCCCAAATATCAAATGTTAAATGGTGCCTCAAGTGGCAGGGCTTGACCCCTAATGGGAGATAAGTCAGTCAGGATGTCATGAGGAGATTTCTGCCTTTACCAGGCAGCCTCTGGGGGCAGCTGTACCCCTGAGGTCCTGGGTGGTCCTTTGCGCACCGGGGTCTTGGAAGCTGCGCGTTCCCCAGCCTTTCCACCTGTGGCTGGCACCCACTCCCCCCAACCCCCTTCTTCAGCCTGGGCCTCTGACAGCTGCACCTCTACCTTCTCCCCAGCTCCCCAGACCACAGGCTCCGGTAGGGGCCTCCATGGGCTTCTGGAGAACACTGGGTACTGGCCTTCTTTCTGGGGCACACGGTGCTGGATCTGGCTGGGAGACACAGCCCAGGAAGCCTCATCTGGGTGGCAGACGGCCAGCAGCTGGGCTCTAGGCCTGAAGCACAAAGACCCTTGGCTTTCTCTTCCCGTCAGGGAAAAGGCAGCTGTTCAGGGCAGAAAAAGAAGCCCAGATCTCCATAAAAGCCTAGAGCTGGTGTGTGTGATATGGAAGCTCAAGTCTCTCTCAGGGCTCCAGGTCACCCAGGAAGTCTTGAGTTCCTTTCGGGAGAGGGAGGCTCAGCTTTGCAGGTGGCTGAGTTCCTCTAACTTGGGCCATATTCGAAGTGAAAATTCAGAATTTTATACTTTCCCCACCCACTGGAGAAACAAGGATTTTTGGGGTCAACACTGTTTATATGAAACTAGACTCTATTTGTTAATAGTTCCTGCTAAACCAGTGAATAAAAACTCAAGGAGCAACTACTCTATGCTTAGTTTTTTTCTTCAACCCTCTAGAAACCTCCCCTCCAAGTAACATTACCTGATCCCCGTCCCGCAGCGAAGCAGGGGTCCTGCCCTCAGGGTTTCCCAGCCAGGGTCCCTCCGATCCCGTGCAGGGGGTGCCCAGCCAGCACAGGTTAAGGCGTCTCATGCCACCTCCTGCGTCATCACTGCATCACCGTATTCATTCTGCAGCACGCCGCCCAGAGGTAGGCATTCCTAGCAAACCCACGTCACACGTGGAGACCCTGAGGCCCAAAGTGGGATGGGAGTGTGGCCGAGGGCACCTGGCTGGCTGGTGGCTTCAGAGTGTGCCCCCTCCATCATCTGGCGTTTGTGCCCCTTGTCCTCACCTGGTTCCTTCTGCTGCCCCTCCCTGCGTGTTGTCTGCAGTAAGCCTGGCACGAGGCAGATGCTCGTGCAGTATTTGTCAGCCGGTTCAGTGACTGAAGTGAGGACAGTGAATGAAGGGGGTTGGTTGGCAGAGACGAGCCAGGACTTCAGTGGATGCACGTTTCCCTTCACACGTCTCATGAGGAGAGTTAACAGACCATCGTTTAGATGAGAGATTGTCCCCGCAGGAGCCCCCGGGATTGTCCCTGCAGGAGCCCCCGGAGAGGTCGTCCTGGGGTGTGGTCAGAGCAGGCGGTGGGGAGGGGGTCAGCTCTGGGGAAACGTCCCGATCAGGCTGAGGAGGGGGAGACTGCAGAAAGAGGTTTCTGGTGACACCCCGACACAAGACAGGCTGACCAGGACGCCAGGAAGGATAGACCTGGGAGTGTGGCAGAGAGAGGAGACCCGTGCTCTAGAGGCTATTGCCTGGGCTGTGCAATGACTACATTTCCTAGAAAATAATACACGTAAGAACACATATAAATAAAAAGATGCACGTGAGCCGTGTTAGGATATGTGCCCGGGAGGGAAGGTGGTAGAAGAATGGCTCTGTGGGCACCAAAGGCCGAATAATTAGTGAAAGCAAGGAGGGGAAGCCCTTTCTGGGCCATGAAGTTCCCAAGTGTCAAAGTGTCAGGGAAATGAAATAGCAAAGGAGACGGGAAGTGGGGGGAGGGGGTGGCGCGGGGGAAGGGGGAAGCCAGGAGAGTTGTGGGAGTGGGGAGCGTCCTTGGGAGCTAAGCGAAGATGAGCGCGGGTCTCCCACGTGGAATGACACCAGTGGCTTACGTGACATGAGGCCTCTGAGTGCCCAGGGACTTCAGCCACATGGAGGTTGTCGGTGACCTGGGGAAAGGAGACTCCTTAAAATGTAAATGTGGCTGTGTTTCGCACCCCAGTTGTAATCCTTGAGTACCTCTAATACACCAGGTATTAGCTGTCAGTGTCCCACGTGCCTGCCCACTACCCATCTGTCTGCCCTCATTCTGGGCTCTCCCACCCATCCCACTCCAGACTCCCTGGCTTCTCTGGCTTCACCAAACAGGCCCCACTCACTCCTGCCCCAGGACCTTTGCAAATGCCATTCTTTCTGTGATGCTCTTCTTCTGTCTTTGGATGGATGCTCTGTCTCATCCTGTAGGTTTCAGATGAAATTTCTGTGTTTCTGAAAAACCCCTTCCTTGATAACCTCCCCTTTCTCCTCCCATTTTTTGTTTCTTGTTCAGTGTGTATAATGTGTAAATATGTGATTTCCTTGTTTAACCTTGGGGCCCAAACCCCTTGTGTCTCCTTCTATACCCACCCACCCTCTCGTCTCTTCACAGGTGGTTCCTCCGAACCCTTCCAGTCTCAGTTTACTAATCACCCCCCAGAAAGACTCTCCCAAACATCCTCCATAAATGATGGCCATCTTACTCTGGTCCTGAGCCATCAAAAGCTGTAATTCCTTGTGGGTGGCAGTGCTTGATTGTTCATGCCTGTCGCATCCATAGGACTCAGAATTCTTTTTATTTATTTATTTGTTTGTTTGTTTATTTATTTATTTATGGCTGCGTTGGGTCTTTGTTGCTGTGTGCGGGCTTTCTCTAGTTGCAGTGAGTGGGGGCTACTCTTCGTTGTGGTGTGCGGTGGTGGCTTCTCTCGTTGCAGAGCACAGGCTCTAGGCACGTGGGCTTCAGGAGTTGTGGCTTGCGGGCTCTGGAGTGCAGTCTCAGTAGTTGTGGCGCACAGGTTTAGTTGCTCCGCAGCATGTGAGATCTTCCCGGAGCAGGGCTCAAACCCGTGTCCCGTGCATTGGCAGGTGGATTCTTAGCCACTGCAACACCAGGGAAGCCCCAGACTCAGAATTCTTGAGGTCTTGCCTTGGCTGCTTTGTTTGCCATTTCATACCTGGCTCCAGTGCAGGGCCTGGCACAGAGTAGGTGCTCAATGTAGTCGTATCAGAATGAATCCTAGGTGTGCCCATCTCTCCTGCTCCCTGAGCTCCCCTTATCAAAGAGGTTCTGCAGGCGGTGAGAATCCTGCTTGCCCTCCGGTGGGTTCTTTGCTAGGCTCAGGTGCCCAGAGATGTAGATGTAGATTACCATCCTTCAGAGTTGTGTCGGGTTTTTTTGTTTGTTTTGTTTTGTTTTGTATGTGTGTGTGTGTTTTAGCACTTGTTAAGAAGTAGCACTGTAACCGTGAGTAGTTATACAGCAATCACTTGGCAATTTAATGTTTCAGCACTGGAAGTGAACAGGGAATGAATGACACGATATGACAAAACCCATTTCCCACAGAGGGCCCAGAGGAAGGTGACATCAGATGGGGAGGCACTCAGAGGTGGATATCGAGGAAGGGGAGTTGGGAGTTTGGTCTGAGAGGTGGTGGTGGATGGAGGGGTGGGGGAATGAGAGGTGATTGGGAGAAACAGCAGCCCAGCAGTGGGTGGCTGGGGTGAAAGGCTTGGAAATTGAAACTTCAGGATAAATTTTCGCCTGGGACAAATTCCCCAGAGCAGATGTGACCCGGGCACAATGTAAGAAGCAGTGACACAATAGCCAAGATATGGAAACCACCTAAGTGTCCACCAATGGAAGAATAAATAAAGAAGATGCGTCGTATGTGTACAGTGGAATATCACTCATGAGCAAGAAGGAAATCCTGCCATTTGCAACAACATGGAGGAACCTGGAGGGCATTATGCTGAGTGAGGTAAGTCGGAGAAAGACACACACTGTATGACGTCACTTACGTGTGGGATCTACAAAAGCCGAACTCACAGAAGAGAGTAGAATTGTGGTTACCAGGGGCTCGAGGGGGTGGGAGGGTGAGTGGATGGGGGAATGGGGAGATGTTGGTTAAAGGGTACACACTTCCAGTTAAAAGATAAGTTCTGGGGATCTAATGTATAGCGTGGTGATTATAGCTAAGAGTACTGTATTATATACTTAAAAATTGCTAACAGAGTAGATCTTAAATGTTCCCACCACAAAAAAGAAATGGTAACTACATGACATGATGGAGGTGTTAGCTAATGCTCTGGTGGTAATCATTTTGCAGTGTATCAAGTGTATCAAATCAGCACTTTGCACACCTTAAACTTATACAGTGTTATATGTCAATTATATCTCAATAAGTCTGTGGGGAAAAAAACGGAGACAGACACCTGGTTCCTGGGCTCTGAGGTCTACTGCCTTGATATCTGCATGAAAGAGGTTTTGGAAAAATAAGGAAGAGGGGTTGTGTTCTGAGTTCGGTTCGTATCAGCCCTAGATGCAAAAAATGTGGGTAGGAAAATAATTCATTGGAAGAGGAAACCAACCAGGGGGAACAAGGGAGTTTACAACCCCCAAAATCTGTGTCAAAGGTGGCATTGGACGTCCCCTTACAATATGGGAGGTTACAGCAGACCCATTTGATGTGACTGTCACAGGACAGTGTGAGACTCAAAAGGCATAAGGGAAATAATTCGCTAAATCTGATGTCATAAAAAAAATTCTTGTGCATTAGGGGAAAAAACCCACAAAGATAAAAGATAACTGACAAATGGAAAATATTTACAATGTCAAATTTAATGAACCACAGATCAATAAGAAAGCAGCCAAAACCCCAGAGGTAAAGGGACAAAGTATACGGACAGGAATAAACATGTAATTAAAGAAATGGAAGAAACCACAAGAAATGAAAGTTGCTCGATGGCACACATTTCAAGGAATAACTTTTTAAAAATGCAATACTGTATTTTGGCAAACAAATGGCTGGGGGGAAAATGTTCTTAAAATCCAGGGCTGGCAAAGATGTAAGGAAATGTGCATTTCCAAATACGGTCGGCGTGACTTGTTACAAACTTTCTGGAGGGTACTTCGTTCTTTTTTCTTGACATTTAAATGCCATGTTTGTCAGGTTCGACCCTTGGGTCAGAGGTGCCATCAAGATAGGGAGGGAGTGCTTTGCTCCCAGACCTATGGATCAGGAGGCCACAACCTGTCCTGAGGAGGGCAGGAGGGCAAGGTCGGTGTGGGCTGACCGGATCAAGGTGGTCGGGGGAGGGGGGACTCTCAGGAAGCCTACGTCTGTTCTTGGCCTCCTAAGAGCAGGGCTCCCCGCCTTGCTGCCAAGGCTGAGGGGGCTACCTCTAGGGTGTTTTGTGGAGCCCCCAAAAGATGGCCCTGGGACACAGGGGCTGGGAGGAGCCCTCGTCCTGCACAAGCCAAGGCTGCAACTGCTGAGGCGATCATGGCAGCCTAAGAGGACCATTCAGATCCCCAGGTTACAGAGGAGGAAACTGAGGCTCAGGCGGGTGAGACCACTTCTGAGGATCCCCACTCAGTAAAGGGCAGACCCTGTCCCCGGGCAGGATGAGAACCACAGGTGTGGTGACATGATTCCCCTTCCCTGCGTCGGGAGAAGTGGCTGGATCGTGTCCTCACCCAGCACTGGGCCTCGTCCTGCTGCTCTGGAGGGGTGTGAGGACCCTCGGAGCTGTGCATGTTCTCCAGTAGGAGGGGCAGCCCCTAGGGGAGGAGTAGGAGACCCCTTCCCCTCAGTCCTGGACCCACCCCTCACCTCCAGGGCCCCTGACCCCACTGTGCTCACCTCCCTCCTCCCAACAGGAGGTTGGATGGCTTGTTCTAGTCTCAACTCTGGGCTGAGGGATCCCCTAAGACAGTCCCAGGGGAGCACCTAGCCAGGGTGACCCTGCCCCCTCCCCCTCACCTCCTCCAGGGCTGCTCCAACCTCCCAAGAGGCACTGTGGGTCCATCCATCTCCCTGCACAGAACTCTGAAAGGCAGCTCTGAACATTCGCCCTTTAAAAAAAAAAAGAAAGAAAAAGAAGGAAGGAAGGGAAGAAAGGAAGAAAGAAGGAGAAGGGAAGGGAGGGAGGGAGGAAAGAAAGGAAAGAAAAGGAATATCACCTTGTAATTAGCTCTGATTTTGGCATCAAAGCATCCCGAGGTTATGAGTTCTAAGATATTTCATTTGTTTTGACCTCATTTCTATTTCTCTGCTTTCCTTGTGTTTCATTTTCCATTTCTTTTTTTTCTTTCTTTTCTTTTTTTTTTTTTTTTTTTTTTTGCGGTACGCGGGCCTCTCACTGTTGTGGCCTCTCCCGTTGCGGAGCACAGGCTCCGGATGCGCAGGCCCAGCAGCCATGGCTCACGGGCCCAGCCGCTCCAGGGCATGTGGGATCTTCCCGGACCGGGGCACGAACCTGTGTCCCCTGCATCGGCAGGTGGACTCTCAACCACTGCGCCACCAGGGAAGCCCTCATTTTCCATTTCTAACTTTCTGAGCTGCGTGTAGGCTCAGCTGCTTCTCGATCCAAAATTTACCCCAGAGTCAGTTCTAAAATTTCCACATGGTTGTTTTTCTTGAATTTTTTCACTTGTTCCTAGTTTCACTGACAGGCAATTACAGAAAATAATCTCTGTTATTTGTACTTTTCAAAAATTTTTGAGGTTTTTGTTGTATAACAGTCCAAAATGGTGAATTCTAATGTTATGTGGTCACCTGATGTTTTTAGCATGTAGATTTGCATTTATTTTAATTTGTTGGATATTTAAATTTATATAACATGTATTTATATTTTAAATTATGTAATTTGTAATTCAGATACTCTTTTTTTTTTTTTTTTTTTTTTTTTTTTGTGGTACGCGGGCCTCTCACTGTTGTGGCCTCTCCCGTTGCGGAGTACAGGCTCCGGATGCGCAGGCTCAGCAGCCATGGCTCACGGGCCCAGCCGCTCCGCGGCATATGGGATCCTCCCAAACCGGGGCATGAACTCGTATCCCCTGCATCGGCAGGCGGACTCTCAACCACTGCGCCACCAGGGAGGCCCCAGATACTCTTGTGGACAGTAATTTTAAGCTTTCCTTAGGGAAAGCCACAGACAAGAGAGGAGAACAAAAACGTGTGAATGCTCAGGAATGGCAAATGGTGGTTTCCTCCCTCCCTGATTTCCTCCCTCCCTCCTTCCCTTCCTCCCTCCCTCCCTCATGCCATCCAAGACTTGCATGGATCATGGAGCACTGTACCGCGGGCCCTGGGGACATGGGCCGGGGAACCCAGGGGTTACGTGTGGGAACGTGCTCACAGCATGAGCAGTGAGAGGAAGGGCTCACCAGACAGAGGGGACAGTGTGGGCAGAGGATGGGAGATGGGTCCTCGGAGACCACAGAAGCCAGGCTTCCGTAGAAGGCAGGAGGGTTGAGGGTGTGTGCCTTTATTGTTGCTGTCCTTCCCTGCCCCCCTGTAGTGCTGGTCTGCCCTGGTTACCAGGCGCAGGTTTGTCCCCTGGTCTCCTCCCTGTTGTGGCCCAGCAGACCATTGAGGATGGGGGCCCTTCATCAGCCTGGGGAACTAGGGAGGACTTAGCCTCCCATGAAGCTGTTATAGTGGCAAACCTAGGAGATGCTGCAGAGTTTCATGACAGGAGAACCTTCCGTATGATATGAGGCCAAGTCTAACTCTCCCTGGATCTCAGTGGGAGATGCTGGAGGGTGCTGTGGTAGGTGTCCTGGTAATAGCTCTCTTGTTTCTGATGGACTCGTTCAACCAGACGTTCTTTACAGGGAGCTGAGAAGCATGCCAGTAGCAGTTCAGCACTAATTCTAGGAAGATGTAAAGCCCTCATCAAGTTTTATCCTGGAATAGAAGACCAAAGCGCAGAAAGGTCAGATGTCCTGGACATGTCCAAAATGGATCTGGAACTACAGAGAGTGATTCAAAGATCTTGGAACATCCCAGTGCAGGGTGCCCGGGCTCGATCCCTGGTCAGGGAACTAAATCCCACATGCCACAACTAAAGATCCCGCCTGCCGCAGCTAAGACCCGGCGCAGCCAAACAAATAATTAATTAATTAATTAATTAATTAATATTTTTTAAAAAACACACAAAGATCTTGGAACAAAAGCTAGAAAGATCCGTTTCTTCTTCTCAAAACAGGATTCTGTCCCTTGAACTGAAAACTCATGATCGTTGAAGGCTGAAAAGAAACAACATCACCTCCAGACAGGAGGTGCAGGCCCAAGACAAAGAATATCAGAAACAGTGATTAAACCAGAGTTTCCAGCAGGGAGATCAGGATGGTGGAGTAAGTAGGAGGACACTGAGCTCACCTCCCCCCATGAGCACATCTGTAATACATGTGGAGCAGCTCTCACTGAAAACTAACAGGACTTGCAGAAAGCCTCTTCCCCAATCAAGGCTGTAAAGAAAGATCCACATGGAGTTGGGCAGAAGAGAGAAGTGATCAGGTCAGGAGCTGTGCCCCTAGCAGGGGACACAGAAGAGGAAGAGGATTGCATGGACTTGGAGATCCTCCCTGGGGAGTGAGGGGTTTGAGCCACACATTGGACGCCCCAGCTCTGGAGTCTGATGCGGGGAAGACGAGTACCCTTAGCTGGTTTGAAAACCAGTGGGACTTACTGGAGGGCTGTAAGAGACCTAGACACCACCCTTGAAGAGCGCACACATACTCGTGCTCAGTCCTGGGGACAAGGCAGAGGAAGCAGATGGAAACCTCCCCCGGGCTCTGGCCAGTTTCATGCGTACCCCAGCCCACAGCGGGAGCCTGCCCAGCCACTCTTGGCTCTGGCGCAGCTGTCCCCCAGGGCAAAGGCTGCCATTGCTAAGGAGAGAGCACACTTGGGGGGGATGAAGATGACTTGAACCTGGCCCTGCCTCCAATAGGGTGAGGGGTCCTGTAGGTGGCGAGCGTGCAGAGACAGCAGATCAGCAACAACCAGGGCTCTGATAGGCTTGCTGGAACTGTCCCGGAGCGTACCCCAGCCCACAGCGGGCACCTTCTCCAGCCTGTCTTGCTCCAGTGCTGCTCTCCACTAGGGTGGAGGTGCTGTTGCTGGGTGGAGGGCACACACTTAGAGGGAATGGAACCAGCTTGGACCTGACCCCCAGGGCTTCTGCACCAGCACCTGGGGCCCTGACCGTGCCCCCAATAGGGACTGATGGCCACTGAGCAGAGGAGACACCCCTGCTCACAGCTGGCTCCAGCTCTAGCCCCTCCATCTCCAGCCCTACCCCCCATCGAGGCGGTAGCTGCCAGCACACCCTGAGGGAAGATGTGACCCACGCTCACTTCCACCAGAGCCACTGGGCACACGCAAACTGCTTAGGAGCACTCTCACACAAGGACACACCTTCAAGACGGGGATAACAGAATGAGAAGACAGAGGAATTTGTTTCAAACAAAATAACAAGAAAAAAAAATGCTGGTGAAACAGAGAGATTTACCAGATAAAGATTTCAAAACATTAGTAGTAAGAATGCTAACTAAACTAGGGAAAAGAATAGATGAACACAGAATTTTAACAGAAAATATAAAAAAGAACCAGTCAGAGAAGAATACAATAACTGAAATGTCAAACAGAAGGAATTAACAGCAAACTAGGTGATACAGAATAATGCATAAACAATCTGGAAGATAGAATAATGGAAGTCAACCAATAAGAACAAGAAAAAGAAATTTTTTAAAAAGGAGGATTGTTTAAGGGGGCCTTAGGGACACCATCAAGTGTACTAATGTTCACATTATGGGAGTCCCAGAAGGAGAAGAGAGAGTGAAAGGGGTAGAAAATGTATTTGATGAAATTATGTCTGAAAATTTCCCAAAGCTGAAGAAGGAAACAGATTTCCAGGTACAGGAAGCACAGAGGGTCCCAAACAAGATGAACCCAAACAGACCCACACCAAGGTATATCAAGATAATTAAAATGGCGAATGTTAAAGAGAATTTTAAGGGCAGCAAGAAGCAAAAAAAGATTCACATACAAGGGAACCCTCATCAGCCAATTTTTCTGCAGAAACTTCACAGGCTAGAAGGGAGCTCTTAACAACTCAATATAAAAAAACCCAAACAACCCAATAAAAATAAATGGACAGAAGACCTGAATAGACATTTTTCCAAAGAACACATACAGGTGGCCAACATTCACATGAAAAGATGCTCAACATCACTAAGCATCAGGAGATGAAAATCACAACCACAGTGAGATATCACCTTGAACCTGTCATAATGGCTATGATCAAAAAGAGAATAAATAAGGAGTTCCTTGGTTCCTTGGTTAGGACTCGGTGCTTTCACTGCCATGGCCAGAGTTCAACCCCTGGTCCAGGAACTAAGATCTCTCAAGCTGCGCAGCATGACTGAAAAAAAAAATCCACAGAGAGAGAGAGAGAGAATAAATAATAAAAGTTGGTGAGGATGTGGAAAAAAGTGAACCCTAGTACATATACCATTTGTGGGTATGTACATTGGTATAGCCACTGTGGAAAACAGTATGGAGGTTCCTCAAAAAATTAAAAATAGAACTACCATATGATTCAGCAATTCCACTCCTGGGTACTAATCTGAAGAAAACAAAAACACTAAATCAAAAAGACATATGCATCCTAATATTCATAGCTGCATTTTTTACAGCAGCTAAGATAAGGGGCAAACTAAGTGTCCATCAACAGAGGAATGGAAAAGAAGATGTGGTACATATTTACAATGGAATATTATTCAGCCATAAAAAGGAATGGAATTTTGCCATTTGCAGCAACATGAATGGACCTGGAGAGTATTATGCTTAGTGAAATAAATCAAACAGAGAAAGACAAATACTGTATGTTGTCACTGATTTTTGAAATCTAAAAAACAAAACAAATGAATATAACAAAAAGGAAACAGACTTACAGATACAGAGAACAAACTAGCGGTTACCATAGTAGAGAGAGAAGCGGGAAGGGGCAAGATAGGGGCAGGATTAAGAGGTAAAACACTATCTTTAATATAAATAGATGACAAGGGAATATTGTACAGCACAGGGAATATAGACAATATTTTATAATAACTTTAAATGGAGTATAATCTATAAAAATATTGAATCACCGTTGTATACCTGAAGCTAATACAATGTTACAAGTCAACTATAGTTTAATTAAAAAACAAACAAACAGAGCTTCTAGACTTGGGTCACACATCTGATGATCCAGATGGAGCACTTCTCAGGGAGCACATGCTACCCGAGCCCTGGGCCCTTGTTTTTCTCCTCCCACTTTTTTCCTCCATGGCTGCCATGCGTTCCCTGCCCCCCCTCTTCCTCCACGCTGTCCAGTGAATCCACATGTGGAGCTCATGGTGGGAGGATGTTCTCTTTCACCCCTTCCTCCAGGCGGGCCCCTGAGCTGGCTTTTTACCAAGGGGTCTTTGTCCTCCCCGTCATCCTCCCTCAGGGGCTGGGTCTTCCCTGAACACGCTCATCCAGAACGTGGAGATGAGTGACCTCCTAGCTTCGTGACCAAATCCCAAATCACCCCAAGGCCCACTACAATAGCTCACCTTTGTCCAAATGTATTTTTGAATTATCTATATTTGTTTTTAGTTTAAAGAACTCTTTTTACATAAGTCTTTTACTTTTTCTCAGATTGTATCTCAATAGTGTTATAAACAAACTTCTGGATAGTATTTAGTAAGTAGTGGTTTGTTTTTTTGGTTTTTGTTTTTTGCGGTACGAGGGCCTCTCACCGTTGCGGCCTCTCCCGTTGCGGAGCACAGGCTCCGGACGCACAGGCTCAGCGGCCATGGCTCATGGGCCCAGCTGCTCCGCGGCATGTGGGATCTTCCCGGACCGGGGCACGAAACCGTGTCCCCTGCATCGGCAGGCGGACTCTCAAACACTGAGCCACCAGGGAAGCCCAGTAGTGGCTTTTTAAATGATTCTCTTCATATTTTAATTTCTAGAAAATATAATGGGTTAAATTTAAGTTGATGACACAATTCACTATTTCTTAAACAACTATTCTCTGGGAGGAGTTCAACCACCAGAGACACTGGAAATATCAGAACACTTTCTCTCTGCCGATGCTTCTGTGTTGCTGGGTAATAAGAGAACGGTAGGGATGATGTCATGGTCTCTAAATAGTAGCTGATTAAAGAATGGCTGGGCTGTGATCATTGTGTGGGGAGCAGGTGTGTGGAATGAGGGGCCCAGGGGGCTCCTGGTGTTCTGGGCCCAGTAGAGCTGCTGCCCTCTTGTTGTCAGGGCCCCTGGCCAGGGCTGGACTGAACTCAGTTACTCAGGGCTGCAGAAGGTGGGTACAGGTTGGGATTCTCAGCTCTGTTCCACCTCTCCAGGGCATATGGGTCTTTTCAGCTAGAGCGAAGAGCCTGCTCCAGTGGCACCACCGGCTGTGCAGTGCACCTGCTGAGGGCCTTGGGGGCAGCCTGTACCAAGCTCTGGGCCAGCAGCCTTGGGGCTGAAGGCTGGGGTATAAGTTGCTGAGCTCAGTCTAGCTGAGCCAGGATCAAGCATGTCCAGGGATGGATGTGGATTCTAGGCAAAGAGCAAGGCTGGAGCTCCTGGGGGATACAGTAAGCCGTCCTGGCACCTGAGGCTTGGATGAGGTCCACCTTGCCAGAGTGACAGTCCAAGAGGAGCCCATCCAGGGCCTGAGCCATGGCTGTGGGCAAAGGATGCACTGGATCTTCAGGGAAACCATGCCTAAGATGCTGTGGGATCAGATGGAAAGACGTTTAAACCAGGCTCTAGAACCTGCAGGCTGTGCCACTTCTAGTAAGTTATGGGAACCTCACTGAGACTCAGTTTCCTTCTCTGCTATAAGGGGGTAAAGATGGCCCTGTCTTCCAGTGAGCCTGGGAGGGATATGGTAGATGTAAAGGTACCTAGCAGGTGCTCAGGAATGGACACTGGTTTATATCAGCCTTCTCTGGGGCACAGCACTGAGTCAGCCTCTGTGGACAAACAGGGATGGGATGATTAGCAAGAAGAGCCCTGACAAAGGGAGGTGCACAAGGGAAGACTCTGTATCAGACTAGGTCAGGAGGAAGCAGGGAATAATCCTCATGGATACATCCAGGGGAGTCAGAGGATTAAGTCAGGGCCTATCACAGCACCTGATACAAAGTAGCCCTCCGTGAAGGTGGAATCAATGAACATGGAGGGTGATGTGTGATGTTTGTCTGCACATCCTCTCCTTTGACTGCAGTTTTTCATGCAGCCACCAGAGGGCAGAGCTGACCTATACATTCCTTGTGGGATCGAGGCCAGGCTCCCTCTTGTGAGTTCTACTGGGGATGGTAAACCTCAGAACTCAGGGACCACCATTCTTCTCTGTAGGCACAGAAGCCATTCACAGCCCCTGAGAGGTCAGAACCCTTTTCTCAACATTCCATCTCTCTAGAACAAAAAAGTCCAGTTGAGGCAAATGTTCCTGCGTCAGTCTGATCAGATTTCTCAGGGCTTTGGTGTGCCTGTGGCCCCTCTCATCCCAGGGAGTACCCCCTTCTTTCTCCTTTGTTAGGGGTGTACTGTTCTGGGGGGGAAGGATTATGCACATGAGAAATTGACCCTCAGTTTCTTCAGGAAACCATGGGGGACACAGATGCCATCCAACATTTGTGTCTGCTCTTAAGTGGAACTTAGAAGGGAATGGGAATTCCTGATCAAGGACACTGAAGCCCTTGGCCCAGGAGCCATCCCCCACCCTGCAGCGAGCCAGGCCTCAGGGGCACAGCTGGGAACCGCGGGCTTCCTGAGTGAGGATTCTCCCCAGGGTCATAAGAGTCTGAGGCACAGGCAGCAGCGTTTGTGGCACTGTGTCCTACCACTCCCTGGCCTTTTGTGACGTGTACCAGCCTGGGTCTCCTTCCCGCCGTGGGCCCCTCTATTCCTCTCATGTGTCTCTCCCAATCTGGCTAACTCTCCTTGGTTCTCCTTGCTTCTCTGGGGTGGACCTCAAGCTGTGTGCAATGGCTCTCTGCTGGTCTCTCAGTTCCCTCTGCATTCGCAGGGTGTGCTTGCATCCTTGTGGGTCTCTGTGATTAGTCACCTGCTCCCTTCCCTGGTTCATGTTTATCCGAGACACTCATCCTCAGGTTACCCTTCCACACTTCACAGGCGGAGGCTCTTTCTCCTCCAGCTTCAGTATCCCTGTTGCTCATAGGCTGGATGCTGGGTCAGGATCTCATGCAGATTCCGTGTTTGTCCTATGGATGTCTTCAGGGCTGTGTACAGACAAGCCACGGCAGTGGGCACAGCCCCAGGACAGTACTGCTGGGTTGCTGGGACAAGGCTTTGTGGTGGAAGCAGATGTGGCTGGTGGCCAGTGGCCCTGCAGTGGTCACCTGCCATAGTTGCACTCCTGAAGGCCCTGCCTCCCTGAATGTCCCTGAAGGCCTGGCTCCTGACGTGGGGCAGTGTGGGGTCCATGGCCCAGCATGTGCCCTCTGGTCTTGAGTTGGGGCACAGCCATGTAGCTTAGGAGAGTCCCAGCTCTGGCACGTGGTGGGGCTGTGCTCGCTTTGCAGAGGGCTGAGTTCCTCTGGCTCGGGTCATATATGAAGCACAAATTCAGTTTTTTATATTTATATTCACAGTCATAATTTTTATATTAACACCATCTCCCAGTAAACCAAGATGTGTTTGGTCGAAGCTGTTTTAAATACATGTTGACTGGAAGCTGGAGTCTTTATTTGTTCCTAGTCAGTTTCTCCTGGGTCAGTGAGTAACAACTCCAGCAACCACCCAACAGATCCTCTGCTATGAGGGGACTGGAAAGCAGCAACCACACACCAGGGGGTAGTTTCGGAAGAAGACCCTAGAGTTAGGAGTGAGGCAGATGCCAGGGAAGCCCTGCCTGCCCCCGCAGAGGACGGGCATTGGACGGGTGCCTGAGGAGCTGGTCCCTTCACCTCTACAGATGTGGGACACTCCAGCAAGGATCAGACTTTCCCCACACCAGTCACCCTGCCAGGAGCTCTACCTGAACTGTCATCTTTTATCATCTCTTCAGCCCAATGAGGTGGAGTAGCCTGTGGTCTGGCTGCCCTTCAGGATGCCGTGAGGGAGCAGGGTGGGCGGTGCTGAGACCTCCTTCTCGGCCCCATTCTTGAGCCACTTTTAAGCTGAAAGCTCCAGAGAATGTCCTCTCTTCTTGAACATTCAGGTCTTTTAGAAAATGAAACCTAGACCATAGCCAGTCTTAGGCCCACTACTTGGCCTGAGGGGACATTGCTCCGACATCCCAGATCACTGGGACAAGCATTGCAGGCCTAAATGCCGAGAGGCTTTGGTCCCTTCTGAAATGTTTTCAAAAGTCTAGAATGAATGTGTTGAGGTATTCTTGCCGTAATCTGAGGTTAATTAAATATAGGAGGACTCACAGAAGGGCACTGCACACGAGGGAGTAGAACGCATCCAGGCTGTAGGACCAGGAAGAAGGAGCCTCTTTAGAGAGCTCTGTGGACACTCCCACAGCTGACGCCACGGTGTTCCGGGGCCTGGCTCCTGGGTGATCCAGGAGGGGGCCAAGGCTGTCACGGGAGGGTCATGTGGGTGTCAGGATGTGGACTCAGGTGTTCTTTGAGGACAGTGGAGGCCCCG
Source organism: Hyperoodon ampullatus (assembly GCF_949752795.1). Lineage (NCBI taxonomy): Eukaryota > Metazoa > Chordata > Mammalia > Artiodactyla > Ziphiidae > Hyperoodon > Hyperoodon ampullatus. The sequence goes on along the minus strand of NC_136914.1, from coordinate 68,291,606 downwards.
GATGAATGTAGTGAATGTGGGGGAGGAATGGGGAGATCCATGATGGGGAAAGTCCCTTCAGTTCCAGTGTAAACACGAGGCTGGGATCAGACCAGAAGCTGGCTGTTCCGTGAAGCAGGGCGAAAAGAATCCCATGTTGTCCTGAGCCTGGAATTCCTCCCAGGGGAACAGCTGTGGCTGCATAGAGCACATGCTAATGTACCTGTTGGATTCTGAAGACCAGGGCCTCCTTGATCCTGTGATGCACTGGAGTTAAACTAAAGTGTTGTCCATGAAGAAGCTTGCAGGCCATTGAAAGTTCTCTCCTCTCACTGTACGTGGCAGACGGTTTCTCTAGCTCCCTCAGGCTGGGATCCAGGTACAGCCCATTCTGCATCTTTCCTGGGGAGAACCCCAGCCTGCTTGCTGCTAACCCCTCCCTGCCCCTGCTGTCTGCCTGTCCTGTCCTGTCCCACCGGCTGCTCTCAGCTTTGTCTCCACCAGGCAGCCTCATGTAAACAACCACCAGAGCCTGAGCCCTGGCTGGTGCCTCCTCTCTGGGCTTTGCCCGTGTTGTTTGCAAGGTGTCTGGAGCCCACTGCCCCAGAGAAAGGGACACTTAGACTCTGTGAGAAGCCTCTGCACTTGGTCAACATCCCTGCTTTGATGGACACTCATCCCCAGGAAGGCTGGTCGGGACCTCCAGCCGCACTTGGTCCCTTCCTTTGCTCTGTCCTACTGTGTCTTACCTTGCTGTCCTCCCTCCCAATGTAGCCATGGAAACTCCCTCGGGAGAGTCATTCTTGTCCAGGTGGAGGCAGGGATAAAGCAAATCCTGAGCTTTCTCACCCCCGGCTCCTGGATGTTCCCTGCCACTTCAGGAGAGCTGGGGTTTGTTTTAAATACCAGCCCCATTTGTAACCCATACACTCCACACTTCAGCCCCTGCTCGATAGCCACACAGAGGTCAGGAAGACTTTTCATCTTTATATGAGCCAAAAATCAGCAACTTCGACAATGTGGGCCCAGACTAAACCTATAAGATGACAACAAGCCAAAGGAGTTCTCTCCTGCCTCACCCAAAGCCTCTGCTTGATGGTCCCTGCAGGTAGGTTTGCCAGATAAAATATAAGATGCCCAACTACACTTGAACTTCAGGTAAACAATGAATAATTTTTTAGTATAAGTACATCCCAAATGCTGCATACTTACAGTAAAAAATTATTTGTTCCCTTGTGCACTGTTGGTGGGATTATAAACTGGTAAATGGGTCTAGCCACTATGGGTAACAGTATGGAGGTCCCTCAAAAATTTAAAAATAGAACTACTATATGATCCAGCCATCCCAGTTTTGGGTATATATCCAAAGGAAATGAAAACAGGTTTTCATGGAGCTATCTTCACTCCCATGTTTATTGCAGCATTATTCACAAGTATGGAAACAACCTAAGTGTCCACTGATACATGAATGGATAAAGAAGATGTGTATACATACAACGGAATATTATTCACCCACGAAAAAAAGGAAATCCTGTCATTTGCAACAACATGGATAGTCCTTGAGGACATTATGCTAAGTGAGAAGTCAGACAGAGAAAGACAAATATTGTATGACATCCACCCTTTTTTGTGTGTGGCAGAAAAGGCAGTCAGAACACTCCAGACAAGAGAAGAATCATGCTCAGAGAAAGAGTGACATGGAAAGCACCCCTCAGTTCCGTGAACTTGGAGCATGCTCTTAGAAGCTGCAGAAGGAGAGTGGTGGAACACAGGATGAAGAAGGAGGTAAGGCCAGGTAAATAATTAATTAGTCATTTTATTAGAATTTTTATGACACACTTTAATGTATTGGCATTAAGCCATGTGAGTGACTTAAGTTAAACAGGTGACTTCAAAGATTAAATAAAATACCCCATGATATTCTTTCATGTTTTTAAATAAAAATAAGATCTGAACCAGTGTTAATTTCTTGATTTTGATGGTTATATTGGAAAACATCTTCATATGAAATATAAACTAATATACTAGGGTGATGGAGTATCATGTTTGCAACCTACTCTCATAGGTTCAGAAAAAAAATTTGTAGTGCACCTGCATCTTTCCTGTAGGTTTATTATTTATTTATTATTATTATTATTTCAAAATAATAATTTTTAAAAAACCCCAGAAAGCCATGGCTCAGGAAGTTATATAACCTGACTTTGGCCACAGGGAAAACAAGTGTCAGCTCCAAAGTGCAACTCAGGTGTGTCTGACTCCTTAGTCCACACCTTTCCCCACCAGCCATGGCCCGGACCTCCAGGCTGCCTCCTCCCAGACCCTTTAAAATCTGGCCAAGAAGACCCCTGCTCCCATTCCTTCACCTGCAGAACCGCATTCCCTTCAAGCCGAGTTGTGGTCCTTAAGCTAGAGCTGCTCCCTAGTTGCCCCAAACCTGCGCTGGCCCTGGCTCCCCATCCTGTGCCCCACAGAGTCGCAGGGTACATGACAGGCAGCAGCAGGGCAGCTGAAGGCACTCAGGGCTCCAGAGAGGCTCTGACGGGCTCCCTGTTCCTGGGAAAGGGATTCCATTAGCTGAGCTCCCACTCTCCCTGAGGATCTCAGGATTCTTCAGGCCACTCACAGGTAAGCATGGCAATTTCTTCCTGTCTCTGTTCCCCATCGTTACCATCCCTACGTTAGAGATTCCCTCCTCATCAAGTGGCTTGAAGAGGGAATCTTATCAATTAAGGCTTCACGTGTCATTCCACTACTTAAAGAAATCACCACTGCAGGTCATCAGACATCACCAAGGCCAAGACAGAAACTGCTGCCCTCCTGTGACCGTCCAGCCCCGCCCTGCTTCCCCACCTCTGAGCCTGCCTTGGCGGGAGGAATGGAGAACCCACCAAGGGTTCACCTGTACCTGTGAACCATGGTCCATCAACTCAGCTGCAGGCCCCAGAAGCAAGAGCTGGGGGCTCAGTGGTGAGCCACGCCCCATGACAGACGGTTTGTTCCAGCTCAACCTGACCACCCTTTGGCTTCAGACATGACCTCTGTACACTCTGGAGCCCTATGGACACTTCCAAGAGCCAAAGAGGCTCTGGAGCTGGAATGGCCCCAGGAGACAGCCCTGTATGTCACTGATCTGCCTCTTTGCTCCCCTGGGAAAAGAGTCCAGCCCTGGTATGTTCTCTCCAGCTGGTGGGCTTTTGGGGGATCGTGATTCTGGGGCTGCGAATGTACCACTAGCCAGGACCGGGAGGCCAAGGCCCAGGAGGGAGAGGACTCCCTTTGCCACGTGCCTCCATCGGTTCCCGTGTAAGTGCTCTTGTCCTTCACTGCTTTTGGGAAACTGGATGGAGGGAGAGTGGGTGGGCGCCGGTGCATGGGAATTTTCCCTTCTTACCGATCTGGAGTTTCTCTTTAGCGGGTTTCCTAAGTGGCCCTCCAGCCTGAGTGCCCTGTGGGGAAATGTACTGGGTAAACAAGATGGCAGCTTCCTGCCTGGCTGTCCTGGAGTCGAGGCCCTTGTGGCAGGCCCCTCTCTGGGGTGGAGAGGAAGCCTGGTAGCCTACATCAGTATAAATGTTGCTGTCCACCTCGCCACCCTGATCTGGAGGCAGAGAGCCACACAGGCTCTGTTCGTGTGGGTGAGTTTAGCCCCATCCCCTGGGTCTTCCCCAGGGTTGCAGCAGCATGAAGCAGCCCAGCAGCCACAGGCTTCACTATGGGTCAGGCAGGGAAGGAGGGGCCCTCCCTGGGTACCACTGGGACTTGTTCCACAGAACCCTAACTATGGGTGCAGGAAGATGGGCTTGCAAATATCCTCATACTTCACTGTGCTCCTGTGCCGGGCCCATTGGCCCCAGGGATTCAGCAGGGCCTGCAGGGTGGAGGCAGGGGGAGAAACAGCCTGCCAAAGAGTAAGCCTCCCGGGCTTCGCTGGTGGTGCAGTGGTTGAGAGTCCGCCTGCCGATGCAGGGGACACGGGTTCGTGCCCCGGTCCGGGAAGATCCCACATGCCGCGGAGCGGCTGGGCCCGTGAGCCATGGCTGCTGAGCCTGCGCGTCTGGAGCCTGTGCTCCGCAACGGGAGAGGCCACAGCAGTGAGAGGCCCGCGTACCGAAAAAAAAAAAAAAAAAAAAGAGTAAGCCTCCCGAGAAAGCAGGGAGGAGGGGATTCCCTATCATTGACCACCGTGGGGTGGCCAAGATGTGGGCCCTGGTCATCTCTGCTCATCCTCAGGATCATGATCCCTTAGAACTCAAAAGGAGGGTAGCTGAGAGGATGAGGGACAGATGGAGCGAGTGAATGTTGACCACATCCTTCCTCCCAACAGCCTGGGAGGGACAGGCCAGGATTGCCTCCAGGACAGAAGTTTCAGCTGAAGCCAAGAGAGGTGAAGTGAGCTCCCCACGGTCACACAGCGAGGAACAAACAGAGACTCCATTAGAACCCAGGTCCTCTGACTCTCCAGAGCTCTTTACAACTCCTCACCTGCCCAGGTACCACTCCACCTCCAGCCAGAGGGATGGGGCATGAGGCCGTGTTAGATACCAGATGATGCTGGGAGTTTCCAAGGATCGTCTGGGTCTTTCCAGAGCTCCTGTCTGTTCCTGCCCTGGCCCTCAGGCTCCATCACATGCCTGAATCTTGACAAAGCACAGCAAGGGGAGACCTTGGCAAATGCTTCAGGTGGGCCACAGCCCTTCCCTTCTACAGAAGGAGCCGCTGGAGCAGACGCCATGCTGCTGTGCTCTTTGACCCTCACCCTCATCTGGCTGGTGGTTTCTGGCCTTGAGTGTGACATGAAGGAAGTTTGTCCTGGAAGTCCTGGCATCCCTGGTACTCCTTGATCCCATGGCCTGCCAGGAAGAGACGGGAGAGATGGCGTCAAAGGAGACCCTGGACCTGCAGGTACTGAGTGGGAGCTGAGGGACAGTGACCTGTTTTCAGGACAGTGACCTGTCCAGGGTCCGGGCTGGGTTCAAGGGCCAGCTGGATGGTGGGAGTTTCCCGGGACTCTTAGACTGGAGCAGCCCTGGAGGGTCTACACTCAAGGTGCCCGTGGAGTGACAGGTGAGTCAGCCTGGCTGATAATGGAGGTCCAGTCCCATCAGCCCCAACCCACTGTGGGTGATAGATAGCATACATCCTTGTCCCCCTGTCTCTGCAGGCCCCATGGGCCCCCCTGGAGGAATGCCAGGCCCCCCTGGGCGTGATGGGATGACTGGAGCCCCTGGCCTCACTGGAGAACGTGGAGAAAAGGGCGAGCCTGGTGAGAGGGGCCCTCCAGGTGAGCAGGATATGGCCAGTGGACAGAAGCAACTGGACACCGTGCCCATGTGGTCAGTTACATGAGGGATGATGGGGATCAGACGAAACCACGGAAGTCCCCAAAGGGTATATTTTTCAACCTAGATAAGAGAATATGACGTTGAGAAATCAGAGGGGTCTGGGTCGTGGGTCACAGCGCAGGAACTGGTGGGTATTGGAAGTGTTCCACGCATCACAACAGCTGATGGGGAGACACAGGGCGTCAGGTGTGGGAAATGGGACAGCACTGCGAGGAGGGGAGGCACTTCCTAGTGCTGAGGCACAGGGGCATTCTGAGGGTGCAGGGGGTTATGTGGACCAAGGACCAGACAGATGATATCACTGGCAACCCCGCATGTCCAGGGGAACTCTGGAGCTCTGAGCAGTAATCAAGGTCCATCACGAGAGTCAGAGAGAACCAGATTTGCTCTTAATGGAGGGTGGGGAAGGGGGCCTTGCCCAGAAACTAGAAAACCCCACAGAAGTGGACAGAGTCATGAAAGGATATGGCAGGAAAGAAGAGCAGAGAGGGGGCTGAGCAAGTGCAAGGCTGCATTAAAGGACAAGTGTGTAGGGAGTAGGAAACACATTCCAACCTCGTGGACCCTTATGACCTGGGACCTGGACAGTGGCTCTAGACAAGTGAAGGGCAGAATGCCAGGCTTGCAGCTGGCCTTGCACCTGCTTGGCATAAGTGGGTGTTTTTGTTGGCCTGCCCTCTTCTTGCTGGGGATCTCTCTACAGGGCTTCCAGCTTATCTAGACGAGGAGTTCCAGAGCACACTCCATGAGATCAGGCATCAAATCCTGCAGTCGATGAGCGGTAAGGGGATCCCTTGGGGCCCTATAGGGTAGGGGGTTCCCATAAGTTCTCCTCATCCTCAGCATCAGGCTCCAGAATCTAGAGACTTGACAAACAAGTGTGGACATGGAGGTCCTTTTTCAGATGTTCTTGAACGGCTCAGAGGAGACCGAAGTGGATATGGATTATCTCCCTATATCCTGGGGAAGCAGTGTTCCTGGCTATACTGCTTTCTATTGAATCCCAGGAAATTGCACAGTTTCATGCACATAATAGACAGTCAATAAGTATTGTTAAATGGGTGAATGGATAATTAAATGATGGGAGCATGGAGGGGAATCCAGAAAGAGTAGGATTGGAAGAGGGAGGGAAGAAGGAGAGAGAGGAAGAGGTGAAGAGATTGAAAAGCACATAAAGGCAGAGAGCATAAAGGGAAGGAAAAGGATTTGGAAACAAAGAGGCCTGTGGCCTGACCCGGATTCCTCTGCTGTCAGTCCTCAGTCTGCAGGGGTCCATGCTGGCAGTGGGAGAGAAGGTTTTCTCCACCAATGGGCAGTCGGTCAATTTTGATGCCATTAGAGAGACGTGTGCCAGAGTAGGTGGACACATTGCTGCCCCAAGTAGTCCAGAGGAGAATGAGGCCATTGCAAGCATCGTGAGGAAGCACAATACTTATGCTTACCTGGGCCTGGCTGAGGGTCCCACTGCTGGAGACTTCTACTACCTGGATGGAACCCCTGTGAATTACACCAACTGGTACCCAGGGGAGCCCAGAGGTCGGGGCAAAGAGCAGTGTGTGGAGATGTACACAGATGGCCAGTGGAATGACAAGAACTGCCTGAAGTACCGACTGGCCATCTGTGAGTTTTGAGCAGGCACCAAGGCCACAGGATGGAGAGGGTCCTGCCTTGCCTTTCAGCCCACGTCCTGAGGAATCCACCTGGTCTATGAGGTGCTGTAACACCTTTGTGGCTATAAGAGTTGGAGGTATCTTAGCCACTGCACTCCCAGGGGGGCCCTGACTCCTCCCCCTTGATTACTAATCAGTCTGACTCACCCTGGAGCCCCTTCTCAGCTTTGCACTCTAGATAGCCACTCTAACTTCGCCCTTTGGCAAGAGAGGGAGGCTTCTTTCTTCCTCTTCTTGTCCAACTCCTTCATTTATAGATGGCAACAGTGAGGTCCTGGGATGGAGCTTCCCTCCAAAAGCACACACAGGGTTCCTGCTTCCTGGCCCCTCTACTCTTTCTTTGCAGCCCACTGCCTGCCCAGCCTTATCAAGATTTAGCAGTGCTGCTCAAGCATAATGATAGATGGGTGGACTTCTGGGAAATTCCAAATATGTGGAGCTAAGGATACATTTGGGATTATCTGGCAGCCTGAGGTCTGTGGGGCACATCTGCTCAGGCTCTCCATGAGGTCAGAGGGCCGGATGGTGCCCCAGCATGGTGGAGACCAACCCACCCCTAGTGGGTTGGCATGCATTATCCACTCCCTTGACTCTTGGGGTACCAACTCAACTCCCTGACCTAAAAGCAGCCAGCCTATGCCTCTAGGGAAGATCTCACCCCCTGCCTCAGACATTACCCAAGTAACTTCCTGCTGATGAACACATCCCCACCACTTCAGACCTCAGTGAGGTGTTTATTGAGCATGTACTATATACCAAGCACCTTGACAAGCACTTCTAAGACATCTTATAAACTATGATTTAATCTTCACACAGTGCCATGGGATGAGCATTATTTTCCCCATTTTTTATACAAGAACACTGAAACTTAAAGAAGTTAAATGTTTTGAGCTTTGTTACACGGAGCCAGTGACAGAGGCTGCTTTCAAACCCATCTACCTGAACCTGAAGCTTGTGCTCATCACCACCCCACCCTCTCACTGAACAGAGATGATTCAAGTGTAATAAATCATGAATATGTTAACGTGAGTTTCCATTGCTTTGGTTTCAAGAAATATTTCTGTGTTTTTAGAAATCAATTTAACTCTGGCTCTGAGGCCCCACTTATCTGAAAAGTGGAAAGTTCAATCTCAGGTTAAGCTTTCTTTGTTGGGTGGAAGGGGCAACCTGCTCCCATCTTCAGGTTGTATGGGCAGATGGGGAGTTACAGAAATGTCTGGAGGAACAGATGAACATTAGTGTTGATGGCTGGCATCAAGATAGCTCCTGATCTAAGTCTACATGTTCCATTTGAGGGTGGTGATATCATGCCTTCCGTTCCCCACTCAGCCCCCTGGATGTTTTCCATAGCCCAATAGCGGTGGCATTCAGGGCTCTGTGAGCCACCTCAGTCTCAGGTCTGCATGGAAAGGGACCATGGTCCCCATGTCCCAAGGCTGTGTGGGAATTGGATCATGTCTCTACTTGTTTGAGGAGGTGACCATATATATGTCCCATCTCCAGAAAGGTCCCCACTTCTCCCACCTTCACATAATGCTCTCCCTCACTGCATATACTTCCTTTTTGGGACAAGGGGAAGTTCTGGATCACAATCCACAAAACCAGATGGGAATGAGCAGAAATATTTCTCATTCTTTCATGAATGTCAATTTTTAATCTGGTCACCCTGCCACTTGAGCTTAGGGCCCAGCACACAAATTATTGAGCCTTCTCCAAAATTCAAAAAAGTAAGGAGAAACATATTTCCCATATTTTACAGAGGAACAGTCTAAGTCTCTGAAAATTGTTGTCTTCTCATTTCTTGTTAGGTTTATTTTTACTTCCTTTATGGTGTTATTTGCAATTGTTATTATATTATTGTTATCACATTTTAAATTAATTATTGCTGGTTTATAAGAAAACTATTGATTTATTTTTGGTTGATTATATATCCAACCATCATTTTGGATTCTCACTTTCCCCCTAATATTTCTAATAATTGATTCTCACATTTTAGAAATATATGCTTATATTTACAAATGACAGAAATTTAGCCTGTTCCTCATGATATTTATATTTCTTATATATCATTCTTATCTTTTTATAGGGGCCAGGAGACCCTATATATTGTTGAAGACACTCAGTGATAAATGTTATCTTTAGGGGGGCATTGAATGTATAATGAGAACATTTCCAGTATTTCAGCATTGAGTTGCTTGTTTTAGGTTTCTGATGCCTTTTATCAAGGCAAAGTTCCCTCTTTTTCATAGTTTGCTGAGATTCATTTTCATCATGAATGTGTACTGAGCTTTATCAGATGAATTTTTTTGGCATTTCCTTTAAGCTGTTAACATGAAAAGGGTGTCAAGTGTGAGTTGAGTCATTTCTTGTTCCTGGGTACTGCCATCTAGAGCCCACAGGTGAGAAAAAGGGTCATCTTTTAATGATTCCAGGGGGTTCCAGGGACCCCACCATGGAACCTGCAAGGTGAGGGCCATTCAACATGAGGGGTTTAGTAATTCGCATTCTGTTCGTCAGTATAAGGAAGACTAAAGAGGCGAAAGCAAGCTGACCTTCCATGGGTGACATCTGTACTCTCACAATGGAATTTATCCCTTCCTCTCCTCTCCCTGTGGCATGGGGGAGGGGACTGTCCTATCCTCCTCCTAATCTTTGCAAATAGGGATGCCCAAATTACTTTGCCTTCCTTCCCTGATTAAGTCACCTAAGGCAGGAATCTCCTGTTCTAAAATTGCTGAAGAGCTGAACCAGCAGAGGACCTGATCTTGCTGAGGCATGGGGAGATGGAGAAGGGGGAGAATAGAACTGTGAGCAGGTGTGTTCTGGGGCAATGTGGATTTCCACCACTTGGATGGAATTTCCCAGGGGCTGCCAATGTCGATGTCATGGAAGCTAGCCAGAGTTTAAGCACTACTCATGAGCAGATTGCTTCTTGGAACACAGGGACTTGAAGAGCAAGAGACTATGAAGTGAAATGTTCACTGATGTCATGTTGAGGGTAGGGGCCATGCAGCTGGAGGCTTTTACAGAGCCCCTTATCTGAAGGACCAGCTCCTGAGAGGAGCTGTCATTTATAATCAGTCATACAGAGGAACCCAACAACCAGTTAGGATGGGCCGAGAAGCAGCAGTGTTCCCACTGATATATGGTGCCTACTGTGAGCAGGTATTGCCACCCTGGGCACCATCACTCTCTCTACCAACTGTACATGCAAAAAAAATAAGAGAGAAGGCACTGTCCACCCTTCACTTCAAGAAGCCACCACTCTATGGCCAGGGTGGTGATGAATCAGAGATAAAACAGATTTTAATGACAAAACTAAGGGACAGGGCTTCCCTGGTGGCGCAGTGGTTGAGAGTCCGCCTGCCGATGCAGGGGACGTGGGTTCATGCCCCGGTCCGGGAGGATCCCACATGCCGCAGAGCGGCTGGGCCTGTGAGCCATGGCCGCTGAGCCTGCGCGTCCGGAGCCTGTGCTCCGCAGTGGGAGAGGCCGCAACAGGGAGAGGCCCGCATACAGCAAAAAAAAAAAAAAAAAAACCAAAAACCAAAAAACAAAAAAAAAAAATAAGGGACAATAATCATTTGGACTATATTTTAACTCAACCCTAGAAAGTTTGTATTCCAGGGGAAGAATATGTTTGAAGAATTTTGAGAGCATGTATTAGTTTTGAGAAAAGGGTGAGCTTCAAGCCTCAAGATTGTACATATCTGCATTAAGATTCTTAAACTTGTTATATATTAAATTAGTGAGTTAACTGGACTATGTTTTGATGTTGAACCATCTTTGCATTCCTGGGATACCCTACTTGGTCTAATGGCTGATACTCTCATCACACTTACCACGTGCCAGGTATTATACTTCCATTAACTCATATAATCCTCATTAACCCTATTATGTAGACGTTATTATTATGCCCAATTTACAAATGAGAATATTGTGGCACGTAGAGATTAAAGTGATTTTCCAAAGATCATGCAGCCAGTTCATGGCAGAAGTGGCCTTGAATACAGGAAGTCAGATTCCAGGGACTGTGCTATTAACCATGGATGCATGGCTGGACTTTAATAGCTATTTTTTTACTTCAAGCTTTCAGGGGAGTTCCTGTTCGCTCCACATCATTTCATTATTCTGATATTAGTGGCTACTAGGGACATATTCTTCCCACATTTAAAGCTGCTGCTCCCTTAGTGTCCGCTCAAGGTCACATGGCCAAGCCAAATATCAAAGGGGTTGAGGTGTTTACTCCACGTACTCTAGTGGGAGGCATTGCAAAGTACCATGGCAAAGAGCATGGATATATATTTCTACGAAAAGAAAATGTGGAAATCAGGACAGTAATTCAAACCACCAGGGTTATGTTTGCCAAATTTATTTTTGCAAAGAACGAGCGTTTCTGAAATTTTATTAATAGCTCTATAGTTATTTCCTTATTCTAGTTCGAGTTTCACTGTTTAATTTGTATTTATTCCTTATTTATTTATTATTCCTTCTTTATTTATTCCTTATTTATACTGTCTTTTTTAAAAATTAAATTTATTTATTTATTTTTGGCTGTGTTGGGTCTTCGTTGCTTTGAGCGGGCTTTCTCTAGTTGCGGCGAGCGGGGGCTACTCTTCCTTGTGGTACGCGGGTTTCTCATTGTCGTGGCTTCTCTTGTTGCAGAGCACAGGCTCTAGGCACGTGGGATTCAGTAGCTGTGGTGCGTGGGCTTCAGTACTTGTGGCTCACGGGCTCTAGAGCGCAGGCTTGGTAGTTGTGGTGCATGGGCTTAGTTGTTCCGCTGCATGTGGGATCTTCCTGGTCCAGGGATCGAACCCGTGTCCCCTGCATTGGCAGGCAGATTCTTAACCACTGCGCCACCAGGGAAGCCCTATACTGTCTTTTATTTATCTGTTGTCTAGAGTTGACAGCATTCCGAGGGCTATTTTTGAGTCTTGTGTCAATCAGATTTCACTCTACTTATTTTTTACTCTGTTCGGTAGTTTTTATAAGGTGAATTCAAATTTACCTGATCTCCATCTGAGAAAATCCTGAGGTCCCTGGGTTAAGGGTAAGGTCCTCCATTGCTTTTACGTCCCCATGGTACACTAGATTGTGATGAGCTGGGACACTTGAAAAACAATTTTTCGTCTTGGCATGAAGGGAAAATTTTAATAATAATAATAATAGCAAAATAATACTAATAAGCATAAATTCAAAGCCCAGATCTATGACAGGACAGACTTAATGGATATGCATCCTCAAGGGGGGTCTTTTTCCCACCAGAGTCAGGTATTTCTTATTGTCCCTTTGCTCACAGTGCATATCCCTCCCTCCTCCCGTTCTATCCCCTTCCCTCCTTCTAAAGCCCTCTTTCCTCTAAGTCTGTAGGACATATAGGGTCCTGGTTGTATGTAAATCTCTCAGCTTCAGATTTCCACCTTTCTGGGAGGTCTGCTCATTTGCCGTAGGGTTTGAGAGTTCTTTGTCCTCTGAGCCAATGGGCCCTTCGGAGTTGTGTCAATGGCATCAGGAAACACAGACCTGAGAGGGGTCTTCTTTACAATGGGCCTCTCTCAGTGTGTGGCAGCCTCCTTGATAACAGGAATCTGGGAGGCTTGCTGAACAGGGCACAGTGACTTGAGTACACAAGGGCCTATGTCTCTTGAGGAACCAAAGCACCAATCACAAGGCAGAGTCAAAGGGAAGTGGCCCTACCCCTGCTCCACCGCAGGGAAAAAGCAAACCTCTAGAGTTGTTTGGTGAGACTAAGTGTTTCAAAGAGTGGGTGTAAGTTTGGGGGAAGGCAGGAATCAAAAGTTATACCAGGGACTTGAAAAAGGCCACTTGATCAGGCTCTGGAAATAAGAACTGGACACTCCTGGAAACCCAGGCGTGGAGGAGCCGCAGACTGATCTGGTGTCTGCCCTGCTCAGGGTCTCTGCTTCCCTTCTCACTCTCTCAGTGGATCCTCCCCACGTGCCCAGCCCTGAGTTACACCCTGGAGACAAGGAGGTGAATCAAATGTAGCTCCTGCCCTAGAAAAGTATTAAAAGCACTGGGAGAGTGGACACAGATGTTAGCTCTAGCTGGAGGCAAGTCAAGAGGGCCACTTTTTTTTTTTCCAGAAATAACCAAATTTATTATTTAAGTGTTTCTGCCAGTTTTGGGCTTCAGCAACTTCTCCAGATAAACAGTCTCCGCCTTGACTCTCCATGTTTCCTTGTCTCGCAGATTTCTGGGTGGTGATTGCCCTGAGACCTCAGTTCTCTGATGGGTCCAAGACTAGTCAGTGACTTTCAGTTAGTCCAGGCTTTTCTCATGGTAAAGATGGATGTGACAACTTCCAAGCTCTTTTCATGTTGGAGCTGAATCTGGAAACGCCTTCATATGCTATTTCAGTTACAGTTAGTGGTTAACAGTCAGGAATTTTTAAAGGTAGATGTCCTTGAAATTTGAAATGAAAGATTGGAAAGCTAAATAAATGTCATATGATCCATTTATTGTTGGAACCAGTGAGAATCTCAATGCTGCTGCCTTGAAGCATTCAGTGTGCTTGGTCCTTGTCTTCAAGGATGTTGAGAGAGTGATGTATCTAACCAGGAGGTATAAACGGTAGCTAGCATTTACTGAGCACTTACTATGTATGAGATACTGCTTTGACAACTATATTCGTATATTAATTCATTAATTAACCCCCTAAGAAAACCCAATGTGATACATACCATTGTTCTCCTCATTTTTCAGATAAGGACACTGAGGCCCAAGATGCTTAAGTAACTTGCTCAAAGTCACATGACTCAAGATTCTAAAACAAGCGCCAGACCTCATGCTCTTAACCACTGTGCTTCGCCTCTATTTTTTTTTTTTTACATCTTTATTGGAGTATAATTGCTTTACAATGGTGTGTTAGTTTCTGCTTTATAACAAAGTGAATCAGTTATACATATACATATATCCCCATATCCCTTCCCTCTTGCATCTCCCTCCCTCCCACCCTCCCTATCCCACCCCTCTAGGTGGTCACAAAGCACTTTAAGGACACGATGCTGGAGGATTCCTTTGTTCCACAAATGTTTGAGCGTTGATTCCGTTTCCAGGCCCTCTGAGAGGTGGGGAAGCAAGATGCCTGTTCTCATGAAGTTCCTGTTCTAAAGGAGTGGGATGGTCAATAAATATGCAACCAAAGAAATAAGACAGTTTTACATAGAGAAGAATTATAAGCAGATAACTAAAACAGAGAATTATAATTTTGTGATAGAATGGTTAGGGAAAACCCTTTCTCCAGCAATAATATTTAAGATGAAATCTGAATGACAACAAGCAATTATGCAAAGATGGAGAGAAGTGTCCTAGGCTGGAAGAGCTAGTGCAAATGCCCATGTTCAGCTTTGAATTTGAGTTGTCTACAAACACTTCCTTTCCTTGTGCCTAGCGCTGTGATGTGCCCAGAGAGGACAGCTGATGAATGTTCTGAATGACAAGGGAGGAATGAAGTGACTCAGTGTTGTAGGTGTTTAACCCCTTCCCTCCTGCTCCTAGTAAATTAAATATGAATGGAAGGGGGAACTAGGCAGAACAACTGATACACAGGTGTGTTCCTGTACATGTGTGTCTGCATGAGCATGTGTTTGGTAGGATGTCTATGCACGTCCCTTCCAGAGACAAATATTTGGAAAGAACTATCCTCTGGGATTCTGATCTATGATCTGAGAATCTGTGATTCTAGAGGATCAGATAGCTGAGCTGTAGAGACAGATGCATGGAAGGGAGCAGTGGGAGGAGTCTGGGGTGTTGCAGTAGAGAGCTGCCCAGTGCTAAGCTGGAGACCCCACCAGCAGCCCTGGAGAACTGCCCAGGATACAGCGGTTCTAAGGATGGTTGTTTATTAATCTGGGGCCGAAGGCCAGTCCAGCACTGTCCCTGGTCACCAGACTAATTGGGGCTGACATTGCTGAGGCATCTGCCAGAGGCCTAGGTTGGAGGACCAGCTTCCCTGCCATAGCTTCTGTGCTCTGAGGAGGCCCCTAGTAAGTCATTTCTGAGAACAGAAGAGGAGGCCTCGGCCAAGAGTCTGGCCACTTGGCTTGATCCTGGTGAGTTCCAGGCAGGGGCTGTGGTGGGGTGGTCAGGCCCCCTGAGGGCCTCTGTCTCTCTGACCTGGGGCCTTGTGCCCTTCCTGGATCCAGGTTACCATCTGCAAACTAAAGGTGGTCTTTTCAGCCAAACAGAAGAATGGAAGTGGGGCGTGTATGCCAGCAACATGTTTAGCTCTGGCTTTGGCCTTCCACATAATCAAGAGAGGTTAAGAAAGAGGGAAGGTGGAGAAGATTTGATCAAGAAAATTCCCATCCAGGACTTCCCTGGCAGTCCAGTGGTTAAGAATCCGTGCTTGGGCTTCCCTGGTGGCACAGTGGTTGAGAGTCCGCCTGCCGATGCAGGGGACATGGGTTCGTGCCCCGGTCCGGGAAGATCCCACATGCCGCGGAGCGGCTAGGCCCGTGAGCCATGGCCACTGAGCCTGCACGTCCGGAGCCTGTGCTCCGCAGCGGGAGAGGCCACAACAGTGAGAGGCCCGCATACGGCAAAAAAAAATAAATAAATAAAGAATCCGTGCTTCCACGGCAGAGGGCATGTGTTCCATCCCTGGTCAGAGAACTGGAATCCCACATGCCACACAGTGCAACCAAAACAAAATAAACAAACAAACAACAAAAAAAACCAAAACAAAAAAGAGAGAGAAAATAAGTAAATTAAAAAATTAAAAGTCCTAAAAAAAAAAAGAAAGAAGGAAAGAAAGAAAATTCCCTCCCAACTTGCTACTTCTCACTGAGTCCTGGAGGAAAGGAAGGGTTAAGGGAGCTGACAGGCCAGGGTGGCCAAGGACAGATGCAGTAGTTATGCAGCAAAGGCAGGGACATTGGAATTAGAGGCCAAAGAGGAGCAGAGGGATAGGCCCATGGGGGCTGGGCTGTGAGGCTTCCTGGAAGGGGACCAGCTCAAGCAAAGGCTGGATGGGAATCTGATGGCTGGATGGGGGCACAGAGCCGGAGAGGCATGTCAGAAGCATGCGGAGAATCCTGCCAGGAGGAGGAGTGTGAGCTGACCCTGCTGGGCCCAGGGTGAACAGAAATTTTAGGATCCTGGGTTCTGGTTGGAAAAATGGCCTCTCAGTGGAAAATCTCAAACCAAAGGAAGGAGGTAAATCTAAGTGTCAACTGGCCAGGATCAATGACAAAAGAAGGTTCCATTCTCAGGGTCAGAATAAGTTTCCATACCTCAGGGTACTCTGGGTCCCGAGTCCCAGCAAGTGCCTGTCACAAAGTAGAGACTTTATTAAACAGGATGATTGACAGGCTGTTGGGGAAACAGCTGTGATTCTGGGGGTGGTTGGGGCCCTGAGGTGTAAAACAGAGATTTTTATGTGACATGAGACAATGGATGTTGTAAAACAAGTCCCGCCAAGCAATGGGTCACATGCTATAGTTTGAGTCTACCTTTAGCGTCCATAGGAAGGAGAAGAAGAGGGAAATTTAGGCTACTTAGGCCCTCAAGAAAGGGAGTTGAGAAGAGAGCAGCCAAAGGTCATGCAAGAAATGAGCTCTTTTTGCCAGGCCATCAGGACCAGGGCTTGTGTGTCATTTGTAGACCCTGTGGGCTTTTGTGCTTAGGGCTGCCCAACCAACTAAGCCTTGAGCCCACAGGGCATGAGAGCCCCAGGGAAAGTGGGCCCCTATTATATTACTCTTGCATCTATATTTGTTTTAGCACTGATCTGACTCTAATACATTTTGCTTGTGCTAGTAGTAGTTTTCCTAGTAGCCTGGGAGCAACTCAGGGCCAAGAGTTGTGATATCCCCCTCTGTGTCAGCTGCCCTGAGCACAGGGTCCAACACATCAGAGATGGTAGCAAACGCTGACTAAACCAAATGAGATGGAATTATTTTCTTTGACTTTCTCCACTCTAAGGTAAGGACCATGTTCCTGTTTTTGTCACTTCCTGTCCTCCTTCTGTGTGTGGTGACAGCATCCTGCTCAGAAATAAAAGCCTGTGAGGATGCCCAGAAGACCTGTTCAGTGGTGACCTGTGGCATCCCGGTCACCAATGGCACCCCAGGCAGAGATGGGCGAGATGGACCCAAGGGAGAAAAGGGAGAACCAGGTA
Source organism: Hyperoodon ampullatus (assembly GCF_949752795.1). Taxonomy (NCBI): domain Eukaryota; kingdom Metazoa; phylum Chordata; class Mammalia; order Artiodactyla; family Ziphiidae; genus Hyperoodon; species Hyperoodon ampullatus. Next base: position 68,274,468 of record NC_136914.1, on the reverse strand, counting down.
TAGGACAGGCCGCTCTGACTTCTTAAATCTTTTACCCCAACGGGAGAGTGTTCTCTATAAGGGATCTAGCACAGAGACATGAGGAGGCTCACCTTTCATTACGGTAGGTGATGATTCACTCAGAAAAATTCCTGTAAAAGGGCATTCTCTCCAAAATAAAGATGCTTCTCTGGCTCTCCAGGATCCCTCTTTGCCACCCAGGAATTGGTGATGCATGGTTGTCCTTAGAGAAGGGGTGTCTTTTCTGCTCAGGGAGCTTGCCCTTAGGACAGGCCATCCCCTGAGACGCAGGAGGATCTTTCTTCTTTGGATCACTACTAGCTGAGTGGTGGTTTCTTGGGGTCAATCAAATATTGAGCTTTTGGAGAAAGAGAATGAGCGACACACACTGGGTCACATTTCCTTCCTCTTCCAACAGGGCAAGGGCTCAGAGGCTTGCAGGGCCCTCCAGGGAAAATGGGGCCTCAAGGAAATATAGGGAATCCTGGGCTTCCAGGACCAAAGGGCCACAAAGGAGATCGTGGAGACAGTTCGGGTAAGGAGCTCACCCCAGCAAGTGATGTGGGCTGAGGGGACCCAGGACCTGGGAACTCCAGGGCCAGGTGGGAGGTGCCCCGTCTCCTGCTGCCCCCCTGGAACATTCTCAGCTCTGCTTCCTGACCCAGCGCCCTCATTCCTCTCAGTTCCTTGGGGCCCAAGGGGATTCCCACTGGTGCCCGGGTATAGACTTCCAAACCCTGCCCGCCTCACCCTCAGCAGACCTCTGTAGGACATGTGCCCTGGCCCTTCCTCAGCTGCAACAGTCCAGTGCGTGGTTCCAGGCTGCAAGGGAGGAAACTGGTCCTCTCTGTTGTTGGATTATGTCTGTTGTCACAAGAGTGGCATGAAAAGGGTTGGCCTCAAAGGAGGGGGACATCATAGCAACTTAGTTCAGAGAAAAATAAATTCAGTAACAACAAAACCAAAAGGATGACCTCTTACTTATATTTGTCCACTGGCCTATCAAAATAATAAAGGTATTAAAGAGTTTGCCTAGAATAGGAAATGAAATATGATTAAGAAAAATTTTCAAAAAGGAGAATAATTAGCTGGGCCTTTTCTTATAAATAATTATAATATTGCAATATTTAAGCAGTACATGAAGAAAAGGATCCAGAGTTATAGTTTTTTTTTGTTTGTTTTTTTTTTGTTACGCGGGCCTCTCACTGTTGTGGCCTCTCCCCTTGCGGAGCACAGGCTCCGGACGCACAGGCTCAGCGGCCATGGCTCACGGGCCCAGCCGCTCCGCGGCATGTGGGATCTTCCTGGACCGGGGCACGAACTCGTGTCCCCTGCATCGGCAGGCGGACTCTCAACCACTGCGCCACCAGGGAAGCCCCCAGAGTTATAGTTTATGGTATTATTATTATTATTTCCAGAGTTATAGTTTACAGTAGTTACTAAGTATATCTGAGAAGGCAGGAATACAGTTTTTTCCTTTTGCTTCTTTTTGTTTTCTTATGTTTCTGGAATAAGAATACTTTTCAGTAAGCTAATTTTTGTTTTCAAAATACTCTGCTCTCCAATTGAGGGTCTTCTTCCAAATAAATATCCTCTCCCTATTGTTTTATAGTTGCCGAGGCTAAGCTGGCTGACTTAGAGGGACAGATCAGGAGCCTGAAATCACAACTGGATCACATCAAAAAGTGTAAGCTTTTTTTCTGTCCGCATGTGTTCTTGACTCTTTTTTCTCCAGAGTGCTCTAGGTTTTGGGGGGACGGTGGAAAAGAACTTACACTTATGACGACTTATTATATACTAGGTTGGAATTTTCTCATGGTGTGGTTTTATTCAATCCTCTTGCCATCCCTATGTGTGGGTATTACACCCATTTTATTTACAGGCGAGAAAAAAAATAGGTCCAGGAAGTATAGATAATTCATTCAACAGCATACAGTTAGGAAGTGGGAAGGAGGATGGCGTGGAGGTCTGCTGACTCTGGAATCTTTGCTCCTTCCTTAGCACCCACGGGCCTCAGATGGCGGTCCATGCCTCTTTCTCATCCTGGTGCCCACGTCTGGCAGTGGGGCTCAAGCATGTTTCCCTAGGTCTACATGTACTGGGACAGTTTTTAACAGATATTTGTCCTAAGGATGGGATATGCCAGGTGAGCTCCGGCTTGCTGCCAGGGACTTGCCTTCCACCTTCTTACTAGGATCTCACCAGAGGTGGTAGAGAATGGGGCTCAACCCCAGACTCCCAAGTTCCCAGAGAAGGGCTTTTTCATCTGCTGTCCCAGGCTGGGCTTGAAGCCAAGTCAACCTCACCTACATTTTGTGATTTCAGTGCAAAGCTTCTCCTTGGGTAAAAAGTCTGGAAAGATGCTGTACGTGACCAATGGTGAAAAGATGCCTTTTTCCAAAGTGAAGGCTCTGTGCGCTGAGCTTGGGGCCACCGTGGCCACCCCCAAGAATGCTGAGGAGAACAAAGCCATCCAGGACATGGCCCCTGACATTGCTTTCCTGGGCATCACAGATGAGGTGACCGAAGGCCAGTTTATGTATGTAACAGGAGGGAGGATGGGCTACAGCAACTGGAAGGAGGGTGAGCCTAATAACAGTGGCTCAGGGGAGGACTGTGTCCTCCTCCAAAGAGACGGGCTCTGGAATGACATCCCCTGCTCTTCCTCCTTCTTGGCCATCTGTGAATTCCCAGCCTGAAGAGGCAGGTTCCTCCGCCCCCTCCTTGCCTCCCTGCTGAGGTCCCTGCTGCTCTGAAAGAGAATTCAGTGCCAATTTCCCCATGTCCAGTGTCTATTCATTCCTTCCTGGGGATGGGACAAAAGTAAGGGGACATATTTGACTGTGGGAGGATGAAGTGAAAAGAGACTGACAGTGGGGCATGAGGGTTTCTGGTCCAGTCCAGTCCATGGCAAAGGACACCTTCTGTCCTGCCAAAGAGCACAGCATTGGGTCAGAGTCAATCTCAGAAAAAGCACATTCAAACCCTCTCCTTTTTTAGTGAGGACACTGCAGCCCAGCAGATGGATCAATGGAGGACCACATCCGTGTCCGAGCAGGCAGTGTCTCAGCTTCCAAGAGATCCAATTCCCATTTTTCCAAGTTGCCACTACCTGGTGCCAGAGTCTCCTTCCCATGGCTAGCCCAGCCCTGTCTACAACATGAGCGTTGTTTTTAGCTGTTCATGAGCTATACACTGAAACTGTAACACTTGGCAGTGTCCTACGTGGGTGACAGCAAATAGTCCTAGGAATCCCCTCACTTGCCCAAGTGACTGTGGCCTCCCGATAGTCACTAGGGTGTTCTTGAGAACAAAGGGCAGCTTTCTCTTCCCACATACTTTTAGGAGACTCTTTGGATATTGTGGCCTATGCCAGTATCGTGGGTGGAGGCAAATGGTCAGGCAGGCTGGGTCCTTCCTTACAGGGCATCATTGGTCTTAATGCCTCCATGTTCAACATCCCCTTTCTTCTGTGACATCCTCATCCCATTAGAGGTCAATGGGTCCATTATTCATAGAGACAAGTGGGAAGATCTCCCTAAAGGTGTATTTCACACACATGCAGCACCATCCAGTCAGCAAATAAAACCTCCCCTCTGAGCAGAGTTCTGACACCATCTTGACCCACAATCAAGCTCATGACTGTGGATGTTCTTGAGCAATCTCAGGGTGGATGGAGCTGGGATTATATGGAGCCCAGGCAGCAAACTGGGGGAAGAGAGTGAATTCCGGTTCCAGCTGTATGCCCATCACAAAATAAGATTGAAAATATTTCATGAATGGGCTAAGGGCCACTTTAACTTAATGAAATATCTTTGTTAAATTAGTTTTCCATTTTATTTTTCTTTGTATCCGAACTACCAGAGGGAGCGCCTCACACTTGGTAAGTGCTTGATGAGTATTTGTTGCATGGGTGCACCAAAGAATTACCAAATGGACGAGTGGGTGGGATACTGCGAATTGAATATTATAGGGTACAGTTCTCTCTGAGGTGTGCTTCTTCTGTGAGGCTATCGGGTGGGGGTGGGATGTGCTGAAGACATTGGGGCTGGCAGGGTGAGGGGGACAGTACCTGTGTCCTCAGCCTCTGGCCCACCTAGACTGTCACATCACTGAATTTTCAACCTCATGAAGCTCTTCTTCAGGCACTGCACTTGGGGGCAGTGGGAAGGGTACTTTTGTGATGTACAGCAGAACAATTCACTATTTGCACTTCAAATCCAGACTGCTTGCCAAAGGAATGGGAAACTGCCTAAAATTTAGAGGCACATATGAAACCTAGGTAACGTAGGTTATGGCAAATAGAAAAAGGAAAGACCAGAAAGTTTTTAGAAGGAAAGAAGATACATGTAAGACAACCCAGAACAAGAGAATTATCATGATCAAGCATGAAAGTTACACCTGAATTTTCTCATTGCCAAGACAAAAATGAGGAAATGGACAGGTAACCATTATATAATTCTTTCTATTTTATGTAAGGGGGGGCGGGGACCATATCTACCCTGAGATGATTGTCTCCTTTGTTTATACTGTGCATAAAGGTCAGCGTACAAGACGCAGTCATGTGCTTCACAGGAATTGTTTCCCAGCATGTAATGAGTGCCCCCTCAGTCAGGGAAATGCAATAAAAATGTGTGGATGAGCTCAAATTCTTCCATTTCCCTTTCAGTCTTCTCCTTCTAGTTCCTTCCATGGTGCTCCCTTCTCCCTTCATCCCTCAATCACTAGAGCCTCACATTCCTACTCTGAGAGCTTTCTATGCCACCCAAGACCTCACCCTGCTCCCCTACCCTTAAGTCATCCCCAGTGGACATGAAGCTTTCTCCCCAGGCTCTTGGGCATGTAGAGTTTGTTCTTCCCCTGATCTAGCACCTGATCGTCTTTTCAGATCTCCTCTCTCTAAATGTATCCCCTGGCCGGCATTCTTCCCTCAGTCTAGGATTGAGGCAACAACCTCCCTATATTTACTTCCCAATTCTTATCAGCAAGCAGTGGGGCCCCAGGCAAATCAGCTCAAGAGAAGGTGGAGTTAACCTAAAAATGGATTCTCATGAGAGTCCAAAGATAGAAACTACAGTTCATTCAGGCTTCCCAAGACCTAAAACAAGAGGGAAATTATGGATTCAAGAATACTGTCCAGATCATCTCTTTCACTCTCTCAAGGGCTGAGGGCAGGCTGTTTTCCTTTGCTAAGGGACATATGATGATTGACATCTCTTGCACAGGGGACCTAATGAAGCCAGGTGCTCCAAGGACAGACCTCAGGGGCCTCGGACAGCACATTCCCCTTGGGACTTCAGGACTCTGAGCAACTTCTTGAGCCCCGTTGTTTGTTCTCATGAAATAGGAGTCTTCGCCATGGCATACTGGTTCCCTGGGCCTCAGTTTCCCTATCTGTAAATTGGTCAGTAATGGCTTCTCCCTTTTAAAGCTGGATGAATCAATGATCACACACAGATGCAGACCTGCAGGGCCCATTTCAGGGGCAAAGCTGCAGGATCTGAGAACTGTCTTCTGTTTTTTTACCTGCCAATTTTTTCCAAACTCACTGTGCCCTGAACACTTACCACCAATTTCTCAGTTCCATAGAAAGTCAGTCTGAGTGAGTTAGAATGGCAAACACACCCTGCTCTTGAGATGGGGCCTTTGAGTTTAAATTATGTCTATAAGTCAACAGTCTCCCATGAAGGTATATAGATACAGCCAATGTGATTGAAATTTGCTTCCTGTACTAGAATGAAAATAACTACCAAAACTCGCAACATACAAGGCCCGGGCTCTGGCCTGGATTCTGGATCCTGGTACGGCAAGGCCTTGTTCCCACAGGACAGTCTTTCTTTGGAGTCTTCCAGCTCTACTGTTCTCACTTTTTAGCCATGCCCAAGCCAGAGGACAGGGGCTTGGGGTACCAGCTGAAGGCCTAGCATCCACACTCCTCAAATCCCCTTTCTGCCCAGGACCAGCCTGCCTCCCTTCTCTGGTTGTCAGAGGTGGGCGGGAACCAGGATTCACAGTTTGCTCATTGCTGTCAAGGTTTGCTCATTATTGTGTAACTGAACTATGCTTTAGAACCTTCCAGGAATCAGGGATTTGTTTTTTCTTTTCTTTTCTCATTAACCAGGAAGGGATTGAACATTATCATGGAGTGTGGGCTGGAGATGCCGGGAAGTGGACTTTGAAAATTGATGTTGTCCTCCTAACCCTAAGTGGCTGGTGGGGTGCTGGGAAACGAGGAGGATCTCTGGGGGCGGGGTCCACCTGGACTGGGTGCTCTTAGCCCTGGTGGCAACCTGTGTTGGGAGGAGAACAGTATCTCTAACTACGGACCCGTGATTTGTCTAAGCAAATACAAGTGTCATGCTCAAAAGCAGTGAAATGCAAGTAGCCATTTATCAGCCTAACAAACGCCTTGGGCTGGGCCAGCCACCACCGACCCCAAATCCAGCCTGCCCTGTCCTGGCAAGCACAGCGTTTATGCCACCTGTTGCAGCTCTCAGAGCAGCAACCTGCAGAATTGCCTGGAATGCTAGCCAAAGTCATAGGCTCTCAGCTCCACCCTGCACCCAGTGAATCAAAATCTCAGAAATCTGTTACCTTCGCGAGCCCCCTAGGTGACCCGGGTTTTTTGTCAGTTTGGGAAAGGACTGCTCTAAGAAATATAGTCACCATAGCTGCTTTCTGCCTCCCCCTCACTTTTGCAGGAGGGCCTAGAAGCAGGAAGCCAGGTTTCTCCTTTCCTTGCAGACCCTTCATGAGGTGAAGGGCGTCCTGCTTCACTCTGTATATTTTTTCTTCCATTTTTGTTGAGATATAACTGACATATAGCACTGTGTAAGTTTAAGGCGTACAGCCTGATGATCTGACTTACATACATCATGAAATGATTACCACAACAAATCTAGGGAACATCCATCATCACATATAAATAGTGCTTCACTCTATATTGTCGGACCTGAAATAATCTCCTGTCAGCTGATCGATGCCGCTGGTAAAAAGCAGCTGCTGACTGAAATCCTTCCCTATGCATTTCCAGGGTCTTCTTGTGACCCTTGGGAGTGGGTCTGGGCCTGGAACAGCCCTGGGGAGCGTCAGAGAAGGTGAGGCCCTGGGCAGGTGAGACTCTGAGTGGGGAATTGTGTGTACATGGACTTGGGGGTATTCGCGTGTATTTTTGAGCATGTGTGAGCGTCTGTAGGAAAACCAACAGACTCAGAGCTTGAAGTTCCCAATATCCTATTGTTAGGGGGCTCAGCCTCTGCCCCAGCCTGTGTCCAAGCTACTCTCTGCACACCCTTCACTGAGGACCACTGGCTCTGAGTGGTTCCAGGGGCTCTGGGTAAGGTGTGTGGGTGCTTGGTTATGGACTAAAGGGTCCACAAGTGGCTGTGAGTTGTGTGCTGGGGCCCGCTAGGGCTCAACAGAGACTGTCTGGGTGCTAATATGATCCTCCGCCCCTGCCAGGTCTTGGATTGTATGTCACCACTACCCCCCACCCCAAAATCCTTATCTGACCACTGAATCAAGATTGACCCAACCCCAGTCACCATTATGATGCCTTATTTTATTTTCTTATTAGCAATTATGGTCACCTGAAATCATCTTGACCATTTACTTGTTTAAGATATGTCAGTGTAGCAAAGTCAATGAAGAGCCAGACTGCCTGGATTCAAACGCTGGCTCTACCACATTGTAGCTGTGTGACCCTGGGCAAGTCACATACACTCTCTGTGCTTTAGTTGCCTTCTTGGTAAAATTGGAATAATAATAGTGCTCACCCCACAGGGTTGTCATGAGGGATAAATGAAGATACAAATAAGGCACTGAGGTTAGCACTGGCCTGCAGTAACTGCCATGCAGGCATTCATTCTTGCTGCTCTTGTGATTATTATGAAATTCCATCACTCACCTCTGCAGTCCCAGGGCCTAGAAAAGGACTGGGAACCACATGCACACTCAATAACTGTTGAATAAATAAAAGAATGAACAAATGAATGACTGAATCTAAGTCCTCCCCCGAAGTGTGTGTGACCCAACTTCCTTCTCTGGAGCTTGACTCAGCTCCAAGCTGGATCAATGAGAGAAGCAGCCAAATTTATTTTGGAATACGGCTGTGGGCACAGCCTCCGTTCTCGGGTTACTGGGTTCAGTGGCTTTGTACCCCGCGAGCTACAGCCTCCTGCTGCCCTCTGCTGGTGTCTCTAAGACAGGGCCAGCAAACTCACAGATCATATGGCGAGCCAGGTGAGAGGTGGGGTCCCGTGAGGCCCTTGTCTGCGACTTCAGATGATCCTGTTTTCCTCCCCTCCCCCTTTCCCCTGGTTGCTACACTCCCTTGGAATGCCTTTCCCTAAAAGTCCCTACCCTGCAGGACCAGATGTCCTCGCCTGCTGGGTGACCACACGTCTCCGGCACCCTGGACCCAGACAGCTTAAGACCATGCTCACAGTTACATGGTCATTCTAGATCAATGCACTGAGGCTATGGGCTAAATTCCAGATAAGAGAAAAAGCAGTGCCACTTTCCTCCTCCCTGGACCAGGGAGCTGTAAACCACCTAGAGCCCCGAGGCAACAGGTGTCAAATCTGACCCCAGGCCACAAAGTAAAGGTTAAGGGAGGGCTGAGGAGAGATGCCAAATTCCCTTCATCCTTGCCCTGTTTAATTATGACCAGTGCCTGAAAGGAGATGAATATATTGTTCTAAAGTTCTTTTAATCTTTTTCATGTTTGTGGTTATAGCACCTGTTTTATCTCTACTATTCTGCCTGTTGGTGTTGTGTCTTTTTGTTTTTTTATATATATTTATCAGGATACATTTTTCTAATTTGCCTTTTAAAACATCTGGTTTCTGGGTTAGTTTATCATTTCTTTCTTTTATTTTTTAAATATTTCATTAATTTCACTTTTATATTTATTTGTTTTGGCCTTTATTTTTTGTTGTTTTTAAAATTTGTTTTAAAAAGATGAACACTCAATTCAATTATTTTCAGTGCACCTTTTTATGGTTTTTTAATTTTTTTTTTTTTAACATTGTGTGGAAACAGTTTATTTCATCTAAGCAAATCATTCTCCTGGTTTTCAGTTCACCTTACATTTTATTGCAAGAATAATATATCTTTTTCAGAGATGATACAAGAGTAACTGGCTTGTGCCTGAATAAGTCAGAATACTGAACACACATAAGCCCATTTTAATAACTGTGCTCTGCCTGTGATGAAGCTAAATATTCTACTTTTCAAAGCTAAATGCTGCTTTTTTTTTTTTTTTGCTTTATAACAAATTTAATCAGTTATCCATATACATATGTTCCCATATCCCCTCCCTTTTGCGTCTCCCTCCCACCCTCCCTATCCCACCCCTCCAGGCGGTCACAAAGCACCGAGCTGATCTCCCTGTGCTATGCGGCTGCTTCCCACTAGCTATCTACCTTATGTTTGGTAGTGTATATATGTCCATGCCGCTCTTTCACTTTGTCACAGCTTACCCTTCCCCCTCCCCATATCCTCAAGTCCATTCTCTAGTAGGTCTGTGTCTTTATTCCTGTCTTACCCCTATGTTCTTCATGACATATTTTTTCTTAAATTCCATATATATGTGTCAGCATACAGTATTTGTCTTTCTCTTTCTGACTTACTTCACTCTGTATGACAGACTCTAGGTCCATCCACCTCATTACAAATAGCTCAGTTTCATTTCTTTTTATGGCTGAGTAATATTCCATTGTATATATGTGCCACATCTTCTTTACCCATTCATCCGATGATGGACACTTAGGTTGTTTCCATCTCCAGGCTATTGTAAATAGGGCTGCTATGAACATTTTGGTACATGTCTCTTTTTGAATTATGGTTTTCTCAGGGTATATGCCCAGTAGTGGGATTGCTGGGTCATATGGTAGTTCTATTTGTAGTTTTTTTAAGGAACCTCCATACCGTTATCCATAGTGGCTGTACCAATTCACATTCCCACCAGCAGTGCAAGAGTGTTCCCTTTTTTCCACACCCTCTCCAGCATTTATTGTTTCTAGATTTTTTGAAGATGGCCATTCTGACTGGTGTGAGATGATATCTCATTGTAGTTTTGATTTGCATTTCTCTAATGAGTAAAGATGTTGAGCATCCTTTCATGTGTTTGTTGGCAGTCTGTATATCTTCTGTGGAGAAATGTCTATTTAGGTCTTCTGCCCATTTTTGGATTGGGTTGTTTGTTTTCTTGTTATTGAGCTGCATGAGCTGCTTATAAATTTTGGAGATTAATCCTTTGTCAGTTGCTTCATTTGCAAATATTTTCTCCCATTCTGAGGGTTGTCTTTTGGTCTTGTTTATGGTTTCCTTTGCTGTGCAAAAGCTTTGAAGTTTCATTAGGTCCCATGTGTTTATTTTTGTCTTTATTTCCATTTCTCTAGGAGGTGGGTCAAAAAGGATCTTGCTGTGATTTATGTCATAGAGTGTTCTGCCTATGTTGTCCTCTAAGAGTTTGATAGTGTCTGGCCTTACATTTAGGTCCTTAATCCATTTTGAGCTTATTTTTGTGTATGGTGTTAGGGAGTGATCTACTCTCATACTTTTACATGTCCCTGTCCAGTTTTCCCAGCACCACTTATTGAAGAGGCTGTCCTTTCTCCACTGTACATGCCTGCCTCCTTTATCAAAGATAAGTTGGCCATATGTCCGTGGGTTTATCTCTGGGCTTTCTATCCTGTTCCATTGATCTATCTTTCTGTTTTTGTGCCAGTACCATACTGTCTTGATTACTGTAGCTTTGTAGTATAGTCTGAAGTCAGGGAGCCTGATTCCTCCAGCTCCATTTTTCGTTCTCAAGATTGCTTTGGCTATTCGGGGTCTTTTGTGTTTCCATACAAATTGTGAAATCTTTTGCTCTAGTTCTGTGAAAAATGCCAGTGGTAGTTTGATAGGGATTGCATTGAATCTGTAGATTGCTTTGGGTAGTAGAGTCATTTTCACAATGTTGATTCTTCCAATCCAAGAACATGGTACATCTCTCCATTTTTTGTATCATCTTTAATTTCTTTCATCAGTGTCTTATAATTTTCTGCATACAGGTCTTTTGTCTCCTTAGGTAGGTTTATTCCTAGATATTTTATTCTTTTTGTTGCAATGGTAAATGGGAGTGTTTCCTTGATTTCACTTTCAGATTTTTCATCATTAGTATATAGAAATGCCAGAGATTTCTGTGCATTAATTTTGTATCCTGCTACTTTACCAAATTCATTGATTAGCTCTAGTAGTTTTCTGGTAGCATCTTTAGGATTCTCTATGTATAGTATCATGTCATCTGCAAACAGTGACAGTTTACTTCTTCTTTTCTGATTTGGATTCTTTTTATTTCTTTTTCTTCTTTGATTGCTGTGGTTAAAACTTCCAAAACTATGTTTAATAAGAATGGTGAGAGTGGACAACCTTGTCTTGTTCCTGATCTTAGTGGAAATGGTTTCAGTTTTTCACCATTGAGGATGATGCTGGATATGGGTTTGTCATATATGGCCTTTATTATGTTGAGGAAAGTTCCCTCTATGCCTATTTTCTGCAGGGTTTTTATCATAAATCGGTGTTGAATTTTGTCGAAAGCTTTCTCTGCATCTATTGAGATGATCATATGGTTTTTCTCCTTCAATTTGTTAATATGGTGTATCACGTTGATTGATTTGCGTATATTGAAGAATCCTTGCATCCCTGGAATAAATCCCACTTGATCATGGTGTATGATCCTTTTAATGTGCTGTTCGATTCTGTTTGCTAGTATTTTGTTGAGGATTTTTGCATCTATGTTCATCAGTGATATTGGCCTGTAGTTTTCTTTCTTTGTGACATCCTTGTCTGGTTTTGGTATCAAGGTGATGGTGGCCTCGTAGAATGAGTTTGGGAGTGTTCCTCCCTCTGCTATATTTTGGAAGAGTTTGAGAAGGATAGGTGTTAGCTCTTCTCTAAATGCTTGATAGAATTCGCCTGTGAAGCCATCTGGTTCTGGGCTTTTGTTTGTTGGAAGATTTTTTATCACAGTTTCAATTTCAGTGCTTGTGATTGGTCTGTTCATATTTTCTATTTCTTCCTGATTCAGTCTTGGCAGGTTGTGCATTTCTAAGAATTTGTCCATTTCTTCCAGGTTGTCCATTTTATTGGCATAGAGTTGCTTATAGTAATCTCTCATGATCTTTTGTATTTCTGCAGTGTCAGTTGTTACTTCTCCTTTTTCATTTCTAATTCTACTGATTTGAGTCTTCTCCCTTTTTTTCTTGATGAGTCTGGCTAATGGTTTATCAATTTTGTTTATCTTCTCAAAGAACCAGCTTTTAGTTTTATTGACCTTTGCTATCGTTTCCTTCATTTCGTTTTCATTTATTTCTGATCTGATTTTTATGATTTCTTTCCTTCTGCTAACTTTAGGATGTTTTTGTTCTTCTTTCTCTAATTGCTTTAGGTGCAAGGTTAGGTTGTTTATTCGAGATGTTTCCTGTTTCTTAAGGTGGGATTGTATTGCAATAAACTTCCCTCTTAGAACTGCTTTTGCTGCATCCCATAGGTTTTGGGTCATCGTGTCTCCATTGTCATTTGTTTCTAGGTATTTTTAAATTTCCTCTTTGATTTCTTCAGTGATCACTTCGTTATTAAGTAGTGTATTGTTTAGCCTCCATGTGTTTGTATTTTTTACAGCTCTTTTCCTGTAATTGATATCTAGTCTCATAGCATTGTGGTCGGAAAAGATACTTGATACAATTTCAATTTTCTTAAATTTACCAAGGCTTGATTTGTGACCCAAGATATGATCTATCCTGGAGAATGTTCCATGAGCACTTGAGAAGAATGTGTATTCTGTTGTTTTTGGATGGAATGTCCTATAAATATCAATTAAGTCCATCTTGTTTAATGTATCATTTAAAGCTTGTGTTTCCTTATTTATTTTCATTTTGGATGATCTGTCCATTGGTGAAAGTGGGGTGTTAAAGTCCCCTACTATGATTGTGTTACTGTCGATTTCTCCTTTTATGGCTGTTAGTATTTGCCTTATGTATTGAGGTGCTCCTACGTTGGGTGCATAAATATTTACAATTGTTATATCTTCTTCTTGGATCGATCCCTTGATCATTATGTAGTGTCCTTCTTTGTCTCTTCTAGTAGTCTTTATTTTAAAGTCTATTTTGTCTGATATGAGAATTGCTACTCCAGCTTTCTTTTGGTTTCCATTTGCATGGAATATCTTTTTCCATCCCCTTACTTTCAGTCTGTATGTGTCTCTAGGTCTGAAGTGGGTCTCTTGTAGACAGCATATATATGGGTCTTGTTTTTGTATCCATTCAGCCAATCTGTGTCTTTTGGTGGGAGCATTTAGTCCATTTCCCTTTAAGGTAATTATCGATATGTATGTTCCTATTCCCATTTTCTTAATTGTTTTGGGTTCGTTATTGTAGGTCTTTTCCTTCTGTTGTGTTTCTTGCCTAGAGAAGTTCCTTTAGCATTTGTTGTAAAGCTGGTTTGGTGGTGCTGAACTCTCTCAGCTTTTGCTTGTCTGTAAACGTTTTAATTTCTCCATCAAATCTGAATGAGATCCTTGTTGGGTAGAGTAATCTTGGTTGCAGGTTTTTCTCCTTCATCACTTTAATTATGTCCTGCCACTCCCTTCTGGCTTGTAGAGTTTCTGCTGAGAGATCAGCTGTTATCCTGATGGGGATTCCCTTGTGTGTTATTTGTTGTTTTTCCCTTGCTGCTTTTAATATGATTTCTTTGTGTTTAATTTTTGACAGTTTGATTAATATGTGTCTTGGTGTATTTCTCCTTGGATTTATTCTGTATGGGACTCTCTGTGCCTCCTGGACTTGATTAACTATTTCCTTTCCCATATTAGGGGAGTTTTCAACTATAATCTCTTCAAATATTTTCTCAGTCCCTTTCTTTTTCTCTTCTTCTTCTGGAACCCCTATTATTCGAATGTTGGTGCGTTTAATGTTGTCCCAGAGGTCTCTGAGACTGTCCTCTGTTCTTTTCATTCTTTTTTCTTTATTTTGCTCTGCATCAGTTATTTCCACTATTTTATCTTCCACCTCACTTATCCGTTCTTCTGCCTCAGTTATTCTGCTATTGATCCCATCTAGAGTACTTTTTATTTCATTTATTGTGTTTTTAATCGATGCTTGATGCATCTTTAGTTCTTCTAGGTCCTTGTTAACTGTTTCTTGCATTTTGTCTATTCTATTTCCAAGATTTTGGATCTGGGAAATAGAATGTTGGATCATCTTTACCATCATTATTCTGAATTCTTTTTCAGGTAGACTGCCTATTACCTCTTCATTTGTTAGGTCTGGTGGGTTTTTATCTTGCTCCTTCTCCTGCTGTGTGTTTTTCTCTCTTCTCATTTTGCTTATGTTACTGTGTTTGGGGTCTCCTTTTTGCAGGCTGCAGGTTTGTAGTTCCCGTTGTTTTTGGTGTCTGTCCCCAGTGGCTAAGGTTGGTTTAGTGGGTTGTGTAGGCTTCCTGGTGGAGGGGACTAGTGCCTGTGTTCTGGTGGATGAGGCTGGATCTTGTCTTTCTGGTGGGCAGGTCCACGTCTGGTGGTGTGTTTTGGGGTGTCTGCGGACTTTTTATGATTTTAGGCCACCTCTCTGCTAATGGGTGGCGTTGTGTTCCTCTCTTGCTAGTTGTTTGGCATAGGGTGTCCAGCACTGTAGCTTGCTGGTCGTTGAGTGAAGCTGGGTGCTGGTGTTGAGATGGAGATCTCTGGAAGATTTTCGCCGTTTGATATTATGTGGAGCTGGGAGGTCTCTTGTGGACCAGTGTCCTGAAGTTGGCTCTCCCACCTCAGAGGCACAGCACTGACTCCTGGCTCCTCAATTTGGGATGATTTGTTGTCTATTCATGTATTCCACAGATGCAGGGTACATCAAGTCGATTGTGGAGCTTTAATCCGCTGCTTCTGAGGCTGCTGGGAGAGGTTTCCCTTTCTCTTCTTTGTTCTCACAGCTCCTGGGTCTCAGCTTTGGATTTGGCCCCGCCTCTGCATGTAGGTCGCCGGAGGGCGTCTGTTCTTCGCTCAGACAAGACAGGGTTAAAGGAGCAGCCTCTTCGGGGACTCTGGCTCACTCAGGCCGGGCGGGCGGGAGGGGCACGGAGTGCGGGGCGAGCCTGCAGCGGCAGAGGTCGGCGTGACGTTGCAGCAGCCCGAGGCGCGCCGTGCGCTCTCCCAGGGAAGCCGCCCCTGGATCCCGGGACCCCGGCAGTGGCGGGCTGCACAGGCTCCCGGAAGGGCGGTGTGGACAGTGACCTGCGCTCGCACACAGGCTTCTTGGCGGCGGCAGCAGCAGCCCCAGCGTCCCACGCCCGTCACTGGGCTCCGCGCTTTCAGTCGTGACTCGCGCCCGTCTGTGGAGCCCCTTTAAGCAGCGCTCTTAATCCCCTCTCCTCGCGCACCAGGGAACCAAGAGGGAAGAAAAAGTCTCTTGCCTCTTCGGCAGCTCCAGAGTTTTCCCGGACTCCCTCCCGGCTAGCTGTGGCACATTAGCCCCCTTCAGGCTGAGTTCTCGCCGCCAGCCCCAGTCGTCTCCCTGCGGTCTGACCGAAGCCCGAGCCTCAGCTTCCAGCGCCGCCCGCCCCGGCGGGCGAGCAGACAAGCCTCTCGGGCTGGTGAGTGCCGCTCGGCACCGCTCCTCTGTGCGGGAATCTCTCCGCTTTGCCCTACCCAGGTATGTGGGGAGTTTCTTGCCTTTTGGGAGGTCTGGGGTCTTCTGCCAGCGTTCACTAGGTGTTCTGTAGGAGTTATTCCACGTGTAGCTGTATTTCTGGTGTATCCGTGGGGAGGAAGGTGATCTCCGCGTCTTACTCTTCCGCCATCTTACCCGGAAGTCTCGGTTTTTTAATTTTTAATAACAAAAGTAAAGTATATTTTCCTCTGACTATAGCTTTAACTATAGCTCATAGATTTTGGATACTTATTACTGATTAATTTGAGTTTCTTTAATTACTACTAAGATTGTGCATTTTTTCATGTTTCCATACTATTGGCCATCAGTATTTCTTCTTTTATGAATTCCCTCTTCTCATTCTTACTTATCCCATTTTTTCTACTTAGATATTTTCTTATTGATTTATCTGTTATGTACTTTGCAAATAAATCAGACTTTTAATTTTGATTTTATGTTGTGTTTTACTTTTTGACAGAGACCTTTTATATATTTTTTGTGTAGATATATCAATATTTTATTTGGATTTTCTTCTCTGACAGTCTTAGATAGCTCTTTTCCCTTCTAAGACTACATAAATCATTACTTACATTTTCTTCTGATTTTGATTTTTATATACAACTAAAAGAATCTGATTTCATTTTTCTTCCAAAAGCTTAACTTTTTAATTCAGCATTACTAATTGAACAATTCATTATTCTCCTACAATTTGGGTATTCTATTTCTATCTTCTATCAGGCTATATATGTATATATGTATATTTGGACCCATTTTTGGAGTCTGTGGTTTTTTACATTGTTTTATCTAGTCCTGTGTCAGTAATACACTGTTGTAATTATGTTAGCTTTCTAAAACCCTTTAAAATAAAATGACCATGTCCATTCTCCTTATGTTTTTAAATTAACGTTTATGACTGTTCTAGGATGTTTATTCTTTCATCAGAGCTTTGGAATCATTTGATGAAGTCCTCACAGCCTCAATCACTCTTTTTTGGGGGGGTTGAATCTTTGGAGAATTCACATCCCTCTCAGACTCTCTGGTAGCTGGGGACCAGGCATCCCAGGTTTGCTCAAAACCCACCACTGGTTTTCTTCCCTTTCCTGCCCTGGTCCATCCTTCTGGTTACAGGATGCGTTTGCTTGGCCTGAAGTTGTCATCTGACCTTTTGGCCCTGGCCTGGCCCCAGCCACTTACCCATGAAATGAATGAAGTATTCAGGGGTTTAATAAATGTGCAGAAAGTCTGGCAGTGAGGTCATGGCACTATTTCCTCATATCAAAGAGCCTGGAAACATCTTGAAGGCACTTTCTTCAGGCCTACGAATAGATTTATAAGTAGGAATTAAGGATTTCATTCATTCAACTCTTCTACTTATTCACTTCATTCATTCTGTCTCCTTACTAAATAAATAGGAAAAGTATCATTTTGCTCAGGCAGGGCCCTCTTGAGCCCTTCTGTGGCTCCAAGTTGTTTCAGCCAGGCAGTCTGAAAGAGACTATACTGCTTAAGTAAATGGAGGTCAAATATGTGAGTATTCAAAATGTATCCAGTAAGGATGGGCTACACATGCTGCAGTAACAACCCCCAAACCCCACTCAAAATCCAAGTGGATCTGGGTGATCCCCAAGGGCAGTTGTTTTCCATCCATTTGCTCAGGTGTCCAGAATCCTGGATCGTCCAACCTTATAACCACCAACACTTCTGTGCTCACCAGGGCAGCAGAAAATTGGGCATTTCAGAAATGTGCACTTGCCCTCAACTGCTTCCATCCAGAAGGAATACATGTCACAGGGTAATGCCTGCCTCCACAAGGCCTCTTTTATTGAAACAGTGAAAAACAATAAAATCTACCAAAAGATACCAGTTATTAGCTATACAGAGGCCTAATAGTCACAGGCAATGAGATTGAACAATAATAAGCGTCTTGGTCTCTGAGTATCTTGGTGCCTTCACAAAAAGATGGCTCTCCTCTATTCTCCTGGTTAAAAGGCTCTATAATCCATCCACTCATTCCCAATCTACCCCTTGAGCACCTTCACTGCCCGTTGCTGAAGCACAATTCTACAGCTGATCTCTAATGTTAAGGAAGTTCAGGGCTGTAGCATATGTGAGGGCATGACCAGCTGTTTCCATCTGTGTATCCAGTGCCTGGATAAGTATTTGGCATATAAATTAATATTTTATTTCTTCTGATAGGTACCTGGTATCTTTGCTCTACTATATAAAACACAAGTAACCAAAAAAGGTCCAGTACACCATTAAACTTGAATTAAGGACATCTGGAAGGTAATAGTGATTGAAAATGCTCTGAATGGGGCTTCCCTGGTGGCACAGTGGTTGAGAGTCCGCCTGCCGATGCAGGGGACACGGGTTCGCGCCCCGGTCCAGGAAGATCCTACATGCCGCGGAGCGACTGGGCCCGTGAGCCATGGCCGCTGAGCCTGCGCGTCTGGAGCCTGCACATCCGGAGCCTGCGCATCTGGAGTCTGCGCATCCAGAGCCTGTGCTCCGCAACGGGAGAGGCCACAGCAGTGAGAGGCCCGCGTATCGCAAAAAAAAAAAAAAAAAAAAAAAAAAGAAAATGCTCTGAATGTAAGCAACTCAAATGCCAGTGATTTATTTGTTTTTTAAAGTTAAGTATTTTTTAAATTAATTAATTAATATATTTTTTTGGCTGCGTTGGGTCTTCACTGCTGCACACGGGCTTTCTCTAGTTGCAGCAAGCGGGGGCTACTCTTGGTTGCAGAGCGCGGGCTTCTCATTGCGGTGGCTTCTCTTGTTGCGGAGCACGGGCTCTAGGCATCTGGACTTCAGTAGTTGCAGTGCGTGGGCTCAGTAGTTGTGGCTTGCGGGCTCCGTTGTTCCACAGCACGTGGAATCTTCCTGGACCAGGGATTGAACCCGTGTCCCCTGCATTGTCAGGTAGATTCTTAACCACTGCGCCACCAGGGAAATCCCAATACCCGTGTTTTATGTCAGTGGAATTCAGAGCAAAGATAGAATCCTAGAAAAGTAGACATCAGAGGGCTTCCCATAGGCTGTTCAGTATGGGATGTGGGCTGATCTGGTGACAGGAGGGTTGAGAACCAGGAGGCAACTTGAGAATATACTATAAAACAGGGACTTCCTTGTGTGGTTGTCCCCTCTCCAGGTATGGAAGGCTCCAGCTTGCTCCCATGAGGTCACCTGGCATTGCGAGTGTCATAACATCTCTTGAGAATAAGGGTCACACAGCCCTGGCTTCATTTGGCACCTAGGCTACCAAACTAGGGACACGGCTACTATGGTTGGGGTGGGGCTGACATTGTTTAAGATCTATGTTGACCTTTGCCCATGAATAATGGTGTAGGAGAGACCTCTGTGCTCAAGAATGGGTAAGGACCTGCATTTTCTGAAATACTCGCCTCTGTCCTCTGCTTTAATTGGGCTGTGTCTGCAGCACCCAAAGAACCCTCCTTACTTATTCTCTGTGCTGGAAAGCAAACCAGACCCCCGTGGCCCATGGTGCAGGTTGATCTGAAGCTTCTTCCTAGGCTTTGGGGTCTCAGCATTCCTGGCCTTCACCAACACAGGAGATTTTTTTTTCTTCCTATGGAGTCACATAGTTCTGCCACTCTTTCCTTCCCTCTTGTCAAGAAATAAGCTTGGCTTACATATTGGGATGAGTAGTGATCACCCATAGAGCGTTGTCCAGACCACCATGACCTCGCAAGGATCCCAGTGGCCATATTGTACAATGTGGCTCCTCCCCAGCCCCCAGGGTGAGTTGATTGGATCAGAGGTGGGCATCTGAGACAAGTAGATGCATTTCTACATAGTTTTGAATTGATATCAAGCAAGAGTTTCTGACCTCTGGGACACACGAGAGACCTGGATGTGGAGGAAGATGGTGTGTAAAGGAGGGAAAGAGGTGAGGATGGGCAGAGAGAGGCAGAAGCCAGGGAGGTGGCACAGCGGTGCCTGTGCACCCCCAGCCCTTCGTAAGTCAATTCAGAATTCTCTGTTCTTTAAAAACACCCTCTCTTTGGCTTAACTAGATCCAGTTGTTTTTCTTATTTGCAATAAAAGCAGTCTGTTCTAAGCTCCAGGCCTTTGTACTGTAGAGTTGTTTGCTCATTATTGTGTAACTGTTTATATTTCAGAGGCTACCAGGAATTGGGGATTTTTTCAAGTAACAGGGGAGAGATATGAACAGGGAGGCTGAGCTGCATGCTGTTGAGACGTGTGGCTTTTGTTTTCAGATGTGCTGTCCCATATATGAAGTGTGGCTGCAAGAGTGTTGGGAAGATGGGTAGGGCTCGGGGGTCCCATTGAGAAAGGGCCAGAGAGGGCAGTCCGCCTGGTCCCTGGGAACAAAGGAAAGAGTGGTAGTTTTCCTGTCTGGGAGAGGGGTATTTGTTGCCCCCTCACATGAGCCTATGGTTCATCCAGGCATCATTCCAATTTTTTAAGCACAGACGTCATTTAAATCTTTCTTTGCAGCAGTGTGTCAATAAAATCAACTAAATGTACAGAGACCTTTGGCCTAAAAATTTACAGGCCAGAAGTATAAGCTCTGGGGTCAGATGGCCTTTTTCATGAGCAAGCTGTAGCACCGGTACTACCTGTGCAAGTTCCCTCTCTCTGTGTGTCTTAGTTTCCATGTCTGTAAAATGAGAAGGGTTTGAGTAGATTATCTCTGCGGCAGAGTGGAGAAGACCATCCCCGGAACTGCCAGGCAAGAAGAGGTTTGGGGATGAATTTGAACATGGCTGGGCACCCTCTGTGCCTGACATTTCAGAAGGGATTAGGATTGTGCAGATGGTATGTTCTCCCCTGAGCCAACCACAGTCACACTGTCATGGGTAGAGAGAGATCCTAGGCGGTCAAGGGTGAGGGGAGTCTACTGGGTGTAAGGCCACTCAATCTGGCCAGAGAGGCAGGTGCCTCCCTGCCAGGTCATCCCTCTGTAACTGTGCAGCTTCCTAGGCTCAGGGCTTGAAGCAAGAGGCAGACACTGAGACCTCCCAGCCCCGGGGCTCCAGTTTGCATTGGCTGGAGGAGTCTGGGGTTTGGGGAGAGGTCTTGAACAGGGTTCTACATGGGGGAGGCATCAATAGAAAGGATTTGAAGCCATGGGAGAGAATGAGCCCAAGCCTGGAGAGAGAATAAGGAGAGAGGGGAACTGGAGCTGAGGCTCCCGTGCTCCTCTGTGGAGCAGTCCAGGAGAGGAGGAGGGATGAGACTGATGCAGAGAAGCCAGAAGGATAAGAAAATTGCAAGCAGAAGAGGAAAAGGGAAGGAGGAGGCAGTGATCAGCTGGGTCAAATGCGGCCGATGGCCGGAGGAGGCGGAGGGCAGAGGAGGAGACGCTGGATTTTGCAACAGGGAGGTCTCGGAGACCTCATCTTAGCCCTTGCCCTGGGAAAGCAGGCTGCCCCCCTTTTCCTCTGATAGGTCTTCCTGGTGTGAAGCCAGTTTCAAACTTTATTCTGAGGGAGGCGTTCCATAGCAGCCCTGCCTTCTGGGCTCACCCATGGCTCTGTAGAGAAGCCCTGGCCAGCAGAGGGTCACCTTATTTTTTTTTCTTTTTTATAAAATTTATTTATTTATTTATTTATTTTTGGCTGTGTTGGGTCTTCATTGTGGTGCGCGGGCTTCTCATTGCGGTGGCTTCTCTTGTTGCAGAGCACAGGCTCTAGGTGTGTGGGCTTCAGTAGTTGTGGCACGTGGGCTCAGTAGTTGTGGCTCACGGGCTTAGTTGCTCTGCGGCACATGGGATCTTCCCGGACCAAGGTGGGAACCCGTGTCCCCTGTATTGGCAGGCGGACTCTCAACCACTGTGCCACCAGGGAAGCCCGAGGGTCACCTTTTTATTGGGACATTGGCAGCACACAGCTCTGAGCAGTACCCCACCCTCCCCAGGGGCTCAGAACTCGCAGATCACGAGGCACTGGTCTCCGCAGGCCTTGTCGTTCCACTTGCCATTGGAATAGATCTCCACACAGTTCTCTGCGTCTCTGCTGTTGTTGGGCTCCCCGGGGGCCCAGTTAGAATACACCAGGGGCTCCCCTGTGGGGCAGGTGAACGTGCCTTCCTTCTTGTCGTCGGTCATGCTCAGGAAAGCAGCCTTGTTCTGGTATGTGACCAGCTGTCTCAAGGCCTCGTTCTCGGCTGCAGAGCGTGGGGAGGCCATCTGTCCCCCGGCCTGTGTGCATACCTGCTGTGCATTCTGAAAAGTTTTTTCAAAACCTCCCGTCTTGAAGATCTTCTCCCCGACACCCCGGCCACTGGGGAAGAGCTCCGCTAGGGGAAGAGGATAGTCAGGTTGGGGTGTGGCAGCACCTGGACCTTTGTGCTCCAACCAGAGCCCCCCAGCCTCCCATCCAGGGTACCAGGGCACCAGATAGGATGAAAGCGAGGCACTGGTTCCAGAGCAGCCCTGGCTCCACGATGCGCCCTGTGAGTGGTGCTGTGGTCTCCAGTTACAGGTGAGGACCCTGGAACTCAGGAAGCTTACATAAGAGGCCCAAAGTCACACAGCTGTCAAATGTAGAGTGAGGATCAAACCTTGTTGGATGTAACACTAAAGCTTAGATGTGCACTTTCTGTTCCTCCCTATGTCGTATGCCAGAATTGGTTTCTCAATTACTGTGTAGATTGGAATGACTTTGGTCAGGGAAACGACACGGTGCTGCCCAGGGCAGTTCCTAACAGTGTGGAAAACACCATGCAGGGGGCTCGCTCTCACCCCTGCATGATGGCTGGGCATGTGGGGTTGTCAGAAGGGGGTCTGTGCTGTGTGAAGGGGTGAGGGGAAAGGAGAGGAGAGGGTGGGGCATCTGAGAGCAGCGACATGCTAATCTCTGCACTGGGGACAGCCCAGTGGTGGCCTCTTGATATGCTTACGGGTGATGCCCCAGCCAGTCAGCCTCCCTGGACCGCTGGGCAGGGGATGAAGGCATCTGAGAGGTGTGTGTGGGAATGGGGGGCAGGAGTGGGATGGGTGCTGGAGAGACCCCTGTTTGGGAGTCAGAAGGCCACGTGTTCAGCCCCAACCTGACAATGACGGTCCAGGTGGGCAAGGGAAAGTCACTTCCCTTTTCAGGGTTTCCCATTCCTTATTTCTAAAGTAGGTGTACACTACATAAAAGCATCACCTGTGTGACATGTTAAATATCTCTTATTACTCCATCCTATCCCCATCCCTTTGACTTCTAGGCTCATGCATGGAAATCTTCAGGGCTCCTAAGAGGGTTCACTGGACTGGGTAGGAACCCAGACTACACCCTGACCCACTGCCCTTCTCCTCTGAGTAGTTTCAACAAGGACTCAGAGGCCAGATTCTCCACGGGGTCAGGATGGCACCCAGAGCAGCCCTGGGCAAGGTCAGTGCAAGTTCGTGTGCCATAATTGGGTTTACGTCCCATGCATCTGGGTGGGTATGCATGTGCATGCGTGAATATGTCCATATATCCATCTGAAGGTACGCGGGTGGACTTAAGGTCCATCTGGATGGGTGTGCATATTTGTGTGTGCATACGTGTGCATGTGTGCTCATGTATGTAGATGGTGTGGAGTGAGTGATGGTGTTTAAGTACCCACACATGTGGCCGGTGCATATGCCCATGTTCTCCTTTGTTTGCATCAGTGTGCATATGAGCAAGTGAATGGGTATGCAAATATGTTTGTGGAGGGAGGAAAACATCAAATGCTGGAAACTCTCATCCTTACTACTTAGGTACTTAGTTGGCTTGAGTCCTTAGGAACCAACCCTATATCTCACCCCTTTATGCTCTATTCCTTCAGAAAAGTCTTCTTTTCTTGCATCATGAGGTTTGATGAATGATGTGGACTCAAAGCTGATGATGTCAGGGAGAGCAGAGAAGGGGGAGGGGCAGTTGGGGCCTGAGGCAGAATCCCGAAGGCACCGGGCACTCAGGTGCGCACTCCAGGAGGCCTCTGCCTCCTTAGGATTCCAGGCTTAGGGAAGAATCTCTGCTTTAAACACCCAAGGAGATGCAGGGAGTGTCCAGCACTGACCAGAGACTGGAGGCAGCCTGCCCCTGCCAGACCCAGGGGCATCTTTAGGGTGAGATACTCAGTGGCCACACAGCAAGGTTGGGCCCCACCAGACTTGAACCCCATGAGCAGCATCCCAGCCCCTGCTCACAGGACTATGTCTGGATTCTCTGCTGCCTGGGCTGTGCAGCTGCATCTCTGGGTACTTGCATACCTGGCTCCACAGAGGGAAGAGATGCATCATGGGTTGGGTGTCCCCTTGTCTATCACAGGGACATGCCCAGAGTAGGCAGGGGTGAAGGTCTACTGCACTGGTGACAAGGACTGCATCCTCCTCCTTTTCCCTTGCATCTACTTGCAGCTCCTGGATGATGTGGCTGCAATGCTGTGTCCCAGCCCATCCTTAGCCCCACTCCCTGCCCCATTTCCAGGTCCAGTCCTAAACATGGTCCCAGCCAAGTTCAATTTTAGACCCAAGCCCAGCCAACTCCAAGCCAAGACCCAGACCTAGTATGAGGCCCACCCTTGGAGTCCGGCTCAGGTTCAGGTCCAGAAAGTCACCTTTCTTATACTGAGAGAAAGCATTCTGGAGGCGTTGTAGCTGCCTGTAAGGTCTCCACCCGCTGCCAGAGAGCAGTGATGTCTGCAGGGCAGAGAGGTCGAGTGAAGACAGGTCCAGCACAGCCTGGGATCAGCTCAGAGCCCGGGCCTCAAGGGAAGGGTGCCCAGTTGCAGACACATATTGGGGTGGGGGTAAAGAACTGGGATGGACCCCTAGGAAGCCCACATCTGCTGACGTAGGTGGGCCTCTGCTGCCCACAGGATTTTCTGTGGTTCTGCTATGAACACTCTTCTCTGAGCAGGTCCCTGCACCACACTGACACTGAACCAGGTGACACTGTAATTCCAAATTCTAGGAACCTGATAACACTTCCTTTTGGGGGGTGGGAGTAGAGGAATACATGTAGCTCAAGTACTTCCCATCCACTGGGTTATTTGAAGTTCAAAGCTATCTGATGAATTGGGAAGGGAGGTGTGCTCGTCCCAAAGATCAGACGGAAAAACTGCTCAGGTTGCCCTCCAGCGAGTCATAGAGGCTAAGACCAGCGTCTGCTTTGACTTCCAGCCCCCCACCTGTAACTAAGGGGGACGCCTGAGAGGAGGGCCTGGGAGGGCCTCCTCCCACCCTCCGTCCCCACCCGCGCCCTGGTGTGGCCCCCAGAGCTTCCTTACCTAGGAGTCCACTCTCTCCCTTCGCTCCTCTGTCTCCAGGAGCACCTCTGTCCCCCTTCAGTCCTTGGGGGCCCCTGGCACCTGCAGGTCCCTGTGGACCCATGGCTCCAGAAGGCCCTGGGATCAGAGACGAAGAGTTGGGTGAGTTCTGACCACATTTTCTAGCACTTTCACCTCCCCCAGTACATGGACTATCTTATCACCCAGCAATACACCCTCCCCATATACATATGTCCCTCTGTGCCCTGAACCCAGCCTTGCATCCTCTCTGTATACTGACTGTCCCCGTCACCCAACAACCAACCTTCCCTGTACATAGACGGTCCCTGCTACTCGCCCTACCCTCTCCCTAGAGACAGACAGTTCCCAGAGCCCAACACTGGCTGTGGCCCTGGAGTGCTAGCTCTGACCTGCCGGGTGGTGATGGGGGGCACAGGGGAACAGGAGCCCAGCTTCCGCCTCTCACCCGCTGCCCCAGCACTTCCAGGGGCTCCGCGTTCACCGGGGGCACCTCTCTCTCCTTTAAGACCTGCGGGGCCTCGTGTCCCTGGGGAGCCCTGCATGCCTGTGGCACCCACTTCTCCTGAGGAAGGAACAAATTGGGACGAACAAGGCTGAGAGTGCGCTCAGCACTTATCATTGCCTCGGAAGTGGAGCTTTTCACCCACAGCTCCAGGTGAGAGAATGAACTGGGAGACGGTGCTCCTTACAGCCTGGCCTCCTCTGGGGAGGGTATCAGGGAAATACGGTTAGTGTGGGAATCTGCGGGGAGAGGCCCTAGCAAGGCCTACCCGCTGCAGGTGGTCCGGGCTTTTCCAGGCACTGTGCGCATGCCTTAGGCCCCATCACAGACTGCCACGCCTCCTTCCCACACCTGTCACATACCAGCCACCTACCACTGGGTCCAGTCTCGCCTTTGGGGCCTGGTGCACCTGCAGGTCCTATGTTCCCCTGCCTCCCTGAGGGACCATCTCTTCCAGCTGGACCAGGCATACCTCGAGGTCCTGGAGGCCCTGGGGAAAAGGACCAGCCCAGTTAGTGACACTGAATCTCCTTGGAAGTGGGAGTGCATAAAAGGTGAGGGCAGTAATAGAAGTCTGAGAGGCAGCATCCTCCTAAAGGTGTTGCACCACAGCAGCTCCAGTCTTCCCTGAAATAACCCAGTGCCACCTTGAAAACAACCTTCTGCCTCCTTCCTGGGGTAGAATCTGTGCATGCCTACCGGTATGTCCTAGCGACAGCACACCACCTGCAGACATCTGCATTCCATGCCCAGCTGCTCACCAGATGGTCCAGTGTCTCCCTTTGGCCCGGGTTCTCCAGCAGAGCCATTGTCCCCTTTGGGCCCAACTGGGCCAGCTGGTCCAGGCATCCCTGCTCCTCCCACAGGTCCTGGTAAACCTGTGGCAGCAGAAGAAATGGGCATAAACCTGGCCCCAGGCCCCGGAGGAGCCAGATGACATTCCTTCAGGGTTCTATAAGGTGTAGACACTTCGCCTCCACAAGACCCGGTCCAGTGGTGATCCAGGAAATGGGCGTCCACATCCCCATTTTACAGGTGAAGAAACAGGCTTGCCAGAGTTGGAGGCAGATGGAACTAAGACCTGCCTGACTTTCCATACAATGCACCTTCCCCTGCCCCAAGGCCACAGTATTTATGGCAGGCAAGTCTGTTAGCTTTTGCCCTTGATCATGGACTCCTTGCCCTCCCCCTTCCCAGAACCAAAGTTTATATCAGAAATGACACCTGATGCTAATCACCAGAGAAATATAAATAAAAACCACAATGAGCTATCACCTCACACCTGTGAGAATGGCTATTATCAAAAAGACAGCAAATAACAGGTGTTGGAGGATGTGGAGAAAAGGGAACCCTCTTGCACGGTTGGTGGGAATGTAAACTGGTACAGCCACTATGGAGAACAGTATGGAAGTTCCTTAAAAAATTAAAAATAGAACGACCATGCAATCCAGCAATTCCACTTCTGAATATTTAACCAAAGAAAAGGAAAACACTAACGCAAAAAGATTTATGTGCCTCCAAGTTCATTGCAGCATTGTTTATAGTAGCTAAGACCTGGAGGTGGCCTAGAGCCTAAGTATCCATGGATAGATGAATAGATGGAGAAAATGCAAGGCATATATACAATGGAACATTATTCAGCTGTAAAAAGGAATGAAATCTTGCCATTTGCAACAAACTGGGTGAACCTTGAGGGCATTATGCTAAGTGAAATATGTCAGACAGAGAAAGATACCATATGATCTCACTTATATGTAGAATCTAAAAAACAGCATGCTCATAGATACAGAGGACAGATTGGTAGTTGCTAGAGGTGGGGTTGGGGAGTGAGCAGAACGGGTGAAAGTAGCCAAAAGGTACAAACTTCCAGTTATAAAATAAATGAGTCCTAGGAATGTAATGTACAGTGAGGTTACTATAGTAAATAATACTGTGTTGCATGCTTGAAAGTTGTTAACGGCATAGATCATAAAAGTTCTCATCATGCACACAAAAAATTGTAGCTCTGTGTGTTGATGGATTTTGGTAAGCCTTATGGTCATCATCATTTCACAATATATACAAATATAAAATCATTATGTTGTTCACCTGAAAGTAATATAATATTATATATCAATTATACTGTAATAAAAAGAAGAGAAAAAACTATGTAACATGCTCTTAAAACTATAGAAATTAGACCAAATTATTATGCATCATTAAGTGATAAAAGTATGCTATAAACACTCTATTTAATATGATTCTGTTTCCTAAATATGTCCATGAATGTGTAGGGTGTGTGTACACATAAAACACATTGGAAAAACCACAAGAACAGCACATACAAAAGTGTTAACAGTTGTTGTTTCTAAGTGGTACAATTAAAGTATTTTTAATTTTCTTCCTTTTATCTTTAGTGACCACATATTATTATTTTTTACACATATTATTTTTTATTGGAAAAATGACCAAATATTTTAAACTTGTTACCTCAAGAAAGACTGCCTAAGTCTGAAATTATATGAGATCTACCTCAATTTAAGAATTTTACACTCAATTCTGTGAGTTTGGTTATTTTTTCATTGAGATGAAATTCACATAATATAAAATTAACCTTTTTTTTTTGGCTGCGCGTGCAGCTCGCGGGATCTCAGTTCCCTGACCAGGGATCGAACCTGGGGCCCGGCAGTGAGAGGGCTGAGTCCCAACCGCTGGACCGCCAGGGAATTCCCTAAAACTAACCTTTTTAAATTTTACAAGTCATTGGCGTTTAGCACATTCACAACGGTGTGCAACTACCACCTCTATTTAGTTCAAAAATA
This sequence comes from Hyperoodon ampullatus, assembly GCF_949752795.1. Classification (NCBI taxonomy): domain Eukaryota; kingdom Metazoa; phylum Chordata; class Mammalia; order Artiodactyla; family Ziphiidae; genus Hyperoodon; species Hyperoodon ampullatus. Next base: position 68,246,224 of record NC_136914.1, on the reverse strand, counting down.
TTTCATCAACCCCAAAGAAGACCTCATATCTGTTATCACTCTGTTCCTGCTTCTTCCCAGGCCTGGCTACCGCTATTCTGCTTCTGTCTCTATTACCTATTCTGGATATTTTATGTAAATACATACAATATATGAGCTTTTGTGTCTGGCTTTTTTAACTCGGAGTGATGTTCTTTTTTTTTTTTACGGTACGCGGGCCTCTCACTTTTGTGGCCTCTTCTGTTGCGGAGCACAGGCTCCGGACGTGCAGGCTCAGCGGCCATGGCTCACGGGCCCAGCCGCTCCACGGCATGTGGGATCTTCCTGGACTGGGGCACGAACCCGCGTCCCCTGCATTGGCAGGCGGACTCTCAACCACTGCGCCACCAGGGAAGCCCTGGAGTGACGTTCTTGAGGCTCATCCAATTCGTAGCACGTCTCAGCACTTCATTCCTTTGTGTGACTGAGCAATGTTCTAGTGTATGAACACAACACGTTTTGTTTATCCATTCACCACGGATAAACGTTGATGGACACATGGGTTGTTTCCGTCCTTTGGCTGTTGTGAATAAAGCATTCATGTGCAAAAAGACAAGAGAAGAAGTGACACATGTCAGGTGCTGCTAACTTATTCATTCACTTATTTGTTCATGTCCTCATTGTTTCATTTATTTGTTCGCTGGGAAACGAACTATGGAACATAACTTTCTGCTTAGCACTGAGCAGGATGTAAATGTTAGCACAAGGTCCTGGTCTGCAGGGGATTTGTCACTGAATTTTAAACTGTGAGGCATTGGTAACGAGCAAGGAAGACAGTTTATGAGACGTCCCTTATCCCATCCCAGCACCTCCAACCCCAGCACACACACATAGTCGGAGGAAACAGGACTTCAAGGCTGAAGAGGATTTAGAGAGACTTGGAGAAGAGAGGTGACATTTCAGATTTGGAAACCATGCTCCAGGGTAAGAAAGGCCAGGGCCTGCCTGGGCCAAGCATGTGCTGGTGGTGGGAGACTGTGCATTTGATGGGTGGCTGAGAGCTTCTGTGCTGGGCATTGTGTTCTGCTTTTAGTTACGATCCTCACTAGGCGTGAAATGGAAGCATAGAGGGTGGGCCCCACATCCCGATCCCACAGTGCGCCGTGCTCAGGCAGAGATACCCTGGTCCCAGGCCAAGCCTCTCTTGGGCTCCCCACTGGCCGGGGTGGCAGCAGGTACATGGGAAAAAAGCCACTCCTTAGAGGGGAGCGTTAGAGGTTGCCCATCCTTGTGCACAAACTGTGGAGGCCACGAGAGCACCCTTTTCAGCAGCAAGCACCATGCCTCCCAAAGCACTCATTTTGCATCCTAGCATCCCCCGAAGTCCTAGCCCTGTACCTTACTGCCACCCGAAGTGAAGCTTTATGCACCGCCGATTTGACCAGTCTTAACTGTATTAAAATTCCTCCTCTCTTGGCAATTTACATTCATTTATTCCACAAGTATTCACTGAGCTGCTACTAGGTACAAGGCACTGTCCTAAATGCTGGGATTTTATTAGTGAAAAAAACAGACAAAAACCAAATCCCTTCCTCATGGAACTTAAACTCAACTGCATAGAAATAGATAATCAAAATTAAAATGTACAACATATGATAATTTATCAGATCAGAATAAGTGCCACAGAGGAAAAATAAAGCATAGAGTATTAGTGGGGCTTTGCAGTGTCCTCTCTCCAATAAGAGGGCCAGAGAAGGACTCTGCCTGTGACTAAAGCCATGAAGGAGGTGAGGAGTGAGCCATGGGGATGTGTATGGAAAGAGCAAGGTCCTGAGGAGGCAGGGGGCCAAGCGTGCTTAAGGACCAGCGACAAGCCAGTGTGGTCAGAGCCCAGGGAGAATGAGAGGAGTGGAAGGAAGTGAGATCAGAGAGATCAGCGGGGGTGGAGGGTGGTCTTGGGGACTGCTGTGGGGTGTGAGGTTTTACTCCAAGAGAGATGTGCACCCCTGGAAGGACTCTCTCACTGAATCCTTTCGGGCGGGGGTCTTGGAGGTGCTGAGGAATGAGGGAATGGTCCTTGGAAATTCAGCCCCCCACGCAGGGTCCAGGTCTTACTGGCCCTGCATGAAATGTCTGGAGCATCACCAAGTGATCCAGCTCCACCCTCTACCTCTGCCCAAGGGTCTCTCCTCTCAGGCCCATCTTGTCCTTTACAGCAGGTTCTTGGGACCACGTGCATCAGAATCTTGTCACCAGTGCAGACTCTGGTCCCACCCAGACCTACTGGGTCAGGATTCTGAGGATGCTCTGATCTCCAGGAAATCCTCAGACCCATAACAGTTGAATAACTAAAGTGCCTGGGACTGAGGAGCCAGAGCGGAGCCTGGTCCTTGGTCCAGCTGTGCAGTGTTCTCTCTCCAAGCACCAACTCAAGGCCAGGCTTGGAATGCACAAGAAGGGGAGGGCTCAGCCACATCCATGCTGCTCAGAGGGCCACTGTAGGAAAGGCTCCCTACCCCACACCCTGCCCAGGATTCAATTCAGGGCCCCACTGGGAGCTAGAGAGAGCTGGCACCTTGAATACCACCCTTCTCCTGAGTTCACTTCCAGGCAACCTCCAAGCCCCAGCCCAGTTATGTTGGAAACTACTTTCTGTCTGTTAAGGACAGACCGATAATTATCCCTTATCCTACAAAGCCTGGGGATGTTACCTATTCTCTCCAGCTTAAATGCTGTTCATGTTCTTCCTCCCCAGCCAAAATGCAAACTCCAGAAAGATAAAGACCTCAGTTGATCCCTGCATAACCCTGGCCTAGTGGCCCCTTGTTCTTGTTGCTGGTTCACTGAATTCTCACTTCTTGCCAGTAAGACCCAGATCCTCCCCGGTGGGGCAGTATTTCTTGGACAATTCCCTTAATAATCAGTACCTTTGGAAACCTCAGGAGAATTCACCTGATTGGTACAGCAAGAAGATGCAACTTTATCCTGAAGACTCAACAGGAAAATGAAGCCTTGGCTCAATTATTTGTCACTGTATGGTAGATATTATTCCCATCTACAGATGAGCAAACTGAGACTCAGAGACACTGAGTGGCTTGTCTCTGGGGGTCCCTGCTGTGGAGCTGGAGCTAGCAGTCAAGCACAGATGTGTCTGATGCAGAAGCCCATGTCCTTTTCATTTTCCAGTTTGGGTTTCACGTAGCATCTTTGTGTCACAATTTTCCTACCTATCAAATGAGATTAATACATCCCTTATAAGACTTTCGGTGAGATTAAATAAACCGCTCAAGTGAACACCCAAGCACGGGGCTGAACAAAGAAATGTCAGCTGCCTTTCCTTCTCTCCTCTCTCCATAATGTATTTAGGGAAAATCCTTTTGACCAGGCCTGAGTATGGGGCCACAGAGCCTCATCCTTTCCCACCCCTCATGGAGTACAGTTTAATTGCATATTAAAAATATTTAACATCCTGCAGAGGCACCATTTAAGCAGAATGAACAACAGTTAAGTTCTGGAGTACGGTTCTAGAGGACCCCAAATACCAGTCATTTACTCACTGTTTGCTCATTCTTGGGGTGGGTGGAGTCAAGATCCTAGGGGAGGAATCAGGGCAGCTGCTGATGGAGCTGGGGACTCGGGGCAGCCCGTCTTTGCCAACCAGTAAGGCTGTGTTTTAAGTGGGCTGAATATCTGGGGGAAACCCCCCATGCGGGATGAAGAAGACCATCTCCAAGGTCTACACAGCAGAAAATCCAGAGTTTCTGGGTTGGTTACAATTCCAATGCCCACCCCTTCCCACCAGGACAAGCCCATGGTCCCAGCTCTACCTGGATCCCCCTTCTCGCCCCGGGGGCCTTCTTTCCCATCTCGTCCATCACGACCAGGCAGGCCATTCTCCAGGGGACTACACATGACCAGGGTGCAGGCGTTGGCCAGTGTTTCCCGAGAATAGGTCTTCATTTCTGCCCCCAGAGACCTTGGGGGCTGTGAGAGCAGGATCAGCATGGAGAGAGGGAGGAGAAGCATGTCCTAGGCAGAGGAACAGAAAGAAAGGGGACATGCTTTTGGTGCGAGGATGTGGATTTTAGGGCTTGGCCTAGCTCCTGGAGGTGAGGAGAAGCACTTCCTCCACCTCCTCTCCTCTGCTCTGGGGCCAAGAGCAGCAGAGCTCTGAAAGCAGTTTAGGGACAAGGTGGGCATAAGGTCTGGACTGAGAGGGCATGAGTTGACCAGCTGGACTTCTGACAGGGGTGACCAGCAGCAAGAACCTATTCTTAGATGCTCTGTGTCATCCCTTCTTGTGCCTCCCCTTGGGCACTGCCTCGGGCAATGCCATGGGCACTGTGGCAAGGATGTAGAATTCCTCACTGAGGCCATCTGTCACACCAGGAAGGACTCACTGAGAGCTCTCGGGAGGGACCCTTCCCATCTCTGGACCTCCTTCTCCCTTTCTGTACCAGTAAGTTGGTTGACTTAATTCCAACAAGGCAAACTTGTTTCCTCTCACTTGCTGCCTTGGATGGACTAGTACTGGTGGTCTCAAGTGCTGCCTGAGAAAAAGCCAGAGTCCCGAGCACTGGATGGGTGCATGACTGCATGTTTGCCAGGTGATTTGCCATTCCCGGGCTCCATGAGGAAAGTCCATGGGACACCTAGAGTCCTGTCCAGGCCTCCTGAGAGGACTTGGAACAGGGGCCTCATGGAGGAAGGGGACGTGTGAGACGGGCACAGTCAGGGGAAGGCTAGTCTGGGGGAGGAAAGAGCAGATGTCCAAGAGTGCACCCGGTTACCATCGGAAAGGGACTCGGAAACTAAGTGAGGTCAGGGTGGGTGCAGGACCTGGCTCACTCCCAATATTGGGCTTCTTTCCTCTCTCAGAAACTGTAAAGTTACGAGCATGGTAAGGGCTCATGGGAGTTGCAGAGGCTGGGAACAAAGCCTGAGGACCTGTGCAAAGGACAGGGGGTCACCAGGCAGGCTGAGGTAGAGGAAGGGGAGAGGCTTCCTGGACAGAGAAGTGTCTCCTTCCAAGAGGAAGATGAATTGCATTTTCCACAGGGGCTTCCAGACAATGGCATCTGAGGTCTGGTTGGTTGTTACATCCAACTCACCCAACCTCTCCCAGCCCAGGAAACACATCTCCTACCGAGCAAAGGGAGCAGAATGAAGAATGCTACTTAGTACCCCAACAGCTACCCTCCGAGACGGGAGCAGCTACACAGACCTGCCTTCCTCAACACCACTAGGGTAAACCACCCAGACAGGCAGGAAGATATTCACCAGACATTGGGAAAACAGAATGAGAGGCAAGGACAGACACACTCACAGTTGCATCCTCTAGGGCTCCAGAATCTCCAGGCAAATTAGAGTTCCCTGGGCAGGCACTGGCTATTTATTCACGCCCTGTAACGTAAGCCTCCCAGCCCCGGTTTCCTGAGAACTCTCATCAAGAAGTAGGGCAATTTACTTTCTTGTTGACACACTCAATTTCACCCCACCTGGGTTCCGGACACCTGCCACTCATGTTGATAAAACTACACACACATCACCTTAGAGTTCATAGCGCACCCTCAGCCCACGATTTCATCTGCACCTCACTGCAGCCCTGTGAGTTAAGTGGCAGCATCAGTGTCTGTATTCACAGATGTCCAGGAATCCAAGGTCCAGAGAAGACCAGCAAGTTGTACAATTACCTCCACCTCTTGCAAAAGCAGCTTGCATCTACAGAGTCCAAGAGCCAGCACCTGCTGTGCCCACTTCTCTTTCTCCTTCATGTCCACATTACGTCTCAGATATTAGCAAAGAGGTGGGAGCTCCTTGGCATATCTGAGCAGGGGTGGGGCAGGTGGAAGGGCTGCCAAGGCAGCAGCCTGTGGGAGTCGGTGGCTGGGAGAGCTGCCACCCGGCAGGGGTCACTCTTTTGCTTCCTGCTGTAGATGTAGGACAGCCTCCCACTTGCCTTTTATGGGATGGCCTTCCCTTAACTTGGTTGCCCGAATCTCTCCACTTTTTTAGCCAGTGTTTGTCCATTACATGGCTCTAGTGGCCAGTTTGGATCCCTGAGCTGCTGATATACTGTTGTAACCATCCCCAAGGAAACTCTAACTTCCAGTGACTGTGGGGCAGTTGCTGGCATCTCTGCTTGCTTTTAGATCCCTGTGACTTTATCTCTTCCATCAACCCTTCGTCTAGGTCTACACACCAGCAACCCCAGGTCTCCAATCCTCTCCTTTGGCCACCCCACTGGAGGTGCTGACTTGCTCCTGGGTTTTGATGATCCGTGTAGATTATGGAATCTATAATGCCAGCTTTCCTCAGTTGGTAAGGAAAGGCCTTCTCTTTTCCATACTGCAATTTTTTGAAGGAGGATCCCATAGTAGAGAACCTGGGCCCCTAATGCTTGAGCTCTTCCATTATTAACACACAGCCCTCTCTATTCTAGGGTGTTCATGTGCCCCCTAGAGATGTAGGTCAGCATGGAGGTTGAACTGAACATTTGCTCTTCTCTCCCCACAAAGCCTAATTGTCAAGTCTTATCCCGGTGGCTAGACAAACTCTCCTTATTTATGGTGACTTTTATTTCAGGAGTCCTATACTTTGTCTCTTCCTGCAAGCTGGCTTCTATTAACTGCCACCTCCTAGACTGTCAAATACATCCCTCATGATGCCCTCAGGCCCCATTATAGCACAGAATATGGTGTTTCCTTTGTCTAACTTCACATTCCAACAGAATCCAGTTCTATTTATGATCCAGCCCAGACACTTGTGTTGCAATGATAACCTTTGCTTTTCTCGTTCCACCAACACAGGTGAGAAGAATCACAATGGCTTTCATGCAGAGGATCACTGGACCACGCTCTCTTCCCAATACAAAGTCCAGGCTGACTGCACAGTTTCTTTGGGAGCTGGTCACTGGTGCTGTACTGCAGCCGCAGAAATATCTGCACCCCCATGGTGGACTTCACCAGCTGCACTTTTGCCAGAGCTAAGCTGTAGCCTCTGGTATTTTACCGGCTGCTTGTCCACATCACTGTTGAAACACCCAGCTCAGTGGGTCCATGTAGGGTTAGGCCATTCAAGATGGCTGTTCTCTCACTCTCTCTACATTCCCCCTGCTCGACCAGTCCCTGCTTCACTCACATGACTATCCAATCCTTTTAATTATAGGGCTTAATTAGTAACTGCCTACCCACTGCCCCAGCTGTTGGTTTCCTTGGTAACTGATGAGCCAACATCCCCCTATAAATGGTAGCCTCCTCCCCCAAGTGAGGATTGTTATGTCTTTCCTGCTCTCTGCCGAACACGGTATGTTGTTGCTCTGGGACCCTTCTGCTTTGGACGTGTAAGATCCCTTGTCCAATAAGCCACTGATGTTTTTGTCACTATCTCCGGGCACTTTCTTCGGTCACAAGGCTGGGCATCAACAAGGCTTGCAGGCCTGCGGGGTGCAGCCCAACAAATGGTGAGTCAGCCAAAACGCCGAGGAAACTCCCGGGAGAGCTGAGATGCTGGGGAGTAAGGACGGGGAATGGGGGCTTCCCTGGTGGTGCAGTGGTTGAGAGTCTGCCTGCCGATTCAGGGGACACGGGTTCGTGCCCCGGTCCGGGAGGATCCCACATGCCGCGGAGCGGCTGGGCCCGTGAACCATGGCCGCTGAGCCTGCACGTCTGGAGCCTGTACTCCGCAGCGGGAGAGGCCACAGCAGTGAGAGGCCCGCGTACCGCAAAAAAAAAAAAAAAAAAAGGACAGGGAATGGAAAGTTGCGGGGGTAATCCTGGGGTGGCCGTCCACCAGCGTGTGGGGCCCCATGGCAGCTGACTACTGTGAGAGTTGTCTTTCTGTTGCATTGTATTGATGACATCCTGTTAACCTTAGAGTCTCTTTCCAGTTTAAAAGCAGCAGCCCAGTGCTTGTGGTTCATCTGACTGCATGAGGAGGGCTGGTGCATACAGACAAAATGCAAGAGCCTTTCTGGGGTTTTTGTTGTTGTTGTTATCTACAAAATACAAACATACCCCTGATCTGCCACCCCCAAACAATTACAGACACAGGCTTTAAGGATATTAACTGAGGGACAGGCTTGTGAATTGGAAGTGGCCAGTTACCCTGAAGGGTTTGTTTGGGACCTGTGACAATGGCAAAACAATAAGGGGCTCTGGACGCGCAGGCTCAGCGGCCATGGCTCACGGGCCCAGCCGCTCCACGGCATGTGGGATCTTCCCGGACCGGGGCACGAACCCGTGTCCCCTGCATCGGCAGGCGGACTCTCAACCACTGCACCACCAGGGAAGCCCCTGCTTGTGGTTTTTGGTAGGCCCTCTCTTGGGCTTCTGGTCCCAGCTATGGCAGGGGGCAGAGCAGCGATACAGGGTGATGGAGCAAAGCTATATGCAGCCTACAAGGCCTTACAACAGGTGGAAGATATTACAAAAGGCCTACCCGAGTTGTCAACCAATGCAAAAAACCCCACTTTAGCGGCCATGAAGTTCAGGCCTGGGCTGATAAAATGCCATACACTGGCATTTTCAGCTGCTCTTCAACCCCACTGCTGCCAGGCTAATTGAAGGATGAGCGACCTACTTAAACAACATTTGAGACAGGAGACCTGCTGTCTCAACCTGTGGACCAGGAGGCTAACTCAGCTCACACAAATTTATAGCTAAACATCCCAGCAGCAATCATCCCAGTGCCTATGCCGTGTTAACCCAGAGGCAACTAGTCAATACTATACGAGTTCAACTGTTGAGCACCCCAGGACCGTTGCCAACTAATGATCAGGACAGTAACTCACTTTTGCCCTTCCCACAGGATCTGCCCCCAGGGGAACATATTATAAATGGCCCTGGGACTGGCAGCTAAGTCCCCGGTGGTTTGGGTTTGCCGGCCCATGGAGATTAGGACTAGAAAGGAATTTATAGATTTCACCTTTCTTCTACCCAGCCCCACTTAAGACTACTAAGGTAATAAATCCAGGCCACTTACTGTAGAAAGGCGCCATTATATTAACCCTATGGTCTGTTAAACCCCCTCTCCAGTATTTGGCACCGGCCGTGGGGACTGAGGGTGGACAGGTGGTATGGTACTGCAGCTCAGGACAAAAACCACAAGCAGGGGCTTCCCTGGTGGTGCAGTGGTTGAGAGTCCGCCTGCCGATGCAGGGGACATGGGTTCGTGCCCCGGTCCAGGAAGATCCCACATGCCGTGGAGCGGCTGGGCCCGTGAGCCATGGCCGCTGAGCCTGCGCGTCCAGAGCCTGTGCTCCACAGCGGGAGAGGCCACAGCAGTGAGAGGCCCACGTACCGCAAAAAAACAAACAAACAAACAAACAAAAAACCCACAGGCAGGGGTGCTGTTATGTCAGAATGCTGTTACCACTTGTATTTTGCTTAATGGTCATGATCTTCCCTGTATCGAGTTGGTTAGACATCTTACATTTCGTCTCTAGTCTGAGCGGAGGGAATCTGTTTGCAGACTGGGTGACAACGGTGGCCTCACTGCAAAATGAGTCTGATTGGTGGGTCTACAGTGAGATACCACTGTTGTCCTCCTCTGGAATTCCATGAACAACTGACCCGATAAGCGCCTGGCCCCAAAGTTTACCCACATTTTGGACTCTCAGTACTCTCTAGCTGCTGTTGTCTGTATCGAATTTGTGGTATCTGGTAGCAGTGCACCTCTACATAGCTGACCCCAGGGATATTGTGGAAGAGGGGCGGACTAAGATTACAAGGGTCATGTGGGATATGTAGGCGGGGAGTGTATGGGCAGGTCATTCAAGATGGCTGTTCTCTTGCTCTCTCTACGTCCCCCTGCTCCAACAGTCCCTGCTTCACTCACATGACTATCCAATCCTCTTAATTATAGGGCTTAACTAGTATCTGCCTACATGCTTGCCCCTGCCCAGCTGCTGGTTTCCACAGTAACTGATAAGCCAACCTGACATCAATTCCCCCTATAAATGGTAGCCTCCTTCTCCCCCAGTGTCAAAGATTGCAGCCATGTCCTGCTGCCGTACATGGTGGGGTGTTGCTCTAGGACACTTCTGCTTTGGATGTGTAAGATCCCCTGTCCAATAAACCATTGATGTCTTTGTCACTGTCTCTGGCTCTTTCTTGAGTCTCAAGGCTGGGTATCTACAAGGCTTGCAGGCCTGTGAGGTACAGCCCAACAATGGTGGACAGGTTGCTTTGGTTTGGGTCCCAGGGAACAGTCACGGGAGGTCTGGCATTGTGGCCTTCTGCCGGGGCATTCACGGACCCACTTCTGCTCTGCTCTGGGTGCTGAGCTCTTTGGTTCTGAAACCATATCTAGTGTAGAAAAAAGGAGACATGGACCTCAGAAGAAGTAAGATTCCAGCTCAGTTGCCCTCTGATCTGTCAGGCAGAGGGCAATGTCTGTTAGGCCTAATCTTGGGGATCGTATTTATATCTTTCACCTGGTCCTTGCAAACTAGGTGCAAATTCAGGGCAACTCTCCACACCTGGCTAGGAGTGGCTCCTACATTGGTTGGCTAGAATGCCGGGCTCCTCATACATTATTACCTCTCTTGCCCTTTCGTTTCCTGAAAGTTGATGTCTTAATATCTCCCACTTAATGAGTCCTAGGGCAAATAGTGATCTGCTTCCCCTTCCCTACCCAGAATACTCAAGTCCTCAGGTATAGAAGCATTCCTTAAAACCTTTCCCCCGTCTGCTAAGAGCTGTGATCCAAATGAAAAATCACCTTCTCTGGCTCAGATGGATGTCCCGGTTCAGGCATGGTTGAAATTCATGCCTTCAGTGAATGTGCCCACTTGATATGACTACAAGCCCATCTCTTACGGACAGACGTTCAGACACAGGCAGCCACCAAGTCCAGATGAAAAACACCTGAGTATAGAATCAACACTCTTCTTTCAGGGTTGTATTGGGAAAGGAGCTCTCCTGATGAGGTTGAATTTCCTCTCCATCCATGGAGAACAGAGGTAAGGACACCTGGTCTTGCAAGCCAGTTGAAGCACAATCACAGGTTCTTGGATACAAATGAGTCTTTCGAGACTCTGATATACCCAAAACCACTATCTTCATAACTTATGGAGAACAAATATTCTCAACCAGGGGCAACTGTGTCTCCACCCCCAACCAAGGATAAGGTCAATGACCCTACATGATTAGGTTATTAGGGGTAGGGGAGGATGGATGTGGATTTTGGGCAGGGTCTGTATGGGCCCCTAGGCCCCTCAGGCCCAAGATGCTGATAAACAAATATTACCTCTGCTTCCATAATAACTTCAGAACTTACCAGAGATGCAGTCTTCAGCACAGGTAGTACCTTGGAGATGGACATATTGTTTGTTTCTTTATTCCTAACGAGTCTAATCCTTCATGATTTCATGGACCTTCCTTTTGGACCATCCATTCAAATGGGCCTGGAGCCACTCAGCCACCTATGGCCATGTGTTCCCAAGGGATACACATTCACTACTAGGATTTGAGTAAATGCTGTCTCAGACACCCAAAAGGGGAACATGAAGAGAAATACGTCATCTTGGGTGTTCCCTGGTGGCCTAGTGGTTAGGATTCCAGGCTTTCACTGCTGTGGCCAGGGTTCAACCCCTGGTCAGGGAACTGAGATCCCACAAGCCTCGTGGTGCAACCCCACCCCACCCCCCAAAAAAACACAAAAACCAGAAATGTCTTCTCCCCAGCATGCCCTCAGATTGAAGTTCCTGTAACCCGTAGCTTATTGAGAACTATAACATTTGAAAAAACCCTATCTCTAATAAGTTGCTTTACTTTATTTGTTGGTAGTCTGAATATGGCTTCTCCTAGAATAACTATTTTCTTTCCAGCTGTCTCTTTGATCTCTAGATGTATTGTTTTCTTTCTTTTTTATATTGATTATTCCATTCAAAATTATTCTACTGGTCTGTAAACTGTCCTGTGTCAAAAAAGTAGTACAAAAAAGGAATCCTGGTCTGAAAACTGGGAATATGGGTATTATTTTCATCCAGAGTCCTTATACTATATATTGTTCATTATTCTGTAGTATTGATTGCAGTGATCAATGACAATGTACCATGATCAAGTTGACCCTATTGCTTACATTCTCTACAGTGTCCACATATGACTTAATTTTCTATTGTGAAGTGAATATCCAGTACAATTCCCTTCCCCCATCAGTGAATGCCCCAAACCAAGTTTTCCTCCATTGGTAGAAGATATAGACAAATTTATTTTTTGTATTTAATCCTTTACATTGTATGATATAACATGCAAAAATTTCTTAGCAAAATACCTGATATAAGGTATTGAGTCAAAATTGCTAGCCCAGGTTGTCTCTTTACCTTGACCCTGAGACATAATGAAAGAGAAATTCAAGCATACCTGGATTCTAGTTTCTGGAAAGCCAATTTCTTTTTTTTTAATTGGAATATACTTAACATACAGCATTGTATAAATTTAAGGTGTACAACATGTTAATTTGATACATTTATATATTGTAATATGATTACCATTGTAGTGATAATTAGCCCCTTTAACATAAACCATAATTATAATTTCTTTATAGTGGATGGAATATTAGGTTCTAGTCTCTTAGCATGTTTGATTACAATATACTGTTGTCTATATTCACTATACTATGTATTTGATCTCAAGGATGTATTTACTGCTTGTTGCAAGTTTGTACACTTAAAAAAACATGTTCTAACTCCCCCCTCATTATCTCCTAGTAACCATTTACTCTGTTTTTATGAGTTAGGCTTTTTTTAGATTCCATGTATAAGTGATTGTCATACAGTATTTGTCTTTCTCTGTCTGACTATGTCATTCTGTCTAATGTCCCCAAGATCCATCCATGTTGTTGCAAGTGGCTAAATAGTATTTCATTGCACATATGTGTATACCTCATGTTCTTTATCCATTCATTTGTTGATGGGCACCTAGGTTGTTTCTATATCTGAGCTATTAAGAATAATGCTATAAAAAACATGGGAGTGCATATATCTCTTAAAAAACCTCTTTTCATTTCCTTATGATATATAACCAGAAATGGAATTGCTATATCATAGATCTGTTTATTTTTTTGAGAAACTTCTATATTGATTTCCATAGTAGCTGAACCGACTTGCATTCCCAGTGGACACGATGTGTTCCCTTTTCTCTTCATCCTTGCCAACACTTGCTATCCCTTGTCTTCCTGGTGATAGCCATTCTTAAAGGTGTGAGGTGATAGCTTATTGTGCTTTTGATTTATATTTCTCTTTTCATGTACCTATTAACATGTACATGTTTCATGTACATCTTTTCATGTACCTATTAACCATTTGCATGTTTTCTTTGGGGAAATGTCTGTTTCATCCCTTTGCCTATTTAAAAATCAGATTGTTATTGAGTTGTATGAGTTCTTTATATGTTTTGGCTATTAACCCCTATACATGGTTTGCAAAAATTTTCTCCCATTCTGTAGGTTGCCTTTTCATTTAATTGTTTCCTTTGCTGTGCAGAGGCTTTTAAGTTTGATGTAGTCACATCGGTTGTTTTTTTGCTTTTATCATTTGTGCTTTTGGTGTTATATCTAAAAAATCATTGCCAAGACCGATGCTGAGGAACTTCTATCCTATGTTTTCTTCCAGGAGTTTTATGATATCAGGTCTTATGTCTATGATTGATTTCAAGTTAATTTTTGTGAGTGTTGTAAGATAGGGGTCCAATTTCATTATTCTGCATGTGTTGATCCAGTTTTCTAAACTCCACTGATTGAAGAGACCATCGTTTGCCCATTGAGTGTTCTTGGCTCCCTTGTCAAATATTTTGACCATATTAGGAGGGTTTCATTCTGGGCTGTCTATTCTACTCTACTGGTCTGTGTGTCTATTTTTAGTCTAGTACCATACAGTTTTTATGACTATAGCTTTGTAGTGTATTTCGAAATCAGGAGGTGTGATACTTCCAACTTTGTTCTTCTTTCTCAGGATTGCTTTGGCTATTCAGGGTGTTTTGTGGTTCCATACAAATTTGGAGATTTTTTTTTCTATTTCTGTGAAGAATGCTATTAGAATTCTTTTAGGGATAGAATTGAATCTATCGATGGTGACCTATATCTATAAATCTGTTATCTATATCTAAAATCTGTTATCTATACCTAAATCTATGACCATTCTAACAATATTAAATCTTTCAATTCATGAACATCAAATGTCTTTCCATTTGTTTTTCCCTCTGATTTCTTTCAATAAAGTCTTGTACTTTTCATTGTACAGATCTTTCACTTAAGTGGTTAAAATCTTTGTTAGGCATTTTATTGTTTTTAAAGTTATTAAAATGGGCTAGTTTCCTTCATTTCTTTTTTAGATGTTTCATTATTCATATATAGAAATGCTGATTTCTGTATGTTGATTTTTTCTCTTTTTTTATCTTTCAACTTTACTGATTTTGTTATTTCCAACAGTTTTGGGTTGAGTCTTTGGGATTTTCTATATGTAAAATTATATCATCTGCAAATGGTGACAATTTACTTCTTTTTGATTTGGAAGCCTTTCATTTCTTTGTCTTGCCTAATTGTTCTAGCTAGGACTTCCAGTGCTGTATTGAATAAGAGTGATGAGAGTGGGTATCCTTGCCTTGACAGTGATCTTAGAGAAAAAAATTTCAATTTTTCACCATTGAGTAGATTGTTAGGTGTGGGTTTGTCATATTCGGCCTTTATTAAGTTAAGGTGTATTTCTCCTATACACAGTAGGTTAAGGGTTTTCATCACGAAAGGATGTTATATTCTGTCAAATGTTTTTCCTGCATCTATGGAGGTGATCATGTAATTTTTATCTTTCATTCTATTAATGGGATGTATCATATTTATTGATATGTATATATTGAACCATCCTTGCATCCCAGGGATAAATCTCCCTTGCTCATCATGTATAATCCTTTTAATGTGTTCTTGAATTTGGTTTACTAATATTCTTTGCATCTATATTCATCAGGGATATTGGTCTGTAGTTTTCTTTCCTTGTACTGTCCTTATCTGGCTTTGGTATCAGGGTAATGCTGGCCTTGTAGAATATGTTTGGGAGTATTCCCTTCTCTTCAATCATTTGGAAGAGTTTGAGAAGATTTGCATTAATTCTTTAAATGTTTGGTAGAATTCATCAGTGAAGCCATCTGGTCCTGGGGTTTTCTGTGTTGGGTTTTTAAAAATTACTGTTTCAGTTTCTTATTACTGGTCTGTTTAAATTTTCTATTTCCTCCTGATTCAGTCTTAGTAGGTTGTGTGTCTCTAGGGATTTACTCATCTAGGTTATCTAATTTGTTGGCATATAATTGTTTATAGCCTCTTATGATCCTAAGTATTTCTATAGTGTCAGTTGTAATGTCTTCTCTTTCATTTACAAGTTTAGTCTTTTTACTTTAACTAAATGTTTATTGATTTTTTAAAATGTTTTTGAAAAACCAGATCTTTGTTTTGTTGACCCTTTTTATTGTTTTTCTGGTCTTTATTTCATTTACTTCTGCTCTGATCTTTATTATTTCCTTCCTTCTACTAAGTTTGAGCTTAATTTGTTCTTTTCTAGTTCCTTGAGGTGTAAAGTTAGCTTGTTTATTTGAGATCTTTCTAATTTCTTAATATTTGCAGTTATCTCTAAAACTTTCCTTTCAGAACTGATTTTGCCACACCCCCAAGGATTCAATATGTGTGTTTCCACTTGCATCTCTTTGGAGATAATTTTTTATTTCCCTTTTTATTTCTTCTTTGGCCCATTGGTTGTTCAGAAAGCTGGTGTTTAGTTTCCACATATTTGTAGATTTTCCAGCTTTTCTCTTGTTGTTGATTTCTAGTTTCTAACCACTGTGTCAGAAAATATAATTGGTATAATTTTTTTAACATCTTTTTTGGAGTATAATTGCTTTACAATGTTGTGTTAGTTTCTGCTGTATAACAAAGTGAATCAGCTATATGTATACATATATGCCCATGTCCCCTCCCTCGTGCATCTCCCTCCCACCCTCCCTATCCCACCCCGCTAGGTGATCACAAAACACCAAGCTGATCTCCCAGTGCTCTGCAGCTGCTTCGCACTATCTATTTTACTTTTGGTAGTGTATATATGTCCATGCCACTCTCTCACTTCATCCCAGCTTCCCCTTCCCCCATCCTAAAGTCCATTCTCTATATCTGTGTCTTTATTCCTGTCCTGCCCCTAGGTTCTACAGAACCGTTTTTGTTTTTAGATTCCATATATATATATATATATATATATATATATATATATATATATATATATATATATAGCATACGGTATTTCTTTTTCTCTTTCTGACTTACTTCACCCTGTATGACAGACTCTAGGTCCATCCACCTCACTACAAATGACTCAATTTCATTTCTTTTTATGGCTGAGCAATATTCCATTGTATATATGTGCCACATCTTCTTTTTTTTTTTTATTAGTTTCTGCTTTATAACAAAGTGAATCAGTCATACATATACATCTGTTCCCACATCCCTTCCCTCATGCATCTCCCTCCCTCCCACCCTCCCCATCCCACCCCTCCAGGCGGTCACAAAGCACCGAGCTGATCTCCCTGTGCTCTGTGGCTGCTTCCCACTATCTATCTACCTTACGTTTGGTAGTGTATATATGTCCATGCATCTCTTTCGCTTTGTCACAGCTTACCCTTCCCCCTCCCCATATCCTCAAGTCCATTCTCAAGTAGGTCTGTGTCTTTATTCCCGTTTTACCCCTAGGTTCTTCATGACATTTTTTTTTAAATTCCATATATATGTGTTAGCATACGGTATTTGTCTTTCTCTTTCTGACTTACTTCACTCTGTATGACAGACTCTAGGTCTATCCACCTCATTACAAATAGCTCAGTTTCGTTCCTTTTTATGGCTGAGTAATATTCCATTGTATATATGTGCCACATCTTCTTCATCCATTCATCCGATGATGGACACTTAGGTTGTTTCCAGCTCTGGGCTATTGTGAATAGAGCTGCAATGAACATTTTGGTACATGTCTCTTTTTGAATTATGGTTTTCTCAGGGTATATGCCTAGTAGTGGGATTGCTGGGTCATATGGTAGTTCTATTTTTAGTTTTTTAAGGAACCTCCATACTGTTCTCCATAGTGGCTGTACCAATTCACATTCCCACCAGCAGTGCAAGAGTGTTCCCTTTTCTTCACACCCTCTCCAGCATTTATTGTTTCTAGATTTCTTGATGATGGCCATTCTGACTGGTGTGAGATGATATCTCATTGTAGTTTTGATTTGCATTTCTCTAATGATTAATGATGTTGAGCATTCTTTCATGTGTTTGTTGGCAGTCTGTATATCTTCTTTGGAGAAATGCCTATTTAAGTCTTCTGCCCATTTTTGGATTGGGTTGTTTGTTTTTTTGCTATTGAGCTGCATGAGCTGTTTATAAATTTTGGAGATTAATCCTTTGTCAGTTGCTTCATTTGCAAATATTTTCTCCCATTCTGAGGGTTGTCTTTTGGTCTTGTTTATGGTTTCCTTTGCTGTGCAAAAGCTTTGAAGTTTCATTAGGTCCCATTTGTTTATCTTTGTTTTTATTTCCATTTCTCTAGGAGGTGGGTCCAAAAGGATCTTGCTGTGATTTATGTCATAGAGTGTTCTACCTATGTTTTCCTCTAAGAGTTTGATAGTTTCTGGCCTTACATTTAGGTCTTTAATCCATTTTGAGTTTATTTTTGTGTATGCTGTTAGGGAATGATCTAATCTCATACTTTTACATGTCCCTGTCCAGTTTTCCCAGCACCACTTATTGAAGAGGCTGTCCTTTCTCCACTGTACATTCCTGCCTCCTTTATCAAAGATAAGTTGGCCATAGGTGCGTGGGTTTATCTCTGGGCTTTCTATCCTGATCCACTGATCTATCTTTCTGTTTTTATGCCAGTACCACACTGTCTTAATTACTGTAGCTTTGTAGTATAGTCTGAAGTCAGGGAGCCTGGTTCCTCCAGCTCCGTTTTTCGTTCTCAAGATGCTTTGGCTATTTGGGGTCTTTTGTTTTTCCAAACAAATTTTGAAATTTTTTGTTCTAGTTCTGTGAAAAATGCCAGTGGTAGTTTGATAGGGATTGCATTGAATCTGTAGATTGCTTTGGGTAGTAGAGTCATTTTCACAATATTGATTCTTCCAATCCAGGAGCATGGTATATCTCTCCATCTATTTGTATCCTCTTTAATTTCTTTCATCAGTGTCTTATAATTTTCTGCATACAGGTCTTTTGTCTCCTTAGGTAGGTTTATTCCTAGATATTTTATTCTTTTTGTTGCAATGGTAACTGGGAGTGTTTTCTTGATTTCACTTTCAGATTTTTCATCATTAGTGTACAGGAATGCCAGAGATTTCTGTGCATTAATTTTGTATCCTGCTACTTTACCAAATTCATTGATTAGCTCTAGTAGTTTTTCGGTAGCATCTTTAGGATACTCTATGTATAGTATCATGTCATCTGCAAACAGTGACAGCTTTACTTCTTCTTTTCCAATTTGGATTCCTTTTATTTCCTTTTCTTCTCTGATTGCTGTGGCTAAAACTTCCAAAACTAGGTTGAATAAGAGTGGTGAGAGTGGGCAGCCTTGTCTTGTTCCTGATCTTAGTGGAAATGGTTTCAGTTTTTCACCATTGAGGACAATGTTGGCTGTGGGTTTGTCATATATGGCCTTTATTATGTTGAGGAAAGTTCCCTCTATGCTTACTTTCTGCAGGGTTTTTATCATAAATGGGTGTTGAATTTTGTCAAAAGCTTTCTCTGCATCTATTGAGATGATCATATGGTTTTTCTCCTTCAACTTGTTAATATGGAGTATCACATTGATTGATTTGTGTATATTGAAGAATCCTTGCATTCCTGGAATAAACCCCATTTGATCATGGGGTATGATCCTTTGAATGTGCTGTTGGATTCTGTTTGCTAGTATTTTGTTGAGGATTTTTGCATCTATGTTCATCAGTGATATTGGCCTGTAGTTTTCTTTCTTTGTGACATCCTTGCCTGGTTTTGGTATCAAGGTGATGGTGGCCTCGTAGAATGAGTTTGGGAGTGTTCCTTCCTCTGATATTGTTTGGAAGAGTTTGAGAAGGATGGGTGTTAGCTCTTCTCTAAATGTTTGATAGAATTCGCCTGTGAAGCCATCTGGTCCTGGGCTTTTGTTTGATGGAAGATTTTTAATCACAGTTTCAATTTCAGTGCTTGTGATTGGTCTATTCATATTTTCTATTTCTTCCTGAGTCAGTCTTGGCAGGTTGTGCATTTCTAAGAATTTGTCCATTTCTTCCAGGTTGTCCATTTTATTGGCATAGAGTTGCTTATAGTAATCTCTCATGATCTTTTGTATTTCTGCAGTGTCAGTTGTTACTTCTCCTTTTTCATTTCTAATTCTATTGATTTGAGTCTTCTCCCTTCTTTTCTTGATGAGTCTGGCTAATGGTTTGTCAATTTTGTTTATCTTCTCAAAGAACCAGCTTTTAGTTTGGTTGATCTTTGCTATCGTTTCCTTCATTTCTTTTTCATTTATTTCTGATCTGATCTTTATGATTTCTTTCCTTCTGCTAACTTTGGGGGTTTTTTGTTCTTCTTTCTCTAATTGCTTTAGGTGCAGGGTCAGGTTGTTTACTCGAAATGTTTCCTGTTTCTTAAGGTGGGATTGTATTGCTATAAGCTTCCCCCTTAGAACTGCTTTTGCTGCCTCCCATAGGTTTTGTGTCATCGTGTCTCCATTGTCATTTGTTTCTAGGTATTTTTTAATTTCCTCTTTGATTTCTTCAGTGATCACTTCGTTATTAAGTAATGTATTGTTTAGCCTCCATGTATTTGTATTTTTTACAGCTCTTTTCCTGTAATTGATGTCTAGTCTCATAGCATTGTGGTCAGAAAAGATACTTGATACAATTTCAATTTTCTTAAATTTACCAAGGCTTGATTTGTGACCCAAGATATGATCTATCCTGGAGAATGTTCCATGAGCACTTGAGAAAAATGTGTATTCTGTTGTTTTTGGATGGAATGTCCTATAAATATCAACTAAGTCCATCTTCTTTAATGTATCATTTAAAGCTTGTGTTTCCTTATTTATTTTCATTTTGGATGATCTGTCCATTGGTGAAAGTGGGGTGTTAAAGTCCCCTACTATGATTGTGTTACTGTCGATTTCCCCTTTTATGGCTGTTAGCATTTGCCTTATGTATTGAGGTGCTCCTATGTTGGGTGCATAAATATTTACAATTGTTATATCTTCTTCTTGGATCGATCCCTTTATCCTTATGTAGTGTCCTTCTTTGTCTCTTCTAATAGTCTTTATTTTAAAGTCTATTTTGTCTGATATAAGAATTGCTACTCCAGCTTTCTTTTGATTTCCATTTGCATGGAATATCTTTTTCCATCCCCTTACTTTCAATCTGTATGTGTCTCTAGGTCTGAAGTGGGTCTCTTGTAGACAGCATATATATGGGTCTTGTTTTTGTATCCATTCAGCCACTCTGTGTCTTTTGGTGGGAGCATTTAGTCCATTTACATTTAAGGTAATTATTGATATGTATGTTCCTATTCCCATTTCCTTAATGGCTTTGGGTTCGTTATTGTAGGTATATTCCTTCTGTTGTGTTTCTTGCCTAGAGAAGTTCCTTTAGCATTTGTTGTAAAGCTGGTTTGGTGGTGCTGAACTCTCTCAGCTTTTGCTTGTCTGTAAAGGTTTTAATTTCTCCATCAAATCTGAATGAGATCCTTGCTGGGTAGAGTAATCTTGGTTGCAGGTTTCTCTCCTTCATCACTTTAATTATGTCCTGCCACTCCCTTCTGGCTTGTAGAGTTTCTGCTGAGAGATCAGCTGTTATCCTGATGGGGATTCCCTTGTGTGTTATTTGTTGTTTTTCCCTTGCTGCTTTTAATATGATTTCTTTGTGTTTAATTTTTGACAGTTTGATTAATATGTGTCTTGGCATATTTCTCCTTGGATTTATTCTGTATGGGACTCTCTGTGCCTCCTGGACTTGATTAACTATTTCCTTTCCCATATTAGGGAAGTTTTCAACTATAATCTCTTCAAATATTTTCTCAGTCCCTTTCTTTTTCTCTTCTTCTTCTGGAACCCCTATAATTCGAATGTTGGTGCGTTTAATGTTGTCCCAGAGGTCTCTGAGACTGTCCTCTGTTCTTTTCATTCTTTTTTCTTTATTTTGCTCTGCAGCAGTTATTTCCACTATTTTATCTTCCACCTCACTTATCCGTTCTTCTGCCTCAGTTATTCTGCTATTGATCCCATCTAGAGTATTTTTCATTTCATTTATTGTGTTTTTAATCGATGCTTGATTCATCTTTAGTTCTTCTAGGTCCTTGTTAACTGTTTCTTGCATTTTGTCTATTCTATTTCCAAGATTATGGATCTTGGAAATAGAATCTTGGATCAGCTTTACTATCATTATTCTGAATTCTTTTTCAGGTAGACTGCCTATTACCTCTTCATTTGTTAGGTCTGGTAGGTTTTTATCTTGCTCCTTCACCTGCTGTGTGTTTTTCTGTCTTCTCATTTTGCTTATGTTACTGTGTTTGGGGTCTCCTTTTTGCAGGCTGCAGGTTCGTAGTTCCCGTTGTTTTTGGTGTCTGTCCCCAGTGGCTAAGGTTGTTTCAGTAGGTTGTGTAGGCTTCCTGGTGGGGGGGACTAATGCCTGTGTTCTGGTGGTTGAGGCTCGATCTTGTCTTTCTGGTGGACAGGTCCACGTCTGGTGGTGTGTTTTGGGGTGCCTATGGCCTTATTATGTTTTTAGGTAGCCTCTCTGCTAATGGGTGGGGTTGTGGTCCTGCCTTGCTAGTTGCTTGGCATAGGGTGACCAGCACTGTAGCTTGCTGGTCGTTGACTTACGCTGGGTGCTGGTGTTGAGATGGAGATCTCTGGGAGATTTTCGCTGCTTGATATTATGTGGAGCCTGGAGGTCTCTTGTGGACCCGTGTCCTGAAGTTGGCTCTCCCACTTCAGAGGCACAGCACTGACTCCTGGCTGCAGCACCAAGAGCCTTTCATCTACCCGGCTCAGAATAACAGGGAGAAAAAGTAGAAAGAAAGAATTAGTGGAAGAAAGAAAGAGAGAGGGAAAGAAAGGAAGAAGGGAAGAAAGGAAGGAAGGAAGAAAGAAAGAAAGGAGGGAGGGAGGGAGGAAGGATGGAAAGAAAGAAGGAAAGAAAGGAGGGAGAGAGGGAGGA
Source organism: Hyperoodon ampullatus (assembly GCF_949752795.1). Lineage (NCBI taxonomy): Eukaryota > Metazoa > Chordata > Mammalia > Artiodactyla > Ziphiidae > Hyperoodon > Hyperoodon ampullatus. Next base: position 68,224,061 of record NC_136914.1, on the reverse strand, counting down.
ATGAAAGCAAAAGGAAGAGTGAATGGAAGAAGGGAGGGAGGGAGGAAGGAAAGAAAGAAAGACGGGAGGGAGGGAGGAAGGAAAGAAAAAGAAAGTAGAAAGAAGAAGGGTGGGAGGGAGGGAGGGAGGAAAGAAAAAGAAAGAAGGAAAGGAGGAGCGGAGGGAGGGAGGAAGGGAAGGTTGAAAAAAAGAAAGAGCAGGTAAAGTAAAATAGAATAAAGTATGAAATATAGTAGCGTTATTAAAATTAAAAAGTAATTATTGAAGAAAAACACGGACCGATAGAACCCTGGGACATATGGTGGAAGCAAAGCTATACAGAGAGAATCTTACACAGAAGATTACACATACACATTCACAAAAAGAGAGCAGGGGGAAAAATCAAAAATCTTGCTCTCCAAGTCCACCTCCTCAATTTGGGATAATTCGTTGTAAAAAGAGGAAAAGGGCGAGAAGTCTGAAATCTTGCTAAGTCCACCTCCTTAATTTGGGATAATTCGTTGTAAAAAGAGGAAAAAGGGGGGAAAGTCTTAAATCTTGTCCTCAAAGTCCACTTCCTCAATTTGGGATGATTCGCTGTCCATTCATGCACTCCACAGACGCAGGGCACATCAAATGGACCGTGGAGCTTTAATCCGCTGCCTCCGAGGCTGCACAGAGAGATTTCCCTGTCTCTGCTCTCACAACTCCCGGGTCTCAGCCTTGGACCTGGCCCCGCCTCTGCGCGTAGGTCGCCGGCGGGCGTCCGTTCTTCGCTCATACAGGAGGGGTTTAAAGGAGCCGCTGATTCGGGGGCTCTGGCTCACTCAGGCCGAGGGGAGGGAGGGGCGCGCAGTGTGGGGCGGGCCTGTGGCGGCAGAGGCCGGCGTGACGTTGCAGCAGCCCGTGGCGCTCCGTGCGCTTTCCCGGGAAAGCCGTCCCCGGGTCCCGGGACCCCGGCAGTGACGGGGTGCACAGGCCCCCCGGAAGGCGGGGCGGACAGTGACCCGCGCTCGCACACAGGCGCGGCGGCGGCGGCGGCGGCGGCGGCGGCGGCCGCGGCGGCGGCGGCGGCCGCCCCATCCCCAGCGTCCCACGCCCGTCTCCGAGGTCCGCGCCTTACCCGAGTCTCGCGCCTGTCTCCGGCGCTTCCCCAAGCAGCCCTCTTAATGCCCTCTCCTCGCGCACCAGGAAACAAAAGGGAAAAAAGTCTCTTGCCTCTTCGGTAGCTCCAGACCCTTTCCCCGGACTCCCTCCGGGCTAGCCGTGGTGCACTAACCCCTTCAGGCTCTCTTCCTGCCACCAGCCCCAGTCCTCTCCCTGCGCTCCGACTGAAAGCCGATACCCGAGCCTCAGCTCCCAGCCCCGCCCGCCCCGGCGGCCGAGCAGACAAGCCTCTCGGGCTGGTGTGTGCCTGAGGGCACCGATCCTCTGTGCCAGAATCTCTCCGCTTTGCCCTCCGCACCCCTGTTGCTGTGCTCTCCTCCGCTACTCCGAAGCTTTCCCCCTCCGCCACCTGCAGTCTCCGCCCGCGAAGGGGCTTGTAGTGTGTAGAAACCTTCCCTCCTTCACGGCTCCCTCCCACTGGTGCAGGTCCCGTCCCTATCCTATTGTCTCTGTTTATTCTTTTTTTTCTTTTGCCCTACCCAGGTATGTGGGGAGTTTCTTGCCTTTTGGGGGGTCTGAGGTCTTCTGTCAGCGTTCAGTAGGTGTTCTGTAGGAGTTGTTCCACGTGTAGATGAATTTCTGATGTATCTGTGGGGAGGAAGGTGATCTCCGCGTCTTACTCTTCCGCCATCTTCCTCCGGGTCCCCCCCACATCTTCTTTATCCATTCATCTGTTGGTGGACACTCAGGTTGCTTCCATGTCCTGACTATTGTCAATAGAGGTGCAATGAACATTGTGGTACATGACTCTTTTTGAATTATGCTTTTCTCAGGGTATATGCCCAGTAGTGGAATTGCTGGGTCGTATGGTAGTTCTATTTGTAGTTTTTTAAGGAACCTCCGTACTGTTCTCCATAGTGGCTGTATCAATTTACATTCCCACCAACAGTGCAAGAGGGTTCTCTTTTCTCCACACCCTCTCCAGCATTTATTTGTAGATTTTTTGATGATGGCCATTCTGACTGGTGTGAGGTGATACCTCATTGTAGTTTTGATTTGCATTTCTCTAATGATTAGTGATGTTGAGCATTCTTTCATGTGTTTTTTTGCAATCTGCATATCCTCTTTGGAGAAATGTCTATTTAGGTCTTCTGCCCATTTTTGTATTGGGTTGTTTGTTTTTTTGATATTGAGCTGCATAAGTTGCTTGTAAATTTTGGAGATTGATCCTTTGTCAGTTGCTTCATTTGCAAATATTTTCTCCCATTCTCAGGGTTGTCTATTCATCTTGTTTATGTTTTTCTTTGCTGTGCAAATGTTTTAAGTTTCATTAGGTCCCATTTGTTTATTTTTGTTTTTATTTCCTTTTCTCTAGGAGGTGGATCAAAAAGGATCTTGCTGTGATTTATGTTGTAGAGTGTTCTGCCTATGTTTTCCTCTAAGAGTTTGATAGTGTCTGGACTTACATTTAGGTCTTTAATCCATTTTGAGTTTATTTTTGTGTATGGTGTTAGGGAGTGTTCTAATTTCTTTCTTTTACATGTAGCTGTCCAGTTTTCACAGCTCCACTTATTGAAGAGGCTCTCTTTTCTCCATTGTATATTCTTGCCTCCTTTATCAAAAATAAGGTGACCATATGTGCATGGGTTTATCGCTGGGCTTTCTATCCTGTTCCATTGATCTATATTTCTGTTTTTGTGCTAGTACCATACTGTCTTGATTACTGTAGCTCTGTAGTATAGCCTGAAGTCTGGGAGCCTGATTCCTCCAGCTCCGTTTTTCTTTCTCAACATTGCTTTGGCTATTTAGGGTCTCTTGTGTTTCCATACAAATTGTGAAATTTTTTGTTCTGGTTCTGTGAAAAATGCCACTGGTAGTTTGATAGGGATTGCACTGAATCTGTAGATTGCTTTGGGTAATATAGTCATTTTCACAATGTTGATTCTTCCAATCCAAGGACATGCTATATCTCTACATCTGTTTGTATCATCTTTAATTTCTTTCATCAGTGTCTTATAGTTTTCTGCATACAGGTCTTTTGTCTCCTTAGGTAGATTTATTCCTAGGTATTTTATTCTTTTTGTTGCAGTGGTAAATGGGAGTGTTTCCTTAATTTCTCTTTCAGATTTTTCATCATTAGTGTATAGGAATGCCAGAGATTTCTGTGCATTAATTTTGTATCCTGCTACTTTACCAAATTCGTTGATTAGCTCTAGTACTTTTCTGGTAGCATCTTTAGGATTCTCTATGTATAGTATCATGTCATCTGCAAACAGTGACAGTTTACTTCTTCTTTTCTGATTTGGATTCTTTTTATTTCTTTTTCTTCTTTGATTGCTGTGGTTAAAACTTCCAAAACTATGTTTAATAAGAATGGTGAGAGTGGACAACCTTGTCTTGTTCCTGAACTTAGTGGAAATGGTTTCAGTTTTCCACCATTGAGAACGATGTTGGCTGTGGGCTTGTCATCTATGGCCTTTATTATGTTGAGGTAAGTTCTCTCTTTGCCTACTTTCTGGAGGGTTTTTATCATAAATGGGTGTTAAATTTTGTCAAAAGCTTTTTCTGGGGCTTCCCTGGTGGCGCAGTGGTTGAGGACTGCCAATGCAGGGGACACAGGTTCGTGCCCCAGTCCGGGAAGATTCCCACATGCTGCGGAGCGGCTGGGCCCGTGAGCCATGGTCAATGGGCATGTGCGTCCAGAGCCTGTGCTCTGCGATGGGAGAGGCCACAACAGTGAGAGGCGCATGTACCTCCCCCTCCCCCCAAAAAACAAAACAACTTTTTCTGCATCTATTGAGATGATCATATAGTTTTTATCCTTTGGTTTGTTAATATGGTGTATCCACTGATTGATTTGCATATATTGAAGAATCCTTGCATTCCTGGGATAAACCCCACTTGATTGTGTTGTATGATCCTTTTATTGTGCTGTTGGATTCTGTTTGCTAGTATTTTGTTGAGGATTTTTGCATCTATGTTCATCAGTGATATTGGCCTGTAGTTTTATTTCTTTGTGACATCTTTGGTTTTGACATCAGGGTGATGGTGACCTCGTGGAATGAGTTTGGGAGTGTTCCTCCTCTGCTATACTTTGGAAGAGTTTGAGAAGGATAGGTGTTAGCTCTTCTCTAAATGTTTGATAGAATTCAACTGTGAAGCCATGTTGTCCTGGGCTTTTGTTTGATGGAAGATTTTTAATCACAGTTTCAATTTCAGTGCTTGTGATTGGTCTGTTTATATTTTCTATTTCTTCCTGGTTCAGTCTTGGAAGTTTGTGCTTTTCTAAGAATTTGTCCGTTTCTTCCAGGTTGTCCATTTTATTGGCATTTAAAGCTTGTGTTTTCTTTTTTATTTTCAGTCTGGATGATCTGTCCATTGGTGAAAGTGTGGTGTTAAAGTCCCCTACTATGATTGTGTTACTCTCAATTTCCCCTTTTATGGCTGTTACCATTTGCCTTATGTATTGAGGTGCTCCTATATTGGGTGCATAAATATTTACAATTGTTATATCTTCTTCTTGGATTGATCCCTTGATCATTATGTAGTGTCTTCTTTGTCTCTTGTAATAGTCTTTATTTTAAAGTCTATTTTGTTTGATATGAGAATTGCTGCTCCAGCTTTCTTTTGATTTCCATTTGCATGGAATATCTTTTTCCATCCCCTCACTTTCAGTCTATATGTGTCCCTAGGTCTGAAGTGGGTCTCTTTTAGACAGCCTATATACAGGTCTTATTTTTTGTATCCATTCAGCCAGTCTATGTCTTTTGGTTGGAGCACTTAATCCATTTACATTTAAGGTAATTATCAATATGTATGTTCCTGTTGCCATTTTCTTCATTGTTTTGGGTTTGTTATTGTAGGTCTTTTCCTTCTCTTGTGTTTCCTGCCTAGAGAAGTTCCTTTTGTATTTGTTGTAAAGCTGGTTTGGTGGTGCTGAATTCTCTTAGCTTTTGCTTGTCTGTAAAGGTTTTAATTTCTCTGTAGAATCTGAATGAGATCCTTGCTGGGTAGAGTAATCTTGGTTGTAGGTTTTTCCCTTTCATCACTTTAAATATGTCCTGCCACCCCCTTGTGGCTTGCAGAGTTTCTGCTGAATGATCAGCTGTTAACCTTATGGGGATTCCCTTGTATGTTATTTGTTGTTTTTCCCTTGCTGCTTTTAATATTTTTTCTTTGTACTTAATTTTTTTGTGTGTGTGTGGTATGCGGGCCTCTCACTGCTGTGGCCTCTCCCATTGTGGAGCACAGGCTCCGGATGCGCAGGCTCAGCGGCCATGGCTCATGGGCCCAGCCGTTCCGCAGCATGTGGGATTCTCCCGGACCGGGGCACAAACCCGCATCCCCTGCATCGGCAGGCAGACTCTCAACCACTGCGCCACCAGGGAAGCCCTGTATTTAATTTTTGATAGTTTGATTAATATGTGTCTTGGTGTGCTTCTCCTTGGATTTATCCTGTATGGGACTCTCTGCATTTCCTGGATTTGATTGACTATTTCCTTTCCCATATTAAGGAAGTTTTCAACTATAATCTCTTCACATATTTTCTCAGTCTCGTTCTTTTTCTCTTCTTCTTCTGGGACCTGTATAATTTGAATGTTGGTGTGTTTAATGTTGTCCCAGAGGTCTCTGAGACTGTCCTCAATTCTTTTCATTCTTTTTTCTTTATTCTGCTCTGTGGTAGTTATTTCCACTATTTTATCTTCCAGGTCACTTATCCGTTCTTCTGCCTCAGTTATTCTGCTATTGATTCCTTCTAGAGAATTTTTAATTTCATTTATTGTGTTGCTCATCATTGTTTGCTCTTTCATTCTTCTAGGTCCTTGTTAAACGTTTCTTGTATTTTTTCCATTCTATTTCTAAGATTTTGGATCATCTTTACTGTCATTACTCTGAACTCTTTTTCAGGTAGACTGCCTATTTCCTCTTTGTTTGGTGTGATGGGTTTTTACCTTGCTCCTTCATCTGCTGTGTGTTTCTCTGTCTTCTCGTTTTGCTTAAATTACTGTGTTTGTGGCCTCCTTTTCGCAGGCTGCAAGTTCGTAGTTCCCATTGTTTTTGGTGTCTGCCCCCAGTGGCTAAGTTTGGTTCACTGGGTTGTGTAGGTTTCCTGGTGGAGGGGACTGGTGCCTGTGTTATGGTGGATGAGGCTGGATCTTGTCTTTCTGGTGAGCAGGACCGTATCTGGTGGTGTGTTTTGGGGTGTCTGTGACCTTATTATGATTTTAGACAGCCTCTCTGCTAATGGGTGGGGTTGTGTCCCTGTCTTGATAGTTGTTTGGCATAGTGTGTCCGGCACTGTATCTTGCTGGTTATTGAGTGGAACTCGGTCTTAGCATTGAGATGGAGATCTCTGGGAAAGCTTTAGTTGTTTGATATTACATGGAGCCAGGAGGTCTCTGGTGGACCAATGTCCTGAACTTAGCTCTCCCACCTCAGAGGCACAGGCCTGACAGCCAGTCAGAGCACCAAGACCCTGTCAGCCACACAGCTCAGAAGAAAAGGGAGAAAGAAAAGAAAGAAAAGAAAAGAAAAGAAAAGAAAGAAAACATACAGTTATTAAAATAAAAAAATTAAAAATAAATTAAAAAGTAATTAAAAAAAGAAAAAAAATGGACAGACAGAACCCTAGGACAAATGGTAAAAGCAAAGCTATCCAGACAAAATCACTCAAAGAAGCATACATATACACACTCACAAAAAGAGAAAAAGGAAAAAATATATATATCTGTATTTTTTTTAAAAGAAGGAAGAGGGCAACCAAATCAATAAACAAATCTACCAATGATAATAAACTCTAAGTACTAAACTAAGATAAACATAAAACCAGAAACAAATTAGATGCAGAAAGCAAACCCCAAGTCCACAGTTGCTCCCAAAGTCCACCACCTCAATTTGGGATGATTCGTTGTCTATTCAGGTGTTCCACCGATGCAGGGTACATCAAGTTGATTGTGGAGATTTAATCCACTGCTCGTGAGGCTGCTGGGAGAGATTTCCCTTTCTTTTCTTTGTTCGCACAGCTCTCGGGATTCAGCTTTGGATTTGGCCCCGCCTCTGCGTGTAGGTTACCAGGGGGCATCTGTTCCCCCCTCAGACAGGACGCGGTTAAAGTAGCAGCTGATTCGGGGGCTCTGGCTCACTCAGGCCTAGGGGATGGAGGGGTACGGAATGCGGGGCGAGTCTGTGGTGGCAGAGGCCGGCATGACATTGCAACAGCCTGAGGCACGCCGTGTGTTCTCCCGGGGACGTTGTCCCTGGATCATGGGACCCTGGCAGTGGCAGGCTGCACAGGCTCCCGGGAGGGAAGGTGTGGATAGTGACCTGTGCTTGCACACAGGCTTCTTTGTGGCTGCAGCAGGAGCCTTAGCATCTCATGCCCATCTCTGGTGTCCACACTGATAGCCATGGCTCATGCCCGTCTCTGGAGCTCGTTTAGGTGGTGCTCTGAATCCCCTCTCCTTGCGCACCCTGAAACAACAGTCTGTTGCCTCTTAGGCAGGTCCAGACATTTTCCCGGACACCCTCCCAGCTAGCTGTGGTGCACTAGCCCCCTTCAGGCTGTGTTCATGCAGCCAACCCCAGTCCTCTCCCTGGCATCTAACCTCCGAAGCTGAAGCCTCAGCTCTCAGCCCCCACCCGCCCCCGCAGGTGAGCAGACAAGCCTCTCAGGCTGGTGAGTGCTCATTGGCACCGATCCTCTGTGCGGGAATCTGTTTTGCCCTCTGCACCCCTGTTGCTGCGCTGTCCTCCGTAGCGCCAAAGCTTCCCCCCCACCCACCCTCCATCTCCGCCAGTGAAGGGGCTTTGTAGTGTGTGGAAACTTTTCCTCCTTCACAGCTCCCCCCAAGAGGTGCAGGTCCTGTCCCTATTCTTTTGTCTCTGTTTTTTCTTTTTCCTTTTGCCCTACACAGGTATGTGGGGAGTTTCTTGCTTTTTGGGAAGTCTGAGGTCTTCTGCCAGCATTCAGTAGGTGTTCTGTAGTTTTTCCACATGTAGATGTATTTCTGATGTATTTGTGGGAAGGAAAGTGATCACCACGGCTTACTCCTTCACCATCTTGAAGGTCTCTTTATAATTTCAAACTTCTTAAATTTGCTAAGATTCGTTTTGTGTCGTATCATATGCTCTACCCTGGAGAATGTTACATGTACAATCGAGAAGTGTGTGTATTTTGCTCCTGTTGGATGGAATGCTCTATATATGTTACATTCACTTGGTCTAAAGTGTGGTTCAACTCCAATGTTTTCTTGTTAATTTTCTGTCTGGATGGTCTATCCATTGCTGACAGTGCAGTACAGAAGTCCCCTACTATTGTGTTTGTTTGTTTTTTTGGGGTTTTGTGTTTGTTTTTTGCCTGCACCACACAGCTTGTGGGATCTTATTTCCCTGACCAGGGATGGAACCCATACCGCCTGCAGTGGAGTGTGGAGGCCTAACCACTGGACTGCCAGGGAATTCCTCCCCTACTATTGTTATATTGTTTTCTATTTCTCCCTCTTTTTCATTCAGCCAGCCAATCTGTGACTTTTGGTTGATAAATTGAATCGATTTATATTTAGAGTTATTTTGATACGTAAGGACTAACTACTGCCATCTTATTGTTTTTCTTCTGGTTGGTTCACATCTCTTGTTTCTTTTCCCCTCTGTTTCTGCCTACATTTATACATTGGTGGTTTCCCATGGTGGTATGCTCTGCCTCCCTGTTTTTTTGCATTTCATGAATCTACTCTACATTTTTGCTTTTGGTTACCATGAGGGGTAATATAAAACATCTCCTTGATAAATTGCTATCAGCATAAAATGTAGTTTTATCTTTATTCACCTATAAAGTCTCCATCCTTTTACTCCTCTCCATTTATAAATTGATATCAAAATTTGCCTCTTTATGTTGTATATTTGTTAACAAATTATAATAACTGTAGTTGTTAATACTTTTTTAACCTTTATACTATATACTTAAGATACCATTCTAATATAGAAAAACAGTTTTCAGATTCTGTCTGTATTTTTCCTTTATCAGATTGTTGTGTACTTTCATATGTTTTCATGTTATTAATTAGCATCTTTTTATTTCAATTCAAGGAACTCCTTTCGGAATTTCTTGCATGGCAAATCTAATGTTGCTGAACTCCCTTAGCTTTTGTTTAGGAAAACCTTTATTTCTCCATATATCAAGGGTAATTTGGCCAGATAAAGTATTCCTGGGTGAAAATGTTCATTTTCAGCACTTTGAATATGTCATTTCACTCTCCCCTGGTATGTAGAATTTCTGCTGAGAAATCCACTGATAGCCTAATAGGGGTTCCTTTGTAGGTTACATTTCTTTTTCCTGGCTGCCTGGTGAGCTGGGGTAGGACAGGTTCAACAACTCCTTTGGATCCACAGTCCTTTCTGAGGTCTTATTTAGTTTTGGATGCACAGGTAGGCTAGAAACCTCAAGGATCCATTGGTGCAATATGTGGAGGCACTTTTGTTTCATTATGGACATTTAATGTTTTGCTTAAAAAAGAAGAGGGAAAATGATTTATGCCACATGATGCTGACATTAGTCCTTTGGAATGCCCATTTCTTTGATCAATCATTCTCTGGTAGATAGCCCAGGGTAGGGGTTCTGTGAAATAATGCTGCAGAGTGCTCTTTGGTTAAACTTCAAAACAATCTTCCTTCATCAGGATCTTCTCGGGAGTGAGCCTGTTTTAAAGAAAAGGTAAGATTATTAGAAAGACTTCAGTTGATATCTATTCAAATTTGTGGTGTGAGCCCATGCCTTCTATTTATGCCATGTGGAAACCTTCAAACTCTAATGGAATCTATTTTTACTGTATGGATACACCTTATGTCATGCTGAATTGCACACAGGGTGTGATATATGTATATTAGAAAGGGTAACTATCAGTGAACTAGGTATTGATACCAACCACTAACAAACAGTCCATAAAGTAACATGGAAAGAAAAAGGGAAGCAAAAAGAAAAGCCATCAATGAAAGGAAAATGTAACAAGTTTAAATTTTTAAGAAACTATAAAATATGGTTTATGAAGTTAAACTTGTATTTTTATAAACTTTAAAATGTTGATAATCATGTCCTGTTCTCTGTATGTAGAGTACCAACTTCTAAAAAATTTATTTGTTTGTTTATTTTTGGCTGCATTGGGTCTTCGTTGCTGTGCGCAAGCATTCTCTAGTTGTGGCGAGTGGGGGCTACTCTTCGTTGTGGTGCATGGGCTTCTCATTGCAGTGGCTTCTCTTGTTGCAGAGCTCGGGCTCTAGGTACATGAGCTTCAGTAGTTGTGGCATGCAGTCTCAGTAGTTGTGGTGCACGAGCTCCAGAAAATTAGAAAAATAACATGGTGTGTATACTTTTGCCCCAGAGAACTGAGAAACTCAAGTTACATGTACTAAGATGAATACAAGGAAACATATCCAGAATCAGTTGGGGATAGGACTAATTACACCAGGGACTAAATGTATTCCATTAGATTACAGTAATGCTAGGGGTGTGTGTGGGTGTGTGTTTAAGTACCAGAATTAGCCCCTGCTTTAACTGAAGGAAACATTATTAGTTTAAATAAAAGTATGTCCTCTGGGAGGGGGAAGGGTAAGCTGGGACGAAGTCAGAGAGTGGCACTGACATATATACACTACCAAATGTAAAATAGCTAGCTAGTGGGAAGCAGCTGCATAGCACAGGGAGATCAGCTTGGTGCTTTGTGACCACCTAGAGGGGTGGGATAGGGAGTGTAGGAGAGGGACACAAGAAGGAGGGGATATGGGGATATATGTATACGTATAGCTGATTCACTTTGTTATACAGCAGAAACTAACACAACATTGTAAAGCAATTATACTCCAATAAAGATGTTAAAAAAATTTTTTTTGAAGTAATGTCCGCTGGAACCAGTAGGTCACTCTCCAAACTTAGTTTTCAGCTGGGGCTTGTTTAAATGATGCTTACAGCACAGCAAGTCCTGTGGGTGGGAGGCCTCTAAGCAGGTTGTAATAAACGTTTTTAATGGAAAATTTGAGGCCCCTCTATTAAGAAAAGAGAGATGTTTGTGTAAGTTGTGTGTTGAGGAGCTGCATGATGGAAAATCTTCTCATTGTTTACTTTTTGCCAACATTTTGGGTTCTTTTAAAGCACTTTATTTAGGTATGTTTGACATGTAATTATATCTTCAATGTATTCAATGAAATAAGACTGGAGAGAATTATACATCCATGGATACATGGATAAGTATACATCCATGGTGGATACATATCACCACCATCAAGTATATAGACATCCATCACCTGCCAAAGTTTCCTTCCACACAATTTTTTTTTTTTTTTAGGGTAAGAACACATTATAATATCTACTTCTTAGCGAGTTTGAAGTATACAATACAGTACTGTTAGCTTAAACGCTCTTGTTGTTTAATAGATCTCCAGAATTTATATTATATATGTGAAACTTTGTACCTTTTAACCATCACCTCACCTCCTCATTTCTCACTATCTCTATTCCCTGGCAACTACCATTCGACTCTGTTTCTTTCGTGTTTGACTATTTTAGATTCCATTTATAACTAAGATCATGCAGCATTTGTCTTTCTGTATCTGGCTTATTTTCACCTAGCATCATGCCCTCCAGTTCCAGCCAAGTTCTTGCAAATGGTAGGACTCTCCTGTTTTTTTTAGGCTTAATAATCCATTTTATGTATATACTACATTTCTTTATCCACTTATCAATGAGAATTTAAGTAGTTTCTGTTTTGGCTACTGTGAATAATGATGCAACGAACATGGGAGTACAGATATCTCTTCAACATCCTGACTTCAATTCTTTTAAATTCCCAGAAGTGATATTGATAGATCATGTAACAGTTTTTTAAATGTTTTGAAGAAACTGTTTTTTTCCTAAAGGTTTTACTAATTTTCATTTCCACAAACAGTATACAAAGTTTCCCTGTCCACCACCATCATTATCTTTGCTTTTTGATAATAGCCATTCTAACAGGTGTGAGTTGATCTCCTGTTTGTGTGTGTGTGTGTGTTCCTGTTGATTAGTGATGTTGAGTATCTTTCCACATATCTGCTGTTCATTTGTATATCTCCTCTGAGAAATACCTACTGAGGTCTTCTGCCCACTTTTAAACTGGGTTAAATGTTTTCTTTCGTTTAGCTGTTGAGTTGTATGAGTTGATTACGTATTTAGGATATTAACCCCTTACCAGATACATTGTTTGCAAACATTTTCTCCCATTCCATAGAGTGCCTTTCCCTTTTTTGATTATTTCTTTTGCTGTGCAGAATATTTCTAGTTTAATGTAGTCCCACTTTAGTTTTGCTTTCTTTGCCTGAGAGTTTAGCAACATAACCAAAAAATCATAGCCAAAACCAACGTTAAGGAAATTTTTCTGTGTTTTTCCTAGGAGTTTTATGGTTCAGGTCTTATGTTTTAAGCCTTTAATACATTTCAGATGATTTTGTGAATGGTGTCAGTTAAGTGTCCACTTTCATTCTTTTGTATGTGGATATCCAAGTCTTTCCAACACCGTTTATTGAAGAGACTATCCTGTCCCCATTGTGTATTCTCAGCACCCTTGTTAAAGATTAGTTGACCATATATGTAAGGGTTTATTTCTAGGCTCTCTGTTCTGTTCCAATGGTCTATGTAAGTATTTTTATGACAGTAGAACACTTTTTAAAAATTTCTATATCTTTGTTACACACCTGAAACTAACACAACATTGTAAATCAAATATACTTAAATTTTTTAAAAAATAGGTTAAAAAATTACTATGGCTTTGCAATATAATTTGAAATCAGGAAGTGTGACGCCCCTGACCTTGGTTCTTTGTCAAGTTTGCTTTGGCTATTTGGAGTGTTTTACAGTTTCATATAAAGATTTAGGATTTTTCTATGGATGTGAAAAATGCCATTGTAATATTGAAAAGGATTGTTGTGATCTGTAAATCACTTTTGGATAGCAGGGACATTTTAACAATATTAATTCTGTCAATCCAAGAACTCAGGATAACTTTTCATTTACTTGTATCCTCCTAAAACGTTGTATAGTTTCCAGTTTACAGATCTTTCACCTCCTTGGTTAAATTTATTCCTATGTAGTTTATTCTATTTAAAGTTTTTGTAACTGAGAAAGATTTCTTAAATTATTGTTTATAATGTACATTTTAGTGTATAGAAACAACTTATTTCTGTATATTGATTTTCTATTCTGCAACTTTACCATACTCATTCATTAGATCTGTTTTCGGTGGAGTCTTGGGTTTTTTCTTCATAAAACATCATGTCATCTGCAAACAGACAGTTTTACTTCTTCCGTTCTGATCTGAACGCCTTTTATTCCTTTTTTTCTTGCCTAACTTATCTAGCTAGGACTTCCAGTACCATATTGAACAGAAGTGGCTAGAGTGAGCGTCTTATCTTGTTCATAATCTTAGAGGAAAAGCTTTCAGCTTTTCACTGTCCAGTATAATGTTAGCTGTAGGCTTGTTATACAAAACCTTTATTACGTTGAGGTGCACTCCTTATATGCCTAATTTCTTCAGAGTTTGTATCATTAAAGGATCTTGCATTTTGTCAAGTGCTTCATCTCCATCTGTTGTTATAATATATTCTACATTCTGTTAATATTTACTTACAAATGTCAATCCATCCTTGCGTTCCAGGCATGAATCCCACTTGATCATGGTGTACGATCCTTTTAATGTGCTGCTGAATTAGGTTTGCTAGTATTTGGAAGATTTTTGTGTCTATGTTCATTAGGGCCTATAATTTTCCTTTCGGTCCTTATACGGCTTTGGTATCAGGGTAATGCAGGCCTCTTAACATGATTGTGGAAGAGTTCCTTCTCAATTTTTGAAGACTTTGAAAAGGATTGGTATTAATTCTTCTTTAAATGTTTGGTAGAACTCACCACTCTAGCCATCTGGTCCTGGGATTTTTCTTTGTTGGGAGGTTTTTGACTAATGATTCAACCTCCTTATTCTTTATTGGTCTGTTCAGACTTCTTTTTCGTGACTCAGCATTAGTAGGTTTCCAGGAATTTATCCATTTCTTCATTGTCCATTTCAATAAATTATTTCAATTTGTTGGAATATATTTTTTATTGTAGTCCCTTATGACCCTCTGTATTTCTGTGGTATCCGTTGTAATTTCTCCTTTTGTTTATAATTTTGAGTATTCTCTTTTTTAGTTCAGCTAAATGTTATTTTTGTCTATTTTTTTTAAAAGCCAACTTTAAGTTTTGTTGACCTTTTCTATTTTTCTAATCTTTATTTCATTTATTTCTCCTCTATTATTTCCTACCTTCTGCTAATTTTGGGCTGAGTTTATATTTTTCTAGCTTCTCAAAGTGTAAAGTTTTTGTGTTTTAGTAAAAGTATTTGGGTTTTTTCTTAATGTAAGTGTCTATCATTATAAACTTTCCTCTTAGAATTGTTTTTGTTGCATTCTATAAGTTTTGGTATGTTCTGTTTTCATTCTCATTCATTACAAGATACTTTTCAATTTCCCTTTTGATTTTTCTCTAACCCAGTGGTTGTTCAAGAGTATGCTGTTCAATTTTAACCTACTGTGAATTTTCAGTTTTTCCTTGTTATTCATTTCTAGTTTCATACCACTGTAGTTGAAGTTATTCTGTATAATATAAATCTTTTGAAATTTGTTAAGACTTATTTTATGGCTTAACATATGATCCATGCTGGAGAATGTCCTGTGTGTGCTTGAGAATGTGTATTCTGATACTGTTGCATGGATGTTCTGTATAGTTTGTTAGGTCCATTTTGTCTATAGTGTCACTCAAGTCCATTTTTTTCCTCATTATTCTGTCTGGATGATCTATCCATTGCTGAAACTGGTGTATTTAAGGTCCCCTACTATTATTGTATTGCTGCCTATTTCTCCCTTCAGTTCTGTTAATATTTAGGTATTTTGGTACTCAGCTATTTGGTTTTTATACCCTCATGATGAATTGCCCCATTATCATAAATATAATGACCTTCTTTGTCTCTTGTGACAGCTTTTGACTCATACTCTATTTTATCCAGTATAATTATGACTACCCTGCTCTCTCTTATTAACATTTGCTTGGAATAACTTTTTACGTTCCTTCGCTTTCCCCTGGATGTGCCCTTCAAGCTAAAGTGAGTTTCTTATAGGAAGCATATAGTTGGCTCTTGTGGTTTGTTTTTTTAAAACCCATTCAGTCATTCTTTGTTTAGGTTGGAGAATTTAATCCATTTACATTGAATAATTATTGATAGATATGGACTTATTTCTTTCATTTTGTTCATTATTTTCTTACTTTTTTTTGCTACTGTTTTGTTGTTCCTTTCTTGCCAGCACGTCGAGGCTCAGTTTTCCCTCAGTTTTTTTTTTTTTTTTTTTTTTTTTTTTTTATTAGTTTCTGCTTTATAACAAAGTGAATCAGTCATACATATACATCTGTTCCCACATCCCTTCCCTCATGCATCTCCCTCCCTCCCACCCTCCCCATCCCACCCCTCCAGGCGGTCACAAAGCACCGAGCTGATCTCCCTGTGCTCTGCGGCTGCCTCCCACTATCTATCTACCTTACGTTTGGTAGTGTATATATGTCCATGCCTCTCTTTCCCTTTGTCACAGCTTACCCTTCCCCTTCCCCATATCCTCAAGTCCATTCTCAAGTAGGTCTGTGTCTTTATTCCCGTTTTACCCCTAGGTTCTTCATGATATTTTTTTTTTTAAATTCCATATATATGTGTTAGCATACGGTATTTGTCTTTCTCTTTCTGACTTACTTCACTCTGTATGACAGACTCTAGGTCTATCCACCTCATTACAAATAGCTCAGTTTCGTTTCTTTTTATGGCTGAGTAATATTCCATTGTATATATGTGCCACATCTTCTTTATCCATTCATCCGATGATGGACACTTAGGTTGTTTCCAGCTCCGGGCTATTGTGAATAGAGCTGCAATGAACATTTTGGTACATGTCTCTTTTTGAATTATGGTTTTCTCAGGGTATATGCCTAGTAGTGGGATTGCTGGGTCATATGGTAGTTCTATTTTTAGTTTTTTAAGGAACCTCCATACTGTTCTCCATAGTGGCTGTACCAATTCACATTCCCACCAGCAGTGCAAGAGTGTTCCCTTTTCTCCACACCCTCTCCAGCATTTATTGTTTCTAGATTTCTTGATGATGGCCATTCTGACTGGTGTGAGATGATATCTCATTGTAGTTTTGATTTGCATTTCTCTAATGATTAATGATGTTGAGCATTCTTTCATGTGTTTGTTGGCAGTCTGTATATCTTCTTTGGAGAAATGCCTATTTAAGTCTTCTGCCCATTTTTGGATTGGGTTGTTTGTTTTTTTGCTATTGAGCTGCATGAGCTGTTTATAAATTTTGGAGATTAATCCTTTGTGAGTTGCTTCATTTGCAAATATTTTCTCCCATTCTGAGGGTTGTCTTTTGGTCTTGTTTATGGTTTCCTTTGCTGTGCAAAAGCTTTGAAGTTTCATTAGGTCCCATTTGTTTATCTTTGTTTTTATTTCCATTTCTCTAGGAGGTGGGTCCAAAAGGATCTTGCTGTGATTTATGTCATAGAGTGTTCTACCTATGTTTTCCTCTAAGAGTTTGATAGTTTCTGGCCTTACATTTAGGTCTTTAATCCATTTTGAGCTTATTTTTGTGTATGGTGTTAGGGAATGATCTAATCTCATACTTTTACATGTCCCTGTCCAGTTTTCCCAGCACCACTTATTGAAGAGGCTGTCCTTTCTCCACTGTACATTCCTGCCTCCTTTATCAAGGATAAGTTGGCCATATGTACGTGGGTTTATCTCTGGGCTTTCTATCCTGATCCACTGATCTATCTTTCTGTTTTTATGCCAGTACCACACTGTCTTAAGTACTGTAGCTTTGTAGTATAGTCTGAAGTCAGGCAGCCTGATTCCTCCAGCTCCGTTTTTCGTTCTCAAGATTGCTTTGGCTATTCGGGGTCTTTTGTTTTTCCAAACAAATTTTGCAATTTTTTGTTCTAGTTCTGTGAAAAATGCCAGTGGTAGTTTGATAGGGATTGCATTGAATCTGTAGATTGCTTTGGGTAGTAGAGTCATTTTCACAATATTGATTCTTCCAATCCAGGAGCATGGTATATCTCTCCATCTATTTGTATCCTCTTTAATTTCTTTCATCAGTGTCTTATAATTTTCTGCATACAGGTCTTTTGTCTCCTTAGGTAGGTTTATTCCTAGATATTTTATTCTTTTTGTTGCAATGGTAAATGGGAGTGTTTTCTTGATTTCATTTTCAGATTTTTCATCATTAGTGTACAGGAATGCCAGAGATTTCTGTGCATTAATTTTGTATCCTGCTACTTTACCAAATTCATTGATTAGCTCTAGTAGTTTTTCGGTAGCATCTTTAGGGTTCTCTATGTATAGTATCATGTCATCTGCAAACAGTGACAGCTTTACTTCTTCTTTTCCAATTTGGATTCCTTTTATTTCCTTTTCTTCTCTGATTGCTGTGGCTAAAACTTCCAAAACTATGTTGAATAAGAGTGGTGAGAGTGGGCAGCCTTGTCTTGTTCCTGATCTTAGTGGAAATGGTTTCAGTTTTTCACCATTGAGGACAATGTTGGCTGTGGGTTTGTCATATATGGCCTTTATTATGTTGAGGAAAGTTCCCTCTATGCCTACTTTCTGCAGGGTTTTTATCATAAATGGGTGTTGAATTCTGTCGAAAGCTTTCTCTGCATCTATTGAGATGATCATATGGTTTTTCTCCTTCAACTTGTTAATATGGTGTATCACATTGATTGATTTGCGTATATTGAAGAATCCTTGCATTCCTGGAATCCCTCAGTTTTTATTTGTCTGAGAAAGACTATCTCTTTCCTTTGAAAAGATTATTTTCTGGGTATAGTCTTCTTGGTTGAAAATTTTTTCTTTCAGTATTTTGAGTATATCATGCCACTTTCTCCTAGACTGCAAGGTTTTGCTGAAAAATTTGCTGATAGTTTTATGGGGGTTCTCCTATATATGACACATAGCTTTTCTATTACTATTTTCAAAATTCTCTGTCCTTGACTTTGACAATTTGATTACAATATGTCTCCGTGTAATCTTCTTTGGGTTGATTCTATTTGGGGTCATTTGAGGTTCATTAGTCTGCTTGTCCATTTTTCCTCCCAAGATTTGGGAAATTTTCAACCATTTTCCCTTTAAATAAACATCTCCTTTTTCTCTCTCTGGGACTCCCATAATGTGCAGCAGTTCTTTGATGGTATTCCATAAATCATGCAAGATTTCTTTTCTTTATTCTCTTTTCTCCTCTGCTTGGATGATTTCAAATTACTTGTCTTCGAGTTCACAGATATTTTTCTTCTGCTTGATTGAGTCTGCTATTGAATCTCTCCATTGCATTTTTCATTTTATTTATTGTATTCGTCAGCTTCAGAATTTCTGTTTGGTTCGTGTTATAACTTCTCTTTGAATTTCTCATTTGGTTCGCATTGTTTTCCTGATTCCATCGAGCAGTCTGTGTTTTCTTAAAATTTACTGAACTCCTTTAAAAGAGTTATTCTGAAGGTTTTGCAAAGCAGTTTGTAGATCTCCATTTCTTTGGGGTCAGTCAGTGGAAACTTAATGTGTTTTTTTGGTAGTGTCATATTTCCCTGATTTGTGTGTGTGTGTTACTTGTGTCCATGCATCTGAAGGGAGGGCCCCCTCATACAGACATTATCGTCCAGTTTCAGTACAGAAAGACCTTCACTTATGATTGGGTGTGAGGGAACCAGATGCGTGGGGTGCAGCAGCTCCAGGCCCAACGGGGGCACATTGGTGACTCTCACTCCTGGGGAGGTGCAGCAGTTAGACTCTGGGCATCTCCATCAGCTGGCATCAGCACTGGCAAAGACTTCACCAGTCCTGACTGAGGGAGGCCATGGTGATGACTAGGGCTTTTAAGTCCTTGGTGGCAAAGGACACTGAGAGTCTCCTTTTCTCCTTCTCCCTGCACGGGGAACTCACTGTGAAAGGGACCTGTCTTTGCACTGGGGTCTGGGCACATGCGTGCCCTGACCTAGGCAGCACTAGGACTGGAGTGGATGGGTGTGGTGGCCCAGGCCCCAGGTATGCACAGTAGTGGCTCCAGCTCTCAGGAGAGTGCCCCAGTGAGGACTACAGGGAATTACATTGGCTCAGGTCTGGATCGTGAAGGCGTATGGGAGTCCTCAGTGGCAAAAGCTGTGGGTGTCCACAGTGATGCCATGGGTTACTGCAGGCCTATGTCATTAAAGGCTCTTTCAGTCCCCCTGTTCTCCTTTTCCCTCAAATGAGGAAGTAGTGGCTGAGGGGAATCCCTCATGGCACTGAGCAATACCAGCTTGGAAGATAGGTTGATGCTAGTAGAGTGCTTCCTACACTTTTTATATAACTATCCTCAATGTTTGTGCTTCATCGGTCTGATGCAGCATTTTAATTGTAATCCAGAGCTCTCCAAGAGAGATTTTTGACATACAAGAGGTATTTTTTGACCTACATAGTTATATTGTTTTCATGGGAGTATGAGGGTTAGGACCTCCTGGTCTGACATCTTGCTGACATCATTCTCTTTAATCATAATTAAGTTTCATGCCTTATGGTTATAAGATCTGTGTCATAACTGAATCTTGTTGTGTTGCTTGCTTTGTCTCTTCAGCTTGGTTTCTTGCCTTTGGGTATGCCCTGTTACATTTGGTTGAAAGACAAACATGTTCTATCAGATAATAGAAACTGATAAGTTCTCACACCTGATTTATGTTAATTATGTTAAACTGTCTAAGAGTTTGGCTTTGTTCATGTTTCCTGCAGACTTAGGTTCCATAAACTCCAAATTCAACCAGTGTTTTTTTTTTTCTGTCTCCCCTCTTGACTTT
Organism: Hyperoodon ampullatus; assembly: GCF_949752795.1. Classification (NCBI taxonomy): domain Eukaryota; kingdom Metazoa; phylum Chordata; class Mammalia; order Artiodactyla; family Ziphiidae; genus Hyperoodon; species Hyperoodon ampullatus. The sequence continues at coordinate 68,204,062 of NC_136914.1, read as the reverse complement.
GAGCTTCTTCAAGTACTCCTCTTTAGAAAGTGTCAGTTTTTTGCAGCTCTTTCAGCTGTAATCCACTATTGTTATACTGAAGCTCTGTTGATGTGGTGGTAAGATGAATGGGGGGGAGGCACCCTATTATCTAATTAAATCCTTTCTTTTGTGTCTGTGACCTTCACAAGCATTTTTTCCTGTATAGCCCTCTACCCCTTAGGTGAGATAGGGATGCTAGCATCTAGAGTGAGAAAATACCTTTTTCTCAATTGGGATAAAGTTCTGGCAAAGTCTTTTACCCTGGAGTATAGACCTTTGTATGGAGAAGATTCTGGGTATATATCGCTTTCCAGAGCCATGAGAGGATCTTTCTCTGGTCTTTACTCTGAGAACCTGATGTGTTTCCCTAAGGTACAGCCCATGTCTATGTGGGATCTTGCCTAAGACTATGGCATCTAGGAGTTTTCTCACTCTCACTTTAGCTCACACACAGTTCCAGAAATTCCTCAACATTATCATTTAAGTGTTCCTACCAGTTTATAATTCCAGTAATAAATAGGCTGCATAGATATGCTCCAAGTAAGCATATCTTGGCTGTAACTCTGGATCTATCTTTCTGTCAAGATTCAGATTCTGGTTTCTCTGAATGCTCAGTTCTCTGATGGGTACAAGGAAGTTGTTGATTTTCAGTTTGACTGCCTTATTTTTCTTGTGGTTACTTCCAAGTTCTTTACATGGTGGTTTTGAAATCAGAAGTCTTCTTTTTCTTCAAGTATTTTTTGTCTGCATTAGTATTGTTCCTCTCCTTCTGTGACTCCAATGACATGAATATTAGACTTTTGATAATTTAACATGTGTCCCTTAGGCTCTGTTCATTTTTTTTTTTTTTAGTTTTTTTACTGTTTGCTCAGATTGGATAATTCTTAGTAAACCATCTGCAAGTTAATTGACTCTTTCCTCTGCTATTTCCATTCATTCCCTCCAGTGAATATTTTTACTTCTGTTATTGCATATTTTCCCCTGGATTAGAGATGTCAGGTCATGATTTCTGTTTAGACTCAATTTGACTAAGTAGCGCTAGTTTGCTTTTCAGAATGTCTATACCAATCTACGTTTCCACCAGAAGTATATGAGGATGCCTATATCCTCATATGTCTACCAACATGGGGTACTACAGATTTCCTATTTTTGCAAACCTAATAGGTATAAAGTATTATCTTTTTATTTTTTATAAATATTCTTCTTTCTTTTTGCCCTTTCCAAATTAAGATATAATTTACATACAATAAAATGAATACATTTAACCAAACAGTTTGTTTTGACATACATGTACACTTATGTAAGAAGGTCAGGCTCAATAATTAGAACATTTTTATAACCTCAGAAAGTTTCCTTAACCTTTTCCAGTTCATTCCCCGTCCAGGGCAACCACTGTTATGATTTTTTTATTGGAATATAGTTGATTTACAACGTTGTGTTAGTTTCAGGTATACAGGTATAAGTGAATCAGTTATTCTTTTCCCATATAGGTCATTACAGAGTATTGAGTAGAGTTCCCTGTGCTATATAGTAGGTCTTCATTAGTTATCTATTTTATATATAGTAGAGTATATATGTCAATCCTAGTCTTCCAATTTATCCCTTGTCCCTGCTTTCCTCTTGGTAACCATAGGTTTGTTTTCTACATCTGTGACTCTATTTATGTTTTGTAAATAAGTTCATTTGTTTCAGTTTTCAGATATAAGTGATATCATATGATATTTGTCTTTCTCTGTGTGATTTACTTCACTCAGTATGACAATCTCTACGTCTATCCATGTTGCTGCAAATGACATTATTTCATTCTTTTTTAGGACTGAGTCATATTCCACTGTATATATGTACCACATCTTCTTTATCCACTCCTCTGTTGAGGGACATTTAGGTTGCTTCCACATCTCGGCTATTGTAAATAATGCTGCAATCAACATTGGGTTGCCGGTATCTTTTCAAATTATGGTTTTCTCCAGATATATGCCCAGGAGTGGGATTGCTGCATTATATATTAGTTCTTTATTTAGTTTTTTAAGGAACCTCCATACTGTTCTCCATAATGGCTGTACCAATTTAGATTTCACCAATAGTGTAGGGGGTTTCCCTTTTCTCCATATCCTCCTCCAGCATTTATTGTTTTGTAGATTTTTTGATGATGGCCATTCTGACCAGTGTGAGGTGATACCTCATTGTAGTTTTGATTTGCATTTCTCTAATAACTAGTGATGTTGAGTATCTTTTCATGTGCTTTCTGGCCATCTGTATGTCTTCTTTGGAGAAGTGTCTAGATATTCCACCCACTGTTATGATTTTTGTCACCACCAGATTTATTTACCCTGTACTTAAACTTTATGCAAATAGAATCTTGCATTGTTCTTTGTGTGCAAGGCTTCTTTTGCTTAATATAAGGTTTCTAAGATTCACCTAAATTGATATATTTACCTCTATTCATTGCTTTTGATTTTGGAGTATTCTGCACAATTTGCTTACCCATTCATCTGTTAATGGACATTTAGGTTTTTTCCAGTGTGGAGTATTATGAATAAAAGTGTTATGAATGATGTACAGTCTTTTCACATTTTCATTTTTTATAGGCATCTTCACAGATTCATAGTGAAAGTGTACACTTAACTTTGGGATAGTTTCTTGTAAAGTTTTTCAGAGTGGTTGTAACACTTCATACTCTCAAAAGAAGTGTATGGGAGCCCCAGATGCTCTACACCCTCATCAACACTTGGTATTGTCAGTCTTTCTAATTTGGGCTATTCTATAAGCAGGCAGCAGAATTTCAGTGTGGTTTTATTTTCACTTTTCCTAATAATGTTGAGAACTTTCCATGTGCATATTAGCAGTTTGTATATCTTGTTTATGAAGTATGTGTTCAAATTATAATGTTTCACTGGTTTCACCTATTTATTACTGATTTGAAGTAGTAATTATATATTCTGAATACATGCCCTTATAAAGATATATATATCACAAATATTTTCTCCTAGTCAGTGCCTTGTCTTTTCATTTTATTAACATTGTATTTTCATGATCAGAAATTTTAAATCTTGATAAAGTAAATTTATGCAGATTTTCTTTATTGTTAGTACATTAGCATCCTGCTAAAAAAAATTCTTCGAGTACTCCAAGGTCACAAAAATATCCTTTTATGTTTAATTCTACATTATGTTGTTTTAGCCTTTACATTTAATTTTATGATCCATCTCAAATTAATTTGTTTACAGTTTGAAATATGGTGAAAGCAAATTTTTTTTTTTCTCAAATGGACATCTAGTTAACAGGTAATTGAAAAGAATTTTCTTTTCCTGCTGAATTATATTGGTGACACTGTCAAAATCAACTGGCCATGTGTATTTCTGGGCTTTGTATTATGTTACATTAATCCATATGTCTATGCTTACAAGTAAACCAGACTGAATTGATTCCAACAAACTTAAAAGACTGGAAATCAGGTGGTGTAAGACCTCTGACTTTTCAAGATTCTTTTGACAATGCTGAGATTTAAAATTTTCTATATAATTTTTAGAACAGGCTTGCCAATTTTTATTAGAAAGGCTGTTTGGATTTTATTCACTGAATCAATAAACTGGTTTGAAGAGTATTGACATCTTAACAGTACTGAGTCTTCCAATATGTAACCCTGGTATATTTCTCCACTTATTTAGATTGTCTTTAATTTCTCTTAACAATGTCTTGTAAATTTCAGCATCCAGCTTTGTTTTTAGAGTGACACTGGCCTCATAAAGTAAGTTAAAATACTCCTTTCTCATCTATTTCATGAAAGAGTTTTTATAAGACTGTTCTTTATTTCTTAAAACTTTTGATAGGTTTCACTGGTAAAAGGATCTTATCCTAGAATTTTACTTGTAGAAAGTTTATAAAAGTAGTATTTCTTATTGGTATAGGCCAATTCAGATTTCTTTTTCATCTTCTCTCAGTTTTCATAAGTTGGGTTTTCACAGAATTTATCTATTTCATTTAAGTTGTTGGATTTAATGACATGGAGTTGTTCAGATTACTCTTTATTTTTTAGTTTCTGTAGAATAATTAATGGTTCTGGTTTTATTCCTGATATTAGTAATGTTTTTGTCCTTTTTCTCAATCAATCTTGGTAGTCTTATAAATTTTACTAAACTTTTAAAGAGCCTACTTTTCTTTGATTTCCTGTTCATTTTTTATTTCATTGATCTCTGGTTTATCTCTACTTCCTTTGGTTTTATTTCATACTTGAAGTTCTTTTTCTATTTATCTTCTTTGTTCTTACTCCTTTATTTCTCCTATCTTATTTTGTATTGAATGAGCGCAAAAATTTTTCTAAGCATTTTGAACTTTGTAAACATTCATACAAAGTTGCAAGAATTTATGATTGAGGAGGAGGAAAGATGGCAGAGTAGAAGGATGTGAGCTCACCCCTTCTTATGGAAACACCAAAATCACAACTAACTGCTGAACAACCATTGACAAAATAAATGCTGGAACCTACCAAAAAAGATACCCTACATCCAAAGACAAAGAAGAAGCCACAACAAGATGGTACGAGGGGCACAATCACGATAAAATCAAATCCCATACACACCAGGTGGGCAACCCAAAAACTGGAAGATGATTACACCACAAAAGTTCTCCCACAGGAGTGATGTTCTGAGCCCCACGTTGGCTTCCCAGCCTGTGGGTATGGCAACAGGAGGACGAGTCACCAGAGTCTGGCTTTGAAGGCCAGCAGGGTTTGACAGCAGGAATTCCACAGGACTGGGGTAAATAGAAACTCCACTCTTGGAGGGTGCATGTGAGGTCTCGTGCACATCAGAACCCAGAGAAAAAAGCAGTGACCTCATAAGAGATTGGGCTGGACTTAACCTGTGAGTGTTGGAGGGTGCCCTGTGGAGGCGGGGGGGGCAGCTATGGCTCACTGTGGGGACAGGGACACTGGAGATTCACATTATAGGGGTCTCAGAAGGAGAAGAGAAAGGACCTGAAAAAATATTTGAAGAGATAATAGCTGAAGACTTCCCTAACATGGGAAAGGAAACAGTCATCCAAGTCCAGGAAGCACAGAGAGTCCCAGGCAGGATGAACCCAAGGATGAACATGCTGAGACACACAGTAATCAAACTGACTAAAGACAAAGAAAAAATATTAAAAGCAACAAGGGAAAAACAACAAATACATAGAAAGGAACTCCCACAAGGTTATCAGCTGATTTCTCAGCAGAAACTCTGCAGGCCAGAAGGGAGTGGCACAATATATTTAAAGCAATGAAAGGGAAAAGCCTACAACCAAGAATACTCTACCCAGCAAGGCTGTCATTCATATTTGATGGAGAAAACAAATGTTCTGCAGACAAGCAAAAGCTAAGAGAATTCAGCACCACCAGACCAGCTTTGTAACAAATGCTAAAGGAACTTCTCTAGGCAGAAAAGGTAACAACTATAAATTTAAAAATTACGAATGGAAGAGCTCACCAGTAAAGACAAACATACAGTAAAGGTAGGAAATTATCTTCCCACAAATATGATATCAAAACCAGGTACTATGAGAAGAGGAGAGCACAAATGCATGATATTGGAAATGCATTTGAAACTAAAAGACCAGCAACTTACAAGAATCTTGTTTATGTACAGACTGCCATATCGGAACCTCATGGTAACCACAAACTGAAAATCTACAGTAGGTACACACAAAAAAGAAAAAGGAATCCAAACACAACACTAAAGTTGGTCATCAAATCACAAGAGAAGAGAACAAAAGAGGCAGGGAAGAAAAAACACCAACAAAAACAAATCCAAAACAGTGAACAAAATGGCAATAAGAACATACATATCTATAATTACCTTAAATGTAAATGGATTAAATGCTCCACCCAAAAGACATAGACTGGCTGAATGGATACAAAAACAAGATCTGCATATATGTTGTCTACAAGAGACCCACTTCAGATCAAGGGACACACACAGACTGAAAGTGAGAGTATGGAAAAAGGTAGTCCATGCAAATGGAAATCAAAAGAAAACTGGAGTAGCAACACTCAGACAAAATAGACTTTAAAATAAAGACTGTTATGGGACTATCCTGGCAGTCCAGTGGTTAAGACCCCGTGCTTCCAACGCAGGGGGCAGGGGTTCCATCCTTGGTCAGGGAACTAGGATCCCACATGCCACACAGCACAGCCAAAAAACAAAATGAACGTTTTTTTTAAAAAAAGACTGTTACAAGAGACAAAGAAGGACACTACATAATGATCAAGGGATCAATCCAAGAAGATATAACAATTGTAAATATATATGCACGCAACATAGGAGCACTTCAATACATAAGGCAAATACTAACAACCATAAAAGGAGAAATCAACAGTAACACAGTAATACTGGGGAACTTTAACACCCCACTTTCATCAATGGACAGATCATCCAGACAGAAAATCAGTAAGGAAACACAGGCCTTAAATGACACATTACACCACATGGACTTAATTGATATTTATAGAGCACTCCATCCCGAAGCAGCAGAACACACTTCTCTAATGCACATGGAACATTCACCCCAATTGATCACATGCTGGACCACAAAGCAAGCCTTCACAAATTTAAGAAAATTGAAATCATATCAAGCATCTTTTCCGACCACAGTCCTATGAGATTAGAAATTAACTACAAGAAAAAAACTGTTAAAACACAAACGCATGGAGGCTAAACAGTATGCTACTAAACACCCAATGGATCACTGAAGAAATCAAAGAGGATATCAAAAAATACCTAGAGACAAATGAAAATGAAAGCATGATGATCCAAAACCTATGGGATGCAGCAAAAACAGTTCTAAGAGGGAAGTTTATAACAGTACAATCTTACATCAGGAAATAAGAAAAATCTAAAATAAACAACCTGACCTTACACCTAAATGAACTAGAGAAAGAAGAACAAACAAAACCCAAAGTTAGTAGAAGGAAAGAAATCATAAAGATCAGAGCTGAAATAAATAGAAATGAAGAAAACAATATCAAAGATCAATAAAGCTAAAAGCTGGTTCTTTGAAAAGAAACAAAGTTGATAAACCTTTAGTGAGATACATCAAGAAAAAGAAGGAGAGGGCTCAAATCAATAAAATTAGAAACGAAAAAGGAGAAGTTACAAGGGACACCACAGAAATACACAGGATCATAAGAGGCTACTACAAGCAACCATATACCAATAAAATGGACAACCTAGAAGAAATGGACAAATTCTTAGAAAGGTACAATCTCCCAAGACTGAACCAGGAAGAAATAGAAAATATGAACAGACCAATCACAAGTACTAAAATTGAAACTGTGATTTAAAAACTTCCAACAAACAAAAATCCAGGACCAGATAGCTTCGCTGGCAAATTCTATCAAACATTTAGAGAAGAGTTAAAACCTATCCATCTGAAACTATTCCAAGAATATCTGAGGAAGGAACAAGCTCAAACTCATTCTGAGGCCACCATCACTCTGATACCAAAACCAAAGATACCACACACACACACAAGTTACGGGCCAATATCACTGATGAACAAAGACACAAAAATCCTCAACAAACTCCTAGCACACCAAATCCAACAATACATTAAAAGGATCATACACCATGATCAAGTGGGATTTATCCCAGGAATGCAAAGATTTTTCAATATCCACAAATCAATCAGTGTGATACACCACATCAACAAATTGAAGAATAAAAACCATATGATCATTTCAATAGATGAAGAAAAAGCTTTTGATAAAATTCAATACCCATTTATGACAAAAACTCTCCAGAAAGTGGGCATAGAGGGAAACTACCTCAACTTAATAAAGGCCATATATGACAAACCTAAAGCTAACATTATACTCAATGGTGAAAAGCTGAAAGCATTTCCTCTAAGATCAGGAAAAAGACAAGGATGTCCTCTCTTGCCACTTTTATTCAACATAGTTTTGGAAGTCCTAGCCATGGCAATCAGAGAAGAAAAAGAAATAAAGGGAATCCAAATTGGAAAAGAAGTAAACCTGTCACTGTTTGCAGATGACATGATACTATACATAGAAAGTCCTAAAGATGCCACCAGAAAACTTCTAGAGCTCATCAGTGAATTGGGTAAAGTTGCTGGATACAAAATTAATATATAGAAATCTGCTGCATTTCTATACACTGACATTGAAATGTCGAAAGAGAAATTACAGAAATGATCGCATTTACCATTGCATCAAAAAGAATAAAATACCTAGGAATAAACTTACCTAAGGAGGCAAAAGACCTGTACTCTGAAAAGTATAAGATGCTGATGAAAGAAACTGAAGACAATACAAACAGACGGAAAGATATACTGTGTTCTAGGATTGGAAGAATCAATATTGTTAAAATGACTGTACTACCAAAGGCAATCTACAGATTCAATGCAATGCATATCAAATTACCAATGGCATTTTTCACAGAACTGGAACAAAATTTTAAAATCTGTATGGAAACACAAAAGACTCCGAATAGCCAAAACAGTCTTGAGAAAGAAGAGAGCTGGAGGAATCAGGGTCCCTGACTTCACACTATATTACAAAGCTACAGTAATCAAAACACTGTTGTACTGACACAAAAACAGACACATAGATCAATGGAACAGGATAGAAACCCCAGAAATAAACCCACACTCTTATGGTCAATTAATCTATGACAAAGAAGGCAAGAATATACAATGGAGAAAAGACAGTCTCTTCAGTGAGTGGTGCTGGGAAAACTGGACAGCTACTTGTAAAAGAATGAAATTAGAACATTCTCTAACACCATATATACAAAAACAAAATCAAAATTGATTAAAGACCTAAATGTAAGACCAAATACTATAAAACTCCTAGAGGAAAACATAGGCAGAACACTCTTTGACATAAATCACAGCAATATTTTTTTGGATCCATCTCCTAGAGTACTGAAGTAGAAACAAAAATAAACAAATAGGACCTAATTAAACTTAAAATCTTTTGCACAGCAAAGGAAACCATAAACAAAATGAAAAGACAACCTACAGAACAGGAGAAAATATTTGCAAATGATTCAACCAACAAGGGATTAATTTCCAAAATATACAAACAGCCCACACAGCTTAATATCAAAAAACCAAACAACCCAATCAAAAAGTGGGCAGAAGATCTAAACAGATATTTCTCCAAAGAATACATACAGATGACCAAGAGGCACGTGAAAAGATGCTCAACATCGCCAATTATTAGAGAAATGCAAATCAAAACCACAATGAGGTATCACCTCACACGGGTCAGAATGGCCATCATCAAAAAATCTACAAGCAATAAATGCTGAAGAGGGTGTGGAGAAAAGGGAACCCTCTTGAACTCTTGGTGGCAATGTAAATTGGTACAGCCACTATAGAGGACAGTATGGAGGTTCCTTAAAAACAAACCTAAAAATAGCTACCATATGATCCTGCAATCCCACTCCTGGGCATAAATCCAGAGAAAACTATAATTCGAAAAGATACATGCACCCCAATGTTCATTACAGTATTAGTTACAATAGCCAAGACATGGAAATAACCTAAATGTCCATTGACAGAGGAGTGGATAAAGAAGATGTGGTACATATATACAATGGAATATTAGCCATAAAAAAGAACGAAATAATGTCACTTGCAGCAACATGGATGGACCTAGAGATTATTATACTAAATGAGTAAGCCAGACAGAAAGGCCAATATCATATGATATCACTTATATATGGAATCTAGAAAAACAATACAAATGAACTTATTTACAAAACAGAAATATACCCACAGACATAGAAAACAAACTTATGGTTACTGGGGGAATAGCAAGGGAGGAGGCATGGCAGGGGAGGGGGGAATAAATTAGGAGTTTGGGATTAACATATACAGACTGCTATGTATAAAATAGATAAACGAGGACCTACTGTATAGCACAAAGAACCATATTCAGTATCTTGTAATAACCTATAATAGAAAAGAATCTGAAAAAAAAATGTATATATGTACGTATGTATAACTGAATCACTTTGCTGTACACTTAACACAACATTGTAAACTAACTATACTTCAGTTTAAAAAAAAGTTTTAAAAAGTTAACAGGGAACTAGGTAAAGTGGGAAGATTTATACTTTAAAATTATTTTGAAAAAAGGTGCTAATTACAATGATAAAACTAAACATATTTAGGTATAAATCCAGAACTGATGTTCTCTTCTATACTGAATACTAGGTAACGTCACTTAGTAAGATTAAGGAAGACTTAAATAAGGAAGAGATATAACGAAGTACTGAAATTCTCAGTATTGAAGACAGGCTGTTCTGTAGCTTTCATAAACTTCCAGTAATTTTTATTGATATGGCCTGCACCTCTATTTTTCATCGTTTTCTGTTAAATTATCATTAGCTGTTAATTAAATCACTTATACTATGTGGTAGGATTAGAAAACATTGCATTGGTAAATTTAACACCAAAGCTAACAATTGATTCAACGATTTAAGGTAGTCTTTCATTGACATAAAATAATCACACCTTTAAATGTCTCATTCAGTTGCCTCAAAGAGTCTACCCAGACTCTATTGCTTGTACCATTCCAAAACTTTACCTTCAATTCCGTTGGTGAGTGAAAAATCTCCTGAAAACACCTCTACAGGAATTAGAGACATAAGAGAACAGGTATGTCTATTACAATTCTGTGTGCTGAAACTTTCCTTATCATGATAAAGAAGAATTTTGCTCCTCATGGACCCCTTAGATGCAACTTAACTGATGAATGATATTCAAAATCTTTATCTACTTTTGACGCTACCTTCTCCTCTTTGGAAGAGCACAGAGCACTTTGAAAACCCTGCTGTCACTATTCATCAGCACCAAAAGGCAGAGCACTGAGGATGAGAAAAAGACACTGATGCCCTATTGATTAAAATCTTTGTGATGTGAAAAGGAAATGTGCATAATGAGGAAAGAATTAATTTTAAAAAAAACCATGTCACCAGGTAAAGGATTGTTTGAGTGGCTCTCCACTCTGGGGAGATTTTCTGGGTTTTCTTGCTCTTGGGCCAAACCTGGACTTTCTTCTGCTGTCTGTGTAGGAGAGTCACCATGTAAATACTGGTCCAGACCATAAGGAACACAAAGAGAATGTCATTAGTAAGAATAACTCTTATAAATGCAACACGAGATCCAAATGTTGTACAGTATTTCAGAGGAAATCCGTGCCCAAGAAAAGGGACATTTTTTGATGCCATACTACCTCTTATGATCTGGATGTTGAGCAAGATGTTGAAGGTCCAAAAGAAGAGGAAAGAAGATAAAATTAAACTGGATGCTTTGAGTTTGAGCCATAGCAGCATGCAGTGGCTGGGACTGATGGTGATGGCCTGGAAGATGCTCAGGAGACATGTGGAGCAGATAGAAAGTCCACATGCAACTCTATAATAATGAATAGCACTGCCTTACATCCAACATCATCTAGAATATGTTTAATTCCAAAATAAACATCACTTCTGGAATGCCTCTACAAATTATGATAACCATTACAAAAAGTCAGATGGATGAGAATATTATCTGTGGCCTTCTTCTGACATGTGTTGAAGAAAATGTAAGCATATGCAGTGAACAATGAGTTCCCTACAACTCCAATGCAGGTTTCGGAGAGGAACAAAATTCCAAGGATCACATTGCTTGAAAACATTTTTTTGTGCCTTTGTTAGGATTAAAAACAATGCCCAAATACCTAGAAGTAGAATTAGATATAAGTTGATAAAATCAATTGATACACAGAAAATAAAATAGTGGAAAATTGTACTAAGACTAAAGGAAACACTATCCCAGATCTTGAAACACTATATGCTACATAAGGGAACATGTTTTTTGGCATTTGTGAGATCACTAGAGGACCAGAGTATAAGATAATCAGAAATAACTAGATCTGTAAATATCACACAATTTTATTTGCTTCCACAAGAAAGCAGACTACAGAGAAAAGCAAACATTTGTGATCAATGCATGGATTAAAATAGTATTATGTTCTAAGAGTTATTAAAATTAAAATTGCAGAAATTTGGGGAAAAAAGAATTATAATGTGATATTTTAAAATCTACATAATCCTACCCATATAGAGGTAAACACATTTAACATTTGATACTTAACTGCAGCTTTTTATAATTTTTTAAAGAAATGATAACATAACATAGAATTTTGTATCATGTTTGTAATTGAGAACAGAAGAGTTCTCCATGTAGAGTGCCTTGTAAACATAATTTTAAATATATTTTTAAAATAAATATTTAATATTTCATAATTTCTGACACTGTTTTCATATTTGAAATTTCCTCACTAGAAATACTGCTGTGTTCTTCAGGTACAAAGCTTTATGTATAAATGGCAATAATTGCCAAGTTATTTCCAGAAAAGTTATACCCAAATAAACTCATATTCAACAAAGTATCTAACTAACTCTAAACAAACTGGCATAGAGTAACTTTTGATAATCTTTGCCAATTTTTCTTTGAAGAAAAATATGGCTTTGCTGCTGTAATTTGATTAATTTTGTATTAGGTTGAGCTTTTAAAACAAACTTGTTGATTTGCCTTGCATCTTGTTAAATGTCAATTCAAAGTGTTGATTTTAGAAGAGGAACCAAGATGGCAGAGTAGAAGGACGTGCTCTCACTCCCTCTTGTTAGAACACCAGAATCACAACTAGCTGCTGGACAGTCATTGACAGGAAGACACTGGAACTCACAAAAAAAGATACCCCACATCCAAAGACAAAGGAGAAGCCACAATCAGATGGTAGGAGGGGCGCAATCACAGTGAAATCAAATCCCATAACTGGTGGGAGGGTGACTCACAGACTGGAGAACATTTATACCACAGAAGTCCACACACTGGAGTGAAGGTTCTGAGCCCCACATTAGGCTTCCCAACCAGGGGGTCTGGCAAAGGGAGGAGGAATTCCTAGAGAATCAGACTTTGAAGCCTAGTGGGAATTGATTTTGACAGGACTGGGGGAAACAGAGACTCTACTCTTGGGGGGCACACACAAAGTAGCATGTGCATCGGGACCCAGGGGAAGGAGCAGTGACCCCAGGGGAGACTGAACCAGACCTACCTGCTAGTGTTGGAGGGTCTCCTGCAGAGGCGTGGAGGGGTGGTTCTGTCTCACCGTGAGGACAAGGACACTGGCAGCAGAACTTCTGGGAAGTTCTCCTTGGCGAGAGCCCTCCCAGAGTCCGCCATTAGCCCCACCAAAGAACCCAGGTAAGCTCCAGTGTTGGGTTGCCTCAGGCCAAACAATCAACAGGGAGGGAACCCAGCCCCACCCATCAACAGTCAAGTAGATTAAAGTTTTACTGAGCTCTGTCCAGCAGAGCAACAGTCAGCTCTACCCACCACCATTTCCTCCCATCAAGCCTCTGAGATAGCCTCATCCACCAGAGGGCAGACAGCAGAAGCAAGAAGAACTACAATCCTGCGGCCTGTGGAACACAAACCACATTCACAGAAAGATAGACGAGATGAAAAGGCAGAGGGCTATGTACCAGATGAAGGAACAAGATAAGACCCCAGAAAAAACAACTAAATGAAGTGGAGATAGGCAACCTTCCAGAAAAAGAATTCAGAATAATGATAGTGAAGATGATCCCAGACCTCAGAAAAAGAATGGAGGCAAAGATCGAGAAGATGCAAGAAATGTTTAACAAAGACCTAGGAGAATTAAAGAACAAACAAACAGAGATGAACAATACAATAAATGAAATGAAAACTACACTAGAAGGAATCAATAGCAGAATAACTGAGGCAGGAGAATGGATAAGTGACCTGGAAGACAGAATGGTGGAATTCACTGCTGTGGAACAGACTAAAGAGAAAAGAATGAAAAGAAATGAAGACAGCCCAAGAGACCTCTGGGACAATATTAAATGCAACAACATTCACATTATAGGGGTCCCAGAAGGAGAAGAGAGAGAGAAAGGACCAGAGAAAATATTTGAAGAGATTGTAGTCGAAAATTTCCCTAACGTGGGAAAGGAAATAGCCACTCAAGTCCAGGAAGCGCAGCGAGTCCCATACAGGATAAACCCAAGGAGAAACATGCCAAGACACATAGTAATCAAATTGGCAAAAATTAAAGACAAAGAAAAATTATTGAAAGCAACAAAGGAAAAATGACAAATAACATACAAGGGAACTCCCATAAGGGTAACAGCTGATTTCTCAGCAGAAACTAAAAACAAGCCAGAAGGGAGTGGAATGATATACTTCAAGTGATGAAAGGGAAGAACCTACAACCAAGTTTACTCTACGTGGCAAGGATCTCATTCAGATTCAATGGAGAAATCAAAAGCTTTTCAGACAAACAAAAGCTAAGAGAATTCAGCACCACCAAACCAGCTCTACAACAAATGCTAAAGGAACTTCTCTAAGTGGGAAACACAAGAGAAGAAAAGGAGCTACAAAAACAAACCCAAAACAATTAAGAACATGGTCATAGGAACATACATATCCATAATTACCTTAAACATGAATGGATTAAATGCTCCAACTAAAAGACACAGGCTTGCTGAATGGATACAAAAACAAGACCCATATATATGCTGTCTACAAGAGACCCACTTCAGACCTAGGGACACATACAGACTGAAAGTGAGGGGATGGAAAAAGATATTTTATGCAAATGGAAATCAGAAGAAAGGTGGAGTATACTCATATCAGATAAAATAGACCTTAAAATAAAGAATGTAACAAGAGACAAGGAAGGACAATACATAATGATCAAGGGATCAATCCAAAAAGAAGATATAAAAATTATAAATATATATGCATCCAACATAGGAGCACCTGAATACATAAGGCAACTGCTGACAGCTATAAAACAGGAAATTGACAGTAACACAATAATAGTGGGGGACTTTAACATCTCACTTACCCCAATGGACAGATCATCCAAAATGAAAATAAATAAGGAAACAAAAGCTTTAAATGACACAATAGACCAGATAGACTTAATTAATATTTATAGGACATTCCATCCAAAAACAGCAGATTACACTTTCTTCTCAAGTGCTCATGGAACATTCTCCAGGATAGATCACATCTTGGGTCACAAATCAAACCTCAGTAAATTTAAGAAAATTAAAATCATACCAAGCATCTTTTCTGACCACAAGGCTATGAGATTAAAAATGAATTACAGGGAAAAACATGTAAAAAACACAAACACATGGAGGCTAAACAATACGTTACTAAATAACCAAGAGATCACTAAAGAAATCAAAAAATACCTAGAGACAAATGACAATAAAAACACGACAATCTAAAACCTATGGGACACAGCAAAAGCAGTTCTAAGAGGGAAGTTTATAGCTATACAAGCCTACCTCAAGTAACAAGAAAAATCTCAAGTAAACAATCTAAACTTACATCTAAAGGAACTAGAGAAAGAAGAACAAACAAAACCAAAAGTTAGTAGAAGGAAAGAAATCATAAAGATCAGAGCAGAAATAAATGAAATAGAAACAAAGAAAACAATAGCAAAGATCAATAAAACGAAGTTGGTTCTTCAAGAAGATAAACTAAATTGATAAACCATTAGCCAGACTCATCAAGAAAAAGAGGGAGAGGACTCAAATCAACAAAATTAGAAATGAAAAAGGAGACGTTACAACAGACACCGCAGAAATACAAAGCATCCTAAGAGACTACTACAAGCAACTCTATGACAATAAAATGGACAACCTGGAAGAAATGGACAAATTCGTAGAAAGGTATAACCTTCCAAGACTGAACCAGGAAGAAACAGAAAATATGAACAGACCAATCACAAGTAATGAAATTGAAACTGTGATTAAAAATCGTCCAACAAACAAAAGCCCAGGATCAGATGTCTTCACAGGTGAATTCTATCAAACATTTAGAGAAGAGCTAACACCCATCCATCTCAAACTCTTCCAAAAAATTGCAGAGGAAGGTAAAGTCCCAAACTCATTCTATGAGGCCACCATCACCCTGATACCAAAACCAGACAGATACTACAAAAAAAGAAAATTACAGACCAATATCACTGATGAATATAGATGCAAACATCCTCAACAAAATACTAGCGAGCAGAATCCAACACATTAAAAGCATCATACACCACGATCAAGTGGGATTTATCCCAGGAATGCAAGGATTCTTCAATATATGCAAATCAATCAATGTGATACACCATATTAATAAATTGAAGAATAAAAACCATATGATCATCTCAATAGATGCAGAAAAAACTTTTGAAAAAATTCAACACCATTTATGATAAAAACTCTCCAGAAAGTGGGCATAGAGGGAACCTACCTCAACATAATAAAGACCATATATGACAAACCCACAGCAAACATCATTTTCAATGATGAAAAACTGAAAGCATTTCCTCTAAGATCAGGAATGAGACAAGGATGTCCACTCTCACCACTGTTATTCAACATAGTTTTGGAAGTCCTAGCCATGGCAGTCAGAGAAGAAAAAGAAATAAAAGGAATACAAATTGGAAAAGAAGAAGTAAAACTGTCACTGTTTGCAGAGGACATGATACTATACATAGAGAATCCTAAAGATGCTACCAGAAAACTACTAGAACTAATCAATGTATTTCGTAAAGTTGCAGGATACAAACTTAATGCACAGAAATCTCTTGCATTACTATACATTAATGATGAAAAATCTGAAGCAGAAATTATGGAAACACTCCCATTTAACATTGCAACAAAAAAAAATATAATACCTAGGAATAAACCTACCTAAGGAGACAAAAGACCTGTATGCAGAAAATTATAAGACACTGATGAAAGAAATTAAAGATGATTCAAATAGAAGGAGAAATATACCATGTTCCTGGATTGGAAGAATCAATATTGTGGAAATGACTCTACTACTCAAAGCAATCTACAGATTCAATGCCATCCCTATCAAACTACCACTGGCATTTTTCACAGAACTAGAACAAAAAATTTCACAATTTGTTTGGAAAAACAAAAGATCCCGAATAGCCAAAGCCATCTTGAGAACGAAAAATGGAGCTGGAGGAACCAGGCTCTCTGACTTCAGACTATACTACAAAGCTACAGTAATCAAGACAGTATGGTACTGGCACAAAAACAGAAAGATAGATCAATGGAACAGGATACAAAGCCCAGAGATAAACCCACGCACATATATGGTCACCTTATCTTTGATAAAGGAGGCAGGAATGTACAGTGGAGAAAGGACAGCCTCTTCAATAAGTGGTGCTGGGAAAACTGGACAGGTACATGTAGAAGTATGAGATTAGATCACTCCCTAACACCATACACAAAAATAAGCTCAAAATGGATTAAAGACCTAAATGTAACGCCAGAAACTATGAAACTCTTAGAGGAAAACATAGAAAGAACACTCTTTGACATAAATCACAGCAAGATCCTTTTTCACCCATGTCCTAGAGAAATGGAAAGAAAAACAAAAACAAATGGGACCTAATGAAACTTCAAAGCTTTTGCACAGCAAAGGAAACCATAAACAAGACCAAAAGACAACCCTCAGAATGGGAGAAAATATTTGCGTATGAAGCAACTGACAAAGGATTAATCTCCAAAATTTATAAACAGCTCATGCAGCTCAATAGCCAAAAAACAAACAACCCAATCTAAAAATGGGCAGAAGACCTAAATAGACAAAGAAGATATACAGACTGCCAACAAACACATGAAAGAATGCTCAACATCATTAATCATTAAAGAAATGCAAATCAAAACTACAATGAGATATCATCTCACACCAGTCAGAATGGCCATCATCAAAAACTCTAGAAACAATAAATGCTGGAGAGGGTGTGAAGAAAAGGGAACACTCTTGCACTGCTGGTGGGAATGTGAATTGGTACAGCCACTATGGAGAACAGTATGGAGGTTCCTTAAAAAACTAAAAATAGAACTACCATATGACCCAGGAATCCCACTACTGGACATATACCCTAAGAAAACCATAATTCAAAAAGAGACCTGTACCAAAATGTTCACTGCAGCTCTATTTACGATAGCCAGGAGATGGAAACAACCTAAGTGTCCATCATCGGATGAATGGATAAAGAAGATGTGGCACATATATACAATGAAATATTACTCAGCCATAAAAAGAAACAAAATTGAGCTATTTGTAATGGGGTGGATAGACCTAGAGTCTGTCATACAGAGTGAAGTAAGTCAGAAAGAGAAAGACAAATACCGTATGCTAACACATATATATGGAATTTAAGAAAAAAAATGTCATGAAGAACCTAGGGGTAAAACAGGAATAAAGACACAGACCTACTTGAGAATGGACTTGAGGATATGGGGAGGGGGAAGGGTAAGCTGTGACAAAACGAGAGAGAGGCATGGACATATATACACTACCAAACGTAAGGTAGATAGCTAGTGGGAAGCAGCCGCATAGCACAGGGAGATCAGCTCGGTGCTTTGTGACCACCTGGAGGGGTGGGATAGGGAGGGTGGAAGGGAGGGAGACGCAAGAGGAAAGGGATATGGGAACACATGTATATGTATAACTGATTCACTTTGTTATAAAGCAGAAACAAAACAAAACAAAAAAAACCTACCTAGGGAGACAAAAGACCTGTATGCAGAAAACTATAAGACACTGATGAATGAAATTAAAGATGATACCAACAGATGGAGAGATATACCATGTTCTTGGATTGGAAGAATCAATATTGTAAAAATGACTATACTACCCAAAGCAATCTACAGATTCAATGCAATCCCTATCAAATTACCAATGGCATTTTTTATGGAAATAGAACAAATCCTCTTAAAATTTGTATGGAGATACAAAATACCCCGAACAGCCAAAGCAGTCTTAAGGGATAAAAACGGAGGTGGAGGAATCAGACTCCCTGACTTCAGACTATACTACAAAGCTACAGTAATCAAAACACTATGGTACTGCCACAAAAACAGAAACATGTATCAATGGAACAAGATAGAAAGCCCAGAGATAAACCCACCCACCTATGGTCAACTAATCTATGACAAAGGAGGAAAAGATATACAATGGAGAAAAGACAGTCTCTTCAATAAGTGGTGCTGGGAAAACTGTACAGGTACATGTAAAAGAATGAAATTAGAACACTCCCTAACACCATACACAAAAACAAACTCAAAATGGACTTGAGACCTAAATGTAAGACCGGACACTATAAAACTCTTAGAGGAAAACATAGAAAGAACACTCTTTGACATAAATCACAGCAAGATCTTTTTTGATCCACCTCCTAGAGTAATGGAAATAAAAACAAAAATAAACAAATGGGACCTAATGAAACTTCAAAGCTTTTGCACAGCAAAGGAAACCATAAACAAGACGAAAAGACAACCCTCAGAATGGGAGAAAATATTTGCAAACGCATCACCAGACAAAGGATTAATCTCCAAAATATATAAACAGCTCATGCAGCTCAATATTAAAGAAACAAACAACCGAATCCAAAATGGGCAGAAGACCTAAATAGACATTTCTCCAAAGAAGACATACAGATGGCCAGGAAGCACATGAAAAGCTGCTCAACATCACTAAATATTAGAAAAATGCAAATCAAAACTTCAATGAGGTATCACCTCACACCAGTTAGAATGGGCATCATCAGAAAATGTACAAACAACAAATGCTGGAGAGGGTGTGGAGAAAAGGGAACCCTCTTGCACTGTTTGTGGGAATGTAAATTGATACAGCCACTATGGCGAACAGTATGGAGGTTCCTTAAAAATCTAAAAATAGAATTACCATATGATCCAGCAATCCCACTACTGGGCATATACCCAGAGGAAACCATAATTCAAAAAGACACATGCACCCCAATGTTCATTGCAGCACTATTTACAATAGCCAGGTCATGGAAGCAACCTAAATGCCCATTGACAGATGAATGGATAAAGAAGATGTGGTACATATATACAATGGAATATTACCCAACCATAAAAAGGAACGAAATTCAGTCATTTGTTGAGACGTGAATGGACCTAGAGACTGTCATACAGAGTGAAGTAAGTCAGAAAGAGAAAAACAAATATCGCATATTAACGCATGTATGTGGAACCTAGAAAAATGGTACAGATGAACCAGTTTGCAGGGTAGAAGTTGAGATACAGATGTAGAGAACAAACGTATGGACACCAAGGGGGGATAAACCATGGTGGGGTGGGGATGGTGATGTGCTGAATCAGGCAATTGTGATTGACATGTATATACTGATGTGTATAAAACTGATGATTAATAAGAACATGCAGTATAAAAAAACAAACAAAAAACAACTAATACTAAACTTTCTTTGGGTTATTTGTATGGAAATATGTTAATATGTTTCAGACATTACATGAAATTTCTAAAAATCTTATGTGTTCTGGTATAATAAGTTATAATTCTAGTTATTACTTTAAAATGTATACCTCAGAAATAACTAAATTTCCTTGTCAATTGCATTATTATGAACTTTCATCAAATCTTTAACCGTAGTCATTTTTAAGTCTTTTGGCATTTACAGACAGTTCTGGGTGTACTCTGATGTTTTTGAAAAAATGTTTCTATAAAAGTGTTTCATCTTCAAGGAATTGATGGAAAAGACTCTGACAAGTACAGGTTTCTGGTAACTGACTATACTGCTGAACTGAATGAATAAGCATTTTCAGAACTCTAATGGAAAACTGATGAATTCATAAAAGTGCTAACAAAAGATCAAGATAAAAAAAATTAATTACATGGGACTGAGTGAACTGATGAGGATGATTATAATTTTTGTGACTTTCTGTTTGAATAAAAAAAAATCCCATAAGGACTCAGAGGCAAAAAATATACAAATCAATTTTACTGCAAAGTAAAGGAGCTGTTACAGTGGAGGATTACTGGACTGAATGTCAATATTATGACATAGTATGAGTGTGTTTTGTGTTTGGTAATTGCAATCATTGTTGCTTTTGTTGTGGTCATCTATTTACAATGCTTGGTGTCAGTTTATTTGTCTCTTGTAAAAATAAAATATAGTGTGTGTGTGTGTGTGTGTGAAAAAATTTTAAAAACAGTGTTGATTTTAAATGATTTGCACATTTGTATGGCTGATATATTTTGCATATTTAATCAAATAAATTTATTAAATATATTCAATTTATGAATATATTCAATTCAATAAATATATTCAATTCAATAAATATATTCAATTTATTGAATAAATATATTCAATTCAATTTATATATTTCAATATATGTTGCCATTAAATTTTGTTCATATATTTTTTCTAAGTTATTGAACCTAATCTACTATACACAAAATTATTTTGTCCTTTGGCATTTGTTGATTTTAAAATAAGAAAGTTACCTGCTAACTTCTGAGATTTATTTCTAAGATTTCTATCAGTTATTTAGTAACAATTAACCTGATTTTAATCTGGAATTATTAGTGTGTGTATATATTAGTATATATGTGTACATATACATACATATAGATATATTTATGTGTATATATGTACATATATTTGTGTATGTATATGTTCATATAAAATATCCCCTACCAAGAGTTATGCAATGGAAAATCAAAAAGTAGGAGGCACAGTGAAATATTTGCAATGCATCCTGAACTGAAAATGTATTATTCTTATCTCCTCAATATGCTAATATCTCCTTTAAATCTATAAGAGAAAGACAGGGTACCCAAAGACAACTGGAGAATCTATGGAATAATTCATAGAAGGGGTTACCCAATGACCAAATAAGCTTTGAAACTATATTTAACTCCAGTAGCAATTACAAAAATGCGTATTAGAAGAACAGGAAGATATTGTACTTCATCATCATGCTGACAAGAACATCAGTCAGATAATCTCAAGAGCTAGTGAGGATGTGGGAAAATAGAAACTGTCAGATACTATTAGTGGTGTAGTAAACTAGTATGTTAATTCTAGAGTGTAATTTGGAAGTGTTTATTGAATTTAATATGTACATACCATCTGATACATCAGTTTTATGCTTGAATGTATATTCAGTATAGACAGCTTTACAAGGACATGAAACAACTATTCACCAATTCAGATATAGATGAATATAAGTGTGAATGCTGCAAATAAAAAATGTGCAGAAGTTAGAATGATTTAGACTTAAATCATTAATATATAAAGATCTGAAAAAATAGCACCGAATAAAAAGACAAAATCAGACCAAGGAATATCACACAAAATTCGTGCACATTAAATAGAATTCTGAATTACTATACAAGAGAAAAGGATTTGAGGAATGAATTTACGGGAACTGATTATGTATTAATATGTAGATGTCTGCACATACTTCTGGACTGATGAAAGCAGTGTGCTTAAAGTGGGGCATATGATGGTGAACCCAATACAAAGGAGATAGAGACACATCACCTCACCTACAATTATCTAGCACTGCACTATTCAATAATAAAATATGTAAGTTATATTGTCATTTTAAGTTTATACTAGATACATTTAAAAACATAAATAGAAACGGGGGGAGGGATAAATTAGGAGTTTGGGATTAACATATACAGACTGCTATGTATAAAATAGATAAATGAGGACCTACTGTATAGCACAAAGAACCATATTCAGTACCTTGTAATAACCTATAATGGAAAAGAATCTGAAGAAGAATAGATTTAAATACATATGTATAACTGAACCACTTTGTTGCACACCTGAAACTAACATTGTAAATCAACTATCCTTCAATTAAAAAATAAAGGGAAAAAATAAGTGGAAATAAAATAATTTAACCATGTATTTTATTTGACTCAATATATCCAAATATTATTTCAACATATAATCAATATAAAAATAGAGATGTTTTAGATTCTTTTTCAATTCTAAGTCTCCAAAATTCAGTGTGTATTTTATACTGAAAGCACATCTTGGTTTGATTTAGCCACATTTCAGGTACTCACTGGCTAGTGGTTACCATTCTGGACAGCACACATATAGAGACTATCCTTTCCTAATACTTAATGCTAAATTATTATATACAGGTTGCTTATAATTCCTCTGATCTCCTTCTTAATGAACTACTTCTTTCCATTGAATAATTGAATTGTTAGCTAATCATCATTACACATGTTTATTTATTGTTGCTTAAATGTAGTCAAATATCTGGCAGGGTAAGTTATCAAATTTGAAAATTTCCTTTTAGTTTTTTAAAATAGTAATCCTCACATTTACATTTTACTTTCAAAGTTTTAAGAACAATACTGTATTATGAATTTCATCTCCTTAAAAAGTGTGATAATTTCAATTGTAACAGTAATTCACAAAGTCCTCTATGCAGTCTATAGAATATATCTTTATTTAGAATTTAGAATGTTATTAATATAAATTTCTATAGCACTATAGATATTCTTCTATGGAATAGAAATATTTACTCCTAGGGTAATGGAATATTTAATGGAAAAAAATAAGTATAAAAAAGGAAAATAAATTAGGTGAAATAATTTAACACTAAAAGTTAGAAACTGTTCCATGTAAGACTTATCTTCTTGAGGAATTTTCATCTATCTTTCCCATAGCATTTATCACACTACTAAATGTATCTGAGGTTTCTGCTGCTTCTACTGGAAACTGAGCTCCATATAGGAAAGATCTGTTTCTGAGCTAACAGGGATATGATTATCCCATAGAAGATATTTTTTAACCTGTCAACATAATAAGAAAAAATATAGGTGATAATTTAAAACATTTAAGAGCAAATATTGAGAGCAAGTGGGAAGTCAAATTATAATGGAGAAAAAAGAGGAGAGAAAAGAATGTGAAAATATAGGGGGAATATGGGTAAAGAATATAAGGTAAAGGGGGTTTGTGAGATAAGAAAAAAATAGATTCTCTAGAGAAACAAATTTATTGAATTGAAAATAAGATAGGATAAAGTGATCAAGAGTGATTTGGGGAAAAAACACAGCAAATGATAGAAGAAAACTTATATTCAAAGAAATAAAGAAGATAGAAGTACTCATACATAGAAATATCTCAAGATAAATAAATGAAAGAAGAAAAACATCAATAAAAATGTAAAATAATAGAAGATATATAACATTATAAAACTATAAAGGGAATGGGAGATGGGGGAGCAGAAATGAAATGTAAAACACACAAGAGAATATGTGAAAAAATGTCACCTCTAAGGATAACTAAGCCAGATTACTAAATGATGGATAAACAATAAAAGAAGAGATTTAAAAACAAACAATATAGTAAATGTAAAACCTAGAGAAGGCTGCATTCCTATGATGAATAAAATGGACTTAAGGACATTAAAGAGAGGTAAAGAATTAGAGAAAGGGCTTCCCTGGTGGCACAGTGGTTGAGAATCTGCCTGCCAATGCAGGGGACACGGGTTCAAGCCCTGGTCTGGGAAGATTCCACATGCCGCGGAGCAACTGGGCCCATGAGCCACAATTACTGAGCCTGCGTGTCTGGAGCCTGTGCTCCGCAATGAGAGGCCGCGATAGTGAGAGGCCCACGCACCGTGATGAAGAGTGGCCCCCACTTGCCACAACTAGAGAAAGCCCTCGCACAGAAACGAAGACCCAACACAGCCATAAATAAATAAATTTAAAAAAACAAACAAAAACCCCCACAAACCTGTTAAAAATAAATTAGGGAAAGGAAATTATAACTGTAAAAGTTTTCTGTGCACAGGAAAAGATAGAAATGAATTAAAAGAGCAAAAAAGAGTGTAATAGAACACAAGTAAAAGCAAAGCAATTTAAAAAATAAACCCATGTTAGGCTATCAACAGAGGAAAAAAAGGTGTAGCTGAAGAAAATGACAGAGGTGCTGAAGAGAATTAAAAGGAGCTACAAATAAAGGGTGTAAAGTAATGAGAATATTAATAGTAGACCCTTATGGGACAAGCACACTTCTAAACAATTTATCTGTAATAATTTATTTAATCTTCACAACAACTTTAGGGGAGAATTACTGTTTTTATTCCTGTTTTACAGATAAGAACATATATCTTGCCCAAGGTCATACATCTAGTAAGTGGTAGAAGTGAGATTTAACCCAGAAAACCTGACGCTAGATACAGCTCTTCTAATATTGTGCTATGACACCTCAAAGAAAAGAGAATGAGATAAAATCAGAAAAAAATTTTAAAATGATGGAGAGATGTGGATGAGAAAAGGAAGCATGAAAGAGACTAAGAAAAGATATGCAATGTGGTAAAAAAAAAATGAAATAAAAAAACGAGAAAAAGAGGAAAGAAAACAGGACAGATCAATGATAACTGATGGTAAAGAAGATGACATATATAGAAAAAATAGAAGGAAAAAAGAAAAACATGACAATAAGCATCAAAGGAGAAAAAAGAAAAAATTTCAGAAGAGTCTGTCTCTATCATTCCCTTTAAGAGCTGAGGCAGAAGTGACTCATCTGAATGGGATTCCTCTCCCCCGTGCAGGTGGGAAGTGAATGACAGGCTAGTTCTGGTGAGGAACCATCAGGCCCATGCTTATAAGGAATAGGTGGTGTTCTCATTTCCCATTTGGGATGCGATTACCATGTTACCTGCACTGGCCATGACAGACTCTAGGGTGAATCACTGAGATGGTGTTAAAAAAAATAAATTATATTTGCTGCAGCAAATTATTCTACTAATGCTTTATTGTGACAATTAGCTGCCAAGGCAAAATAATCCTCTAGGGATACAAACTTTTCCAGAAATAAACATGGCATTAACAGAAAATCAGGGATATGAAAGAGGAATGGAAATCAAGTACTGAGAATTCTTCTGGTGAAAGAATAAATTAACTAGTAAGTTTCAGCATACCAACCTAATGGAATACAATGTAATATTTTAAACTACTATTTAAGAAGACAATATAAATGAAAATAAATGACATATTAGGGACTTCCTTGGTTGTCCAGTGTAAAGAATCTGCCTTACAAGGCAGGGGACGTGGGTTCGATCCCTGGTCAGGGAGCTAAGATCCCACATGCTGCAGGGCAATTAAGCCAGCATGCCACAATTACTGAGCTCATGCGCCTCAACTAGAGCCCGCATGTCACAAACTACAGAGCCCACACACTGGAACCTGTGTGGCACAACTACAGAGCCCTTGCATGCTGGAGCCTGCACGCCACAACTAGAGAAGAGAAAACTCGCATGCCAAAACTAGAGAGAAGCCCACACACCACAAGGAAGAGCCTCTGAGCTGCAACAAAAGATCCCACATGCCTCAACAAAGATCCTGTGTGCTGCAACTAAGACCCAATGCAGGCAAAAATAAGTTAAATAAATAAAATCTTTTTATAAAATAAATAAATGACATATTAGTGTTAAAAGCAAAACATAAAATAGGTTCTAAAGTCTAAATGTTGATTATCATTATTTAAGACAATATACATCCAAGTTATTATAGACCAAGGAAAATGTATAATATTTCTGATTGTAGGTGATCCATGAATTTGTTCATTTAAAACTTTCTTTAGTGGGTGTGGGGAAGGGATGGAGTGGGAGTTTGGGGCTAGCAGATGCAAACTATTATATATAGAATGGATAAACAACAAGGTCCTACTGTAGAGCACAGGGAACTATATTCAATATCCTGTGATAAACCATAATGGAAAATATGAAAAACAATGTATATATATATGTATAACTGAATCACTTGGCTGTACAGCAGAAATTAACACAACATTGTAAATCAACTATACATCCATTAATAAAACTTTCCTTAAATGATATTGTCCCTTAGATAAAAAATAATAGAAAGGAAGAAACAGTATTCTTGCCAAATGCTTCTGCCAAGAAAAATATTATTTTTCTCTGTGATTTAATTAGTGGTACTTTCTAAATTACATGAGTAGAAGTGCCTTAGGTTACATATCACAAAGTCAGTAAGAAAGTTAAAATGAAAAATAAAATGGTATCTTTAAAAAAAGTAAGTAGTAAAAATATCTTCAACTGTGAAACTACTAAGTTTACTAGCATTACATTTCCTTTCAAAACTAAAGCAGAGGAGACGGAATCAAGGTAACAGCCTGGGAAGACATGGAGTTAGCGTCTCCCCATAACTAGGGCGGCTGCCGGCCACTTGTGGGGAACTCTAATGCCCAAGGAGATGGGAGGAACCCCAAAGTGAACCAGTAGACTGTAGGGGGACTGACAGGGGAGGAGAAGTGAAGGCCAGACAGAATCGGCCCCCCTGAGGCTGGGGAGATCAGGAGAGGCAGGTGGAAGGGACTCTCTGGAAAGAGCAGGAGAGGAGCGGAGGGTGACTGCCTGGCCCACTCAGGCCGGGGAGTCTGCTGAGCTCCCAAGCCAGTACCCGCCACCCCCCCAAGCCCCATCCATGCTGCATGGGTCCTTGGGGGCACAGGAAGGAGGCCAAGGGGGGAACAGGAGAGGCAGGCAGGAGGGGCCCTCCGGGAGGAACAGGACATGAGCAGAGGGGGTTTACCCCACCCACTCAGGCCCGGGGAGCCTGCTGAGCTCCCAGGCCAGTTCCTTGCCCTCCAAGACCTCCCCCCACCCACCCTCCGGCCGAATTGGTTCTGGGGCATAGGCCGGGGAGATCAGGAGAGGCAGGTGGGTGGGGTGTTCCCAGGCCGGAGGAGCAAGAGAGGAGAGGAGGGCATTTACCCTGACCACTCAAGCCCAGGAAGCCTGTTGTGCTCCCAGGTGAGGTCCCCTGTCCTCTGAGACCAGGGTTGGGGGGCATGCCTGGGCCTCTGCTGTTCCTTAAGCCTAAGCTCCACACCCCACAGCCCCCAGGGCCTTTTCCAGCCCTGTGAGTCCTAAGCATAGGCCTCACCCACCACCCAAACCTCACCCTTGCTTAGGCACCACACTCCACAGCCAAGGTCTTTCCCCCCCTGTTTTTTCCTTTTTTTGTTTTTTACGATTGTGGTACTGATGTACCTTCTGGCTGCTCATTCATCTATATTTTCATTTTTATATTCTTTCTAACACATCTGTTAGTTTCCTAGTCTAATTTTGTTTTTTACTTTGTTATTGTTCTCTCTCTCTCTTTTTTTTTTTTTTTTTTACTTTGTTATTGTTCTCTTGCTATCTCTTTTTTTTTTTTTTTTCGGCCAACCCACGCAGGTTGCAGAATCTTGGTTCATGAGCCAGGGGTCAGGCCGAAGCTCCTGCAGTGGGAGCTTCGAGTCTGAACCACTGGACTAACAGAGAACCTCAGACCCCAGGGAATATTCAATGGAGTAAGGTCTCACAGAGTTCCTCATCTCAGCACCAAGACCCATCTCTACCCAACAGCCTACAAACTCCAGTGTTGGAAGCCTCAGGCCAAACAACCAGTAAGACAGAAACACAATCCCACTCATTAAAAAAAAAAATGAGACAGCAAAAAAATATGTCACAGATGAAGGAGCAAGGTTAAAAACAACAAGACCAAATAAATGAAGAGGAAATAGGTGATCTGTCTGAAAAAGAATTCAAAGTAATGATAGTAAAGATGATCCAGAATCTCAAAAATAGAATGGAGGTAGGGATTGAGAAAATATAAGAAATGTTTAACAAAGAACTAGAAGAACTAAAGAACAAACAAACAGAGGTGAACAATACAATAACTGAAATAAAAAATACACTAGAAGGAATCAATAACAGAATAACTGAGGCAGAAGAACGAGTAAGTAAGCTGGAAGACAAAATGGTGGAAATAACTGCCAAGGGGCAGAATAAAGAAAAAAGAATGAAAAGAATTGAAGACAGCCCCGGTCCAGGAAGATCCCACATGCCGTGGAGAGGCTGGGCCCGTGAGCCATGGCCGCTGAGCCTGAGCATCGGAGCCTGTGCTCCGCAACAGGAGAGGCCACGACAGTGAGAGGCCCAGGTACCGCAAAAAAAAAAAAAAAAAAAAAAAAAAAAAAAAAAGAATTGAAGACAATCTCAGAGACCACTGGGACAACACTAAATGTACCGACATTCGAATTATGTGGTCCCAGAAAAAGAAGAGAAAAAGAAAGGGTCTGAGAAAATATTTGAAGAGATTATAGTCAAAAACTTCCCTAACATGGGAAAGGAAATGGCCACCCAAGTCCAGGAAGCACAGAGTCCCATACAGGAGAAACCCCAGGAAAAAAACACCAAGACACATATTAATCAAACTAACAAAAATTAAATTCAAAGAAAAAACATTAAAAGCAGCAAGGGAAAAACAAACAACATACAAAGGAATCCCCAAAAGGTCATCAGCTGAATTTTCAGTGGAAACTCTACAGGTCAGAAGGCAGTGGCAGGATATACTTAAAGTGATGAAAGAGAAAAAACTACAACCAAGATTACTCTACCGAGCAAGGATCTCATTCAGATTCCATGGAGAAGTCAAAAGCTTTTCAGACAAGCAAAAGCTAAGAGAATTCAGCACCACCAAACCAGCTTTACAACAAATGCTAATGAAACTTATTTGGCGGGAAACACAACAGAAGAAAAAGACGCCAAAAACAAACACAAAACAAATAAGAAAATGGTGATAGGAACATAACCTTGAATGTAAATGGATTAAATGCCCCAACCAAAAGACACAGACTGGCTGAATGGATACAAAAACAAGACCCATGTATATGCTGTCTACAAGAGACCCACTCCAGACCTAGGGACACATACAGGCTGAAAGTGAAAGGATGGAAAAAGATATTACATGCAAATGGAAATCAAAAGAAAGCTGGAGTAGCAATACTCGTATCAGATAGAATAGACTTTAAAATAAAGACAGTTGCAAGATATAAGGAGGGACACTACAAAATGATCAAAGGATCAATCCAAGAAGAAGATATAACAATCATAAATGTTTAGGCACCCAACACAGGAGCACCTCAATACATAAGGCAAATACTAACAACCATGAAAGGAGAAATTGACCGTAACACAATAATAGTAGGGGACTTTAATACCCCACTTACACCAATGGACAGATCATACAAACAGAAAATAAACAAGGAAACACAAGCTTTAAATGACACAGTAGACCAGATAGATTTAATTGATATTTATAGACCATTCCACCCCAAAGTGGCAGAATACACTGTCTTCTCAAGTACACATGGAACATTCTCCAGGAGAGATCACATCTTGGGTCACAAATCAAGCCTCAGAAAATTTAAGAAAATTGAAATCGTATCAAGCACCTTTTCTGACCATAATGCTATGAGACTGGAAATCAATTACAGGAAAAAAACTGTAAAAAACACAAATACATGGAGGCTAAACAGTGCACTACTAAATAACCAAGACATCACTGAAGAAATCAAAGAAGAAATTAAAAAATACATAGAAACAAATGACAATGAAAACGCAATGACCCAAAACCTGTGGGACAGAGCAAAAGCAGTTCTAAGAGGGAAGTTTATAGCAATTCAATCTCACCTCAAGAAACAAGAAAAATCTCAAATAAACAATCTAACCCTACACTTAAAACAACTAGAGAAAGAAGAACAAAGAAAACCCAAAGTCAGTAGAAGGAAAGAAATCATAAAGATCAGAGCAGAAATAAATGAAATAGAAACAAAGAAAACAATAGCAAAGATCAATAAAACTAAAAGCTGGTTCTTTGAGAAGATAAATAAAATTGATAAACCCTTAGCCAGACTCATCAAGAACAAAAGGGAAAGGACACTAATCAATAAAATTAGAAATCAAAAAGGAGAAGTCACAACTGACATTGCATAAATAAAAAGGATTCTAAGAGACTCCTACAAACAACTATATGCCAATAAAATGGACAACCATGAAGAAATGGACACATTCTTGGAAAGGTACAATTTTCCAAGACTGAACCAGGAAGAACTAGAAAATATAAACAGACCTATCACAAGTAATGAAATTGAAACTGTAATTAAAAATCTTCCAACAAACAAAAGTCCAGGACCAGACAGCTTCACAGGCGAATTCTATCAAACATTTAGAGAAGAGCTAACACCCATCCTTCTCAAACACTTCCAAAAAATTGCAGAGGGAGAAACACTCCGAAATTCATTCTACAAAGCCACCATCACCCTGATACCAAACCCAGAAAAAGATATCACAAAAAAGAAAATTATAGACCGATATCACTGATGAACATAGATGCAAAAATCCTGAACAAGATACTAGTAAACAGAATCCAACAATACATTAAAAGGATCATACACCATGATCAAGTGGGATTTATCCCAGGGATGCAAGGATTCTTCAATATATGCAAATCAATCAATGTGATACACCACATTAACAAATTAAGGAATAAAAACAATATGATCATCTCAATAGATGCAGAAAAAGCTTTTGACAAAATTCAACCCCCATTTATGATTTAAAAAACTCTCTAGAAAATGGGCATAAAGGGAACATAACTCAACATAATAAAGGCCATATATGACAAACCCACAGCAAGCATCATACTCAATGGTGAAAAACTGAAAGCATTTCCACTAAGATCAGGAACAGGACAAGGTTGCCCACTCTCGCCACTCTTATTCAACATAGTTTTGGAAGTCCTAGCCACAGCAGTCAGAGAAGAAAAAGAAATAAAAGGAATACAAATTGGAAAAGAAGTAAAACTGTCACTGTTTGCAGATGACATGATACTATACATAGAAAATCCTAAACATGCCACCAGAAAACTACTAGAACTAATCAGTGAATTTGGTAAGACTGCAGGATACAAAATTAATGCACAGAAATCTCTGGCATTCCTATACACCAACAACCAAAAATCAGAAAGAGAAATTAAGGAAACAATCCCATTTACCATCACAACAAAAAGAATAAAATACCTAGGAATAAACCTACCTAAGGAGACAAAAGACCTGTATGCAGAAAACTATAAGACACTGATGAAAGAAATCAAAGATGACATAAACAGATGGAGAAATATACCATGTTCTTGGATTGGAAGAATCAATATTGTGAAAATGACTATACTACCCAAAGCAATCTACAGATTCAATGCAATCCCCTATCAAACTACCAATGGCATTCTTCACAGAATTAGAACAAAAAATTGTACAATTCAAATGGACACACAAAAGACCCCAAAAAGCCAAAGCAATCTTGAGAAAGAAAAACAGAGTTGGAGGAATCAGGCTCCCAGACTTCAAACTATACCACAAAGCTACAGTAATCAAGACAGTATGGTACTGGCACAAAAACAGAAATATAGATCAACAGTATAGGATAGAATGCCCAAAGATAAACCCACGCACATATGGGCACCTAATTTATGATAAAGGAGCAAGAATATAAAATGGAAAAAAGACAACCTCTTCAATAATTAGTGTTGGAAAAACTGGACAGCTACATGTAAAAGAATAAAATTAAAACACTACCTAACACCATACACAAAAATAAACTCAAAATGGATTAAAGACCTAAATGTAATACCAGACACTATAAAACTCTTGGAGGAAAACAAAGGAAAAATCACTCTTTGACATAAACAACAGCAAGACCTTTTTTGACCCACCTCCTAAAGTAATGGAAATAAAAACAAAATAAACAAATGGGACTTAATTAAACTTAAAAGCTTTTGCACAACAAAGGAAACCATAACAAGACAAAAAGAAAACTCTCAGAATGGGAGAAAATATTTTCAAATGAAACAACAGACAAAGGATTAATCTCCCAAATATACAAACAGCTCATGGAGCTCAATATCAAAAACACAAACAATCTAGTTAAAAAATGGGCAGAAAACATAGACATTTCACCAAGGAAAACATACAGATGGCCAAGAGGCATATGAAAAGATGCTCAACATCACTAATTATTAGAGAAATGCAAATCAAAACTACAATGAGGTATCCACCTCACGCTAGTCAGAATGGCCATTATCAAAAAATCTAGAAACAATAAACGCAGGAAAGTGTGTGGTGAAAAGTGTTTCCCTCCTGCACTGTTGGTGGGAATGTAAATTGATACAACCACTATGGAAAACAGTATGGAGGTTCTTTAAAAAACTAAAAACAGAACTACCATATGACCCAGCAATCCCACTACTGGGCATATACCCTGAGAAAACCATAATTCAGAAAGAGACATGTGCCACAGTGTGCACTGCAGCACTATTTACAACAGCCAGGACATGGAACCAACCTAAATGTCCATTGACAGATGAATGGATAAAGAAGATGTGGCACATATATACAAGGGAATATTACTCAGCTGTAAAAAGAAACAAAATTGAGTTATTTGTAATGAGGTGGATGGGCCTAGAGTCTGTCATATGGAGGGAAGTCAGAAAGAGAAAAACAAATACCGTATGCTAACACATATATATGGAATCTAAAAAAAAAGATATTGCTGAACCTAGTTGCAGGGCAGGAATAAAGATGTAGACATAAGAGAATGGACTTGAGGACACGGGGTGGGAGGGGGAAGCTGGGGCAAAGTGAGAGAAGCATCAACATATATACACTACCGAATGTAAAAGAGATAGCTAGTGGGAAGCAGCAGCATAGCACCGGGTGATCAGCTCGGTGCTTTGCAATGACCTAGAGGGGTGGGACAGGGAGGATGGGAGGGAGGCTCAAGAGGGAGGGGATATGGGGACATATGTATTCATATGATTGATTCACTCTGGTGTACAACAGAAACTAAGACAGTATTGTGAAACAATTATACTCCAATAAAGATCTATTTAAAAAACTGGCACAGAAACCAAGGAAAGCAAAAACAAAAAACAGGGACTTGAAATAATATTTGTTCACCCATGATTGTAGCAGCAATATTCACAGTAACCAACAGATCAAAGCAACCCTCGTTTCCACTGAAGGATAAATAAATGAAATGTCATATAAACATACAATGGTATATTATTTACCTTTAAAAATGAAGAAAAATTTTTGTAGGTCCTACTGTATAGCCCAGGGAAGTATCTATATTCAATATCCTGTGATACACCATAATGGAAAAGAATATGAAAAAGTATATATGTATAACTGACTCACTTAGCTGTACAGCAGAAATTAATCACAACATTGTAAATCAACTATACTTCAATAAAATTTTTTTAAAAAGAAAAATTTTCTATTGTTTTATTTGTATTTCTAGCTTTATTAAGATATAATTGACAAATAAAATTGTATACATTTATAAGTGATAATTTCATATGGGTATATATCGTGAAATGATTATCACAACTAAAGTAATTAACACATCCATCATCTCACATAGTTACTTTCGTGTGTACTGTAAGAACACTTATGATTTACTCTTAGCAAGTTTCAAAAATAAAACACACGGGCTTCCCTGGTGGCACAGTGGTTGAGAGTCCGCCTGCCGATGCAGGGGACACGGGTTCATGCCCCAGAGCGGCTGGGCCCATGAGCCATGGCCACTGAGCCTGCGCGTCCAGAACCTGTGCTCCACAATGGGAGAGGCCACAGCAGTGAGAGGCCCGCATACTGCAAAAAAAAACGAAACAAAACAAAAAAACAGTATTATTAGCTATTATTAGCTATAGTTACCCTTTTGTACATTAGAGCATCAGAAATTATTTATGTATAATAGAACATCTGTATCCTTTGACCAACATCTCATTTCCTCCATGCTCCTAGCCCCTGGCAACCATCATTCTTCTGTTTCCATAAATTCAATTTTTGTTTTTAGATTCCAGATATAAGTGATATCACACAGTATTTGTCTTCCTCTGTCTGACTTAAGCATCTGCTTCATCCATCTTGCTGCAAAGGTGAGATTTCCTTAATTGTTAAAGATAAATTATATATATATATATTTATATATATATATTAGTACACATACACACACACACCCACAATGGAATATCACATTTTCTTTATTGATGGACACTGGGGTTGTTTCCATGTCTTACCCTATTGTAAATAATGCTGTAATGAAGATCAGGGTGCAGATATCTCTTTGAGATAGTGATTTCACTTCCTTTGGATATATACACAGAAGTGGAAATGCTGGATCAAATGACAATTTTTAATTTTTTGAAGAGTCTCCATACTGTTTTCTATTATGACTGTACCAATTTACATTCCCATCTACCACATACAAGGGTTCCCTTTTCTCCACATCCTTGTCAAGCTTTATTTATCTCTTGTATTTTTTTTATAATAGCCATCCTGACAGGTGAGAGGTAATATCTCATTGTGGTTTTGATTTGCATTTCCTTGATGATTCGTAATGTTACACATCTTTTCATGTACTATTGGTTACTTGCTCGTCTTCTTTGGAGAAATGTCTATTCAGGTCATTTGCTCATTTTTTATTCAAGTTACTCTTTTTAACCATTGAGCTGTATGAGTTCTTTATATATTTAGGTTACTAAGCCCTTATCAGATGGATGTTTTGAAAATTTTTCTCCCATTCTGTAGGTTGCCTTTTCATTTTGTTGTTTCTTTTGCTGCGCAGAAGGACTGTAGTTTACTGTAGTCCCACACGCATATTTTTGCTTTTATTGCAATGTGCTTTTGGTGTCATGTGCAAAGATTATTGTCAAGACCAATATCAAGAAGGTTTTTTCCTATGTTTTCTTTCAGGGGTTTTCAGGTTTCAGGTCTTACAATAAAGTCTTTAACCCACTGAATTAATTTTTGTGAGTGGTGTAATTTAGGGGTCTAATTTCATTCTTTTGCATGTGGGTATCCAGTTTTCCCAAAACCATTTATTGAAGAATTTATCCTTTCCCCATTGACTTTTCTTTGCTTACTTCTTAAATACTAACTTACCTTATATACATGGGTTTATTTCTAGGCTCTCAATTCTGTTCCATTGTTATATGTGTCTGTTTTTAATGCCAGTACCATACTGTTTTGATTACTATAGCTCTGTAGTATATATTGAAATCAGGCACTGTGATGCCTCCAGCTTTATTTTTCTTGTGCTAGATTGCTTTGGCTATTTGGAGTCTTCTATGGTTCTGTATTTATTTTATTTTAGGATTTTTTTTTCTATTTCTAAGAATAGTGTCATTGGAATTTTGAAAGGAATTGCATTGAATCTGTAGATGGCTTTGGGTAGTATGGACATTTTACCAATATTAATTCTTCTGATTCATGAACATGGGATATCTTTGCATTTATTTGTATCTTCAATTTCTTTCACTACTTTTAATAGTTTTCAATGTACAGGTCTTTCACCTCCTTGATTAAATTTATTCCTAAAGTATTTTATTCTTTTTGATGCTATTGTAAATGAGATTGTTTTATTTATTTCTTTTTCAGATAAAATGCATTTCTATAACAATGAAGTATATGATGATTTCGTATCCTGCAACTTCACTGAATTTTAAGGGTTTTTCCCTCCTAGAAAATAAGTCATTTTCTCTGTAAAAGTTATAGATATAACAATGCCCATGTAACAGTGTGGGCTTTTGTTTTAAGTGATGAGACATTTTTCTGAACACTGGAGCATATGCAGAATCTTTTTTTTTAATTAACATATATATCTGTATGTTGTATGTAAGTCAGTTATAACACAATGATTTGATATTTGTATGCACTGCAAAATTATCACAATAAATCTAATTAACATCCTCTATAACACACAGTTATTTTTTTTTCTTGTGGTGAGAACTTTTGAGGTCTACTCTTGAATTTATTATTTTTTATAAATTTATTTATTTTATTTTTATTTATTTTGGCTGCGTTGGGTCTTTGTTGCTGCATGCGGGCTTTCTCTAGTTGTGGTGAGCGGGGACTACTCCTGTTGCGGAGCATGGGCTCTAGGCTCACAGGCTTCAGTAGTTGTGGCTCGCAGGCTCTAGAGCACAGGCTCAGTAGTTGTGGCACACGGGCTTAGTTGCTCTGTGGCATGTGGGATCTTCCCAGACCAGGGCTCGAACCTGTGTCCCCTGCATTGGCAGGCGGATTC
The DNA here is from genome assembly GCF_949752795.1 of Hyperoodon ampullatus. Taxonomy (NCBI): domain Eukaryota; kingdom Metazoa; phylum Chordata; class Mammalia; order Artiodactyla; family Ziphiidae; genus Hyperoodon; species Hyperoodon ampullatus. The sequence continues at coordinate 68,167,199 of NC_136914.1, read as the reverse complement.
TTAACCACTGCACCACCAGGGAAGCCCTTGAATTTATTATTGATAACAATTTTTTGTTTGAGTCTTCAGGGTTTCCTTTATATAAGATCATGCCATTTGCAAACAGAAAATTTTACTTATTCCCTCCCATTTTGGATGCCTTTTATTTCTTTTACTTACCTAATTTCTTTGGTTAAAATTTCCGGTACTATGTTGAATAGGATTGGTGGGAGTGGTCATTCTTGTCTTGTTCCTGAACTTAGAGGAAAAACTTTCACCCTTTCACTCTTAGGTATAATTTAAGCTATGGGCTTGTCATATACAGCCTTTATTATGTTGAAGTACATTTCTTCTACACCTAATTTGTTGAGAGTCTCTATCAAGAAATAATGTCGTGTTTCATCAAATGCAATGTTTGTCAAATTTTTGTCAAATGTATTGAGATGATCATATGATTTTTTTCTTTCTTCTGTTAAGGTAGTATATCACATGTATTGATTTGTGTATGTTGAATCATCCCTGCATCCCAAGGACGAATCCTAATTGATCATGGTGTATGATCCTTTTAATATGCTGTTGAATTTGGTTTGCTGGTATTTTGTTGAGGGGCACCACAGTGTTGTGAGATTTACCTCCAGGAGCTCAGTCAGGTTCCCATAATAAATATAGAAAAATCTCCTTGTGCTTTTGCCAGGAGGATGGCAAAGGAAATCATTTTGAAATACACTAGAGCATTCTGTTATTCTTAATAAGGCCTGCACTCAGGAGAAACTAGTTAACCAGATCCTAGCCTGCTGAGGTATGATCAAGACCTAAGTGACCTGGGGGGAGACAAATCCCTAACTAAAGCCAACTCTAGCCTTCCATGTGGGAGAAGGGAAATACCAACTGTAGCCCACTCTACCCATCCTCTCCTACCGAAAGGTGAACAAAAGAAACTGAGAAATTGTGAAGCTCACAGTCCAGAGGCATAGGCTTACTAAAAGGTTGAGACCTTAGGATGATAGAATGCTCCCCCTAGTTCCATACCCTATTACCACATTACTAAAGGTTTATCTACAGGAGTTCTTTTACTCAGTACATCATTTCCAGCTATTAAGGAAAAAATTACATACTGTATGATTTCACTTACATGTGGAATCATAAGAAAGCTGAACAAATAGAAACATAGTGTAGATAACTGGTTGCCAGGGGCTGGAGGGTGGGGGCAATGAGGAGATGTTGGCCAAAGGGAACGAGCTTCCAGTTATAAAAAGAGTAACTTCTAGGGATCTAATGTACAGCATGGTGACTATATTATTAATACTGTATTATATGCTTGAAATTTTCTAAGAGAGTAAATCTTAAATGTTCTTGGCACAACAAAAAATGGTAATTATGAGGTGATGGATGTGTTAACTAACCTTATTTTGGTAATCATTTCCCAATATATACATGTATCAAATCATCATTGTATACCATATAATTAACATATAAACCTGTAAATTTATCTCAAAAAAAGCTAGAAAAAAATACAAAGGATGCCAAAAGACCAAAACCAAACAACCCCCCTCAATTTGAAAACACAGAGTAAGCATCAGAATCAGACTTGATTCTGCCAATCAGGGGACACAGGTTTGATCCCTGGTCTGGGAAGATCCCACATGCCACGGAGCAACTAAGCCCGTGCGCCACAACAATTGAGCCTGCGCTCAAGAGCCCACAAGCCACAACTATTGAGCCCATGCACCACAACTGCTGAAACCCATGCATCTAGACCCCGTGCTCCACAACAAGAGAAGCCAGCACACCACAACGAGGAGTAGCCTCCGCTCAACACAACTAGAGGGAGCCGGCACACAGCAATAAAGACCCAATGCAGCCAAAAATAAATAAAAATAAATAATTTTTTAAAAAAGAAAAAATAAACCAAAAGTCAAAGAGGATGTCAGCAAGAGAGAGGGCTTGAAGGTCCCAATGCTCATCTCCCCCAGAAAAAAACAAAAACAACATATAACTACAGGCCAAAGAAAATAGTCCAGAGAAAGCACTGAACTACAAAGCAGAAGCATCAAAACCCCTTTGGAGCTCAAAAATTGAGGAAGTTCACTTAGAAAAGTATAGGAATCATATTACTTTGTGTCATCCCATTATACAGTCAAAAGCAGCATGGCACCACAAGGGTTGCCCTCAGAGGAATTTCACATCAGGGGAAATGGAGAGCAGAAGACCCCAGAAGGCCTCACCATCATGGACATTTGCAGCCTTTGCTATAGAGGTCTCTGACAGTCTTCACCAACACTGAGCCCAACTGATGGAGCTGCCTGGTGTTCCTTTAACTGCATCTACTCCTCCTGACTAGAACCGACTCTGGTGAGATTTGCCCTCAGGGATCCCAGTCTCTGCTATGCCCCATTCTCTGGGATCAGAACACCACAGCACCTCACCATATATGGTCTGGAGCTGTCATGGTTTGGTACCCCATCCCCAGGTCATATCTTTGTCCCATTACAGGGCAGCCTCTGCTCCTTCAGCCCCACTCCCTGCATCCCAAGTAGCAGCTCTGAACCATCATTGCTGGGACTAGCCAGCTGCTGCCCTGAGCCCTACACCTAGGTCCCAGGTCATGGCTTTGACCCATCATTGCTGCAACAATGCTTCTGCTCCCTTGAGCTCCAAGACCCATCCCAGGTTGCAGCTCTTATATGTCATTGCCCAGAAGCACTCTTGTTGTCCTCTATCAAACACCAATCCATTTTCTGTATCTATGAGTCTGTTTTTGTTTTGTTTATTGTTTGTTTTGTTTTCTAGATTCCACATATATGTGAAATCATGTGGTATTTGTCTTTCTCTGTCTGATTTATTTCACTTAGCATAATACCCTCTAGGTCCATCCATGTTGTCACCAATGGTAAGATTCCATTCTTTTTTATGGCTGCGTAGTATTCCATTGTAGATAGATAGATCACATCTTCTTTATTCATTCATCCATTGATAGACACTTAGGTTGTGTCCATGTAGTGGTTACTGTAAATAACGTTGCAACAATTGATAGACACTTAGGTTGCGTCCATGTCGTAGTTACTGTAAATAACGTTGCAACAAAATGTTAGCAAACCAAGTCCAATGACATATAAAAAGGATCATACATCATTATCAAGTTGGATTCATTCTCAGGATGCAGGAATGTTTCAATATTTGCAAATCAATGGGATACACTATGTTAATAAAAAGAAAAAAAACACATGATCATCTCAACAGATGCAGAAAAAGCATTTGACAAAATACAACAACCATTCATGATAAAAACTCTCACCAAAGTGGGCATCGAGGGAAGATATCTCAATACGATAAAGGCCATTGATGACAAACCCACAGTGACATAATACTAATGGTGAAGAGCTGAAAGCCTTCCCACTAAATTCAAAAACAAGACAAGGATGCCCATTCTCAACACTTCTATTCAACATAGTGTTGGAAGTCCTAGCCACAGTGCTCAGACAAGGAATAAAAGGTATCCAAGTTGGAAGGGAAGAGGTAAACCTGTCACTATTTGCAGATGACAAGATACTCTAAAGAGAATCCTAAACTCCACACAAAAACTATTAGAACTAGTAAATGAGTTCAGCAAGCTAGCAGGATATAAGATTAATATCCAGAAATCTGTTGAATTTCTTTACACTAACAATGAAATGTCAGAAAGAGAAAGTAGAAAAATCAATCCTGTTTACCACTGGGTCAAAAAAAAAAAAAAAAAAACCACAACCTAGGAATAAACTTAACTGAGGAGGTAAAAGATCTATAACCTGAAAACTATAAAACATTGTTTTAAAAAAACTGAAGATGATTCAAAGAAATGGAAAGATAACCCATGCTCTTGGATTGGAAGAATTAATATTGTTAAAATGGCCATACTACCCAAAGCAATCAACAGATTTAATGCAATCCCTAGCAAAATACCCATGACATTTTTCACAGAACTAGAACAAATAATCCTAAACTTTATATGGACCCACAAAAGACCCAGAATTGCCAAAGAAATGCTGAGGAAAAAGAACACAGCTGGAGGCATAACCTTCCCAGATGTTAGACAACACTACAAAGCTACAGTAATCAAAACAGTATTGTACTGACACAAAAACAGACATATAGATCAATGGAATCCAATAAAGAACCCAGAAATAAACCCACACACCTATGGTCAATTAATCTTTAACAAAGGAGGTGAGAATATACAATGGAGAAAAGACAGTCTCTTCAGCAAGTGGTGCTGGGAAAGCTGGACAGCCTCATGTAAATCAATGAAATTAGAACACTCCCTTACACCATATATAACAATAAACTCAAAATGGTTCAAAGACCTAAATATAAGACACCATAAAACTCCTAGAAGAGAACATAGGCAAGATATTCTGACACATATGGCAGCAATATTTTCTTAGATCAGTCTCCTAAGGCAAAGGAATTAAAAGAAAGAATAAACAAATGGGACCAAATCAAACTTAAAGCTTATGCATAGCAAAGGAAATGATCAACAAAATGAAAAGACAACCTACGGAAGGGGAAAAAGTATTGCAAAGGATGTGACTGACAAGGGGTTAGTATCCAAAATATATAAACAGCTCAATAACTCAATGTCAAAAAAAGAAACTACCAATCAAAAAACGGGCGGAAGGATATATGCACCCCAATGTTCATAGCAGCACTATTTACAATAGCCAAGACATGGAAGCAACTTCAGTGTCCATCGAGAGAGGAATGGATTAAGAAGATGTGGTGGTTGTGGTGGTGGTTGTGGTGGTGGTGGTGGTGGTGGTGGTGGTGGTTGTGGTGGTGGTGGTGGTGGTGGTGGTGTGTGTGTGTGTGTGTGTGTGTGTGTGTGTAGTGGAATACTACTCAGCCATAAAAAAGAATGAAATAATGCTATTTGCAGCCACATGAATGGACCTAGAGATTATCATTCTAAGTGAAATCAGACAGAGAAAGGCAAATATCACATGATATCACTTATATGTGGAATCTAAAAAAATGATACAGATGAACTTATTTACAAAACAGATACAGACTCACAGACACAGAAAACAAATTTATGGTTACCAAAGGGGAAAGGGGGAGGAGGGATAAATTAGGAGTTTGGGATTAACATACATACTACTATAAGTAAAACAGATAAACAACAAGGACCTGCTGTGTAGCACAGGGAACTGTATGCTTTAAAAAGGGGGGGGGGCAGAAGACCTAAATAGACATCTCTCCAGAGAAGACATACAGATGTCCAACAGGCACGTGAAAAGATGCACAACATCACTAATTATTAGAGAAGTACAAATCAAAATTACAATGAAGTATCACCTCACACCTGTCAGAATGGCTATCATCAAAAAGTGTACAAATAATAAATGCTTGAGAGGGTGTGGAAAAAAGGGAACCCTCCTACACTGTTGGTGGGAATGTAAATTGGTGTAACCACTATGGAGAACAGTATGGAGGTTCCTTTAAAAACTAAAAATAGAGCTACAATCTGATTCAGAAATCCCACTACTGGGCATATACCTAGAAAAGATGAAAACTAATTCAAAAAGATACATGCACCCCAAAGTTCATAGCAACAGTATTTACAATAGCCAAGACATGGAAAACCACCCAAGTGCCCATCAACAGACGACTGGTTTAAGAAGATGTGGTATATACATACACATATAAACATACATATATACACACACATATATATAATGGGATATTACTTAGCCATAAAAAAGAATGAAGTATTGCCATTTGCAGCAACAGGGATGGACCTAGAGAATATCATACTAAGTGAAGAAAATCAGGCAGAGAAAGACAAATATTATATGATATCACTTATGCATGGAATCTAAAAAATAATACAAATGAATCTATATGCAAAACAGAAACAGACTCACAGACATAGAAAACAAACTTATGGTTACCAAAGGGGAAAGGAGGGAGGCAGGGGATGGATAAATTAGGAATATGGGATTAACAGATACAAACTACTATACATAAAATAGATAAACAACAAGGATTTACTGTATAGCACAGGGAACTATATTCAATGTCTTGTAATAACCTATCATGGAAAAGAATCTGGAAAAAATACATATATAGCTGAACCACTTTGCTGTACACCTGAAACTAACACAATATTGTAAATCAACTATCCTTTAAAAAAAATACAAAGCCCAGAAATAAACCAAGGCATCAATTAATCTACCACAAAGGAGGCAAGAATATACAATGGGGAAAAGACAGTCTCTTCAATAAGTGATGTTGGGAAAACTGGACAACTACATGTAAATATATGAAAATAGAATATTTTTTCACATGATATACAAAAATAAACTCAAAATGGATTAAAGACCTAAGTGTAAGATATGAAACATAAAACTCCTAGAGGAAAACATACTTAAAAGCTTTTGCACAGCCAAGTAAACCAACAAAAAGGTAACCTACTGAATGGAAGAACATATTTGCAAACAATATGTCTGATAAGGGGTTAATGTCCAAAATATATAAAGAACACATACAACTTAATATCAGAAAAACACAACCTGATTTAAGATGGGCAGAAGACCTGAATAGTCATTTTTCTAAAGAAAACATACAGATGGCCAATAGGCACATGAAAAGATGTTCAACATCATGACTCATCAGGGAAATGAAAATCAAAACCACAATGAATGAGGTATCACCTCACACCTGTCAGAATGGCTACTGTCAAAAAGACAAGAAATGACAAGTATTGGCAAGAATGTGGAGAAAAGGAAACCCTTGTGCATTGCTAGTGGGAATGTAAATTGGTGCAGCCATTATGGAAAACAGTATGGAGGTTCCTCAAAAAACTAAAAATAGAGTTGCCATATGATCCAGCAATCCCACTCCTGGGCATATACCCAGGCAAAACTATATTTTGAAAAGATACATGCACCCTATGTTCATAGCAGCACTATTTAGAATAGTCAAGACATGGAAACAACCTAAATGTCCATCCACAGATGAACGGATAAAGAAGATGTGGTATATATATATACAATAGGATATCACTTAGCCATAAAAAAGAATGAAATAATGCCATTTGCAGCAACATAGATGGACCTAGAGATTATCATACTAAGCAAAGTAAGTCAGAAAGAGAAAGACAAATACCATATGATATCACTTACATGTAGAATCTAAAATATGACACAAATGAACATATCTATGAAACAGAAACAGACTCACAGACATAGAGACAGACTTGTGGTTGCCAAGGTGGGTTGGGGGGAGGATTGTGAGTTTGGGATTAGCAGATACAAAGTAGTATACATCAGATAGATAAACAACAAGGTCCTATATTCAATAGGGATACTGAACTATATGCAATAGCCTGTGATAAACTATAATGGAAAAGAATATGAAAAAGAATATATAGAGATCTATAACCGAGCCACTTTGCTGTACAGCAGAAATTAACACAACATTGTAAATCAACTATACTTCAATAAAAATTTTTAAAGAAAATATACTAATTAGACCAACATAAAAAATAAAATTAAAATGCCATCATTCAATCAGATGCTAGATTTATTCACATTTATATAAGCTGTTTCATAACTTAAAAGGTATATTTTATACCTTTGCTTTTCCTACTTGCCCAAATGCAACTGTCTAGTGAATATAAACTCAGTCTACATTTTTAAAATTTTTGCTGTGTATGTATACATGTATTTGTATCCAAGAATAATCAGTATTATTTACTATTTTATCCCTTATTTTCATAATTATCATACTATAAAACTATTTAGGCAACTTGATGTTTCACTGAACATGATTCTGTATCTTAAAGCTCAAAATTATGAAAACCATTTTAAAGCTAGAGGTTCACAGACGCCAGGCTTTTCCTCAAGAACTCAGGTTACCAATGTGGTATTCAGATGCTCAACTGGGTACTCTCAGATCTTGTGACATATTGTTGCTCCACATCCACAGGTGACTTGGTCACAACACCTGAGTCCCATGCACCAGCTCTCAGCTAAAGGGATGCTGTGGGCTGCACAGCTGATCCAACATCCTCCTGGGGCTCTTTAGAGTGCAACAGCTGGGCCTGCAGCTCCATTGGAAGTTCCTACCTTAACTGGAGAAAGCTCAAGAGGCCTCAGTGAAGGGGCTGCTTCCAGATGTATGGAGACCAACTGATGTTGTTGGTCCTTCACAGTCAGGGCTTCAGTGAAACTGGCTGCAGGAAGACATGCAGCTGCTGCCCTGGCTCCACAGAGTAGAGAGCTTTGCAACAGCAGCCTTGTAGGCCTCTCATCCAAAGGCTACTGCAGTTGTTCCCTTCATGTTGCTTGTAATTGCTTTGGATTCAGCAACTTCTGTTGGATGGTTGTCTTGCTGCTATTGTGTTTGTTGGTTTTGTGTTCCATACTCCAGCCCAGCTTTCTACACATTGCTATAAGCTGTTGGTTAGGGGCTATAACACTGCTGGGCATGGCTACCCTACCAGAAAGGATCAACAGCTCTTGGAGCTTTCCCAAAGACAGTATTTGCGGGCTCTGGAGAGGGCTTTGCCTTCAGCTGCTGTGTGGATGACTATGGGATGACCTATGGCTATTATTTCAGAAACTTAGAATCATTTCCTAGAGCCACATTCTTGGTCCCAGCAGTTGACCTTTGTAGACCCTTCATTCCAAAGCTGCTGCATTTGGGAACTGGGTTGCTCTGCAGCTCCTTGCTGTATATCTTGCCCAAGAGGTATTGGCAGAGACCTGACCATTATTTGCCGAGGTACATGCTGAAGCTGAGAACAGAGAGGCTCTCCATTAGTCTGGGAACACCCCCCCCCCCAGGCTGTTATGACTGAAGCGCGGGCACCTGCTGCCCTAAACTCCCATGATTCAGGTGCATTAGACGCTGTCCTGGGACTACCGTTTCTCTTGGTGATTCTGAGGCTGTTGAGGCAGCTGTAGAGAATATAAGCAAACCATTTTGCTGCTGTCCTTGAAATAGTGAGTAATGACAATGGACCTTCTGCTTCTGTTGCTGCTGCCTCTCCCTGCACAGTACAAACATGGTGCAGAATGAAGGGCCTTGTATGCTGGCTTTCCCCTCTCTCAGGCCAGTCCCTCTCAAAACACTGCACAGAAGATGTAGGAGGATGAAGAAGGAGTGCTGATTTGTAACTGGCAAATGGATAGACAGGACCAAGTTTACTTCCCATGTCACTTTGGTAGTCCAAAGCACAGCTTGGTTCCTTTTTAATACCTGGGACCAGAGTGTCACATGAGCCATCCTTTTGCCTGGTAACTCCCTGTGTCTCCAGAGAAGGATAGTCAGCTCTACCCAGCAGAGCCTCCTGGGTGGAAGAGAAGGTCTGTTCAGTGATGTAGTTGGGAGATTCTACCTGGAGGCTTAAAAGTGAATGACCTTGGAGAAGGAACTCACATGCTTTCCTAGCAGCAAACATTCTGTGTCTCTCTCTAGGTGGTAGTTGGGCATTTTTGTTCTGGAACCAGTTCTGAAGAGAATAGTGTTTTATCAAATTTACTTATCTGCTTATATTCCACAATGTATTTCCATAATGTAGGAGAGGATTTTGTAGTTAAGCCTAGGCTCAGCATTATCACTGACTATCCTCCTGACCTTGAGTAAGACAAAAAATAATAGCAATCTTTCCTGCGGCTGCACATGTGATTATGGAAGTCATGCTGTACACAGTTCCAAAATCCCACCCCCTCCACCATATGTAGTGGTCCTTCTGTACTTGCAAACCTAGGCCTTTCAAAATCTCCCTTCAACCTGTTTGTAATCCTCTGAATTTAGACAAAACTGACTCCCAGCTGTTCTCTAAACCCAGCAAAATTTCCCCACAATTTTGAAATTTTACTCAGGCTGCTTCACCAGAATGAATTCATGACTGAATGTATTCTAAATTATGTTCTTAAATCCATTGTTTTCAAAGGCTACATATAAACAAGCAAGAGACTGAGTCATAATTTGACTGTTTATTTTATACGTGACCCTAAGTATTTCATTTAACATCTCTAGTCTCCATTTTTTTTTTATCCTCCCTAAAATGAGGATGATTATACAGGCCAACCATAATCACTAGGACTTTGTGGGAAGTGGAAATGATAAAATTCTCTTTTGGACAATCCATCCCAATAAGCCATGGTTGCTATAAGGCAGTTAAGAGTCAAGAAGCATAGGCCATAGTGTCAGAGGGCCTTTTGTAATTTGTTCACTCCTGGAACTGCACCCCCTCCCACCATCTCCAAGTTCAGAACTGCTTTAGGCTGGGAGTAGCACTGAAGCTAGAAGGATTTCCAATACACTCATGATGACTGTTTAAGGCAAAACTCTGAGTGGGAACAATGAACCAGACACCTCCAAACACGCTCTCATTTTCTCTTCACAACTCCACAACATAGATAATTTTACAAAAAGTTGAGTTGCAAAAGTTGAGTTTCAACCCAATTTATCAAATGTTACAGAGCCAATTAGAAGGTTGATCTCATGAGGACCCAACTGAAAAACACGTGCTCACTTTTTCTGATCTAACAGGCTCCCATGATCCTCCCCCCAGTTGTGCTTGCTTCCTGAACACATCCTGGGCACTTTCTCTAAACACATGGAACTCAATTCAATTGAACGTATTTGGATGGCTGTATCTGTGAACTTCCTGTTATAAGTCTCTCTCTCTAATAAGTATGGAGGATTAAGAAATGATTTAAAAAGCAGTTTGACCTTGCGAAACCCAAATGATCATAAATCTGAAAATGTATAGTATTAACAGTGTTTAAGTACATTACCTTATTCAGATTTTCTACTTATTTGTATAAATTGTAGAAAATACCTTGAGACAAATGAAAATGAAAAACATAATACCAAAGATTATTTTCCTTGAAATGTTTCCAGTTCATGAAACTTTTATAATATGATTACATCATTACATACATAGTATTTGCCTATACTTTTATCCTCCAAAGCTACCCTTTCATGCCCTTTCTTATTTCCACTAAGATAATTTATTCCTATTGTCAAGCAACCAATTCAATGACCTACAAACAATTATAGAAGAAATATGGAAATTCGTAATTGTGTATATAATAAAAAAAGTACAACTCTAATGAAATTTCATGTAGCTACTGCCAATCATTTCCAAAAACAATTGTATCAGAGTTCTCCAAACAAAGAGTCATGAAGCACATACATACTAAAGCTGTGAGGTATTGTGCCAAATGGTGGGACACTATCAAACCTAGTCCCTTCTCTAGCACTTCAGACTTGTGAATCCAACTGTTCACTTTCTATCTCCTCTGGGAGGTCTAACTGGCATACTAAAATTAGTATGTTCAAAGTGAAACTCCTAATGCCTCTGGTAAAAAATGACTCCATTCCCAGGCCACCCTATCTTAAAAGTGACTCCAATCTTTGGTTTGCTTAAGCCAAAATTTTGGAGCTGTCTTTGTTGGATATGCAGTGAGAGAATGCAGAGATCTCTCAGCAAGCTATCATCTCCACCTTCAAAATAATGAAAATCTTCCCAGTTCTCTATACTTCTACAGCCAGCACCCTAGTCCAAACCATGATTGTCCCTATCCCAGATAGTTACAATAGATTCTTAACTGATTTCTGCTTCCAGACTTGCCTCATAATAGTATATTCTCCCATAAAACTCATACGTAACATATTCTACCCACATTGAGATGAACAAGGAAAGTGACCAGATATCAACACTTTGTTCTACATGATAAAATGTTATTAAACTTCTATAATTCTTTACATTTTCCATACTGTCTATAAAAAAGACATATCCAGATGCATCAAGAAAAAAAGGGAGGGGGCTTCCCTGGTAGGCAGAGTGGCTGGGAATCTGCCTGCCAGTGCAGGGGACACGGGTTCGAGCCCTGGTCCGGGAGGATCCCACATGCTGCAGAACAGCTAGGCCCGTGTGCCACCGCTACTGAGCCTGCGCTCTAGAGCCCACGAGCCACAACTACTGAGGCCGCATGCCACGACTACTGAGGCCGTGTGCCACAACTACTGAAGCCCACGCACCGAGAGCCTGTGCTCCACAACAAGAGAGGCTATCTCAGTGAGAGGCCTGTGCACTGCAACGGGGAGGGCCCCTGCTCGCCGCAAATGGAGAAGGTCCATGCACAGTGACAAAGACCCAATGCAACCAAAAATAAATAATAAATAAATTTTTAAAAATTAATAAAGAAAAAAGAAAAAGAAAAACAGGGAGAGAACCCAAATCAATAAAATTAGAAATGAAAAAGAAGTTACGACTGACACCAGAGAAATACAAAGGATCATAAGAGACTACTACAAATAACTATACCAATAAAATGGACAATCTAGAAGAAATAGACAAATTCTTAGAAAGGTACAAATTCACAACACAAATTCTTAGAAAGGTACAATCTCTCAAGACTGAACCAGGAAGAAATAGAAAATATGAACAGACCAATTACTAGTAATGAAATTGAATCAGTAATTTTAAAACTCCTAACAAACAAAAGTCCAGGACCAGATGACTTCACAGGTGAATTCTACCAAACATTTAGAGAAGAGTTAACATCTATCCTCTGAAACTATTCCGAAAGATTACAGAGGAAGGAACACTTCTGAACTTATTCTATGAGGCCACCATCACCTGCCCTGATACCAAAACCAGACAAAGATATCACAAAAATAGAAAATTACAGGCCAATATCATTGATGAACATAGATGCAAAAAGCCTCAACAAAATACTAGCAAACCAAATCCAACAATACTTTAAAAGGATCATACACCATGATCAAGTGGGATTTATCCCAGTGTTGCAAGGATTTTTCAATATCCAGAAATCAATCAATTTGTTAATATGGTATATCATATTGAAGAATAAAAACCATATGATCATCTCAATAGATGCAGAAAAAGCTTTTGATAAAATTGAACATTCATTTATGATAAAAACTCTCCAGAAAGCAGGAATAGAGGGAACATACCTCAACATAATAAAGATCATATGTGACAAACACACAGCTAACATCATACTCAACGGTGAAAAGCTGAAAACATTTCCTCTAAGATCAGGAACAAGACAAGGAACCCACTCTCACCACTTTTACGCAACATAGTTTTGGAAGTCCTAGCCACAGTTATCAGAGAAGTAAAGGAAATAAAAGGAATCCAAGTGGGAAAGAAAGAAGTTTGCAGATGACATAATACTATACATAGAAAATCCTAAAGATGCTACCAGCAAACTACTAGAGCTCATCAATGAATTCAGTAAAGTTGCAGGATCTAAAATTAGTATACAGAAATCTGTTGCATTTCTATACACTGACAATGAAATATCAGAAAGAGAAATTAAGGAAACAATCCCATTTACCACCATATCAAAAAATAATACCTAGGAATAAAACTACCTAAGGAGGCAAAAAAACTTATACTCCTAAAACTATTAAGATGCTGATGAAAGAAATTGAAGGCCACACAAACAGATGGAAAGATATACTGTATTCTATGATTGAAAGAATCAATTTTGTTGAAATGACCATACTACCCACAGCAATCTACAGATTCAACACAATCCCTATCAAAATACCAATGGCTTTTTTCACAAAACTAGAATAATTTTTAAAAACTATTTCCTTTTTCTAAATTATTTTATTATTCTTATTGTTATTTTATTTATTTTTATTTTGTGGCCGTGTTGTGCAGCACATGGGACCTTAGTTCCCCAGCCAGGGATTGAACCTGCACCCCCTGCATTGGAAGTGTGGAGTCTTAACCACTGGACCACTGGGGAAGTCTCTGGAATAATTTTTAAATATGTATGGGAACACAAAAGACACCAAATAGTCACAATGATCTTGAGAAGGAAAAACAGAGCTAGAGGAATCAGGCTCCCTGACTTCAGACTATACTACACAGCTACAGTAATCAGAACAGTATGGTATTGGTACCAAAACAGATACATAGATCAATGGAACAGGACAGAGAGTCCAGAAATAACCTCATGCACTTACAGTCAATTAATCTATAACAAAGGAGGCAAAAACATACAATGGCGAAAAAACAGCCTCTTCAATAAGCAGTGCTGGGAAAACTAGACAGCTACATGTAAAAGAATGAAATTAGAACATTCTCTAACACCATATACAAAAACAAACTCAAAATGGATTAAAACCTAAATGTAGGACCAGATACTCCCAGAGGAAAACATAGACAGAACACTCTTTGACATAAATTGCAGCAATATTTTTTTGGATCTGTCTCCTAAAGTAAAGGAAATAAAAGCAAAAATAAACAATAAGACCTAATTAAACTTAAAAGCTTTTGCACAACAAAGGAAACCATCCACAAAACGGATTGAAAAGACAACTTACTGAACGGGAGAATATATCTCTTCAAATGATATGACTGATAATGGATTAATATACCACATTTACAAACAGCTCATACGACTCTACATCAAAAAAAAAAAAAAAGCAAACAACTCAATTAAAAAATGGGCAGAAGAACAGACATTTTTCCAAAGAAGAAATGCAGATGGCCAAAAGACATATGAAAAGATGCTCAACATCACTAATCATCAGGGAAATGCTAATCAAAGACACAATGAGATATCACCTCACACCTGTCAGAATGGTTATCAAAAAGAACACAAATAACAAATGTTGGTGAGGATATGGAGAAAAGGGAACACTTGTACACTGCTGGTGGGAATGTAAATTGGTGCAGTCAATGTGGAAAACAATATGGGGGTTTCTCAAAAAACTAAAACTAGATCTACCATATGATCTAGCAATTCCACTCCTGGGTACATATCTAAAAACCCAAGAACACTAATTCGAAAAGATACATGCCTCCCGATGTTCCTAGGAGCATTATGTACGATCGCCAAGATATGGAAGCAGCCTGAGTGTCCATCAACAGATGAATGGATAAAGATGTGGTGTGTGTATATATACATACATACACATACACACACACACACACACACAATGGAATACTACTCAGCTAAGAACAAAATTTTACCACTTGCAGCAACATAGATGGACTTGGAGGGCGTTATCCTAAGTGAAAGAAGTCAGAGAAAGACAAATACTCTACAATATCAATTATATGTGGAATCTAAAAAATGCAGCAAACTAGCGTATATAACAAAGAATCAGACTCATAGATATAGAGAACAAACTTGTGGTTATCAGTGTGGGGGAGGAGGGGCAATACAGGAGTAGAGGAGTGGGAGGTACAAGCTATTGGGTGTAAAATAGGCTCAAGGATGTACTGTACAACACAGGGAAGATAGCCAATATTTTGCAATAACTGTAAATGGAAAGTAACTTTTAAATTGTATAAAAAATTTAAAAAATAGTTGCATATCAACAAAAACACATATGAATGCATAGCTTTCACTATTTCACTTACATCAATTACATATACTTTGCATTGTAGTTTTGCCAGTTATTTTCAAATGGTAAAACTAGGGTAAGGATTGTCTTCAAATGTCTGATTGGGATGCACAATTCATCGTTAGTAAATGTACATTCTTTTTCTTCTCTTCATTTTGTTCCTTTTATTTCATGATGACCACTTTCTTTAATTGGAGATCATGAAAAATGTATAAATGGAAAGAGAAAAGCATTGGGGAATACTGGTAATATCTAGAAAAAGATGGTTAACCATTCGTAAAAGATGTTTTTAAAGTACAGCCCTACCTCATACCTATTCATAATAAAACTAACGATGGGTTAAAGGTCTATCTTTAAAATTATGATGAAAAAAATGAGATTTATGATCTTCAAAGTAGGAAAAGATCTCTTTAGTCTAACAAAAAGTCACACATTATAAAGGGAAAGGACTGATGAAAAGATGCTCAGCCTCAAGTGTAATTGAAGTAAACCAGCTCACACCCATCTGATAATTAACAATTTATATGTGTGGGGGTGAAATGGGAGAAGAATGACAAAGATGAAAGGAAACAGGAAACTAGTGTCAGGGTTAGTATCAACTGTTAGAACCATTTTGGAAGTAATTTTATTATACAAAATCAAATTCAAAATGTAGCATACCCTTCACAGCAATCAAATAAAGGGCATTTGAAAACAGTAGGAAAGTTCTGTAGTAAGTTTATATATGCATGATAAAAACAACAAAAAACAGGATTCAACTATATGCTGTCTACAGGAGACATATTTTAGATCTAAGGACACACATTGGCTCAAAGTGAAAAGATGGAAAAAGATATTCCACATAAATGGTCACCAAAAGAGAACAAGGGTAGCTATACTAATCAAATAAAATATACTTTAAGTTAAAACCTGTTGTTAGAGACAAAGAAGGACATTATATAATGATAAAAGGGTCAATTCACCAAGGAGATATAACAATTTAAAATATTTATGCACCAAACTTCAGAGCTCCCAAATATATGAAGCAAATATTGACAGAATTGAAGGGAGAAATAAGCAACAACGTAATAGTAGAACACTTCAATGCCCCACTTTCAATAATGGATTAAAAAAACCCAGAAAATCAATAAGGAAATACTGAACTTGAACAACACTACAGACTAACTGAACATAACAGTCATATACAAAACATGCCACCTAATAGAGTATACATTCTTCTCAACTACACATGAACACATCACATGTTAGGCCACAAAACAAGGTTTAACAAATTCAAGAACCCTGAAACTATACAAAGTATATTTTCCAATCACAATGGAATGAAACAAGAAATCTAAGAATCTATAAAGATGAATGGATAAAGAAGATGTGGCACATACATACGATGGAATATTACTCAGCCATAAAAAGAAACGAAATTGAGTTATTTGTAATGAGGTGGATGGACCTAGAGTCTCTCATACAGAGTGAAGTAAGTCAGAAAGAGAAAAACAAATACCGTATGCTAATGCACATATATGGAATCTAAAAAAATGGTACTGATGAACCTAGTGGCAGGGCAGGAATAAAGACGCAGACATAGAGAAAGGACTTGAGGACACAGAGGGGGAAGGCGAAGCTGGGACGAAGTGAGAGAGTAGCACTGACATATATACACTACCAAACGTAAAATGGATGGCTAGTGGGAAACTGCTGCATAGCACAGGGAAATCAGCTTGATGTTTTGTGATGACCTAGAGGGGTAGGATAGGGAGGGTGGGAGAGAGGCTCAAGAGGGAGGGGATATGGGGATATATGTATACATATAGCTGATACACTCTGTTGTACAGCAGAAAACACAACATTGTAAATCAATTATACTTCAATAAAGATATTAAAAAAAGTTAAAAAAATAAAATAAATAAAAGAGTGGATATATGTATTTGTATAACAGGTTCACTTTACTGTACACCTGAAACTAACACAACATTGTTTATCAATTATACCCCGATAAAAAATTTTTTAAAAACTACTAGGTGTAAGATAGGCTAGAAGGATGTGTAGTACAAACAGGGAATATAGCCAATATTTTGTAATAACTGTAAACGGAGTATAACCTTTAAACATTTTATAAAAAATTAAAAATTCAAAAAAGTCATAAACTTTTAAAAATAATAAATAATAAATTCCCTTCTATTAAAAAAATCAATAGCGGAAGGACAACTGGAAGATCCATAAATCTGTGGAAATCAATCAACACACTCTTAAACAATCAATGGGTCAAAGAAGTTGCAAGGGAAATTAGAAAATACCTTGAGACAGGGCTTCCCTGGTGGTGCAGTGGTTGAGAGTCCGTCTGTTGATGCAGGGGACGCGGGTTCATGCCCCGGTCCGGGAGGATCCCGCATGCCGCGGAGCGGCTGGGCCCGTGAGCCAATGGCCTCTGAGCCTGCGCATCCGGAGCCTGTGCTCCGCAATGGGAGAGGCCACAGTAGTGAGAGGCCTGCATACTGCAAAAAAAAAAAAAAAAAAAAATACCTTGAGACAAATGAAAATGAAAAACATAACACCAAAAATTATGGGATGCAGTGAAAACAGTGCTAAAGGAAGTTTTATAGCTGTGAATGTTTATAGCTGTAAATATTTTAAAACCTTAAATCAACAATCTAACTTTATACCTCAAGAGACTAGAAAATAGAACTAAACCCAGACTTAGAAGATAAAAGGATATAACAAAGCAGAGAGAGATAAACAAAATAGAGAATTTTTTAAAAATTGAAAAGGTCAACAAAACTAATACAGTCATCCCTCAGTATCCACAGGGGATTGGTTCCAGGAACCCACACAAATGTCAAAATTCGAGGAAGCTCAATACTTTATACAAAATGATGTAGAACAGCATGAAGCAAAACCCATGAATATGGAGGGCCAACCGTATATTTACTGAAAAAAATCCACAGATAAGTGGACCCACACAGTTCAAACTCATGTTGTTCAAGGGTTAACTGTAGTTGTTTTTTGAAGGAATAAAATTGACAAGTCCTTGACTAGATAAAAAAGATTCAAATAAAAATCAGAAATGAGAGCATTACAACTAATGTCACAGAAATGAAAGTGATTACAAGTGGATGCTATGAATAACTGTACACCAACAAATTGGATAACCTAGAAGAATGGATAAATTTCTGGAAACACATAACCTACCAAGACTGAATCATGAAGAAAATCTGAACAGACCAATAACAAGTAATGAGACTGAATAAGTAATCAATAATCAAAAATCTCCCAACAAAGGAAAAGCCATCTCCAGATGGCTTCACTGGTGAATTCTACCAAACATTTAAAAAATTAATGCCAATCTGTTTCAAGCTCTTCCTAAAAAGACCAAAGAGGAGAGAACACTTCCAAACTCATTTTAGAGGCCAGCATTACCCTGAAACCAAAACCAGACCACCCCACTCCCCCAAAAAAAAACACTGGAAGAAAACTACAGAACAATATCCCTAATGAATATTGATGCAAAATCCTTAAAATACTAATGAACCAAATTCAACAGCACATTAAACAGTTTTACACCATGACCAAGTGGGATTTATAAGGATGGTTTAATATACCCCCCCAAATCAATGTAATATACCACATTAACAGAAAGATAAAATACATATTATCATCTAAACTGATGCAGAAAAAGCATTTGACAAATTTCAACACCCATTCATCATAAAAACACTCAACAAACTATGAATAGAAGGAAACTACCTCCACATAAAAGCAATATGTGAAAAACCCACAACAAACATAATACTCAAGGGTGAAAGACTGAAAGCTTTTCCTCTAAGATCAGGAACAAGGCAAGGATGCCTGCTTTCACTTCTATTCAACATAGTACTGCAAGTTCTAGCCAGAGCAATTAGGTTAGAAAAATAAATTAAAAAGGCATCCACATCAGAAAGGAAGAAGTAAAATTATCTCTGTTCACAGATGACATGATCTCATATGCAGAAAAACCTAAAGATCACACACACTCACTCACACACACACACACACACACAGTGTTAAAACTAACAAATTCAGCAAAATTGCAGGATACAAAAATCAATGCACAAAAATAACTTGCATTTTTATGTACTAACAATGAACAACCCAAAAACAATTTTTAAAAAATCTCATTTACAACAGCATCAAAAGAATAAATTATGAATAAATCTAACCAAGGAGGTATACACTGAAAATTACGAAACATTGCTGAAGGAAATTAAAGAAGACACAAATAAATAGAAAGATATACGTGTTTGTGGATTGGAAGACTAATACTGGTAGGATGTCCATACTACCCAGGTGGTCTACAGAGTCAATGCAATCCCTACTAAAATCCCAATGGGATTTCTTTTACAGATAAAGAAAAATTCATTTGGAATCTCAAGGGCCCCTGAGTAGCCAAAACAACCTTGAAAAATAAGAACTTGATCTCACACTTTCTGATTTCAAAACTTATTACACAGCTTACCCTTCTCCCTCCCCAAAGCTACAGTGATCAGAACAGTGTGGTGCTGGCATAAAAACAGACATATAGAGGTTTCCCTGGTGGCTCAGTGGTTGAGAATCTGCCTGCCAATGCAGGGTACACGGGTTCGAGCCCTGGTCTGGGAAGATCCCACATGCCGCGGAGCAACTAGGCCTGTGAGCCACAACTACTGAGCCTGCGTGTCTGGAGCTTGTGCTCCGCAATAGGAGAGGCCGCGACAGTGAGAGGCCTGAGCACCGCGATGAAGAGTGGCCCCCGCTCGCCACAACTGGAAAAGCTCATGCACAGGAACGAAGACCCAACACAGCCACAAATAAATAAATAAATAAATGAATAAATAAAAATTTAAAAAAACAAAAAAACCCAGACATATAGACCAATGGAACAGAACAGACAGCCCAGAAATAAACCCTCACATATATATTCAAATAATTTTTGACAAGGGTGCCAAGGCCATTCAATGGAGAAAGATTAGTCTTTTCAGTAAATGGTGCTGGGAAAACTGGATATCCACATGCAAACGAATGAAGTCAGACACTAACATCATATGCAAAATCAACTCAAAAATGGCTCAAAGGGATAAATGTAAGAACTAAAACTATAAAATTTCTAGAAGAAAAACGGCAAAATCTTCATGTCATCGGATTTGGTAATGATTTCTTAGACACCAAAAGCACAGGCAACAAGAGAAAAAATAAGTTGGACTACATCAAAATTTAAAACTGTGCATCAAAAGACACAATCCACAGATTGAAAAGGCAACCTAAGGAATGGGAGAAAATATCTCCATATATGATAAGGGGTTAATATTCAGAATACATGAAGCTCCTGCAACTCAACAACATTAAAACAAATAACCTGATTTTCTAAATGGGCAAATCACTTGAATAAATATTTCTCAAAAAAAGATATACAAATGGCTATTAAGTACATGAAAAGATGTTTAATATTACTAATCATTAGGAAAGTGCAAATCAAAACCATCATGAGATACCACCTTGCACCCTTCAGGATGGCTACTATCAAAAAAAAATAGAAAATAACTGTAGTGTTGGCAAGGACATGGATAAATTGGAACCCGTGTGAACCGTCATTGGGACTCTAAAAAGGTGTAACCACTATGAAAAACAGTATGGCAGTTTCTCAAAAATTAAAAATAAAATTACGATATGATCTTGCAATTCCACTTTGGGGCATATACACAAAAGAAGTGAAAGCAGGTACTTGAACAGAAATTTGTACACCCATGTTCACAGCAGCATTATTCACAATAGCCAATAGATGGACACCCAGGGTCCATAAACGGATGAATGGATAAACAAAATGTGGTATATACATAAAATGAAATATTATTCAGCCTGAAAAAGAAAAAAATCTGACACATGCTACAACACGGACAAACCTTGAGGACATTATGCTAAGTGAAATCAGCCGGTCACAAAAAGAAAACACTGTATGATTCAACTTACATGGGGTATCTAGAGTGATCAAATTTATAGAAACCTAAAGTAGAGTTGGTTGCCAGGAGCTGAGGGAAGAGGACAATGAGGTGTTATTGTTTAATGAGTGCAAAGTTTCAGTTTTTCAAGAAGAGTTCTGTAGATGGATGGTGATGATGGTAACACAACAATGTGAACATACTTAATGCCACTGAACTGAACACTTAACGGTTTTGATGGTAAATTTTGTTAATGTGTTTTATCATAATAAAGTAATCCAAGAAAATATTCCAGAAATAGAAGACCTGAATCTACTGAACGAATCAAGTGTACTGAAGAAAATTAACTCCGGATGATTAACACCAAGACATATCCTAAAAAAAACGGTTAGACTGTAAAGATAAAAATTCCTCAGTGGGGGCTTCCCTTGTGGCGCAGTGGTTGAGAGTCCGCCTGCCGATGCAGGGGACGCGGGTTCGTGCCCCGGTCCGGGAAGATCCCACATGCCGCAGAGCGGCTGGGCCCGTGAGCCATGGCCGCTGAGCCTGTGCGTCTGAAGCCTGTGCTCCGCAACGGGAGAGGCCACAACAGTGAGAGGCCCGTGTACCGCAAAAAAAAAAAAAAAAAAATTCCTCAGTGCTTCCAGGAAAAAAGAAAAAATTTTTAAAGGGAATTTATATAGAATATTGGATTTATAAAAAACATACAAGTTAAGGCAATGTTAGCACAGGATTTTCAAGAAACTTAAGGAAAGAATATGTGAACTAAAGACGTTATATTGAGCCGAGGGGGAATTGGCCTCCTTCCTCAGCTGAGGCTCTTCCTCAGCTGAGGTGCAGAGCAGAACACTGCCCCGTCTGGTCTGAAAGTTAGATTTGACCTCCAGCCTCTGTCTCTTTCTGCTCATGCCCTTGGGCAAGGCACTTACTGTCTTCCAACTTCTGTTACGTCCCAAGGTAAAGGAGGTATAACTTACGGCACTGTCTCCAAGGGGTGAAATGACATGCTTATGGTCACAAAAAGACAGAAAAGGTTTGTCCCAAGGAGATGGACTTTACAAAACTGAGGCTTCTTTCCCTAATTGTCTTCTGACCCTTCCTGTTGATTGTGGGATTGGGCTCAACCCAGATGAGATTAACAACATTCCCTGCCACATCTCTGCACAAACTGGAGGGTTAACCTCCAGTTTGTGCAGAGTTCACTCTATACTATTCTCATTTCCTAGTCTTCATTGAGGAAACATTTACGGGGAATGGGAAGGAAATTACCATTATTTGTGTTTGAGACATTCCTTGACCACTGTCTGGATTTTTGTCCCCATACAGTAACTAATCTAATCTTCACACTCCAGCAAGTTGAAGTGTCTGAGTATTATTTTAGGTTGTGAGCTGTTCTCACTGGGCAGTCCCCTCACTGCAGACTGAGAGACTCCAAATCCGGATCTCTGCTTGCACAAAGTGAAGAGGAGCTCTTCATGAAGAAGTCTTAATTTGGAAACTCCAGGGTAATTTTTCCCATTAAGCAATCTTTAAGTCTTTGTCGACTGCTTTGGGATTATTTCAGACCAAGTTAGGGAGGCCTGTATCTTTTTCTACTTTGCTGAGCTGATGAAAATAATTACCTTGATGACCGCATCACTCAACTCTGATATATAGCAACACCTGGCCAATTTCACTTCATCCACCCACCCATTCCACTCATCTCCTCAACAACCGCCCGCCCCCATTATTCTGAGGTGAATCCCAGACATATCATTTCACTCAAAAATACTTCCATATATATATATATATAATATAGAAATCTTTTTTAAACCAGCTCCATGTTGTTGAATATTTAGGTTGTTCTACTTTTTCTTTTTTTCCAGTTTTGAGCTATAGTTGACAAGAAATCCTTTTTTTTTTTTTTTTTTTTTTGCGGTACGTGGGCCTCTCACTGTTGTGGCCTCTCCCGTTGTGGAGCACAGGCTCCGGACGCACAGGCCCAGCCGCTCCACAGCATGTGGGATCTTCCCGGACCAGGGCACGAACTGGTGTCCCCTGCATTGGCAGGCGGACTCTCAACCACTGCGCCACCAGGGAAGCCCAAGAAATCCCTTTTAATGTAACAGAAAGTTCATCTTTAAATCCCCGAGCCTCTCAGAAAGTCCTACTGCCAAATTCCACTGTACAGAAACCACAGACAATTGCATCAGTGACATGAGCTGTCCCCAGCCTATAAATCTATGTTTTTTAAAGAAGAAAGCTCAGACCCCTGCAAAACACTAGTACACCAGGTAGGCCGCCTCCCACCAAAGAAACTCACCATTGGAACCCATATTGAATCTCTAATCCAGGGTCTTTTGGAGTGAAAAAGTGATGAGCTCTGGAGCAGCACCAATACACCCTGGAGGTGCGCACCGTATATAAACCTTAGATGCAGCCCCAGACATGGCTCCGCCTCAGACACGCCTCTCAATCACTTTACTGGAACCACCTCTTCAAAACCCCACCTAATCCACCTTTTCAAAACCCAGCTTCTGTTCATTGATGACCAACTGAATCTAATTTTCTTATTTAATCCCTATTATACCCTTATAAACTAGGTATTATTTTATCCCCAGTTAGACTTGAGAACACTGGGGGCAGAGAGGTTTAGACAACACTTTGAAATAATCAAAACCTCCATTTTAAAGATGAGGAAACTTCAGGCCTTTGGGGTTTTCTTCCCAAATGTGTGGGAGGTTATTTTATACCCTAGGTATGGAAAAAAAAAAAAAACATCATATGCTTGACAGCTGTTTCACATTAATTCATCTGACTTCAGAAGGATTCACATGTCCCCCTTTCTATTTAAATAAATCACTACAAATTTATGTGGCAAGCCCAAAGAATAAATCTTTCACACATAACCTTACTTAAATCTTATAGCTGCCCTATATAGATATATAGCATTTATACCCATCGATTCTCAGAAGAGGAAAATTCCTAGAGGACCATAAAGCAGATAAAAGTAAGGTTTTTTAAAATAAGCAAGTTAATAACTGAGATGCAGGCAGAGGGAGAGACCGTGTTTCTGATTTGATTCCAAAATAGATCATGACTCACCAACCAAAATAAAGAAAAAGCACGAGGAACAGACTTGATGGGCAGATGAAATCCTGGGCGGTCACATTAGTGAGTTATGACTATAGTTGGGTTCTATGCCGTCTGTTTGGAGTCAGAGGCATTGATAGCCCAACCAGTCCATTTGGGCGGTACCAGGTGCTTTGAGGTAGTTGAAGAGAATATTCTGGGGGCTGGAAGTGTTGAAGAAGTTTGGAGACCAAGAGAGCAGAGCAAACCAAAATAAGGTGGACCTAACCAGATTTCTCTGACTTTTTTCCCCCAATAATTCAAAGTTCAGATCAACTTTTTTTTTTTTTTTTAATGCGGTACGCAGGCCTCTCACTGTTGTGGCCTCTCCTGCTGTGGAGCACAGGCTCCGGACTCTCAGGCCCAGCGGCCACGGCTCACGGCCCAGCCGCTCTGCGGCATGTGGGATCTTCCCGGGCCGGGGCACGAACCCACGTCCCCTGCATCGGCAGGCGGACTCCCAACCACTGAGCCACCAGGGAAGCCCCCCAGTTCAACTTTTTTTTTTTTTTGGTTTTATTTTTTCTCTCAGAAGCTTGAATTCACACTCGGTGGCCTCCTCCATGAAGCTGCTTCCAAAAACCATTTTTACCAGACACCTTCACTTCCTTGCTTTACATTTTTTTCTCAATTCCAGTCAATCCTGCCTCCCTTCCCACTCCATTATTTAGAGGTTGCTGGCAAAAGCCAACAAATCAGCGCCTAAAATGCCCAAGCTTTTGGTTAATCTTCCCCACTAAGTCATCAAACATTATTGGCCATTGTTTTTTTATTCTTAAACTTTCTTACTTCAAATTCTCTAAATTAACCTTGGCTTCAAGGGATATCCACTGAGACTTTTATACTTTTAAAAAACACCTCATAACAGTAAGAGCCCAACATATACAAGGTCCTGCAGAACAGCTGTGAACAGCACAAATGCAGTCTCTGCTCTCAAAAAACCAACATTCAGGTTGAACTTTTAAAAGTACTTACCTCCCAATGATCACTTGCAAGGAAATGTCAGAACTTTCTAGAATGCCTAAAAAGGAGTTTCATGACCTGGCCACAACTTCCATTTCAGCCTCACCTCTGAGACTCCGTGGTGTCCTGCAAACTCTTAGCTCCAACCAGGCTAGGCCATTTCCAGGCACTGAGATACCCTCTGCCCTCCTGGCCTATACATCTGCTTCAAGTGCTATGAAGAGCTCCAGGTGACTTTAGAAGAAAATAACCAAAAGAAAATTCATTTTTTTCTGTTTTTATTTTTACAAGGATGTTGCGTTTGCCTCTAGACAATACTTTTTTTCTTTCTCAATGTATGTGATCAAAGGGAAATTTTCAGACAATTTCAATTTCTCTCACCCCTTACCCTATTCTGAAATATTGGTTATTCATGATGAGAGTTGATCTCTGTCAAACTGTATGCCATGTGCAGCAATATTGAACAAAAAGGAGTAAAATTATTCACACAGACATGAGGCTGTCTGGGGAGGTTAATCACAAGGCCACAAGCCTAGTGGGGTCAACTGAGAACAGGCCAAAGGGCCCCATGGGAGCCCCCAAACCAGCCCTGGAAGTCCACACCTCGATTTGTGAGAGCCAAATCTAATCGTAATAACAAATACAATGTACTGTCTGAGAAATTGGTTTTAAAATCCCTTAAAAATTCTAAAAGTCAACAAAACAGGAAATGACATGGTAAAAGATTCACAAAATATTAGTATAAACAGAAAAGTTCATCTGTGACCAAAAATAAACATGTCTGACAGAGCTATCTAATGGCCCTATTGAAGTATTAAAGCCACATGCCATAAATGGTGAATTTGGCAAACTGATGATCAGCAAATTGGCTCTGAGCACACTGGGTTTTGTTGAGATGATTTTATGTAAATTGCCCATTGAATGAATTGGATTTTCTCAGACTGAATTCTAGCCATTTGCTTGCTTCTTTTTCTCATATAGAAGAACCAATAGATGGTTCACTGAACAATCAAAAGAAGAACAATAGCTAACATTTATTTTTTACTTTACGCTACCTCTAAACTAACCACCTCCCAAGCACATAAAAAAAATCAGTGTCCTATAGGCCAAAATCCTGCAAAAAAAATCTAATCATCATAACCACCACCATCATCATCATCAATCATCACCATTATTTGAATTTGAAGATTTTTTAGGTGAGGACAAACACACCCTGGCTCCCCCAGTGTTTACCACACCCTACTAGGTTACTTCTACCTCCTTCATTCATTTAATTTAATGTCATGAGGATATTTCTGTTTGCAACCCTTGAATGCATGATCTCATAAGGTCAAAATGGTTGTACTAAAACATTAAATTATGCTGCTCATAGTACATCCCTATTGATTTGCCTGTCATCAGAACTACACTGTGCCCAACCTTAAGCCTGGACTGCACTTGTCTTGTTCACAGGTGTATCTCCAGGGCCTACCAAATGTTTATTGAATATTCGAATGAGCGATGCAAACTTTTCTCTATTCACTTTGTATTGCTCCATCAATCTTTCATCTTCTCTGCTTTCCCTGCTTCAAATTTTACCTTCAATGTACACCAGGCATTTTTGCTCCACTGATTTAAAAAAAAATCATCACTGACTCACCTTGGCTAAGGGATCAAGTCAAAACTCCTCAGTTTGACACCTAATGCCATTCATGATCAGACCCTACCTGCCCTTCCAGCCTCACCTTCCTTCATTCAATTTCACATTGTTCCTTCTTGCAACAACAAACTGCTCCTAATTCTCTGGATACACAATACTCTATTCATATTTCCATAGATTTGTTTATATTGCTCTCCTCTGTTCCCCATGATCCTGGGAAAGTGTGAGGGGTTTCCTATATCAGCACATGCTCATTCTACCCTACAGCCATGTCATCAGAACTTGCCTAGGGGTACTATTATCTCTGTACCTTGTGATACTGCATTACTTGTGTATTTGTATTGGGGGGGGTTAGAGTTTAAAATATTTTTTCCCAAATAGATAACCAATCAATAGTTTATTTGTTCCTCCTTAATTTGAAATGTTGCTGAAGGGGAGCAGAATTTGTCACCCCAAAATATGCCACCTTGGCACAAGGATTATTTTCTGCTAAAGGCAATCAAATTTCCGAAGATTCAGGAAAAGTTCTTTTCCTCTCCCTCAACTGCCTAAATTTACACTGGCAAGGCAGACTGTACCAGAAAGAGAGCTATTACCAGAGACATATTTTTACCAGGAAACTTATTTGTGTAACAGGGCAGCCTTGGTTTTCCAAACATCTCCTCTGCCTTCCTGTGAATGGCCTTCCTCACCATTGTATCCCCAAACCCCTGCCCCTTTCCTCATGTCAGGATGTTATGTGAGTTTCAATGACCTGACTACCCTTTGAGTTTTCAAATCTGTACGGGGACTTGTATAATTTTGTTTGCTTTTTTATCCTGTTAATCTTGTTACCAATCCCCAACAGGTCAGTGACCCCTCAGTGGGTTCTTTCTTTGCCCAGAGTCACAAAGGCCAATCAAACAAAACCAGTTTCTGTATAGCAGAGGAGAAATTTTATTCATTGATCAAGGAATGGAGAAGAGAGAGCTCATGCTCTCAAAACACCTTCTCTCTCTAAGAGAGGGAGGGAATTTTAAGGGGTAGGAGGCAGGCATATCATCAGGGCTCTAGGAAAGGGGCAGAGATTTCCAGAGCCAGCCTGGGGCAGCTGGAGCATGCGCAGTCTTCCATGCTTCTTTGCACAATGCATGAATTGTGCCTAGCAGAGTATAGATCTCCCACTTGGGGCAGAGATCTTAGCATGGCAATGAAGCAAAGGTAACTTTCCAGACACCTCCAGGTCTCATCTATGCAGATATGTTCCTGTGGTCAAGTCAGAGCCAGTTCAGGGTGGCTGACCATTACATATCTCTAAGCACAGCTGCAAAACATCTCTCTCAAATACCAGGTGCTTTTGAAACAAACACAGAGATAAATCAAGGCAAGGATCCTTTAGCCCTCAGGGGCTGATATGGGTGACAATCTGTTTTAAATCAGTTTAAATTATTAGATCAGCCAAAAAACCTAGAAGGGAAGAAGAGAATATTTTTCTGCCCGCACATTATCTTTATCATAAAATAAATGCTTGAGTATATATCAGATCTGTCTCCAGAGTATCATTTTCCATTGGTTTATTTGATTCGCATGTCGAATACCAAATGCTTTTAATTATTATAGTTTATCATCGTGTGTCTTCATACCTAGTAGGCCAATCTAATGGGGGACAAAAGTATCTTATTTTTGCTTTATTTTGCACATCCCAAATTGCCATTAAGGTTGAACACCTTTTCATGTTCCTTGGCTGTTCAAGCTTCCTTCTTAAGGATTTCCAATTCATGTCTTTTACTTATTTATCTATCATATATATTGAAGAATTCCTCTTCCAGGTCTTTCAACTTTATTTATTGTGCCTTTCAGAAGAATGAAGTTTTATTTTATTTTATTTTTAATAGAAATTTCTTTAATATGTGGCTAACTATTAAAATGTTTAATTATATTTGTACTCTACATTATAATGTTTTTCATTTTCATTTAGGTGATTTGAACTGTTACTCAAAATGTTATGACTTTTTTCCCCTTTCAGGTGTGATTGGGATAGGATACTACTGTACCCAAAGGGGCTTCTCAGAAGAAGTGAGAGATTCAGTGACAAAACTGGTTCCCCTGACACTCCGACGATGGCAGATGACTAAGATTCAAATGCTCCCTACCCCTGCAAAATTCCATTACATTTTTAACCTTCGAGATCTTTCTAGGATCTGGCAGGGAATGCTGAACACTACTTCAGAGGTTATCAAGGAACCAGATGTAAGTGATACATAAGAGAGTAAAACAAGTAACTTTGTTATTTATTATAAACTCTAAATAAGGAATGAAGTTTTAAATTGAGAAGCAGTTAAATTTTTTCTTTCCCTCTACAGTGTATAATTTTAATATCTTGCTAAGAAGTCTCTTTCCCTATTCTCTAAGGTTGTAAAATTCTTCTCTCATATTTTCTTTATTGTTTTCAATGTTTAGGTCATTAATACACCCAAAGGGGAGAGAGAGAGAGAGAGAAAATGTAAAGGAGTGAAAGATTTCTCTGCCAACCCGTAGGGGATGGAGGTCTAGGATACCTGGAGGATAAAAAAAATTAGCTACTCCTGTTACATGGGGAGCGGGTGAGTTAAATACAAGAGAGAAACACCTTCTGAATCTCCAGCTGACATCTCCAGTTGACTGTGGGTTTCTTATAGATTGACATAAACTACTCACGTCTGAGTAAAGATCTTCTGGCTCCTTCTTCTGGATTCCTTATGTGTGCATGATGGGTTAATGGTAAGACCCTTTGGTCATGGGCTGTACTACTCTTCCCTTTCATAGTAAGAGGAGGCACAGGACACTAAGTAACTTGCTGGGCTCAGAGAAAAGTGGTGGAAGATATGAAACCTAGCTTCTAATAGTCCTCTGATCCAAGCCATTTTGTCTTCAACAACTTTTATTCTAACATGAGTTACTTTCCAATAACTTCCTCACTGCAGATTTAACACCTGAAGAGAAATACTAAACAAAAATAGCTTGAAATTAGGGAATTTCTTGAAAAGTTTTGGTAAGGTAAAGGCTTGATCAGAACTGTACTTGTGGGGATTTCCCTGGTGGCGCAGTGGTTAAGAATCCGCCTGCCAATGCAGGGGACACGGGTTCGAGCTCTGGTCTAGGGAGATCCCACATGCTACGGAGCAACTAAGCCCGTGTGCCACAACTACTGAGCCTGTGCTCTAGAGCCCGCGAGCCACAACTACTGAGCCCACGCACCACTACTACTGAAGCCCGCTCACCTAGAGCCCATGCTCCACAACAAGAGAAGCCACCGTAAAGAGAAACCTGCGCACCACAACGAAGAGTAGCCCCCGCTTGCCGCAACGAGAGAAAGCCCGCATGCAGCAACGAAGACCCAATGCAGCCCTAAATAAATAAATTTATTTTTTTTAAAAAAACTGTACTTGTGGAAGATTACCCTGTCACTTGTAGGACAAATTTGAAAAAGAGATTTTTGAAGTGGTAGAACATACCTCACTTGGGATGACCCAGGGAGGCAGTAAAAATTAAACCATGGTTTTGTAACCAGCAAAGGCTCATGTGCCTGTGGCATAGAAAGCCAAACTCTGGCAGCAGGTGTTTGCAGCAAAGTCAGGATTTATTACAAGTCTCAGAACCACTCCACTTTTTTTTTTTTTTTTTTTTTTTTGCTATATGCGGGCCTCTCACTGTTGTGGCCTCTCCCGTTGCGGAGCACAGGCTCCGGACACGCAGGCTCAGCGGCCATGGCTCACGGGCCCAGCCGCTCTGCGGCATGTGGGATCCTCCCAGACCAGGGCATGAACCCGTGTCCCCTGCATCGGCAGGCGGACTCTCAACCACTGCGCTACCAGGGAAGCCCTGAGTGACGGGTTTTTTAAAGGGGAAGAACAGAGAGGCTGGGATTAATCATCATTCTGTGATATTTCTGTAACATTTCTTAATCATAGTTTGGGGAATCAGGATGTCCCTGGCTTACGATTCTCAGACAAGTGGTCCATGGCTCTGGGGTGTATTAGCTTATCTCATCCTGGAGAAACAACCTGAGTTTGTACGTTAACGGTGATATCTACAACAGCAATTTTAGTCATCTGACTCTGGTTGATTAGTGTTCAGTTAGTTAGTTCATTAGATTAATGGTCAGATGGGAAAAAGAAAAGAAATAAAGTTTTGGATAGAGAGATTAATCATAAATTCAATTCAGTATCTTGTAATAACCTATAATGGAAAAGAATCTAAAAAAGAATATATATGTATAATTGAATCACTTTGCTGTACACCTGAAACAACATTATAACTCAATTATATTTCAATAAAAATTTCAAAAATAAAAAAATCATAAATTCATCAAGGTAACTTGATTTTAGGGGCACTTGGCTTCAGTTTAATCCAGAAAGATGAGATATCATGTTACTTAATCAACAGAACTCTTGACAGATGACTAGATATGAGGGCAGCCAAAGGGAAGAGTCTGGTTGCCTGGAAGAATGAAGATGATATTAATGTAAATAGGGGAGTCTTGGCGAGGACTGACTCTGTGGATAATAGTGGACTTCTTGTCTGTAAGGTGTGGTGCCGTACCTAGTAAAGGTGACCAGCAGGCAACTGAAGAGAGGCTGAGCCTGGAGAGATTGCTTTAGTCATCCGGAGGTGAAAAAGTTCAAAAAGACTGTAAACACAGAGAAGATAATAGGAAACACCTGTATGTAGGGGACAAGCAGTAAAAGAAAAGCTGAGAAAATAGAGGTATTCAGAGAGGGAGGAGAACCAAGAGGGTGATGTGATGAAGAAAGATTAGAACTAGGCAAAGCTGCTGAGCCCTGGTAAACCTGATATTGACAGGCACTGTGGTTTATCTGGGAAATGGACTGTGTCACACATTCTGGAAACCATTCTTTAAAACATAGCCAAATACAGTCATGAGAAAAATTAGGAAACAACTTTGGCTGTTTCCATGTCAACTGAAAAAGTTCTGGAAATATCCCATACGTTATATATAGAGTAGTCCTTAAGAGTACTGGAACACTCAGCTACCACCTGACTTCCAGTATACCTACCCATTTACATGACTTCGGGTACTTCTCTGTGCTATTTCCTGTCTTTCAAATGAAGGACAATAGTCTACAGCATAGAGCTGTTTTGAGAATTAAGTGAGCTAATACTTCTAAAACAATGCCTGGAACATAGTAAGTGCTCAATAAATATCAGCTATTGCTTTCACAATAGCTTTTAAAGCCCAGGTGAAACCACCTTTCTCTCCTGAAGTCTCATCAGAACACTTTGGCTTGATGTGCCTACCACCTAGCACTGATGATACAGCACTTAGCACAGGGGCCTGGCAAAGACGCCAAAGGCTCAGTAATATTAATAACCAAAACTTATAAATCACTATGGGCTGGACACTTTTGTGAGTGCTATTGACTGAAAGAAAAATGCACAATGTAAGAGCTACGAGTTGAGTTTATGCAGTGCTTTACTGGGGACTACAGACCAAGAGACAGCCTCTCAGATAGCTCTGAGGAGGTAGGGGGAGAGGCCAGCATATATGATTTTGGGTAATGAGCACATGCAATCAAGCACACCTCTCAGTAGAAGGTTACTGCTAGTCAAGAGGAACAGATATCTCAGTTAATGATTGTAGTGCTTTTCTAAGTATGGGAAAATGCAAGAATCTGAGTTCATAAAATTTTTTTCCTGAAATATATCTAACCATCTAAGGGCCTGTTTTGCCTGTTTTCCCAAAGCACTGAGTGCGTCATGCTATTCTTCATCCTGAATTCCTTTCAGGGTGTCCTGTAGGTCAGCAACTGCAGTGGCTAATGACTTGCTCCTCGTACAACTGGATGGTGGGAAACATTCTTTGCTTTACAGCGGTTTTATTACAAGTACTAACTCATTTAATCCACCCAAAAGCTCTGAGGTAGGAACCAATGTATCCCCACTTTACAGATAGAGAAATTAAGGCACAGGTGGGTAATGTAACTAGTGTAAGCTTGCACAAAAAGTTACTGGCAGAGCCAGGAGGTAAAAGTAAACCCAGGTATCTGTTCCACAGCCCCTTCTCTTAAGTGCTGTACCATATCGGTCCATACATCTTTACTAATGAAGAGAAAGAGCATTATTTCTATTGACCTGAAACAAACAGACTGCCAAATACTTCTCCAGGAAAGATGGGTTTATTCTGCGATAAGCAAAGAATTACACTTTAGGGTCTGCAACCACAGTGAGCCACAGCACAAATCGTGTGTCCCCCCCCAGGGACATTGTTGTTCTTCTTACAACACTTGTAAGAAGAAAAGGAAGTTGGGAGGGCTATAAAAAACAAAAGGGTCCTTGGGTCTTCTTTGGCTGAGTCGTTGCCAGTAAAGAAGACTGGTCTTCTCCCTATCAGCCTCTGCTAACGTCACAGAGTGTGAGAGTTCCCCCTTCCAGTATCCCAAGTCTGTTTAATTGCAGTTTCTATTTATTAATTTTTTTTTACATTTCCCATAGAGCACAGCAGAGCTGAAGTTCAAAAATTAGATCCATAGTCATTAAGAGCATAAAGCACCATCTATTCCAACACCATTATCTTAAGCCCCAGAAAGTGACACTCAGTGAGGGGTCTCCCCTGCAAGGTGATAACCAGCCCACCAGGCCAGAGCCGATGGAGACTCGTTTTCAGAGTTCCAGGCCCACAGACTCTTCTTCCTCTGGGGAGGTAGGTGAGAGGAGGGAGGAGTGTTTGCCATGGCCCCGCCCCCGTCCTTGCCTTCCTCCAGAGCAGAGGTGGCCTGCTCGGCATTCCCTGGGACGTGCTGCAGCGATGGGGAAGGCAGGAGGAGATGAGACGTACTTCCAGAGGAGCAGTCTGTTCTGGGTCACCGTCATCACCCTCTCCTTTGGCTATTACACGGTAAGGGCAGCGGGACCTGGGCAAGGCCATGCGAGGGGATACAGTGCTGCCTTGAGCCACAAGATCCGCACCTACGACCAAAGAGAGGTCGCGCAGGCGCAATCGCGGCTCTCGAGCGCTCTAAGCCAGGGGACTAGACCCAGGAAGAAGACGCAGGCGCAGCCGTCTGCCTGCGCCTTTCGCCTGTGTTGAGATCTTGAGAAACCGGCTGCCCACGCTTTCCCTATATGAAGGCAGGGAATACTCCCCACCCCATGACTCGGTGTCTAGATCTTTCAAGATGGTGGTGGCGAAGTCGAATGCCGGTGGGGCTGCTACCTCCTATTTCCGTACAGCCAAACCCCTGCCCTCGCTGGTCACGGTCCTGGGGCTGGGATATTTCGGGGTAAGGTGTAGCGCGGGGTGCATCTGTTTTGGCCCGCCAGGCTCCCGTAGGGCGAGGGGCGCTGTTGGGGGGGGGCGGGGTCTTGCGCTTGCGCGCCTGGCGCTTGCCTAGGTTATCGGCGTAAGCGGAAGGACGGTGGGCTTGCAAGCTTTCTGCTTGAAAATGTACCTGTCTTTGCGTCCGCACGGTTACTAGGGCTTAGCCAGGTTTGAGTAGAACTCAAGAAGAAGGAGGTCAAGTTGATGGACAGTTCTAGGCCTGCCAAGTCAGGATAGGGCTTACAAAGCAGAATGTTTGAGGCAGTTGGAATTGCTTGGAAAATGGGGGTAAACCTAAAGGATGGGTAGAATTTAATGGGTAAGAAGGGTTAGAGAGGCTATCCATGTTATGACATAGATGTGGAATTAAAAAGACAGAGAATCTCTACTGAGAGGAGCAGCGACTTTTGTTTGGTAGACAGAATTCATTTAAAGGATACAGGAAAGATACCCAGAAAAGTAGGTTGGGGACTAAATTGTGTAATTCATTAATAACAGAAGTCAGCCAACCTGCACACTAAGTCTGATAACCACAGAGTTTCCTCAGCATAAATCTCCCAGTAGAATCGCTTTCAGAAAATAGAAGTAAAGAATGGAAGCCCAGATGACTTAGTTCAGAGTTTCTTTGATCTGTTTCTGTTTGGTCTGATTCTTATAGAATCAGGATTATTTAATAGTCTCGGTTAAAAATAGATTTAAGTGACCTAATAAGCATTCTGTGCTTCTGGTTCTCTTTCAGTGGATGATCTTCTGGCCTGAGGCTATTCCTTATCAGAGCCTAGGGCCGCTGGGCCCCTTCACTCAGTACTTGCTGGAGCATCATCACACCCTCGTGCACAGTTGGTAAGGAGAGCTGCAGAAATGGGGTGTGGACCCTGCAGCTCCAGTGTCCCTGTAGACCTGGAAGGCCCCTGGTTGCCTTCTAAGAGTGGTGCTAGTTCACATTAAAGCATCTTTCTCTTGGGGGTTTCTGTTTTAGATTTCATCAGCAGAGAACCATCACCTTGAACTAGGCTGACTTTTGTTTCAGGTATTGGCTTGCCTGGCTGATTCACGTGGGAGAGTCCTTGTATGCCATTGTATTGTGCAGGTAAGTGTTTTTAATAGGTCTTTGTCGCTTTTCTCTTGGTATCTAATATAAGTTGAGAGTAGCCACATTTAAATAATTCATGCGCTTGTAGGCCGAGAACACTCTCAGGTAGAGTCGAATCCCCACACCTAATACTGAGCCTCTCTCAGTACTCAGAGGGAGTACTCAGTAAATAGTTAATGAATGAATTCATTTGTGTTAATGAGTCAATTATTTAGTCATTTAATTTAGATGATTTTTCTTCTTTTTTTCAAAAGTCTCTATATAGCCCCAACTAGAAGAAAAGATTAGGAGGCTGGCCTTATAGTTTGAAAAAGAGCTGTATTGACCTAGCCCAATGATTCTCAGCCTAGTTTCTCAACTGAATCATGTGAGGAGCCTTCTCAACATTCACTTGTCTGGTTTCCAGGCCCAGAGATCCTAATGTAGTAGCCTTGCTTCAGAGGTAGGAACATGTCATTTTTTCAAGGTCTGTAGGTGATTCTGGGATGCATTGCAAGCTAAAAGTCCTGCGACTAGACCCTACTCTACAGTTGCCAGTGCAGGATAATACAATGTGAGAGAACTGAAAAAGCTTTTCTTTACATTTAGACTTTATGTAAGCATACAGAAAGTATGGTGTAATGAAAGAGATGGTTATAGTAATGCCAGATTGCTTTGCAATTGATTTTTTTTTCTTCTGGTCAAGATTAATTACCACCTCTGTTTTTGTGGTATTCTAAAAGTGGAAAATAAGATACTTTATTGTTTTAATAATAAAAGTAATTAATATTTCTTGGGTGCACACTATGCCAGACAGTGCTAACTGATTTAAATAGATTATGTTCCTCCACCTTCTGGTTTATTAAACAAGCTGGACTTTCTAGGAGAGGAGGAGAAAGCAGCTTTATTTTTTCGCCCGTCTCCACTCCCCGAAGGATTACTGTCTGTCTCCCACCCTAGCCCTGGACGATATCTGAAGCAGGTCCATAGATTTTCCAGTCACTATCTCATATTATCTGGTCAAGTCCAGTCTATTCATTAAAACTAGGAACTTTTATCTAATTCAGAACATCTGTTCTCCTCCAGCTGGGGCTCAGCAGCCTGCTGTGGGGAAGAGGGGGTAGTTGATGTCTTCCCTCTCATTCCAGCTTTGTTCCCTGTTCACTAGCGACAGCTGCCTGTGGCCCCTTGGGGTCCTGGGAGTAGTTAGCGGAAGCAGAGCACAGTCTGCCTTGTGATCAGGCAGCTGGGTGCTGTGGTGGTTGCATACCCATTGTTGACTCTTTCTCTCCAAAGGAGCCTTGGTGGATTTTTGAGAAACCGCCCATCACTAGGGATCTCCCTTCTGCAGTTCCCTTGATGGTTCCTTCAGACCTCAGTCAGTATGTCACTTGCAGTTTTCCCTTAGGATCTGTAATGGGGGTCGTGGTGGGGGGCAGTTTCCCTTTTATTGAGATCTCTTCTACCCTTTAGTTAGGCCTCTGGGGCGGGGTTGCTTTTAAGCTCACCCATGCCAGTGCCCTTCCACAAGACCTGTAAGGGTCACAATGACAGCTTCCTTATCCGTCCAGCAGGATAAATCTGCAAGTGCGTGCAGTTCCCTGGGCAGCCATGTACCAGTAGTTAAACGTCTGAGTTAGATACTAAGCCTCCCCCAAATTACTGGGGACTCTTGTTAGGCTGAGTGGTTCCACTGAAGCTGTTCTTTGGGCTGACTTGGGATAGGAAGTGCCGCGGCACTAGTACCTCTTTCTAACGACCTCTTCAGGCTCTCAGTGAGAGCTTAGCTCGGAGGTGTGTGGTCCAGCCCTCCACATTATAGTGTTGGAGTACTTTACACCTATTTTGTTATCGTCGTTTGCAGCCTCTAATGAAAACGAAAAGACTCAAATTGAACATCCTGCTCTCAAGTTCTTTGATAGGCAGTGGGAGAAAAGGCATAGAGAGGTTAGGGCACTATTCTCACATTCCTGAAATCATTTTTTTATGGTCTAACGTGTTGCAGTGTATCATTGGTGACTGTAAACCAGAATCAATATTCCTTTTGACTTATGAACAAATACATTTAAGTGAAAGAATCATGAAGACATGTAGAACAATTGGAAGTCCTACCCCACATCCCACTATCCAGCAATAAAAAGAAATTGATGAATTCCATTTAACCAGACATAAGACTGGACTGAACATTCGACTTTATAGCCACCATATCTATATACATATAGATATAAACTCTTGTATAACTTTTTTCTATTGTCATATATGCCTGTTTTCCTGTGTCTATACCTATGAATTTACCTCATTTCATTAGTACATAGTATTCTATTATATAGATGTGCCTTAATGTATTTAACAAATCCTCCTTCTGACAGACTTTTAAGCCTCTAGTTTTTTGGGTTTTTCTTTTTTTTTTTTTTGACTATTATAAATAATGCTGCATAAACGTGAATTTCTTGTACATCCTGGCCCACTTTGATATATATTTCATTTTTCTATTGTTTGGTGGTAGAATGTATGAATATAGTTGATTCTACTGACCTCACACCTAGTGACCTTGATACATTCATTTTTTAGTTCGAATAGTTCATCTGTTCATCTAATAGTTCATCATTAATAATTTAAAAGATTCCTTTTCATTTTCTAGGTACACAATTGTCTCTAGAAATAAAGACAGTTTTATTTCTTCCTTTCAATTCCGTATACCTTTTATTTATGTTTTTTCCCTCGTTGCACTGGCTAGTACGTCCAGTCCAGTGTCAACCAGAAGTGGTGACAGTAGGCATCCTGGCCTTGTTCCTAATCAAAGGGAAAGCTTTCAGCATTCTGCCTCGTGTTTTTTCTAGAGTTGTATAGACCTTCTCTGTCAGAATAAAGAAGTTCCATTCTCTTTCTAAGTTTTCTGAGAACTTGTATTGAGAATGGATGTTGAAATTTTCAAATGCTTTGTCTGCATTTATTAAGATGATTATATAATTTTTCTCCTTTAATCTGTTAGTGTAGAAAATTATATATTTTTTACATATATTTTTAAAAATTTTGTTTTAAATTAAAAGTCATCCACATGAGACTTATTTATATACAGATGAGACTGTAGCAAACCATTCACTTCATCTGGGCCATTTTCTTTTGAGCTTGGTGTTAAGCAGTTTAGTTTGAATGGCTGTATAAACAGGTATTTATTATTACCATGTGCCAGGCCCTTTACTAATCACTTTGGATAACTTATCTCAAAAATCATCTCAAAACTTGGTGAGATAAATATTATTATTCCTATTTTTCAGACGAAAAAACTGATTCTGAGAGAGAGTGAGTGACTTGCCCAAGGTCAAGCTGGTAGTTGGCCAAGATAGATTTACATCTGGTCCAAAACACTTGCTTTGAAGCCATCCCAGTGCTTTCTAACCCTATATGCTCATCAGAATCACTTGAGAAACAGTTTCACAATACCATGTCCTAGGCAATAGCCAGATTGCTTCCCAGGGAAGTACCATTCTAAATGCACAAGAAAAATGAAAATAAATAAACTAAGCATTCAAGTTAATAAGCTGGAGGAAAGCGCAAAATAAGCCCCATGAAAATAGATAGAAGGAATACGTTTTTAAAAAACTAGAAGACAATAACTCCTGTGAAACCATAACATTAAAAT
The DNA here is from genome assembly GCF_949752795.1 of Hyperoodon ampullatus. Classification (NCBI taxonomy): domain Eukaryota; kingdom Metazoa; phylum Chordata; class Mammalia; order Artiodactyla; family Ziphiidae; genus Hyperoodon; species Hyperoodon ampullatus. The sequence continues at coordinate 68,128,163 of NC_136914.1, read as the reverse complement.
TCTAGTGGATAAATTTTTCTCTTTTTTTAGGTCTAAAGGCATCACGAATAGTTGGACTCAACTACTCTGGTTCCTGCAGACGTTCCTTTTTGGGATGGCGTCTCTCTATTACTTGATTGATTACAGACCAAGACACCATAAACAAACTTAAAAAAGATATCCAAAAAAGCCTGAATCACTATTTTGTACACTTGAAACTAATATAATATTGTAAACCAACTATACTTCAATTTATAAAAAAGAGAGAAAATATAGCATATAAAGTTCCTAGGAGAAAAAAAAGATGTTCAAAAGCTCTCTCTACAGTGACATTCAGCCTCACCTTTTTTGGGGGGTGCTGTGTTTATTTGCTCTTTCTAGAAAGTTATGACCCTCTAGTTATTCATTGTTTCTTCATCTGCTCTGGTTAAACTTGAGTAGATAGTAGGAAAAGATTTTAGCTTCCCAGTTCTGCAGACTAACCTATTTGGCAGAGGGCTTCCAGCTACCTTCTTGCGGTCCTTGGCTGTGTTGGCATTCTCCCTGTCACCTGGTTTAAGCCACATACTAAGTTTGCTTGTTGGGATATCTTTGCTCCTACCTTCTGATTAAAACACCTTACCCTTACCACCACCATCTTATCAGCTCTCCTTTCCCCAAATTTTTTTTCCACCCACCTGGACCAAAATAGAGTGACACTTCCATAACACATCAGTTCCACCCACATTTGTTAGACACCTGTGAGATGGGATCTTCTCCTCCCAGGCTTCCATTTCAGATTATGGAGAAAGATAAGACAAGCAAGTGCCTGGAATGAGGTGGGCCAAGAGGTGACACAGAGGCACAGAGGACATTCTGGGAACCAAGAAGGAATGACTGGGGAATGCTTTCTCTGCTGCTGCCAGCCAGAAGTGATGCTTCCCTCCACTCGGACCCTCCGACATAGTGCTCTGTATGTGCAGGGTCTGATGGCCACCTTCAAGTCAGGACCACATCTTAAGACAGCTTCGTTTTTTCCTCTAGCACCTGTCCCATTGCCTCACACACAGGTGTTCTCTCAGTGTTTACCGAACAAAGGAGGGAAACTCTGATTTCACTTTGCACTTGTTCAGCATCATTCCAATTTTTATCTGAAAGCTGCAGAACCCATTCAGTGTACCCTTGCATCAGAGAAAAGCGCAGGATGGCCCTTGACTGGTACCACCATGTTTCTGTGGGTCCCCTGGTGGGAAACCCATATCTTTTTCACACTTTCCTATTCTTGGTCACTTTTTCCAGACACTGTATATGTCTCCCTCCAGTTCTGAGTCACTCAGCCATTCCTGTTCTAGAGAGTCTACACCATGGGTTCTCCAACTAGTTACTACCTCTCTCATTCACCTGGTTATAACTTAACTACTGACTGGTTGGGACAGGAGGGTTACTGACTCACCTCAAGGAATCTTTAGGGCTCCTTTCCTGGAGGACCCCCTGCTTGTTCACTAGGGACTAGACCTTATTTTCCTTCCATGACACAGTAAGTCATGTTATTTATTTTAAGCAAACACGAGAAACAGTCCCCCTCCCCCCAAGAAAGAGGCCTCAAGTAAAAGCATAACCATGAAAGATGATGGACTATGAATTGGTTTTGGTGGAAATCAACTTCTACACATAAATCCCAGTCTTTGTTTCTCTTGTGATTAAGGGGTTATTATTAATGGTGCCAAGGATAATATGGCAGATTACTGAATGAAATGTATTAACTTGAATAAAATGTTGTGAATTGTGTCTCCAATCAAATGCTTTTTTTGGTCAGTTTTGATAGTATTGTCACACATTTGATTCTACTCTTTCTCAAAAAGACTCCATTCTGGAACTTTGTATCAGGGATTTTTTTTTCCACTGATAAAGAAATGCAGAATGCCCTAGTTGTAGGACATATGGTCTTCCTTACCTTTCTAGAGCTGTCTATAGTCCACTTAAGTCCTCCACATACACCAAGTTGTGGGTGGACATGAGCATCTCCTTTCATTACAGGATTGGCCTCCTGTTTCCACTACATTTCATTCAGTGTTTGATGTAGTCTGCAGCAAGTGAAAGGAGTACTCTGATTTTTTTTAAATGCCAAAAGTATAAAATGCTGTAATCTTATTTGGGGTATTATCATGGCTTAGAGCAAAAAAGGATCTTAGTGAGCAAATGGTGCAGGTCATTCATTTTATAGACCCATAAGCTGCATCCCATGGAGGTGAAGTAACCCACAGAGGCCAGACTAACTGGATCTCATGTTCCCCCTCTTCCTTCCCCACAGTCCAGGAGCCTAGAAGTAAGTCTGAAGCAAAAAATAAAAAGAAACATCTTAGCTTTGTGTTGCAGTCACAGTGGTGATACAGGGGAAACATCTGTGTTGAGTTTGGATGAGAAAAGGCCAGAGGCATCTTGTTGGAAACAACCATGGAGGGCAAACAGACTAAAACCCCAAATATATCAAGGGCAAGTATAATTTGGAAGAACAAAAAAGCAAGGACCAATGGCGGGAACAAAAACAAAAAACTAATGACCTCACAACCTAAAAACAGGCCAGATTTATAAACTAACACTATTTCCTACATTCAACATGTTTATGAGTCCATTGCAATCCAACTCCAAACGTTTTATAAACCACGGTTTTAAAACAAGTTTTGAGTTTAAGAGGCTATACTCTAGATGTGTAGAGAGGTTCTTTAGCAAAACAACTGGTCATCTGGGAGCCTGTATGTATTTACATGGAGGGCCTGAAAACACCAAAGAAACGTTGGAGACCTGCCTTTAAGGTTAGAGCACAGAATGCAATCACATTGTTATTGTCGCTCAGGGCACTTGCTGGAACCTTAACTAAATCTCTTAGTTGAGCAGCCTGGGTTGTAAATATCATTTTTCCTTTCCTCTTATCAGCACAGACAAAAAAGAATCTAGGGCACCTGAGTAATATATTTGTAAGTCTACAAGACCCTTCTCTCTGCAAGGCTCCTTGTCCACATCGAATTGGAAATTATGTTTCCTTTTTTGTCAACGTTGGACAATGAGAGTGTGTACTTATCATTTCACATTTCTCTTTATGAAGATCTATAGTCTGATTCCACGGTGGACACTTGAAAATCCTATCCAAAATACTGTATTTGCAATTCTATCAACAAACATTTTAAGAGGGCTCTTAAGGGACCTCCCTGGTGGCACAGTGGTTAAGAATCCTCCTGCCAATGCAGGGGACACGGGTTCAAGCCCTGGTCTGGGAAGATCCCACATGCCACAGAGCAACTAAGCCCATGCACCAAAACTACTGAGCCTGTGCTCTAGAGCCAGTGAACCACAACTACTGAAGCCCACGTGCCAGAACTACTGAAGCCCATGCACGTAGAGCCCGTGCTCCACAACAAGAGAAGCCACTGCAGCGAGAAGCCTGCGCACCACAACAAAGAGTAGCCCCTGCTCTCCTTAACTAGCGAAAGGCCGTGCGCAGCAAGAAAGACCCAACGCAGCCAAAAATAAATAAATAAATAATAAAATAAAATAAATTTATTAAAAAAAATGATGGCTCTTAAGCTTTCTGAACAGGATTGAGTACACTAATTGCTCCATTTCTGTTTATAGTAAGGCATAAAGTTGGATTATGGAAAATACTTTTGGTGTACTAATACTGTTCAGGGAAATATTCATGAAAGAACTTTTACTTTTTCCTGTACCAACACATTGCACTGGATGTATGTAGTAAATAAAAACTTACTCAATATAAATTGTCACTAAAATTGAAATCTTGACATTGCTGTAAATAAGAGGAATGACATCTATAATATAAAGTAGAGAAATGTTCCTTGAACCTCGGACATGGAAGGACCACCCTCACAACACAAATCTTCTTAAGCAATAATAACTATGAAACGCCACACCTGGTTACTTTGTTCATTATATTTTTCTCTAATACATATGAGAATAAATCATACTTTATATCGATACCTAAAATCATCATGCATACTAATGCTACATTCAGCACACTATTAATAATCAAAAAGTATTCTACTATCCACTGAGACTGAAGTTGGGATTTACCTGGCTCCAGACACAGGATTTTAGGCAAGTCTGTCACCTTCCTGGATCTCAATTTCATCATTAAAAAGAATAAGGGGCTTCCCTGGTGGCGCAGTGGTTGAGAGTTCGCCTGCCGATGCAGGGGACGCGGGTTCGTGCCCCGGTCCAGGAGGATCCCACATGCCGCGGAGCAGCTGGGCCCGTGAGCCATGGCCGCTGGGCCTGCGCGTCCAGAGCCTGTGCTCCGCAATGGGAGAGGCCACAACAGTGAGAGGCCCGCGTACCGCAAAAAAAAAAAAAAAAAGAATAAGAATAATTTTACATTGTGGCTGGGATGAAGATAAAATAGTAAATTTAAATGAAATCATCTATGTAAACCAACTTTGTAAACTGTAAAATTAATCAAGAGTATAGTTTTTACTGGAAGGTTGGTCATAGATGATGATGTATCCTGAATTTCTAAAACTTGACCATGCAGATGGATTCTGTGAGATCTTGTGAAAATTCAGGTTCTGATTCAGTGAGTGTGGAGTGGGTCCAAGATTCTGCATGTCCAGCAAGCTCCCTGGTGATCTTCAGACCACTTTGAGGAGAAAGATTTTTAGAGAAAATTTAGAATAAGAACCCAATTGGTTTGACCCTGATTTCATGAGGCTTGGGGTTGATTTCTATACATGACAACATGTTTGTGTCAATAAGCACAGCTAAACACCCTCACTGGGAGCTCAGCACTCAGTGTAAACAATACCTGGAGTCCTGACAATCAGCGAAAAGCACTGCTGTAGGGCTAAAAATGCTATGAATATAACAAAACAGAAACAGACTCACAGATACAGAGAGCAATCTAGTGATCACCGGTGGGGACAGGGAAAGGGGGAGGGACAAGATGGGATGGGGAATTAAAAGGTATAAACTACTATATAAAATAGATCAGCTACAAGGGTATATTGTACAGCACAAGAAATATAGCCAGTACCTTATAATAACTTTAAATGAAGTATAATCTATAAAAATTTTGAATCATTATGTTGTACACCTGAAACTAATATATATTGTAAATCAAGTATACTTCGATTTTTAAAAAGCTGATGAAATTAGCCAATTGGCATATCTGCATACTCCTCCCTCCTTGAGAATGAAAGTTTGGGATTGAGGTCTTTTGAAAGTAAAAAAGAACTCAATATTTTTCAAATATTTATTTTTATTCTAGACACTGATATGAAATACCTAACATCCACAACTCTTTGAGGTAACAATTTAAAGTTGAGGACACTGAGGGGAGATCCCTGCCCAAATGGCTGACTAGCTCAGGCCACTGACTCCTTCTCCAAAGATCAAACTTGAAGAAACAGTAAACACGTGAGAGAAGTATGAATTCCTAAAACCAAAGGGAAAATGTAGGGAACGTTCCCCCCCACCATCCCGGACAGAAGACTAGAATTGGTGTAGAGGTGGAGAAAGGGGAGCCTTGGGCAGCAGGGAGAACTAGGTTGGTGGAGAACTTTTCATCTTCTGTTCTTGTCTCTCCCTCAAGTTGAGCAGACAGTTATGGGCCTGACCCTTCAGCAAAGAAGTGGGCAGTAGCAGGGCCCATGGCAGCTTCTCCTGATATTAGCAACACAAAACCCCACTGGGTGATGGGGGAGAGTTCATGAAAACAGGCTGACAGCCCTCAGGTAATCACTCCCCTACACTCCCAATCAAATCACAAGGATTGTGGACTACATTGTTATTTCTTCCTAAAGGTTCGAAAGTGAAAACCTCAGGCAAAACAGTGACCAGTGGAATGGTATCAAACAGGGACTCTTAAAGGGTTCTGTAGTTCCTGAATTCTCATCTTTAAATCATTGATTTCAGTGTAGACTAAGGCCTGGCCTTAGCCCTCCCCCAATGCATTATCAGACCTGCTGGTTGATGCCCCAAGGGAAAACAAGATCACAAGCCCAAAGAACTGGACAGCAGAGAATGACAAGCATAAGCTGAGCCACACCTGTCATCTGAAACAGAAGTGTTGGAACATAAGGACCCGGAATCTAAAAATCCTCTTTAAGTAGGACATAAGGAGTTAATAAGAGAATATGTTAACAATATGATATACAAATAAGAAATCACACAAAAAAGAACTAGGTGAAAATATTAGGCATGAAAAATAAAATAGTTGAAATAAAGAACCTATTAAATGAAAATAGAACAAGTGAAATAGAATGGATGTAGTTGAAGAAAGAATTTGTAGACTCAAGCTTGTGGATGTCTCACAGTAGGAAAATACAAAACATAAAATACAAAAGAAAAGCCTGGAAATGTGGATGATAAACATAGAAATGCCAACGCCTAGGGGTATTAGTTCCAGTTGGAGAGAAAAATAAAATGGAATGGAAGAAATATTTGAAGAAATAATGGAGAGAAATTTCCCCCAAATTACCTTATTTGAAATGACGTATAAAGGGCCAAACAAAAGAGATAAGGCATACCAATCCCTAGGCATAACAATAAAATTTGAGAAAAATCAAGACAAAGAGAAAATTCTAAGTTTCCAGAGAGAAAGAACAGATCACCTCCAAAGGAATGAACAGACAACAAACAACTACACTGGATGCTAGAAGACAGTGAAAAATAGTTTAAAAGTACTGGGGAAGAATTACTTTGAATGTAGAATTTTATATTCAGCCAAATTATCATTCAAACAGGAGAAAGTGATGGGAAAAAGATTCCCTGCCTTCAAGGGCTCAGAATGTTTGCCACACAAAAAGACCCACATTGAAAACACTTTTGGGAAAAGCCCTTAAATAATAAAAGGGAAAAAAGTCAGGCAATGCTGCCAGAGATATAGGGTAGGGAGGGAGGAGAGGCATCAAAGAAAAATAAAAGGATATAAACAGGCCCAAATTTAAATTATATACATTCTAGCCAATTTCCATGATGGGTATATGTGTATGTGTGTATGGGGTGGAGGGCAGTAGGATAAGTGAACTGGGCATGAGAGTAAGTTGAAATATAGAGCTTCTTCAGTTATATCGCAATAAACCCACTGTACGTTGAACTGTAAATCGAAAATGCATTTAGGGGCTTCCCTGGTGGCGCAGTGGTTAAGAATCTGTCTGCCAATGCAGGGGACACAGTTTCAAGCCCTGTTCTGGGAAGATCCCACATGCCGCGGAGCAACTAAGCCCGTGCACCACAACTACTGAGCCTGCGCTCTAGAGCCCGCATGCCACAGCTACTGAAGCCCGTGCACCTAGAACCCATGCTCCACAACAAGAGAAGCCACCACAATGAGAAGCCCACGCACTGCAACGAAGAGTAGCCCCCACTCACCACAACTATAGAAAGCCCGCACGCAGCAACGAAGACCCAGTGCAGCCAAAAATAAATAAATTAATTTAAAAAAAAAGAAAATGCATTTAATACAACTAACCTACCTAGTCTACCTTAAACATGCTCAGAACACTTACATTAGCCTACAGTTGGGCAAAATCATCTAGTACAAAGCCTATTTTATAATAAAGTGTTAAATATGTCATGTAATTTGATGAATACTGTACTGAATGATTGTGTGGATATGGAATGGTTGTAAGTGTATCAGTTGTTTACCCTTGTGATCTCCTGGTTGACTGGGAGCTGCAGCTGCTGCCATTGCTCAGCATAACCAGCAAACTAGTGGTTACCAAAGGGAGAGGGTTGGGAGGAGGGGCAAAATAGATGAAAAGGCTTAAGAGGTACAAACTTCTAGGTATAAAATGAATGTTAACAAGGTTGTAATGTACAACACAGGGAATTAGTCAATATTTCATAATAACTTTGTATGGAGTATACTCTATAAAAATATTGAATGATTATGTTCTACACCTGAAACTAATATAATATTGTAAGTCAACCATACATAAATTTTTCTAAAAAGAACCAAAGTTTGAGGAACTTTCCACTTTCTAACCCTCTAGAGTCCTCTAAAATCTCAATGAACTAGAATTTTTCACCTTGATACAACCTCAGAAAACCTGAGATGAATTAACCTTATCTTTCCTGCTACTAGGAAATGAAATCACCCCAAAAAGATAAGATCTGATAAAGAGAAAGCTCCCTAAGAGGGAATCTTGCAGGTATTCTACTTTCTAAGGGAAAAGTAATAACATAGCAACCCTCTGAGAGAATTGATAAATAACAAGTCACACTTCAATCTTTTCTGTAATGGGTGTTTCCACTTAAGAGCAAAAGGCAGCAGGGTGTAATGGAATAGCACCCTTAGCTTTTTTTTAATCTCTTTTTTTTTAACATCTTTATTGGAGTATACTTGCTTTACAATGTTGTGTTAGTTTCTGCTGCGTAACAAAGTGAATCCGCTATACGTATACATATATCCCCATATCCCCTCCCTCTTGAGCCTCCCTCCCACCCTCCCTATCCTACCCCTCTAGGTGGTCACAAAGCACCGAGCTGATCTCCCTGTGCTGTGCGGCTGCTTCCCACTAGCTATCTATTTTACATTTGGTAGTGTATATATGTCCATGTCACTCTCTCACTTTGTCCCAGCTTACCCTTCCCCTTCCCCGTGTCCTCAAGTCCATTCTCTATGTCTGCATCTTTATTCCTGTCTTGCCCCTAGGTTCATCAGAACCATATTTTTTTAGATTCCGTATATATGTGTTGCACCCTTGGCTTTTGAGTGACAACTATGTTCAAATTGTTACCCATTACTTACTAGGTATATTACCCTAGATAAATCTCATGTCTTTGAGTCCCAGTGTCTACTCCCTTCTTGTTTTTTTTATTTCCTTTTATCTCCATCTCCCTGCTGCCCCCACTTCCAGGCAACAATTCCAAGGTGTTTGCTGTGCCTGTTCTTTGAAAATGTACACTGTTGTTTTGTGAGCAAGTATTTCTGATTTAAATGAAATTGCCATATGTCAGTTGCTACTAAACTTTGGCATCTTGAGAAGGACTCCCAGGACAGTATGAGTTTGGTGACTTAATCTGATTTCCAGTTAATTTTTGACAATTTGCCAAAAAAGAGCTGAGTTGCCCACATTCCCTGTTGCTCCCTTGGAGGGGAAAAAAATAATCTCTAAGACAGTGTGAGAGCCAACTGGAACTCACAAGGCTTTTGAACAAGACAGGAAACAATAGAAAAAGAAAGTCCAGGCTGGCCAACTAGTATAGCTCATCTTGGGTGCCTCCAAAAATCTGTCTTATCTTTGTTCAACTTAGCCAGAATTGCATTTAACTACACAGGATATGAGACCAAATGATGTCTGTGGTCAACTCGTAATCAGAATGCTGGAACGGACTGCAGAAATCTTCAGATAGACACCCCCCACCATCATTTTACACTGGGAGAAACTGAGCGCCTACAAAGAAAGGTAACCACCAATGTCACACAATCAATTTGCTGTCAGACCTGGGTCTCTGACTCCTTGCTATTTCACCAAGCTGCCTGTCAGCAGTATTGGATGAAACATCCAAAGTAATGTTCTCAACAGCATGGCTCACCTCCCAAATATTTTACAAATATTATCCAAGAAAGATGCATTAAGAGTGAGAGTAGTTTCCATCATTATTGTTAGTGGCCCTAAACCCCTACATCCTGTTCATGTTACTGGCCCCTGCCTTTGATACTGTATCCATAGCAATGTACAAATATTGTAAACATTCTGCAGACCTAGGGGTGTTCTTGCCATTGGTTAAAGGTGCAGCAGTAATACATTGCACATGTACACCGAAAAGGTTATTTATAGCATTTATGATGCTTTAACGTCTGCATAGCAAAAGAATTTGCTGGGCTTATGTTCTGGGTATTACAGAATATTTCCTAGGAAACTGAAAATAAATATATTATGAAATTTCAATTTTGAAACATATTTAGTATTGTCCTGGCATCCTGTAATGGCTGTTGCAAAACACACTGTAGGCCAGAGACAGGCATTCCTTGTGTAAACCCACTAAATCCTTTGAATCTGCAGGAATCCCACAGAATGTTGCTTCTATGTTAATAATAATAAGAGTAACATTAATTGAACAGTCAGTGGGTGGCCAGGCATTATGCTTAGAGCCTTGTTTGCATTCTTTCATTTAATCCTCACTTTAACCCCTAGGAGGTATGCCCTGGCATCCCATTTTCCCAATTAGAAAACTGAGGCCTAATGAAATTAAGTAGCTCATTAACAATCAGAGCTAGTGAGGGGTAGAACCAAGAGTCAAGAGATAGCTGTGACTCCCAAACCTATGTTTGTTACATGTGTGTTTGTTGCCTATTGGTTGTAAATTACAGATGCAACCATAGCGTAACATCTCTCTGGCATCCATACATTCACAGTGAAATATTTTGCTCTGTGAAATACACATTTAAAGTGGACTCCACCACCTAAATCCTTGTGTAGAAATCATTTGAATTCTACTTCAAGTAAGCAATCCATTCAAATATCCCTTTGAAATGGCATCTGGAAGGAAAAGATGTTTCCATCTGAACATGAGTCTAACCAGGGACTGGTTAGAGAGGCCTCCTCTGAAACCACTGGAGCTTGGCCTTAGAAAGATCACAGTGATGCTTCCTGATTAATTCAAGAGGGGGAGGGGAAGAGGCTAGATCAGGAGCACAGAGCTAGTGAGCTGGGTAGGAGGGCTGTTGTTGTTGATGATGCTATGAGGCATCATCTAAGGTCAAGTCAGTGGCACTGAGGGCTTCTGGGGGTGGGGGTGGCCAGGCCCCTCTCCTGATCAGGCACACATGCTATTTTTCTGGAATCACTGTGGGGAAGATAGCTCCATTCAGGACAGCTATAACTGTCCCCAGGGGTACCACTTCTGGTGTGACGATACATCCAGACTAGGTGGAGCAGGTAGGGAAATGGGCATTGGCCTTTAGGGCCTGTGAGATCAGGCATATTCAAACAGCATCAGGATGGAGATTAAGAGGCCAGTGGGACTAGTGAGGGCTGGGCAACCAAAGGGCTGTGCTGAGGAATGGGGCGGAGCTGAATCATCCCAGTGACATTGGGGTGGGGGGAGGGGACTGTCTTGTAAAATGCAGCAAGGAGAACTCAGCCTTCATTATTTGGAAGTTCTAAAATAGAGGTTTTTATCCCAGCATCCATGGGTGAGTCAATGAACCTTTAACATTATCTGGGATCCAAAGAGACCCAGCAACAGACAGCCTGGGGCCTCCAGGAATTGTTCTTTGGGGAGAGTGGGGGGCATTGGTGGATGCAGTATCAAAGCTCTCAGATGCACTAAGGAAAATGGACTTAGTGAATGAGATTGGAAGGCAGGGGACTTGCCTGGTGGTCCAGTGGGTAAGACTCCGTGCTCCCAGTGCAGGGCGGGGTGGGGGAGGGGGGCCTGGGTTCGATCCCTGGTTGGGGAACTAGATCCCACAGGCATGTTGCAACTAAGAGTTCACATGCCACAATTAAGTATTCCACGTGCCGCAATGCGGATCCCACGTGCCGCAGCTAGGACCCGGCACAGCCAAAATAAATAAAAATATAAATAAATCTATTTAAAAGATTGGAAGGCAGAAGAAGGGAGCAGCTGCCACCTAATTAGCCATGCAGCCTTGAGCAAATCTTTTATTGATACCTCTTGAACTTGGGTTTCCTCATGAGGCAGTTAAACCTGAGATTTATATAAGGTACCAGCTTTAAAATTCCATAAAATTCCAAAAGCACTATCCACTCGTGAAACAATTTACTGGGAGAAATAGTGAGCTTCCTGTCACTGGAAGTATTCAAGAAGAGTGGGAATAGCCACTTGTCTCGTATGCCATAGAAAGAATTCCTATATTAGGTAGGAAGTTAAGATTTGATTTTGAGTAATAAAAACAACAAAAATAATAATAGTTAACATTGATTGAATACATAATATGTGCCCAGCACTGTTCTAGGCATTTATACACATCTCATCTGATTCTCTCAACAAGCCCAAGAGGCATGAGTACTATTAACATCCCCATTTTACAGAGGACACTCAGATCAGAGACACAAGTTACCAGAGATCTCATGTCTAGAAAGAGGTAGAGCTGAGATTGGAGACCAGGTTTCTCTGACTTCCCCAAGTCTTAACCACTGCCCAGTTCTGCCTTCAGCACCTGCTGCAGCCAGGATAGGCATGCCTTCTGCCGGCCTGGGCTCTGAGTACAAGGCAACGTGACTGCCTCCAACTTCATCTTCCTCCAAGGTGGGCAATTGAGTATGGAATGCAGACAGCCAGCTTGCCAACAAGGCTGCTTTCCTAAGGCTTGTGACGTGAGCAGAAAGGAGCTGCCATCACTGCTGAGAACCTCAGCTCCTCTGGGCTCCTTACACCCACCACTTCATTTTGCAGAAGAGGAAACGAATGCCCAGAAAGACTGAGCTAACAACCCAAACAAACACAGCAAATAAGCAGCAGAGCTGGGAAACAGCTACCTTGAGCCTTAACTTCCAGGCCAGTTCTCAATGTCATTCTGTTTTTTAGCTTGTTAACTGACACACACACACACACACACACACACACACACACACACACAACATAAGAGCTGTGAGTTGAGTTTATTTACTGTCTTACTGAGGACTGTAGCCCAGGAGGCAGCCCCTCAAATTGCTCTGAGGAACTGCTCTGAAGAGGTATGTGATTTTGGAGAAGGGATATGTACAATCAAGCACACATCTCTGTAGAAGGTTGCTACCAGTCACAAGGATCAGATATCTCAGTTAATGATTTTAGTACTTTTCTAAGCATGGGACAGTGCAAGAATTTGAGTTCATAAAAATTTCTCCTGAAAATATGTAACTACCTGAGGGCCTGTTCTCGCAGTTTTCCCAGAGCACAGAGTGCCTCATTCCTAAGCTTCACCCTGAATTCTTTCCAGAGTGTGCTATACGTCAGTAACTGCAGTGGCTAGTAACTTGATTCCTGTAGAACTGGATGGCAAGCAACATTCCTTAGTTGGCAAGTTAATCCCTATGACCGTGGTTGCTCTCATGTCCCTCAGTTTTGAGATCTGATATATACACATTTTTTTCTGATGAAGGCCTATAGATCAGGCACAACAAATTAGAAATTCACAAGAGTAGCAATTATTTAAAATTAAATCAAAAAGATACATGCACCGCAGTGTTCATTGCAGCACTATTTACAATAGCCAGGACATGGAAGCAACCTAAATGTCCATCAACAGAGGAATGGATAAAGAAGATGTGGTACCTATATACAATGGGATATTACTCAGCCACAGAAAGGAATGAAATTGTGTCATTTGCAGAGATATGGATGGACCTAGAGACTGTCATACAGAGTAAGGCAAGTCAGAAAGAGAAAACCAATATCGTATATTAATGCATAAGTGTGGAATCTAGAAAAAATGGTATAGAGAATCTTATTTGCAAAGCAGAAATAGAGACACAGATGTAGAGAACAAATGTATGGATACCAAGGGGGAAGCGGTGGGTGAGATGAATTGTGAGATTGGGATTGACGTATATACACGACTATGTATAAAATAGATAACTAATGAAAACCTACTGTATAGCACAGGGAACTCTACTCAGTGCTCTGTGGTGACCTAAGTGGGAAAGAAATCCAAAAAAGAGGGGATATATGTATATGTACAGCTGATTCACTTTGCTGTACAGCAGAAACTAACACAACATTGTAAAGCAACAATACTCCAATAAAAATTAATTTACAAAAACAAAAAAAAGTTAAATTCTCTGGCTCTTCTAAAAATTCTAATCTAACCTTGCCCCACACAACCAAATTTCCCTCTTATTGATCCTGAATCGGCATTTCTCCCCCTTTTCGGCAAATTTCTTCACTAACATTGACCCAAAAGTACATATCCCAGCTACTAACCTTTTTCCGAGCCATCACTCCAGCAGAATTCCCTCCCAAATCCTCTCTTCTTTATCTGGGCAGATTGGAAATTCAGTCTCAAGTGGCAACCCTGAGGAGACAGCAATCATTTGAACATTTAGTTTACAAACTAAATTTATACCTCAGTCAGAAATGTGCAACCCCACTCCCTCCCCATTTAAGCTTTACAACAACATACAAAATTTTCATTATATTTTAGATTTACAAAGGAATAAAATCTGCAGACTGGTTGGAACAGTTTAGAATTCTGCACTCATCTATATCTCTTAGTCCTAGGAAACTGAGTTAAAGCAGAATTGTTCCAGAGCTAAGATATTTGCATATACCTTCTTTTCTCTTTTCCTTCCTTCCTTTTTCTTTTTTCTTTTCTGTTCTATTTTGTTTTTGTTCCTTCTTAGTCAAGTTCAGTGGTGTTCAAATTTTGGTTGCAAAATTCTCAATTTAAGTGTGGGGTTTTTTATAAAGGATGTTCAAGGCCTAGGTAAGTGTAGGTCACACGCTAGTTTGGGGATCGACACTTAGCGAGATGCACTTCCATAGCCTGCACTTAGCAAGATGCACTTCCATAGCCTGAGGGACGTCCGCAGTGAAGAGCAGCCTTTGGAGTCCAGTGTGACCTTGGGCAGGTTTCTTATCTGTTCTCAATCCCATTTGTAAAATGGGGGTGATGAAGGTGGAAACAGTGGGTCCCGGGCTGTTCCACCCTGATCTCTGGCACCCATTCCCTATCTCACTCAGAGGCAGTTAGATTGTCCTCAGCATCATTTCCTCAATCTGAATCATGGTCAACTCCACCAGGTCCTTCACACTCAGGGACTGTGTCCTATGCTGGGTCTCAAAACTCTGTTCTCCACTTTCTCAGGGATGAGGGAGCTCTCAGAGTTTGGGGAGGCCGGGCCCAGCCCCTCTTCTCCCTTAACACTCACTCAGCACGTTTTCTACACAGTCTCCCCAGCTGGGCCTTGTTTGCTCACCTCTGGTCCCTCCCAGTCTTGCTCTCTTGTCTGCTTCCCACCGCCCTGCTAACCTCCTGGCTGCTAACCTCCTGGCTGGACTTGGGCAAGGCCCTTTCTCTGGACGTCAGTTTCCTCTTCTGGACAAAGATGAATGTGGCTGCAACAGGAGTTGTTACTGCTATTACAAATGTATCCTGTGCTTGTTGTGAAACATCAAATCATTCAACAATGAGAATGTCTAACATAAAGTTCCCAGTTACATTAATACCCTCACTCTCATCCTAATCCCTGTGCATGTGCATTCTTCTAGATTTCAGCTATATATATATATAATATATATATAAATAAACTAGTGTATAATATACATGCACACAGACTCACAGACATTCTTTTGTTCATGATGAGACTGTATTATGCACATTTTTCTGCAACTTGCTTTCTTTATTCAACAGTAAGTCTTGGAGGTAATTCCATGCTGGTGTACATAGATAGAATTCATTCATTTAATTAATTTATTTACTTACTTACAGTAAGTATTTATTTACTTACAGTTTTATTGACATATAGCACTGTATAAGTTTAAGGTGTACAGCATAATGATTTGACTTACATATACTATGAAATGATTATTGCAATAAGTTTAGAGAACATCCATCATCTCATATAGATTCAAAATTAAAGGGATAGAGAAAAAATTTTTTTCCTTAATGAGAACTCATAGGATTTACTCTCCAAACAACTTTCACACAATATATAACATACAGCAGTGTTAATTATATTTATCATGTTGTACATTACATCCTTAGTATTTATTTGTCTTATAATTGGGATTTGTACATTTTGACTACCTTCATCTAATTCCCCCTCCAACCACCCCCCATGTCTGGTAACCACACATCTGACCTCTTTTTCAATGAGTTTCTGTGATTGGGTTTTTTGAACTATAATTGACCTACAACACTGTATTAGTTCCTGTTACTCAACATAGTGACTTGATATTTCTATACATTTCAAAATGAACACCATGATAAGTCTAGTTGTCATCTGTCACCATGCAAAGATATTACATAATTATTGACTATATTCCCCACACTGTACATTTCAAATTGTTGCAGTAAAAACAGAAATGAGACATTTCTTTTCTGATAAACAAGTAAAATAAGGAAACAATGAACAGGCTGGGGAAATAGCATAAACAGGCCTAAAAGAGTTAAGCAATCCTGGTTATTCTTTAGCTGTTACTACTAACAAACACTTGTAGCTAGATTTGTTCTTCACAAAGCTGATTACTCTCTGACTCCATATGAATCACCCTTTGCACCTGGCATTTCTTCTCCCCCTATACTCCCTTGTAGCACTCTTCATTTCAGAAAGAAGGTCACTGGCCAATAACTTCAGGGACACCAGACCCCAGTGATGAGCCACCTGACACCAGCTTTGGCCATGAATTTGCTGAAGAAAAAAAATGCAAGTCCTTCATTGCTTTGAGCCTTATCACCTACCTGCAGACCATGAGTCCCAGGATAGAAACCTCTCTTTATTCCTAGAAAAGGGGGGGGCGCAGTTCTTGAGGTGCTAGCCTGCTGTTACCCCCTTTGCCAGGCAAAGATTAAAGCCATTTTCCTCATTCCTCCAAAACTCGGTCTCCGTATTTCTTTTTGGCATCGGTGCACAGAGAGCCAAGACTTTTGGCATCAATACCTGCCACTCATTTATTCTGCATCTGGAAGTTTGTACCTTTTACCCTCTCTCCTATTTCTTTCCTCCCCCAACCCCCATCCCCTCTGGCAACCACCTTTTTGTTCTCTGTATCTATAATTCTGCTTCTATTTTGCTATATTTGTTCATTTGTTTTGTTGTTTAGATTCCACATATACGTGAAATCATACGGTATTTGTCTTTCTCTGTCTGACTTCTTTCACTAAGCATAATACCCTCTAGGTGGATCCATGTTGTCACAAATGGCAAGATTTCATTATTTTATGGCTGAGCAATATTCCACTGTGTGTGTGTGTGTGTGTGTGTGTGTATACACACACATAGATATATATCATATCTTCTTTATCCATTCATCTATTAATGGACACTTAGGTTGCTTCTGTATCTTGGCTACTGTAAATAATGCTGTAATAAACACAGGGGTGCATGTATCCTTTCTAATGTTTTTGTTTTCTTCAGATAACTACCCAGGAGTGGAATTGCTGGATCATGTGGCAATTCTATTTTTAATCTTTTGAGGAATCTCTATATGGTTTTCCATAGTGACTACAGATTCAGTGCAACACTTATTAAAATATCAAGAGCATTTTTCACAGAACTAGAACAATTAATTCTAAAATTTGTATGGAAACACAAAGACCCAGAATAGCCAAAACAATCTTGAGAAAGGAGAACAAAGCTGGAGGTATTATGTGCCCTGATTTCAAACTATACTACAAAGCTACAGTAATCAAAACAGTGTGGTATTGGCACAAAAACAAACACATAGATCAAGGGAACTGAATAGAGAGCCCCGAAATGAACCTACACAATCTATGTCAAAGGAGGCAAGAATATACAATGGAGAAAAGACAGCCTCTTTAAAAAACGGTGTTGGGAAAACTGGACAGCTACATTCAAAAGAAACAAACTAGACTACTCTCTCACACCATGCACAAAAGTAAATTCAATACGGACCACAGACTTAAATGTAAGACTCGATTCTAGAAGAAAACATAGGCAATAAGCTCTGTGACATCAGTATTAGTAATTTTTTTTTTGGATATGTCTCAGGCAAAAGAAACAAAAATAAACAAATGGGACTATATCAAACTAAAAACCTTTTGCACAGTGAAGGAAACTATGAACAAAATGAAAAAGCCACCTACGAATTGGGAGTAGATATTTGTAAATGTTAATATCCAAAATATATGAAGAACTCATAGAACTCAACAGCAAAAAACCAAACAAGCTGATTTTAAAATGTGCAGATCTGGATAGACATTTTTCCAAAGAAGACATAGAGATGGTCAACAGACACATGAAAAGATGCTTAACATCATTAATCATGAGGGAAATGCAAATCAAACCACAATGAGATATTATTTCCCACTGTCAGAATGGCTATTGTCAAAAAGGGAACAGGGGCTTCCCTGGTGGCGCAGTGGTTGAGAGTCTGCCTGCAAATGCAGGGGAAACGGGTTCGAGCCCTGGTCTGGGAGGATCCCACACGCCGCGGAGCAGCTGGGCCCGTGAGCCACAACTACTGAGCCTGTGCGTCTGGAGCCTGTGCTCCACAACAAGAGAGGCTGCGATAGTGAGAGGGCCGCGCACCATGATGAAGAGTGGCCCCCGCTTGCCACAACTAGAGAAAGCCCTTGCACAGAAACTAAGACCCAACACAGCAAAAAATAAATTAAAAAAAAAAAAGGAACAAATAACAAGCATTGGCAAGGATGTGGAGAAAAGGGAAATTCATTTACTGTAACATTTCCTTAGTACACCATATGTCATCTGTGTGTTTCATTGTCTAAGTGAAACTGTAAAGTCAAAGTGTATACACATATAAAATTGTTGTAGACATTGGCAAATGGCCCTCCACAAAGGCTGTACAAATTTGTATTCCCAACAACAGTCAATGAGGCTTACATCATGGAAAGGTAGAGCCATCAGAAGAAACAAATTTGAGGAGATAGGTTATTTTAGGCCCACTGGAGCCTGAAAAGATGATCCTCAGCCCAGAGGACTGGGAGAAGGGCTACCTCCACCAGGCTGAGGATGGGTATAATAGTGACCTCCCCACAAGATACTCATTAGTTGCAAAAGGGAAAGCAGTAATTTGGTGATGGAAAAACCTGGCAGACATCACCTTTATCACATCGTCTTTTCAAAGGTAACATCACCAATAATGAGACAGAGCAATATCATAAGTGTCTTCTGATGTGGTGCACTGGAGGAACACAACATCACTCATACGAGATTCTCAACAGAAGTGCATAAACTCAAACTCTTCATGAAAAAAGTTCAAGTTGAGGGACATTCTACAAAATAATTGGACAATATTCTTCAGAAGTGTCAAGGTTATGAAAGACAAAACTCACTAGCCTGGACTCTTAAAACTGTCAAATTATGAGAGACAAAAAAAAAGACAGGAGCTGTTCTAGATTAAAGAAGCCTAAAGAGACATGACAACTGAATCAATGCGGGATCCTGGATTGCATCCTGGGCCAGAAAAAGAACAGTAGTGAGACAACTGGCAACATATGAATAAAGTCTGTAGCTTCTTTAATAGCATTGTATTAATGTTAATTTCCTGACTTTGATAATTCTACTGCAGCTCATAAGATGTTAATATGTGGGGAAGCTGGTGAAAAATATTCAATAACTCGCTGTATTATTTTTGTAAATCTAAACTTATTTCAAAACAAAAAGTTTTTTTTAAAAAAAAGAAGAGGGTTGGCATGATTGAGTCATCCTTCAGCCAAAAACCCTGCCGGCACCTCTGCCTACGGCACAAAGGCTGACTCTCCTGAGAGTGGCATTCGAGGCTCTCAATAATCTGGCCAAACATCGCCCCAGACTTATGGCTCCCCACTCTCCTGTAGAGCACTCACACCCCACTAATCTCCATGGCACACAGTACCTCTTGCTTAGAAAAACCCTACTCATGTTCAAAGGCCCCCTTCATGGGGCCTTAACTCTGCACTTACTTCAGGAAGCAGAGTCAGCAGCTGGCTCTTACTTGGTCAGCAGTTGACTTTCCTGACTCCCTGTGTAATAGGGAACAACAAATCTGACTCCATATTGGATCTGTTTCTTTTTCTTTAACCTTTGTATTCTACCGCTTTTGCTACACGTTAATCGCTAAAGGGATGTGGGCTATACATTAAAGTATACATAATAGCCCATCTCTGAAAACCCTGCCTGCCATGCCTGAGGGTTAAGCTAAAATACCTTTGTTTAAGCTCACAGGAAACAGCCTGACCAAGCCCACCTGTGAATGGCTCCAAGAATGAAGAAATTAATGCACCCCCTCCAGAAGTCTGGCCAGAACCAGGAAATATATCTCCTTTTTTTACTTTACATCCTCACCTCCCCCTCTTTGTTCCATAAAAGAAACTAGCATCCAAACCTGGGCAAGATGGTTCTTTGGGGAACTAGTCCGTGCAGTCTGCTGGCTTTCTGAATAAAGTCACTATTCCTTGCCCCCAACAACTCCTCTCTCGAATTTATTGGCCTGTCCTGTTGCGAGCAGTGTGAGCTTGTACTTGGTAACACCTGGAAACCCTTAACTCCACCTGAGGGCCTCTGCAGGCCTGTGCATTGCTCACACCCTTTCTACCCTCAGGGAACTCCCAACCTGCAGATAAATAAGGGGATGAAACAACAGTGACCACCTCAGGAAAGCTCTTCAGAGGCAGGCAAGGAAATTCACATTTTCTGCCATGAGGTAGGAGTTATTGTTACCCCCTCTTTGCAACAATGACCTGGCTGGGGAAACAACATAAAAAGGCCTGAAAGAGTTAAGCAATCTTGGTTATTCTTTAGCTGTTACTACTAACAAACACTTGTAGCTAGACTCATCCTTCACAATGCTGATTGCTCTCTGACTCCATGTGAATCACCCTTTGTACCTGGCATTTCTTCTCCCCCTACCCTCCGTTGTAGCACTCTTCATTTCAGAAAGAAGGTCATGGTGATAACTTCAGGGACACCAGACCTGGTTGCTGAGCCACCTGATGCCAGCTTTGGCCATGAACTTGCAGAAGAAAAGAAATGCAAGACCTTAATTACTTTGAGCCTTATCACCTACCCCAGACCAGGAGCCCCGGGCTATATAACCTTTCCCTATTCCCCAGGGAAGGGGGCACAGTTCTTGAGGCTCTAGCCTACTGTGTTTCCCTTTTGCCTGGCAAAAGAATAAAGCTACTCTTTTCTACTGCCTCCAAACTGTCTCAGTATTTCTATTCGGCATTGGTGGACAGGGAGCCAAGATTCTGGCATCAACCACATTTAAAGGACCAGCTCGCCCTCCCTCAGGGAGTGAGCAAGGACACCCATTACTTGTTCTCGCTCCCTCATGCTGCAGCACAAGTCCCAGTAAAGGCTTGCCTGCAGCACAAGGCCCAGTAAAGCCATGCTGCAGCACAAGGCCCAGTAAAGCCTTGCCTGAATTTCTTGTCTGCACTCTTATCAATTTCTATTGATTAAAGAGTCCAAGAACCCAGGAGTCCAAGAACACACAAGGAGTGTTCTCAGTTTATATTTTACCCCAACTCCGGTCTCAAGGAGCAAAATGAGATCATCTCCCTAGAGAACATTGCAGACAAGGTTCTCACAGAACTAGGGGAAATGCCAACTGACTACCTACCCTCCCAAGCCCACAAAGATCCCGGAGTCATAAATGAACACATTCTTGGGAAATGTCTATGGCTTTGACAATGAACTGAATTAACACTGAGCAAAGTGAATCTGTGCAAAAATATCTCAGAACTGAGCAGGTGGACCCTGTTAGGCTGTTTTCCTCCACCTTTAATGTGGATTCATCACACTTCAAAGAACACTGGGTGGAAAACTGCTCTTGCCAACCTCTGGGATAACCACAGAACCCTGCTCATACAGTACCAGCCGAGATTAACTGAGAAACAAGCATGTGGTGCTTGGAACAGCACCTGACACAAAGTCGGAATCAATGAATGTCAGCATCAATGAATGTTGGCCTTTATGACTATAATTATTGATATTATAGTTGTTGACATTAGGCCTCTACCCCCATCCCCACTTCACTCCTCCCTGTACCCGGCAGATTTCCCTATCTTCCTACATCTTCCCCTACCTGGGAGAATTTGGGACTGCTTGCCAGAAAGGGGGTAGATTTTTTAAAAAAACAAAAACCTTCTGAAATCTCACCTTATTAGGTCCCCCACACCTTCCATCCCCTACAGAGGCATCTATAGCCACACTCCACTGGTTCACTCTCTCTGCCTGTAACTTGTGTGGCCCTGGGCTAGCAGCCCTGCTCCATCTGTGCCGAGAGGGGGTGGCCTGGCCCATGCGGGGCTGAAGGCTGCCTGGAACTGGTCTTATCTGAACCAAGACAAGGAGGCTTTGTGTGGCTCCAACCCTCCCAGCCACTGAGGCCCTTTCAGTGGATGCCCCCTCTTTCCCGCCTCCAGCCCCAGAGGGATGGCCAGCCCCTACTTCCTGTTTGCCTTGGCCCCTTGCCTTTGGGTGTGGACTAGGAGAACAAACCCTGCCAGATGCCCTCTGCCCCCATTTTCCCCACAACACGGCCAGGCTGGGAGGCCGTGCACATCCTGCAGCGTTTCCTATGGGGGCACTGGCACCCTGGGAGCAAATCCCCACATTTCTATGTGACCTTAGGCCACCACCTAACTTCTCCAAGCCTCAAAGTGTGTGTGTTCACCGTGGATCTTGGTGCTACCTGCCAGGGTGACAGAAGCATTAGAGGAAAGGAAAGCTTGCACATTATGGCACTTCAACTATGCAGGCAGTTAGGGGTCATCTCCCCCTAACTGCTTAAGGACTTGCCACCCTGAGCCCCCAAATACCCGATTTGTCCTCTTCCACCTCCACCTCCACCTCCCTCCAGATTTCCTCACTACTTAGTTACTCACCTGGGGCCTGATAATGCTTAAGAGAGTGAGTTTTAGAATCAGATCCACCTGCCTTCCAACCTGGGCTCTGCAGCCATCTGACCTAATCAAATATATCTTATCTGAAAAGGAGATAAAGACACCTTCCTTTTAGGTTTCTTGGGGCAATGATTAAATGAAATAACATATGGACAGCCTGAGCACAACCTGTTTCAAAGAAGTTTAGCAAATATCAGAGTAATAATAAATAATGATATTTCATTGTCAACAGTTCCAACTGGCCACCAACTTGCTTTGAGGCCCAGCATATGGTTGGCATATTTACCTAGTTTCCCCTATTTTTAACTTCATTGGTCATTTCTAGAGAACACTGGAAGGAGGACATTAGCAAACTGGATCCTTATCATCCTGCCCAGAAGTTTTCCTCCATATGTTTGGGCTGGCTTCTGTTGGTATCAGGAAATAAATTGATTGCCAAACACTTATCTTAAATCAAGCCCATTTATTGAGTAATTCAAGTAGTTCTTTTAGCTCTACTGGATTTTTTGAGAAAGCAATGGAATCTTCTACTAATATCAGTATTTTGTCTCCTTTACGATAACTATTCTTTTCACTAGCACTTTATTGCATCATTCAGACTACAGATAATTAATAGTGGTGATGGATGGTGTCTTTACCTCATTCCTGGCTTCATAAAGGATGCCACTCTCCTTTCTCCTGCAGGTATGTGCAAACCAGTTGTGTAAGGTAAAAGTAGTTATCTTATGAAGAAAATGTACTTTTATTTTCTTTATTTCTACCTCTTAGAGTTTGTTGTTGTTTTAAGTCTGGGATGGCTATTTAATTTCATAAAATAATAGTTTCAGTATTTATTGAAATGATAAGCTTATTTTAGTTTTGTTTCTCTGTCCTTATAACAGGCATGATGGTGAGAGATTTTTTTGGACCTCCACTTGGGAATCAATAGCTAAACCAACAACTTGTTTTATGTTCAAATTAGTGGCTAAAGGATGGACTATGCAATAAAGAGCAGGCTATTTAGATGTCCATGTGGGAAAATAATTTAAGCTTGAATCGCTCCTTGGATCCACATAAAAATTCTAGAAGTATTAGAGGTTACATCTTTTAAAAAACTTTAAGCTATTTGAAGAAAATGTTGGAAAATACTTTTATAGTCCTGATGGGAGGAATCATAAGCAAGTTGTAAAATCTAGAAACCATAAAAGAAAATATTGAGAAATTTGGCTACCTAAATAAATATATAAAACTTCTGTATGATGAAAGATATCACAAAGAAAGTTAAAGACAATAGAAGAATGGAAGAAAACATTGCCAACATATCTATCAGGCATTACTGGATTAATAATCAGAATATGTAAAGAAAAGAGGGAAAAATAGAAAAAAGTATTTGACTAGGCAAATAAAGCTCATCTTCACTCAATAAATAGCATGTAAATAGAAGGAAAAAGGTAACATTTTTTTCATCATCAAACTGTAAAAATATCAAAAGATAAATATTCAGTGTTGGAGAATGTACAGGGCTGCCAGATCTACTTCAGCTCTTTCCACTCCAGATGTATTTTATGTAAATGGCGCCCCCTGCAGCACAACTGCAACATAAACTACAATGTAACTGGGTGCGCCTTGGAGCCTTGCTCTCAGTGCCCTGCCCCTCCTTTGGGCTTAGTAAGAGCCTTTGGCATATCTAGCAAAATTTAAAAGGCCCTCTGAATCACTGATTCCTCTTCCAGGAAAAAGGCCTTTCAGAAATACAGAATTATGTAATATATACATAAAGATATACGCAAAAGGATGTTCACTGACGCATGCTTTATATTGGAAAAAAACACAAGGAAACAAACTCCATGTCCATCAACAGGGGATCATCTGGACAAATAATAGTGCCTTCAATCATGAGATATTTTGCCTGTCTCAGATTTAGGTGTACTAACATAGAATGATCTTTAAGATTTGGTGTTATGACTGAGATGAACATGAAGGTGAAAGCAAATCCCAAAAATATATTATTCAATCCTATGTTTATATATTTGTGTCTGAATTTATATTAGATCGATAGGGAATGCACAGACAAGGAGCTGGAAGAGTCCACCAAGCTGAGGGAACTTGACTGGAATTGAGACAGGCTGGGAACTGGGACCCGGGACCCGGGACCCTTTGCTGCAGTGCTTGCACCTGGACGAATGTCTCCTCCAGCAACATAATACAAAGAAACTATACGGGACTAAAAATAACTGCGCGCATGGGCAGTTGGGGCAAATTAGGAACAACAAAATACAAAAGGACCAAAACGCAACTGCCATGTCTGAGGAACCGGGAGCAAAAGCAGGGTACTATGCATGTGCCCTGCACTCAGCACCACCAAGGGGGTGGGCAGACCACCTGACCACCCCTCCAGCAAGACCCCTGGACCCACCACTACCCTCACGCCACATAAGGAACCAGCTCAGCCTCCCCTCCCCCCCAGGGAGTACGCAAGGGAAACTGTTACTTGTTTTCACTCCCTTGTGCTGCAGCACCAGTCCCAGTAAAGCCTTGCCTGAATTTCTTGTCTGGCTTCTTATCAATTTCTGTTAAGAAGGCCAAGAAGCCTGGTCTGTAACAGAATCACCTGGTAGAGGGAGTTTGTGACAGGAAGGGGTTTTACCCTGCATGCTTTATTACATTTGTGCCTCTACCACAATAAGAAAGTATTGTATATATGTTGTTTTTATTGCAAATTCAAAATATTAGGCAGCCCACTCATTCTGAGCTGCAAAGCTGTGGGTTTAACTGTTCTTTGACAACTTCCCACTGAGGTAAACTACCAAGGAAGTCCTATTACCAAGTGTGAAAACTTCTTGGCATTTCTGAAATAAATCCTTCTTTTGAGCTAGTTCATGTGGGCATCCCAATTCCCAAGAGAGCTTTTTAAAAATTTAGATCCAAGTCTCTGTCCAAGATCTGCTGACTCAAAACCTGAATTTCTGTTCCTGAGGCTATTATCTGGAGGAAGAAGTGAGAAGGAGGGATTATTGCTTAGTGTGGTGGCTATATTTGTACAATTGCACAGCCACAGTCAGTAATAGAGAAGGCAGAGGTGCAGCCTTGATCTGCAAGGGCTCCAGTTAACCCTAAAGGGGCCCCTTGATGGATAAGAACATACTCCTGGGCTTGGCGATGAAGGGGCTCCACTGGCAGCCAGGACATGCACTCAAGGCTCTGCAGTGCAGATGTTAGGGCTGTGGCTTTTGCTTTTTGTTTTCCCAAATCTTAACTTTTTTTTTTTGTTCATGTGTTGAGTGGGTGTGTCCCATAGGTGAAGGTTCAACTACTGTGTTTTAAACTGGAGGGAGGTGGAGATGATTTGAAGTTAACTGAAAAACCCACCTAGCCCTTACTCTGGGTTTGCTTAGAATGGAGAAAGTACCCGGCTCTCACTAATACGTTGTATCAGTATATTATTATCTACCAGTAACAGAGCTGGATTCAAATCCTGACTCCACATTACACCAGGTGTGTGACTATTGGCAAGGCTCTTAACATCTCTAAGCCTCAATTTCTTGGTCTGCAGAATGGACGTAATGATGCACTCCTGATGGGGCTGCAGTGAAGATCAGAGAGATGGCGTATGTGGAATAAATCAAACAAAGCTTAGTTACTGTTCATTAATACTAGGGTGGTCACTAGACCACGTACTCCTCAAGTGCAGACATGTGAATATAAGAATTATTTCGTTTTCTCCCCCCTCCAAACTTTACCTAACACTAACTAGTACCGACCTTAAGTATGTGCTGAACACTCTGTCCGATGTCATGAGAGTTGATTACTTGTTCCTGGTGGGCAGAGAAAAGCTTCCACACTCCGTGCAGTCTGGAATTCAGATCCCGTGCCACAGGTGTGGGTGGCACTTCTCTCGAAACTGCAGTCCGCCCGTCTGTGAAATGGGCTCATAACGGATCACTGGACCCCCGGCTGCATCGCCCACTCTTCTGCGCTCGGGCCCGGGGGAGGCGCGTGGGCTCAGAGCGCGGCCCCTTCCAGGGGAGGCGCCCAGCCTGGCGCGTCGCCCCTCCGCCCGCGGGGTCTCTGGAGGGGGCGGGCTCGCTCGAGCCAGAAAGCCCGGAGCCGCCCAGGAATCTTGGCGGGGACTGCGAGCATTTCCTCCCGGGCGGGCCGGCGCGATCCCGGGGAGGGCGGGGAGGGCGGGAGCGGGCAGACACGGCGCTGCGCTCCGCCAGCCGGCAGCATGCGGCCCCTGCTCTGCGCGCTGGCCGGGCTTGCCCTGCTCCGCGCCTCGGGTGCCTTCACCGGTGAGTGGGGCCCGGGCGCGGGGCGCGGGGCGAGGGTCGGGGAGACCGCGGACCGAGAGGAAGGAGCAGGAGAGAGGGAGGGAAGAGGGAGGGAGATGGGAACGAAGCCAGATGGAGAGGGATGGAGAATGAGGGAGATGCAGGGAGGGAGAGAGATAAATAGATGATGAGAGAAATTGGAGGGAAAGATGGAGACAAAAAAGGCAGAGAGATAAAGGCAGAGGAACAGAGAGAATTACAAAGGAGAGAGGGAAGAATACAGAGAGCAAGGGAGAGGCTGGGACAGAAAGAAACTTTGGAGGTAGACAGATGGGTCTGAATTATGAATGAGGATAGAGAGAAAGAGGAGTTTGAGAGGCAAACGGAACAAGAAGGAAGGAAATAGAGGAACTAAAATGGCAAGAGAAAGGGGGTGGGGGAGAGAGAAAGGGTGAGAGGATACTGAGGAAGAGAGGCCGATTTGAGAGAGACAAAAAGGGAGAGAGGGAGTGGAGAAACCCACTGCCCCAGGTCGACAGGAAAGAGAGGAGGAGACCAGGATCACCAGGTGGATGGTCAAGTCTGCAGGGTGGGGCAGCCCCGGCTCCCCACCCTCCAGACCAGCCCTGCCCAGAGGGCCTGCAGAGACACCCAGGCCTGGTTTTCCTGGGGGAATTTCCTGGGAAGCGGAGCTCCAACAAGCAGAGGACCCAGGCCTGGCCCAGCACAGCCGGTCAGGGCCCAGGCAGGCGGCCCCTGGAGGCTGCGGCTTTACCTGCCAGGTAGTCTGAGGGGCTTCTGCAGTCTGTGGAGGAGGCAGTTGTCAGCCTTTTGGAGAGCTTCCCTGAGGGCCCGAGCTGCTCCACTGGCTGGGTTCCTTGCCGTGCCGTCCCTTCTACCCTTCCCTGACAGCAGTCTTAGTGCTGCTCCTTCACAGGCGAGGCTCGGACAAGGTGGCTGCAGATAGACTTACTGTGTGCACAGGTGTTCCTTCCACCACCCCAAGACTGCACTTTATAGAGCACTTTACACAGCACTTTACAAGCCACATTCCCATTTACCCAAGGTCTCTTGCTGGCCTCAACCAGAGGTAGCTGATGCCCATCCCAGTTGTACGGGTGGGCGAGAGGAAGGCTCAGTCTCTCCAGGCATCCAGGGACCCTGCCCCCTCAGCCAGGCCCTTGTCCACACTTAAGGCTGCTCCCCCATCAACCTGGAGCCGGTGGCTATGAGTCATCCTGCCCTGGGTTAAGATGGAAGCTCCCCTGACCCCTGGCCCAGCCCCTTTCAGGCACAGGGAACTGTGGGAGTGAGCATCCAGGGAAAGGGTTGAGGCCAGTCTTGATCCTGGGCAGCCCCTGGCTGAGTGAACTTGGGTGAGTCATGTCTCACCCAAATAGCTTCACCTCTCTGAAGCTATTTCCTCTTCTGTAACGTGGGGAGAATGGTACCCACCAGCAGAGCTGGATGAAAGGGAAGTACCCAGCATGGAACACCTGTCAACACACATTGGCTCCTTCTCTCGTCCCCTCGGACAGCTCCACTGAGCTCTCTGAGGCCCAGTTCTCCACTGAGGTTGGCTAAGAAGGACCAACAACCCTTTCCTCACAGGCTTCGTGAGGAGTGTCTGGGACCATGCAGCACAGAGCCCCGCCCAGGTGCTGTCCTTTTTCCCTGCCTCCACGCCCCGCTCCATCTTGCTGGAGTCCCCACCTCCAGGAGCTGAGGGGACAAAGCCGAGTCTGTGCTCCCCCAGAGGGAGGAGCTGGCCACCCGCAGTGGCAGACTTTTTGTGGCCCCTTTAGCTATGACTGGTATATACATTTTAGCTTAAAGCCATTTTTAAACATTATTTTCCTCCTGATCATCTTCATTGCTCCAGATTAAGAAAAAAAAAAAGAGGAGAGTATAAACATATTAATGTAATTTCACACTGAGTTCACACATTTTTGTGTATAACCTTTCAGACTTCAGACAATATACCATGGTTTTTCTTAACTGTTGATTATCAAATCTGTTGGATATAAACACAGAATAGAGGCCTAGAGATTGTCATACTGAGTGAAGTAAGTCAGACAGAGAAAGACAAATATGATATTGCTTATATGCGGGATCTAAAAGAAAATGATAAAAATGAACTTGTTTACAAAACAGAAACAGACTCACAGACTTAGAGAACTACGAACTTATGGTTGGGAGGTGGGGGAGGGATACTTAGGGAGTTTGGGAGTGACATGTACATACTGCTGTATTTAAAATGGATACCCAACAAGGACCTATTGTACAGCACAGGGAACGCTGCTCAATATTATGTAACAACCTAAATGGGAAAAGAATTTGAAAAAGAATAATGAAGAATAGAATAGTATAGTGAACCCCCATGTGCCCATCACTCTGTTTCAACAAGAATGGATTCCTGACAGATCTGGATTCATCTATCATCCCCACCTTCTCTCCCCTCCCTCAGATTATTTTAAAGGAAATTCCAGGCATTATATATTTTTATCTGTAAGTATTGCCTTATGTATTTCTAAAAGATAAATAATCTTTTAATAACAATACCATTATCACTCCCTAAAAATGGACAATAATTCCGTAATGTCATCAAATATCCAGTCAGCATTCAGCTGTCCCTGATTGTGTGATGTTTTTATATTTGGTTTGTTTGATCCAAATAAGGTACACACATTGCTTTTGGTTGATATATCTGTTAAGTTTCTTTTAGTAAGTTTTAAATTTCTTTAGTAAGTTCTTTTTCCCCTCTATTCTCTTAAAATTTATTTCTTGAAGAAACTGGGTTGTTAGTCTTATAAAGTTTTTCCCATTTAAATTTTATCTGATTGCATCCCCCAGGTGTCATTTAAATTGTTCTCTCCCCTCTATTGTCTATAAACTGGTAGTTAGATCTAGAAGCTTCAGCTAATTCCAGTTAGGTTTTTTTTTTTTTTTTGCAAGAATACTTTAAGATGGTTTATTGATTTAATTTTCATTTCTTTGATTACTACCAAGGTTGGATTTTTCTTCAAAGGCATATTGGTCATTTCTGCTAATTCTTGTGAATTGTCTTAGACTTTTCCATCGTGGTACTGGGATTTTTTCATATCGATCTATAAAAGTTCTTTATGTGTTGAGTGAAGCAGACTGTTTTGTGCTACTTGTAGAGAATTTTTTTTTTTTAAGTTAAGGCTTCAGTTAAGTTCCTTTCCTATTTTGCTATCAGAGGGATATCAAGTCCTAGAGCCTAGTCCTATTAGCCATTCTCACCCATGCCTTGGGGCCCACAGGGGGAAGCTCTCACTGTCCACCACCATTCCAGGTCTCTGTGGACGTCTGTCTTCCATTGGGATTCTGCTTTTTGCTTTGGGTGGAAGAGGAAGACGCTGAAGGGCTATGGTGAGGATCACTGCATTTCTTCTTACAAAAATGGATGGAGGGGCTTCCTTGGTGGCACAGTGGTTGAGAGTCCCCCTGCCGATGCAGGGGACATGGGTTCGTGCCCCAGTCCGGGAAGATCCCACATGCCGTGGAGCGGCTGTGCCCGTGAGCCATGGCCGCTGAGCCTACGCATCTGGAGCCTGTGCTCCACAACAGGAGAGGCCACAACAGTGAGAGGCCCACATACCACACACACACACAAAAAGGATGTTGTGGGGAGTGAACCTCTCAAAGACAATTTGATCCAACGTACACAGTTGGGCTCTTGTCGGGCCTCAAGACAGGTACAAAGATGTCACGTGTATAGGTCCCCTTTGCCCCATTCCTGTCCAGCCCCTCATTTTACAAAGGAGGCAGCTGAGACCCCCAAGATAGGAGGCCCTTAACTCATCACAGAACTGCCAGAACATAGTATAGACAGTGTCTTGCAGGTAGGATTCAAATCCTGTCCCCACTACCTACTAGCAGTGTAGTCTTGGGCATGTTACTCAACCTCTTTGATCTTTGGTTTTCTAATCTATAAAAAACTGGTAAGAGTACTGAGCTCATAGATAGAATTAAATGAGTTAATGCATGTAAGCACTCAACAAAAAGCTTGGCCCATAATAACCGATCACAAATTGACAGTAGCTTCAAATATAGAGTATGGTTGTGCCCATTCTAAAGGTGAAGAAACTAAGGATCCAGCAAGTGGGATTGGCTTGTAACAGAGCCCAGAGGGCCCGGTCAGCCCTGAGCCCTCTGTGTGCTTGTTGGAGAAGCCCCTCCCAAGCATGCCTTGGACCCCTGCACAGGTATAGTCCTAGAGCAGATGCCTCCCCATCTTGAGGAGACCTGGTCAGAGTGATCTAGCAAAGAGCACTGGCTCCAGGTGGAGAGGCAGGGCTGCAGGGGCTTTCACTGACCTGCTTAGTCTCCAGTCCACCTGGTGAATGACCTACATGGCATTTGCACATCATCTGGCAGTTCCAAGGCAACTTCAAATGCAGGATCCCCTTGGATCAACACAGCAGTCCCACCAAGTAGACAGAGCAGGGCAGACCCCTCACAGATGAAGCTGAGTCAGAAGCAAAGAACACAGTTCAATGGAGGTGGGACAGTGCCTCTGACTCCCAAACTTGTGTTCTGTGCACAGTGTGTGGAGAGAGGTTTATCCTGGATGGCTTCCTAGACCTCAGCATGGTGGGGGTTTAGGAATGTTCTAGTACTTTATAACCCAGTGGATTATAAAACACCATATTCCAAGGTAGAAGGAATCTGGTTTCCTGGATGGCCTTGGAGAGCGGAGATGCCTGCCAGCCCTGACCATCAGCCAGTCCACCTCTGAACTGATATGTGAGAAAGAAAGAAATACATGTGTGATTGAGGGGGGCCCTTTGTTGCAGCAGCTCAGCTTGTATCCTCACTTAACCAGATGCCGACTCTATTGGACTGACATTGGTAAGCTCTCAGAGTGATCAGCAAGGCTCAAATCCACATCTGGAAAATGACCAGAGAACAAGGGAGACAGAACGTATCACTCCCAAAACAAAACAAAAATGTTCCTTAGCATCTGAGTTCCCTCTTAGCGGGCTCAAGTGTCCCTCTCCTGTTTCAGCCAGAGCACATCCATAGACTAGAGTTCTTCATATAGTTGTTTGAAAATAGTGTTCTTCTGATTTAAAAAAAAACAAAAAACCTCTGATGGTTTGGAATGAAGCAAAAATTTAAATACAAATATCAAATGTGGTCAAAGTTAGGGCTTCCCTGGTGGTGCAGTGGTTGAGAGTCTGCCTGCCGATGCAGGGGACACGGGTTCGTGCCCCGGTCCGGGAAGATCCCACATGCCGTGGAGCGGCTGGGCCCGTGAGCCATGGCCGCTGAGTCTGCGCGTCTGGAGCCTGTGCTCCGCAACGGGAGAGGCCACAACAGTGAGAGGCCCGTGTACCGCAAATGTGGTCAAATTTATTATACTATTATATTGACTGTGGTCAAATAGAATTAACCCCCAAGTGTCAAGTGTGGCTGGTCAAAGCAGCACCTTTCAGGGTCAGAAATCCTTTGAGTTGTGTGCGCCTTCCTAGTATTCAGATCCAGAAACAAAAGGTCTCCTATGCCTGTCAGTGGGGCGGGGTGGGAGGGGGAAGGCCCAGTGGCCATGTCCCTTTAACTGGAGAGGTTAGCCTGGAGCCTGCACTGGGCCTCCCGTCTCCACTGGCAGCCTGCTCTCACCACGTTCCACCCACGCCCGCCGTCCAGGGTGCACATAGGCCCTGAGCGGAAGCCAGGCCAGAGAAAACAACCTTGCATCCAAGAGGGTCCATTTCCCAACTGG
Organism: Hyperoodon ampullatus; assembly: GCF_949752795.1. Taxonomy (NCBI): domain Eukaryota; kingdom Metazoa; phylum Chordata; class Mammalia; order Artiodactyla; family Ziphiidae; genus Hyperoodon; species Hyperoodon ampullatus. The sequence goes on along the minus strand of NC_136914.1, from coordinate 68,095,708 downwards.
CCAGGTCAGGGAGGGCGGGATCGAAAGAGGGAAGGGAGCACCGGGAACCACAGCCTTGGCCGCCCATGGTCAGTCGTGATAATCCTTCAGCTTCCCCCACTCTGCCTCTGGTCTGAACCTCCCCAAAGCCCCGTGAAACTGGCGTTATTGTGAGCCCCTTTCTACTGGTGAGGAAGCACGAAGCAAAGGGAGTCCTTGCCCAGTTCTCGCCTTGCTGGAGCTTCTGGGCCAAGAAGCAACTTGTCCTTGACTCATCCTGGTTCGGTCTTTGTAGCTAATTTTTGAGGCCTGAAAGACAGACGCAGACCTTGGATGAGCTGCATCTGGCAGTGCCTCCGCCCCCGCCCCCAAACCCCTGTTAGAGAGGAGGCAGCAGAGGCTCAGGGAAAAGAAAGTTCCCACGGGCCCGCACCAATTCATGGCTGGGAATGGAGGTGCGTTTTCTGCCATCATGCGCTGAGGTCAATGCCATGAGCACCCACGTGGGGGAGGGAGCAGCAGCGCAGGGTGGCCTGGCTCTGCCCCAGCTCTCTCTCAGCAGAGCTCCTCGGGAGGCCTGGATGAGCTCACAGACAGTTGTGCAGTGCAGCCCAGGGCGCAGTTGTGTCCAGATGTGATGGATTAGTGCCGTGTGATGTGGAGAGCAACCTCAGCCCAGCCTCTTCCCTGGAGGGGTTTGGGAGCCAAGTGAGACCTCATCGCTGACACGTAGAGAACAGGATGTTTTAGGCTGAGGGAGGGAGCAGATTCATGTTGTTCCTGACTTCGAGAGCTGGCAGAGCCCCAGTTGGCCGGCAGGGTCATGTTGCTTCCTCTTGGCCTAAGCTGGGAGGAGGGGGAAGAGTACTCTAGGGTCTGGGAGGGGTCAGGTGGGACTCAGGGGAAAGTCTTGGCCTAAGGCCCCTGGGCGGAGCTTGCAGAGGGCGGATGTGGGCCCTGACCTAGACCGGGACAGACCCCCTCTTCCTGACAGCCCTCTATTTGGGTGAAAACAGCTCTGCCTGCCCCCTCGAAGTCTTTTCTCTCTAGCTGAGCACCCCAGTTTTTTCAGCTGACACAAAGGAGTCAAAATCTGGAGTCCCTTCACGGTGGCCCCCTTTAGCCCTGCCTCTGCCTGTCAAAAGCCTTCTCACGAAGAATGGCCCAGAATGGAGCCCAGCCCTCCAGGTGGGGTCTCTCAGACCACCCCCACCCCCCGACACCCATCCTGAACATTTTGTATCAATGCACGAAGCCCATGGCTTCTGCTTTTTGCTAACAACCCTATCAGAGAACTGGCTTTTATTATGGAAAATTTCAAGCCATATATACAAAAGTAGAGAGAATAGCAGAATTAACCCCACGTCCGCATCACCCAATTTCAACAGTTACCAATCTCGGCCAATCTTGTTTGCTCAATACTCCCACCCATGCCTCCTCCCACTCCCAGGCCTGGATTATTTTGAAGTAAAGCCAAGACATCATAGCATTTTACCTATAAATATTTTCAGTATAGATCTCTAAAAGTCTCCCTTAAAAAAAAAAATAACCAAAGTTATAACATCCTCTCCCTCCCTAAAGTCAACAAGAACACCATTGTTGTTGTTGTTTTTTGCACTACGCAGGCCTCTCACTGCTGTGGCCTCTCCCATTGCGGAGCACAGGCTCCGACGCGCAGGCTCAGCGGCCATGGCTCACGGGCCCAGCCGCTCCGCGGCACGTGGGATCCTCCCGGACCGGGGCACGAACCCGTGTCCCCTGCATCGGCAGGCGGACTCTCAACCACTGCACCACCGGGGAAGCCCTTTTGTTTTTTTAAATACTTATTTTTATTTATTTATTTTCTTTCTTTTGGCTGCATCAGGTCTTAGCTGCGGCACGCAGGATCTTCGCTGCGGTGCACAGGCTCTGTAGTTGTGGTGCGTGGGCTCTGTAGTTTCGCAGGCTCTCTAGTTGAGGCACACGAGCTCAGTAGCTGTGGCGTGCAGGTTAGTTGCCCCACGGCACATGGGATCTTAGTTCCCCGACCAGGGATCGAACCTGCGTCCCCTGCATTGGAATGTGGATTCTTTACCACTGGACCACCAGGGAAGTCCCAAGACCATTGGGACCATTGGGGTTTTTTTTGTTCTTTTTTTAAGTTATTTATTTATTTATTTTTGGCTGCGTTGGGTCTTCGTTGGTGCGTGTGGGCTTTCTGTAGTTGCGGCGAGCAGGGGCCACTCTTCCTTGTGGTGCACGGGCTTCTCATTGTGGTGGCTTCTCTTGTTGCGGAGCATGGGTTCTAGTCATGGGGGCTTCAGTAGTTGTGGCTTGCGGGCTCTAGAGCGTAGGCTCAGTAGTTGTGGTGCATGGGCTTAGTTGCTCCGCGGCATGTGGGATCTTCCCAGACCAGGGCTCGAACCCGTGTCCCCTCCAATGGCAAGCAGATTCTTAACCACTGTGCCACCAGGGAAGTCCACCATTGTTTTTTGAAGAGGTTTTTCTAAGTTCAGTGGATGGACATAATGAAGGGGAGAATGTAAAAACCCAAACTCTTCTCCACAAAAGATGCTCAGAGTGGAAGTTTTGCCCCTGCACTTGGTTCTCGCCCCTGAGTGGAAGAGCTGAGATCCAGAGAGTTGAGACCAGGGACTCTCAGGGCATGGGGACTCTGGCAGAGCTCCAGAAGGCCAGCTGGCTGAGATGGGGCCAGGGGAAGGCCAGGGTGCCTGGGGTCCAGTCATTTGCTGACTGTGTGATCTTAGACAAGTCACTCAGCCTTCAGAGTTATACATTCATCACCAGCAAAATGGCTCACTATCCTTACCTCAAGACCTGCCAACCTCCTGGGCAACTTTATATGTCACCTCGGGCAACCCAGCCAACATCGAGGTCTTACAAGAGTTTTGCATCTACAAAGATCAAGTCCAATAACTCTTACCCCTGCTCTGCTTCAGATGCCCACAGCCTTGGTATTGTCACTGTGAAGCTGCTCTACCTCTAAAAGCTAAAATTGCAATATCCCTTATCACTTGTTCCTTCCGTTACTCCCATCATCTCACTGAGATCTCCAGTGCCTTCAGCTCCTCCATTTCTCCCAATTATTGGCCCTCTTATTGCCTTCTTTTTCGTTATTCAAGCTAGATGCCAGAGCTCATCCCCTTAAGCCCTTGCTGGTCGAATCCTCAGTTCCTTTGCACTCTTGTTCTTCACCGCACTCATGCCACAGACTCCCAGGTTTCAGCTCGTCAGCCATCTGTCTTTGCTGCTGACACCCACCTGCTGAGCTGCTACGGGAGGGCTTCCTTGTGATGTCAGGTTGTTCTGCATCATCCTCCTAACTGCCTTCCTCATTCTCCTCATCCCCTTTTGGAGCCCCCTCTTTATTCAAGCTTCTGACCCAGGGGCGTGCTGATACACGGGCTCTCGGAAAACAAACAAAAAAAGCATTTGTCAGTTTCCATGGTAGAAATACTTTCATCATGGCTCCCATTTTAGTGGCTGTGTCTAACAACCCACTCACAGAATTCCTGATAATACTTCACAACTCGCTTTCCTCTTTCCTAACCCTACATGAATTTTCAGCAGATGATTCCCCTCTTACTTTACCGAGTGAATAGAGGCCATCAGGTGGGACTCACTCAACGTCTTGGCCCTTTAAGCAGAACTTTTTTACGCATTTTTGCTGCGTTTCCTCTCTCTTCCTTCCACATGTGACCCCTACCCCCACCACCATTTCTGGATTCCGTGGCCTCACATCTCTTCGGGAAATGCATTCTTTCAGTTCTCCTGGCTTCTTCCTGTCCTCAAGCTATAAGCATGGTTGCGTTTCTTCAATGCTTAAAAACCTGGAAACAACAATAAACACTTATTTACACCTTGTGATCTGATCTCCCTTCCTTCACAGCCAAGCTTCATGGAAATGTTTTCCAGGATCTTAGTTTCCTCCTCCTGAATTTTCCTTCCCTTCTCATCCCACTGCGACTAGACTTTGCTCTGTCGGCACCTCTCCACTAAAAGCGCTGGGATGGCATTCAGCATCGACTTTTCTGTTGCTCCGAGTCCTTATCTTGCTAGACCTCCATGCTGCTTTAGGCCATGCTGACTGCTTCATCCTTTTGAAAGCTCTTGGCTTCTCCTTGTTTCTGGGGCAGCATCCTCCTTTCTGTGTGTCCGTGTTCTCCAAGGACTCAGCCGACTCAGACGCCCTGCAGGTTATCTCAGAGCCACCAATACTGCAACTTGAGCTCAAAACCCGGGCTCTAAGACTTCTGGTGTGAAGGTTGGTGGTGTAAGGAACCAAGGAGGAGCCAACGTTGGGGAGGAAAATGATGTTGAACAAATTGAACCTCAGATCTTCCGCTTACTAGCTGTGTGATGTTAGACGTATTGTTTCACCTTTCTGTGCGTCAATTTCCTTATGTGTAAATTGGGGGTAATAATTGGTTGTAGAGGTTGACTGAGTTAACACATTTGTTTAGCACTCACTTGTGTCAGATGTTACTAACTGGTCACCAATGTCGATTACTATTACTATTGCTACAATATCTCCATGCATTTTCTTCCTCTCTTCCTACGGTTACTACCTCCTTTCATCACTTCTTACACTGATTACTGCAGTAACTTCCTGCCTTCAAAGATGAATCTCTCCAATCCATTCTCTGTATTTTAAAAAATTCACATATGACTGCATGACTCTCCTGTTAAAATAAACCCCAAAACAAGCATTGTGATTGGTTTATTAGGGCCCGGCCTTGTTTCCACGATCCACCTCTCCAGTCTCATCTCCCACCCACCCTGTGCTTTCCAGCCACTTCAGGCTTCCTGAGGCTTTGTGCACTGAGCCATGCTATTTCATTCCTATCTTTGCACATGCGGTTCCTTCTGGCTGAAACCTTTCCTCCCTTCCTTTTCTTACCCAGTTCAGGCAGCACCTCCTTGAGGAAGCCGACTTGGGTCTGTAGGAGACCATGGCCAAGTGAGTGAGTGGGGCAACCCTACACTCACACCCTGATCCACACTGAGCCTTCCTCTGCTTCTCTTTGGACTGTTTTTAGGACCCACCTCCCTTAAGCCCCATGTTTGCAGGAGTCTGTAATGTTACAGAGAAACCAAGGGCCCCAAAGTGACAAGACTTGTTTTCCTACAGCTGCTGAACCCTTCATCCCCTCCCGAGGAGACCCAGCTCGGACTGCAGGGTGTGACAGACACATGGCTGTCCATGGCCGGTTAGACGTCATAGAGGAGGTAATGAGGGTGACCTGAGAGGGCATGCAGCTTCAGGACCACCTGCCAGGCTGGTGGCTTTGGCGGGTTCAGGCCAATCTTGCTTTGGAAAATTGGGGAAATCTTGGCCAATCCTGTTCCCTGGCCACTATGTTAAACATCTCCCTGCCCTACCTGGGCTGTTAGGCTGTCCAGCTCCCAACAGACCCTGCCTCCCCGGGACCTTGCTTCCCACCAGCCAGAGATCTCCCCATAATCACCGGATGAGAAGGTGGAAATTCAATTGCAGTGTTTTGTTACACAGCCACAGTTTGTAACCTGGGGTCCATAAACTTGTGTGGGGGAAAAAAAAATTGCACTTCATTTTCACAAACCTTTAGCTGAGATTTAGCATTCTCATTCTCTATACATACAGACAACAAACTGCAGGAGTATTAACAGTACTGTGACTTTGTCAGCAATAGAAATCACAGATAACTTCATCCCATTATAGTCATTGTGAATATCTCAATATATTGTTTACTCTAATCAGTATGTCAAAATTTCAGTAGTTGTTAGACCTGGTGTTACTTAAATAAGTTAATAAATACGTAAATGTTTATATCAAAATTTAATTTTTAATACTTTAATAATATTTTAATGCAGTTTATACCCTTGGAAATCCTGTATGTTTTATTTTTTTTCAATGAAAGCATTTTTCTGATGGCGGTCTGGAGGTTTCACCAGACTGCTAACGGGGTTCATTTGTGAAAAAAGAACCCTGAATAAAGAAAATTTCAAAATCCCAATACTGTCATTTGGCAGAATTGCCACCAGGGGGCGGGGCAACAAAAGGAATGTGAGCTCCCAGTGGTGACATCCTGAAAGGGAAAAAGGAATCCCAGAGTCCCTCCAAGCCCCAAACCAATGACTGGGTAGAACTCCTGAGTGCCAGAGCCAGGAGCAGCCGTAGAGAGTGAGCTCCTAGGATTTTGTTATCTGGGGAACTGAGAGGCAGGCAAGGGCAGAGCCTGAACCAAGAGGACCCAGGTCTCCTGGCACCCAGTTCTCTCCCCGCTGCACCCTACTGGATTTCCAGGTGCTCCTTAGGATGTGGCTGATTAAGTGGGACTTGTCACCACTCTCGTCCTCTCCTCCTCCCCCTCCTCCCCCAACTTCTCTCCTTGCTCTAGACGGTGGAGAAGACGGTGGAGCACCTGGAGGCAGAAGTGAAAGGCTTGCTGGCTCAGCTGGAGGAGCTGGCCTGGAATCTGCCCCCGGGTCCCTTCAGCCGGATCCCCGACCTCCTCGCAGAGGAGACGGTGAGCAGCTCAGGTAGCAGAGATGACAGCCTCCAGGGCTGGGCAGCAGGGTGGGGACGGCTGCTCCACCCCCATGGTGTAGCCTGGACAAGCCAGGGAGGCTCCAGCTCCTCCTTGGGACAGAAGCGGGAGGCATCCCCCGGGCTCACCCCAAGTGTTCTCTGCCCCCACGCCCGGGGTTGCTGCAGCCCAGCATCGGGTAAGGGCACCTGTTAGAGTTCCACTCTCAGCACCACCCTGACTCAGAGCGGCTGCCTCCTTCCCTGGCCATTTACACACGTCACAGCTCCTACCATCTCCCTTCTACTCCTCTGCCGCCACCAAACCCTATCAGGGAAGCCTGGCATCCCTCTGACTGGCAGCGGAGGGACTGCCACCTGCTCCCTCGAGCCCTGCGTCCTGGCACAGGAGTCCCCACGGGACTGGGAGGGGAGGGCAGGCAGCCTTCAGCACCGTGTTTGCTCACTCCGAGGCTGCCCCCTTTCTTTCAGATCGCCTTTGAGCACCAGAGCAGGAGCCACCCAACAGCTGGCAGTGATACAACAGCTCTCCTCTGAGAACAGAGCCGTGCGTTCTGGCCTGCCTTCCTCAGCTTTGTGCAAAATGAAAGCTACTCCTTTGGTCCCCTCTGTGTCTGCTGACAGTGACCCCTGCAGCCACAGCCCCTTCTCCATCTGCTCCCATGCGCTGAGGCTCACACCCCCTGCAGGCTCAGACCTGTACTTCCGCCCTCCTTATTTATAGGGGTGGACAGGGCAGGAGTTACTTCAAGAGGTGAGGCACCTGAGGCGCAGAATCGTAAGGCGACACAGTGCAAGGGCCCTTTGAGTAAACTTGTTACTCAAAATGTGGCCGTAGGTGAACAGAGGTGTCACCTGGAAGCTTATCAAAAATGCAGAATTCGGGGCCCTGCCCAGACCTCCTGAATCATAATCTACATTTTAATGAGATCCCCAGGGAATCTGTGTGCACATTAAAGTTCTAAAAAATGTTTCTGTTGAGATAAAATTCAAAATTTTAACCATTTAAAACAGTACAAATTCAGTGGGTTCATAATGTGTAGTCATCACCACCTTCTAATTCTCATCACCACCTTCTAATTCCAGAAATTTTCATCACCCCCAAAAGAAACCCTGTACCACTAAGCAGTCGCTTCCATTCCCCCTCCCATCCTCCCTTGGAAACCACTAATATTTCTGTCTCTGTGGACTTGCCTATGCTGGACATTTCATATAAATGGAATCATACAAAAGTCAGACACAAAGCTTTTTGTGTTTAACTTTTTTTCGCTTAGCATAATGTTTTCAAGGTTTGTCCATGTTGTAGCATGTATCAGTACTTTGTTCCTGTTTATGGCTGAATAATAATATTCCATTTTATGGATATATCACATTTTATTCATCCATTCATCAAATCAGTGGATATTTGGGTTGTTTGAACATTTTGGCTATTATGAATAATGCTATGAACATTCATGTATAAGTTTGTGTGGATATATGTTTTCATTTCTCTTGGGTCTGTAATTAAGAATGAAATTGCTGAGTCAAATAGTAACTCTATGTTAAGTTTTTGAAGAACCACCAAACTGTTTTTGCATAGCAACTGTACCAGTTTACATTCCTACCAGCAAAGTATATATAAGGTTTTCAATCTTTCCTTATCCTCCCCTACACATCTTATTATAGGCATCACACTAGGTGTGACGTGGTTATCTTGTGGTTTTAAGTTGCATTTACCTAATGACTAGTGATGCTGAGCATCTTTTCATGTGTTTGTCGGCCACTTGTATGTCTTTTTTGGAGGAAGGTCTATTCAAATCCTTTTCCCATTTTAAAAACTAGGTTGTCTTTTTGCTGTTGAGTTGTAAGAGTTCTTTATGTATTGTGGATACTAGGTTTTTTATCAGATATATGATTTACAAATGCTTTCTCTCATATTCTGGGTTGTCTTTTTATTTTCTTTATAGTGTCCTTTGAAACAACAGTTTTGATGAAATCCAATTTATCTATTTTTATTGTTTTTGTTCCTTGTTGTTTTGGTGTCATATCTAAGAATCCACTGCCACATCCAAGGTTATGAATCATTTAATCCTGTCTTCTAAGTTTTTATAGCTTTAGCTCTTATCTTTAGTTTTTTTAATCTATTTTAGGTTAATGTTTGTATGTGGTGTGAGGTGGGGATTCAGCTTCATTACTTGCACTTAGTTGAAGAGAATAGTCTTTCCCCACTGAACGGTCCTGGCACCCTGTCAAAAATCATTTGAGCATAACATTTAGGTTTACTTCTCAATTCTGTCCCATGGTTCTGTATGTCTGTCTTTATGCCGGTATCACACTGTTTGAATTACTATAGCTTTGTGGTAAGTTTTAAAATTAAGAAGTATGAGTTCCCTGACTTTTTTGTTCTTTTCCAAGACTGTTTTGGCTATTTGAGGAACAGTTCCTTGCAATTCCATATGAATTTTAGGATCAGCCTGTCCACATCAGCAAAAGGCAGTTGGAATTTTGATATGGCTTAGATTGAATCTGTAGATCAATTTTTAGAGTATTGCCATCTCCACAACTAAGTCTTCCGACACATGAGCACAGGATGTTTTGTATTTTTTGTATTTTTCAGTGTGTAAGTCTTACACCACCTTGGTTAAATTTATCCTTAAGTATTTTATTCCTTTTGCAATGATCATAAATGGAATTGTTTTCTTAATTTTACTTTCAGATTGTTCATTGCTAGTGCATGGATATATAAATGACTTTTTTGATTGATCACATATCCTATCCTGCAACTTTGCTGAATTCATTTACTAGCTCTAATGGGTTTTGTGTGGATATTTTAGGATTTTCTATATATAACATTATGTAATCTGTGAATAGAGTTTTACTTCTTACTTTCCAATTTGGATGGCTTTTCTTTTTCTTGCCTAATTACCCTGGCTATAACTTTCAATACAATGTTGAGTAGTAGTGGCAATAGCAGACATCTTTGTCTTGTTCTTGATCTCAAGGAAAAGCTTTTATTTTTTCACCATTGGGTATGCTTTTTGTAGATGCCCTTTATTTCAGGTTGATAGATTTTCCTTGTTTTTAGTTTCTTAGGTTTATTATTATTATATGTGAAAAGATTTTGGGTTTTCTCAAATGCTTTTTCTGTATCAGTTGAGATCATCATGTAGTTTTTAATCCCCTTTCATTCTGTCAATATGTATTACATTGATTTATTTTTTACATATTGAATGCTCCTTGTATTCCTTTGATAAATCCCACTTGGTCATGCTGGATAATCCTTATAATATACTGCTAGATTCAGTCTGATAGTATTTCACTGAGGTTTTTTGCACATTTCTTGTGGCTTTGGTATCAGGGCAATACTGGTCTCACAGAATGAGTTAGGAAGTGTTTCCCCCTCTATTTGGGGGGAAAGAGTTTGAGAAGGATTGGTGTTACTTTTTCTTTAAATGTTTGATAGAATTCACCAGTGAAGGCTCCTGGTTCTGGATTTTTCCTCGTTGGGAGTTTTTGATTACTGATCTCTTCTTATAGGTCTATTCAGACTTTCTATTTCTTCTTGAGTCAAATTTCAGACTTTGTGTGTTTCTAGGAATTTCCCCATTTCATCTAGGTTATCTAATATGTTGGCATACAGTTGTTAACAGTATTTTCTTATAATCCTTTATTTTACTTCTATGAAGCTGTTAGTAATGTCCTCACTTTCATTTCTGATTTTAGTAATTGAGTCTCCTCTCTCCTTCTTTCTCTGTCTAAAGGTTTGTTAATTTTGTTGATCTTTTTGAAACTTTTGTTTCATTGATTCTATTGTTTTTCTAGTCTCTATTTTTCTTATCTGCACTCTAATCTTTATTATTTCCTTCTTTCTCGTTGCTTTGGGTTTAGTTTGCTCTTCTTTTTCTAATTCCTTAAAGTGGGAGGTTAGGCTACTGATTCGAGATTTTTTCTTTTTTAATGTAGGCATTTACAGCTATAGATTTCCCTCTGTGCACTGCTTTCACTGCATCCCATAAGTTTTGGGCTTTCATTTTAATTAATCTCAAAGTATTTCTTAATTTCTCATTTCTTTAACTCATTGTTCTTTTTAAGCATGTTTAGTTTTCACCTACGTGTAAAATTTCCAGATTTCCTCCTATTTATTTTAAATTTCATTCCATTGTGGTCATAGAAGATACTCTGTAAGGTTTGAATCTTCTAAAATTTATTTAGATTCTTTTGTGGTCTATCTGGAGAATTTTCCATGTGCACTTAAAGAAGAATGCATATTCTCTTGTTGGGTGGACAGTTCTATATATGTCTGTTAGGTCTAGTTGATTTACAATGCTGTTCAAGTTTTGTTTCCTTGTTTATCTTTTGTCTAATTATTCTATCCAATAGGGAAAGTGAAGTGTTGAAGTCTCCAACTATTATTGTTGGACTATTTCTCCCTTCAATTGTCAGTCTGTTTCAAACTTTCTGGGGATCTATTGTTAGACGCATATATGTTTATAATTGTTATATCTTGATGGGTTAACCATTTTATTAGGATATAATGTCCTTTGCCAATCTCTGCCTCTTAATTGGAGCATTTACTCCATTTATATTTAAAGTAATTACTAATAAATAAAGACTTGTACCATTTTATTATTTGTTTTCTATATCGTAATTTTTTGGCTCCTTAATTCCTCCATTATTGCCACATTTTATGTTAGATGGTTTCAAGTGTACCACTTGATTCCTTCTCCTTTCTTTTACTATTTTTGTTATTTTCTGGGATTACATTAACATCTTAATTTATAAGTCCAGTTTGAATTAATACCAAGTTTCAATAGTATACAAAAGCTTTGTCTCTCTATATATGTCCTATATAGCTCCATCACCTGCCTTTAATGTTGTTATTGTCACAAATCACATCCTTATACATTCTGTGCCCATCAACACAGTGTTATAATCCTTGTTTGGTGCAATTATCTTTTAAATCGTATAGGAAAAAAAGAAGTGCTAAAAACAAAAAAATATATATTAATACTGATGTTTATACTTATCTATGTTTATCTTTACCAATGTTGCATCTCTTCAGGTGGATTTGAATTACTGTCCAGTATCCTTTCATTTCAGTTTGAAGGACTTTCTTTAGCATTTCTCACATGAAAGGTCTACTAGCAAGAACCCGTCTCAATTTTTGTTCACCCAGGAATGTGTTAACTTCTTCATTTTTGAGGACTATTTTGCCAGATATAGGATTCCTGTTAACATTTCTTTTTGCAGCACACTGAATATGTCATCCCACTGCCTTCTAGCCTTTATGGTTTCTGACAAGAAATCAGATGTTAATCTTATTGAAGATCCCTTGTATGTGACAAGTCAGTTCTCTATAGCTGACTTCAGGATTCCTTGTTTTTCAAGTTTGGTTATGATGTGTCTCAAAGTGGATCTTCTTAAAAATATTACTTATGGTTCACTGAGCTCCTGAGATGTGTGGATTAATGTCTTTCATCAAATTTCTAAGCTTTCAGCCACTGTTTCTTCAAGTATTTCTGCTTTCTCTCTTCTCTTCTATGACCTCCATTATGTGTACGTTGGTATACTTCATGATGATGTCCCACAGATCTTAGGCTCTGTTAATTTTTCTTCATTCTTTTTTCTTTTTATTCCTCAGATAGGGAAATCTCAATTGACCTATCTTCAAGTTTGCCAACTTTCTTCTACCTTCTCAAATCTCTTGAGCCCCTCTAAGTGATATTTAAAATTTTATAATTGTACTTTTCAACTCCAGAATTTCTATTTGGTTCCTTTGTATAACTTCCTTTTATTGACATTCTCTATTTGGTGAGACATCATTCTCTTAGTTTCCTTTGGTTATTTACACGTGGTTTCCTTTAGCTGAGTTTTTTTTTTTTTTTTTTTTTTTTTTGTGGTACGCGGGCCTCTCACTGCCGTAGCCTCTCCCGCTGCAGAGCACAGGCTCCGGACGTGCAGGCCCAGCGGCCATGGCTCACGGGCCCAGCCGCTCCACGGCACACGGGATCCTCCCAGACCGGGGCACAAACCCATGTCCCCTGCATCGGCAGGCGGACTCCCAACCACAGCACCACCAGGGAAGCCCTCTCTGAGCTTTTTTTTTTTTTTTTCCGGTACACGGGCCTCTCACTGGTGTAGCCTCTCCCGTTGCGGAGCACAGGCTCCGGATGCGCAGGCTCAGCGGCCATGGCTCACGGGCCCAGCCGCTCCGCGGCACGCGGGATCTTCCCGGACCGGGGCACGAACCCGCGTCCCCTGCATCGGCAGGCGGACTCCCAACCACTGCGCCACCAGGGAAGCCCCTCTCTGAGCTTTTTAAAGGCAGTTGATTTAAAGTCTTTTCTTGGTAAGTGCAGTATCTCGGTTTTCCTCAACTTCTATGAACAGATTTCTTGTTTTCCTGAGTATGGGTCATACTTTCTTGTTTCTTGGCATGCCTCAATAACTTTTGTTGAAAAACTGGGCATTTTGAACATTATGTGAAAACTCTGGAAATCAGATTCTTCCCCCTCCCCAGAGTTTGTTATTGCTGCTTGTTGAATTTGTTGTAGTTTGTTTGGTGACTTTCTGAACTAGTTTTTTAAAGTGTGTATTTGGTGTGGTCATTGAAGTCTCTGTTCAGTTAAGTCAGTGGTCACTAGTGATTCAACACAACTCCTTAAACTCCTGGAACAACCACAAAACCCCAAATTTCCCAGTTTTTACAAAGGTGTTGTGTATGTGTTGGGGCAAATCTTTTGATACTCTGCCAGGCAGTCTATGACTCTGCCTGCTTCACTTCCTGCATGTGTAGAGACTGAAGGTCAGCCAGAGGTGAGAGCTTATGGTCCTCTCAAGTCTTTTCTAAGCAAGTGCCCAGCCCTGGGCATGTGTGTGGCCTTCTAGATTCCCAGGAATTAATGGGAGCGCTCTAAAACCATTATTCCCCAAAGCATCACATCATCGGCCTTTGCTCCCCAAACTTTTCAATTTGTCTCCTGTTTGCCCCAACTGTTATCCCTCTCTCCAGGCATCAGTGCTAATGAATCTGCCTTCAAATGTCCCTGAGGGTTACCACCCTCCTCCTTGGGAGAGTTCCAAATTAGGTAAAATAAAAGCAAGTCATTTGAGCCAGTCTTTCAGGGAACAACAAGAAAGATCAAAACAACCAACCATAATTCTTGAGAACAAGGTCCATTCTGCTCCATTCATTGCTAGGAACCTATAACAGACTGTGGATATTGTTTTTGAGGCTGATGCCAAGCTGGGGTGAGGAGGATAAGGCTGGAGTAAGTGAAAATGAAGGAAGATCCTCTTACCAAGACTCAGCTTTTTTTTTTTTAAGCTTTTGTTTGGTTGCAAACTTTCAATTCATTTTCAGAGCTCTCATAAAGTTGATTCTGACAGTTTTTGCCATCTTATTTGTCACTTTCACGGAGGAACAGGCTTTTGGAGTTCCCTACTCTACCATTTTTGCTGACTATAATGAAGTTTAAGAAGCTCTGATCTAGTCTTCCCTTCATTTTAGGCCCAAAGAGGGGAAGTGGCTTATCCAGGGTCACACAGCAAACCAGTAGCTGAGCTGAGACCAGAATAGGGATGCCTGACTCCTGGACCAGTGCTCTTTCTGCTTCAGGGCTGCATCAGCTCTTATTGCTGGGAAGGAACCAGGTTCAGAGTGGACACCAGTATTAGGCCAAAGCAAGCTTTCCAAGGAGTAGGGGTTGAGGGTAAGAGCCCCTTATAGAGTTGAGGCCCTGACTGACCAAATCCTTTGCTGAGAGGGAACCCTGTATAGGGCCAGTTGGAGGACTGAGTAATGATGTCCCTGTCCTTACAGGAACACGAGCAGAGAAGCTTTCAGGTTTGATGGGGTTAAAAATTTAAGTTAGTCTAGTATCTGCCTGGGGAAATGATTAGCTTGATTTCTGTTTTCATGTCTGACTCCACTCCATATCAGCCAGGGTAGGAAGGAGCTGAGGGCAGAAATAAGGGGCCAAGTCCTAGGCTAGGACTATACTCCCTGCCAAAGCACAAGGATGGACATGGCATGGCCATCCAGTTGTTGCTTTGACCATGGGCATCTGCAAAGACTCATCATTCAGATCCCTCTTGCCAAAGCTGGGAGTGGACCAGTCCCACCTCCCACCACCGGACTGAAACACTCTGCCACCTGCTCACCTGCCCTCTGTGTGAACATTTCTAATTTCAGAAGTTCTCTGGCTCAGTGCAGGAGTATTTAGATCAGCATCAGAATATAAGGCAAGCAGGTTACAGATGCAGTTTCTTGGCCCCCATGGCTACTCAGAATCTGTGAGGGTGGGGCCCAGGGACCTCCACCTTTAACAAGCTCCTCAGAAGATCCTGATGCACACTAGGGTTTAAGAACCACCACTTCAGGACCATTTCCCTGTCTACAAAGTGAGCACTCCAAGGTTCCTTTCTTAAATTTTGCACCTGAGGCAAGTGACTCATTGCCTCACCCTAGTCCTGGCCCTGTCCCTAACACACAGTGTTCATTCCAATGTCCCCACAGCTGTTGAAAATGGACTCAGGGCTGAATTCACCTGATGGCTCATCCTCTGGTTGCTATTCTGGAAGTGACATTAGATGTGCGGCATGGACCGGCCTTGACTAACACCTCCAGGAGGCAGGAAAAGACCCAGTGTAGTTTCCTCCCAGAAAGATGACCTGTAAGGTCAATGTCTCCCTCATCTTTTTTTATCCTGAGCATCACCGTCAGTGTTAATAACCTTTTACTGATCTTAGAAGGCAGTAGGTGCCTTTCTTTGTCTCTGGAGAGATCTGTGAGGCATTCACACAGTCCTCCAGCCCATCCTTACTATAAGTTGGGTCCCATGGGCATGACCAAGAGGGAAGTCAGAGGGACAGAAAGGTAGAAAATAAGGACCAGGATGAACACAGGTGGCCCCCAAGTGTGTAGGCCAGGGGTCTCAAACTCAAAGACGTGTAAGGGCCCAACAGGTAATGTGCACATGGTATATCAATAGGGAGTAGTGGGGCCTGTGGCAAAATGGAGAGTACATACCTAAACAGGGCACCCGTGAGTTGGCTCCAGCAGCAACTGCTGTGCAGGAATTCTGGGCGTTACTACAATTTTTGGCTTTTCAAGAGAATCCATTCTTCCAGATTTTTAAAAATATGAAATCGCTCAATGCTTAAATGTTGGCAACAAATTCAAATGTCTAAAAGGACTTTTTGGGGACCAAAGTGAATGCACGTACAGGTTAAATACTGCCTGCTGGGCACTAGGTTGGAACCTCCGGTGCAGACAATGGGACAAAGTAATGTCACAGAACATTTACAGTCACGTTATGGGAGGTTGAATCTAGGCCCTGGCACAGTGCAGGAGGCCACCAAAGTCAGCCTGGACCCAAGGCAAGTTGTGCAGTGCCACACAGTTCATCCCACCAGGCAGGTCCCACCTGGCACCCAAGGGCGAGGGGCCTGCCCTTGGGGAAGAGCAGCCAAGCATGCTGGGTCTTGGTCAAGAGCCTCCAGGCATGGTAACTAAAGCAGAGCTGACGTGACAAGCAAGGCCTGCCGTCCATTCCAGGGCCCACATCAGCCTTTCTGGCTGGGCAAGGCAGGTCTAGGTAGACCAGGCTAGTGTCCAGCTCATGGCTGCTCCACGCCCCTTGGGCCATCCCCTCTTCTATGTCCACAAGGCAGGGAGGAGTCAGGGTGGTGTCCCCAAGCAGATGACTACTCTGTGGACAAGCCACTCCCTGGGGCCCCTGCTAGGGCCCAGCAGGCTTGGGCTCCCGCCATAATCTCTGATTCTCTCTTTTCTAAACTTTCAACCTAAGAAACCAGAAAGGGAGTGAAGATCACTGAACAGAAAACAAGCTTTGGGCCTCTAGAAGTGACGACGACTTCTAGAAACTCTGTCCCTTCTGGACTTGCCTTCTCCTAACACCACCAACCAAGGGGCAAAGGGCCTGCCGGGGACCATAGCCAGGAGCTCCCTTTCAGACTGAAGGGTCCCTGAGGGGAGGAGCCGGTCTCACGCCTCTCTGATCCTCCTCTGTAAGGCCTCCCACGGGAGTCATGCACACCCCCTCCTTCCGGACCTGGGGGGAAGGACCACGCCCCTCCTCCTCTCCCTAGTGGGCCTCACCGTGCCCGCATATGATGCTTTTTCAGCGTCTGGGCCCTGAGCACGAATTTCAGGAACCTCCATTTCTCATGTCCTTACAACCCAGTCCCTGCAAATTACTTATGCTCAGGGTTTCCTAAGCACAAGTTTCTATTTAAAGTCATGAAAATTTCCACCGGCTAGTAAGGCTGGACCCCTGAGCTACAGGGCAGAATCATGAAGCACAGGAAAACAAGCTGGCACCAGGTAAACACTTCCAGAACGTTCCAGAGCTGGCTGACTTTAATTTGGAAACAGCTTTTGGCCATCGACATTCAGGTTTAAGGCACATTCTCAATTACAAGTAACCCTGTCACTGGCAGGGAGCTGGCTTTGTTCTCGTGGTTTTGGATGGAACAGATGACTTTCTGGCTTTTTTCTTTTCTTAAAAGGAGTGAGTTTGGCAATAACAAAGCTCATGACACATTCTCACCAGATGCAAAGAGTACCCTTAAAGGTTTTCCCTTTTACTCCTCAGTGAGGACATGGCGCCCCCAGTCCCCACCTGTCTCACCCAAACTGTGTATGTAGCAAAGACGTGTGCACATCTGTCTGCAACGACTATATATTAAAAAAAAAAACCTCCAAATAAACATACAACATTATATGACTAAAACGAAGCCAGGAGTTTCAGCCAGAAGCAAAGGGGAATGACTGCATGAGTCAGGAAACAAAATGTCTACTTTAGCTGCAAGAGGCTGTGAGGAGTGGGGGCGGGGAGGAGGTATCCTGAGAGAGTGCAAGACCGACCCAGGTCCCTCAGCACGAGCACAAGACACGGATCAGGAGGGCAGGCGGGGGACGGGGCCAAGGTTCTATGGATGGTCCACGCTGGGACACCAAGGGATTTTTTGTGGATTTGTTAGAAACAGACAAACATTCTTTTGGCCTTTTCCTGGCATCGCTGTTGCCAGCAGGTGGACAGAAGTGACCCACCAGTCACCGCTCAGTCGTTGCCGCCACAGATCTTCAGCAGAATCTTCCGGTAGTCCCCAGAAGTGTCTCCCTGGTCAAAGAAACAAGTAAGGCACCAGTTAAGCGAGGCTTGGCCAATTCTGGCTTCCTGGCTCCTGATTTTCTTCTGCCCCAGGTGCCCTTACAGAGAGGCAGCCCCATCCTAGGAAATTCCCCACCGTGCTGGTGCCAGAGCAGGTGACAGGCTCACACGCTGGCCTTGAAGGTGGCACAGACCTTTGACAACGCAGTTCAGCCTCCTGAGCCCTCCCATTAAAAAACAGAAAGCTGGGGGCTTCCCTGGTGGCGCAGTGGTTGAGAGTCCGCCTGCCGGTGCAGAGGACGCGGGTTCGTGCCCCGGTCCGGGAGGATCCCACGTGCCGCGGAGCGGCTGGGCCTGTGGGCCATGGCCGCTGAGCCTGCACTTCCGGAGCCTGTGCTCCGCGACGGGAGAGGCCACAGCGGTGAGAGGCCCGCGTACCGCAAAAAAAAAACAAAAAAAACAGAAAGCTGTACTCACCCCAATGATCAAAGTCAGAATTTGAAAAACAAATACAAAAAAATTTTAAACAGCCAAAACCCCCCCTACCCAGGGCTAACTACCAGTGGCCTTTGCCCAGTGCATTTTTGTTGCACTAAGTTGGGATTATACCATAATGCACTATTGTGTCCTGTACAGGAAGTGTAATCTACTATGATACGACCGTCCAGTGAAGGGGACTGTTATTATTTGGGCATCTCAGTTCACACTGGTATCTCCTCTGAGTCCACTGCACTTACATTAGAAGTAAGGCCACACTTAGCTAATTTCTCATCATTTCCTGCCATGGTTTCCTTCCTTGAGGGCAAGGCCTGTGGCTTCTTTCAGATGCCCACAACCTACTGGCACACATAAGATACTTTGTGAATAATTACTAATTCTCTGCTATCAACAGCATTGCTTTTATATCCAAGAAAAGAGGGAGAAGCCTCTCTCAGTGACATGCCCAACATCAAACTTTAGTGAGTCTGAAATCAGGACCTGGGCATGGTGACTTCAATTTCAAGGTTCATGTGAGTTCAGAAATTAAGTGTCAGACCCCCCCACCCCTGCCACGACAGGAATCAGTTTTGTCAGACTGGCTCTGGCACAGTGATAAAACAGGTGCTAGTGTCCATCAGACACGTACATGTGTCACACAACATGCTTCACGTGGACCACCTCCTTTAAGACGCAACAGTCCTGGGCGGGGGGTACTATTATTATCCTCCTCTTAACGATGATGGAACTGGGGTTCAGGGAGGTTTAAGCAAGCTGCTGGAGATCACACAGTGAGCAAGTAGAAAAGCCAGAGCTGGACCCCAAGCAGTGTGACCCCCGAGCCCTCCCTCTGAACTGCCTTCCTGTGCTGCCTCCACCACAGAGCTGAGGGAGGGGACTCATCAGGGAGCTAGAGCCGCCCACCCTCCAGGGGGCTCAGGGCTTGATTTCTCACTGACAGATCACAGACCCACAGGGTGGCTGGACTCTGAAGGCCAGGCACCAGGTGGGAGGTCCTGTGTTCTCTGATGCCGATTTTGGACCCTCCCCACCAACCGTTTACTGAACAGCAGATGTGCTGGATGCTGGGACACAGAGAGGGGCGACAGCAGGGTCAAGAGCCACCCTGCCATCAGGAGCTGACAACCTGCTGTTGTACAACCAGATGAACAAGTGAAAACTGAAGAGGGCAAGTACGAGGACCACAAACAAGATGCCCATACTTGGCTGAGGCCAAGCCCACGCGAGCTCTGAGGAGGGAGAGTAAAGGGGACGGTGGGAGTGGCCAGGGAGGTCCGTGGGTGAGCAGGACGCCAAGAGGCAGCCCAGACAGCCCCCAGAGGCCCGTACCGTGATGTCGTGGTACAGGGACTTGCCGTACAGCCGCTTATACTCTGCTCTGATGTCCAGGAGGTCGATCTCGCTGCGAGACACCATGATGCGGATCAGGGTCCGGTCCTTGGTTCCTGCTCCCTAAAGAGAGTGGGCCCAGGGGCATGAGCAACGGGCCTCCTCACGGTCCACTTCCCCACCTACCCTGGGCCCTGGGCCCCTCCCCGCCCCTGGGCCCTCTGTCTTCTTGGCTGAAGGGTGGCCCTCCTCATGCCTCCTCCCCTGAGCAAGGTCCCAGTCACGAGTGGGCTGAGACGCCCCCCAACCAGACCCTGCACCTGGGGGTTACCTACCCTCATGGCCTTGTTGAGCCTTTCAGCAAAGAAGGCTGGGGTATTCTTAAGACATTTCACTAGAAGAGAGAAACAGGGCATAACTCGATCTGCAGAAAACTCAGTCCAGGGGGACATGACGCACACAGCATCCTCTTAGGAGGCCGGATGTCAATCAAACACACCACTGCATCCATCTTCTTCTCCCCTCATCTCCTCCAGGCTCAATTATCCTACAATCCTGGCTCCAGCCCTTTGGAACAGAAACATGCGGAGCCTGGGCACCAACCCAACCCATTTCCTGACAACCAATGTGATGCAGGAAGCTGTGTAGGGAAGGAACGTGAATGGTGTGCGGAACCATGTTGCTGCTCAGGCAGGAGGGGACAGGCTGGAGATGCCATGACCCTCATGGAAAAGGATGGCCGAACGGAACAAACGTCTGACTAGGGCTCTCAGGCCACGATACCTACCATGGGGTACACAGGGAAATCTGTCCCATCCAGAAAGCTCCAAGAAAAGCAAAACAGAAGGGCAAACTGTGATGTTCCCAAGTGGGTATAAAGAGGGGCCAACCCCTCAGGGTTGGGGGATGGGGGAGGACGGACCTGGAGCCCATCAGGCCCTGCTCTGGAGGACATGACACAGGCACTGCAGGAAATGCACCAGTGTCCTGGGAGCTACGCCAGCTTTCCTTGACTAGGGCCTGTTTTGCTGCTGCAAGTAAAAAAATCTTTCCACGTGTTTCCATCACAAACATCTGACAACTGCCTGCAGGGATGTATTTTTAGAGGAAACTTGGCAGGATATGCGTCATCTTCCTCCAGGAGAACAGTTGGTCACGTTCCCACTAGTGCCCGCACTGCAGCTCCCTCCCCCAGGGCTGGGCTTGAAATATAAACAAGACACCTCCAGGACTGCTGGGGGTACAACTACGCAGCGATCGGGAAGCAGCCTGATTTCCCACCACGTAGGCAACTGGATTTAGCAATCTTGGACCCTTTCACTATGATCCTCCTCAACCGGAGGGTGGGTGAGCACCCTGAAAACTCACAACACATGCCAGCCCCCCAGCGGGCAGGCCAAGATACCTACCCACGGCCAGCATGCCCTGCTCCAGGTCCCCGGACATCTCCCGGCAGATGCTCTTCTCAATGTCACGGCCTGTCATTCGCTGATACTCGTTGAAAACTAGTGGCAAGACAGAGGGACATGTTATGGACTGAATTCTGTGCCCCCCCACCAAATTCCTTTGTTGAAGTCCTAGCTCCTAGGACTTCAGTATTTAACTGTACTTGGAGATAGTCTTTAAAGAGGTAATTAAGTTAAAATGAGGCCCTTAGCAGTGGGTCCAAATCCAATCTGACGGTATCTTTATAAGAAAAGGAGATTTAGACACACAAGGAAACACCAGGGCCGCAAACACAGAGGAAAGATCACACGTGGACACAGCAAGGAGGGGGTCGTCTGCAAGCCAAGAGGAGCGGCCTCAGGAGAAACTATCGCTGCCAGCACCTTCATCTTGGACTTCCAGCCTCCAGAACTATGAGAAAATAGATTTCTGTTGCTTAAGCCACACAGTCTGTGGTATTTTATTACGGCAGCCCGACCTGACTTGTACAGGACACGTGGTGAGGAGGCCTGTGCCCCTTCCCAGAGCCCACCTCTCCCACTCTGCTCCCGGCGCCCTGGACGGCCCCAGTGACCACACCTGCCCAGCTGTCAAGTTGGCCAGTTCTTTGCCCCAGGGAGAGTGCACTCCCCCCGCCCCCCAGGTCTGCTCACTGTCCCCTTACCAGCACTGCCCTCGCCACTGCTCACTCATCACACCTCAATCCCCGGTCCAGGAGCCCTGACACCGACAGTCTCTTCCCAGATCCCCACACCTCCAGTCCCAGCCCTCCTCCGTCATTCTATGTGCCAATCTTTCCCAGTCTGACGGTGAGCGAATGCCCATCCAGTGCCCCAGCTTACCCTGGGATGGGCCAAGCACCCACAGGAAGTGGGCTGTGCGTTCCAAGAGAGGCAGGTGGTGCCATGGAGACCGGGGTCCTAATATGAGCTCTGCCCCAGGATATAAACCTCCTCTTCCCCAACCAGGGTCTCAGTTTCTATCTGTGTTCTCCAAATTGCTGTCATTTGCGTATCAGTATCATGATTTCTGCTACATCTGTATCCAGCTTCATTACTTACTATTTTCTTCCGATCAGCTCCTCTTTTCCCCTGACTAATGACATTTGTGAAATCGGGGGTTTGATGTGCTACAGATATATTCCATACTCACTAAAATAAGCAACGATTAAGATGAGCATATGCTCGCTCACGCTCCAGTACAGAATAGGGCAGAGGTTAAAAAGTGTGCTCTGGAGGCAGCTGAGTTCAAACCCCAGCTCTGCCACGTTACCACCTGGGTAGCTGACTTCCCCAACTGCCCTTTGCCAGCTTCCTCATCGGTAAAACAGGAGAATGCCTGCTATTTGCATGTATTAAAGACTCAGTGCATGCACAGGGTGCGTGCTGGTGATTTCACCCACCCACGTTGCTAAGTGTGGTCATCGTTCTCTGTCCTCACCTGCCCTCTCATATTTGCCGCTGACATTGCTGGTCTCCAGGATGCCCCTTTCTTTGGGTGCCCCTTCTGATTCTCCTGCAACGGCCAGGGCCCTGTCCTCAGACTGCTGGTCTCCCTCCCGTCTCCCTCTGAAGGGACCTCTTGCAGTCCCAGAGCCTCAAACTCCTTTGACCCACTCATAGTGCCCAAACTACCATCTCTAGCCCAGACCTCTCCTGGCCTCTGGCCTCGCAAACCCATTGCCTACACGGTATCTGTGGCTCAAGGCTCCTGACTTCCTTGCCTCCTACAGCCTACTCCATGCACAGCTTCCCAGTCTTGGTCGAGGGCCCCTCCCCTCTTCCACTGACTCAGCAGGAACAAACCCTGTGTCATCCCTGACTCCTCTCTCTCTCTCTCACACTCCACGTCCAGTTCATTGGCAAACAGGGGCAGAATCTGAGCGCCTCTCGCCACCTGCCCCTGCCAGCTGGTCCCGGCCACCGTCACTTCTCCCCTGGATTTACTGCGGCAGCCTCCTAACTGGTTTCCTGCTCTGCCATTGATCCCTTCTCTCTTCTCAACACAACAGCCAGGACACTCACAGAACCTAAGTCAAATCACGTCTCTCCTTCACTCAAAGCCCTCCAATGGCCCCCTGTTTTATTCAGGGTAAACACCTAAGTCCATGCAATTGTCATCAGGGCTTCCTACTGTCTCTGACCTCACCTCCTCCTATGCTCACTCATTCCATCTACTCCACCTCACCAGCCCCCTTCACTGTTTCTCGGTTGTGCTGGGAACACCATGCTCAGGGCCTTTGCACCTGCAACTCCTTCATTTTTTTTTTCTTTTTTTTTTGCTGTACGCAGGCCTCTCACTGTTGTGACCTCTTCCGTTGCAGAGCACAGGCTCCGGACACGCAGGCTCAGCGGCCATGGCTCACGGGCCCAGCCACTCTGCGGCATGTGGGATCTTCCCGGACCGGGTCACGAACCTGTATCCCCTGCATCGGCAGGCGGACTCTCAACCACTGCGCCACCAGGGAAGCCCCCTTCATGTTTTTAACTCAAATGTCATTACCCCAGTGAGGAATGCCCCCAGCACCCTCCGACACCTTTATCACTTCCTATCCCAGTTTCCAACTTTATAATTCTTCTCTAAAGATTTACCAACTGGTATAGATTGTATTTGATTTTTGTTTACTGCCGGGCTCCCCAAACAAGGTGAACCCCCTGAGAACAGAGATTCTGCAGTGCCGTTCTCTACACCTACTCCATGACCTGGCACGTGGCAGGAGCTCAGTTTATATTTGTTGAAGGAATGAGTAAATAAGTGTTACTTAGTATTATTAATTGTGATGTCTATTTTTTATGCCACACTTTGGAAACCACTGGGTCAGGTGCTCTTGAAGGCTCTCTCAACTCTACTATTCCACATTCTAGCAGGTAAAGATACTAGCCAACAGGAGGCTCCCATTTCTCTGACCTCCTCCCTTGCTTTCCTCCAGAACTGGATGCTTGCAGACTCAGGAAACCCGCTGATAATATCTTTTAAATCTCCACCAGGGGTCTCTTTCAAGGAAGTGAAAGGCCCATGCAGAGTGGAACTGGTAAGTGTTCCTGCAAGCTGTTTCCTGCCATACCTCACCTGACCTCATTACCTGGCTGCAGGGAGGCCGGGACTGCCTTACCTGCCACCAGGTGGGCCCGGCTCCGGGAGCACAGAACTGCATTGAACTTGGACTCATCTGTTCCGAGGCGATTCTCTCCAGCTGCATAGAGCTCCTGGACAGAAGAGGGACAGACAGACATGCAATGCAGACCTCACCCCAGACTCTAGGCCCAGGTCACCGAGGAGAGCTGGGCAGAGTCTCTGGGCCCTACGAGCCCAGAGGGGAGGGAAAGCGGGGCAGGGCCCCAGCTGAGCTCCATTCATTGTGCTGAAGTAGACACCATCCACACAACCTCTCACTAAGCCAGGAGAGCCAAGGCCGCTGGGGCCCAGGACAGGCAAGGAACAGCTTGAACCCAACCAAGGGAGCAGCAGCACAGAGGAAAACATGGGCTTGAGTCCTAGCTCTTCTACCCACTTGCCACGGGACTCTAGGCAGGCCACTGGCCCTCTCTGAACTTCAGTTTCCTCATCTCTAAAACGCGAAGTTTGGATTAGATTCGGGGTCACAAACCTGAAAGCCCAAAGGGGCCAGCTGAGTGACTTAAATGCAGGAATCAGGCCAGCTGTAAGGCCAGAGTGGTGGGGACCATGGGGACCATGCAGAGAGGCAGTTACTTCTCAGCCGAGTACATGACAGAGGAACAAGGCTCACAGCTGCCTGATCCATTTTTCACGAGGAACCAGAAACCCAGATACCTACGTGAAATTTCTCAATCTTTAAAAGCAGTTTCCCTATCTATAAGCAGGAACACGAGACAATAATTATAACAACAATTGATAGATCGCAGTTATGGATGTGGGATTTTATGTGATAGGTGCTTGCCTGCCGTTTCATTGCATACACTGTTGTTTGCAAATGGGGAGAATTTGCACTTTCCTGTTAAGTTTTTGAAGGTTTGAGCCCAATCTATTTGCCAATCCGCAACCCTTGTACCAGATGGCTCAAAAGTGCCTTCCAGGCCTCAGATAGCAAATCTTGGACCTAAAGGCACTGATAATTGAGGGCAGAAGGTGGCCATCAGGGGCTCAGAGACCCCACAGGTCGAGGTGAAGCCGAGCAGGTCCAGAACTAGGAAGACAGAGCAGTAGGCACGAGACCCTGCAACCAAGGCAACTTCTGCCTCAGCTGGGAAAAGGCCTGGACAGGAAACAGAAACAGGAAGTTCCCCACTGGGGCAAGAGCTGGAGCCCAGGACTTTGGGGATATCCAGCCCTGAGTCCAGTGATAGGAATGGGTGTCCCAAGCCAGGGAGCCGTTAAGTGAGCGGTCTGGGACCAGGGCAGAGGCAGGCACCGTCTGGGCACAGAGAGTGAGTCCTTGCCCAGACTCTGCCTCCAGGTTTCTCTGGACACAATGCTCAACCTCTCTGAGCCTCAGTGTCCTTACCTGGAAAGCAAATGGGCCAGGAGAGTGGTTCTCTTCCAGCCCTTACAAGAGGGCACTACAGAAGTCCTCTGACATATGACAGAGACAAGGAGCCTACTGGCAGCTCCTGGTGAATGCAGTGCCCTGGGGGGCAGGAGCAGTGAGGTGGGGAGAGGCACGGCCAGCTCCATCCCATCAGGAAGCCAGGGCTCTCTCCAGCCAGAACTGCTATGGTCTGAATTCATTAGTGGGAAACGCAAACTCCTCTGGAGAGGCACTCGGACTCCTGAACCAAGAGAGGAAACAGCCAGAGACTGTTCCCCTGCGAAACTCACAGCATCTGGAATCCACTCCTTATCTGTTGCTCTTTCAATCCCAGAACCCCTCCCTTGTGACACAAGAAAGTGGAAGACACTCCCCTGCTCAGGAAGCCAGATGAGCGGCCGCCACACTCACCTGCACATCTCTCTGGACGAGCGTCATGTCCACGTTTGTGCTTTCATCCCGGTTTCCCTGAAAGGAAGCAGGCTGTGAGGTCAAGGTCACTCCTTGGAGTCGCAGCCCTCCCTCCCTGTTCCTCCTCCCCATGGCCCAGAGATCCACCTCTCCCTGCTGTGGGCCTGATGTCTGCCCTGAGAAAGGTACCTGAGAGAGAGAGATGAGGAGCCGCTGGAAGTGCCCTGACGTGTCGTTCCGAATGGCCTCCTCCAGGGTCTTTTTGAATTCTAAAAGGGAGACACAGGAAAGGGCCACCCTGTAGCCCAGTGGACCAAGCTGCGCGCTGTACACAGTTAACAGTGGGCACTGGCATGAGGAGACAGGTGGCCCACGCAGCCCCCAGGAACAAACACCAGGCTGACCTGGCCCCAACCTCGCCCAGGAGGTTTTCCCTAGCCCTCCCTTACCTCAGTCACCTGCTCCTGTGTAAACAGCAGGCAGGGCTGGGTTTGGGAGGGAATCCCAGTGTGTTGGGGGTGTCGGGAGATAAGGAGGCCAGGAAGAAAGAGAGGCCCTGGGAGAGGGTGTGGCCAAGGCCCTAAAAGCACAGGGATCTGCAAGGGGCAGAGGGCCCGGGGCCAGCCTAACCTGTCTTGTAGACTCTGTTCAATTCCCGGATGTGCTCATTGCTGCGGGAGGCCAGGATCTCGATCAGGCAGGCTTCATCAGTGCCTGCCCCCTGGGAGGCAGAGAGCACAACAAAGCACAGGCTTGTTACAGCCTCCTCCCTGACACTCAGGATCCTCCAGGACACAAACCCACCCATCGTGCTGCTGCTGCTGCTGCCCGGGCCTGAAGCAGCCAGCCTCCCCTCTGCAGTCCCAGGAAAGTACCAGTAATGACAGCAACATGGTGATAAGTAGAGATCATGGGAAGGAACATCCCCATTCCACCCGCCAGGACACTGAGAATTAGAGAAGTGTAGTAACCTGTCCAAGGCCACACAGTAAATGGTGGGGTTGAGAGGTGGACCTGGATCTGTTTTATTCCAAGTTCAGCCCATGAATGAGATGAGAAGCAACTGAGAAAATGGGTTTAAAGCGAGAGCATGACATGTGGGAAAACGCTGAGTCCTAGAGTGGACCGTGGAGCATCTGGAGACACCTAGGAGAAGGCAACAACATAGAGGGTGGAAGAGATGACCAAGTCAGGGGCAGTGAGGAGGCAGAGGACAGGGTCAGTAGCCTGGTTTCTATGTCAGGTTGAATCTTGGTTCTGCTGGTCACTAGCTGTGTGACCTTGGGCATGTCACTTCACCTCTCTGTGCCTCAGGTTCCTTGACCATAAAATGGAAGTGATACTGCAGGCAGACAGAGTAGGGTGTCCCCAGAGCAAGAGAACCAGGAATGGCTTTCTTGACATAAGAGAAACCATTTTTAGCCTAAGCTACCTTGTGATCTAAGCCTGGCCACAGTACTTGCCCTTAAAGGAACAAAAGAACAATAGGAAAGATAACAAATCAGATGTAAAGACTCCCAGCTCTGTTTCAATGGTAAAGACTAGCCTGAAGCACTTTCTTGAGCTGTTGGCAGAATTTAAACCCCCTTGGGCACTCAACCACCAAATCAACTGGAACCTAAGGGATGAAGAGGTTGACCCTTTTCAAGTTTGGACTCTGTGGACCACCCCAAGCCCCTTCATGAATATGCATGTGCCTTTAGCTTAAAACTTCCCCAATTTTGCAGTTCCGGGAGATACGGCTTTGGGAAAGATCCCCAATGTTCTTACTTGCTGCAAGTAATAAATCTTTCCTTGTCTCACTCTTTGGCTTGGCTGGGTCTCTTGACACCCACAAAAAGGCGAACCCAGTTTCAGGTAACATCTTCGTGGGGGCAAGAAAAGTCACTGTGCCTATCAGGCCCCTGAGGAATGTTAGATTCCTTCTGCGGCACCTGCTCAGTTCACAAGGACTCCCCTGTCTGTGGGTGCGGCCCCTCCCCATCCACAGGACACCTGCTGGGGGTCTTGGGAGCCACAAGACTGTATAAAACATGCAGGACACTCTTCTTGGTCATAACTGATTTAACTAGGGGGATATTAAACCCAAACGAAGCCCATCAGAACCTGCCCCCATTTGGAATTTGAACCAAGGGACAGCTGGCCTCTTCTGTAGCTGGATCTCTGACAGGTACATGGAGAGGGGTCGGCAGGGATGCTGTGCCAAGGAAGGAGAGGCACAGAAGCAGATGGAAGAATGAAGCAGACACTGAAGAAGCAGCAGAGACGAGGGAGAAAGTCTGCCCGGCCCCGGCCCTCTCCAAGCCAGGCTGCTGTTCTGCTTAAGCTCCTCAAGTGTGTTTCTGTTATCTGCTAACAACAGTCCTAATGAATGAGGATACAATCCACACCTCCCACTCTTATCACTGCATCACTAGCTCCCTCTGCAACCCCAGCTCCCCAGCTCCCACTGTGTTTTTAAGGTGGAGAGACTTAGATGCTCCCTGATGACGAAGCCTCATTTACCTCTTGAGGGAGCCACCAGAAGTTCCCCTTTCTACAGCATTTGGACTCCAACAGGGAGGGTCCAGGAGCCGTGCTGACAACAGTAGCTAATAAGCGAGCGAAGACACACCACGTGATCCAGGCCTTTCCCGGGGCTGTATGTCCACACAGGTGTACACACACACACACACACACACACACACACACACACACACACACGTACACACCTTGATGGCTTCCTTTATCTCATAAGCATCAAAGAGGACCGGGGTCTTCATCAGGGCCAAGATTGTCTTCTCAAAGTTTCCTGACAGTTCAGATTTCAGATCTTTGATCAAATCCTGATTGGACATTCAGACAAACAAACAAAACCTATTTTGAGAATCCACAGGAGGTGACCAGTAGGGCCAATATCCCAGATGCAGGGACCAGCAGCATCTGCAGAAGAGCCAAACCTCAGGCCCCAGCCAGACCTGCAGAATCAGAGCTTGCATTCAGACCAGATTCCCAGGGGACTCATGGCCATTAAAGTAGGAGAGGCACCTGGCCAGAACACTAGCCTATATGTACCCAGTGGTTACCTTTCTAAAGATCTGAAAGCCCCCAAAATCAAAATACGGCCACCGTGCATTTGTTCAGTACTTAAAGCCTCTTCCTTCAAAGGGAAATAACTTGCCCATGGTCTTGGTGAGTCATGGCACAGCCAGGCTGGAACCCAGATTCCTGGGCGCCTCTCATCAAACCTCAGAGTACCCTGTGGACTCTGGAATTTCTCCTTCAGAGCATCCTTTGCTGCTAGAAGATGCCATCAGCTGAGAGACAGCAGGAAATGCCCTAATGTGCCTTATGGTTTGTCCAGGAGATCTAGACCCACTAGGCCCCAAGGAAAAGCAGGAGTAGGGCTGTGCTAGAAGATATGCCTTAAGTCAGGAGGGACGCCCCCGCCACCATCTCGCCAACACTCACCTTCCCATAAGCTGTCTTGAAGGACAGGAGGATCTGCTGCCGCTGCTTGTTGGAGCGACTCCCCAGGCAGTCAGTGATGGCCTGTTCATCAGTCCCTGGAGGAAGGAGGTGGGAGTGGGCAGAGCTGGGGGTTGTGGGGATGCTCTGCGGCTACAGACTTTCCTGGCCTGGGTCTTCCAATTCTCCTGGGCATCCCAACTGCACTCCTGTATCCACCTTCTCTTCCTCCACCACTGGGGCCAGGCTGCCTCCACCCAGCGACCCCAGCCCACAGAGCCACTGTGTAACTGCCTAGGGAGTCGGGGGGTGATTAGGACTCGCGCCACCTGGGGTCTCTCACCAAAGCCCTTCATGGCCTTCCGCAGGACCTCGGCG
This sequence comes from Hyperoodon ampullatus, assembly GCF_949752795.1. Taxonomy (NCBI): domain Eukaryota; kingdom Metazoa; phylum Chordata; class Mammalia; order Artiodactyla; family Ziphiidae; genus Hyperoodon; species Hyperoodon ampullatus. Next base: position 68,066,067 of record NC_136914.1, on the reverse strand, counting down.
TCTCGCAGGGGGTCAAACCCAGGAGCATCTGTGATGGTGCCTCGGTTTCCAAACTGCTCAGACAGACAGACAGTAAGAATGCTATATCCCCCAGATGTGAGACTGCCTGCCCCAGACTCTGGAAATGACCTTTCCTCTAAAACTTGGGGTACCTGAAGGAGCCTGCGATCAACAGCACAGGGGACTCGACACTGAGTTGGCCTAACATGACCATTACCTGTCCTGGCACTGAAACGTCTGCCTGGCTCCCGTGGCTAGGAGCCCACCTAGAGCTGAGTCCTGATGCTGAAAATCTACCCTATGCCCGGGTCCTCCAGGCCTGGGCCCGGGCTCCTGATGAAGGGGAGGCCTCGGGAACAGGGGTGCGGCCTCTCCTCAAGGCCTCAGCACCACAGCACACATCAGGGCTTCCCTAACGGGCCTGCTTAGTCCACCTTTGTGCACACTAGAAACAGGTGTTCCCTCTGGGATGCAGGTGTCCAGCCTTCACGATGGTACATGCAGCCCAGCTACCTCTCGGACTAGCTCTCGTTTCCCGGCACTGTTTCCTGGACTCTACGACCCGCTTGCCTGCTGGACTCCTTCCTGACGTGGCAGCTACACTCCAAGCAAACTTGATTTTTCCTGCCGAAACTCTCCCTTGGTGGATTATCTAGTACAAACTGGTTTTAACAGAGTTAAGGAGATAAGCTGAGAGAAAAGATAAGGGGGAAGGCAGAGAGGGAGATGCAGGGCAGGGGTAGGGGGATGTGTGGGTGTGAGGGAGGGAGGGGAATGGACCCTCTGACTAAAAATAGTAGTCAACCACATACCACTAGCCCTGTGCTTGGCTGGTTTGGCTGTGTAACCATGACAATGAATTCTAGGCTCTGCAAACATGAACTGCTCTCCAAAACGAGCCAAGAGCAGCCCTGAAAGAACTGCCAACAATCTTCCCTACCCAAAGGAGCTGGTTTTAAGAATCCTCTGAAGCTAGTCTGGGAGGGCACATCCGGGGGATTGAAAACTAAGAGCCATTGGGCAAAGGCTCTGAGACCAGTTCTTACAAAACCCAGGCAGTAAATAACACCAGACGAATGAAGAGTACCCGGAGGCATTCAGACCCAACTCCCACAGGGACCATCTAACAAGCTGGGACAAAGAGGGTAGCTCCCTAGGTCCTCAGGCATACAAACAGGGGATGGGGTGTCTGTGAGAAAGTGACACTGAAAACTACAAGTTAGAGCTGGAGGACCTAGTCCTCCCCCGTCCCCTGCACGGTCCCCAGCCCTGCTGGCAGAGCACACTGGGCCACATGTCTCGGGCCCTTGGAGCCAGGCCTGGACAGAGAGTAGCACAAAGTTAGTACTCACCTGGGCTGGGGGCACAGCAGGGGTGACGGTCCCGGACCCAGAGTACCCTGGGTAGCTTGGCACCGGCTGCTGTCCCGGAGGTGGCATTGGAGACTGTCCAGGGTAGGTCATGGGCGGCTGTCCAGGGTAGGCCCCCGAGGGCTGCTGCCCAGGGGGCGGCATGGGCTGGCCTGACACAGGGGCCCCTGGGTATGGCGGATACGAGGGCATCCCAGAGGGTGGGTTTCCTCCAGGGGGCGGGTACATTCCATATGGAGGAACAGGCTGCTGGGCGGAAGGGGAATGCCCAAAACCCCCCGGGGGGACGGGAGGGTAACCGCCCCCAGGGGCCCCCGGGTACAGGTTTGGCACGTTGGCTCCTCCGAACGTCCCGGACATGTTGGCAGCCTGAAAGTCCATGAAGCTAGAGCCTTAGACTAACAGCCCCTGAGGGGGCACAGCCATACTCCATCCATCTGCCCTTCCCCACCCTGAGCCCTGCAGCAGGCACCCAGGAGCCACACTCAGCTCAAGCCAAGTCCGAGCACCACCGGCTTCTCAGCAAGGCCCACCTTGCCCACCCACCTTGTCCCACACGCCCTCTACCTGCACTGCTGACCCCCTTTACCTGCCCTGTGCCCAAAGAACCCACACTCACTCTAACACCACACCGTTTCCTTATGCTACTGTCTGTCTCTTCCCAGTGGATGCTAAGTACTCCCAGGCTGGGATTTTTCTATCTCCAGTGCCTAGAATGGGCCTGGCACAAATTAGACTGTGGAGTGGTTACACCATTTACATTGAGCATACATTTGTTTTTAGATGATAAAATATGCTATTTTACAAGCAAATCAACAAGTAGCATGTGTGTCCGGGCTACCGGGCACCTGCTGCCAGGCCCAACCAGGAGAGTCATCCACGTGTACCAACAGCCCCCACACGCGTGTGGCCACCTGCACATGGCATATGCATGTACACACAGGTGCACACCCTCACCCCTCTATCCCTACACTGAGCACATACAGAAGATGCTCGATGCATACTCCACGAAGGCCCTACCCCTACCCAATCCCCCAGAGCTGAAAAGGACCTGGAAGACCATGTGGCCCAATGCATTCCCCCACCGCTCATTTTACAGACGGGAAGATCAAGATGCAGAGAGGGACAGTGAGCCGGTGAGAGCCCTGATGGAAACCGTCATGTCCTAAGATATAGCTCAACACCCTCGGCACCCACAGATACACACGCACGTGCACACACGCTCCCCTCTGACGCCACAGAAGCCAGCAGCCTTTCTCCCTCTGGCCACGCCGGTGTGGCCCCCAGGGCAGCCCAGCAGGAGGGCTGGACTCACCATTCCCGAGAGGTAGTCCTGGTTGAACTGCCCTGCATAGCTGGCCACGTTATCCAGCCCGATGGGGGGCATGTTGGGTGGTGGGTAGCCAGCACCTCCCCAGGCACCGCCACCTGAAAGCAACACCAAGCCTGTCGGCACGGCTCCCCAGCAGGACAAGGCAGAGACATCAAGCTCCCAGGTGGTTGGAGGAGAAGCCAAGCAGAGCCGCGGACAGTCCTATATAGACCACACGGCAAACACTCGGGCAACAAAGTCTAGCCAGGTCCTGCTGCCAGAGGAAGGGAGGAGGGAACCTTCAATTCGGTGTTCAGCAAACACTCCCAAGACCCTCTGTGGGTATTAAGGTAGGAGGGCCAAGGGCAGACCTGCCCTCCTGGGCTCACCCCCATGGAGTGGGAGTACAGACATAAAGACAGGTCACTCGGGGACACTGTGCCAAGCCCAGGGCAGCGGCAAGCTCAGGGATCACTGAGAGTCCACAGTGATGGAGAACCATGGCGGGGGTGGGTGGGCGTCGGGGTGGGGTGTCCTGCCGATCTGGCTGTGTGCTGTCACCACAAGTCTGTAAGGGGCAGGGAGAGGCAGGATGACAGGACGGAGGGAGACAGGGTTCGGTTATGGAAAACAGACACCTGTCCTTGTCAGGGGGACAACAGGGGAACAGCAGTAAAGACCCCCAGCTCTGAAACCATCAGGACCGGGGTATGTGCCCTGAGGCAAGGCACTCAACCACCCTGGCTCAGTTTCCTCAGGTGAAGTGGGGACAATTAGTGTTTGCCTCAAATTGCTGTGAGGAGGATTAAGAGAGTTAATGCCGGGCAGGGCTTAGCTGGGAGCCCAATGAGCATTCATATGTTACAGCTGTCACCATGACAAGCAGCACAGCAGCTAGGCAGCTAGCATCATCCTGCGGGCTGTTGGCCTGTTAGATGCAGCCCTGTCCATGACAGCGAAAAGGCCCTGAGGGCCTCATGTTTGGCTTTCCAGCCCCAGGGCTCCGGGATACTCAGGACGGAGCTCTCCCGGAATCGCCTGCCTGCTCCCTCTCTTGCTGCTCAGGTGATGACAGAGGTGGCAGTGGTAGGACACGGGTGCCTGACCAGCTGGCACAGCCTCCCTGCTATCGGGCCACAGGAGCAGCTGCAACAGTAACGTCTGACCCTTAGCGACTGCCTCCACTTCCTCCCTCTGCAGGGGCCCTGCTGCTGGGAAACCACACACCTTGAGCACAGGGCAAGAGAAGTGACAAGGGGCAATCGTCACCTAGCAGTGCTCCAGAGGACACTGTGCCAGAGGCTTTACCTGGCTATCGTGTTCGTGTCTGGGCCAGCCCAGTGATGGAGATGCTTGAAGCCATGTGCAAAGGAGAAAATTGAGTCTCAGAGAACGGTACACATTTGTCTGCTGCTATCAGCTAAAAAGGCAAGAGATCGGGGCCTGGCCTGGTCCTGGCTTTCCAGAAGTGGCTTCAAACCCTGACCTTGCCTGGCCCCAAGATCCAAGCTCTTCTCCAGCCCCTCCCCCGCCTGGCTGCACTGTGAGGGTCCGAAGGGAGCAAGGAAATATCTGGAAAACACCATCGTTCCTCCCCTCTCCACTCCTGGGCCCTGAGCAGAGAGGGCGTTCCCTCCCTCGCCTGCCCCCGACCCTCTAACCTGGTGCAGCTGGCGGGTAGCCGCCTGCGGGCGGGGGGTAGCCTGGGTAGCTCATGGTTAGATCTGAAAGGAAAGAGGAAAGTGTGTTCAGGCTCTGCCGGGGGCTCTCACCAGTCTTACCGGAGAACAGTGTCAGCTGCGAGCTGGCCCTTGCAGGAGGAGCTGCATCAGGCCTGACCCATGGTGGGCAGCCCAGCTCACCCTGCACCTGCTGGGCCCCCGCCAGCAACAGCAACCGGGGGCATTATAGGATTCACCACCCATGAACCAGTGAGTTTCCCTGAAAACCCCTTTCACCCAAGCTCCATTCCCACTTCTGCTGACAAGGGATGCTGCACGTGTGAAGCTCTTCTCCCACCTCATTCTCAGGGGGGGTCCAGGTCTATTTGCCTGTATCTTCTTTATCACCGTCCATCCAACAACAGGGAAAGCCAGAGCCCCTATCTCCCTGTGCCCAACCTACAGACCCCAAGCTATACACAGCGGCCTCCAAATTGGCTCTGCCCCAGACTACGGTTTTTGTTCTCCAACCTCTGGTTCACCAGGCAAGGGAACCAGGTATGGTATCATCATTCCTAGAAACAAGAAGAGACCTCAGGAGGGCTCATCTGATCCAGGATCCAGAATCAGGGCAAGTGAGGGAGCACAATCCTGTCCCTACAGATGGGGCAGATAGAGCTCAGAAAGGGTAAGTGACTTGCAGATCAGTAGTAAGGGAAGGAGAAAGGCCAGAACCTAGAGCTCTTACCTGTTGGTGATGGTGGGAATCTGTTCTCACAAAGTCCCTCTCTGTACAGATCCCTCTGCCGTGTCTCATGTTAGCTGAACTGCCCAGGAGGGACACAGATCTGCCGTAACACCACACACTGTCAGGCAACCTGCCTACTCTTGCTAATCAGTGGCTGCTGCCGGTTTGAGAGGCACCCAACAACCAGTGAGAGTGAGGAAACCTATGGGCCCCCTTAACAATCACACCTGCTGACCCTAGGTTAGCTGCTCCTCCTCCCACACTGGGTCCCAAGCTAGCTCTCAAACTGCAGTGTGCATCAGAACCACCTGGAGGGCTTGTTAAACACATTGCTGGGCTCCACCCACAGGGTTTGAGTCAGAAGAACCAGAATTTGCATTTCTAACTAGTTCCCAGGTGATTCTAATGGTCCAAGGATTTCCCCCCCCACACACACACACACACACACCCCACCCCGACCCCCACCACTTTGAGAAACACCGCTCTAGACGCTGTTATCCACCTACAAGGTTCTGGCTGCCTTTCACAGCTACACCGGTGAACCAGGCGTGCTGTTTCCAAGGGAGCTGAAGGGCTTCCTCAAGGTGCCACTGGTCCCCATGGTGGGGGGGTCTGGGTTCTCAGCTCTGTGGGCATGGTAATTTGTTTGGGTCAGTGGGTCCCACTGGTGACTGCAATGGGAGGCCAGATGATGGCCTAGTGACCTTGGAGAGAGCTAAAATTGGCGACCTGTGGTGTGGGCCAAAGGCCCTTTCCCAAACACGCTGTCATGTGGTGACTGAGGTCCCTAGTGGTGCTTTCGGTCTGACCCATCTGCCAGAACCCTCAGACTTCACTGGTGAGGAGACACCCTGGGGAGGCGAATGATGGATGGGCCAGGAACTTTCTGACGGAAGAAAGAGAAACCGGCCCTCAGAAAAACAGGGGGAGCTGCAGTTGTGTTCCTGACACCTTTGTCTCTGGAGACCACCTCCCAGGGGAATGAGCCCAAAGGCCCATCCACAGTTGGATGGAAGAACAAAACAAAAAAGCTGGATACTACCCTGTTCCATATGCCAAAATAAAACTTCAGCCAGACCAAAGTTTAAGCATAAGAAATAGCCCTTATCCCCAAAGATACAATTAAATTTCTGCATAAGAAACAAGTAACAAAAACAACATAAAGACAAGGGAAGTGACAAATTTAGGAAAAATGTTTTATGATAAGAAAAAGACCAATAACCTTTATAGAAACTCAAATGACGCAAACAATTACAGAAAAGGAACTACAGATATTCACCCTCACTAATATGCTGACTTGCCAGTTAAAAATAGAGATGTAGAAATTAAACATGACACACGCTTTGACTCAGAAGCTCTACTTCTGGAAGTCTGTTTCCCAGACACACTAAACTGCGGCATCTGCCACAACAGCAAGAAGGAACCCCCAAATATGCACCAGCAAGAGGCTGGTTAAGTAAATCAAACAGATCCACACAAGGGATACTCCGTAGCTTTTTTAGAAATAGCCAGCTCTATAAGTGGTGATTTGAAATGATCACCATTATCAAGGTGTAGTGCTGTGTGTATGCTAAGCTAACTTCATTTTAAAAAAAGAAAATGTACAAATTTAGTGATGTACACACACACACACACACACACACACACACACACACACACCCTGGAATGTTAAACAAGACACTGGGTAACACTGGTTGCCTCTGGAGGGGAAAACTGGAATAGAAATGAAGCTCACTTTATATTTGCATTTCTTGCCACATGCATGTATGCCAATTAAAAAAAAAACAACTTTAAAAAAGGCCCAATTCAGGTGGGGATTTGAGCTCACTTGAGGCCGTGCTGTTCTTCCAAGATTTGAATAACTCACACAGGGTCCATTCAGTGCAAGGAAGCCCGGCTCTGAGCCTGGGGTTGGCATTATTATATAAATATACCATGGGACTCGGACCTGAAGGGACTGCTAAGGTTCTCGGCCTGGGGCAGGACCGCAGGCCAGCCTCAGCCCGCTCACAGGGTGATGGTGCTCATGCCCAGAGTTCCCTGACGACGCCCCCAGGCCCCCCATCTTCACCTCTCCCCAAGAGGCCACCTCCAGGCTTCCCCTCTTCTGAAAGAACAGTCTCATTTTTCTCCCACCATTTCCTGCCTGAAATAGCTTCGCAGCTGCGACCCACTCCGTTCTCCTTCTGAGCTCTCTTGGGAACCAAAGGCCCCAGGGGTGATTGGAGGGCACAGGGCAGTAGCTGCGCCCCTCCCCCCCACCTCCCCGATGGGTAACACTCGGGTGTTCTGGACAATGGAAACAGGATGCCGATTCCTGTTAAATTTCTCTCTTCCATTCTGCCCATCGTCCCTCTAGCCTACTGAGATCTCCTGCCATCCTGACCAACATCAAGCATCTTAGCACTCTCTCTCAGCTTTCTTTTATATCCACCGATTGGGAAAGCATGGCATTTGCATTCTTCCAGGCGACCGATACAGAAAGAGCACTCCTGAACTGTCGCTGCCGACCACTTCCCAGCCTGTCGTCAGCCCACCCAGGACCACACGGGCACAGGCGTTCAACCAGCTACCAGGCCACCTAACGCTACCACAGCCTGTTTCCTCATCTTGTTCACAACAGTCCAAAGAGGGCCTCCATCAAAGGAGAATGCTAACACGTCACCCCGGGCCTAGAGCCCTCCAGCTTATCCGTCTAATAGTCCCCAGGAGAAAAGCAAAGGCAGCCGGAGAGCCTGGTTCAACCTTCGGATGCCCTAGTGCCCACCTCGCCCCTTCCCAACGACCACATGTCCCAGATCAGCACGCAACACTGACTCCCAACATCTACAGTCTTCCTCGCTTCTTTGAAAATTAAGAAATCTGCTCATGGCCCAGTCTTTGGGTAACTCTGGCCTCCAGTTTCTCAAAAGAGGCCACCAGCAGGGCCCGCTGTCCTTGGCGAAGTCGGCCTGGCACGCTGGGGTGCCATATCATGATTCAGAGGGGAGCTCGGGCAGGGCTTTGGGGGGAGGGCCTCATCTTCCCCTCCCAACTCTGTCCAACCCTCACTCTTCACGACAGAAGGGAACCCCCTGGGTTATAATCCCGCAGATCTGCTTTCTCTGTGGCATCTACGAATATCACACCTTCTGTGATGACCGATGCCTTCCTCCTACTTCTCCTACTTCTGCCCCTTAAAAAAGAAAAAAGGTGCCTGGGTGGGATGCTTCACACAGTGGACAGGCCAGGATTCTGACAGGCTGGGCACATCCCCGTTCCATGTTGGCTCTGGTCAGAGCACTCTGTCTTGGGACTCCCTGGAGAGGGCCTCCAAGTGCCGCAGGCAGCTGGTCTCTTCGGGGACTGCTCCAGTTCCTAGAAACCAGCCTGCAGGGAACTTCCGGCCTCTGGTCCTGCTTCTCTTGGGGCACGATGCAGCACAAATACCACCCTTCCATCCTCACTGGGACCATCTACCTGCACCTGTATGCCTGATTTCATCCCGCCGTGGCCCTCTCTGGCTAAACTGGTGCTTCTCAAACTTCAGTCTGCAAAACAATCACCTGCTGGACTTGTTTTAACCCAGATTGTTGGGTCCTGCCCCCATAGTCTCTGCAAGGGTAGGTTTGAGACTTGCCCAAACATGCTGATGCTCCTTGACTCTGGACTACACTTTCTGTAGCACTGCTTCATCACGCGTGAGAATCTCCTGGACAGCTTGCTAAAAATGCCAAGGCTTTGGCCCCAATCATTCTGGGCCCTTCAATCTGGAAAGGGTCCAGTAATCTGAAATATAAACAAGCATCCCGTTCCCATCTCCACGGATTCTTTTTTTTTTTTTAATTTATTTATTTTTGGCTCTGTTGGGTCTTCATTGCTGTGCGCGGGCTTTCTCTAGTTGCGTTGAGCGGGGGCTACTCTTCGTTGAGATGCGTGGGCTTCTCATTGTGGTGGCTTCTCTTGTTGTGGAGCACGGGCTCTAGGCAGGCAGGCTTCAGTAGTTGTGGTGTGCAGGCTCAGTAGTTGTGGCTCGCTGGCTCTAGAGCGCAGGCTCAGTAGTTGTGGCACACAGGCTTGGATGCTCCACAGCATGTGGGATCTTCCTGGGCCAGGGCTCAAACCCATGTCCCCTGCATTGGCAGGCGGATTCTTAACCACTGCACCACCAGGGAAGTCCTGCAGAAGTTCTGATGTAACTGATTCTGTGCTCCACACTCTAGGAAACAAACTTTCCTTTAAGGTACTTCGACACTTTCTAGCTTATTCTATCTACTAGCCTTTATTCCCAGCAGTAAGCTCTGAGGATAAACACCAAACCTGGGCATCCCAGGATCCCATGAGACCAAGCCTCAGTTTGCTAGGTGAATGTTGAAAGCATACAGCAGGTACATAGGGGGCTTCTCAGGGACTGTAAAGTGGCCTGTTCCCTAAAACTGTGTACATGTACACAAGAACACCATTCAATTTCAAGGGCTCCGCAAAGGCCCTAGCCAGAGTCCCAAACACAGGTATCTAGAAATTGTTGTGTTGGGAGAAGAGGCAAAATCACCCAGAACAAGAGGCACCTCACTACCCTGACCTAGCCACACCCCCCCATAATGGGGAATCTTCTTGTTCCCCCACCCCCACAGTGGGACATGGCAATAAGGGCTGGGCTATGCACTATGCACATCTTCTGGTGTCCTGCCTCACTTCCAGGGACATGGAGGAAAAAGGATGCTGGCAGGGCCATGCCTCACACAAGGATATAGCACTGTCCTCCCCAGAGGGCCAGGTGGGGACGCAGCTTACAGCGGGCTAACACTGAGAGGAGGCAGAGACCTGGACGCATCTCCCAGGGCTAGAAGTTGCATGGCCATGAGACCTCCCGCCCCAGTGCCCAGAAGCAAACCAAGAGGGTCTGGACTAGGGTGGATGCTTTCGTGGGATGACCCCTCCACTGGCCTTCCCAGTCTGGGGGCTAGAGTATTTATTTGTGCTAGTTTTTTAACATTAAATCCTCAATCTGTTTTTATGCGAAAATTTAAATGTAGAGTTTAAACCATGCAGCTCAGATGATCCTTGCTGATTTCTTTTTAAAAATAAAAGGAAGAGAAGACAAGCTACAGAATGGAAGAAAATGTTTAAAACGACACATCTGATAAAGGACTGTTATCCAAAATACAGAAAGAACTCTTAAAAACTCAACAATAAAGTACACCTGAAACTAACACCACATTGTAAATCAACGATACTTCAATTAAAAAGAAAAAAAAAAAAGAAAACTCAATTAAAAAATGGCAAAAGACCTGAACAGATATTTTGCCAAAGAATACATACAGATGGCAAAAAAGCATATGAAAACATGCTCAACATCATACATCCTTAGGGAATTGCAAATTAAAATAACAATGAAATACTACTACACACCTATTAGAATGGCCAAAATCCAAAACACTGATGACACCAAATGCTGATGAGGATGTGAAGAAACAGGAACTCATTCATTGCTGGTGGAAATGCAAAATGGTACAGCCACTTTGGAAGGCAGTTTGGCAGGTTCTTACAAAATAACATACTTATTCTCAGCATATGATCCAGCAACAGCACTCCCTGGTATTTACCCAAAGGAGCTGAAGACACACATGGACACAAAAACCTGTACATGGACATTTATAGTTGCTTTCTTCATAACTGCCAAAACTTGGAAGCAACCAAAATGCCTTCAAAAGGTGAATGGATAAATAAACTGTGGTACATCCAGACCATGGAATATTATTCAGCAGTAAAAGAAATGAGCTATGGGTTTCCCTGGTGGCACAGTGGTTGAGAATCCGCCTGCCGATGCAGGGGACACGGGTTCGTGCCCCGGTCCGGGAAGGTCCCACATGCCGCGGAGCAGCTGGGCCCGTGAGCCATGGCCGCTGAGCCTGCGCGTCCGGAGCCTGTGCTCCGCAATGGGAGAGGTCACAAGAGTGAGAGGCCCGCGTATCGCTAAAAACAAAAAAACAAAAAAAACCCCACAAAAAACAAAAAAACGAAAAAAAGAAATGAGCTATCGAGCCACGAAAAGACAGGGAGGAACCGTAAATGCATATTATTAAGTGAAAGAAGCCAGTCTGAAAAGGCTATGTACTGCACGATTCCAACTATATGTCATCCTAGAAGAGGTAAAGCTGGAGAAGTTAAAAGAAAATCAGTGATTGGGCTTCCCTGGTGGTGCAGTGGTTAAGAATCCGCCTGCCAAGGCAGGGGACACGGGTTCGAGCCCTGGTCCGGGAAGATCCCACATGCCGCGGAGCAACTAAGCCCGTGCGCCACAACTACTGAGCCTGCGCTCTAGAGCCCGTGAGCCACAGCTACTGAAGCCCGTGTGCCACAACTACTGAAGCCCGCACGCCTAGAGCCTGTGCTCTGCAACAAGAGAAGCCACCGCAGTGAGAAGCCTGCGCCCTGTGACAAAGAGTAGCCCCCGCTCATTGCAACTAGAGAAAGCCCGCGTGCAGCAGTGAAGACCCAATGCAGCCAAAAATTAAATAAATGAATAAATAAATAATTTTTTTAAAAAATCAGTGATTACCAGGAGTTGGGGGAGGAAGGGATGAATAGGCAGAGCACAAAGGATTTTTAAGACAGTGAAGCTATTCCGTACGACACTAAAATGGTGGATACATTAGTCAAAACCCATAGAATGTACCACACTAAGAGTGAACCGTAATGTAAACTATGGACTTTGGGTGATAATGCTGTGTCAATATAGGTTCATCAATTGTAACTCTGATGTGGGGTGATGATAGTGGCGGAGGTGGTGCTGTGAACTGCTGATTCAACTGCTGAACAGCTGGTGCTATGAACTGATTTATTTTTTAGAGCTGCTCTAAAAAATAAATCACATTTAAAAATAAAAAATAAAAGGAATACAAACACATTGTAGGGAAATTCAAATGGAACAGAAAGGCACAAAGAAACAAAATTCATTCTCCCCTCTAATCCCCTACTCAAAGATCACCACTGAGCAGTTTCCAAAGTATAATTCAAGACAAAACACACACACACATACACACAAATGTAAATGCATATATGTATGTATATATATACAGTTTATGTATGTTCGTGTATACATATATGTATAATTTTTTAAAAAACAAGGAAGAAATTTGCTTATCTGCAAACTCTCCTTGCTCCAGTGCAAAGCTAGGTTTGGGCAGGCTAAGGTGTAACCGGTCAGCCACATGCCTTCCTGGCCCACCTCCAGTACCTGGCTGCTGGGAGATGAAGGGTTAGCCAGCCCTGAGCCGGTCTGAGCAGCTCCTGACCGCCATACACGGCCCATCTCTCCAGGGTCACTGCTGGGAGGCAACAACCCAGAGCAGGGTGCGAATGGGGCCCAAAGCAAGACTATTTAAGGTAGTCAGTTCCAAGAATGTTAATATGGAAAAGGGCCCCGACCAGTGACCTGGAGCCAGGCCCTCACCTCCCCAGACCTCGGGTGTGACAGGGAGCTTCACCTCTTGGGGCTCTTCCTAGTTGGATTTTAGGACTCCTGAAGAGGACACCTCTTCAGGTTTTCACCCCAATCCTAGATTTACAGACTTCCTAAATGCCTACGCTGGAACGAAACTTGAAGATTATCTAGTTTCTAACCACCTTGGTTTTGGAGCCAAAATATGCCAGGGACACCGCTTACTCAAGTCACAAACACATGGGGAGAGGGTCCAAGGTTGAACTCAGCCTGCTGGGAGCAAAGCCTGCCTGCTTTTCCCTAAGAGGGTCATACTGCAAAACCTGTGACCATTTCAACCTGGGCTGGGCTGGCTTGTTTGGTGGTCCCAACCGGTCCTGCCATTGGTGACCTACTTTAAGACCCCTCCTCCAAGGACAGTGCAATGACTGCTTTGAACTGTGGTCAGCCAAGGACATTCCTCATGGCCAGGAGGTTCTAGTGCCTCGGCTCCCACCACCTCCCTCTCCCCATACCTACAGGGACAGGAGGAGAGAAGCCTGGCACAGCCCAAGCTCTGCCACACACAGTCCTTCAAAGTTGTGCTCAGGCCTAGCCTGGACTCCCATCTCCAGCTCAGCCTTGCCAAGCAAAAACAGGCAGCATGATGTAGAGCTCAGTGCTTCCTGAACTGTGTTCCCCAACACCAACTTACATCTTATGAGTTGAGAATTTACCAGGTGCCCAGTTAAAAGAGAGAAAGAGATTAGTTGTCCAAAAACTTTGGAAAATGCTGCCTACTACATCCCCTTCCGGAAAAGTGCCAATACTTAACAGCATAATAAAGGCTCTGAGAAGTCCTGTAACAAAGGTGCCTGCTTAACTTTTTCCCTCAATTTCCCAAACTTACTAGGCAATAATTATAGTTAACATTTATCAAATACTTATTACGTACTGGGCACTGTGTTAAGTGCTATACATGGAATAGAACTTTACAACAACTCTGTAAGATACTAAGATTATGATCTCTGTATTAGAGATAAGGAAACTGAGGTATGGAGAGATTATACAAGTTGCCCTAGGTTACAGCTAGTAAATGGTAAGCCAGGATTCAAACCCAAGCAGTCAGGCTCCAAAGCTCAGGACTTTTACCCCTACGCTGTACTTCCTCACAGAGCCCACCGGCCCCAGACACTAGTATTTCAAAGACCAAAACTTTAAAAACACTGGTTGATGGAATACAACAGAATTAGGAAGCAGGACACCAGGTTTCACCGTGATCCCGAGTATTTCACTAAAGGCAGTCTAGGGTGGTGGGAGGAACATGAACTCTGAAGCCAGATGGCCCAGGTTCAAATCCCAGTTCTGCTCCCTAAGAGGTGTGTGGTCTTGGGCAGGTTATTTAATCTTTCTGGGCTTCAGTTTTCCACATCTGTTCAATGTAGATAGTAATAGTTTAACATCAAATATGTTCTCATGATATCATTTAACCTCTCATTGTATCAGTTTCCCCAACATAAAATAGCAAACAGGATTAGAGGGTCCCAGAGGACCCTGGGCCATTTGATAATACACAGGATGAGAAATGTGGGAGCAGGGAGGGGGCAGGGTGGAGAGCTGCGGGTCAGAACAGTGTGAAGCAGGGCAGAGGACAGGAGCAGTCAAGTCAGCTGGTTCCTTCTCCCACACCAAGCCCAGTGCAGCAGCAGATCCTGGATGGGAATGGCTGTGTTGGATTTTCCAATCTCCCCGAGGAGAAACCACCAAAAGGAAACTGGCAATGTTTTCTTTCCATCCCTGCTGCAGGCCTGGGTACCCTGGAGGCTTGGTCCAAGCTCCAGGAAAAAAAGGGGGTGGGAGGGATGGAGGAGGAAGCACCTTTGAAAAGGCCTTTGGAAAAGAAACCTGCCCGGGAGCAGGGCCTCAGCCTGCACAAAGCTCCAGCCCTGCCAGCACCCAGGAGCCTGCTGTCAGCATGTCCACTCTGGGCCCGGCCCTGATAGAAACCATTTTCTCTGCTCTCAGTTGCCTTTCCAGACCAGGTCGTGGGAATTGCGAAGGAGTGAGGAGGGAGCGACGCAGGAGGGAACACTTTCATGGAAAAGTACCTGCAGGCAGACAGGGAGATTCACAGGAGGTCTCTCTACTAACTCCTCCACGGCACAGCCCTGGCAAACCTGAGTCACTCCAGCTCATCGGGAGAGTCCCCTGTGACAGCTGCCCATACCAAACAGGCTTCCAGAAGAGCCAACGCTTAGCCAAATGCCAACCCCGATTCAGGATTTCTGAGGAGTGGAAAGCGGCCACAGAGGAAGCAGGTGAACCCAGGTATGGTGGTCAGTATCTGGCTGACAACCAGGCCCAGGACATGACGGGGGCTCAGGCTGCGGTCCTTGTAGTTGCCAAGGTTCTTGTGACACACAGTGGCAGTGAAAGAAAAATCCCCCCACCTAAGTCCAAGGTGTGGCCAGGACCTAAGGAAATACCCCCTTCCCCAAATACCCCTTTCCCCTTCCCCAAATACGGAAACCGTGGTTTGTTTCTAAGTGCAGCTCAGGCTGGGGGAGGCAGGTCTGTGTCTGTCAGTTTCACCACTTCCGCATGGGGAAGCTGCTGGCAATCACACCACCTGATCAGAAGGGGCTCCTCAGGACTAGCGGATGTAGATCAAGCACAAGTCCCAGAGTACTAGAGGCCTCCTGGCTGTCCCAGACTTAGCGCTCAAGTCCCTCCATTTCCTGCAAACTGCAACCCAAGCGCTGTTCCTCCAAGATCGCCTGGGCCCACAGGGGTGCACCTCACTCCAAGCTCGGTGGCAGGTACTGTCTGCACAATGAACCTGTCAGAAGCTCAGCTGGAAAGGAACTTGGGGAGCTCCTTCTCTGAACCCCTCCCTCGTCTGGGTGGGGAAGGGAAGGCTGGGTGGCTCATCCAGGTCACACAGCCTAAGCATCACCGACACTGGGTCTCATAACATCCAACCCCAGGTCCTCTGTAGGTCCTTCTACCACCTCCAATTACTCTCTTTCCCACACTCTAAACCAGTGCCCCCATCTTTGCACAACCGACGCTCCCCCATCAAGAGCTCTGTCGTATGAATTTTACCCATGGCCCATACAGCCTTGATAGAATCTTCTAACACTGCTGCAGGGCAACCAGGGAGAAACACAGGGTCCAATGACAATGGTTCCAATTCTAGCTCTACCACTTGCTGGCCATTTGACCTTGGGCATGTTGCTTAACCTCTTTGAGCCTTTCTCCTTAAAACTGGGGAAAGCACATTCATCTTACTGTGTGGTGGTGAGGGTCTGATGCACCGATACACGCATATAAAGCCATCCATCATGTAGCTTATTAGCATAGAGTAGGCGCTCAGTTAATTTTAACTTACTCCCTAAGGAGCATTAGCTTGGTAGGTAGGGTCTGGGTCCTAACTTCACCACTTGCTGTGTGACATTCACAGGACAACTTAACCTCTCTGAACCTCCAAGCTGTCTGCCCACCTACCTTGAAGTTACTGTGAGGACAGAACGAAGTAAGAACAGGGAAGACCTTTGTAATATAGGGAGAGTTTTCTCCACTCTGTGACCAATTCAGCCAGTGTTGTACCCTCCCAAGTGGTCACAGAGGACAGGCTCTGATGTTTGGAGAGGGGGAAAAAGGGTCATCAAAGATCCCAGACAGACACCCAAACTTATTCAGTGTCTACCAGGTGTCTAGCCCACACAATGAGGGTAGTACCTAACCAGTCGTTACGGTCATGGGTGCTTCAAGACAATTTTGAGAAAGGGAAAGGGGAGAGTGGAGGGCTTTTCAAAGCCAACGATCAAGGCACCATCAGGTTCCTTGTAGGTCTGTCAAAAATATTCCCAGGGCTTCCCTGGTGGCGCAGTGGTTGAGAGTCCGCCTGCGGATGCAGGGGACACGGGTTCGTGCCCCGGTCTGGGAGGATCCCACATGCCACGGAGCGGCTGGGCCCGTGAGCCATGGCCGCTGAGCCTGCACGTCCGGAGCCTGTGCTCCGCAAGGGGAGAGGCCACAACAGTGAGAGGCCCGCATACCGAAAAAAAAAAAAAAAAATTCCCAACAGACAGTCTGCACTCTGATCCCCCAGAACTGGTGACTATGTTGCCCTACATGACAAAGGGGCTTTGCAGATGTGATCAAGGTTACCAACCTTGAGATGGGAAGTGTATCCTAGATTATCCAGGTGGACCCATGAGTCCTTTCCTTGCTATGTTAAGGATGAAAGGAAAGGATGAGGAGAAATAAAGATGAAAAGAAAGAGATAAGAAGCTTGAGAGGGATTCCATCCATGCACGAAGGGCGCCAGGAGCCAAAGAATGCAGACGGCCTCTAGAAGCTAGAAAAGACAAGGAAACGGATTCTCCTCTAGAGCTTCCAGAACAGATATAACCCTGCCAACAAACACCAGGAGACCCGTGAGACAAAACCGTATGACGGTAAAGTCGTGTGCTAAAATGGGGCAGCCGCAAACAGTAGGGCAGTTCCTCAAAAAATTAAACCTACGACCTAGCAATTCCACTTCTGCATATGTACCCAAAAGAACTGAAAGCAGGACCCAAACATATTGGTACACCAGTGTTCACAGAAGTTATTATTCACAGCGGCCAAAATGTGGAAACAACCCAAATGTCCATCAACAGATGAATGGATAAGCAAAATGCAGTATATACATAACAGAAGAGTATTTGGCCTTAAAAAGGAAGGAAACTCTGACACAGGCTAGAATATGGATGAATCTTGAGGTCATCATGCTGAGTGAAATAAGCCAGTCAAACGATAAATACTCTATGAGTCCACTCCTATGAGGCACCTGGAGTAGTCCGATTCATAGACAGAAAGTAGAATGGTGGTGCTGAGGGCCAGGGGGAGGGTAGAGTGGAGTGGGGGGTTAGTGTTTAATGGGGACACAGTTTCAGTTTGGGAAGATGAAAAGCTCTGGAGATGGATGGTGTGACAGTTACACAATAATATGAATGTACTTAATGCCACCAAACTGCAGACCGAAAAATGGTATTTAAAAAAAAAAAAAAAGCTGTGTGGTTTTAAGCCACTAAATATGGATAATTTGCTACAGCAGCAATAGAAAGCAAGTACATACAGTGACCACCGCTTCTCTCCTTCCCTCCGGATCTTTCCATGGTATCCTCTTTGAAAAGCCTCTCTTTGTATATGAGACCAGTGCACAAGTCTATCTCAGTCAGCAAGAGAAGCAATAAATGAAGACCACAGAAAAAACCATTCCACCGAGAAGGGAGGGACCAGGTGCTCACGTCTCCTACATGTCTGGAAATAAGAGCTCACTCAGTAAAGCTTTGCTTGCTTGTATTATTATCAGTCAACAAAGTCACCATGGTGAGACCCAGGGCTTGTGAGTGGGTTCCCTATGGCCGGCCAGGCACACCCAGCCAGCAATGCAAATGCTCTTGGGAGGGAAAAGGTGGGCAGTGTGATGTTCCGGTTGGTGGGGCAATCACACCCAGCCAGCCAAAACCAAGCAACTGGGACACCAGAGATCATTCTGCCCTAGAGATGACTCAGTTCACTCCCGCCCACCCCACCTCGGCTCCTATTTCACAAGTGGAGAAACTGACAACCAGAGAGTGGAAGTGACAGGCCAAGGTGACACAGCAAGATCCTCCCAGGGCTGGCTCAGGACCCGCCCACTTCCTGCTCCCAAGCCAAGGGCCCACTGTCCAAAAGGCAGGACCCAAGCCAATTGGGGAGTTTTCACAGCACCTTTAGAGGGAGGTTCAGGTTTTGTTGAGCCTGAAGCCTATATAATTTTAGGGGCCCTTTTAAGACCCTGGATGCAGAACACTTTCTTGCAAATTCTACAAAACCATATGACTTTGTGAATTCACTGCCAGGGCCTCTCCCACAGCCTTGCAAAGGCCACACGCAAGTGACTGGGTGGGGGCGGGGGGAGGCTTGAACCTGAAGGTTAAGTTTCATTAGCTTCACACTAGTTCCACCTCTGGGCTCAGAGAGACACCCAGTGCTTGGGCTAGACTTCCCAGAGCACAGGAGGGAAAAACAAAAGTTCTGACCTGCACCAGGCTTTCCCTCTAGCTGGGGAGATAAACACAAAAGAGCAATCACAGGAAAATACCCACAAAATGTTTAAGAGCCTCTCCCAGGCAGAATGGATACGGCTGAGAATCAGGAAAGGGCTCTGAGAGCAGAGAGGAGGGAGGAGAGGAGGGAGGAGAGGTGGGAGGCGTGGTGTCTAGGAAAGCGGCTTCTCTCTGATGGGTGGGCCTTGGCAAACCCAAGGCTTCCCCGGGCATCTCTCCCTCATCTGTTAAACAAACGAGTGAGCCTATGAGGGATCCGTGGTGGTCAATTTGTGCTGCCCAGGACCTGGGGCTCCCTGGAGGTTTTGTAGTTCACAAACATTTATTTTGTTGTGGGGAGGGGAGGGGTGAGGCCACAAAAGAGACTCTCCAACTTAAATTTTGTTTTAAATGGAAAAACAAGAAACCTGGCAACAAGGGTCCTACATTCCCACGTGGTGGCACACAGCTAGGGCTGCAGCAGCTGCCCCTTCATCCAGGATGCCTGTTTCGGCTGCCCACTGTCCCCACCAGGGCTGTCCCTGCAGGTACCCGTATTTGTAATGAAAGGAACAAATGTTTATCCAGGGCCCTGCCAGGTAAGAGATGGGGAGAGGGATGGCACACAAGACTAAAGACCTAGCTGTCCCTGCAGGTACCCGTATTTGTAATGAAAGGAACAAATGTTTATCCAGGGCCCTGCCAGGTAAGAGATGGGGAGAGGGATGGCACACAAGACTAAAGACCTAAAGGCAGCAGGGAGTCCCTGGGCCTCTACAGTCCTGGGGCCTGTTCAAATGCCTTTGGAAAGGCCCAGTCAGTCCCTTCAAACCTAGAAGACCTGAGACAGTATATACTCCAGCTCCTAGAAGCCCCCAGGAAACCTCTCCTTCAAATAGCACTTATCAAGGGCTGCTCTTCTGATGGTGACCAAGTCCCCAGCCAGTCTTGTTCAGCTGGAAGCTGAAAAGAAAACCCCGTGAGAATCTGCAGATCACACTGGAGGAGAAGATGTTCTTTCAGATCTCAGGTGGGGCTGATCACTGTGCAGGTGGGATGCTAAAGCCTGCCAACCCGCCCCGGGCTGTGCCATGGCAAGAAAATGGAAGGTCCCTGGAGGTCTCCGTGTGATGGGAAGAATGCAGGAAATGCATGTCTGTAGCTCAGTCAAGCCAATACCTCAGCACTTTCCATCTTCAGAACTTCTGCTCAAACAGTCCCTCTACCTGGTCTGTCCTCCTGTCTCCTTTGTGCCTTCCTTAAGCTTAAGTCAATTCTGGCTTTCCTTTAAGCCAGATGGAGCCCCGCTTCTTTCAGGAAGCCCACCCTGATCTCTCCACCCACAATGATGATCTCCCTTTCTGGAACGTACCAGCACTTGGCCTAAAATGTTTTCTATGTCTTCTTAGTGCTCTAATAATACTCCCCCTTTTCCAGTACCTATTACAGGTATTAATACATATATTACCTCATTATATATCACCTCATTAACCTTAGAAACAATCCTGCAAGAGAGGTATTATCACCTCAAGGGAACTAAGGCTCAGGGATAATTTCTGACAAGCAAGGATCACACACCAGACTAGTGCCCGAGGCAGAATTACTTTTTCTAGGCCTCCCAGTGAGAAAGTCAGTGCCCGGGCTATAGGACAGGCCTCTCCTCTCCTCCTCCACTGGCCAGTATGGGGCAGGGCACAGCAAGGTCCCTGACACACACCAAGAGGACACCAGTGTACCCTGATTCATCTCTTTCACACCCTGGTGGCACCTGTCCCAATGACCTATTCGGTCAGAGCTTCTGGTACAGAGGCTCCAGGAATTCTGGGGGCAGAAAGGACTGATCTAAGATATTCCCTTTCTCCCTCCCACGACAAGGTAGAACCTCAAGTTATGTGAGAGGGCGTATGAACATCCCTGACTCTGCTGGGGCACTGCCTCATCTCTGAGGTGTGGGTCACAGATGCCATCAGGCCCCAGGAGCAAGCCAGGGAGCCCCAAGGCCGCATTCCACCAACCCTGACCGTCCTTTCCCAGGCACTGAACAAAAAGCCCACAGAAAGTGCTGTTAAACATTCAACTCCTCACCCACACCCATGAATTAGGAATAGCTGGAGCCCATGTCAATCATTAGCCAGACAGTGCCTCAGACTCTGCCCTCCGAGGGCTGGCACCTGGAGCGGCCCAGCCTGGAGAAGCTCCGGGCAAAGCAGGCTGGAAAGTGGCCACGGACCAGTGTCCAGGCCTGACCAAGGGGTTGAACTTGAGCAAGCAGGCTCAGAAAGACACATCTTAGAAATAAAGCCAGGCCTTCCCTGGTGGTGCAGTGGTTAAGAATCCACCTGCCAGTGCAGGGGACACGGGTTTGAGGCCTGGTCCAGGAAGATCCCACATGCCGCGGAGCAACTAAGCCCGTGCGCCACAACTACTGAGCCTGAGCTCTAGAGCCCACAAGCCACAACTACGGAGCCCTCATGCCACAACTACTGAAGCCTACACTCCCAGAGCCCGTGCTCTGCAACAAGAGAAGCCACCACGGTGGGAAGCCCGCGCACCGCAACGAGGAGTAGCCCCCGCTCGCCGCAACTAGAGAAAGCCTGCGCGCAAAAACGAAGATCCAATGCAGCCAAAAATAATAAATAAAATACATAAAAATTATTTTTAAAAAATAAAAAGAAATAAAGCCAATTCCCAGTGCGCTGGCATTTGGATTACACAGGAATCCTACGATATCAGGGCTGGAAGGGGCCTTCAGGAGATTCTTTGACTCAACCAGCTTGTTTTACTGAGGTGGGAGCCGAGGCCTAGAGATCAAGGCCCGCCTGGGCTCTCAGGATCGGCTGGGACAGGACAAAGACTCAAATCATGTTTCTCGACCTCCCGGCCGATGCATCGCGGCCCAGGCTGGCTCTCCTCCACTCAGGCTTCTGGGCGCCATTCCACCTTCCTGGGCTGGAGAATGGACTTGGAAATGTAAAGGCTACCCTGGGAAAGACAGAATGAGAAAATGACTCTGCTGCCTCCTAATAAAGCCCCATATCATCAAGCCACAGAGAAAGCACCCTCTGCCCAGGGAAGCCTCTGTGACACTGCTTCTCCCCAGGTTCACCGCCATGAGTTAACAAGAGCAGAGAGCAGGGGTTGGCAGCCACTTGTTTTGATCTTTCCAGGGTATCAGGAGCCGCGCTGACCAACAGCTCAACTCAGTTCAGGGTTCAAATGGCCTCTGTCCCCAAGCTCTCCCAGAAATAGACACTGATGTGTCACACCTGGAGTTGATGAAGGTAAGTTGGGAGAAGGAAGCACAGTAAGACTCTCTCCATCCCAAAGCTGGGTCTTGGAGGGACACCCGCCCCTGCATCCCGAGGGGCCTCTAAGATCAGGAGGTGACTCCAAGCGGCAGAACAAATGGCTGCCAGACCTGACTGTTGGGAATGGCCTGGAAGCAGCGAGACCCTCAGAGCATGAGCAAAGTAGCAGCAGCAACTTGCCTGTTTAGCCACCAGCCCTCAGGATCGGAGGCTGCCACCCCCTGCACTGCCTGCTGGCTTGTCCCTGTCACAAGATACCATTCCTACTTCCTAACCCAAGGAAGGCTGGCCTAGCCAGTGGCAAAACCGACAAGCACAGGAGTAGTTTCAGACTGAGGACACCAGTGGGTGGTGTTCCAGAAACTTCGGTCGTCGCCCCCCTCAACCATCTGCCCCCTCTTGCTTCCATGCACTACCTGCAGCCTGGCACATGGCAGTCCCAAATAAGGACTACGTTTCCAAGCCTCCCTGGCAGCGAGGCAGGGCCCTGTCAGGGAGTCAGCTGTCCTGGGCCTCGCAGGTAAGGGAAGCACCCAGAGCAGCACTGCCCAAGTGTGGTCCCCAGACTGGCCGCATCAGCACAACCTGGGTGCCTGTCAGAAAGGAAATTTCTCGGGCCTCACCATAGACCCCCTAAATCAGAACCTTTAGGGGTGGGGCCCAGGAATCTGTGTTTTAACAAACCTTCCCAGTTATTCTTAAACATGCTCAAGGTTGAAAACCAAAGCCCTGGAGAATGCTGGGAGCAACTTTTCATAAGGAGCCTCGTGCCTGGACAACCTCATGGAACAGACACTTATTAACTCTGGACTCCAATTTCTGGAGATAGAGAAACTCCTCTCTTAAATCATGGCCAAACCTGAATCCTAATGCAAGTGGGTGGGGAAGAGGAAGGAAGAGGAATGATGAGAAACTTAACCCAGACAGCAGAAATCAGGAAAGAAACAACATCCAAGTATAGTAAATAATAAACAGAAAACAAGACACAAGAAATAAAATCAAGACTATCTGGTATGCAAACAGTCTGAATTCTCTACCAAAGACAGAAATGACCAAATTCGGTTTGTTGCTATTATCACTGCCTTCTGCCATGTCCCCCAACCCCAGTCACATGCTGATTACAAGAGAAACACTTTTTTTTTAAATGAGAAAGAAAAGTTAAAAATTAAGGCAAAGACATAGTAGGTAAACACAAAGAAAAACCAGAAGTGGAAATATTAATATTAAAAACATGTCGAGGACTTTCCAATAATCCTGCCTCTGCAAACTGAGGGTTATTTCCAACCATTTCTCAGCCATCTGGAAACACAAGACTTGGAAAACTACTCCCTAGGAATCCATGGTACAACAGGGTTTAGGCCATTCTAGTCCCTTGAAATAGTTTATGTGACTTAAAACACAAGCATAGAAACGAGTGTAAAACTTGTGGCCCAAGTCTTTATACCTGACATTTGGCCCTGGGGCATTTTTGTGTACTGTTTTGTCATATCCCTTGGGGAACAGAGAAAGTACGTCTTGCCACTTCAGGAGGAAGGAAATGTAATTGCGAGTCACAGCCGTCCACCTCCTTGGACCTAAGGGATGGGGAGGGAACCAAACACAAAGGCAGAGGAGCGGTACTCAGGCCCATCCCTGGGCATTGCAGACAGATCTCCTTTTACCCATCCCTCCTAAAACCTGGCTATCATGGGGGCCACTGGGACAGGCAGGGAGGGGGAGCTCACAGTAATCCTGACTCAGAAGCAAGCAGGGGCAGCCTGATTACTACCTACTCTTGCATGAGTCTGAGTGGAAACTAAAGGATGTGGCTTACCCCCTCCCTGACTGACACCTGCCTCCAAATTTCTGAGCCTTTCACTTACTGTCCTATAAAATGCACTTAGTTACTAATTTTAGGACTAGAAGGGATTCTCCCAGATTCTTGGCGATATATGCTCCTAAAAGAGTTAATACAGAATTTAAGGCCTAAGGCCAAAGGCCAAAAGCACTGAATAAGCAACAAAAGACAAAAGGTACAATCCACAAAGGTAAGCTTGATAAACCTGTATACACCAAACATGCATGCCAAATTCATAAATCCAAGACAAATATAAGTTGAGCTTGACTCAAAAACAAAGATTCAATAAGCAGGGATGCAGAGGGCAACCTCAAGATCACAGATATATCTGAAGTCTGTATCCCACAGAGAGTACACGTCCATGAAACCTTTTCACGTTGATCGTGCAGCTGGCCACAAAGAAAATCTTAATACAGTCCAACAAGAGATTTTGCTGAGAACATTCACTCAATAAAACTAGCAGTCAACATTAAAATATGACCATACCCCCCATAAAACTTACTCAAAAATTCAAGACGCTGCCTTCTAAAAAATCCTTGGATCAAAACTGATCTACAGAGTACCAGAAAGCAATGGAAAGGTGAGCATTGCATACAAAGGCCCATTGGCTAGAGTTGTACTCGGAGGAAAATGTTGAGCTTTATATACTTTTTTAATTAAAATAAAAGACTAAAAATAAATGAACCAATTTAGACGTTAAAAGTAGAGTAACAAAATAAGCCAGAAGTAAAAAGAAATGAGTAACAATAAAGGTTGAAATGAATGACCAACAAACAGAAAAAAAAAAAGTAGGAATAAAAAAAATTATTTACAAATAATTTCCAAATTATATGACATATATTTTATGAGATATATATATATATATATATCTCCAGCATACCCAATTAGAATCCTATTCTTAATATCTAATGAAGACATTCTACAACACAAGGCCTGTAATCTGTCCCTGATTTGGAAAACTTAATATCATAAAAATGTGAATTCTTCCTTATAAATAAAACATTCAGTGACATTCCAAACAGGATTTTATAGATTGTTTACTCCAACACCATTTCAAACTATAAAAACAGTCAACTGTCTCCATACCCAGCAATGGGGGAAAGGTTGAATAAATTATTTTACATCTGTACTACAGAACAGGCAGGGGACAACCTAGGGTGGGTAGGGGTTGCCTCTGCTTTTGTGCTCCCAGCACAGGGCTAGGCAAACAGTGGATACTCACTAACACTGAGTTCAATAGAAATATCCCTTGTCACCAGCTTCTTAAAATAGCGTGACCTTTTAGGTGGACACAGCAAGCTGATGTCTGCTATCACCAGCCCCCCACATACACACCCTTTTCCCCCAGGGATGCCACTCCCCAGGCTTAATCTGCCATATACTCCCTCTGGCTCCCTGTTATCAGCCTCTGAGTTTCTCCCTGTCCCTCACACTGTCCTCTAAGCCAGTCTCTCCCCACGCTACAGGTGTAAGAGGCTGGGGGCTCCTGACTTCCCTCTCAGTTTCAGGAGTGATTCCTCCCCCTTTTTTTCTGCTAAGGCAGTGGGACCTTCAGGAGCAAAAGCCCCTGGAAGACTAGACACTCAGAGATCACAGAACCAGGAGTCAGCTACCTGCCATCTGCACACTCCACCCCCAGCTTCAAGATTCCTTGCAGGAACACAACCAAGATATCAACACTGCCATTACCACCCCCTAACTGATCTCAAACCCCTTTTGCAAACATCATCTCACCAGATTGTGCAAACTACCACGTGAGGTAGGCATTTTACCACCCAGAACTCTGGGACTCTGTGTGGCTATGTGGCTTGTCCCAGGATACCAAGCATGGATGAGAACTCTGTCTCCTCACCCCTCCATTGGCCTTACCTGTTACTTTCTCACATCAGGAGCAAAGTCAGCTGTGGTTCAAGTCACTGTTCATGCTGCACTGTCAGGATTCTCCCAAATACAAACCACCACGTGACATCAGACCTTTATTTCATGGGGTACCGGGCTCAGGGTCAGTAGGCTTAATATGGTATGGTTTCAGGGTTATTAGAAAGCGCCATGAATTTCATAACTCCTTTTAAAAATGCAAATTCCCAACAAGGGGACTTTGGTTTCTTCATTTCCCCTAAGAGCTTTTCTATTTAGGTAGCCCTCAGATTCCTGATGTTCTGCAGGCAATGGGCTCACAGCGTGCTGAGGAGAAAAACTCAAGAGAAACCTGAGTCTGTCTGCTTGGCTGTGATTGTACAATACACCTATACACAGAATCTTCCTCCAGTGGTCCCCATGGGAGAAGTATCAGGGACTGCTTCAGGCTTAGCGGGAGGGAGAAGACGGCAGCTGAGAAGAGGAAGGAGCAGCAAGGAAGGGGAGCTCCACAAAGACCCTGGGTCCTCTGAACATCCAGCACTCGGCACAGATTTCATTTCTACATTCACCTCCTGCCCACACAGGGTTTCCCCCCACCCCCAGTGAATTCCCAAGAAAAACCCACACTCACCTATTCTGGCTCAATTCTCACTCCTACCACCTCAAACTACCCATCCTCCCAAAATCACGTGGCCAAGGCATCACTAATGGATCTTAGGTGCAGCAATCCAGGATGAGCCCTGACTACCATCCTTGCCCTGGAGACATAAAGGAGTCCAAGGGGACTCCCACTTGGCCTCTCAGCCAGTTCCTAGGCTCACCTCTCAGTCTGGACTCACTTCCATCTCACTCTCCCAAGTTGTTGGGTTTTTTTGGCCTATCCAAATTCAGCTTCCAAAGTCAAATATTTTAAGAACAGGGAAACCTTACTTCCCTGGCCTGCCTCTTTCACTTAGCTAATGTCTACTGAGTACCGACATTCGGCAAGGTCCCTTCTGGATGCTGTGAGACCAAGAGATGAGTGAGAAATACCCCCCCACCCTCCAGACACAAAGGACGGGGCAGAGAGGTTTGTGGCCATATAATTATTACTCCAAGGCGAGTTTTGAGAAGTGATGCCAAAGGAGTGGAGGAGGGCTGCATGGGCTCACAGCATGTCTTGTCCCTTCCTCCTCCAGGCACCTGGATGGCTCCCTGGAGGGTGGTGAATAACAGGCAGAACTGGGGGAAGGAGGGCAGAACAGCATGAGTTAAGACAGAGGAACAGGTCAGAAGGAGAGTAATTCAACTCGGACCTTCAGGGCAAGAAGGGAGTGATAGCTATTGTTACTATTACTGTTGACTCTTACAGATGATTACTCATGCGCCAGGCCCTGCTGTAAGCTTTATGTCTATCCTGGGACACAGGGGTATGGTGCACCAGTCACCACCTGTTCAGATCAGTGCCTGAGCTGTATGGTTGTTAAGTATATTAACTCATTTAATCCTCACAATAACCCTGTGAGGTAGGTATTATTATTACCCCCCACTTTAAAGATGAGGAAATGAAGCCATAGAGACTAGTAAGAGGCGAGATTCGGGAGGGATGCAGGAGCCCGAGGTAGTGAGCACCCCACGCCAGGGCAACAAATAGCCCTGGCACCTCACCTGGCCTCTCCTGTCAGGGAACACCTGGTAGCATGAAGAGTGCCTTGAGGGAAGGGGCCCTGTTAATCCTCCTGGAATCCCCAACAACTGACTGAAACAAGGAAGGAATGGAGGAGCATAATGAGAGCCTGCGGGGGTGAGCAAGACAGCACGCCCTACCTGTCCAGCTCCTGGACTCAGCCTGGCACTGCCCTGTAAATTTTTGTCCCTGCCGTGGGGCAGGGCAGAGGCTCACCCCTCACAGGGCCACTCCATGCCCAGGTCAAAGCAGCAGGAAGCAAAGTGAAGGCAGGGAGGGAAGACAGAGCGGCGGGCTACCAGATACCCCAGGTCTGTCCTAAAACACCCAATCTCCGGAGAAAGGTCACTGATTAGAGGGGCAGGGACAGAAATGTGCCAGGCAAACTGTTCCCAGCTTGGGCTAGAACTGTCTAGCTTAGCTTCTCCTCCCCAAAGTCTCAAGCTGATGAACTGCACAACTCTCCTTTAAGCCAACAGATGCGTTTCTACCTTTTTAAATCTTCAGGGGACTGGGTAGAGCCCAGCGGGAGGTAAAAGTCAAGAATCCCTCCCTGAAACTGTAGCTCAAGGTTGAAATGGGGGAAAGGCAGAGAAGGTAAACACACAGGTGAACACAGCACCTGGGATAGATCCCGCATTCTCTCAAATAGAGTGCCTTACAAATCAACTCCAACTGGCAGCTCCCAGGAATTTCCGTCTTTCCAGTTCCGGAGGAAAGTTCCTGAAGGCAGCCTCCTCTGCTAGCTCTCCTCAACATAAGCCCTTCCCATAAGGGTACACACACTCCCGAGAACTCAGCGGGGTCTGAGGGGCCGTGGCCACCGGCCATCCCCACACCAGCCAGTCGCCTTCTTGTCGCAGGTTCACCCGGTCCCAATCCGGCCCAGACCCTGAGCCCCAGACTCCGGCGGAGCAGCACAATCACGTGGCCCTGGCCACTGGGGGCCCCGCCTGTGCACCCCCCACCCCACAGGGAGGGCTCCCCACCGTTGACCGAGCTGGGCAGCCAGGCCGACTCAGTCCGTCCGGGACCAGCCCGACACCCGCCCCCTTACGGTTACACGCCGTGTAACCAGGAAGCCGCAGGGCCGGACCGGGAGGGGGCGAGGAACAGTCCGGGGCCTTCCGGCGGGGGCCGCGTAACCCTGCCACCGCCCCGTCCATTGCCCCCAGCAGGCCGGGGAACCCTCACTTACCTAGCCACTGACAACCGGGGTGGGGGACCGCGAGGGGCGAACGGGGACGCGGGCAGCAGCGGCTCTCTCTGCTGGCGTCCCAGGCGCGGCACCTCGGACCAGCCTCGAGTTATGTCCCACTCCCGCTCTCGGGGCTCGTTAGGCACTCGGGACCCGCGAGCTGCTCAGCAGTCAGGGAGAGTCTGGAGGAGGAGCCGTTGGGCGGAAAACTCCCCTCTCGCGCCGCCCCAACGCGCCCCGGGGCGGAGCCGCGTGCGCCACGGCGGGGCGGGCCCTAGGGGCGTGGTCTGCGCGAGGCCCCGCCCCCAGGTTAGGGCGTGCTGGGCCCGCAGGCTGCGAGCATCCTCCCCGAGCAGGGGAAGGAAGCTGCAGAGCCTTCCATCGCGGGAGGAGGATACAGCAGGCGCCTGGAGGTAGGCGAGGAGCCCGTTCTCCCCACCGCCTACCGCGACCGGTCCTGCCCTGCGCCGCACTCGTGTGGAGGGGATTTACCCAAGCCCCCTCCAGCCCAGTGTACCTTACTTAGTGACTGTGTACATTAAAAAGGTGACCCTCTCTACGTTAAAAAGGTGACATAACAGTATGGAAATGGAGATGGGGGTGGGAGAGTAGCTTTATAGTGCAGAAACCGAGACCAAATACCTTAGCCAGATGATCAAGGTCAACATCAAGAATGTTAAATCAACAGTGATAGTATGTACCGATTGTGGTCTTCCTCACAAGTATACATAATCACAGTTTAATCGTGAGAAAAACATGAGACAAATCCCAGTTCAGGGATATTTTACGGAAAACTTGACCAGTACTCCTCAAAATTGTCAAGGGCATCAAAACCAAGGAAAGTCTGAGACACACACTGTCACAGCCAAGAGAAGCCTGAGGAGATGCGAAAACTAAATGTAACGTGGTATCCTGGATGGGATCCTGGAAAAAGGGCATTAGCTAAAAACTAAGGACATCTGAATAAAGTATGGAGTTTAATTAATAATAACGCATCAATATTGGCTCATTCATTGTAGTAAAACACCATGCTAATAAAAGATAGTAATAGCAGAAACTGGAGTTTATGAGAACTCTATTTGAAATTTTTTGTAAATCTAAAACTATTCTAAAAAATAAAGTTTATTTTTTTGAAAAAGGTTCACCTACGCAATATATGAATATATTTATTTATATTGATATTATATATTAAATAAATTTTTTTTAAAACAGATTCACTCTTCATTCCCCCAGCCCACTTTTAGGCTTGCCTTTCATACATTACGTAGATGTACTGTCTACAAAACGGTGTTGCTGTATTTTTCTGCAACGCGCTTTTTTACTCGCTAGATCTTGGAGGGTCTTTGCATGCAAGCGCACCTGGATCAACTTGGTTCTTCCTAAACACTGCACAATACTAGCGGTCTTGTGCGTCACCATTCTTAATTACTTAGCTCTTTACGAAAGTACTTTTAGATTGTTGCCCGTTTGAGGCTGTTCAAAAAAAAAAACAAAAAAAAAAACTGCTGGTCCAGCTTGCGTTTTAATAGTGCAAGGAGCGGGACTGGGCCGGGCCGCAGAGGAGGCCGGCGTGCGGGGGCTGGACGCAAGCCGTGCCCTGCAGCAGCCTTGGCCGCAGCCCAGCTACGAACCCTGGGGATCCAGTTATCTTCCGCAGCCTCTCCAACGCCCCTACCTCCCCCAAGGCGCGGCTCTTTCTCGGAACTGGACTGCATTTTTTGGAGATGACTGGGCGGGGGAGGATGAAACTCAGGCCAAAGGCTCGGGAGCTGCTCGTAGGAAACGCGTCCCGGAGCTGAAGAAGAGCGGAGGGTCAGAGGCACAAGGCGTCTCTCCCAGGGTTGTTGTTACTCGGGTGGGGACGTCTGCGGCGGCACAGGAGCAGGCGACAGTGTGAAGCCCCCGACCGAACTGGCGGCGTTCCGGGGGGCTTCTGTTACCGGGCGCTCTCTCTGGGCTGGGAGTTTTGTCCGGGAAGGTCACCTGGCACCCACCCAGACCTTTCTTTTGCCTGGACACCCTGCACCCGCGCCCTGCAGCGTTCCTTGCTCCCCCGCTGCAGCAAAAGCGAGCTTCTTTGAATGGCTCATTTTTCTCGTGGCTGAGCGAACGCTTCTTGAAATACCACTTTAAAAGATAATAAATCATTTAGGGTGGAATTCCTTCTATTTGTAGCACAAACTTTTCTGCCTTAGAACTGAGACCCTCGAGGCCAGAATGGTGAATAGCTACCACTGTGCTTTTTATGACTCGGTAGGAACACCACGTGGGGGAAAAGACTCTAGATTTGGTGTTTGGGTTCTGGTTCCCATTCTGACACTCTCAAGCGATGCGTTCTCCAAACCTTGGTTTTCTCGCCTATAAATTTTTTCAAAACAATCTATAAAAATCTGGAAAGTAACCTCTGCTTCATTGTTACTCAGGGTTGATGCAAACATCAAAAGAAGCAAGGGAAAGTAAGTGCCTTGTAAAAAGGACAAGTGCTGTAGAGCTCTTGAGTAGTACAGTACCGTCATCTTTCTTACATCGATTCATTCAACTGACAATGGTTGAATACAGCCAGCGTGACCCAGCCAACGTGACCGGCCCTATGCTAGGTGCCACAGGAAGAGGTGCAAAAGAAAATCCCTTTGCTCTAAACACAAATCTTCTTTAATGGAGAAAAAACTAAATTGTAAATACCCTACACAGTAGAGGCTTGCAAAAAGGATACCTGGGGTAAGTGAGACGCAGGTGAGAGACTGGAGTGCAGAAAGTCTTCTGATCAGTCTTGCCAGACTTTGCAATGAATATCCTTCTAATTTTTAAAATCATGTTAATTCTTTTTAAAAAATTATCTATTCCTTTAATTTCTACTTTTATCTTTGTATCAATAGTTTTGTTCCTTCTACTTTCTTTGTGTTTGCTCTGCTGTTCTTTTTCTGGTTTCTAGAGTTGAATATTAGAGTTATTTATTTTCAGAATCTTTTGTTGTTGTTTTCTAATATTTATGTGAGAGCATAAATCTCCCTTTAAATCCTGCTTTAACTACATATCACAAGTTTTAATATGCCATGCTTTTGTTATGCCTTAGTTATAAATATTTTGGGTTTTTTTCCACTAGAATTTTATCCTTAATTCATGGACTATTTAGAAGTGTGTTTTCCAATTTTGTTTTCGAAGTTATGGCTTTTTAAAAAATATTCTGTCATAGATTTCTAACTCTAATTCTTGGAGATGAGAGATGTGCTCTTTTTAGAATTTGTTAGGACTTTTTGTTTTCTAGTAAACAGACTTTGAATGTCCCAGTTTTTGTAAATGTATATTCACTATTTACATGTGCAAGATTCTCTCTATATATCTCTCCATCCAGTTTGCTAATCTGGTTACTTAGATCGTTTTTATCCTGAGGTTCTTTTCCGTTCAATCCATTGATTTGTGAGACAGTTTAACATTTTCCACATTTTTGTAGTTTGTCAACTTCTGCCTATAATTTGGTCTGAATTTGCCTTATAGTTTTGAGAACACATTATTAGGTTCATACAAGTTCATAATTGTTTTATCTTTTGGTGACTATCTCCTTCTATTACTTTTCTCCTTAAAAAATTATTATGCCTGCTCTTAGTGTTGCTATCTAAGATAGTGCTTGTCTAGTATATGTTTTTTCTCTCTCTTTTTCACTCTTTTTTTTTTTTTTTTTGCGGTATGCGGGCCTCTCACTGCCACGGCCTCTCCCGTTGCGGAGCACAGGCTCCGGACGCGCAGGCCCAGCGGCCATGGCCCACGGGCCCAGCCGCTCCGCGGCACATGGGATCCTCCCGGACCGGGGCACGAACCCGCGTCCCCCACATCGGCAGGCAGATTCCCAACCACTGCACCACCAGGGAAACCCCTCTTTTTTACTCTTACTATATTGTTCTTTAGGTTTTTCTCTTGGAAATGACATACTTTTTTTTCCACAAATGAAAAAATAGATCTAAGGATCTGCTTTTAATTGGTGAGTTTAACCAGTTTATATTGATAATGACTACAGAAATATTGGGACTTATTTCTACCCCTTTTTTGTTATTGTTATGTGTGTGTGTGTATGTATGTGTATGTATATATATATATATATATATATATATATATATGCACTCAGGACTGTTATACTAATATGCAACTAGAACCAGTTGACATAACAAATTGAAATTCTTCTGTCCTGTTTGGTAAATAGCTGTTGCCTTGAGACCTTACATTACCCCCACCCCTGACCTTCCCCTGATCTAGCAACAAAAGAGGCAGTGCTTGTCACAGGGAGGCCTTCCAGGACCTCTTCCAAGTCTCTAATTGGTCAGCAGACAGGCCATACAGGTGGCTTAATATTTTAATATCATGTGACATATGCTTTCTCTTGGTTTCTTTTTTCTCTTTTCCTACCTACCTTTGGATTGTTTGAATTTTCTTTGTTTAAACAGGGGAGTGATACTAGAATTACAAATGTATGAATAAATAACTGCTTACTGGATACATTTACCAGAATATCCCTCAAAAATCACCAACTTATAATGTCAAAAAATGAACTAACCATCTTTCCCTCTTAACCTGCTTTTCCTCTGGGTCCTATATCTCAGGTGAGATACCACCTTCTGCCAAGGCATCCAGGCTAGAGCTCTGGTAGCTACTTGATTTCCCTTTGCCAGAATCCCCTTCCAAGTCCTGTACATTAGGTAGATTCACCACGAAGCTGCAGGGCCCCTTGTTTCCACGGACTCCTCATGGGAGAGCCTTAGCAATGTTTTACGCAGTCCTATGTTTTTGTGGAATTTGCAAAAGTAAGCTATTTTAGGTACAAACAGTTAAGATGGCAGCCTCTTTCTACTCTGATTTCTCCTCCATCTCAGTTCTTTTCAAGCCCCTCCCGTGAGTTGGAGTGCCCATGGGCACTCGAGGGTCTGGCTAGGGAAAGGTGAGCTGGAGATACATTTAGTTTGGGTTTAGTAGGATATGTTTATGTTGTTAGCAGTCACTTCTATGTGTAATTACATTACTGCTAGTCTTCCCAGTGTGGGAATAGCTTTTAGGAACACTGTTCTGATTCAGCCAGTAGAGCCAGAGATGGTATCTCAATAATAAACGTGTCCAAATAGCATCTGTTCTCAGAAATATGTAGGTAGTAGAGGAGAAACAAGACTCTTATAGAGCCAGAAATTGGTCTATGGAAAACTCTTTCAACCACTGTATGTATAAAGTTTTAAGCATGTAAGTCTATTCTCGTCCATGCCTATTTAAAATAAAAGTTCTCTCACTGTACATAAAATAACCAACAAGGACCAACTGTATAGCACAGGGAACTATACTCAATATCTTGTAATAACCTATAAGGGAAAATAATCCGAAAAAGAATAGATATATAGTTATATTTATATAGATATATTTATATATATGTATATCTGAATCACTTTTCTGTACACCTGAAACTCATGCAACATTGTAAGTCAATTATGCTTCAATAAAAAGAAAACAAAAAGAAAAGTTCTTTCCTATAGAGAATATACTTGATAAGGTAACCTATATAATGATAACATACACACATATATACATACATCTTTTTTGAACAATTTCAGGGAATATATTTTATTAAACTCTTGTGTAATAAGGCACAAACTGCGGGAGTACTGCAAATCGAAGCATGCCTGCATGTGAAATTAAATGCTTCATGCAACTCACTGTATCAGATTGCATCTTAGCTTCTCTGATGTATTTCATCCTAATGAAGTCTGTAAATTCCAGAGGCATACAATAAGAAAATATTAAATTTCATGATAACTTTATATGAAATACTTACATCTACAAGGATAATACAAAACCCAATTCACCACCACAATCAGAACATTCATGTTAAACTGAAAAATACTTGTATCAATTCAAGAAGTATTTAAGATTAGACACTGCACAAGAAAACTTAAAATGCCCTGAAATCTCATAGCTCATACATGAAACTTGGTAGAAGTATTTCCAACTTTGACAATAGTTGTAAAAATTTACATGATACTACCAGCAGTATTAACTATTTGCAGCGAAAATAGCTTACTTTTGCAAATTTTACAAAAACATATGACCATACTGGAAGACTGAAGTCTCTTTCTAGTCTACCTAAAGAAAACCAATACTATTAGAAAATCCTCCCTGTCTGTAGATTCTTCTTCCTAAATATTTATTGCACTGACCCCTACTCTCCATCCCGTAAGTACCACTGCCCTAGTTTCTAGGGTCTTATGATTTCTAACCTGGACTTCTGCAGGAGATTTCTAGCTTGTCTTCCTGGCTCCAGTGTCATTCCACTCAAACCTACCCTCCAGAGTGGCACAAGACGCACATCTGACTATGCATTCCTTTAGAACCATCTGGAGCTCTCCAGGATAAGGTTAAACCTCTTAACCTGGCACAGAAGACCATGCCCTGCCTCTCCCTTTGCAGCTCATACAGGTGCTATTTCTCTCGAAATATCAAGTACCTGTAATCCCTCCTCCCCCGCTACCATACCATGTCGTGTGTGTCCCCGTACTTTTGCTCTTGCCGTCTTCCAGCCTGCAGTGTCCTTCTCTCCCTTTTCACTAGGCTGCTCCTATTCATTCTCCAAGATTCTGCTTAATTTTCATCTTTTCTAGAAATCCTCTGACTTCCTTCTTCATCATAGTGGACTGAGTACCTACTCAAACTCCAGAAATGACAGTAAAGGAAAAAGTTCGTGTCCTCAAAAAAGATGACAGATGTTCAGAGAATCAGAAGTGCTGAGGAATTTCTAAGAAACTGAAAGCAGACACAACGAGATTTAACATTACAGCCCAGCTCATGAGCGTACATTACATAAATTCTTTTTTTTGATTTTTAAAATTTTAATTTTTTAAATTAATTTTTACTGGAGTATAGTTGCTTTACAACTACATATATTCTTGAATGTCTACACTACAATATATACTACAGAAGTGAGAACAGCAACAAGGGCACTCCATGCCCAGAGATAGGTGAGGCATGCAGCAAGGCGGGGCCAATTGAGTCCTGCTGGGAAGGTTTGACAAGCATCCCCATGGGAGCAGCTAGATGAGCTGACTCCTGGACAGCTCCCTAAATCCCACCCTTGCAAACAAGGTGACCAAGCTCCAGGTGCGAGCTGTATTAAGGGAGTGAGAGACAGCACAGGGCCCACATGGATGGCAAAGCCAGGGAGGAAAGGTAACAGCTAAGCCCCAAAGACCACCCAAAAGAGCATCCACTCGTGGGGCATCCAGCCCATTCTGCACTCTCCCTGGAAGCAATGTGGAACACACATTTGCAAAATGGTTTTCACCCCTCCTCAGAGTGGGTTATGCAAGCAGATTTCTTGCAGGAAATCTCATAGGAAAACACAAATTCATTGTCACAAGATTAAAGGTCACTGGAGAAGCACCAACACTAGGAAAGAGTTACTGAGTATTTATATGTCGGGCACTATTCTAAATGTACTGCATGCATTAAAAAAAAAAAACACAAGAAAACTTTAACCCTACCAGAATCTTTTAAGGTAGAACTATTTTTATCCCCATTTTAAAAATGAGGAAACTAAACTAAGGTATAAGTGATTAAGTAACTTCCTGCAAAGTCATACAGCTTAGTGTGTGAAGCACAGTTCTGCCCCCCAGGCTGTCTGCTCCAGATTCCAAGATTAAACAGAACAAATAGGACAACCAGTACAGAGCTTTGAAGTAAGCATAATTAATATTCTCAAATAAGAGAGAATAAAAAGAATCAGTTAGAGATGTTGGAAATAAAAAATACATTATTTATAATTATAGTGAAATAAACTGCTTCAGTGGATGAGCTAAGTAGGAGAATGTCTGCAGCTGAAGAGCTCATGAGCTAAAAGATTGGACCAAGCAATTTTCCCTGAAAATAACAGGAAGGGAAATAAATAGAAACTAGAAAAGATAATGGACATGGAAGATTGTTGCAGAAATGCCAATATCCATCCATCACATGATACAAAAAGAGAGACTGGAGTAAGGGATGTCCAGTTAAGTGTGGTTGATTGGCAGCACAAGTTTATTTCCTCTTCCTCCCCAAATCCTGGTAAAAGCACAAGAGAGGAATAGCAAAGGTAAAATCCTACGGGAGCAAAAGAACAAGAGAGAAGAAAATAGTGGACGAGAATTTTTAACACATTTTTAGATGATAGGAAACATATGGATAAGTGGTAACTAACTTGGTAGAATAGAGGATGCTTCAACATGGGGGCCCCCAGAGGGAGAAAACAAGGAGAAGCCAGCTATTTCTCCTCACCCCACTCACAGGGCGACAGGGGCACCGGTGGAAACCCTAGGTCACCTTCCCTATCTCCTTCAGGGAGATATGGGAGAAAGGAGACATTTGTCATATAAGCGGAACTGTGGGGACTGCAAAATGGTAGATGTAAGGCAATGAATTTGGGAGGAGGAGGTAAGGTACTGGGCTAAGCAAGGAATAAGCAAAAATCTGCATATTGAATAATGGGACCCCAGTCCCCAGCAAGCAGGCACTGGAGCAGGCAGCTGGAGGATTCATCTGTGCAGAAAATGAGCATCCCAGACAAATGGCCTCCAATGACTGATAGTTACTGGTTCTCTCAATGCCAATGCTGATGGATGCTTAAGCACCCTGCAGTGAACTCCATCAGTCAACAAGCCCAATTCCCACCCAGAGATTCCAGGCGGTGTTTTGTGCCTCACCTCCAAATGCGGATGTCCAGCCCAAGATCACCAGCTTGTAAAGAAGGCCTCCAGGTAGGGTGACCCACCATCCTGGTTTACCAGGGACTGAAGTGTTTCTCAGGACACTGGGCATTCAGACACTAATTGGAGAAGTCCCTGGCAAGCCAGGACAAGTTGGTCACTCTACTCCAGCAAGTACAAGCAAAATCCAACAGCTTGGCTTTTGCTTAACAATTTGCAAGCCTGACTTTCTCCGTGCACAGTTTGCAAGCTGTGTGCACAGTCATCTGCTATAATTTATAGGGCCTTGAGGCAAAATCTGCCCAAAATTGTATTAAATGGCTTGTGACTTTTGCTGTTCCTTTCCCAGCCTTTGACACAATATGTAGGGAAAATTATGGCCTATACTATTCATAACGTCCAGTCGGGTCAAACAAAGATGCGTCCTGGCTTCTTTTATTATTAACTTGATTTTTTTTTTTTGAAGATCTAACTAGCTTTATTCAACAATTATGAATCGGGCAGTAAATAGTCTAGTAAATAGAAGGTCCCATCTAGTAAATAGAAGGTCATTCTTAACTTGATCTTTATCACTTGAAACCACTTTTGGATGAGCTGCAGGTTTGCTTCTTGCTGGACTTAGTGCAGCCCGCCAGCCAGTGTCAGTTCTGAAGGGTCAGTGTCTGTGCCAGGCACGCAGTTAAATGTGGTCTCCCCATGCCATCCTGCCCTGCACTGGAAAACAGAAAGCCAAGCAGTCTTGGGGATGCAAATTACCTCATTTTCATGTCATGGACCAGGAATGGTCTTAATAGACAATTGATACTACTATCTAATTACCTCCAGAAACATTCTGGATCTGAGATAATAATTTTAATAGCTAGCCTCCAACTTTAGGGAGATGTATAGAAAATAATTATAAATAGTAAGTTACCTTATTTCGTTACTTTGGGAGGACATTTCACAACCAGTTTAACTAGCAGATCTGTTGCTCAAAATGAGACGTGCTGCAGGTTTTTGCATGTGTGGCCAAATAGGGAAGATGGTTAGCAACCCGCTTTACCATGTCTCTAGGCTAATTTTTATTGCTGTCACACTTTAGGATGTGGAACTGTAGGGCCTCAATTACCCATCTGTTGCATTGCTAGAGAACTCGCAAAGTTCCTCCCAAGGCAAATCTTGGCTCTGCCGGCAAGGACTCCCTTGACGCACTTTGGAGGGGATGTGGGTTGGTCTTCTCTTTAGGGACATGTTCTTGTCGGTGCCTGAGTTTTCATAAGAGGATCGAATAAAAGTTCCAGCCCAGTTTATTATTAAGGCATGTGGCTCATTTCTTATTTGGCCATGGAAAGCACCACCACTGCAAGTAGGAGCTAAAACCCATAGACACAAAGTACTTTTCAAAAGCTTGGCTAAGAGAAATGCTCTTGGTGGACAAGTGCCTATAAAGTATGTATTCTGTTCAATCTCTAGACATGTATTCTTAAATATATTACCAATTCAGCCAGAGCAGCAGACTTCTGTGCTGTGACTATCTCCCATGGCTTCCTGGAGAATTACTTTTCATGCTTTCTGCTTTGGTTGGTGGCCTTCGACCTACACTGAGGGACATTATACAAAATACAGTTTTGAACGTTGAGCCCCTATCTGTTGTAGGGATGTTGTTGAGGGCATCGCTTATTACATTCACAGTGGCCTCTTCATGAGGACCACTCATCAAAGTAAATATGCTCTTTGGCAACACTATCTAGAATAGTTGCTTTTTCTTAGCATCCTGCAAATACTCTGAATCTTATAATGTGTCATATTTCCCTCTCTCCATCAGCTGCTAGGGTCTTAGAGCTAAATTAGTGAACAATCATGAGACCATACAAAGGGGACTAATCACTAGGATTGACACCATTGATGAGTATAGAATCAGAGCATGGGGTGCTGACAAGATGCTCTGGGGGGGCTTCCCTGGTGGCGCAGTGGTTGAGAGTCCGCCTGCCGATACAGGGGACACGGGTTCATGCCCCGGTCCGGGAAGATACCACATGCCGCGGAGCGGTTAGGCCCGTGAGCCATGGCCGCTGAGCCTGCGCGTCCGGAGCCTGTGCTCCGCAATGGGAGAGGCCACGACAGTGAGAGGCCCGCGTACCGAAAAAAAAAAAAAAAAAAAAAAGATGCTCTAGGGGGCCGTGCCTGCCCCATTGAGTGTCAGGGAATCCCCTCCCTAGACGAGGTTTGGAGATGATCATAAGTCCCTCCAAACCAGTCCTACAGAGGTGCCTGCAGATCATCCCTCTTCCTTAGAGTGAGGGTAAGGTCAGGTGCAGTAGGGCAATGACGAGGGGAGAGAGACAGATCTGCTGGCATGGGTCTCCCTTACTAGCTTCCTATCTTGTAACACATATGACATGACTGACAACTGATGGACATTGAATATGAAGTCAGGCACCATGTGCTTTCCATTGTTTCACCCATCATGGCCCCCAGGTCAGGGTACTTTCTCACCCCCAAAATCATTTCCAGTATGTGAGCTGGGAAATAGTACACTATAGACGTTAAAAATGTGGGCTCTGCATAAAAAGAAACGAAATTGAGTTATTTTTAGCGAGGTGAATGGACCTAGAGTCTGTCATACAGAGTGAAGTAAGTCAGAAAGAGAAAGACAAATACCGTATGCTAACACATATATATGGAATCTAAAAAAAAAAATGTCATGAAGAACCTAGGGGTAAGATGGGAATAAAGACACAGACCTACTTGAGAATGGACTTGAGGATATGGGGAGGGGGAAGGGTAAGCTGTGACAAAGTGAGAGAGTGGCATGGACATATATACACTACCAAACGTAAAACCGATAGCTAGTGGGAAGCAGCCGCATAGCACAGGGAGATCAGCTTGGTGGTTTGTGACCACCTAGAGGGGTGGGATAGGGAGGGCAGGAGGGAGGGAGATGCAAGAGGGAAGAGATATGGGAACATATGTATATGTATAACTGATTCACTTTGTTACACAGCAGAAACTAACACACCATTGTAAAACAATTATACTCCAATAAAGATGTAAAAAAAAAATGTGGGCTCTGAAGTTCACACTGCACATATTTAAAAAAAATCTTTTTCCCAAGCTGTTGTTGGTTTTTGAAATTTATTTTTGGTGCCTTTGCCATCAGAGATTATTATTATGTTATTTGTTTAGGGTAAGGTTTTCTGTGTACTCATGTATATGGGTATGTAATTCAGTCTATGTGTGTGTAATCAAGTCTTTCAACAATATTCTTTATACCTGTGCTCTTGTTTAATAAAGACAGCCCTTATTAATTCCAAAATTATGAAAAAAATAAAATAAAATTGTGGTCTGTGGAGTTGAGGGCCAGTATCAAACCCTGTCTCCACACTCGTTAGCTGAGTGGCCTTGGGTAAGAAATTTAGTCTCTTCATCTATAAAATGTACAGAACTGCTTATCACACACAGCTGTTATAGGAGACACATTATATAACTACTGTGAATCGTCTAGCACAGAGCTTGACCCAGAAATAGATGTTTGCTATGAAGAAGTATATCATGGTCTTTAAGAGTTTGGGCTTTGGAATTGGATATAGTGGGGTTCAAAATCCAGCTCTTCCTGGGCCAGCTATGAAACTGGGCAAGTTCCTAACATCTTTAGTCCTTTGCTTTTTTTTTTTCATCTGTAAAATGGAGCTTATAGTACATATAAAACCTTTGGCACACCACTTGAAATGAAGTGTGGGCTCTATAAATGATAGCTCTAATTGCTTGTTATTTTACTGCTACACCAGGAGAGAATGCAGCTCAAGCTAAACAAGCAAGAGGGACCACTTAAGGGAGATTGCCAGAGCTGCCAATCCTTTGTGGCAACAGGGGAAGTGATCTCCATCCCCAGCATACGGTAGTAACACAAAAACTTAGATTTATTGTTCTCTGTGTACTCAGCAATGAGCTGAGAATTTTATATTTTTGTTTTATCTGGGTCTAGGTATGGTGGATCTTAATATTTTAGATTTTTAAAAAAAATTTTTTGATCGCGCCATGTGGCATGTGTGATCTCAGTTCCATGACCAAGGATCGAACCCGTGTCCCCTGCACTGGAAGCACAGAGTCTTAACCACTGGACCAGGAAAGTCCCAGGATCTTAATATTTGGGGGGCCACAAGCACACAAGTC
The DNA here is from genome assembly GCF_949752795.1 of Hyperoodon ampullatus. Taxonomy (NCBI): domain Eukaryota; kingdom Metazoa; phylum Chordata; class Mammalia; order Artiodactyla; family Ziphiidae; genus Hyperoodon; species Hyperoodon ampullatus. The sequence goes on along the minus strand of NC_136914.1, from coordinate 68,024,768 downwards.
CCAATCTGGGTCCAATCAGGAGACAGAAACCACATAGGGGTTTAAGAAATGGAACTTGAATTAAAGAATATTGTGCTATGATAAAAGAATAACTATAGGATGTACACAGAACCCTATAAGGCTACTCTCCCTTCAGCTGAGGAAGAGGACCCATGGAAGGGGGCCCCCTTCCCAGGCTGGGGATCAGACCCCGTTGGAGAAGGTGTTATGGCCCCCAGTGGAGTCTGAGAGATTACTGGTGCCTGGGCCAGAGCTGGTCTGCAGCTGCTGGAAAAGGAGGAAGCAAACCTCCAGGGCACAGTTGAGCCACAACCTGCTGGGTAGGCATGTGGGCATGTAGAGGGGGTCAAGTGGCAGTGGAGGTGGGTGCCATGGCACGCACAGTGTCTGGGTTGGGAGGGTCATGGGAGAACGATCACCAGGCCAGGCAGGACTGCAAGGTCTCTGGAGGACCTTCTGGGCGCCTGGGTGGGGCAGAGAACCACAGGATGTCTTATACCTGGCAAAGCCAGCAAGAGAGGCCCCTTCCTCCTGCAGTGTTCTCCCATCACCTGCTACTGAGAAAGCTTACATTATAGCACTATGCTCACTGTACAGGAGAGATGCTTAGGGGAATTCTGCCCATCAGTACAGAGCTGGTATTGGTGGGTGAATTTGGAGTTGAGGAATAATACATGAATAACTAGCACAGTTATTGGTGGGGGCATGTGAAGAAACTGGGAACACATAAGTGTGGATACATACACTCATGCATGTGCTCATCTATATATATATATAAATAATCTCCCCTGCTCATGGGGGATACTACTCCTAGGGTGTTCACAGACCCCAAGTGAAGAGTGCCTGGAGGGTTAAGTTATTCAAAGGCAGGCTTGTCTATGGTTGCAGGGCAGCCACAGGAAAGCCTGGACAAGGCATTGAACCCTCTGGGGAGGTGGGGCATTTTGCATTATTTTTTAACTCTCAGATCTCCTATCTGCATATGTAAGCTGAAAGGGCCTTCAGGGTAGATTTTGCATTTGAGAAACTAATGGTAAAACTAACTTGGTGCACTGAATTAGGAGTCAGAAAATCTGACCTTGCTGTGTGTCCTGGAGCAGCACATCGCCTTGCCTCTCTGAGCCTCAATTTCCCCAAGTGAAAACTGGAATCTTAAGTAAGCCGCCTTCCCTGCCACTGTACCACAGGCTTGCCATGGGAATCGGCATGTTAAGTCTGTGTAGAGAGTAAAAGTGTTCACGTCCCCGTTGCATGTCCCTGTGCTCTCCTCCCGCCACTGTGTCCCAAACTGCAGCTTCCGAAGATGCTCAGTACATTTTTTCATCAAAGGAGTAGGAGGACGGGTGTTTCAAACGGGAGCAATGGGCATTCCGGAGTCACTGACAGCAGAGTTTGGAAGATGGAAAAGAAAAACCAACTTTTCTCCCCTACACCTGCAAGTGGGACGTTAGGAGCCAGGAGAGCTCAATGCTGCCATCTGCTGGTCATTTTCTGTGTAGCAGCATCAAAATATTAGTAGTTTTACAACACTCTTGTTTAAACTTACCTAAGGACCAGGAGGGAGGACGTGGCATTTGTTGAGCACCTACTGTTTACAAAGGACCATCTTCAAGGGTGGTATGAATGCAGATGTGAATTAGTCTTGGATGCTGCCTGTAAACAGGACACAGATTCTAGAGAGCCAGGGCTGCTTCTCAATGGCTGTGTTCCCCAAGCACATTCTTCGGCTGCTTTCAACTTCAGTTTTCTCAGCAGGTGGATGGACAATTTGGTGGGGTGAATGGTGTCTTGCTGGGTTTCCATTTCCATTCAATGGTGACTCTGTACATGTTATTCACAGCTGAATCTTGAAGTATACCATAATTACTTTCCCTAATTTGTACATTTAAAATTTTTCTTGGAGTAAACAATTTTTTCTTTATTGATTTACCATATTTTTAAGTACTTAGAACGTTTCATTCCCAATGCTCTGCTATGAGTTTACATCACCACATAAAGTATTCTGTAAATTGAATTGCCTTGGAGATACCTTTCCTGGTCTGGAGCTTTCTGACCTGCCCCCTCTGTGTTGATTGCTCTGTAAGCTCACTGCACCGCTGCTAGCTTGCTGTTTTGTTTTTTTTTTAAACCGTCATCCTGGGCATTCTCATTACCAGTTTCTTGTGTTTTCCTGGATCCCATATCTTCCTCTTTCTTGATTTTTACTCCCTTATTTTTTTGCAGTACATCCTCCACTAGTTTCCTGAGAAAGAATGCTCAGAAGGTAAGTTTTTGGAAGTCTTGCACATGTGTAAATAGCTCTATCCTCAAACTTGAGTAATTATTTTGTCTTGATATGTAGTTCCATGTTGGAAAACATTTCTGCTATGAATTTTGAAGGCATACCCACATTGCCCACAAGGGTATGATTTTATTAAGAAGTCTCATGTCTTTCTAATTCTTGATTTTTTTGTGTTTCTTATTTTAAAATTTTTTCTGGAAGTTTCTTTTTATTCCTGGGGCTCTGTAACACCACAGTGGTATGCTATGTATGCATTCTTTTTCATCCATTTCACAGGGTGCTTTGGGTATCCTTTCAATCTGGAAACTCATGCCTATCTATTCTGGAAAGGTTTTTTAAAAAGTATTTACCTAAAAAAAAAAAAAAAGTATTTACCTAAAAAATGTTTCCCCAATCTGTTTTTCTGTTATTTCTTTCTGGAATTTCTACTCATCAAATGCTGCATCTCTGGATTGATTTTCTAATTTTCTCACCTTTTCTTCTCCTATTTTCTTCTCATACTAGGTTTTGGAGGATTCCTATAATTTTATATTCTTTCTGTAGAATCATCATTTATGGCTTTTCTTAAATAAAATTCATTGGATCTTTTTTGTCCTGTGACTGCTCTTTTTTTTTTTTTTTTAAAAAACAGCCTACTCTTGTTTCACGTTTATGAATCTTCTTTTATCTTTCTGAGTATAATAGTGGCATAGTTTTAGTTTTTTCCTATCTGCATGTTTTTTGTGTTTTCTAAATTGTTTTCTAGGTGTGCTGTTTTTCTGTTTGGCCTCCATCTTTCATGTTAAAACTTTGTGATAATTTCTGGAAATCCTTTAGTGAGGCACTAAAACATCTACTGCAAGGCCTGTGTGCATGCGTAGGGCTTGTCAACTGGTGGCCTTCAGTGTCGGTGACTGTGTAGGGATCCCCAAATGTGAATTCTTATAAGTCCTTTTGGGGAAGCAGGTGGCCATTTTCCCCCCGAGAGGAATCTACTAGTCTCCTGCTTGGCATGTGGGTTGGGAGTAATAAATCTGCTACCAGCATTCCAGAGCAGAGGACAGAGGATAACGTTTGAGGCTCTGTGGGCTGAGAGGGAGGGAGCCTCAATGCTCACAGCATTGTCCATATTTAATCCCATGTTAATTCCAGCATCTAATGCCCACCTGCGACTAAGCCTGATGCCCCCGAGGCCAGAGGGTAAAACATTTCCTCTGAGTAGACCTCCCGTGGTTTTGCTAAGGTGGAGGAGGGAGACCTACAGACTCAGTGAGTGGAGAAGAAAATCTAGGACTGTTACTGATTTTTTATTCAAACTCTCAGCCAATACCCCTGCTTTTAGCTCTACTCCATACTCTGGTTGCATTAGTTCAGGTAACTGGCTAAAGCCAGTGTAACTAACAAACAAAACCAGAAACGCCTAAACATGTAGTGGCTTAGAGAAAAATACAAGTTTCTTACATGTTCTTACATGAAACAGTGTCGTGGTGGGCAGTCCGGGTTGGCGAGAGTCTTTGCTCCACGTGGTCATTCAGGAACCCAGGTTTCTTCCATCTTGTTGCTCTGCTGTCTCCTAGGACACGGTCCTCCTCTGCATGGTCAAAGCCGGGCCAAAGGCATCTCTGTGTTCCGATTCTGAAAAGGATAAAGATGAGAGAATAGCAGACACCCAGGGTGTTTGGGCCCAGACCCAGAAATGGCACACATTACCTCACACACACTTGGTCACTGATCACTTAGGCCATAGCCACAGTCAGATGCAAGGGAGGACGGAAAACGTAGAGTCCAGCTGAGCAATCATGTGCCCAGCTCCCGTTCCATTACTCTGAAGGAAGAGAACAGATATTGTGACTCTGCTGCCCCCTCCTGGTGCCTCCCATTCCTGACGCTCTCCAGGAATCTGCTCTGTGTGTTAGACCCTTGGCTGTCTCCTCCACCAAGCGAGAACGTGGGGTTTTCTCCCGCCTGTTGGATTAGCACATAGTCATTTCTTTTCCAATTTCTAAAATTTTGTTGACATCTCCTCTCTGCTGTTGTTTCTTCCCCCAATTCTCTTGTTCTTGTGGTGCTATGGGCTTTTTACACCTTTACTAGCATACTAATGGTATTTAAGAAAGGAGTGGCAAGAACTCATAGGTTCAATCTGCCATGTTTCAGAAACTTTAAATTATACCTTTAGGGGGCTTCCCTGGTGGCGCAGTGGTTGAGAGCCCGCCTGCTGATGCAGGGGACACGGGTTCGTGCCCCGGTCCGGGAAGATCCCACATGCCGCGGAGCGGCTGGGCCCGTGAGCCATGGCCGCTGAGCCTGCACGTCTGGAGCCTGTGCTCTGCAACGGGAGAGGCCACAGCAGTGAGAGGCCCGCGTACCGCAAAAAAAAAATAAAATAAAATAAAATAAATTATACCTTTAAATATTTCTTCAAGTTCTTTCAATTCCTATGATGTCTTTGGGTATAGTTCCCCTCTATTGAATGTTCTTCATGTGTCTTCCATAGCTATAATTTTCTCTCCTGTTTTAAATTGTTTGTTCATTCCAAAGTATGTCTCTTTGATTTGGGATAAGATAAAGAAATACTCCATCTCTTTTTGCGTTTTCCAGTGTCTGTTCTTCTGTTGTTCCTGGTGTACTGTTCATTTCTGGAATGCTTCTTTTCTCTTCACTTCTTTTCAAGATCTCCATCAGGGTCTGTCTTATCTCCTCTGTTGTCTTGTCTGATCTTCCCGGACCTCTTACGTATTTGCTTAGAATTTTTGTGTAATAGAAGAATTTGCTTTATTACATTTATAAAATTCATGGTGATGTATTTGAACACAATTTCCAACTGCTGTGTAGTGATATTTTTCTATCATTCTGGCATTCATTTGACAAATATTTGTCACTTTCCTATTTTTTGGAGTATCTTTTTATAGATACCATGTTCTTCTTTGATTATTATTTATCTGTGAATGAGACAGGTTCTTCCTCAATTCGATATTTGTAAGACATTCACTGGGGAGCAGGGTAGGACTGTGTTTCAGGACAGCTGGAATCTTCCCTAGGACACAGGGCTGTGTGTCTGAGTTATTTTGGCATTTACTTTTTCCAGGCTAACAGAGCATGGCAGAGGCAGAGCTCACAGTGGACAAAATTTCTCCTCCAGCCTGCCTCACTGACAGAGGACTTTATGCAATATGCCTTGCCTATATGGCTTCTCATTTTACCAACTGTGCTTCTTCGTATGACAGAGAAATACACTTCTATGTTGCTTAAACCTCTTTAATTTGGGGCATCTTTGTTACAACAACCTAACTTGCATCTTGCCTAACACAGTTTCTATAAATGTTTGCTGGTTGAATGAATGAATACAGGTATCTATTGATGTAGAATTGAACACATGGGTGATATACTTTCTTCCAAAATCTAATGATACTTTTTTGGTACCAATGCTTGTTCTGTTTATGGCTATCCCTAGGAAGACTGAGATACTACCTCATTCTAAGATATTGCAGGAAACTAATTATATAGAAGAATTTTCAAAAATTTGGAAGGAGAAACTATGTAACACTTGTTTACAGTGTCTTATCATTGTTCACTTGCTTGTTTATATCTTATTTTAAGCTCCTTATTGGCAGGAAGCATGTCTTTTTTTTTTTTTTTTTTTTTTTTTTTGTGGTATGTGGGCCTCTCACTGTTGTGGCCTCTCCCGTTGCGGAGCACAGGCTCCGGACGCACAGGCCCAGCGGCCATGGCTCACGGGCCCAGCCGCTCCGCGGCATGTGGGATCTTCCCAGACCGGGGCACGAACCCGTTTCCCCTGCATCGGCAGGCGGACTCTCAACCACTGCGCCACCAGGGAAGCCCAGCATGTCTTTTTAATTTCTTTCTTTTGATGAATCAGTGTATTTTAAAAATCTTTGTATCTTGTAGAACTAGCATGTAAACGTGATTTCTTTACTGAATTAATGAGTAACAAGAAAGTATTGAGATCATTGTGTAGTGTAAAAGGGAACTAACATTTCTTGAGCACCTACTATGTGTCCAAGGTTATGGGAGAGCATTTTGGAATTTGGTTGACTTTGAGGATAAAGACAGGTGACGGAAATGTTCAGAGTTGACCTTCAAAGGAGGGGAAGCTACTGTGTTTTCCTGGTCGTGCGCTCCACCTGGGAGTCATGGGGGAAGGTACAGTTTTCACTGGTATGGGGTGGGCCTTCATGAACAAAAACCTGGGGAATTGTGCTCTATACACAACCAAGGTCCACAGAGACCTTGTAAAGATGGATGAGAGGCCAAAATGAACAAGGAGAGATTTGCTACAGGTCCCTGTTAACATTATCTCCTTGGACTCAAAAAAATTAATTTCACAAACTCAGGATCAGGGAACATCTGACTCAGGAAGGATCCTTGGGAAAAAGTCTAGGAATTTGGGTTGGCTCCAAGACAAAAACAAAATAAAAGCTTTTTTTTGCCATCTTTAGCCACAAAGATGTAAAAACAAGAACAAGGGAGGTGATAGTCCCATTCCACATTGCTCAGTGTATTATACGAGGCCTGTATTTGGTGTAGAGAGTATCAAATGTACAAGGCTTATGTTCAAGGATAGAAAAGCCATCACGTTGAGGATACCATGTCCTGAGTACTCTAGTGGGGTACAGAGAGTGCCGAGGCAATGTTGTCTCACTGCTCAGGACCAGAAAGGTCCAGAACGCTCCTCAGAGACTCCATATCAGTTGATATCTGAAAGATAATTAGGATCTCCATAAATGGATATTTTAATCCAGATGGCAAAAAATGGACACTGGTAAAAGGACAGTCTTGAGAGGGAACAGCACGGGCAAAACCACTGTCCAAGATGCACAGTGGCTTGGAAGGGGAGCAAACCAGACTCGAGTAGGGAGACCTCTGGTGGTAACTGAGAAGAGTACAGTCTCGCACACTATGCTGTGGGCCTGGAGGTTACTAGAGATTCTCAGTCCCACGGTGAAAGGACCACACTGGAGGAGGGGAAGAAAGGTGAAATAGCAGCAGGATAAAGGAGCTTTGGAGGAAACGTCAGAAATGTTTAAGAGGAAATGTTATTAAATTTCTGCTGTGTGAGGTGAAATGTGATTCTTCTTCCATCTCCCCAGGAAATAGTCTGTAAACTCTTCATATCAAGGTAAGAAGGGAGGGAGGGAGAGAGGGAGGTCACCTGAAAGCCACGGGAAGGCTGGGTTAGACATGAAATGCCTGAGAGAAGGAGACTCAGGAGGACACAATTACTGACGTCTTCAAAGTCCACAACACTTGTGCGAAGGTCACAACTGTGTCCTGTGGGTAGAAAGTGGAGGGAGACAGATTTTGATTCTCACTAGTTTGTGAGCAAGCCATTTAGAATGGACTGCTTCAAGAAGTACTGAGCTCCCCGTCACCAGAAGGACACGAGCAGAAATTGGTTGGCCATCCGCCAGGGAGGCTGCTCACATGATTTCTGCATGAGGTGGAATGTTGCCAGGTGAGTCTGAAGCCCCTAAGCTTTCAGTGGAGGTTGAGAAAGGCAGTCTCATCCCCTTGGGTCCTCTGTTCTCAACCAATGCATTTAGGCACTGAGACAGTCATTTCTCATTTGATGGAAGGTGTTAAATTGCACCTATGTGTTCAAATTAAGCCTTGGGGGAGGGACTTCCCTGGAGGTCCAGTGGTTAAGACCTCGCCTTCCAATGCAGGGGGTGTGGGTTCGATCCCTGATCGGGGAGCTAAGATCCCACATGCCTCGCGGCCAAAAAACCAAAACATAAAACAGAAGCAATATTGTAACAAATTCAATAAAGACCTTAAAAATGGTCCACATCAAAAAAAATCTTAAAAAAAAAAGTCTTGGGGGACACAAGGCATATCTAGAAAGAAATGTAGGAGAAGGCAGAATCTGCAAGGAGAGAGGAGGGAGAGGGGTCGTTGATGATGATCCAGAGCTTAAATTCCAAGAGTCAAGCATACTCCATCTGAGCCGGGTGTTTAGACATCATTTTCCCTTGAGGGCTGTGTCCAATAAGGTCTCTGTGGGAAACAGAATCACCCTAGATGGTACCCATGAAGATGCTGTAATAAAGAGATTACTGACAGAGGTGTGGGCAGGTTAGGGGAACAGACAGGGAAGCAAGAGGCTTATAGAGACTAGCAGCAGTGGGAAGACTTCATCACTCCCAGGCTGAAGGAATTAGGAAAGGAAATTGTGTTCTGGGCCCCTTGAGGGCTGGAGCCATGGAGGAGGGATCTCCTGAGGGAACCGCGACCATGGGGGTCATACCGGCAGATGGATACATGCTGGTGAAGAGAGCGGGGAGCAGGGGAGAGATACCCCAGCGCTCTCTCCTCCTGCCTTCCAGAATCCCCCTGTGCCTCCCTTGGTTAACCCAACAGGAAGCCAGAGGCAAAGGAGCCAGGAGGACTCAGTCTGCAGGGGTGAGCCCCCCCAGCACAGAGCCGAGAGACAGGTAAAGAAAAACGTGGAGGAAGGGGTGACAAGAGAGAATGACCCGTGTAAGGGCTCCTTTCCTTGCCTTTTGTGACAGAGACTGCAGGCTGTCCCACAGTATCCCACCACTGGACTGCAGACACATCAGTGGGCCATTTTGGACCATGAAGATGATGGCAGAGAAACTGCAGTGAACCTGGTCCCCAAAGCCACAGGGCTGCTGCCCCAGCCCCAGACTGCCTTGAGGATTGTTACATGAAACAGACGCAAGTTAGCAATGGCTCGGAGCTGCCCACCTGTGCCCACCCAAGCTATTATAGCCTTTGTGGATTTTGAGAAGGACAGAGTCCCCATCTTTCAGGAAGCTTCAAGATCTTACTGCATGTTTTTACAGGGACCTAGTTCTCTTCTTGCCTAGGACCCCCAGCCCTGCGATGGCTCAGAGCACCTATCACCTTGCCCAGAGAAGCTCTCTTCCAGTGTAGACATCTTTCCAGTGCTCTCTGCAAAGTGTCAGCCCCGAGCAGATGGGCAGGCTGGCGCTGAGTGATAGATGCCCCAGCTCTGTGTCTCTCCTCCCCAGCTGGGCTCTCTGTCCTGCACTGGTGTTCTCCCCATCGTGGCTGTGACTTCTCTGCCCCAGACAGCCCATGGGAGGGCAGTTGCTGGCAAGAATCACTTCCTGCTGGGGCCTGAGTTGAGAAGAAAGAGAGAGCCCATCTTGCAGCACCATCTCACTTCCTGTGTGACTCTATTAAGCCTCCCCTGGAAGCAGCAGGGACTCCTGCTCATACCACCCCACGGAGTGTAGGATGCCGGGACTTGACTGGAAGTGTGTGTGTGTGTGGCAGGGGTGGGTGTGGGTGTGGGGGGGTTGGGATGAGGGAGGAACAACAAGGCATGTACAATTGTATGAATTTCTTTCTTTTTTAAAAAAATAAATTTACTTATTTATTTTTGGCTGCATTCGGTCTTCGTTGCTGCATGCGGGCTTTCTCTAGTTGCGGCAAGCGGGGGCTACTCTTTGCTGTGGTGCGCGGGCTTCTCATTGTGGTGGCTTCTCCTGTTGCGGAGCACGGGCTCTAGGTGCGAGGGCTTCAGTAGTTGTGGCACATGGGCTCAGTAGTTGTGGCTCGCAGGCTCAGTAGTTGTGGCTCGCGGGCTCTAGAGTGCAGGCTCAGTAGCTGTGGCACGCAGGCTTAGTTGCTCCACGGCATGTGGGATCTTCCCGGACCAGGGCTCGAACCCGTGTCGCCTGCATGGGCAGGTGGATTCTTAACCACTGCGCCACCAGGGAAGCCCTGTATGAATTTCTGACAATCCTATTTTGTATCAGTATTTCTTCAGGTTACAAAGCAATTTCACAGAGAGTTTCACTTCATCTGAGAAGTTTGGAAAGAGCAGTTTTCATTCCCATTTTGCAGATGAAGAAACTGAGGTTTACAGGGGAAAAGTAACTTACCCAGTGACATGTAACTGGTAATCAGTCAGGCTAGCAGTAAAACCCAGTTTCTGGTATTTATGCCAGATCTTCCCCTTGTTCCAGAGAGCTCTACGTGGTGAAAGAGAACTCCCCTTCCATAGTGGACATTTTATGCAGTGACAATTCAAGAATTCTGAAGGTCTCCCTCCTCCCTGCCCCTGCCGTGGAACAGAGATAAAGTGGTTGTCAGGGAACACATCGCAGGTGTCCCAACTCTGTAAGTGACAGAGACAGTTCCAGAGAGCTCATCTAGACGCTTCAGACCTGTACTTTATGACAAAGTGTGGGGTGTGGATGGCATGTGTGCTGTGTATATGGCAGTGGGTGGATGTATGATATGTGTCAGTGAGGTGTGGCATGTATGTGTCTGTGTGGAGTAGTGTGTATATGTTGGGTGTGTTCACTTGAAGGTGTGTGGGGTGGGTGTGTAATGTATGTGACATGATGGTTGGTGTGTGTGTGATATACTGTGTGTGTATACGGGATGTGTATGTGCGTTGTGTGTCTGTGCTGTGATATTCATGTGTGTGAGTGTGACGGTGGGTCTTTCTGAGTCTGCTGATGCAGTACGTGTGTGGTGGTGGGAGTGTGTGTATCTGGGGATGACGGGTCTGGCGCGGAGGGAGCCGGGACAGGACGCTCACGTCTTAGTGGCATGTGTGTTGTGGCTCACGGCCCCCAGGTACCTGCCCCCGCGTCCCTGCCTAGTTGGTCAGCATGCCCAGCCGAGGCCTGTTTCAGTGTGTCAGCTGGGGCTTCCTCTGTTCCAAACAGGCCCACATCCTTGGCACAGACCGAGGTTTCACACTGGTTCGTCCCCAACGGCAGGTCCCCTCCAGGCCAGGCCAGCAGTCCCGCTCCCTTGGGACTTCTACCCACAGGAGAAACGCTCCCTGCCCAGGATGGGAGGAGCCGTGCTAGGGCCGGACAGAATAGCCACGTCAGCAGCTGCTCCCCCTGCCCCTGAAAATAGTCAAAACTAGTGCCTGCCGCCAGCGCTCTGCAAACGTACGCAAATCCTTAGGGGGGGAGGGTGGGCCCCCCTCAGCTGCCATCCTCTCAGTGAGGCCTGTCCCACCTCCCTCTTTCAGACAGCAGCACACCCCTCACTCTCACCCACCTGCACCCCGACCCCTCACACTGGTCCCTTTTCTCTCTCTTTTTTAAAATAGCACTTTTCACCTTCTAACACACTGTATAATTTACTTGTTATGTTTCCTCTTTGTCTCCCCTTACTAGAATGTAAGCTCCTTGAGGGCAGGGATTTGTACTTAGAGGAGAGGATGCAGGACGTTTAGAAGGTGCTCAAAAAATATATCGGGAAGGAGGGAGGGACTTAACGCCAACATCGTCCCCCCACCCGGGCCAGGCCCATGGTGAGGGGTGTGGCAGAGCGTCCCCTCCCTGGTACTACTGGGGACGGTCAGAGGCCAGGGGGCAGATCCGGGGCTGCAGATGGGTGGGAGGCCTGCCTGCTTTCCAGCCACCAGCCTGATGGGAAGGCACAGCTGTGGGTGGGAGGGGAGCCGGGAAGGATGTGCTCAGTTTCTGGGGAAGGAACTGCTGGCCAAGGATGCACTTAATTTAGCCCAAGTCTGGCATGGAGCGGGGAGTGGAGATTAATGCAGATCAGGTGCTGTTCTTTCCTTGGGGCTGGGGCTGAGGCTGGGGGCTGTGTTGGGTCAAGCGTGTTACTGGCCCAGGGTGAGATAAACGCCCTCTTGGGACAGTCCTTCCTCCAGGAGGACAGGACGGCCGGATCTCGCCTGCCGGGGCCACGGTGAGCGAAGGGTCGGTGTAGGGCTTTACAGCCTGCATGGGCTTGTCACAGGTGTGGTCTCATTTGGGCCCCAAAGCCCCCTGCCAGGGAGCTAAAATTTCCATTTTACAGGGTGGGGGGGGGGCGGCGAAGGGAAGCTGCAAGGGCAGGAGGGTCTCGCAGGAGGGCAGCTGGAACCCAGGGCTCCAGATCCAGTGCTCGCTCCTCCCTCTTCCGTCTCCTTAGTGTGATGGAAGGAGACAGACCTCTTACCTGCTTTCTGGTTGCAGAATGGGCCCACTGGAGAGGTGGGGCATCCCCTCCAAGCCCGTACCAGGCCCCGTGCTGATGTCAGGAAGGCAGAGAACACCCAGGCTGGGAATCAGAGCAGCCAGGGTTGATCTCTGGTTCGGCTCCAGATTGGTCAAGCCACCGCCGCTCCCCAGGGCTGTTTCCCCACCTGGACAAGCCTGTCCAGCTAATGATGCTCAGGTGGGCTCCATTGAGACTCAGGCACAACTAGGCTTTTCCACTGTGGATACCACTCATTGGCCTGGAGCTTCCAGAGGCTTCTGTGGGAGCTTATACTCATTCTTTCTTTCCTCCCACCTTCCCTTTCTATTCCCATCCTCTTGTCCCTCTGCCCTGGGCCAGGGGATCTGAATAAAGACCAAGAAACTCAGCTGTTCTCCAAGGGGCAATGCTCAGCAGCTGCTCCAGAGCACTTCTGTGGCCATCGTGGCAGCTTCCTGGGCAGGAAAGGACTGACGCTTCATGGGGGGACTCTGGTTGGAGCTCTGCTTACCCCGAGGTTTGAGTGATGATGGTGGGACCTCAGCCTTTCAATGACTTTCACTTCAAAATGGGGTCAATGGTGGAAACAACACAAATGTCCACCAACATTTGGTGAATGGTTGATGAATGATGAATAGATAAATAAGATGTGGTGTATCTATCCAATGGAATGTTGTTCAGCCATAAAAAGAGAATGGGGGGCTTCCCTGGTGGCGCAGTGGTTGAGAGTCCACCTGCCGATGCAAGGGACATGGGTTCGTGCCCCGGTCCGGGAAGATCCCACATGCCGCGGAGCGGCTGGGCCTGTGAGCCATGGCCACTGAGCCTGTGCATCTGGAGCCTGTGCTCCGCAATGGGAGAGGCCACAACAGTGTGAGGCCCGTGTACCGCAAAAAAAAAAAAAAAAAATGGGATACTGATTCATGTGGCAATATGGATGAACCTTGAAAACGTTATCCTGAGTGCAAGAAGCCAGTCACAAAAAGTCACATGTTGTTTGAATCCATGTATCTGAAACATCCAGAATAGGTAAATCCAAGAGACAGAAAACCGATTTGCTGGTGGCCAGGGCCCGGGCAGAGGGAAAGCTGGGGAGCAACAGCTTGATGGGTAAAGAGTCTCCTCTGGGGGTGATGAAAATGTTTTGGAACTAGATAAAAGTGGTGGTTGCACGGCACTGTGAATATACTAAATGCCACTAAATTATAATCCTCAAGTGGTGAATTAAAAAATAAATAAATAAATAAGTGGTGAATTGTATGTTACATGACTATTACTTCAATGAATGCATTAGTCCCAGGGTGACTGCACCTCCCCTCCCTCCCTCCCCAGCCTCTGCTGCCTCCAGATACCGCCGCTGTCCCACCAACACCCCCTCCTCTACTACCACTGAGATATTAGGTACCCTTCTTCAATTCCAGGCCAGCCCTGACTGCAGGCAGGGGTTTCTTCAGCCACCTCACGCTGAGCCCGTCCTTCCGGGGATCCAGCAAGCTTGATGCAGCCGTCCCTATTTAGCTAACCCTACTGTGTAGCAGCGCCCCAATGAGCATTTACAACCCCCTGCCAGGTGGGAACTTTCTCCCCACTTGCCAGAGGAGAAGCTGTGAGGTGCCCAGTGCCCCTACACTGTGGCTCTCCCGTGGGTGGCCAGACCTCAGTCCAGCCCCTTGCACTCTCAACAGGCCTACCGTCCCCCCACAGCACCTCAGACACAGCAGCGCAAGCTTCCCCCTCTGCCTCACTCCCAACCTTCTGCCGTGCCCAGGGCGCTATGGGTATAGGCCTCCCCACCCCGGGGCAGGTGCATATATATAGGCCTCCTGCTGCATCAGCCTTTAACCTGGGCAGTGCCGAGAGAATGTCCCAAATTTTGGCAAGGCCTGGCCCTCCTGGGGTAAGGGCCTAAGGTCAGGGCTGTACTTTTCCTTCTAAGACACAATCCCCAGGGCTCTGGAGATGACCAGGCACTCACATTCTCACTGGATATGATGAACTTTGATTCAATAAGATCATGAAGAAAGACCTGTCATTGCTTTGCTGAGTCCCTTAGCACTGCCATCTCACTTCAGCCTCACAGAGGTCCCAGAAGTACAGCGTGGCATAGTGACCTTGGCAACTGGCATCCCTGGGCTCAGTCCCAGTTCTACCACTTACTCCGTGACCTTAGGCAAGTTACTTAACCTCTCTGAAGTTCAATTCCTCATCTGAGAGACAACTGCTTTCCTTTCATTGGTTTGTTGTGAAGACTTGGTTTTCAGCCTGGCTCAGGGTAAGCGCCCAGTATAAGATTGATGCTCAAATTACTGTTATTATTGTTGTTCATATTTCATATTGCCAATGTCAAAGCTAAGGCTCAGAGAGCTGAAGTGATCTATTCAAGGTCACCTAGCTGATATTAATGAGCAATTGGGCCCATGACCATTTCAGGCCAAAACATGGACTTTTTGAAGCAGAGGGAAAGGGCAGGGGCAGTTCTTTGGGGGATGGGGCACCTAGTTGGTTACAGGGGAGGCCCTGCGGGGACCTGAGCCTGAGGCTCAGCAGAAAGGCAGGCCTTGGAAGGACAATGCTGGAAGATGGGGCTTAGAAACAGGGGGACACAGGGAGGATGGAGGTGTTGGGAAGGGGGTAGGGCTAGGGGAAGGCTGCACAGGCCACACAGGCAACAAAGGTGTTTTTCTCACCTAGAAAATGAGGTGATGACATCATCCATGGAAGCAGATCTAGTAGCCAGCCCTGAACCCAAAGCAACAACCACTGGTGGCAGAGGGGCCTCAGGCAGAACAGCTGGTACTGGAGGCGGGGCTGCCCCCAGGCCAGTGTTCTGAGCCTTCCCCAGCCCAGATGGAGTCCCCAGGGGCCTCTAGCATCTCATCAGCATTGCTTGTCCAGCGGCCTCATCCGACAGTTAGAGGAAACTGTGGGTATAAGTGACCTGCCCAAGGTCCCACCGCAGAAACAGAACTCATTCCCTGTCCGACAGTCCTTCATGGCACCACACTGAAAACCTAGATGGAGAGGGACAAGGGGGAGCTCCTGGGACCTCACAGCGTGAGACTGAGGTCCCGAGAGGCCCCAGGTCCCCAGTCTCCTCCCCTGACTTCCCCCCATTTCTGGAATCCCACCACTATAGGCCAGTTCCCTGGGAGTAAGGAACAACTATTCATGTTTAGAGTTAGTTCAAAATCACATGCAGGGACTCCGTAGAGTCAAAATTACCCTTAAAGACATCTTAAGAGACAGCTGGGGGACCCTCCACGCAGCCCCTCAATACACCCACGGGGGTGGGCTTCCCTCCCGCCCGGGCTCAGATCCTTGAGTGGTAGCAGGCTTGTGTTTCAAGGTCACACACAAACGGTACCCCTATATTCATCCAGAATCACTCCCAGCATGAAAAGGAACTGTGCTGGAGACTGGGGACCCAGCCAAGGGTGGCGGATTCAGCCCTCCCTTCCTAAATCACTAGCTAAATCATCTTCTCATTCTCGCTTTTGGCCAGACGTGTTCAGCTGAAATGGCACACGTATATCCACGGCTCCCAGGGTGCTCGGTAAGTAAGTTAGCAGGTGCAGCTGCCCTGCGTGCTCCAGGCCAGAGGACTGGGCGGGTGTTTACTAGGCCAGGTGGTTGGGTGGAGAGAGGGCATGGGCTCAAAAGTCATCAACACATCAGAGCTGGGTTCAAAATCCTGACTTTGCTATTTCATATTTCTGTGAACAAGTTAGCCTCCCTGGTTCTCCATTTCCTTATTTGTCAAAGAGGAAAAAGCAAGACAGTTGAGGATAAAAGGAAAGAAGCTTTTCATGTACCAAACATTCAGGAAATGGTGGTGAGCGTGCACACATACCTCTGCTGGCGGAGGGTGAGGTGGGGGGCTGTTGATGGGGACGTGGAAAGGGAGGTCAGAGATCCAGCACCCTGGGAGGCAGTTGGAAGAGGCATTTAGGAACCTGGAGGGGGGGAGGAGGAAGCTGCGGAGGCTTGTAGGTGAGGGTACCACTGAACCAAGAGGCCCCACCCCAAGTCTAGTCCTGCCCGCCGCACTGGGGAGGTGTCTTGTGAAGGCCAGCCAGGCTCGGAGCAAAGGGGTGGACACCAATCCAAACATCAAAGCTGGGCCTGAGGTTTTTGGCCAAATGAGAGCAGCAGGGAGTGGAGAGGCCCAAGAAACCCTGTGTATCTGAGCTCCCTGGGGTTTTAGAGACCTGGGTTGAGTGGCTGGGAGCCTTCTGGATTCCATCCAGACCCCTGGCTAGCCCTGCCCCACTGTCTACTTGACTCATGTCGGGAGGAGAGAGGAGAGAAAACGGAGGCAGGGGAGGGGAAGCCACGCAGCTGTTCCCGAGCTGGGGCCTCGGAAATTCGAGCTGAGCCTCAGGCTGCCGGCAGGCAGGAGAGGGCCTCTTGGACGCCCACTTCTGAGGCGCTGGCCCAGTCTCACCAGCAGACCTGGGATTAGCTCAGCAGCCTTCTCTGAGCTCTGAACATCTGCATCCTGGCGTCCACTTCCCTCTCTCCCAGCCCCCTGAGACGGAGGAAGGGGGGGAAGGGGGAGCAGACAGCTGCGACCTGGGAGGGGACGTAGGAGGGGCCCCTGAGTGGCCTGAGACGTGGGGATTAGGACACAGCAATGGTAGAGGAGCCACCTGGGACCTCATTCCAAAAATGCCTTCCACTTCCCTCATTTTGTGAACCTGAAGGAAATGGGGTTTAGGAGGAAAAGAGGGGAAATAACATCTGTACAGGCCCACTAGATACCAGGGAGGTGCTGGGCACTTGACCTGATACTTCTAACTCTATCAAGGTTGGGTCTTATTATTTCTATCCCTTTGCGAACACAGGCTCAGAGAGGTTAAGTAACGTGCCCACAGTGACTCAGTAAGTTAGTAGTAGAGCCACGATATAAACCCAGGTCACTCTGATTCCAAATCCTGAGTGTTCTTTTTAGCCAGGGCCCAAAGAATTGGAACCAGGCAGGTCAGAATGGAACCCCAGGGAGAGGGAAGACTTATTTGCCTGCCCAAGGCTTAGTGCAATCACGGCTGCATAACTGAGGTCAGAGAGCTGAGGAGGAGGGGAGAGGCAACGGCTTTGCCAATTGCTCCTGCAAGAGTTCTCACATTGCAATCTGTCTAGAAGAAAAGATCAGATGACAAGTCAACAAACCAAGTCATAGGAGGCTCAGCTGAAAAAAAAACGGGCTAACTAGCTTAGAGAAGGCTTAGAGGAGGCTGGGTTGTTGCAGACTGACTTGCTCTGTGGGACCGATTCAGTCAGGACAGGCTAGGTTTGGCCGCAATGAGGAGCAATCCCCAAGTCTCAGTGACTTACGCACCCAAGGCTCATTTCTTGCTGACATCACAGTACAGGGCAGGAGGGGCTCTGCTCATCCTGGTCACTCAGGGATCCAAGCCAAGTGGGGTTTCCTCCAGACATGAGCATCCCCTGGCCCCCAAACACTGTGGCAGAGGAAAGAGGTGAACTGCACACTGACATCTAAAGCTTCACATTTCATCGGTTGAAGGAAGTCACTTGGAAACATGTAATTTCAGGGGGCTGGAAGTGCAGACCCACCCAGAGCCCAGGAGCAGATGGAAATGTTTGACGGGCAGCACTAATGATAATCTCAGGGCCTGGAGGGGTAACTGGGCTATGGGTGAATGCATTCAGAAGTCAATTTTAAGTCCACTGAAGCATGACCTTCGCAGGGGCATAATGCGTACCCACCAACAGAGGTATGCAAGCCAAGGCAGGATGGCCACGTTGCAGGAAGGTGGTGGAAGAGACTCTGCCATTGCTGGGGTGATGGGAGATGGCCTGCATGGTGGGTAAGGGCTAGGGCTCTGGAGACAGAGGTGCCTGTGTTCAAATCCTGTTCTCTCTTATTAGCTGGGTTACTTTGTGCAGATTACCTAACATCTCTGGGCTCCAGTAGTCTCCTCCTCTGTTACATGGGGGTAATAATGCCAAAAGCTGTTACAAGGATTGGATGAGATAATATATGTAAAGTCTATAGCATACCATGCCTGGCAAATGGGAAGCTTGAATCAAGTCAGTTGCTCTTACTGTTGTTCTCATTCCTACCCAAGATTCTGTGACCTGCCCCTCCTGGAATCCTTGGCAGCATCCCTTCCTGGGCCTCTCACATCCCTAAGACATTAGTCAGCAGCCAGGGCAGAGTTGGGAGAGTGCTGTGCACAGCCCAGCAGGCTGCTTTCCACGCTACTGTGGCATGGTCTGCCGAGGTAAGATGCTTTCTGGGACTTTCTCTAACCCACTCCCGCTCCCCAGTATATTTCCCCTTCCTCCTGCCTCCAAGCCTGATTGCAAAGCAATTACCTTCTCCAGCTCATCCTCAAATCTTCCCTAACAACCATTGATCCAATTTATGTCTCCATGATTTTGCCCTTTCCACAATATCATAGAAATGGAGGGTTACAGTATGTAGCCTTTCTGCTGTCTCTTAAGTTACCTACTTTATTGAGGTTCGGCCGTATTAGATGGGAGATTATTCTATCTGCCCTCCCCTTTCTCCCTGTCCAGCTACATCGCTGGTATTTGTTCCTTGATTGTTATCTTCATAGCTCTAATTAGCATATGTATACCTCCAGCTGTAAAAGGTATATCCCTAAGGCTCCGCACTTTCTGAAACAAAGCTATCCGTGTCCCCATAAGCTCGAAAATCACCATTTCAGAGACATCAGAAGGAGGCATGGCAGAGTGAAGTGGTTTGTTTCAGAAACTCTCGGAGCACCGATGAGAGGATGAAATTAAGAGAAGTTTTCTGGAAGAGGCAAGGTTTGAGCTGAGCCTTGTCCACTTACTTTTCCCAGGGCAGCTGCTAGTCGGTTGCTCTCTGGGTCTGTGAGCCTTGACCTGCAGTATCTTGTTCAGACACCAGGGGGAAGACAAGTGGCTTTGCTGGGATGTCCTCTGCTCTGATAGAGAGAAGACAGCTCAGCTCTCCCCGCTCCCATTCCTTTGAGCAGGGGTGGAGTTGCCCACGAGGTTCTCAGCTCCAGACTTCTACCTGCTCAGAGGCTTGAGTTCATGCATGCCGTCTGAACTGTAGCTTCCAGGCCTTCTGTTTGTGGATACCGTCTCATCTTCACTCCACGTTCGCAAAGTGTGGTCCCTAGAGCCCTCGCATGGGAGCTGGTTTGTAGACGTGTAGATTCCTGGGCCCTGCTCCAGACCTCTTGTCAGGAGATGAGGCCCAGGTATCTGCATTTTTGTTTTTGTTTTTGTTTTTTGTTTTTTTTTTGCGGTACGCGGGCCTCTCACTGTTGTGGCCTCTCCCGTTGCGGAGCACAGGCTCCGGACGTGCAGGCTCAGCGGCCATGGCTCACGGGCCCAGCCGCTCTGCGGCATGTGGGATCTTCCCAGACCGGGGCACGAACCCATGTCCCCTGCATCGGCAGGCAGACTCTCAACCACTGCACCACCAGGGAAGCCCAGGTATCTGCATTTTTAATACTCAGCCCACGTTCCTCTCATACACAGGAAGGACTGAGATCCTCAGGTTCAAGGCTTTCTATGATCTTAGCCTGTCAAACCTCTTCATCATATTTCTCCCTTATTTTCCATAGTCATTTCTGGGTAAAGGGTCCATAATTTGATGAAACATAGCATATTTGATTCCTGGAGATTAAGCATCTCACATGGAGTTAACACATGTTAAAAGCCCTGTAGTGAATAAGCCTGTATGATTTTGTTAAATGTAGCATTCCCCAGGTTATTTGACAGGGAAGTCCTCTGATATCTCATTTTTTGTCACTAACTGGATGCTCAGCTCTACCCATCTTAGTATAACAAAACCTCTTCCCTCCCTTCATTTGTAACAAGTACAGGCACAGGCCCTCCTGGCCAATATCTCCAAGAGAGGTAAAGATGAGAAGACTCATTCCAGTGCCCCACAAGCCAGCCCGTGCCATAGCCTGAGCCGCAGCAAGTCGACCCTGGTCCCGTCCCAGTTTACCATCTCATCCAGCAACCCTGCCTAACTCACCCACCACTGCCCTGGGCTGATCTTCAGGGTAGCAAAGGTAAGTGCATGTGCTCAGAACAGACCTAAAGTCCTTGCCACTAACATCAGAGACCGTCTGGATTTCTACTCTCTACCCATCTAGCCCAGTTCCCAGACTTCTAGATTTTAAGGGTGTATAAGCAACAACCCCCCACCCCCGTGTCCACTGCCTGCAATTTGGAGGGCTAAATAAGGTTCCTTACTTTTTATTTTCCAAGAAGTCCATTAAAATATTATCTGATCTGCACTTCAGTTTTCCCAAAATGCAGTTCCTTGAACCTTTGAATGGGAATCACTCATCATTTTATAAAATAATTTTAACACAAAGTTTAATATCGATACTTTTATTTTAATACCAAAACAAGGAA
The DNA here is from genome assembly GCF_949752795.1 of Hyperoodon ampullatus. Lineage (NCBI taxonomy): Eukaryota > Metazoa > Chordata > Mammalia > Artiodactyla > Ziphiidae > Hyperoodon > Hyperoodon ampullatus. The sequence continues at coordinate 68,004,139 of NC_136914.1, read as the reverse complement.
GAGGAACAGAGTGTCTGAATAAAGAAAAGTCCTCTAAATTAATAAATTTAACTTTATGGAATGTTCACTCTATTGCCCTCAATTTTTCTGTTTTGCACAAACAAATGAAAAACTTACCACAAACCAGTTTGTGTCCTTGGGCTGGGGTTTTGGAGCAAGCTGATGTGAGGACCTGGTTTGAGAAGAACTCCATGTTAGGAGGCTGTGTTGTGATTGCAGTAATAAGGCAGAGTGTCAATACTGGCCTTTCAGTACATATTTTGTGTATTAACAAGACCTGACATTTTAAATGAGAGAGAGATTGTTGTTTTCTATATTTGGTCCTCATGCTGTTTTAAGGATTGATAGTTTAAGAAAATAATACCATTCATATACTTACTGTCTACTGTGAGGATTGAGATGGGCCTAGAGTCTGTGGGCAGTTGTAGGCGCTGCCCTTTGGGCAGCATGGTCAGAACAGTGAAGGGTGGGAACTTGCATGGTGGGGGGAATGAAGGGAGGGGCTGGGAGTAAACTCTACAGATGAGCACCAGGAAGGTCATGATGTGGCTGTCCTGTTTCTGAAGGAGGGTCCAGGAGGCAATGAGCTGTCTGACATGCTAAGACCCTAGAAAGAAGAGCTAGGCCTAATAGCAAGAAATTACAGAGATGCAAATTTAAGCTTAATAGAGGAAAGATGTTTTAGGAGTCAGAGATGCCTAAATATAGAAAGTGAGCTTCTCATTACTGCATACAGAGGTTGAACAGTCATTAGTCTGGGAGGTGATGGAGAGGACCACTGTATTTAAATAAAAATAATAAAATTTAATAGAAATAATAATTTTATGTTTATAGTACTTGACATTTATTTATTTATTTATTATAAAGTTATTTATTTTTGGCTGCGTTGGGTCTTCGTTGCTGCGCACCGGCTTCTCACTGCGGTGGCTTCTCTTGTTGCGGAGCACGGGCTCTAGGCGTGAGGACTTCAGTAGCTGTGGCACGCAGGCTCAGCAGCTGTGGCTCATGGGCTCTAGAGCACAGCCTCAGTAGTTGTGACGCAGGGGCTTAGCTGCTCCGCGACATGTGGGATCTTCCCGGACCAGGGCTCGAACCCGTGTCCCCTGAATTGGCAGGCGGATTCTTAACCACTGGACCACCAGGGAAGCCCTACTTGACATTTAAAAAGTTGTTTTGGCACAATTGCCTCTTAAAATGGTCTTCAGGGAATTCCCTGGCGGTTCAGTGGTTAGGACTCCATGCTTCCACTGCAGGGGGCATGGGTTCAATCCCTGGTCAGGGAACTGAGATCCCGCATGCCATGCGGCACGGCCAAAAAAATAGTCTTGTGAGGTAGATAAAAAAACTTCTGACTTCAGGTTCAAGATGGCAGATTGAGGACACACAATGGTGAGCAAAAGAGATTAAAATGTCTGCCCTTGTGGAGCTTACAATCTAGAAATTACATAGATTTTATGTTATCCTCGAGACACTGGAAGAACTTAGGGATAGGGCAAAATAAGATAATGCAGGGGGAAAAAGAAAGGCGATTATAAATGTCAAGAAAAAAAGACAAGGGCTTCCCTGCTGGCACAGTGGTTGAGAATCTGCCTGCCAAAGCAGGGGACACGGGTTCGAGCACTGGTCTGGGAAGATCACACATGCCACAGAGCAACTGGGCCTGTGCACCACAATTACTGAGCCTGCGTGCCTGGAGCCTGTGCTCCACAATGACAGAGGCCGCGATAGTGAGAGGCCCGCGCACCGTGATGAAGAGTGGCCCCAGCTTGTCACAACTAGAGAAAGCCCACACAGAGAAACGAAGACCCAACACAGCTATAAATAAATAAATTTTTTTAAAAAGGCAAAAGACAACATATTAAAAAAAAAAGGCAAAAAACCCCAATCGAGGTAATATAATTATAGCATCCTATTGGTTACATAGTAAACAATATGTAGTCATAAGAATATAAACACTATTTTCGATTTTTAGAAACAATTTGTAGACAAAGCATAGAAACTCAGGGATGATTGAAGATAGAATGTCAATGTTAAAATTTTTGACAATATAAAAATAAATGTATAGTCAGTGGAATACTTGAATTAGAGGTGGGGAAATGAAATAAAAAGTGGAGAAGGGGCTTCCCTGGTGACGCAGTGGTTGAGAGTCTGCCTGCCGATGCAGGGGACACAGATTCGTGCCCCGGTCTGGGAAGATCCCACATGCCGCGGAGTGGCTAGGCCCGTGAGCCATGGCCGCTGAGCCTGCGCGTCCAGAGCCTATCTCATACAAGATTGCTGAGATATTGACCAGAGTTGATAAAACAAACAAGGGATAGAAGTGTAAGTACATTGTTTAAATGTTCAAATGTAAACAGAAGAAGACATAGATAGACTAGATAGATAGATAGATAGATAGATAGATAAGCAGGCAAAACAGAGAGGAAGAGAAAAAGGAGGGCATTTATGTGAACTAAATTTTCATTTTTTATACCGTGGAGTCAATAAATTACCTAAAATCTGTAAATCAAGAAATGGAATAATTTCAGAGGCTTACCACCTAAGTAAACAAAAATATAAATGTTTAAAAGAGGTTGCCTTGAGGAAGTGAGTCAGGGGTAGAAAGGATTGGACCAAGAAACCTGTTTTTCATGACACACGTGTATAACATTTCTTTTTCTTTTAATTTAATTTATTTTATTTTTGGCTGCGTTGGGTCTTCATTGCTGTGCGCCAGCTTCTCATTGCGGTGGCTTCTCTTGTTGTGGAGCACGGGCTCTAGGCACGTGGGCTTCAGTAGTTGTGGCACGCAGGCTCAGTAGTTGTGGCTCACAGGCTCTAGAGCGCAGGCTCAGCAGTTGTGGTGAACGGGCTTAGTCGCTCCGCGGCATGTAGGATCTTCCAGGACCAGGGCTCGAACCCCTGTCCCCTGCATTGGCAGGCGGATTCTTAACCACTGCGTCACCAGGGAAGCCCAATACTTCTTGATTTTAAAAAAATGCAACGTAATATATTATTTCCATGTTGTTAAAAAAATTAAAATCTATCATACCCATTAAAATAGAGGAAGAAACTTAGGCTCAGAGAGGTGAGGTGACTTTGTTTAGGTCACAACACTAGGAAGAGGAGGGACCAGGAATGGATGTCATATCTCACGACACCAGCTCCTCTGAGCTCTACGGGGCTGCTTCAAACAGCCCTGAGAGCTCCTTTCACTCTGCTTCTATGATTCACCATCCATTCAAGCTGCTATGCCTTTGCACCTGCTCTTTTCTCTGCCTGGGGTGCCCCTCCCAACTTCTTTTGCTGGCATGTGTCTGTTCATTTTTCACGACCCAGCCCTACGTCATTTCCTCCATAACAAGGACTCTTCTCTTGTCCTCCTCTTATACTCTGTCCCTGCCTCTACTGTAATGTTTGTTTATGATCCCACTGGATCATAAATATTTGGCTATCCATCCGTCCACCTTTCTGTCTCATTTGCTAGTCTGTGAACCCTTCAAGGCAGAGGTCTGTGTCTGATTCAACACAGTACCCCAGCTCCCACCCCAATGCCTGCCACTGGGTCTTCAAAAGTGTTTCTGGAATTTGTGAATGTGTGGAGCACATGTGTCTCTGACTCTAAGATTCTGGGCTGGTGGCCGAGCCCCAAACCCTGGCCACAGGCCTGACAGCTGTGGAGGAGGCTGCTTTGTCAGGTTCATACTCATCCCTAAGTGACTGCCCCTCTCCCAGCCTTCGTATTCTGTCACCCTCCTGTTTTATTGTTCTCCACTCACATCCCAGGGCTTATCTGCAAATCTCCCAAAAGGCATGCTTTAAGAGCCAATTGGAGCCTTCCATCTGGATTGTATTAAATCACTGACAGAGGTCTGTCCCCAAGTCAGCAGGGGCTGGAGGAAGGCTTTGGGGAAGAACTTTTCTCCTTAGAGGAACTAACTCAGAAGAAAAATAATGTGCTGGTGGGAGCTGCCCAAAGTGGTGGGAGCAGGGAGATGAACAGATTGGGCAGCTCTTGTTAGATATGTGTCCCCAGGCATGCTCTCGGTGTCTCCGGGCCTCTGTTTTATCACCTGGCTCACAGGAGAGTGATACATACTCTAGGCTGGTGGGGATTACAAGAGACAAATCATGAAGATGTGTCTGGAACAGCACTGGCTCAGAGTGGGGGCTCAGTCTATGTGTGAGTCTTCCTTCCTCTCCAGTTCTTTTTTTCTTTTTCTCTATTTTTGTTTTTACTTTTATCACAGTGATCCACTAACACTGTTTAAGAGGCAAATTCTTCTTTTGTTACAACAAAACCTAGTTTCTTATCTCGTCCTCACTATTTATTTTTCCCCAGAGGCAACCACGTTCAACTCTTTTAAACAATGCTTTCCGTATTTACTTGCATATTTCAAAATAACTTGCTTGTATTGGTACTTTTTGTTTTGTTTTATTTTGTTTGTTTTGTTTTCAGGTTTCATCTTTTTAATCAACTCGGTGAAGGATGTCCTAAATGCTCCATGAAACACAACAGAATATTTTTTTCTTCCCGTATTAAAAAAAAAATATGGGGGAGTTCCCTGGTGGCCTAGTGGTTAGGATTCTGGATTTTCACTGTTGTGGCCTGGGATCAATCCCTAGTTGGGAAACTGAGATCCTGCAAGCCACGCAGCTCTGCCAAAAAAAAAAACGAAAACAAAAAAACATACACAGGGCTTCCCTGGTGGTGCAGTGGTTGAGAGTCCTCCTGCTGATGGAGGGGACACAGGTTCGTGCCCCGGTCTGGGAAGATCCCACATGCCGCGGAGCGGCTGGACCCGTGAGCCATGGCCGCTGAGCCTGCGCGTCCAGAGCCTGTGCTCCGCAACGGGAGAGGCCACAACAGTGAGAGGCCCGCATAACGCAAAAACAAAACAAAAAAAAACACAAATATTGTGAAGAAATTTCTATATAATTAGACAGAGATCGGGAGTATAAAACACCTCTAAGTAATCATGTTCTTGATTTCTTATAGCTAACAGTTGGAAACTGCTTCCTAACCATGATTAAACATTGTGTACAGGTTTTTTAAGTGTTCCTAGATACACATTTTTAAAAACAATCAGTCTGGCCAAACATTTTTTGTCAGAACCAATAATCCTGAGAGCCTGAACTAAAAAACTGGTGAAAAAAAAAAAGAAGGAAAAATACCCATACTCTACAAATGGCTCAGAATTTGTCTTTAAATGGGAGAAAAAATTTTAAAAACACATGAAGCTTTCTGAAAGGTCTTTAACAAGCTACCTTGGGAGCTCAATTCAAAAACAGAGGTTGATGTACTAAAACAGATGTTTCAGTGCAGCTCCAAAAATCTTTATAAATACAGCCGTTTGGAAGGATGGTCCTGAATCAGAAGAAGTTTCATTCCTTGTGTATCTATATTAGGTGTGCATGCCTCATCTCAGTTGTCATAATTGTCCCTGTAATTTCTTCCTGAGTAGCGGTCATGACCACCCTGGCTTCTGCCGCCATAGTCTCTAGACCTTCTATATCCATATCCTCCAGGTTGATTGTCATATCTGCCATTTCCATAGCCCTGGTCCCCACGACCTCCAGAGTAACTGTGACCACACCCGTAGGCCCCAAAGGAACCCCCTCTTGTTCCCCAGGGCCGACTTGTCCACGTGGTCTACACGGATCTGACGACCATCCAGAGACTCTCTATTCATGGCTCTCATGGCGTCTGAGGCATGCTCTGGATTGGTGATAGTGATGTAGCCAAAACCCCGGGATCGCTGAGTTTCCCAGTCCTTGACAATAACCACCTCAGAAATAGGTCTGAAGCTGCTGCGGTGGTCTTCCAGAGCCTGCTCATCAGTGTTGGAGTTGTGGGCTCCCACAAAGAGCTTCTCTTCTTCAGAGGACATGGCAGTAAATTTGAGTCCTGGAAATGAAGAAGTAAAAAGGCCAAAGAGGCAGTTACCTCCAAGGAGCCGAGAGACTGGGCGCTATTGGTACTTTTTGAATTCACCTACTGAAGGACATCTTGATTGATTCTAGTTTCTGGCAACTATGAATAAGTTTGCTATAAACATTTGTGTGTAGGTTTTTGTGTGGACATAAGTTTTCAACTCATTTAAGTGAATACCAAGGAGCACCATCTCTGGATTATATGGCAAACCTACACTTAGCTTTGTAAGAAATTCCAGACTGTCTTCCAAAGTGGCAGTACCAGGTTTCCCTGGTGGTACAGTGGTTGAGAGTCCGCCTGCCGATGCAGGGGACGCGGGTTCACGCCCCGGTCCGGGAGGATCCCACATGCCGCGGAGAGGCTGGGCCCATGAGCCGTGGCTCACTATCCCCAAGTGTTTTAACAGTCTACAAGAATAATATCTAATGTCTTTTCATGTTATTTCTAGACTTAAATTTTAAAATCAGAAGTGGTGATACTAGACAAGATGTAATTTATACTAATTTCTAATAATCTTCTTTTAATGAGAATTGATGGAATTATTTTGTCACCCTAAAATGAGATTTTACTAAAATGTATACTTTTCTATCACTTGTTCATCCAAAGATCCAGCTTTTTTACCCTCGGTCTGTACCTATAATGAATGAACTTGAACAAAAACTTCTATCTGAAAGTATTTCTATATATTTCATTTTTAAATTAATTTTATTGGAGTATAGTTGTTTACAATGTTGTGTTAGTTTCTGCTATACGGCAAAGTGAATCGGTTATACATATACATATATCCACTCTTTTTTATATTCTATTCCCATATAGGTCATTACAGAGTATTGAGTAATGTTCCCTGTGCTATACAGTAGGTTCTTATTAGTTATCTATTTTATATATAGTAGTGTGTATATGTCGATCCCAATCTCCCAGTTTATCCCTCCTCCTTTCTTTCCCCCTCTATATATTTTAGTTGAGTAGATTCTTCAAGGCATTCTAGGTTCTAGCTAGCATTATCTAGCATTTATTGTTTCTATGGATTTAAAAAATAAAGTTTCTATTTAGTATTCATGTCTCCTTAGGCTCCTCTTAGGTATGACAATTTCTCAAACTTTTCATGTTTTTTAAAATTATCTTTACAATTTTGAGAAATACTGTTCAGGTACTTTGTAGAATGTCCTTCAACTGGAATCTTTCTGATGTTTCTCTAATGATTAGACTTGGGTTATGTGTTCTTGAGGGAAAGACCACAGAGGCACAGCACCATTCTCATCATATTATATCAAGAGGACATGATACCGACATGGCTTATCACTGATGATATTAACTTTGATCACCTGACTGAGGTACTGATTGTCAGGTTTCTCCCTTCTAAAGTGACTCTTTTCACCAGCTCCCAATACTGTAATCTTCAGAAGGAAGTCACTATGCACAACCCATATTTAAGGACTGGGGTGTTATGTTCTACCTCCTTGAGGGCAGAGTATCTACATAAATTATTTGGAATTCTTCTGTACAGGAGATTTGACTAGTCTCCTCTGCTTATTTATTTAAGCATTATTTATATCAGTATGGGCATTTATTTTATACTTTGAGTTATAAATCAATACTACTTTATTTAGTTGCTCCAGTTGTTCCAACTTTAGCTGTTAGGAGCTTTTCCAGTTGGTGCCCTTGTCCTTGGACATGCCCTCACCATTGTGTGTGCATTATGTATGTGCGAGCACTTTCTTACTTTTCCATCCCAGGCTTGTTTGTGTATTTCCTGCCCCAGTTCTAGAACCAGCCATTTTTCCAAGGAGTCCTGGTTCCTTTTATTGGAGAGAGGTATTAGAAACCAAGATCTGGGTGCTGGGTATGATCATTGATATTGCGATGTTGTAGCTTCTAGGCTTGCTCAGCTGACAGAACAAAAATTGTATGTGTGTACACTAAACCATATATATATAGGTATCTATAAATAGTTCTATATGTAACCATCTGTATGGTATCTATACTAAGTTAAATATAAATTCATACTCTTACCTCCCACTCTAATCCATTAAGAAATGGATCATCCTAGCCTCTTCTCCTTACTTGTTTGTAACCTCCCACTCAAACGGTGAGAAACCAGTCTCCATGCATTTACCTAATTATTCACTTCCACTGCACATGTATAGCAGTATCAGAACTGTTAACCTGTAAACTCAAGGGAAAGAATTAGAGTGCAACTAGAATATAATGATTATGTACAGTTTCTTTTGCCTTTAGTCTTGTTTCATTTCCAAAGTTACTTAGGTCAGCAACTTCTCCCCACACCCCTCCCGCCCTGGCCCCTTTCAATCAGGCTCATTTATACATTTGCAATAGAGTTAGATTGTTTTGTCACATTATACATTCCATCCTGGGGTCTGATGACATCCTAAGAGATTTTTTAAAAATTTTGCATATGTTAAGTTTCACTGTGCTATAAAGTTCTATGGGTTTTGACAAATGCACCATTACAGTAACATACAAGACAGTTTCAAAGTCCTTAAAAAAATCCCCAGTGGTTTACCAATTCACCCCTCCCCTGCTTCCTGGCAATCACTGGCAATTACTTTCTCTATAGCTTTGCCTTTTTTAGAATGTCATATATTTGGAATCATACAGTATGTAGCCTTTTCAAATTGGCTTCTTCCCCCTAGCGATATGCATTTAAGATTCACCCGTGTGGAAATTCCCTGGCAGTACAGTGGTTAGGACTTCATGCGTTCACTGCCGAGGGCCCGGGTTCAGTCCCTGGCCTGGGAACTAAGATCCCACAAGCTGCACAGTGTGGCCAAAAAAAAAAAAAATTCATCTATGTCTTTTCACAGCTTCATAGCTCATTTCGTTTTATCATTGAATAATATTCAATTGTATGTATATACAATTTTGTGTGTTTGCTTATCCATTCGCCCATAGAAGGGCATCTTATTTGCTTCCAGTTTTGGGCAATTATGAATAAAGCTGCTATAAACATTTGTGTGAGGGTTTTTGTGTTGGTGTAAGTTTTCAAATCAGTTGGATAATTAAACAGACTTTTAACCGATCATTCCTCTTTTTGGCTTCACCTTCACACCCTCTTCCAGAGGAAAGGGATGTCTTCTGTTTCCAAGCCTTTGAGGGGTTCTGCAATGTAGATCGACTTGCTTCTTGGCTTCCTACCTGCCCGTTTGTGATTCCGCTCCCTCTGGTCTGCTAAGTCATTTACACTCTCCTGTCAGCTTTCCACCCTGGAAAATTATGTTGCATAATCCCCTCTCCTTGTCTTATTATTTTTGTGGGTTTATATCTTGACCCTTTTATTGTCATTTTAGTGGGATGGAGTGAACGCTAATGTCAATGTTCAACCCACCAGTTTCGGCCAGAAGTATCCCCCCTTCTTTTCTCAGAGGCAGAGATTTGATCTCCCTGGGGATGTAAAGTCAGGGCTGCTGTGACTCCAGTCCTGTGAGAAGACCCTCTGCTCCCAAACTCTCTCCCAGCGCCCGTCCAGTCAGGGCCTCAGTCCCAACCCCCTGCCCTTAACGATCCCGACCTCAGGGCTTTGAAGGCCTAAACCTGTCGGGAAGGGAGGAGAATTGGCTCAACATTCTGAGCTGGAGGCCTCAGAGAAAGGTCTTGTGTGGATACAGCTCAGCCTGGGAAGATGACACAAAGGGTGGGGCAGGAGGAAAGGGCAAAGAGAGCGAGACCCCATGAACAGACTGGAACCCAAACATTTTCTAGTCCCTGTTTGGTACGTCCACCCTCACCTCCCTAACAAACAATGTCTTGCAGCAAACCTTCAGGGGGACGTGACAGAGGTGATGAAGCCAACAAAGAAGGGAAGTCAGGGTTACTGTGAAGAAATTACATACTTGGTCATTGAACAGTCACCTCCCTCTGCCCAGCCTCTGATATCCTTCGCCCTGATCTCTTTTCACTCTATCCAGAGTGACTTCTTCCTTGGTGATTCCATCCCTTCAGAGCCCTCGCTCACAGCCAGGATCCTAAGGCCTCCCCCACGTCATAGCTCCAGCCACAGTCCCCTTCCCGAGCTCCAGCTGAGTCGAGATGCCTTGCCCTGGACGTACCATGGCTATCATAGCCATGTATACCCTGTGCCACGCTTTCCCTCTTCCCTTTAGAGCCTATCATCTGTTTTGGGTTTCCTAAAAGTTCCTCCAAGTTTCTGGTTCACTTCTATATCTTCTTCTTATTTCTGAAAACTGTGATGTGTTTATTTCGTAGCTTTTAAATATCTTTGCAATCGTTTTTTAGGTCTTTGGGTGAAGGGCTCTGTGACATGAAACTTGAAAGAGCAGTTACCTCCTTTGCTGGAGTTCATTTTTGAAGGGTCCCATGGTATTCCTTCAGCCCCGAAACTATCCTAAGATGGGTGAAAGTCTGCCTTCTTTGGAAAAAGATGTTTCCCAACCTCTTATGAGAGCACAGTTCAGGGTCTTACAAGCACTCGGAAGTTTTTCTTACTTTATTTTATCTTTCATTTTTTCTCCTACATCATCTCTTATCTTTCAGAGGGGTTAAGAACAGCTTCTCAGCTCTCTGGTTTCCCTTTTGGAAAATGCACTGGAGGTTTTGTTACCATGGGAAGAGTGGGAAGAAAATCTTGTTCCTGGGATGACTCTATAGCTATTTAACCAATTACCAGGGGTTTATGCAATGTTCTCACTGCCCCCAGGCCGGTGTCAGTAAAGCTTTACTGCCTACGGACAGAGCCCAGACGCCTCATCCTGTAATGAAAACCATTCAACATTTGTGGCATTTCCCTTATCTTGGGGCTGAAAAGAGTCAGTAGAGGTTAAGAGGACGGGCTCTGCATCCAGACCGCCTGGGTTCCCATCTGGCTCTGCCACATACTTACTGTGTGACCTTGGGAAAGTTACTCAACCTCTCTGTGCCTCAGTTTCCTTCTCTGCAAAGTGGTGAGTGATGGTAATACTAGTATGTGCCTCATAGAGTTTTTGAGAAGACCAAATGAATTTACAAGTGAAAAGGGCTCAGAACAGTGCCTGGTGCTGAGAAAGAGCTGTCAGCTACTATTATTACCTCCCTGCAGCCCAAGATAGACCCTCTCCAATCAGTCTGGACAACGCCCTGTTCCCCTCCCCGACTCTGAACTTCTGTTCACTAGTGTCTTCAAGGGCACAGAATAAATTCTCTTTCTTCTCTTTTCTCTCTTTCTCCTTCTTCTTTTCCTTCTTCTATTATCAATGATACTTATGATTTATTGACCATTTGCTACAGGCTAGCTACTTTTCAAGTGTTATTTTTTCAGAACTCACAATAACCCTGAAAGGCTCCTATTTTATGGATAAGAAAACTGAGCCTTAGAGAGGAAAAGTAAGTGCCTCATCCACTTAAATGCTAAGTGGCAGAGATGAGAGTTTAACTGCGTCCATCTCCTCCGTCTCCAATGGCAGGTTGTCTCTCCCTGCCTCATTATCAAACATTCATTGTCCATCACCCCAATCTGCAAGGCCATGCTTGAGGTTATCTGTGTTGGGAATCACACTGCTCACCATGCTTTCAGTTGCAAGTAATAGAAAACCAACTCCAGGAGGCTTAAACTAGAAAGGGAATGTGTTGTTCACAAAAATGAAATGTCTAGAGGGAAGGCAGACTTCAGGCACGGTGGATCCAACAGCTCATCAGTGTTCCCAAGGACCCACTGTCTATTGTCCTGCCCTGCCTTCTTCCATATCTTGGTCTCATCCTAACACTGGCTCCCATGTAGCCTCAGGATGGCTGTCAGCAACAATCAGGTGCCTTAAGCTAGATCCCTTCTCCCAGCCCCACCCCCGACCCCAGATCCTGAGATGAGAATGTGAGAATAAGTAGTTTATTTGGGAAGATATCCCAGGAAACACTAGTAGGAAAATGTGAAACGGAGACAGAGAAGGGAAATAGTCCATAAAAGGTTATCAAGAAAATTATCTTTGGAAAACTAGAGTGCAATTCTACCGAGGAATTTTGGGGAACCACGTATCAGAGTTATCCCACCGAGTGGACCAGCTCCTCTGGCCTGTCCTGGGAGGAGGCAGAGTGGGCTCCAGCAGCCAGAAAAAGCTTCCGGCTGAAAAAAACAGAAATCAAGAGCTGGCAATGGGAAATGGGACAGGAGATGTGGGGAGGGCATGGAGTGCACCTGTTACACTGGGTGTGTGCTTCTTCAGTCATGCCCACGGGGACAGGGAGGGATCCTTCCCACAGCCATCACATGGTAGTCCTGGGCTGCCCTCCAGTTTGTCCTGCTGAGGTCCCGTGTCCACACCCGAACCAAAACCTGTGTCTGGGGGAATACTCCGCCCTGGTTGCCTTCAACTTCAGTTCCTGCCTGCCCAGGAACCCATCACTCTGACAAGAGATGGGGTCATGCTGATTGGCTGAGGCAAACCAAGGCCACTTCCCAGTGCTGGGGGTAGGGTCAGTCCCACCAGAACTGCATGGCAGCTGTTCTGGAACGCTGGGAGAGTGGGAAGGGTGCTGGGAAGCAAACGGCAATGTTCATCACAGAAGTATTCCCTAGAACAAAAGGAATGGAATGGAAATAAAGCTTGGAGGAGGAGGAGTACTACTTGAGTTCAGGGCTGGGAGAGGACTTTGAAAGTCACATAGCCTAATCCACCGGCGTGGCTGCAATTCCCTCCTCGTCTCTCCTCCGTGGTGACATTCAAGCTCAGCTGGGACACCTCTAACCACAGGAGCCCGCTCACTCACAGAGTCTCTCGTCCAGTCGGGTGGAAATCTTCCTTTCTCTGTCATCTCTGGTGTTCCCAGGACACATCTACTGCTTCTGCCCTAAATCTGAGCCCTACAGGGACGTGTAGGCAGTGATTGCATTTCCCTCAAGACTTCCCTGGAACAAAGTGACCACTTCCAGGTCTGTCTGCTCAGAGATGGTGACCACAGAAGGGCTCCAACATCTGGAGTCGGGGGCTGGGGGGGCCCTGGAGGCAGGCATCTTGGGGCTGGTGGAGCATCAGATGAACTTCTTTCCTGGAAGCATCAGCCAGTCTCCCGGTCAGCCACAGTTTACTGCTCAGAAACAAATGGCCTCAGTCACAGGGAGGTGCCCCAGTTCCCTCACGGATGTGTTTATTTGGAGGATGTGGCTTCCCAGACACACACATACTCCGCCTGCCTTCCGCCCCTGCAGCTCCCACAGGAACTTCGACGTGCCTAGTGATGGCCACATGCTCTGTGTCTGCAGTTCCTGAGGTCTGGGCTTCTTCCATCTGGCCGCACACATCCAGGCTCCACACCCAGCCCCAGCCCTGACCCCCCGCATCATCTCAGAGGTCTGCAAAGGGTGAGGCAGTACACGACAACGGGAGGAGTCTGAGCCGGAGTCAGAAGCCCTGCAAGGAATCCTGCTCCACCAGGATGGATGACTTTGCCTTTCAGAACCACGGTTCCCCTTATCTGAAAAGCAGGGAAAGGAACTCATTTGTGGAGGTGCTCTTGGCATGTGAAAGTACTGAGCATGTGCTAGGTTCTTACCAGGCATGTGTATTAGGGTGCTTTATTGGTGAAGGCTTCCCTGGATGCTCCTCTGATTATCAGAATCTGTTGAGATGGTTCCCGATGCCTTGTTCTAGTGGCTTTGCAGCTTTGAAGGCACCAGATGATAACTCTTCTATCATGGAAATACTCCTCAACTCCTTCCTTCCTCCAAGATGCTCTCACATATTGATCAGATAGGCTAGTGGTCTTACCCTCTCCTAATCTCCAACTCTTATGGATCCTATAGAGGACCTTGTAGTCTGGATCCCTTCCTCTTCTTGGGAGCCATGCCCACTCCATTCACATGTCTATAGAGGGAGCACCTTGCTGGATTATTACTCATCCTCTGGGTTTCCACTGACCTCAGGACCTTCCCATGACCTAAACTTGACCAAACAGAATTCTTCTCTGAGATTCTTTTTTTTTTTTTTTTTTTTTAATATATTTATTTTTGGCTGCTCTGGGTCTTCGCTGCTGCGTGCGGGCTTTCTCTAGTTGCGGCAAGCGGGGGCTATTCTTCGTTGCGGTGCACGGGCTTCTCACTGTGGTGGCTTCTCTTGTTGCGGAGCACGGGCTCTAGGCGCACAGGCTTCGGTAGTTGTGGCACATGGGCTTAGTTGCTCCGTGGCATGTGGGATCTTCCCAGACCGGGACTCGAACCTGTGTCCCCTGCACTGGCAGGCGAATTCTTAGCTACTGTGCCACCAGGGAAGTCCCTTCTCTGAGATTCTTCCGGTTGGAAGCAGACGAATCCTTCCTTCTCCAAGGTGTGTAGATCTGGAGCTGCTTGCAGCCACATGGAAAACACCAGCTTGCAGTAAGGAAGCAAAGCTGACACAGAGAGAAACAGAACAAAAGTGATCTTCGGCCCTGTCTGTCCTACTGCGTAGTGGTGCAGACCATCCTTAAGATACAAGAGAAGCGACCCATTTCCCCCAGCCTCTTCTGAGGTACAGCCGATTGGACTGTGAGTGAACATCTTTGACCTGGGGAAATCAATCCAGAAGCTGGATTCAGTCCTATCAGATTGTGTCTCCTAGAATTGGAGCATGCCGTGTCGGGGTCAGATATTAGCCAGCGCTGAGCTCTTCAGGGGTAGAGCCTTCAGGAGCAGTCATGAGGATTCGTACATAAATAGAAACGAAGAGCATCCCCCGGGGGCCGAGGAGCCTGGAGCAGAGACAGGAGGGAGGCTGGGAGAGTGGCTGTTTTAGTTCCAGACAACTTTCCCTTCCTGTTTTCACACCTTGTGAGTCCTGCACTGCCTGGCTTCAGGCATCACGAGCTATTCCTGCATTTACCGGGCAAATCTTCCCCTTTGCTAGAGCTGCTTTGAAAGGGCTCCTGTTCCATGCCCCCAGCGGTCCTTTCAACACAGCCCAAGATGGAGGCATCACACCAGAGTCTGTTCACACCTAGGGGGCGCTGGAGAACGGGTCCCTACAGGACTTGAAAATTTACATTGGGTCTTTCTTTTAAATTGAGGTGTAATTCACGTACAAAAATTCATCCTTTTAAAGTGTACAGTTTAGTGTTTTTTAGTGTATTCACAGAGTTGTGCAACCATCACCACTATCTGATTCCAGAGCATTTTCATCACCGCAAGAAGAAACCCCATACCCATTAGCAATCATTCCCAGTTCTCCCCACTCTCTCCCCAGTCCCTGGCAACCCCTAAACTGCTTTCTCCCTACATCTAGAATTCCCTGTTCTGGACATTTCATATAAAATGGGATCATACAAAATGGATTCTTTTGTGTATGTATGGTTTTTTTCACTTAGCAGATTGTTTTCAAGGTTTATGCTGTAGCATGCATCAGTACTTCATTTCATTTTATGGCTGAATAATATTCACTTTTTTAAAATTCATTCATCAGTTGATGGACATTTTGGTTGTTTCCACCTTTTGCCTCTTGTGAGTAGTGCTACTATTAACATGTGTGTACAAATATTTGTTTGAGTACCTGTTTTCAACACTTTGGGGTATATATCTAGGAGTGGGATTTCTCGGTCCATGTGGTAATTCTACGTTTGACCCTTTGAGGAACTGTTTTCTACAGCAGCTGCACCATTTTACATTCTCACCACCAACTTCTCCATATCCTCACCAACACGTGCTATTTTCATTTTTAAAAAAAAAGAAATAGCCATCTGGGCTTCCCTGGTGGCGCAGTGGTTGAGAGTCTGCCTGCCGTTGCAGGGGACATGGGTTCGTGCCCCTGTCTGGGAGGATCCCACATGCCGCAGAGCGGCTGGGCCCGTGCGCCATGGCCACTGAGCCTGCGCGTCCAGAGCCTGTGCTCCGCAACGGGAGAGGCCACAACAGTGAGAGGCTCGCATACCGCAAAAAAAAAAGAAATAGCCATCTTAGTGTCTGTGAAGTGGTATTTCACTGTGGTTTTAATTTGCATTTCCCTAATGACTAATGATATTGAGCATCTTCTCATGTGCTTAATGGCCATTTGTATATCTTCTTTGGAGAAATATGTATTCAGATCCTTTGCCCATTTTGGAAAAAAAAAAAGGTTGTCTTTTTATTAACTAGTTGTAATAGTTCTTTATATATCCTGAATACAAATTCCTTATTAGATAATATGACTTGCAAATATTTTCTCCCATTCTGTTGGTTGTCCTTTCACTTTATTTTATTTACTTATTTTTAAAATTTTACTTTGTGCACAAAAAAATTTAATTTTGATGAAATCCAATTTATCTGTTTTTTTCTTTTGTTGCTTATACTTTTGGTGACATATCTAAGATATACTCAGCATAAGTTCAGGTTCTCTCCATCTGTGGAGTTCTGAATTCTGCCTGAGGTTTGCAAATGTCTTTTCTGTTACTCGTATCTTAAACAAGTCTATCTGTCTCAGATTACAAATTCCCAGGTGCAGTGACCAACTCTGAAAAACAAGTCCACACTGTGAAATTAATTAAAGCTTTCATGATGATCATGATAATGACCCAGGGGTCAGTGAGTCCTTCCTTGAGTCTGACCTCTTATTCAAGAACAAATCCATGGGCTCCCCTGGTGGCGCAGTGGTTGAGAGTCCGCCTGCTGATGCAGGTGACACGGGTTCGTGCCCTGGTCTGGGAGGATCCCACGTGCCGCGGAGCGGCTGGGTCCGTGAGCCATGGCCACTGGGCCTGCGTGTCCGGAGCCTGTGCTCCACAATGGGAGAGGCCACAGCAGTGAGAGGCCCGCATACCGCAAAAAAAAAAACAAAAAACAAAAAAACAAATCCATTTCCCCTTCACAGTTTCTGGGGAGGACTGATGTGAAGGCTCCAGAGAAAGGGGAGCCCCTCAGACACAGTGAAGGGGTCAGGAGTGGCTGACCTGCTTGGAGCCTGCCCACTGGGAGCAAGAGTTCCCACTAAGCCTGGCTTTCCACCAAGCCCAAGGGCAGGGTTTGCTCTGGGATGATGGCGGGGGCTGGGAGTTGGCTGGGTCTCTCTCACTCCAAGGGAGAAAACTGTGCCGCCTGGGCAAGATCAAGTGTCCAACCCTGTCAGCTCTGGCTAAGGGGAGTCACGGATGAGAAAGGCAGACGCAGGGACCTGAGGAGGGTGGCTGCTTGGCCCCTGGTCTGCAGGGGCATCTCTGTGGGCTCTAGCTGTTTTAGGTCGGCCGACTCGGAGCTGCCCCTGTGGGAAGCTTGTGCCTGGGGATCTTCCTAGGCCGTGCCACAGCAAGCCAACCATGAACAAGGCACACTCTGCCAGCGGATATGGACCACAGCTGACCCACCTCAGATTCTGGGCTGCCCACACCCGTGGGCTTTGACAGAACTCACTAGCACATTGTGATCTGGAGTCACCTAGAGGACTCCTACCGTGTGCCTGTGTCAGGACCTCAGCACCGGGCCTGGCACACTGTGTGTGGGTGTTTGGGTCGAAAGTCCAATATCCCTGCTAAGCTCAGAGGCCCTGGGAAGAGCCACCATCATCTCTTGCCTGGATCACTATGGTGGTTTCCAACCAGCGTCTATGCTTCCACGGTCACTTGCTTCTAGTGAAAGTCGGATCTTGTCACTCCACTCAGAACCCTCCAGTGCCTCTGCATGTCGCACCCAATAAAAGCCACGATCCTTACAATGACCCACAAGGCTCTGCATGGGACCCCGTTTCCTCTCGAAACCGTATCCCTGTCTACCTTCCTTCTTGCTCTCCTGGGTCCTACTCTGTGTCCCTTGAACATGGCCAGCCTAGTTCCACCTTGAAGCCTTTGAACCTCCTGTTTCCTCTCCCTGGAATGCATTTCCTTCTGATATCCCAAAGTTTTACCCCCTCATTTCATTCAGGTCCTCACTTGTCACCTCCTCAGAGGGGCTGACCCTGACTGCCCCGTGGAAAACTTCGACAGCTAACTTTTCTTATTCTCCTTTCCTCCTTTATTTTTTTTTTTTTCTCCTTAGCACTTACGCTTTTTAATGTACTATTTATTTTAATTGCTTACATGTGGTGATGGTTAATTTTGGGTGTCTGTTTGACTGGGCACCCAGATACCTGGTCATACATTATTCTGGGTGTGTCTCTGAGGGTGCTTCTGGATGAGATGACCATCCAGAAGCACCCTCCATAGGCTGAATTAAGCAGATTGCCCTCCTCCTTCATCCAATCCATTGAAGTCCTGAATAGAATAAAAAGCTGAGTTAGAAAGAATTCTCTCTCTCAGTCTGACCATTTTCTAGCTGGGACTTTGGTCTTCTCCTGCCTTCGGACTCAGACTGCGACCAGAACTTACATCATAGGTTCTCCTGGTTCTTAGATCTTTGGATTTAGACTGGAGTTGGATCATCAACTCTCCTGGGTCTCCAGCTTGCCATACAGATTTGGGACTTTTCAGTCTCCATAACCGTGGGAGCCAATTCCTTACAATAAACTTCTCTCTATATGTAGATATAGATGATACACATATAGATGATATAGATATAGATATCTCCCATAGTTCTGTTATTAGCGTAATACAAACTAATACACTCATCTACTGTCTAAATCCCTTCACTAAACTGTTAGCTTGCTGAGAGGAAAGATTTTTGTTTGTTTTGTTGACTGTTTATCCCCAGTGCCTAGAATAGTGCCTACCCAGAGCAGATGCTTAGTAAAATCTTGGTGACTGAATAACTCCTCTCTGGTCTCAAGCTTGCTGGCACCCCACCCTCACCCCAGTCTATGCCCTACATTGTAGCCAAGGCGTCCTGTCAGAAGCACACACTCAATGATGCCATTTCCTCCACCAAGAATTTAGTGGCCTCGGACCATGTGATTGTGTGAGGTTCGCCAGCATCTCTTGCCAGTCCAGGCCAGTCCAGAGAAGGCTGATGATGGATGAATCCACACTGGAAAATTTCTGGGCGAGTGAGATCCCAGGCCCATGGGACCAGTGGGATGCTGACAAGAGCGATTGACAAGATTCATCAAGATATGTGAGGTGGGTGGGGGAAAGGAGAAAAAATGGAAGTAAGTGGAAGGAGAGGAGTTATGGTCAAAGAGAGATGCTTGCTTTGTCCATGTCAGAAGTAAGATGGTTCCGAGTGACATGGCCAGAGTATGGCCAGGGGAAGCATGAGGACTGCAGTGCAGTGGAAGTGAGGGTCCCTGGAGATGAGGCAGACAAGGAACTAAGAAGGCAGGGTGGTGATGGGTCACAGATAATTTGTTGTCCGCTTTTGAAAGTGAAAGGAGGCATTATTAATTTACAATCCACACAGGAATGACCGGCAGGGGATTGGACTTTCGTGAGCAGACTGAAATGTAGAGTCCTCCTCGTGCTTAGCCACTTGGGCTGATGGCGGGCCTCGGGATGGAGAAGAAAAATCAGTGCCCTGGTATGATGTCATTAGGGACCGATGGGACGTGCAGGCCATTGAGGGTAGAGTGGGGGAACATGGCATGGCCCATGCCAAGAAGCTCACTGAGTGGGGGCTTTACAAGAGGTGGGGAAGCCTGGGTGGGAAGCTTTCCTGGGGAGGGTGGAGAACACAGACCCCACCTCCAGGCCTGGTGGGCGGTTTTAAGCTCCAGGATGAGATTTGCTCAACCTTGTACACAAGTCACACTTTTTGGGGACTTTCCCAAGCATTTTTTTCTTTTAGCCTCATAACTTTCTTGAGAGTTATCTCTTGTGCTTCCTGTTTTCAGAAAGTGAAACCAACGCAGAGTGTGATTTAGGTGATTGACCCAAGGCAAATTGAGGAAAGCCCTGAAGTAGGGTTGCCAGATAAGATACAGGAGGACACTGAGTTAAATTCGAATTTCAGATGAACAACGAATATTTTTTTAGTATAAGTATGTCCCAAATATAGCATGGGACATACTTACACTAAAAAATGTATATTTATATTGTTTATTTGAAATTCAAATTTCTCTCGGCAAACTTGTTTGTTTGTTGTTTGTTTTAGTTTGCTAAATCTGGCAATCCAGCAGTAAGGGGAGCAGGTCTGAGTGGCTATGTGCATCAGAGAGCCTTGTTATTGGCTCAGGAGGCTGGGAGAGCAAGGCTGAGCAAGGCTGAGAGAAGCATGTCCGCTAGAGGAGGGAGGACAATGAGGGGAAGGAGCTCAAAACTGGCCGAGGCAGCCTGTGGACAGAAGGACCAATGGGCTAAGTAAGAAGACCTTTCTGCTCATAACTACGGACACATGCTCAAGATCAGATAGAACCTCAGAGCCCATAAAGGATGCCCACAACTATTTGTTTTAATTGGATCCTCTCAGCCCTGGGAAGTAGGCACAGCACAGATCCCTATGTCCAAAGCACTGACAAGGAAGCTGAGGTTCAAGGAGTTTTCGTTCAGGTTCTGGAGTCAGGGCCCACAAAGGAAGGGGCCTTAGGGAAAGGCACTAGCTCACACGGGGTGGGTGGGGCAAGCCCTAACACCCACCCAGCAGGCCCTGAGGAGCACAGTGTTTTCCTCACAGTAAGGGGGTAGCTGGGGCACAGTGGAAAGGGGATTGGCCTGAGAGGGCCATCACTGGGGAGGAAGGGAGAGGCAGGGAGAAGAAAAATGACCAAAGCTCAGGATCTACTAGTAAATGATTAGCCTTCACCAGAACACAGAAACTGTGGACCATTATTATAAAATAATGAAATGAAATAAAAGACAGCAAAAATAAAATACAAGAAAGCAACATAAAATAATGAAACTAAAAGGGATAAAGGTGCCAAACCCTCTGGTAAAGGTCCAAGAGAGCTGGAATTCCTACAGGCCCAGGCATGAGGTATGCTCAAGGACAAAACCTTTGGCTACAGACTGGGGAGCCCAGGGCAGCAGGGGACAGTGGTGTCAGGTGGCCAGGGCTGCACACCTCACTCTACTCACTCCCTCAGTGACCTTATGGCATCTCTTATCTCTTCGGGCCTCACTTTCTGCTGACGGGCTCAGGGAGAACATCAAGCTAGTTTCCAATTGTTAGGAGACATGGAGTACTGCTCCCACATGCTGGGGTCAGTGCATTCATTCGCCAACATGAATTGATGCCCTACTGTGTGCCAGGCAGTATGCCGTGTGCTGGGCAAAGTCCCTGTCTACATCCTGGTGTGTGTGTGTGTGCGGCGCTGGAGGCAGGGGAGACCCACAATAAATAAGTGAACAAATAAATGAGTAGGGAGGCAACGTTTGAGTTGAAGCCTGAATGATCTGTGCAGCCAGGTAAATATTTGGGGCTGAATGGTCCAGGCAGTGGAGATGGCTAGTGCAAATACCCCAAGGGGCAAACAAGCTGAGGGTCATAGAAGAGTAAGAAGAAGGCCAGTGGCCAGAAAGAGAGTGGGAGAAATGAGAGAGAGGGCAGATTCTGCAGCGCTTGTGGACAGGATCAGGGCTCTGGGCTTTTTCCGAGTGTGGTGGAAGCTACTGGAGAATTTTGAACAACAGTGTAATAGCAGCTGATAGATGTTTTAAATAGTGGCTTAAGAAATACATGTTACATGAGGAGGGGGAAGGGTAAGCTGGGACGAAGTGAGAGAGTGGCATGGACATATATACACTGCCAAACGTAAAATAGATAGCTAGTGGGAAGCAGCTGCATTGCACAGGGAGATCAGCTCGGTGCTTTGTGACCACCTAGAGAGGTGGGATAGGGAGGGTGGGAGGGAGACGCAAGAGGGAGGGCATATGGGGATATATGTATACATATGGCTGATTCACTTTTTTATACAGCAGAAACTAACACAACATTGTAAAGCAACTATACTCCAATAAAGATGTTTAAAAAAAAAAAGAAAGAAAGAAATGTTGAGGACATGGTGCTAAGTGAAATAAGCCAGGCTCGGGAGGACAGATGCTACATGCTGCCACTTATACGAGGCAGCTAACATAGACTCATCGAAGCAGAGAGTAGAATGATGGTTGCCAGGGGCTGGGAGGAGGTATTGGTTAAAGGGTACAAAATTTCAGGTATACAAGATATGTCCTAGAGATCTACTGCACAGCTTAGTGGCTATAGTTAACATATTGCATTGTTCACTCAAAAATTTGCTAAGAGGGTAGACCTTAGCAAAGGGTAGAGGGCTGTTTTTTTTTTTAATTTAATTTTATTTATTTATGGCTGCGTTGGCTCTTCGTTGCTGCACATGGGCTTTCTTTAGTGCGGCAAGCGGGAGCTACTCATCGTTGCGGTGCGCGGGCTTCTCACTGCGGTGGCTTCTCTTGTTGCGGAGCCCGGGCTCTAGGCGCGTGGGCTTCAGTAGTTGTGGCTTGCAGGCTCTAGAGCACAAGTTCAGTAGTTGTGGCACACGGGCTTAGTTGCTCTGCGGCATGTGGGATCTTCTCGGACCAGGGCTCGAACCTGTGTCCCCGGGGTTGGCAGGCAGATTCTTAACCACTGTGCCACCAGGGAAGTCCCTAAGTGTTCTTATCACAAAAAAAAAAAGAAAAAAGAAAAAGAAAGAAATACGTGTCATGTATTTCTGGTTATATCATGACCAGGTACACCAGGTATGTATACCAGTGTATGTTTTTTATGAATGGAACAAAAGTATCACAAAACAATATTTTGTGCAATGGTTTCAATAACAGCAAAAGGTAATCAAATATTTAGGATGTGATGAGTTTTAAGTATGTATTACCTGTGTTTTATTATGTTATTTAATTGTAATATTAAACAATTTAATTTTTAGTAATGACTGTGTTTAACAACTGGCTGACAGAATCCCTAAACATCAAGCAGTTGGCTCTGGTAAGCCGGTGTAAGCTGGTCTCTGCACACCGCCGCCTAGGAGCCTTCTGGGCTCTGACAGTCTGAAGGTCCAAGGTTAGAAGGAGCTAGGAGCCCGCTGAGGCCACTGAAGGTGGGCACTGAGCCCACCCCCGACTCCTCAGCCCCACGAGGCGTCTTGGCCTGAATCACAGTCTCTGGAAGGAGAGAGAGGAAGGAGTGCAGGAGAGAAGGACTCCAACCAGGCAGGCAAGTGGCAGGAAAGGCTGGCGGCATCAGTGTTATTGTGGGAGCTGTTTTTCTCTGTCTTATCAATGGCAGAGACCAGGGAGAACAATACCCCTGACTAAATATCACTTCATGAGCCAACAGGAAAACCCCCCAAGCGTGGGTCAGATGAGTTGGCTGATCTGGGTGGGCCTGGAATCCTTTCCCAGCCCTGAGTTCTCAGGGTCTGCCTGCTTCTGCTTTCCATATCCCAGTGTGCTGATTACACACGCTGACTCCTCTCAGCCTCTTGTTTTTTGAAATGGAGAGAACTGCCAGGTCCTGGAGACTTGGGAAGGAGTAGCTGCCTGTCCCTCGCTGTGCAGACCATGGCAGAGCAAGGCCAGACTTCCTGCTCCTTGGCTTCACGTGTCCTGCATGAACACCACCCATTCTCCCTGTTGGCCTCACTTTGGGAGCCGTGTAGGCACTGAGAATATCACCTCCCTTCAGCGGACTTGTAAACGGAGGTCAGGGAGGTCAGGGAGCCTGCCACAGTGTCAGGAGAACTAACGGCGCACACGTTTGGCAAAATAAAAAAGTCTGAAATCAAGTCTTGGGGAGAGTGTGGACCCATAGGACCTCTTCTGCTGGAAAACATTTGGCAATATCATGTAAAGGTGAACACTGACGGATCCTGCAATGCAGCAAATGCACATACACCAGAGATACTCTTGCAAAGGTAGGTCAGGAAGAGTCCCGCCTGCACTGTTGCAAGAGCCATCAACAGGAGAATGGTTGAGTGAGCTGCACTGTAGTCACACAATGGAATAGAGTACAGCCATCTGAATGAATGGGTGACAGTGGCATTCCTCAATATGATTACCATTTAGCAGTACTATATTAGGTGAAATAAGCAAGTCACAAAGATTTCAAACAGTATGACATTCTTTAAATAAAGTTAAACAACAAATCGAATATATCTATTTTTAGAATACATATACATATACGAGACAAAACTCTATAAATAGGAAAGCAAGGGAATGATTCTACACGCTGATTATCTCTGATTGGGGGAGCCTTGGGGATTGGCTAAGGGTCGACCTCATAGGTAGATAGAAGATATTGTCAAGGTTCGAGGTTTTGCTCTGACCGGCTTGTTCATAGGGACTTATTATATTAATAAACAAACAATTAAATAAAAAATAATATTACGGAGTGGGGATTATGGTTAACACCCTCTGTGTGCGTAGGCTGAGGAAGAAGGGGAAGGTTGGCGCTGGAAATCAGAAGACTTGGCTGCTGCCACCACATAGCTTTTCAAGCAGACAACTCAAAAATCACAGACGCAGAAGCCAGGTGATTTTCCTCTTCTAGGTGGCAGTTTTCCTAACGGTAAAATGAGGTTTGGGGACCGGATCATCTTTGAGCCCCTCTCTTAGCTGAGCTAGAGCAGGCTCTGTTGCTGTAACAAATAACCCCCCACCCACACCTCCTTCTCAGAGGCTGAACACCAAAAGGTTTGTTTCTAGCCCCCAACACAGTCTGAGAGGTCCTCCTTGTCAGCTGTCCTGCGATGTGGATACAGGGATCTGGCCTCTTCTGTCCTGGAATCTTTCACTTCCCACCAGCAGAATGGGAGAGAGAAAATATGGAGCACCCTCACCGACACTTGCTGCCTCACCAGAGGCACGCTGTTTCTTCTCACCTTCCTGTCACCGAGAACAAGTCCCATGATCCCAGCCCAACTGCAAGGGAGGCTGGGAAAAGGAGGGAGGGCATGGATGCGCAGGGAACAGTGACTTTCCCTGCCAGAGCCCCCTGAGTTTCTGCAATCCTCTGAGCCTCTGAGCCGTTCCAGGCCAGATTTGACAGTCTCCTGTCCCTGAGTCTACAAACCACAAAGGCTTTCTGAGTTTATTCGTTCATTCCTTAAGTAAACAGTGGGGCTGCTCTGATCTAGCACTAGGTCAGGCAAAGGAGCTCATAGTCCAGTCAGTGGCGGTGCTGTGAGGAAAAGGGTGAGAAGGGAGGACCGACCTTCTCACGGTATTATGATGTCATAATACCATGCAAACACTGATAGTCGAGAATAAAACAGAAAACATCTAGTGGGTGTGTGTGAGGGTGGAGGTGGGGGTCTGGTTACAAAGGGCTTCTTGGAGAAAGTCATTTTTTCGACAGAGTCTTGAAGAGTAAGAGGAATCTGCTGGGAAGGCTGAAAGAGGGGCTCTTCCTGGTAAGGGAACAGCATGTGCAAAGGCATGGAGGCGAGGAAGGCCTTGCAAGAGTGGGGAAAGGCCAGTGGTTTCATTTGGTCAGAGGGCAGGGCACACATGTGATGTAGGGGTTGGAGGGTAGGTTGAAACTACAATTAAGGTAGAAAGGTGATCGGGAGTCAGAGGTCAAAAGGGCCTTGAATGTCGTGCCCAGTGAGTGTTTGGACCTTATCCACTGGGCAACCATGGAAAGATTCTAAGGAGAAAAGGAAGGCCAAAGGTCACTGGAGGGGCCATTTCAACCCCTCCCAAAATCTCCATTAGTCAGTTTCCCTTTCATCCTTTGATGTGGACAAGACTTTTCCCAAGACAATGTACAGAGCTCTGCACACCCAACTTTGGGTGAGTGTCTTAACCCCCATCTTCCAAACAGAGGCCCCACAAGCCTAAATACATACAAATCAAAGAGCCACTCCCCCTTGTGCCCCACAAGGGGACACGCTCACATTTCAATCACTGGTCCCGAGTGACCAGGCATCTTCCTTCTAGCCCTGAAGGCCTGGGGTCTCTCCACGGGGTTGGGGTGGCTAACAGACTATTGGTAAAATGTACACGGCTTGTTTTTTAAAGAAAAGTGGATGCGGAATTGGAAGGAGAGGAGGAAAGTCACTGCTACTATGGTCCCTATGTGAGGAAGGCCCCATCTCTGCCCCACCAATTTTCTGAATGCCGTTCCTTGGGGAGCAGTGGGTCTGCTAGACCTGTCCCTATGACTTCCAGGGATCGGAGGTGCAGGGGCTTCTGCCAGCTTGCCCCAGGCTGAGAACCCTAGGTGTCCGATATCCAAGCTGGTACTCCTCATGCCCACTTCAAGGAATCTAGCCTTGAAACTGAGCAAGCACTCCCTGAAGGCCTTCTAGGGGCCAGGGCTGTCAGGTGCCCAATGTTTTCCTGCATCTTGGGATTCAAGCAACCATGGAAAGATTTTACACACGAGGAAACTGCAGCAGAGGCTATTCAACTTGCCACTGTCACACAGTGAGGAAGGGGGCAGACTCCAAAGGCCTAGGCACTGTGCGCTGCTCTGAACCTATATGCAGTGGCCGGCTGAGTTCAAGGTTCATGGCTCTCCCCACCTTGTGTGGTTCTCTTCTGGTCAAGAGTCTGTGAGTGGGGCCTGGAGTGGTCAGGCTGTCTCTCTGGTTTTCCCTTTGGAGCACTGCACAACGATATCTGGGGTTGGTAGGTGCCAAAATCTAGTTAGCATTTACTAAGTCCTATGCCCTGGCAACAAGGGGGCTGCATCCACGGGAAGAAGGGGTACCGCAAGCCCACTGGGGTTGAGGGTAGCCTCTTTCTAATTCTGCACAAAGTCCTCATATAGGTCAGAGAGTTCTTTGGGAGGGTGGATATAAGGGATGGCAAATCGTTTTCATCTTCTGGGCCAACTGCACCCTTAGTGGCAACGCAGAGTGCTGTGTGGAGGTGGAGTCTGGCATCCCGTCTGGGAAGGAGTTCTGCGCTCAGTGATTTCTGTCCCGGGTTGGGGGATGGGGCAGTGGCGTGTGCAGGGAGAGTATTTGCCATTTTGCTATCACTGCTGTAAACTGACACCTTCTGTGTCAACACACAGCCCAAAGGAGCCCAGGGCTCAGCCCTGGCCCAGAGGAGAGGCAAACGTCAGCCTTCCCAGTATGTATGTGCTGTTTTAATTCCTGACGCATGGCACACAGGCAGGTTCAAGAGGGTTAGGGGTTCCTTTGCATTACAAATCACCACGAGATGTTTTTTAGTGAAATAAGCAGCAAAAATTTGCACAGGATTGTGAAGTCCCATCTTGTTCTTCTGCTCATCTCTGCCGGCCTTTCAAGCCCAAAGTGAAGGCTGATTCCCCCCACCCCATGAAGACCCCTGCTTGCTCTTCTTTCCAAAGTTTCTCCTGCTCTGAGCTCAAAGCTCTTGGTCTGAAACTCCACCAAACACCTATCAGAACTGTTGCCTGGGCAACTTCAGCTGCAGACACTTCCCTACATATTCCCTCCTCCTCCAACCGCCAGTCCAGGAAAGTTGAATATTGCTCTTACTGAAATTATTAATACCACACTTCCTTCCCGCATGATGGCTTATTCCCAGCTAGCAAACCTTCCTGTTTGCATCCTCATTTGACCCCATCAGTCACTAACTGAGAAAACTGAGGTTTACAGAGAGGGCCGAGACTTGCCCAAAGCCACCCGCCCAGGTTTCTTTTCTCCAAGTCCTGTCTTCTCTCCACTGTCCCATTCTGGAGACCACAGGGTAGATGGAGTCCCCAGAAAGGGAAGGGGACAGGGATCCAAACCTCACCTGAGAGTTCCCTCCTACCTGTGGTTCTGAGGATAGTGTATAGGCCAGAGTGGCCATACAGGAGACTGCCAGACCAGGGCGAAGGAAGGGAGAGCTAGATGTAGATGGGATTAGGAGCAGGTGGCTTAGACATCAGGCTTCCTGGGTGACCCTGGGCCACTCCCTTTCCTTCTCTGGGCCATGGTGCGTCGTCCTCTGTAACGTGAAGGCTTGAGATAGGACCTCTGACATCTTGAAAGCAAGGCTTCTTAATGTGTACTTGATGGGGAGTGGGGAGACACAGAGCTTGGGCCTGGACCAGTCTTCTTATCCTGGGACCCAGGCCTCTGATACCCATCTGGTCACCCTCACCCATTACCTCCCATCCCACGGGACGTGCTGTCTCAGGGACCTGAGGGGCTGGTGAGGGGCCCAATCAGCTGCTATCCAGGCAAACTGCCTGTCAGTTGCTCAAATTTATTGATCACTAACTGGATACAGAGCCCATGTGTCGAGCAGGTGTGCTGTGGACAAGGGGAGGGGTAAAAGTACAAAAGCAAAGAAGTCATTCAGGCTTCAAAGGGGAGCATAATTTGGCCATCTCTCCATCCAACCATTGACCTAGCAAACATTTTTGGATCATCTGCTATCTATGTACCAGGCCCTGCGCAGGAACTATGGGGCAGGGATAAGGTGGGTTTGGGGTGAAAAGGCCAGTGGTCACCAGGTAGGACAAGCAACCTCACAGCATCAAATCACTCTTAAGGACAGGGAACCCCAGACCAGGTGTCAGACTCATAGTCTCAGGCTGAGAACCATGGCAGAAGGGTTTTGTGTGGCTAGCACTTTGGTTCTCCACATGCCCCATCACTACCTGTCTATTGCCTTATACCTAGTGGTACCTGCTTGGCCCCTAAAGCAATTTGAATTTGCAACCCATACTAGGGAAAAATATCAGCACTTCAACATAACAGGACTACCACCGTCCAAAAGGAGAGTGGGGGCCAAAGACAGAGAGTTCTGGGCTGGTGCTGGGAGCCTTGGGGTCTCCTCTGGGCTCCCCAACTTCCTGTGCAATTGGAAGATGTCCCCTCTCTGACCAGCAATTTTCTCTGTAAAATTTAGGGAAAGTCTAGGTCGGTGGTTCCAAATCCTATCCAGCCCCCCACCTTAGAACCTTAAAGATAGTATCGGAGTTCCAGAGATGACCCCAAATGTTTCCAAAAGTAAATGGCTATAACATTTATTCCTGACAAGTGTGTACCTTCTCTTTAAACAAATAGGTTTAAAATATAAAGAGTACTGTAGAAATGTGTCTCAGATGAATAAAAATATTAAGATATGATTGGTGTGTGCGCTATCATTTGTCCTAATAATCACAAATTGTTTGATAGACAAAATCTTTGAAAACCTGATCAAATGAGACAGAAGACAATCCAAGGGGTACTTGCTTGGTGACATGGTTGGAAAGGGTAGCACTTGGTCATCATTGAAGTCCTTTCAGGTCCAAGCATCCACAGATGTGTGCCGATGCCAGTCGTGGGAGAAATCCTCATGGCAGGGATGGCAGAGAGCTGACCCTTATGGAATATCTTCTGATTACTAAACTCAAACTGGTAAGCTCACAAACATCCCCAGAGGTAGGACAGTGACCCTCCCCATCTTACAGAAGAGAAAACAGGTTTATTCGCAGAGGTTAGGCGCCATGCCAAGGCCACTCATCTGGAAGGTGGCCGAGCTGGCACTTGAACGCCGGGGGGAATGGCTCCAGAGCCAGGTTTGAGGTTGGAGAGGCGACTCCGGCCCCCTCCGGGCGCCTCGCCGCTAGGTCCCTGGCGCTGGAGCAGTGCAGGTGCCCGAAGACTACCCCAGTCTGAGAGGGTGAAGTCCCCCTGGAGCTTCGGGGTGTGTTGGGGGCAGGCGGAGGCTGGGGCGGGGGCTCCCCTCAGGCATACTTGGACTAGCTGGGCCGTCCTGGGGCGGTGAGTGGCAGTCGTCTTCCCCAGATCCCCCACACCCAACTAGGGTCCTGGCGACCCGCAGAAGCACCCGGGGCGGCCTGGGGCCGGGGGTCCGGGCTGAGGAAAAGGGCGAGAAGTGAGGCGGACCCAGAGCAGAAATAGGAGAAGAGAGAGGGGGAGGGGGAACGAGGGAAGGGGGCGGGGAGTCCTTCCTGGGACAGGAACCCAGGCCCCCCTTGGCTGAGCCGACCTGCAAAGCGATTCTGCAGATGGAAGGAATTAAGTGGGAGGGGGAGGGTCCTTCGATGATAGCGAGGAGAGGGAGGGAGATGTGTGTGTGTGTGTGTGCGCGCGCGCGCGCGTGTGTCTCTGGGCCTGAAGGGGAAGGAGAGAGAGACACACATCAGACTAGACGAAAGTAGAAAAGATGAGAGGCAGAGACAGAGTCGGAGACAGATCCATAGAGAAAGACGACGAGACCGACAGACAGATGATGAACACAGGAGATGTTAGTCTGAGAGAAAGGATAGAGTATGTGGAAGGTAGGAAAATACGGAAAAAAACAGTGAAAATGAAATAATTGGAAAGGATTTGTAAAGAGAGAGAGACAGAAGAGAGCCGAGAGCAAAGCGAGACGGGATTGATCAGGCCCGGGAAGCACTGAGCTCCTGTAGGGTGGGGGAGCTGGGTTGGCCGCACGGGGGGGCGGGGCCTGCGAGGGGGCCGCCCATGGGCGGGCCCGCACCGTGCTACATATGTAGATGAGCTCTCTTTCCCTGCTCACCCCGCCCCCATCACTCTATATTCAATGAGACAGCCAATGGGGAGCGAGAAATGCTCCAGGAGGGGCGGGGCCTCGGAGAAGCCCACCCCGGGAGCGGCCGCTGAAGGGGTCAGAATTGAGGCAGATAGCGGTTCGTGGGGCGGGGCGGGCGGATCGGAGGGGGCGGGCCCAAAAGTTTCCTGCCCAACTTTCGCTGCCTCCTTCCTCCGCCCGCGCGCTCTGCGGCTGCAGTTTGGGGGAGGCGGCGGCGGCGGCTGTGGGCTGAGCGCGGGGTGCAGGCGATCGCCGTCGGGGCTCGGGCGGCGGCAGTGGGCGCAGGCTCCCCGGTGCCCGCCCCTCCGCTCCGGGGGGGCGCGAGCGGGCGGCCGGGGGGGGGGGCCGGCACCGCCGCCGCAAAATGAGCCTGCTGTCGGCCATCGACACGAGCGCCGCCTCGGTGTACCAGCCGGCCCAGCTGCTCAACTGGGTCTACCTGTCGCTGCAGGACACGCACCAGGCGAGCGCCTTCGATGCCTTCCGGCCCGAGCCGCCCGCCGGCGCCGCGCCCCCAGAGCTGGCCTTCGGCAAGGGCCGCCCAGAGCAGCTGGGCTCGCCCCTGCACTCCAGCTATCTCAACAGCTTCTTCCAGCTGCAGCGCGGAGAGGTGGGTGCCCCTGCGCGCCCCCGCCCTCAGCCGACCGTGCCGGGCCTTTTCGTATCTGCCCGGCTCTTCCTGGCCTGGCCCCGGCCCGGCTCCGTATTGCCCAGCCCTGCTTGGCTTGGCTTCGCTCAGCTCTGCCAAACTCGCCGCCCGAAGTCCCCGGGGCGCCGGGAGCGCGTCACCTCCCAGCTGAGCCCGGCCCGGAGCTGCTCAGGCGCGGGCGGGGCCCTCCTGCCCTCTCTCCCAGCCCGGGGCGCCCTGCTCCAAGGGGGCTGGGGGGGCCCGGCTGGGAGGGTGGGTTCCGGATTCTCTCCAGACAGCCGGGGCGCGGCCTGTGCAGGGAGCCCCTTCCAAGTGTCCTTCCCACGCCCAACCCCATCCCCCTCTCGGCCACCGCTGGCTGGGACGGAGAGTGTGGATTCTGCCCCGAGTTCCTCTGGAGGGGCCTAAAATCTTTTCTCCTCCGACTTCGGCGGTTCCCGATCTGAAGGGCACCCTGGAGATCAGTGACTAGCCCGGAGAATTTTTCTGCTCTTCTCACACAGGGACCCCCAGATACATCCTCCAGCCGCTCACCCTCCCCCAGCCAC
The DNA here is from genome assembly GCF_949752795.1 of Hyperoodon ampullatus. NCBI lineage: Eukaryota > Metazoa > Chordata > Mammalia > Artiodactyla > Ziphiidae > Hyperoodon > Hyperoodon ampullatus. The sequence goes on along the minus strand of NC_136914.1, from coordinate 67,972,845 downwards.
ATAGGAAGTGGTTTTTGAGGGCCTGACCCCACAGACTGCGCTGTCCCCCGCCCTTCCAGCCTGGAAGGAAATGAAAGGGAAATCCTCTTGAGCTCTTGGGAGGGGGGCTAGATAGGGGGAGAGGTTCCAGCTGCCCAGTGCCTTCTCCAGAAACCTGGGCCGGCTGCCGTTGCAAAGTCTGCCTGTTGGGTGGATTCAGTTACAGAATCCGAGAGGCAGTGCATCTTCCCCCAGCTAGATAAATACACAGATTGCCGGGACCTCCCAGCCCCTTTGAGAGGTCTTCAGAGCCTTCCCGAATACCACCCTCTCTGGCTTCAGCTGGACTCCTCCCGGGCCCCACTCCCACTTACTCCTGCCTCATTTGGGAACTGCAGACACCCTTCTGTGGCCTTCACTCACTCTCCTTCTGGCAGCTCTCTCTGAAAAAGTGCAGGGGGAAGGGGCAGGGGAGAGGACACACACGAGGGGCACTTTCCTTCTAGACCTGGGCACACCAGTTAGTTTCGGGAGAGTCAGAATACTCGACAGTTTGTGGGAGAAGGCCTGTGTATACACCAGTGTGCTGGGGATGGAGGTGGGGAGGACAGAGGGTCGCCCTTTCTGGCCCCATAATGTGTTCCCCTCTGCCATTATTATTGACTAGGGGAGACATGGACATGTAAATCGCTGGCCTGAGGCCTAGAGATGGGCCAATGGCAGGCCAGCAGAGAGAAGGGCTGGTTGACCTGTGTTGGGCTAGTCAGGCATAGCTGGGGGAGATGAGTCTGGAAAGCACTATTTGGTGCCAGGCGAGAGCATTTGTATGCCAGAGCTCTTTGTAAACTGTAAAGCACTCTCTCCACGTGAAGAATTGTTCTTGGCTGGGAATCTTTCTTTCTTGTAAGAGACTTTGCCGCCTCTTCAGGGAATGGCTTCTGTGACCAGGGGCTTTGCAGGACGGTGCCTGGATCTTGTCAGTTGTTTGTTCTCTTACCAAACATTTGTTGAGCTCCGTGTGGCCCCCTGGGGATTCTGCCAGAGTCTCGTGGTAGCCCCAGATTAGAAGACAGACCCATGTGAAGGGTGGGTGGTTTTATGGGGGTCCTGTGGGAGCCCAAAGGCAGGAGGGTGACCATGACTCCCAGGTCAAGTGAGAGTCCGCTAATCAGCCTCTACTGGCTTCCCTCTGTTCCCACCCTATGGTGGCCTTGTTCCACCATGTAGGTCTCTGCTAAGATGGCCTGGGAGTTTGGGGCCATCAGGAGTCCCCTGTGAGGGTAGGCTGTTGTGCCTCCTCTTGGAAATTTCTGGCATCCAGGATCCCACCCAAGTCTCAGTGAGACCTGCCTTCTGTCACTTCACTGCTGTTTACCTCGATGTCCTCATGAAGAGGCACATTCCTTTGCTGGGGCCACTGTAGAAGGAGCTGGTAAAGGTTATCTAGAGCAGTGGTGGAAGAAAGTCTCTCATGATCTGACTTTGGAGGAACCCTCGTCTTTGTCTGGGCCTCAGTTTACCTATCTGTAAAATGTAGTCTCTGCTCTCCCCCAGGGTGATGTGTGTGGGATTTGAGAACTGTACAGGAGAGGATGTGCCTACAGACAGGCTGGGTTAGGGAGGTAAGAGGGACTTCTTCTATGCTTATGGGCCAGTGGCTTCCTTGCAGGGGCTGGAGGGCTGTGCCTGTTGACTTCCGGAAGACTCTCTTGGCTTCAGACTCACTCGCTCTCACCCCCCACCCGCTTTGCCTCCTAAACCCTCTTGAAGCCCCAGCTGTGCTCCTGGGGACAGGCCTTTCCTGTGTCCAGGGCTTAGCTGGTGACCTAATATGGCTCCAAAATAGCAACTGGTTGAGAGAACAAGAAAAAATACCCCCCACCTGAGTGCCACCAAGGGGCTTGTTGGACAGGAAGCAAGTCGTGTGTGGGCTGGAGGGGACTCTACGAAGGGACCCAGGGGCCCAGGAGCGTCGCCATTCTGTGCAAAGCCTGGCAGGCCTGGTGGCAGTGCCTGCGGATGTGACTTGCATGCTGACCGCTGACCACGGCCTGTCTGCACCGGTCCCTGTGCCAAGGGCCCACCCCCTTCTGCACCACCCCAGGCTGCTCCCACCACAATAGCAAAACACCATGAATGCAGCTGGGCTTTGGGCGGGGGGAGGTGTGAGGACATGGGGGCACAGAAGCCCATTGTGCCCCGGAACCTCAGCTCTGGAAGCTGAAGATAAGCCAAGGGTTCTGAGTGGAACACTGGCCCTGGGAGCGGAGAGGGAGATGGCAGAGTTCATGGACAAAGTGCAGGAGCAGACACCAGGATGCGACTTGGATGCTTGTGGGGACTCCTTGGCTTCTCAGTCTGTGGTAAGGCTGCCAGGCCAAAGCACACACAGGTACTCTGCGCAGTTTTTTAAAAGGCCTCTGGGTCTAGAAACCGGGCCCTGTGAACCCCTGTTTCAACCCCTGATCTGTGGCAACAACTATATGTCTTTTGAGGGAAACTTGTGAGGCCCTTGGCTGAGCCCTTCCTGTCTCTCTCCAAGTATCCAAGGAAGCCAGATCTTAGAGGGAGTGGGGGGTGGGTGGCATGGGCGGGGGTCTTCCCTGCCAGGCTTTGTTTGGAATTTAAATTCACAGCAGTGTGGGGACTGTGGGACTCCACCTCCAGAAAAGTAGAGTTACCCCATGTTGAGCATTAGCTCTCAGGAACCTCAGAGGGATGCTGAGAGCCCCTCCCGGGTAGTCCCTATACCCCCTCAAAGGAGATGTAGCTGTCCCACTCCAGGTCAGATGCTTAAGGCAACTGTTTTCTTTCCCTCTTCCTTCAGGGCCAGATGTGGCTTGAAGATGTGGCCCTACTGTCAAGTGATACTTTGTGGAGGTTGGGGGAAGGGCTTTGGGGTCAAATACATTTGGGAAACATAGCATACTGTCCTTCCCTTGGAAACACACCATGCTAACACAGTAAAGGCTCTGAGAAGTCCTGCAGTACAAAACCTGCTAACCTTTCTTCTTCAACCCAACATTTTGCATACCTACTTGACTGGATTACATTTTTGGCACAGAACACATGCCAGTGTTCTGAACATCTCCAGGCTCAGAGAATGCTCTGTCAAAGCAGAACTCTTTCTTCAAACCGTAGGAGGCTCTTCCTGGAGCTGTTAAACCAGTTGCCCTCCTGAGTCCCAGTACTATCTTCTGTAGCACTGAGGACACCCTCCTCTTTGCAGCTCTGGTCTCATTGGAGATTTGAGAACATCAGCAAAGGTCTCATGAGGCTTACCAGACAGGGCTTCAGGCTCCGGCACACACAGGGCTGTTAGAACCCACAGAGGGGTGACCACAGTGTCCTGCTTTAAAAGGTTCCCAGGTATTGGGGACTGTGCTCTCCCCGGGTGCGGCTGAGCTGAGAGGCTGCCTGGAAGTGTAGAACAAAGCCACATATCTGCTCGAGGGTGGGAGTTTGCCTCGCTGGGGCTGAGTGGGCTTCAGGAACTGAAATTTGTTCCCAGCAGCCTTTGTGGTCTGTGTGGGGTGGTGGGGGGCAGCCCCAGGGCCTGGGAGGAATGGCCATTCCAACCCAGCTGGGAGCTTGGGAGGATGCCCAGCTCCCTCTGGCCAGCCCTGGAAAACTGAGCTCTGAGTCAGGCAAGGGGGACCATCGTTCGAGGGCCTGTTGGCTGAGGTGGTCTGACCCTCCCTGCATCAAATTAAGTTGACTGGGCGGGCCTAGACTCAGAGGGGAGACCACACCTCGTGGACCATCTGAGTCAGGTGGGAGGGAGGAAAGCAGGCAGCATTAGTAATAAGGAATTAGCAGCGGCAGGGAGCCAGGCACTGTCAGCACCAAGAGAAGGGCCCTGTGGAGAAGACGGCCCTTGAGTAGCATCTCCTACTCTTGGTGATGCTTTATTCTTGGCCTCTTTTTCTTCGTGGCTCCCATTTTACAGAAGAGAAAACAGGCCTGGCAAGTCACCCAGCAAGACAGTGGCAGAGCTAGATCTAGCAGTCTTCTCCATCCCAACTACAGTCACCTCTGTGGCTCGTCCAGCTGGTGCAGTTGGCTTTCGCCTGGATCATTCACTGGACGCCAGTGCAGGGCAAGCAGTAACCAGGGTGTTCTGTCAAGCCTCAGTGTCTTGGATGTTTTGTCCTTGATCTCAAACCTTCTGAGGAGTGATAGGCATTGGTCATGGGTTCTGGGTTTCCTGTCATGTCCTTGCCCCAGGATGGGGCTCTGTGGGATGTGAGTCCAATGGTGGCCTGGCTTGGGAGAGGCAAAGGAGATGGACACTGAGCACTTCCTAGCACTCCTGTCTCATAGCATCCACTGTGTGCCGCAAACCCATTGTGCAGATGGGGAAACTAAGACTCTTCAAGAGGAGGGAGATAGAGTTAGGGACATCTCAGGATGCTTGGTCTGTCAGGTATGTGTGTGTGTGCACATGTGTGTATGTGTATGTGTATGGTGGTCATGTATAATTTTTTTTTTAATTTGTTTATTTTTGGCTGTGTCAGGTCTTAGTTGCGGCACGTGGGATCTTTTGTTGCAGTGTGCGGGCTCTTCGTTGTGGCCCTCAGGCTTCTCTCTAGTTGTGGTGCACAGGCTTCTCTCTAGTCGTGGTGCGTGGGCTCAGTAGTTGTGGCATGTGCGGGCTTAGTTGCCCCTTGGCATGTGGGATCTTAGTTCCCTGACCAGGGATCGAACCCGCGTCCCCTACATTGGAAGGCAGATTCTTAACCACCGGACCACCAGGGAAGTCCCAGGTGTTGTATAATCTTTATTCTGTCCTTCTCTGGCCATACTGGTCCACTTGAGGTTTCTGAAAACACCAAGCACTCCCATTCCTCTAAGCTTTTGCACTTGCTGTTGCTTCTACTGCTTTTAATGCTATTGACTGTCCCTGTATAACTGACAGATTCCAACTTACTTCTTTTTTTTTTTTTTGCGGTACGTGGGCCTCTCACTGTTGTGGCCTCTCCCGTTGTGGAGCACAGGCTCCGGACGTGCAGGCTCAGCGGCCATGGCTCATGGGCCCAGCCGCTCTGCGGCATGTGGGATCTTCCCGGACCGGGGCACAAACCCGTGTCCCCTGCATCGGCAGGTGGACTCTCAACCACTGTGCCACCAGGGAAGCCCCCAACTTACTTCTTTATGGCACCAGTGGATGTCTCTTCTCTGAAGGCTTTACCTGGCTGTCATGGGGAGCACACCTCCCTCCAGCTTCCGTGTCCCATGACAGATGAGTGGTACATCCTTCTGGTAAAGCATGTCTTAACAATCGGTATTTCTGTGAAATTGTACCATATGTGTCTGTCTCCATAGCTACATTTCAACACCCTGAGAATAGGAATCCCGTCTTTTTCCACTTCGTAATCACAGCATCTGATGCTTAGTCAGTGCCTGGGACAGACTAGGTGCTCAGTTAACAGTCACTAGTTAGATGGGTGGATGGATGACTTGGACTCTCTCCTCCTCTTCCTTCCCCAGACTTGTGACTATTGTGAATGCTTTCCTAGTCTCTTAGCCTCTTGTTTTTTCACACAGAAGAAGTGTTTATGGATTGCTTGATAAATTTTAAAGAGCTGACTTGGGAGTCATGAAACCCTATCCCTAGAGATAGGGTCCCAGTGGAAGCTTAGGTGTGCTAACAGTTCTTGACCTTCTTTGGCTATGGACCTCTCTGAGAATCTGAAAGCAGCTCGAATTCCTCTCCTCAGTGCCATGCACATAGCACACAAGTATGTGCACACACAGAACTCTCATTTGCATGTAATTTCAAGGGGATCATGTCAACAATGGATCCCAAATCCAGGCCCCCTACTGTAGAAGCTGCAAGCCTCAGTGGCACCCCAGACTGGCTAAATCTTAGGGACCTCTAGTCCTCGAGTTCTTGGATCCATGCTTTCTGCTTTGATGTAGTGACTATATTCTAGAAGCGAGAGGCAGCCTGGTCCCCAGTGCTTATGCTCTAGCTGGGCAGCAGGCACATGGTTGTGAAACGTGAACACCTACCGAGTGAGTGGTGACCTGGGGGAGAGCAGGAGGGACAGAGTGGGGACGGGGAGCCTCCCCTGTGTCTGTTCTGCTCTGTCCTGCTGCCACTGTGCTCCTCCATCCCCTGGTCCTTTCTCTCCCCATTTCTCTCTCCCAACTCCCCCTACCAAGAAGAACACAGCCTGCTTATTTAAATTTGAATCTCCCATCAAGCTCTGGTTGTGTCCAGGGAATTGTGTTTTGCATGCCCCGGGTGAATGGGCCTCTAGGAGGCAATGGTGCCCTTGGGGGTCCCGAGTGGGGGGATTGCCACCTCTGTCACGGTCGACCCTGCCACCTTCTTGGCCCACAGGTCAGCTTTGGACCTTGGAAACAGGAGCAGAGCTGGGGTCTGACTGTGGCTAGGGAAACTCTCGGTCCAGGTGTGGCTTCACTCTCCCATCGGCCAGCTCCAGCCTTGACAATGGCTGTCTCCCTCTGTCCCTGAGCCCAGCCCACATCCGCCCCTGCTTGTGTGTATAGGATGTGTTTGTGTTTGACCCTGCGGGCCGGAGCCCCAGATAGACCCCAGCGGGTAGAAGAAGTGCAGACCTCTTTGGAGAAGGGGTGGACTCATTTGTGAGATGAATGGTTTCTTGTCCCAAAGAGAGGAGTGTGGGTGTGTATGTGTGTGCATGTGTGTGCGCGCGTGCGCGTGTCTGTGTGTGTGTGTATGGGGGTGGCTTTTGGGGATAAGAAAGCAGTTGTTCAGCTGATGAAAGAGCCCCCACAGAGCTGAGGACTAGGACCAGAGAATTCCTCCCCCAGGGCCGTCTCAGGCCCGGGGGCAGCAGGACTCAGCATTTGCTTTGGACAGACCTCCTTGGACGCTGCCCACTGCCACTGCCGTGACCTTCCCTGCCGTGCTGCTCCCGCCTGTGCCTGCTGTCCCTCTTCTCTTCCTGCACCCATCGCTGCTCCCTCTGGGCTGCCCTCGGAAGCTTCTGCCCACCTGCCCTAACTCCTGCCTCCCCCCTCCCACTGTGCCCTGTTTCTGTCCTTGGGGGGGTCAGCCAAGGGGGAGCACATCTTGTCAGGTTGAGCCAGCCCTGGAAATCTCCACTTGTGTATCCCAACCCCTCAACAGAACCACCAACCCCCGGGCCCAAGCCCCTCAAACAGCCCAGAGAAGCTGGTGCCTCATCTTGCCAGGGCTGAGGGGCTTGGCAATGTGATGTCACAGGGCCTCTGTGCCAAGGAGGATGGTCCACGCCAGGTGTTTTACTCTGGGTCCCCTCCCTGTAGGGGAAGCCAAGCCTTGGAGGCCATTTGGGGGCTGAAATACAACAGGCCAACCCATCTGGGTGTGACTCTCCTCTCAGCCACGTGCTGGCTGTGTTTCCTTGGGCAAGTTACACAGCCTCGCTGAGCCTCAGTTTCCAGTTCTATAAAATAGGGCCAATAAGGCCCATCCAAAGTGTTCTTGCCAGGGATGAGACTAAGAAAGGAAAAGGATCCAGTCAAGTATCTAACACAAGTAGGATGAGAATAAACTGTAGTATCTTCCCATCTAACTTTCTCCAACAGCTAAGCCAGAACCTTGGAAGAGTTCCAGCAATGGACAGGAATCTGACGCTTTGTTCCCCACATGTGGCATAAGGATCCCACGCTTCCTACTAGCTGCTGGGGTCACTGACCCAGGGAGGAAGGAGGGGTGGTTTCTTCCCCCAGGCTGGTGATTTGGGCCCAGATAACCCAGAGCCACACACTAGTGGGGCCGCCCACAACCACTGCCCAGAGCAGCTAAATCTGAGGTGAAATCACCCTCCGACTTAGTCCATGGGAACTCAGAGACCCTGGCCTAAATCCTTCAAGGTGTTGGGGCACCCATACCCTCATCTGTCAAGTGGAGTTCCCTTCCCGCCTGTGATTATTGCACACAGGACAGTCATGGGCGTAGGGAACAGCAGAAACAGTCTGGTCTCTGGGGCAACGGAGGGTTGCAGAATCTTTGCCTTCGGGGATGTCCAGCCTTGTGGAGAGATGAGGAGGTATCACCGTGTAAAGAGATTAGAGAGAGACATCAGAGCCCCTTCAGGCAAGGCCAGGGGAGTCACAGGGTGGTCCCCACCCCAGCCTACAGCACAGGGCTACGGCCGGGAGGTCGGGAGGCCCCTGGAGGGGCCTGGGGACTCTGTGGCCAGTGGGGCCTCAGTAGCACCTGAACCTGTGCTTTTCACACCGTCCCTTGGCGCCCAGGCCTGAGCAAGAAGAAGAGGTGGGTTCAAGGCCACACCACTAGAGTTAGAGCCATGGCCAAGAGCCCGGTCCTGGAGGGGTTTGGACCCAGAGTGGGCCTCCCAGGGGTGGACAGCAAGTGCAGGCCTGGAAGGAAAAGAGCGGTTGCTGGTGGAACAGTAAGGGGAGCAGCCTCGTTGTTGCAGAGTTAGGGGCTGACTGATGAAGGGGAGCCCTGCCCAGCCTTGGCCTCCAGCTACAGACGGCAGGACTTGGGAGAGGTGGTGCCCTCGTGGATGAAGTGCCCTCTGTGGACCAGGCTCTGGGGGCATCTTTCAGTACCTGGAATCTGGACCTGGAAGAAGCAGGCTGGCAGAGATCATCAAGTTTGCCCTCCTTCCCTGGTCCATGTTACATTTTACACGTGGGAAACTCAAAAGGCCAGGGCCCCGCCTCCACAGACAGAGGGAGGGAGCTCTGTGTGTCCTGGCCTCTGCTCTGGCCAGTCCCCACAGGCCGTGGAAATGTCCGAGAGACCAACTTGCCTTTCACCTCCATGGCCCGAGCTCCTCGGAGCTTCGGAGAGGAAACAGCTTGCTGCCCTACCTGCCCGTCCAGCCGGCTGGCAAGCAGGATTCCTGGCCCTTAGGCCTGGCTGTGTGCTCTGGTCTGTGCCCCCGGGCCTCGCCGGGCCTCAGTTTCTCCATTGTAACTTGAGAGTGAGGTTGGGTCAGTTGACTGTTCCGCCTTTTGTCCTTTCGTGGTGTCGTCTTGAATGGTGGCTGGAGGAAGGGAGCTGGAGCGCCCGTGAGGGCCAGGCCACAGCACACTGGTCGGCGATGAAGGGAGCTCTGGCCTCGCTTCTCTGACCCGCAGCTGCTTGTGTGACCCTCCTGAGGGGCAAAGCTGTGGCCCATCTGAGGCTATGGGGGGGATGTCAAGCTGCCGGGGAGAGGACAGCCTGCTCGGAGGTCTCTGGCTGCCCAGGGATACCCACGGGGCCACCCGTGGGCAGGGGTGTGTGGCCACAAGATGGGGGAGAGGTTTTCTCAGGGTGTAATTAGTGCTCTTCTGGCACCCACCAAACTTCCCCTTCCTCTTGACAAGTTGCTGCCAAAACAGCCCTGATTCCTGTGGACTTGCTTAAATCTTATCCAGAAAAAAAAAAAAAAAAGAAAAGAAAAGAAAAGAGAAAAAAAATAAGAGGGTTGTTATTTGTGAAATTGCATTTCCCAGCCATGAGGGTGAGTCACACCATTTGGAGCTTCAAGTTTCTTGTTTGGATGAACTTTTCTCTGGGAGGCTGGGGCGGTACTGCCCTCCCCCAGACCAGTTCTGGTGGGGAGAGGTCTAGAGACAAGCTAAGGAGAGACCTTGATAGTTGGAAAGTCCAGGTGCTCCCAAGGCCAGGTAGGGCTGGACAGGTTGTACCTGAGCTGCCCCAGGGGAGCTTTAAAATGCAGACGTGGGCTTCGGGGAGTTAGTGTTTAACAGGGACAGAGTTTCAGTTTGGAATAATGAAAAATTTCTGGAGATGGATTCTGGTGAGGGTTGTACGATAAAGGATTGAATGTACTTAATGCCACTGAACTGCACACTTAAAAATTGTTAAAAGGGGGCTTCCCTGGTGGCGCAGTGGTTGAGAGTCCACCTGCTGATGCAGGGGACGCGGGTTCGTGCCCCGGTCCAGGAGGATCCCACGTGCCGCGAAGCGGCTGGGCCTGTGAGCCATGGCCGCTGAGCCTGCGCGTCCGGAGCCTGTGCTCCACAACGGGAGAGGCCACAACAGTGAGAGGCCCGCATACTGCAAAAAAAAAAAAAAAAAAAAAATTGTTAAAAGGGTAGGTTTTACGTAATGTATATTTTACTGCAATGAAACAATATAGTAGATTTGGGGCCCTCATTCCTAGGTGGCTGCTTTGGTAGGTCTGAGGTGGGGCCCAGAAAACTGTATTTGTTAAAAGGATCCCAGGCCATTCAGTACAAGGTTGGACACACTCATCTAATCTGTAAAATGGGGACAGTGACTCATAGGGCTGTGGTGAGCATCAGCTATCTTAACATGTGTAAAGTTTCCAGCACCAGGGACATTAAAGTGCTCAGTATATGTTACTATTATCATCTAATCCCACTTCCTTTGGGACCTTCCCCACATCCTTTAAGGTTGTCCAGTCTTGGCTCGCATACCTCCAGGAATGGGGGACCCTCTGCCTTTCAGGATGGACCATCTGGGGCTATCTAAGAGCCGGAGAGTTGCCCTCAGACTTGATGCAGGTTTGTGTGGGATCTTTCACAGTAGCCCTGGGCAGTGGTAGAGCAGAGATGGTCATTAGGACCCTTTGAGTTCAATGCCCAGTCACTGCAAACTGACTGTGTGTTGGGCCTGGCTGCCCTGGATGTGGTGTCTCTGACTTTCCTTCCAGATCCCAGGCTGTGGTCTAAACCTACATGGGAGAGAACAGAGGCCCAGAGAGGGAAAGGGCTGGCCCAGGGTCACATAGCAGGGTGTGCAGGCAGCCAAGAAGAGTGAAGGCTGTGTCCTCTAGGGAGGAGTGCCAGACCCCCAGAGGCATACATGTGTGAGGGGTGGGATCTGTCCTGGTTGGACGAGGGGTGGCTGATCCTCTGGGACCAGCTCTCAGCTCACCTCCCTCCCTTCCCACACTGAGGGGACACAGAAAGCACTGTCCCTACCCTGGGCTCCTTCTGTCCCATCTTTTTAAGGGAGCCTGAGGCAACTTCCTCTCGGTGCCTATCCTCCCCTGTGAGCCTGGGGACCCCCAATAACAAGGCTGTGTTGTCTCTCCAACATGGCTCCCCAAGGTCTGTAGTTCACTGCTGGGGTTCTTGGGCATCTTAGCTGGGGCCAGGTGTGCCCAAGCCCCGTGTCCAGGTATGTCATCAGCCTCCTGGGGAAGCTGCCTCTTCCCAGCCTTGGCCTGGCCCCAGGAGAGGGGCCCATGGCCATTCCCTGCCAGCCTCACCGCAGGCCCCACCTTTGCTAAATTCCAGTGTGCCCGGCTGCCCAGAGCCCGTGACTCCTATAAATAGAAGCTGTATACACCAGGAGGGGGCCTGGGCTGCGTCTACTTTGAAGCCAGGCAAGACATCTGGTTCCTGTCAACTGGAGGTGGGAGAGGTGAGAGAGGTGGGCCACTTCCTCCCCAGGCTTCCAGAGAGCTGGCCTGGGCTGGGATGAGGGCTCCCCGGAACACAGTGTGCACAGGCCTGGGGCTGCAGGAGAGCAGGCAAAGTGCTGGACTTCAGTCTCCTCTTCTGTACGATGGAAACAATGCTGCGAGCTGATGTCTCAAGTCACCCACTAGGACGTGGCAGAGCCCCGGCTCTAACAGGTTGCTTTCTGCCGTACGTCTTACCCCTGGCGGTGTGTAGAGAACTAATGATCATCGTCTTCACCATCACCATATACTGAGTGCTTCCTCAGTGCCCGGCAGGAAATAAAAGGCTTTACATTCTTGGCCTCATGTTAGCCTCATAGAAACCCTTGGAGGTAGCTATCGTTATTCCCATTTACCGGATGGGACCACTGAGGCCCCGCGTGGTTAACTGGCTTGTCCTTAGATGCACAACTAGAGGTAGGACTTGAATGCAGCCTCCAGGAAGCTGGAGCCTGCAGGTGGCTGAAGGGTCACTATGAATTCGTGTGTGTGTGTGTGAGTGTGCGTGTGTGTGTACTGGCCTGTGGAGGTTCCCAGGAGGCCACAGCGGCGTAAGGGGCCAGGCCTCAGAGCCCTCACAGCCTCTGTCCCCTGCAGGCGCTGAGCAGCAGCGTGTACAAGAACGCCTCGCCCTACGGCTCCCTCAACAACATCGCCGACGGCCTCAGCTCCCTCACCGAGCACTTCTCCGAGCTGACCCTCACCTCTGAGACCCGCAAGCCCAGCAAGCGGCCTCCGCCCAACTACCTGTGCCACCTGTGCTTCAACAAAGGACACTACATCAAAGACTGCCCCCAGGTAAGGCAGCCCGGCCCCGATGGGGCTCAGGGCCCCTGCTGACCTGTGGGCCCTGAGTCCCCCCAGGGCCCCTTCGGCAAGCGCCTGGCCCCGTGGCTGCTGGTCGCCACCTTTTTGTCCCCTCTGGTTTTTCTGAGGCAGCCTGGCTGGTATGGACGGGACAGAGCCCCCAGCTTGGTGCTGCACTGGCCGGTCAGCAATCTGGGTGGGGGACCCCAGAATGAGGTTCTGGGCCTTCGAGTCCCCCCAGTCGTCCTGCCGAAGTGGGTCCTGTTACCGTGGGGCAGGAGGGGGCCAGCAGTGTCTTCACAGCTCTCCCGAGAGCCCGCCGCCTCCCGCTCACAGGGAAGGAATGTGGGCTCTGGGCCAGGGGTCCAGATGTGCGCCCCCCTCCCCCAGGCCCCGCCTCTGCCTCCTCTGCAGCCTGCTCCCGTGAGGGGGAGGGGGCGCCCTGCCCGCGCCCTGTGCCCCCGGGATAGGTCTAGGTGAAGGCCTCGGGCACCGTGGGCTGGGTGTCGCTCCCTTGGGGTGGGAAGGGGGTCGGGAGACCGAGGCTTCAGGAGCAGCCCCGTCTCTCACGCGGTGCTTTGCCACGACAGGGTCGGGGTCCGGGGGGGCAGACCCCACTCACCAGGCGACCCTGACTCTCTGACCGACATGGCCTTGGAATCCTGGGGAGAGAGAGGTTAAGAGTTGTGTTAAACACCACACGAGATTATCAGTGATTCTTTTCCCCTATTGTTTTTTCATACTTTCCACTGTTTTTAGAACGTGGTACTACTTTTATTTTGTACGTGTAATGGAAATGGAATCCTGGAAACTCAGAAAATCCGTGTAGTCTTGCCCTCCAGATGTTGGCAGCCGAGGGTGTGGCTGGGCAGGGCTGGGTCCCTCCAGGACCGGCGGGAGGTCGAGGTGCAATTGCCAATCACCGCTCTTCTCAGAAATGACCGTGCCATGCCTCAGGTCCTGGCTACTTCAAGTACGGCCGGCCACAGCTGCATCAGTGTCGCCCCAGAGCTTGTTAGAAATGCAGAATCTCAGGCCCAGCCCAGAACTGTGTTCTAGTAAGATCCCCGGTGATTCAGCCGGTGACCTCAGCCCTCCCCCAGCCCTGGCCAAGAGAGGCCCACCAACCCAGGACCCACTGATGGGCTGCCCTCCAGATCCACACTCCCCTGTGCCCTGTATACACAGTAAGTATACAGTATACTCAGTATACACAGTAAGCAAGGGGCCCTTTGCATGAGGAGATCCTGGCAGAGGGTGAGGATCTGGTTGACGCTCAGAGATGTGCCCATGGCCCACCCAGTGAGCCTTCCCCAGATGAGCCGCCAGCACAGGGGTTGTCAGCTCTCAGGCACTCTGCCTACAGGGCAGAGCAGAACTCCACCAGGTTTAAGGAGGAGACAGGCAGCGTGCTAAGTGCTCTCCAAGCATTTCATTCAACGCTCACTTCTGCCTGGTGTGCTAAGTGCTTTTAATAGCCTCCTGTTACGGGATGCTTTGTGTGAGTGAAGGTCTCACACTGGACCATCAAGCCAGTCAGTGGAGGAGTGGAGATTTCAACCCGGTGACGCTCAGACATAAGCAGGGGCTCTCAGGGGCTCTGAGGAGGTGTGCTCGTGCTGGGCAGACAGCCTGGGAAAGCTTCCAGGAGGAGAGGGGCTTGAGTGGGGCTGGCAGGTTGATGGGACAAGGGTGACCAGTATCCAAAGGCAACAGATGATGAGTCCGAGGTGGAGGGATGGCGAAGGTGTGTGTGTATTTGCGCACATGCTGCGCTCTCCCAGACGGGGCCAGAGCTCTTCCCAACGTGAGGGGTAGGAGGGTCCCTCTCCTAGGTGCCTCTCACTTTCTAGCACTGTGCTAACCATGGGCCTTCCTTTATATGGGTTACACAGTGTGTTCGCTTATCTTGTGCAGGGCTCTTAACTCTGTGGCCGAAGTAGGAGTAATAGCCCCATTTTACAGTTGGAGAAACAGAGTCTCAGAAAGGTGACGTGCTGAGGAGAGGGCAGAACCCTGGTCTTGGGGCCTCTGTGCTCTTTGTTTCCTTGAGCATCCACACCGCTCCAGGCTGAGACTTCCATGGCCTGTGGAGCTTGTTTCTCCCTTGAGCTGGTAGAGCCCCTCTTCTGGCCCCATCTCAAACTTGATTCTATCCGGGATTCCTGCAGACCCAAGGATCTCCCTTCACTCTTCATGAGGGTCACCATCCGTAAAACGAGGCTAGTGAGAACACTAACACAGAAGACTACTGTGAGGACCCAATGAAGTAATGCATGAAAAGTGCTTAGCACAATGTCTGGCACACAGTAAGCACTCAATAACTGTTGGCCAGCATTATTTTTGTCTCCCTTGCATCACAATGCAGAGTGCACATACTTAGATAAGTATTTTATCAGGCTGGAATATGATTGGATGCTCCAGGGACATGCGCTGGGCTAGATTCATCTCTGCCAGCCCAGGTACCATACGGTACAGCAGGTGCTTAGTACAAGTCTTCCTGAATGAAGGAACAGGTGGAAATCTTTGTTTCAAATGAACTATTATATAAGAGCCCAGCATTTATAATATTTAAAAGTGAAATGCTTATTTTTGGTAACAGCTTTAATGAGTTATAATTCAACCATTTACAGTATACAAGTTGATGATTCTTAGTATATTCACACAGCTGTGCAACCGTCACCACAATCAATTAAAGAATATTTTTGTCACCTCAAAAAGAAACCTCAGGGCTTCCCTGGTGGCACAGTGGTTGAGAGTCCGCCTGCCGATGCAGGGAACACAGGCTTGTGCCCCGGTCCGGGAAGATCCCACATGCCACGGAGCGGCTGGGCCTGTGAGCCATGGCCACTGAGCCTGCACGAACGGAGCCTGTGCTCCACAACGGGAGAGGCCACAACAGGGAGAGGCCCGCGTACCGCAAAAAAAAAAACCCAAAAAAACACACCTCATACTCTTTAGCTATCACCCTCTGAATCCCCATCTCCTAACAACCACTAATCAACTTTCAGTCTCTGTAGATTTCCCTATTCTGGACATTTCATATAAATAGATTCATATAATATGTGGTCTTTTGTCACCAGATTCTTTCACTTAGCATATTGTTTTCAAGGTTCATCCATGTAATAACATTTATCAGTTCCATGATTCGGGAAGTATTCCATCCTGTTTTATTTTCTGGAAGAGTTTGTGGAGAATTAATATAAATTCTTCTTTAAATGGTTGGTGGAATTCACCTGTGAAGCCATCTGAGCTTGGGCTTTCTTTTGTGAGTAGATGTTTTTTTATTACTAATTGAATCTCTTTATTTGTTATGGGTCTATTCTGATTTTCTATTTCTTCTTGAGTCAGTTTCTGTAGTTTGTGTATTTCTAGAATTTGTCAATTTCATCTAAATTATCTAATTTATTGGCATACAGTTGTTCATCATATTCTCATATAATCCTTTTCATTTTGTTTTATAATGTCCCCCTCTTTCACTTCTGATTCTTATAATTTGAGTCTTCTCTCTTTTCTTTATTGGTCATTCTAGCTAAAGGTTTGTCAACTTTGTTGAACTTTTTAAAGAACCAACTTTTGGTTTAGTGGATTTCCTCTATTGTTTTTCTATTCTTATTTCCTTACTTTCTACTCTATTCTTTTTAAAAATTGTGGCAATATACATATAACATAAAATTTACTATTTTAACCTTGTTTCAATGTACACAGTTCAGTGGCATTAAGTACATTCACATTGTTGTGCAACCATCACCATCGTCCATCCCCAGAACTCTTTTTATATTGCAAAACTGAAACTCTGTACCCATTAAGCAATAATTCCCTCCCCTTCCCTCCCCCAACCCCTGGCAACTATTATTATACTTTCTGTCTCTAAGAATTTCACTACTCTAAGTACCTCATATAAATGGAATCATACAGTATTTATCCTTTTGTGACTGGGTTATTTCACTTAGCATAATGTCCTCAAGGTTCACTCATGTTATAGCATGTGTCAGAATTTCCTTCCTTTTTGAAGGCTAAATAATATTCCATTGTGTGTGTGTATCTGTGTGTCTGTGTGTATGCCTCATTTTGTTTATCCATTTATTCATCAATGGACAACTGGATTGTTTCTACCTTTTGGCTATTGTGAATAATGCTGCTATGACCATGGGTGTTCAAATATCTCTTTGAGCCCTGCTTTCAATTCTTCACTCTAATCTTTATTATTTCCTTTCTTTAGCTTGCTTTATGTTTAGTTTGCTCTTCTTTTTCTAGTTTCTTAAGGTGGAAGGTTAGGATACTGATTGTACATCTTTTTTTTTTAATTAAATGTAGGTGCTTATAGCTATAAATTTTCCTCTGAGCTGCATCCCATAAGTTTGGTATGTTGTATTTTCATTTTCATTTATCACAGGATATTTTCTGAGTTCCCTTGTGATTTCTTCTTGGACCCACTGCTTATTTAGGAGTATGTTGTTTAATTCCACATATTTGTGAGTTCCTCAGATACCTTTTTTAAAATGATTTCTAGTTTTATTCCATTGTGGTTGGAAAACATACTTTGTATTATTTCAGTGCTTCTAAATTAATTGTGGTTTGTTTCATAGCCTAGAATTTGGGCTGTCCTGGAGAATGGTTCATGTGCACTTGAGAAGAAAGTATTCTGCTATTGTTGGGTGGAGAATTCTGTAGATGTCTGTTAGGTCTAGTTGGTTTATAGTGTTGTTCATGTCTTCTGACTTCTTGTTGATGTTCTGCCTAGTTCTACTGTAAATTATTGTAAATAGGGTTATTGAAATCTGTATTATTGTTGAAATGATGATTTTTTCTTCAGTTCTGTCAGGTTTTGCTACATGTATTTTGATGCTCTGTTACTAGGTACATATATGTTTATAACTGTTGTATTTTCCTGATGGAGTGATCCTTTTACCATTATAACATGTCCCTCTTTATCTCTACCAACATTTTTTGTTTTAAAGTCTATTTTGTCTGATATTAGTGTAGCCTGCTTTCTTATGGCTGCTGTTTACCTGATATAGCTCTTTCCATCCTTTTACTTTCAATTCATTCATAGCTTTGGATCTAAACTGTGTCTCCTGTAGACAGCATATAGTTAGATCTTGTTTTACTTTTTATCCAGTCTGACAATCCCTGCTTTTTGTGTGGGTTGCTTAATTCATTCACATTATTAATAATGCTATTGTTAATGCTCTTTTCATATATGATATTATTAATATAGTTGGATTTAGGTCTGCCATTTAACTTTTTGATTTTGAAATTGCTTGTGTCTTTTTTGTCCCTCTGTTCCTCCTTCACTGCTTCCTTTTGCATTAAGTGCTAATTTTCTAACGTAACATTTTAATTTCTTTAATTATTTTTTCTCCATTTTTTTTTTTTTTTTTTTTTTTTTTTTGCGGTATGCGGGCCTCTCACTGGTGCGGCCTCTCCCATTGCACAGCACAGGCTCCGGATGCGCAGGCCCAGCGGCCATGGCTCACAGGCCCAGCCACTCCATGGTATGTGGGATCTTCCCAGACCGGGGCACGAACCCGTGTCCCCTGCCTCGGCAGGCGGACTTTCAACCACTGCGCCACCAGGGAAGCCATCTCCATTTTAAAAAGCTATTTCCTTAATGGTTGCTCCAGGGCTTATCTTATACCTCTTAACTCATCAGAATGTGCTTCAGATTTATACTAACTTAACTCCAGTGAGAAATGTTACTTAACTACAATACAGAAATGTAACTCCTTTGTAGCTCTATACTTTTTTCCTCGTTCTTGTGGTATTATTGTTTACATATTACATCTATGTATGTTACAAATTCAACAATACTTGTTATAATTATTACTTTAGTTAGCTTTATGTGTTTTAGAGAAGCTGGGAAGAGAAATGAGAGCAATCATATATCCATAGCTTATGTCATATTACCCTTCTTATTTCCCATTTCCAATTCTTATCATTTGTTCCTGCGGATTCAAGTTACCACTTGGTGTTCTTTCCTTAGCCCAAGACAGATTTTCTCCTACCCACCTCCTTTGTGCTATTATTGGCAAATGTACTACATTTCTATGTTACAGGACAAATAATACAATTATGTACATATTGTTTTATAAATTGCTTTTTGAATCAGCTAAGAGAAGAAAAGAAATATGCACTTATACTGTCTTTTACAATTACATAATCACCTTATCAGTGTTCCTTGTCTTTTTCATGTGTATTTACATTACTCTCTGAGGTCCCTTACTTTCAGCCTGAAGAAATTCCTTTAGTATTTCTTGAAAGATTGGTGTGCTAGCGATGAATTCTCTGTTTTTGTTTACCTGAGAATGTCTTTATCTCACTTTCATTTTTTAAAGATCTCTTTGTTGGGTATAAAATTCTTGGCTGACAGATATTTTTAAATTTGAGCACATTAAATATGTTATCCCACTGCCCTCTGGCCTCCATTGTTTCTGATGAGAAGCCAGTTAATATTATTGGAAATCCATCATAAATGACATGCCATTTTTCTCTTGCTGCTTTCAAGATTTTCTCCTTGTTTTAGCTTTCAGCAGTTTTACTATGCTGTGTCCATTTTTGGATCTCTTCATCTTTATCATTCTTGGCGTCTGTTGAGCTGCTTGGATGCGTTGATTAAAATTTTAAATCAGATTTGGGAAGTTTTCAGCCATTATTTCTTTGAATAACTTTTCTACTCCTTTCTCTCCTCTCCTTTTGTGGAATGACTTTTAAATGGTCTAATGCTTTTAAAATCTTAAATGGTCTAACTGGGGGTGGAATGTGCAGAACACTAGGCCAGCCCTGCCTGGGTCCTGAAGCTGCCCATGGAGCCCCAGGCTCTGAAGAAGGTAGCAGTGAAAATGTGGTTAAAGCATTCACTGCCAACAGCCTGGATAGTGGGATACAGGAACCAGAAGTTGGTAACCTGTTAATTGATTCTTTTCCAACCTTAAGGGTGGAGAGAGGTGTCCAGAGTTCAGCTCATCAGACTGATGAGCCTTCTCATAGGTACCAGGTGCAGTGCAAGGGGATTGGGCACTACAGGAAGAGGGGTAGCCCCAAAAGCAGAGGCAGAAAGTGCTCGAGACAAGTTCCCAGTGTTGGTGAAAGGCAGCCCCTCTTTGTGGGGTGAGGCTGTGCCTGGGCCAGGGTCTTTCTCCAACCAATGTCAACACTGGCCCAAGAAGACTGGGACTCAAGAATGTCTACCATTCAGCTCTTGACAAATCTGTCCCCGTTGCTGTCCCCACACAGTGTGCCAGGTGTCAATTCAAGGGTAATAATAATATGAACAACAATAATAATAGTCTCTCAGCATTGAGTTTACCACTGAGCTTAGTGTTTAATATGCATTAGCTCATTTAATTGTCTCAAAAACTCTATCAGGTCAATTGCCAGATGATAAAACCAAGGCCCAGAGAAATTGGGTGGCTTGCCTAAGGTCACACAGCTAATGAACAGCAAAGCTGGAATTGGGACTCAGGCCTTCCTGATTCCAGAGCCCATGCTTTTTAAATTAGATTCTACCATCAGCTTTAGCGTCCAGACTTTGATCTCCACCAATAAAGAGGGACAAAGACAATGTGGGCAAAAGCCATATCAGGTCTGGTCCGGCCAAGTCATTGTGTCTTGTTAGAGTCGACCGCTGGTCCAGCCCCAGGGTTTCTGTTGCCCCAGTGCAGTCAAGGAGGCCACGGGTGGCTGAGGCTGCCAGCTCTGGTGACTGCAGAAATCCCAGGTGGCTGTAGGGACGTCATGGGTGCTCTCTGTTAGGCCTGCCTGCAGGGTCACCTGTGTGTCTCATGTTGGCTTCTGCACACTGATGTGGCAGGACCTGTTCTGCGTCAGCCGCGCTTGCCTGCGTGGGTATGTGTGTTTGTGGTGGGACCTTGGCTCACTGCCACATCCGTGCCCAGGACACACAATCTGCCAGGACGGAGCTGGGCCCAGCACTCAGGACAATTGCCCAGCCTTTCCTGAGCTCCTACTGTGTGTCAGGCCTGTGCTAGATAAAGCTCTACCTTCGTCCTCAGTGGAACAGAGTGGACAACAGAAACGCTCTTGACCATTTAGGGTGACCAGGGCTACGGCTAAGGTTTGCAGTGAGATACCAGCTCTGCCTGGAGGTTCATGGGAGACCTCAGAGAGGAGGAGTCTGAGTGTGGAGCAGGGAAGGTTTCCAAGCAAGCGTGTAAATAGTGGGAATATTCCTTCCGGGAACCCCGAGCCCTTGGCGAAGGCAAGCACTCTGGGTGCCTGAGGGGAGGGGTGGGAGATGTGGCTGCAGCAGGTGGTGAAAGACCTGTGTGCCAGGCTGCACAAACTTGGACTTTATCTGGAGGGCAAGAAGAAGCCATCCAAGGCTTTTAGGTGACATGCTCGGATTGGCATTTTGAAAGATCATACTGGTGGCAGTTGGGAGGCCCGGCTGGAAGAGGCAAGACTGCAGACGAAACCAGTCTAGGAACGTGGATAGATGATAAGACCAGATATAAGGCAAGGGCAAGCAAAGGTTGGAGGTGAGGGGACAAATTCCAGACATGATGAGAAAGTAGCATCTGTGGGGCATGGTGACTGGGCATGGTGACCAGGCAGGTGAGGGGGAGAGGGGTAACGTGTCAGGGAGGGCTACCAGATCGCTGAAGTGGCCACCTGGGCCAGTGGGGTGCCACTACCTGGTATACAAATACACCTGCCTGAGAAGATAGACTCCTCTTCATCTAATCATTCAGCAAACATTTATTGAACACTACTATGTGCCAAGCACGTTGTAGGCATTTGAGGATGCCACTGTGAACAGACCAGGAAAGCTTCCCACTCTCTTGGAGCTTAGGTTCCAGTGGGCGAAGTCAGACAATAAGCACAAATCAGTAAGAAAAGAAGGAGCTCTGACATGGCGAGGAGTGCTCTGAAGAATATGAGTGCCTTGACCTAGAGTGCCAGGCCGACTTCTCTGGGAGAAACAGCAGGCACGCTGAGGGCCCACTGTTCTTTCAGGGGCCCACAGGAATGCTGTAATTTTCATTTATTTTAAAACCAGGAGAAAAAAATGGAAGTAATAATAATGAGTATATAATAATGAATCCAGCCTGGGTAATATTTATCTTTATACCAACACAGTCATAAAATAGAATTTTTAATCAATTTTTATGGAGGAGGGGGCCCACAAGTGTCTTAATGTGGCCTTGAAGAGTGTCTGGGCCTGCTTTGGGTCAGGTGACCATTGCAGGCCTCTCTGATGGATGATAGAATGTGAAAACCCCACATACTACCTTTCTCTGAAGCTCAGACAGGGTTGAGGGTCCATATGACAACAGTAAGGACCCTGATGTTAGTGAAGGGACATCTTGTTAAGGTCAAAGGAAACAGCTTCAAATTTATAACCCCAAAAGCAGAGTTCAAGTTCCAGCTCTACTATTTACCAGCTGTGCAACCTTGGATAAGTCACTTAACCTCTCTGGGCCACCTTTCCTCATCTCCAAAACATGTCTGCTATTTTGGGCCAGTGCAGGGCTCCCTGCCTTTATGGCCCACTCAGCACCTCTTTAGGGATGGAGACTGGGGTACGGATGGGGGACACTTTCCCTAAGCCCTTTGTCACCCTTCATGGTGCTCAGGCCCAGCCACACCCAGCTGGCAGCCATCCATCAGGCGCTGAGCTGGGAGCAGGAATTCTCTAAGCCCTCAGCCTCCACCACTCCCAAGATATTCATGGGGGGCTGGTTGCCCCTTTGAGGGAGGTCTGAGGGGTGTCATCACCTGTGTCTCCTGTGTCCAGCTAAGGACCGGGCACTGTGAGGGGTCTGGGGAAGGTCTGAGCCCAGGGGAGCTGCCATTCCTGAGTCAGCATGCCCAGGGCTGCTAATGAAATCCAGATGTCAGACGGAAAACAATCATCGCCCCCACCCATCTGGCAGCTCGGGTTTCTTGGAGATTGCAAAAGAAGAAGAAAAATAGAGCAGTGAGAGAATCCAATCCTAGAACAGCTGAAACCTTAGAGGTGGGATGTGAATAGTTTCAGGGTCTTGCTGGGGGAGGGGCAGGAGGCAGGGGGAAAGTGAAGGCTGGCCCAGGTCCCCCCCGTCCCCAACCCAGTCTCTGCAGCCCCTGGACCCCAGCTCTTGCACCTCTACCCAGGCCAGAGCAGGCTGGTCCCTGTGGGGTGTCCAAAGGAGGCAGGGAGGGCCATGGCCCTCAGCCCATGTCTGGCCTCTGCCTGGGGTTTCCAACCCCTTGTTGTGGCCCTGACCTCCCTGCAGGCCTGGGTTTCCTATGGGGCCACAGTGGCTGAGCCTGGGGAGGGGACGGGCAGAGAGGGACTGAGGGTATGCAGGATTTCCTGTGCAGATCCTCTGGGCAGGGACCATTGACTAGTTCAGAGACATCCATATACTGATGGGGAAACTGAGGTTTTCTCACGGCTCTGGTCAGGACTACAAGTTATGAAAGATTAATAGTAGGAGGAAGGGAAGGAGAGAGGGAAAAGAAAGGAAGAAAGGAAGGGTGGGAGGGGGAGAGAAGGAAGGAGGGGAGGGCAAACAGTGTCATTTTATGATTCCAGTGAGGAAGGACTGGGCCCAGGGCAGGTGGCCTGCATTGTATGTAACAAGTATCATTGCAGGGGCTTGCTCCGAATCTTGGGGTCTGGGCTCTGATATTCCAGTGCTCAGCACAGAACCTGGGATGTCGTGAGCGCTTGGAGGATATTAGCTGTGACGGATGTTGATGGGGATGGTGTAGTGCCTGCTAGTTGGTGTCGGTGCTGGTTTTGGGGTGGTCCCCGCAAACCCTATGTTGTGACCTCGGTCTTTCCTCCCTCCCCTTCCGAGGCCCTCACTTTGTGGCATGGTGGTTCCAAGCAGAGCCCTTAAGCCAACCCGCCTGCGTTCAACCCCCAGCACTGCCTTGGACTAGCTGTGTTAATGACCATCATTATTGTTATGCCTCAGCTCAGCTGTTCCAAACTGATTTGAGAAGTTCTAGAGGTCTAAGAAAGCGTTTCAGGATTGTGGGGTCATCAGAGAGGGCTCTGATCCTCCCATCCCACCCTCATCCCACAGGATGGGCTGCCTCTGGGATGGGCTGCAGGAAGGCCATGTGATGAGGCTGGGCTTTCTCAGGAGCCTTGGGATAGGGACTGGGACAGGCTCTGATGACTTTGGGTCATGTAGGTTGGCTTGAGGGATGAGAAGTTAGGAACTGGGTCCTGGAGGCTCCACTCTAATCAGGGTGGGTGCTTTGGGAGGAGGGACGATGGGCCATGGCTGGAAAGTGTCAAGTGCCACCTGTGGGCTGTCAGCTCCCCTCTGGCCAGGCAGAGGGATGGACCCGCCAAGTGCTTGCCCTGGCAGAGACAGTGGGAGCAGCTGTTGGGAGGATGGAGGGACAGGGCGTGGGGGCTCGTGTGGCAGTCACTTTTACATCCTTCCTTCTGCCCCAAGCCTGGCAAGAAAGAGTCTGAGAGGGCCAGTTTCACATCCTCAGCTGCCAGTTCTTCTTTTAAATGGACCACAGGTGGTGACTCAGGGCCCCCAGGAATCTCGCCATGTCAGTTGGCTTCACCTTCTGAATCCTCTGTCTCTGGTCTCTGAGGGACAGGGATGTTGGCAGAGCCTGAGAGCCAGAACCTGTCCCTGGTCCTTTAGCCACCTGCAAGGCCTAGTGGATGGAGGGCTGGAGCAGAGCAATTGCATCCTTGGGCTGAATAGCTCTAAGGTGTCACCTCCTCCAGGCAGCCTTCTCTGATTTCCCCTTTCCTCCAAGCTCAAAGGGACCATCCTCCCGAGCCTCAGTGAGCTGGGCTCAGAGCTCACTTCTGCCCTTCCCCAGCTGTATCTTTGTGTATGTTGTACAACCTCACCCAGGCATCTGTGAAATGGGCTCACCAACTTCTTGGGTATTTGTGGGAAACGTGTGGGCAAAGCAGCTGATACTGTACTTGGCATCCCACAAGCACTCCGTCAATGGCAGCTCTTGTTAGTATTACTCGCTAGGTTGCTGGGCCTCCGCGAGCCTTATCTGCCCTCATTTATAAAGGGAGGCTCATGAGCCTGGCTTTATGGGTTTGACGTGAGGTGGGTGAGAGGCAGCCTGGGATGCCACGGGCCCTGAAGCCTCTTTTTTCTTTTCCCTGCCCCACCCCGGCCAGGCCACTTAACCACACACTCAGGTGCACCGCACACCCGGGACCCTCCAGCTTCTGTGCCTCAGCTCATGACATCCCCCCAGCCTGCAGTGCCTTTCACTAACCTCTTTTTCCCACCCCCCTTTCAGAGCCCAGCTTGAACTCATCTCCCTGGAGATGCCTTCCGCAGCCATCCCAGGCCCACCAGCTCTCCTCCGGAGATCCACTTTCCATGATCTGCACCCCTATCCCAGGACCTGATTCTAAGGCCTTTGATGGCTTCTCACCTGTCCTGCCTCCCCACCTCGTCCCCGGACGACAGGTGATACCCCCTCATTGTGTGGCTCTGTGCCCTGCCCTGGTCCTGGAGTGTGGCCTCAGCCTGGGCCCCGGGAGGTGGTCTTGGCTATTTGCCGTTTGAGTTCTGCTGAGACTCTCACACCCCAGGGCTTTGCCTGTGCTGTGCCCTCAGCTGGTATTTCACTCTCATTTCTCCATCTTCTCCTCCAAGCTCAGCCCAAATGTGCCCTCTCCCGTGGAGCAGCCTCCTGTGCCCCCCGCCTTGCTCCTACCCTGCTTTGCTGAGCCCTGCCTAGCCTGGGGCCGATCCTCACACAACCATCTCTCCACTTCCCGGGTGCCTACCCCAGGTAGGGTCTGTGTCTGCTTGGCTGGCAAGAGGTCATGGGCTTTGGGGTCAAAAGCCTTGAGCTCTTATCCCAAGCCTATGGCTCAGTAGTTGTTCAACTTTGGCCAAGTTGACCCTGCCCCTGAGCCTTCACACCCGCTGAGTGCATGGAATAGGGTCAGCCATCAATCAGGGCTTCTGTGAGATCCAGAAATAATGGGACAGGCAAACCCATTTTGAAAACTATAAAGTTGTACTGTTTGCCCCACTGCCCAGTGAGCAGCCAAGCACAGGCCCTGAATACAGCAGGCGCTCCCCAAATGTGTGCTGAATTGATTAGAGGTGAGCAAGTGGGCTTCTAGGGTGGGTGTGAGCCCGGAGGTTGCAGTAGCTCCTGCCCTCATCTGCTGGGGGGTCTTGGAGCACACCTTGATGGCAGCAGTTTCCCTTCCCACCACATCTGGGTGGCCCCTCAGGATGGAGCCTGTACCCCATGGCTTGTCTGGGGTGAGAGGTGGCTCAGTCTCTGGGTTCCACGACTTGGTACCATCAACCTGGCCTGCCTTTAAGATCTGGGCTTCCTTCCTCTCACTCCTGCCCCACATCTAAGGTTTGGGCTACAGAGAAATCAGGCAGCAGATACAGGGAAGTTACGCCCATGGAGCGGGATGGGGAGCCTGGAGAAATGCGCCCCCCCTCATGCCTGGCCTGCAAAGCGCCTCCATCTCATTATCTCATAGAAGGCTCACTCACTCTAGCCTGGGCGTGTCCGCGGTCCATCTGTCCACCTTCTTCTCCCACTTCATCTTTCCCTCCCTTCCTT
Source organism: Hyperoodon ampullatus (assembly GCF_949752795.1). Taxonomy (NCBI): domain Eukaryota; kingdom Metazoa; phylum Chordata; class Mammalia; order Artiodactyla; family Ziphiidae; genus Hyperoodon; species Hyperoodon ampullatus. Next base: position 67,947,109 of record NC_136914.1, on the reverse strand, counting down.
CTTTTATTTTGTAATGAAGTGTCATGGAGAGGTTAAGCAACTTGCCCTTGGTTCCACAGTTGATTAGGATCAGGCCAAGTCTGTCTGACCCCAGGACCCAGGCTTTTCCACTGTCTTCTCTATCCTTGAGAACAGCCCCATCCACCAGGACACGCTGTGCATCTGCTGTGCTCTGGCCCAGGCAGAAATCAGGCTGCGGGAGGGAGCGAGCCTCCTGGCTTCCTCTCTGCCTTGCATCTGCACTTTGTGCGGGAGGTGAGTGTCTCTCATCCCACAGGTTAAAGAGAGGCGTGTCCTCAAGCAGGATAACAAGGGGTAAAAGCAAACACAAGCCCAAACTCCCCTCCACCCCCGCCTGCTGCCCCTGCTCCTTGGTGGGGAGTGTGAAGCTTAAACAGGGCCGTGGTCTCCTCCCACCACAGGCCTTCTGAACCCTCCCATTCGCCGGTCCCTCCCTCCTGTGTGTTCCCAAAGGACCCTCGCACAACCAGCTTAGTGTCTTTGTCTTCTCTTTTGACTATGATCTGGGGCAGGGTCAGGGTGGGGGGAGTGGGCAGGAAGTCCATGAAATCACTAGCACAGTGCCTGGCACATGAAAGTGCTGCTTCGATACTGTGCCCCCAACATCTGCCATGGCACCTGCCGCAGAGCTGGGCCATCATATGGAGATGGTATTAACAGTACGGTAGCTGACACTTACAAGGAGAGTTCTCTATGTCCCAGGCCCTGCTCTAGGCACTTTATACATATTGACTCGTTTAATCCTCACACCAGCCTTCTGTAGGCTCTTATTATCCCCATTGTACAGAGGAGGAAACTGAGGCACAGAGAGAGTATGTGACTTGCTCAGGGTCACACAGCTCAGATCCAATCCCAAGCATTCTTGCTCCAGAGTCTGTGAGGGAGGAACGGAGAAATAAACAAGACTCAGCTGGGAGGTGGGAAAGGAAAGGAAGGCAGGGAGTGAATGTTGGCTGAGCAACCTCCGTGTACCAGAGACCATGCTGAGTCCTGGCACATCATCCATGTCCTCAGAGATGTCAGTTCTCCCAGTGTCACACAGGAGCCAAGGGCAGGGCGAGGATTTAAGCCCAGCAAGCCTGGCTGTAGAGCCTGGCTGATTCCTAACCCTCTGGTCCACCAACCGAGGCCACTGAGAGCCAGATCAGTAGCCAGCACAGTTCAGTGAGGGCCCCCCGGGGACCCCCAGGAAGCCTCAGAGCACAGGAGCTGTCTGGCCTCTGCCTCCAGGCCCACACAGTTGAGTGGAAGGCAGGATAGGGAGTTGCTGTGTCAGGCCACTCATTGCCAAGGTGTGTGTGGTTCTGACCAGCCACGGAGGAAGAGTTTAGAGGAGGCACTGTAGCCAGGTGGGTGACCTTGAACAAGCCCCCTGCCCTTGCTACACCTCAGTTTCCCCTTCTGTGCCATGAACCCAGCGACATGCATCCTGTCTGCCCCTCAGGGCTGCTTTGTGGATCTCATGAGCTAACAGAGCTGGAAATGAATTGCAAACCAAGCCAGACAAAAGTAAAGGGTTCTTAGGAATAAAACATTTTTATTTATGAACATCTAAAGGCTTGCTTCTCAAAGTGTGGTCCATGGACCAGCAGCAGCATCCAGAGCTTATCAGAAATGCAGGACCTTGGGCCCCATTCCAGACCTGCTGAATCAGAATTGGCATTTTCACAAGCTCCCAGGTGATTCGTGGGCATGTTAAAATTTGGGAAACACTGGTCTAAGGACCATCTGGGTTCCCACTTCCCCATTCTTTGAGACTGCCTTTTGGGTTTTCTTTGCATAGTCCGGTAGGGGTTCTTGGCTGGAAATCCCCCACCTCGTTGGAGGAAACACCCTGGCCCAGCAGGACCCCTGCCCTGCTAGACTGCTTAGGAGCTGTGAGCATATCTGATTAAAACTGCAATCAGGCAGAGGCTGTGAGCCTCTGCTGCTCTGGCGGGCTCTGAGGAGTGCCACCCCCATCATTTGTTTGGGAGTTCGGCTCCCACAGGGATCCGCAAGGCCAGCCAGACCTGCTACAGGGACCGGGGAGAGGGGCACCCTCAGCTGAGGTGCAGGAGGACTGGGGATTTCCTCTGAGCAAGTAAAGGGCATTTGTACCCAGATAGGCTCCATCTTCATGCAGGAGGGCAAAGGGCTAACACTGCAGCTGGAATGTTTCAGGTTAGACAAAAGAAAGAACTTCCTAATTGATTGAGAACAATCTGGCTAAGGCTGCTGAGGGCTCGCATCCCCTTAAATGTGTGGCCATGTTGGGTGAGGTCAAGAGGCAGAGGCAGAGGCAGAAAGGATTCCCAGAGGTCCTCTGTCCAGCCTCTGCCTTGAGACCATTTTCACTTAGAGAGGTCAAGGAACTTATCTACGGCCACTCAGCACGCTAATGCAGCAGGGACTCCTGGCCTCTGACTCCCCATTCCTGGGACCTTCCTTCATTACAGGCCTCCCTGGAGGCTGGGGATTGACCTTGATGACCTCCACAGTACTCCTCCAGCCCCCCTGGAAACCACCTGGAGGACTTCAAGCATGAGGGTAGGGGGAAGGGAGGGGCTGGCTTTGTGAGCCTAGCAGTTTCTGTCCTGGCCTGCTTGGTCCCCAAGACCACTGGGGATGCCCCTGGAGCAGGGGGACTCTAAGGCAGACACAGAGAGTTGGGCACAGGGTCCCTGGAGCCCAAAAGGTCCAGGTGGAGGTAGAGCACGGCCTGAGGGGCCTGACCTTGGTGTAGAGGCTAGAGACCACTGCTGTATGTTCTGGGGCCAGCTACTTGCATTCTCTGTTTCCCTGTCTGTGATAAGGTGGTGACGTCTACCAGATCAGTGCTTCTCAACTGGGACTTCACAGTAGAATCACCAGGGGATTTTTTTTTTTAGTTTGGTGTCGGACATTCTGATTCAGTAGATCCAGGGTTGGCCTCGCCATGGGCATGTTTTCAGCTCTCCAGGTGATTCTGATACACCTTTGCCCAAGTCTTAAGTGGAGCTCAGGCAGGTATGGGGGAGGGCCCCTGCAGGTGAGAAAAACCATCTTTGTCCTTCTGAGGTCCTGGGGATGCAAGATTAGAAGTTTCCATGAGATGGAAATGAACATTCCAGGAGTTCCTGCTTCCAACACTGTACGAAGTTCAATCCCAGATTTCTTAGATCCTGTGATTACCAAATTTTATTATTCTGGGAAACAAGGCTTCCCACATGGGATGATACTGACACTTGGTTGCTCTGAGTTTGTCAAGAGTCTGAGGTTCCTGTAATCATTCCTTATCTAAATGGTGGGATTCTGAACTCTCCCACGTTTTCTGTTTCAACGTGCTGTTATTCTTGTTCTTTGAAATGAAGATTCTCCATGTCTATGATTCTAACACATTACTATTCTGAATTTTAGAGATTAAGAATCTAAGCTAAAAAAAAAAAAAAAGAATCTAAGCTATTATGGTACTACCATTTTTTAAAATTCTAAATTCAGCAACTCTGTGATCCATCATTCCACCCGGGCTCTTGGCCGCCAAGACCCAGAGCCTGGCCTTTGTCTCCCCCAGACAAGGTGGTGATTGTGTAAGCTTGGATGCGTGCCCCCTCCCCTGCTTGGCCTGGATGGCCTCTCTGGGGGGAAGAGCAGGGATGGGGAGAGCAGAGACCCCACAGAGCTCTCTCTGCTCTAGCTCTTGCTCTGTCACTATCAGTAGAGGAGTGGAAGGTAGAGCAAGGATGAGGGGCGTGTTTGACCGCACAGCGGGAAGGGCTACGGGTTAGGTACGTTGCAGCATCTCTTGTTGGCTCAGTGCATTGGCCCTATCTCACAGCAGAGCAGTCAGTTCCCAGAAGGTCAGCTGTGACTCAGACATTAGAGGTTATTGCATCCAAAGCATCTCCTCTAAACCCACACACACACCCTGACTCCAGATGGGAAAACTGAGGCCCAGAAATAGGAGGTGACTCGCCTGGTAGAGCTGGTACCCAAACCCAGACCTCCTCGCTAAGCGTCCAGCTACTGCACGTGTCTTCCATCCCGTCCTTCTAAGGCCTTGCTTTTTGCACAGAATCATCAACCTGCTATAGCAGCCAGTCAACTTTTGGGTCCCCCTGAAGTGACAGGGACCAGTCTCACGACGCAAGATCCCACATTCACAACCTGTAGCCTGGTGGATTTCACCAGGCCCAGGAGCGGCTCTCCCTGCCCCACGTGACCTTCCCTGGCTGTTTCCTGCCGGCCAGACCACACCGTCTTCTGTTTCATTGCCCCGGGACTGGTGCCACACGCGCCAGCACACGGCAGCCTCAGAGACCAGGAAGAAGAGGGGGAGCTAGGAACAGGCAGGTGTAGGTTGGGGCCGCCACTCGCTCACTGTGTGACCTTGAGGAAGTCCCTCCTCCTCTCTGGGCCCATGCGTTGCAACTCCCAGTTACTGTAAGGATTACACGAGACCCTGTATGGGAAAACCTGATGTGCTAGGAAGGGGCAGCGGCCAACCTCACCCACTGCCAGTTCCTCATGCTCAGCAAAGAGCCAGGCTCCGAACAGCAACTTGTGTTTGTTGAGGGAGACTGAATGGGTTTATTTATATTCGCTGAAGAGGATGAAATTTGGGATTCCAGAGACTTTCCTGGATTTTCAGAAAGTTGGCAAGATAGAGGGGAAAGAGTATAAAGGCCTTGGGCATGTGAAATTTTAGACAAGTGTCCATATAATGCTGAGGAAGGCGATGAGGTCTACCATTTACTGAGTTCCAACTATGTGCCAGGCACTTTGCATTCATGAGCTCATGAACTCTTCTCAACTCCCCACCCGACAGATACTATGATTCCCACTTGAGCGATGGGAAACCGAGGCTCACGGAGGTTTAGAAACCTCTGCAAGCTCTTGCTGCCAGTAATGGCAGAGCCAGGATTCGAACCCAGGTCTCAGAGCTGCACAGCCAGAGCTCTTTCACTTTGCACTTGGCTGGCTGAGAGGATGTGGGGTCATGGGATAGACAGTGGCCAGGGACTAGAAAGACATTTTCCAGGCGACATGAGTGGTTGCATTTTTCTCTTCCTTCAGCATGATTCTCCCAGTTTTGCATGCACTTATTTTGATGGATTTGAGAAATCCAGAGCTGCCTGTGGTTGCCCAGCCCTGGACCTCCCCCGACCTCTCCCTGGCCCACTGCAGCTTGTGGAGTTGGGTGCAGAGCGAGGGGCTCTGTGCAGCCACACACATGGCGCACATACCCGGAGCTCCAAGTGTGCGCACTGCACACACACCCCTCTCCAGTATGTGGTGCACATGCCCACACAGAGGCTCTGCCACTGCTGGGCCCCAGGGAGCTGCCAGGTTGATGGGAAGCTCAGTGAACATACCTCCCTTGGGTCCCAGACAGGTTTAAGGAGCCTCTGCTACCCTCTTGACCACCTGCTTCCCTGTCAGTTGACTTAAAATGGAGGTGGCAGCTCATCTTAAGGTGTGTGCCCCGGAGAAACACCTGTGCATGTCATTCCTTTGTCGTTTCTTTGGGCGCTACGTGAGCACCTGCAGTCGGCAGACACGTGCCCGCCCAGGCTCAGTTCAGGGCCCAAGCTCACTGCCCTTTTGTGGGCAGAATAAGAAGGCTTTGCTCCATGGCTTCCACATGCCAGTCTCCCACACCGTTCCTTCTCCTCCCGCGATTCTGACCTTATGGGCTGCTGGGAGTGAGGCAGGGGTGGGAGAGATGGGCCAGGACCCATAGGAGCACATGTGGGTGGGCTTCAGGGACTGGAGACGCTGGGCTTCCGGGGGGCTTGCCTTGGGTCCCTGAACTGAGTACTGCCCTGGTGCCACCCCTGGGGAGGAGATGTGCCCTCTTGGGAATGTGGCTGGTGTCAGGTGGCATGGTGCTCCTCTGGGGTTGAGAGGCCCTCTCAGGGAGCATGGCCGGGTCCCAGGGCTGAGAAGGTGCTGGGAGAGCTTCTGGAAGTGCCCTCCACTCCTCCCTCTCTGCATCGGCCTCAGGCTTTCCCCTAGCACTGGACTTGGATTGGGGACATCTGAGCTCTGTCCTGCCCCTCATGGGCTGTGTGATGCTGGAGGTCCCCTCGCCTGCCCCGGAGACCCTGCTAATCACCTGCTGAGCACACTGAGAGGCTGGACCACGGAGAGCCCAGGGCACCTTTCCCTCCGACTCCAGCTCCTTCCCCTTCCTCCTGAGTTTTATCCCTCCTTAAGACTCAACACTTCTTCCATTGACTCTTCCTGTTGGGCTCTGAAGAATCGTTCCAGGGCCTAGCAGGCAACTCGAGACTGTGGGCAAGCCTTGAACCTGAGCGCTCATGGCCCGGCGTTTCTAGCTTGCCCCTTCCTGTAATGAGAGCCTTTTGCTCACCTGCAGGGGAGTGTGTGTGTGTGTGTGTGTGTGTGTGTGTGTGTGTGTGTGTAATTGCAGCACCACACCAGGGTATCTGGCTCCCCCTCCACATCAGCCCTGTGGTGGCCCCTCCCCCTGGGGGCAGCTTGTACAGGCTCAGGTGACAGGTTTATGGGCAACTCCTGACTTCTGAGGGCAGGCCCCTGGGAAGGAGCTGGGCAGGTAGTTATGACGAGGCTTTTCCATCCATCACTGCTGCCTGCCGCCCAGTCCTCCTTCCGTCCGTCACCTCCCCCTGCCCTGCCCTCCCCCAGTTAGAGCCAGGGCTGTCACCAGCAGAGGGGAGGGACCCTGGCCCAGCCCTCACAGCCAGGCAGGATGGCTGAGGCTTGACCCCTGGCTCGCCCTCCCCCAGGGCCACCCCAAGTCCTGTGGACGGTACCTCCTGTCTGTCTCTGGAGTCCCTGCACCTTTGTCCTCTCTGCCACCCCTCCCCAGACCACACCATCGCCTCTCACTAGCCATGTGGCTGCAGCCCCCCAGGTGTCCTCATGTTCCATGTGCCCCTCCCCCCATTCAATCCATTCTCTAAACCCAGCCAGAGACTTCTTGAAACGCCAGGCTAACCTTGCCACCGCTGATTTTAAATCTTTCCCTGACTTCCTGTGACTCCCACGCTAAAATCCAGCTCGGCAGCATGGTCCCAGGGCCGGTGTGGGCTGGCCTCCGCTGGCCTCTAATCCTTAAGCCCTCCACGCTTCCTGCCATCCCAGCCCTTTGCGCAAGCTGCCCGGTCCACGTGGATCCCTCTCCACTTTAACTTCACCTGGCTCTTCCTGTACTTCCCGGGGCCTCCTCCCCAGCCACCCTGGCCACATGCCCCCGACACACAGGGCTCTGCCCTCCCAGAGCACACCTCTCGGTGTGTAGATGGATGTTCAAGTGTGTTACTTTTATCTGTTCATTTAGCATGTATTTATAGAGCACGCACGGTGTGCCAGGCACTGCCCCAGGCACTGGGGACAGTCCACAGTGAACAGGAAAGACAAGGGAAGAATACAGCTCACGCGGTGTGGGACGACCTACAGTAAAGACATAGATGCAGATGGATGCGCTGTGGTGTTAGGTTGTGTTCAGAAGGCTTGTTTGGGACAGCCTCCCTGAGGCAGCAGCAACTTGAATAGAGGTAGATGAAGCAGGGAACAAACAATGCGGAGATCTGGGGGAAGGGCACTCCTGGCCGAGGGGACAGCAAGAGCAAAGGCCCTGAGATGAGGCAAGGATGTGCTTGGCCTGTCTGAGGAAGAGCAGGAGCGCCAGAGTGGCTCCCCTGACAGCTCCGGCTCAGAGGGAGCGCTGGTTGGGAGGAGAGGGGTTGAGGCACAGGGGTGAGCACATCCCCAGCGCCGCTCTCCCTTCTCCCGCCTCCTCCCCCAGCTGGGCAGCCCTCCCCTGGGGGACATAGATGGGTGCTTGTCTTGAGGGTCCCCTTCCCCTCGCACTGTCCCTCAGAACACTCGGCAGCAGGGACAGGAAGTGTCGGCCCTTGCCTCCCAGCTGCCCGGGTGGGACGCCACTGAGCCGGCCAGCCTGCCCGAGGAGGGACAGAGGCCCTATTGAGCCCGCTCCCTGGACCGGCAGGGACAATAGCCACACTGAGAACCAGGAACATCGCCGGCATGCTTGTTCAGGAAGTCACCAGCCTGCTGCCTGCCCCCCTCCCCATGCCTCCCCAGCCCTCCTGACTTTCTCCTCTAGCTACTTATTTCAGGATGATGGTCATGTCCAAAATGATCACGTTGTCCTTTACCTCCTCCCCAGAGGCTCCCTGCTCCGCGCCAGACCCATGCAGGGCCTGAGGATGAGAGAGAAATCCTACATGGTCTCTGTCCCTGGGGAGGGGGCTGGGAGAAGGCAACAGGCACACAGACCGAGCGGGGTACCTCAGTGCTTCCTACAGAGATGCACAAAGTACAGGGGGCAAACTGGGTCCCAGGGGGATGTCTGCCAGGAAGGCTGGCTGGAAGAGGAGTGTCTCTGAAACCACGTGGCACCGGCGGGGCAAGACTAGCATCTGTTACAGGCCCAGAGGTGGAAGGAAGCAGTGATTTCTGCCTCAGGGCAAGCCAAGGCTCATGCCACGCCAGACTCAACCACCGTCTGCTTCTTCAGCCTGTGTGCTGTCTGCTTGTGGAACATTTGCACTGGAAGGACCTTTGGGGATCGCCTAGGCCTGGAATGCCAGCACAAGTCATGTGTGTCCGTCACCCCCAGCCCACGGCCATGGCAAGGCAGATAGCACCATAATTACATTATTCTTGCCTATCAAGCTAGGATGCTGCTACAGCATCTTTCTTAACAAAGTGCTCCGATAGCAAGTTATTGGACACGCAAGATGAAGTATTTGCCTTTCCTGTCATGTTCTCATTGACAGATGGGGAAACTGAGACCCAGGCAGTGAAGGGGCTTGTCCCAGGTCACAGAGCACGTTGGTGGCAGCATGCTGGGGCTGGGGTAGGGGTGGTGTGTGTTAAGAAACACTCACCTTAGAATGTAAATTGGTGCAGCCACTGTGGAAAACAGTATGGGGTTTTCTCAAAAAACTAAAACTAGAGCTATTACTGATATATGACCGAGCAATTTCTCTCCTGGGTATATACCTGAAAAAAAACAAAAACACTAATTCGAAAAGATACATGCAATCCAATGTTCATAGCAGCATTATTTACAATTGCCAAGGTATGGAAGCAACTAAAGTGTCCATCAACAGATGAGTGGATAAAGACACTCATACAACACACTAGTAATATAACAAGAAAGAAGCAGACTTTCAGATAGAACAAACTGGTGGTTATCAGTGGGGGGGGAGGGGCAAAATAGGGGTTGTGGGGTGGAAGGTACAAACTATTAGGTGTAAGATAGGCTCAAGGATGTATTGTACAACTTGGGGAATAGAGCCAATATTTTGTAATAATTGTAAATGGAAAGTAACCTTTAAAATTTGTATAAAAATTAAAAAGTAAAAAAAAAAAAAAAAAGAAACACCCACCTTACAGTTTAAATTGTGAAACCTCAGAGGCTGGGACAGACCCCACAGTAGTGTTTCCCTCTCTGAAGGCAGGATCCCTGTCAGTCGTCTCTGTAGTAGCATCCCATTCCTTCATAGCTTTCATCACAGCTATAATCATTTGAATGAGATACTTGGCGTTTTTCCTTTCCCACCTGACTGTAGGTTCATGGGGTCCAGCGTTACATCTGTCTTGTTAACCGCTCTGCTCTGGTGCCTCATAGATAGTGGGTGCTCAGTGCATATGTGCTGAGGGCGTGAGTGGAAGAGCTGATGGCAGGTGGGATAAATGCACCCAGTAACTGTCCCCATCTCTTCCCCACTCCACGGCTTGGCCCCCACTGGCCTGCACAGGACAAGCGGGCCCCTGGGGACAACGTGGGCCAAGGCACCAAGCTGGTCAGATCCGTGCCAGTACATGGTAAGCAGCCAGCCCAGGCAGGGTGGTACCTGAGCTTCCTGTGGGGAAACTGAGGCCCGGGGAGCCACGGTAATACAGGAATCTTGCCCACTGAGCGGGAGCTGGGCTGGCCGGTGCCTCCTGACTTCTAGCCTGGCTCCTGGGCACTCACCCTGGCCACCGGCTCCCAGGTCTATAGTTCCGGGGCTGACTTTTCCTGACAGCTGGGCCCCTTGGGAGCTATGTGTGCCGGGGCCAAAGCAAACAGCGGTGGTGGGGGGCGGGGGGCGGGAGAGGACTGCAGGGCCCCAGTTCCTTTGCTTTCCTGAACAGTTGGGGGCCAGAGCCCCCGAGCAGCCAGGCCCCCTGCTCCCTCCATTGTTCCTTGTGATGCTTTCCAGATGCCGAGGAGTCACAGGCTTGGGGCTGGGCCAGGAGAACCAGGCCAGCTCTCCCCCAGCACCCCACCACCACCTCCACCACCAGTTCCACTTTTAAAGGGATGGCCCTTCTGCTCACCTTGGGCCGTTGTCCTGCTAAGCCTAGCAGCCTCACTGTCCTGCATCCAGACCAATTGCTGGGGTGAGGAGCCCTGGGCTCCATTCCCAGCTCTGACCCTAACTTCCTGTATGGCTTGGGCTAGTTACTTGCCTTCTCTGTGCCTCTGTTTCCTGGGCTGTAGAATGGGCATGAGGGAAGGGGGCAGTGTGGAAAAGACAGTATGTGATTGACACTCCTACTTTAACAGACTGTTATCAGTATCACCTAAAGCAGTGGTTCCCAAAGTGGGTCCCTGGGCCAGCAGCCTCAGCATCGCTCAGGAACTTGTAGAAATGCAGATTCTTATGCCCACCCCAGACCTATTGATTCCAGAACTCTAGGGATGGGGCCAGCAGCCTGTGTGATAACGATCCCCGCAGATGGTTCTGATGCACGCTCAAGTGTGAGTAATAACCTGTGCTCCAGAATTAAGAACTTGGGCATCTGGAGTCAGAAAGATGGAATGTGGACTTCTCAGCTCTGTGGCTTTGGAAGTGAGCCTTGGTTTCCTGGTAAGGAAAATGGATGGATATTGCTATACTGTGTGTGGTGGGTTTACTGTGCTGATTAAATGAGACAGATAGCACACAGCTTGGTCAGCCCAGCTCCCACACCAGAGCTCTTCTGGGACAAACGCTCCGTGAGGGCAGGTCCTGTGCCTGCCTGGCTCCTGCCACCGTCAGCACTTTAAAGGAGCTGCCTCAGAACCCTGACAAAGGGGCATGTGTGCACTGCTTCCCCTCACAGGAGTGTAGTGGGCCCTAGTGCTGCCTGGGTCTGGGCACAGAGTGCACGAGATGAGCCACAGAGGGGGCCGAGGACAGAGTGGTCCCTACAAGCAGGAGCAGTCAAGGAAGGCTTCCAGGGGGATGTGCAGCTTCCACGGGATTTTGTTGGGAGATGAGGTGTGCCAGTTAGTGGGACTGGCATGCAGAGGTGGTGTGAGAACGAGTACCACCAGCCGGCCCCCCTCCTGTAATGGGCACATTCCCCTCCCCTCCCTTCTCGGCACACGAGCAGGTTTATTGTTACGTGGGGCTGCCCACAGACAAGGGCGAGGACACCCCGGAAGGTCGGAGCTGGGGACCATAGCAGAGGTGCTGTGGTGCTGTGGGAGTGAGCCAGGCCTGGGTTTGTATCCCAGCTCTGCTGCTTCCCAGCTGTGTGACCTCAGGCAAATCTCCCAACCTCTCTGTGCCTTGGATTCCTCATCTGTAGGGGTCGTAGGGAGGATGGAATGGCTGGTGAAGGTAACAGTGCACGTGGCAGGAGCTGTAAGGGTTTTACAGCTGCGCCCAGGGAGGGCAGTGGACCATCTGGGGCTGTACAGTACGGCTCCGTCCTCCTGACTGCTACAGAGCCTGCCGTGCTGAGCACCCCTGCTCTTGGAGACAGTGGGGAAGGGATGGTTTTGCACACTTCTCCTGCCCCTGGGTGAAAAAGCAAGGTCAACTGCAGCGTGGGCTGTGTGGGTGGGAAGTGCCTGGCTTCCTGGCCGTGACCCCCTAGAAAAGTCACAGAAGGGCAGCTCTTCCTCTGCCAGGCCCCAACCCTGAAGGGGAGAACACGGGTAGATTTGTGCCATGGTCTGCTGCCCTGCAGTGACCGTGAGAGGTACACGTATGCCTGTACGCACACAAACACACATGCATTTACAGCCATGTGCACCCTCCTCCCCAAGGCCCATTCTCTGAGTTTCAGTACCAGCCAACACCGTGGAACCACGGTAGAAGCTGGCAGACGCCTGGGCTGGCCTCCAGGAGCCTCTTAACCCCTGCTCTGCCCAATTGCAGTTGCCACAGATGACCTTGAAACCAGTCCACAGCCTTCTGGCCCTCGGCAGTGAGGGAATTGGATAACAGCCAGGTAGACTGGGATCGAAGGCCTGCCACTTACTTGCTTTGTGACCTTGGACAGGTGACTTAACCTCTCTGGGCCTCTGTTTCCTTTTCTGGAAACAGGGTCACAATGAAGCCACCTACAAGTCAGGCACGTGGCCGGCGCGGCACTCAGTGGACACTCCCCACGGGCAGTTCCCGCCTGTGGCTGTCACCATCTCCCAAGTGTCTCAAACTCCAACACTCACCTGATGAAAGTTCTCAGAGGTGGGCAGCTTGCTTCTCTTTCTACCCCCTGTGACCAGATGAGGAGATGGAGGCCCAGGGAGGGGAGCAATTGATGTGAGGACAGAGCCGAGGCTGGAAGTTGGGCCTGCAGCTTCTCACCAGGCAGCCGTGGGAGCCTCAGCCCCAGCTCCGGCCAGAGTGGCCCCAAACTGCTGACTTCAGCGTTTCATCAGCCAGGGCAGATCAGATTTCTGTTCTGGCACTTGGCCACCCTCCACACCCTTCCCCCATCGCTATTTTTGAGCTGAGTTCCCCTGTCCTCTCCTCCCAGGGCTGTGACCCTCACACCCAAAGCATCACTGTAGGCCTACCCACCGCCTTCCTGCCCCGAGCCCTGCCCCCAGGACTGGTACAGAGCCTCCCTCCAGCCAGATGGAGCTGGGCTGGTTACAGCCACATTCAGCCGGGTCATGTCTGGCCAGGCCTCACCAGGGATGGCCTCAGACACAGAGCCAGGGACCAGACAGTCTGTGGAAATGGCGCTGGTGGCCTGAGGCGGCCCTCCAGAGTGCTCAGCGCAGCCCAGGAGGGGCGTCCTGAGAGTGAGCCAGCGCCGGCATTGCTACCTCCTGCTTGCGTGACCCCGACTCCGGCCCACACACCTCACCCATCACCGGCACTGCCCATACCACTGTCCCCTCCAGCTGTCGATGTGCTCTGAGCCCCACCCCGGGTGCTCCGAGGAGATGATCCGAGAGGGCCCTGCGTGGCCCCAGCACACTCAGAGACTACTGGGAAACAAGACCAAAGAAACAGCAGTTTTCAAAAGTTCTTTACATTCAGGATGAATTCTCTGGTATGCTGGATCATCCCTGGCATGCTGGAGGCCGGGTCAGGGCGGGACATGACCCACAGCCAAGCGGGTGGTGTAGACCACAAAGTCCCCTGGGAGTTTGGGGAGCCAGGGCCTTCTCTGGGGGAGGCAGTGGGAGGGCTCTCAGCTAGCGCTCGAGCCTGGGACTCAGAGTGGCGTGAGCACCCTGAGGAGGGCAGTTAACCCTGTCTGGGATGGGGGAGGCCAGAGGGGGTGGCCTTGGAGCTTGGCCCTGGATACGTGAGCGTTCACCAGGTGGAGAAATGTTTGGGGCGGAGGTGACAGCAAGAGCCCAGGCATGGGGGCAGAGCGGGGCATGTCCTTCGCAGGAAATGGTTTTGTTGCCTTTGTTGGAGCATGAATTTTGTAGGAGGGAGCAGCAACGATGAGGGTGAGGTCAGCTGGGGAAGGGTCCGAAAGCCTTGAGTGTTTTACCTAAGTCTGGGGAGCCTGGCCATTAAAGAACCTGGGGCTGACTCGGCCTGGCTGGACCCGGGTTGTGGCCACGGCTGGGGAGGAAGCACAGTCAGAAGAAAGTGTTTGCTGGGTGAACAGGCCACCCAAACAGGGATGCGCAGGGACCTGGGAACCCGCTCAGGAGAACAAATGGTTTTCAGGGCTACGTCCAGCTCTCGGCCAACCGCATGGTGGTTGCAGATCTTCCGTCCACCGCATCCACTCCCTACGGCGGTGGCAGGACGAGAGATAGCTGTCTCCCTCCGCAGTCACAGGAGGGGAGGAAAACCCAGGCCTTTTGCAATCGCTCTGATTCGGATGTTTTCCACCCCTTTGGACGGCCCCCCCTTCCCCTCCCGCCCCTGAGCTCTGATCCGTGCGGTTTGCTAGTGGAGGAAAGCCAGAAGCAGGAAACAGATAGCTTAGGGAGTGGCTGTTCATGTGATTACAAAGTCTCTGCTTTCCAAAAAGTTTTGCCTGAGAGCAATTCCAATTGCCTGGCCTTGGGGTGGGATTCGGAGAGAGGGGTTCCTGTGGCGGGGAGGGGCTCCTAGGGGCACAGTGCCCAGAGGCCTGTGGGGTGCCAGGGGCCTCCACACCGCTCTGGGTCCTGGAGGGGCTTCTTGGCCTGTGTCGGGGCGTCCCTCCTGTATCTGTTTTCTCCTTCCCTTTTGGTTCGTTTCCCCCCTTCCTCTCTCCCCTCGTCTGTCACTCCTCACCCTCCCCCCGCCCTCCCGTCTTCTCAGTCTCCTGGCTCCCTACCCCTGACTCCTGACGGCTCTGCCCCTGCCTGCCAGCCTCCCCCTGTCTTCTCCTCTCCATCTCAGCCCTTTCCCTGTCTCCACACTTCCACTCCATGCCCCCTCCCCAGGGTTTTCCTGAGACCTTTTCCTGGCACTGTGAAAGCGTCATTGTTCCCCTGCACTTGGACAAACCCTAGTGTTGTGGAATCAGGATGGCATTTTTGTGGTGGCTTTGGGCTGGGAACGGGCCGGGAGGGGCGACAAGGAGGCCGGGCCTTCTGGGCTCACGCTGGGCTGCGGCAGGAACCCAGAAAAGGGGAGGGGGCCTGGGGGAGGGGGCCGGGACGCCTGTGCTCAGACAAGGGGGCCCTTGAGGCTCCGGAGGAAACCCAGGGGGACCTCTTGCTGCGTCCTTCCTCCCTCCCAGCAGCCTGCAGGCCACAGGGTCCGGCCCACCTGTCCCTCTGATCGCCTGCTTCCTCTGGGGCCTCCGCCGAGCCCGCAGCTGCCGGGACCAGGCTGCAGAGGCTGAAGCAGCCCTCCTGACCACCTCCCCGGGCCATGTGTGTGGACACGTGAGTGTGGAGGTCTTTGGAGGGTGGCTAAAGCAGTGTCACAGGGCGCAGGGGAAAGAGAAGCATGGGTCTGGGCACTGAACAGGCTTAAGCTCGGATCCTGGCTCCAATGTGGGCCCCACCTCTTGCTAATTCTGTGACTTTGGGCAAGTGCTGCCCCTGTCCCCAGCCTCAGTTTCCTCATCTGTCAGTAGGGTTCAGAGTGCTGATTTCATAGGGCTGTTGCATTGATTAGAGATCATTTCACGTGTCCTGCATTGGCCCCATGCCTGTCACCTAGGAGGACTGGGTGAAGAGCAGCCTCTGCCTGAGGACATGGGTCCAAGAGTGTTTCTGCAGGTGTGAGTCTGACTTGGGCCAGAGCCTGAAAATGTGTGTCCGAGGGTGTCTGTGACAGGTGTGGACCACGCTTGGTGAAAGGGTCACACAGGGCTGATCCCTTTGGAAGGCCCTAGACTGTGAGAGCATTCCTCATCTGTCTTGCTTATTTCCATATTCCTGGAATGTTCCACAGAGCCCGGTGCAGAGCGGGTGCTCAATAAATGTTAGTTGAATGAATGAATAATTGCAGTGGTAACCAAGGGTCGGAGCTCAGAGGTGGAGTTGTGGTCCTAGGAGCAGGCTTGTTCTCTCATTTTCCCACAACCATTTCAGGAGCGGTTGTGCATGAGGTGGGAGGTGTTGCTGTGGTGTCAGCGGACCGCGTTCAAGTCTTGGCTCCACGGCTGTGGGGCCCTGCCTGAGCCCCGGCCTCTGACCGCAGCCCCTGTTTACTCCCCATGGGTCCAGGCTTGAGGGGAGAGACAGCACAGAGGGCAAGGGAGTACCTGTGGGCCTGAGGAAGGAGGGCTCAAGAGAAGAGGCTCTGGGAGAGAGGCACTGCCTCCTCCAGGGAGAGCCCCCAGCCCTTAGAAAGGGTCCCCAGAGCCCTCTTGGGCCTTCCAGGAAGGGCCAGCAAGGACGCACAAAGAGTCCTGGGCCCTTCATTCTCTGTGTCTTCATCTATGGAAAGGGCATCTCAAACCCGGGGCTCTTTCCCTCTCGACTCTAGGCCAGGATCACCTCAGCCACCTGGCCACAGGAGAGCATGCAGACAGGGGGCAAAGGGACCCAGCAAGGAGCCCATCTGTTCCTTGTTTCCTCCCTTGCTTCTCTTGGCTCGGCTGGTGCCTCTCAGCAGGACGCACTGTGGGGTCAGCCTAGTGTTCCCTGGCAGAGAGCGGGAGCGGGAGGGCGGCTGCCAGGCTGTCCTATGGGCCTCAGGGAGGAAAGTGAGCCTGCCCAGTTGTCAGTGCCACATTCATTCAAGAGATGGGGAAACTGAGGCCCAGAGAGGGGAAGGGATGCCCCCAGGGCCACCCAGCATGCCAGGGCCTGTGACAGTAGCAACACTTGCCTGTTTCTCACCATCCTGGCTGGGGGGGTTCCTCATCTTAACATCACCTTCGCACACTGCGGGGCAATTGAGAGGATGGGCTTGAGTCAGCGGCCTGGGTTCAAGTCCAGACTCTACCACCTGCTGGTAGTATAGCCTTGGGTGAGTTACTTAACCTCTTCATGCCTCGGTGTTCTCATCTGAAACCTGAGACTAAGCATACTTGACTCATAAGGTGATTGTACAAAGGGGGTCTGGCTCTGACAAGACACCCAATGAGTATGGCTATTACTGTGTCCCAGAGCTTGGCCGGGCACAGGCAGGCAGAGGTGGTGTGGCCAGGGCTGGGGCTGAGGCCTGCAGCTGGGGCCCATAGCCGAAACCATGATCCAGAGAGCAGAGGCCGTGCGTCCTGGGACAGAAGCCAGTGTGGAGTCATGATGCACAGGGCATGGCCTCAGGTCCTCAGCACCCCACCTCACTGCCCCCTCCTGGGCCAGGGTCCCTGGGATGCTCTCCTTCAAGCTACCAAAGATGACAATGTCATCTCCCTGCAAAAAAGACTCAGTCTAGGGACTTCCCTGGTGGTGCCGTGGTTAAGAATCTGCCTGCCGATGCAGGGGACAAGGGTTCAATCCCTGGACCAGGAAGATCCGAATCCCACATGCCGTGGAGCAACTAAGTCCGTACGCCACAACTACTGAGCCTGTGCTCTAGAGCCCACAAGCCACAGCTACTGAGCCCATGTGCCACAACTACTGAAGCCCACACACCTAAAGCCCAAGCTCCGCAACAAGAGAAGCCACTGCAATGAGAAGCCCGCACACCGCAATGAAGAGTAGCCCCCACTCGATGCAACTAGAGAAAGCCCACGGGCAGCAACGAAGACCCAACGCAACCAAAAAAAAAAAAAAAAAAAAAAAAAGTCTTAAAGGGGCCAAGAGGAAAACAAACTTCACTCTGAAGCCTGACTCACTCCTGGTGGGACTTCAGGAAGCAAGGGCAGGGAAATGGATGGACACAGTGACCAGCCAGACTCTTATGTCATGTGATAGGTGTGGATACTTCCAGCTGTCCTCAAAATTGAGGGAGCAAATGGGATCCAGGGGGTGGGAAGTCCACTCCATGGTGTGGGGGGGAGGGCAGCTCTACGGACATGAACGTGGTCCAACAGAACCAGCAGCCAGAGGTTGGCCACTGCCTGGCACCCAGGCCCCAGGGGACAAGTATGGACAGAGCTGCCATCTCTGTCTGGTTCCCACCACCTTGGAAAAGCACAGGGCTCCCCCTTGTGGGCAGGAGGGGCCTGCAGGCCAGGGAGTCAGCTGATGGACCATCATAATTTTCTCCATCAAAGTCATACCTACTCATTCAAGACAATTCATTAATTAGAGCAGAACATCCTGTCTCCTGGAGGCAACCTCTGAACACTTCTGACTGATCTCCTGCCGGCCCTTTCCTTGCACATTTTTCCTTTTTACAGTTTTACTCTGGGAGCAGTCTATATTCAATCGCTTATCCTGCTTTCTTTTTAAAATGTTTTCCCAAACCCTTTTTAAAAAACCTCATAAATATTTTAATGGCTTTGTTGTCATTTGTCCAATGGGTGTAACGTCATTTAGGGAACCAAGGCATTAGTTTTTTTCCAGCCTGTCGCTGTCATAAACAACGCTGTGATGGATATCCTTGAACATCCTTGTGGTCTGCACCTCTGATCTTTTATTTCCTTAGGATGGTCGCCCAGATATAGATTTGCTGAGAGGGAAGGAATGGAACTTCTAAATTTTGAAACCTTACCACCAAGTTGCACTATAGAAATGTAGTAGGAGATGTACTTGTTCAAGCCCACCCCCAGCAGTGTCTGAGAGTGTTCCCTCTCCACACCTGCCTGGTTGGCCTTTAGCAGCAACAAGAGTTGGGAGGATTACAGAGCTGAAGTGCCCTCAGAGTTACCTGGTCCAATTATCTGACCAGGGCAAAAGTCCCCTTGGCAATGTCCCTGATAGTTGTTCACCCAGTCTCTGCTTGCATACCCCTAGTGAAGGGGAGCTCACTACCTAGCATCCAGCCACCAGAAATCTCATGAGCCTTTGGGAAGAAAACACTGAGCCATCCTGAAAAAGTGCCCAGGTAGTGTCAGCATCCTCTACATCTCTCCCCAAGCTGCTGGCTTTGCCCGGATGTCTCCTTCCACTCCCCGCCCAGCTTTGCCCTGGTTACTCCCCGGCACAAGTCCTCCTTCCCACCACCATGCCAGCCACCATCTCTCACTTCCCAGGCTCCCCTCCATGGTGGTTCTAGCCTGATCTGGAGGTCAGAGGACCTGATCCCTCGTCTCAGCTCAGTCCCTGATTTGCTATGTGTCCTTGAGCAAGTTCCCTGGCCTCTTTGGTCCCCTTAGGGCCTGTCTGTACTAAGAGGGCTGGTTTCTGAGCCCCACTGAGCTTTGCCTGAGCTCCTGGCAGGTATGATTTCCCAGAGGGGTGTGTGGCAGGGACCCGGGTCAGGAGAGCCTGGTCAGGCCTGGCCTGCTTCCCAGCCGGGATGGGCAGTGGTCCCTGCAGGGCCGTTGGTAGTCACTCTCCACTTCATGCTGACGTTTATGAGAAGAGGCCATGCCTTTCTGGGAGGAGAGGCAGGGGGAAAGTGTGGGGGGCAAAGAAGCCTTCTTTCTGTCAAAAATTCCTACTCCCTTTGGCCCTGCCCTTGTCTGTAAGCGTAACAATGATGGGACTGAGCCCTTCCGGGAAGCTGCTGCTCGCTGCCCAGAGCTGCCTGCTGGCCTGCCTTCCCTCCATCCACTGCCTCTCTGCCCCTGCCCCACAGGGGCAGAGACCTGTAAGAGGGCAAAGCCACTGGGCTAGGCTGAGCTGGAGGCCCTGGGGCCTGGGGGATTTCTTCTCCTGAGCACAGGCCTCAGCTTCATGGTGGAGACACACTTGGGGGTGACAGACAGAAAGGGTGTAGCCTTGTGGAAAAGCCTGCTGGGCCTGGCCTCTGCCCCTCACATACTAGAAACTCTTTGGCAAGTGCCTCCCCTTCCCCGTGCCTCAGTTTCACCATCTGTTAAGTGGGTGATGATACTCCCTGCCCCACAGGGTTATGGGGAGAGTTGAATGGGAGACTGACAGGCCATGGAGCTGTAGCACAAAGCCTAGCGCACAGGTGGTCCTTCGTAAAAGTCTGTTCTCTTCACTCTTCCCTTTGTCCTCTGCCAGCAGCATCCACAGAGCTTCCACAGCCTTCCTCTACCTTTCTTGGCTCCCCCTGAGGATTCCAGAAGGTGAAGACACCTAATGTTGTTCTTAGTTTGCTTGCCACCCCCCACGCCCCCGGCCACACAGGGGTGGCAAGCCCACCCTCTACTCAGGCTTCCCTCCCATCTTTGGGACTTTCCCCTTACAGTTTATGCCCATTGGTCTCAGCCCCAGCCTCTGTATCACCTGGAACACATCTGCTCCCTCTCCCTGCACAGGCCCCAGAAGCGAATGCTACTGAAATCACTAATGGTCACTGAGCACTTGCAATGTCCACCAATGTCCACCTAAGACCTTCATCTGCGTGAATGCATCAAATCCCTCCAACGGCACTGGGAAAGCTGGCCCATTATCATCATCCTGGGTTCCTGTGGAAACCAAGTCACAAAAAGATTGCATAGCTTGCTGAAGGTCCCCCAGATAGTCACAGGCAGAGGCAGAATGCCATCACTGGCATCTGGCCCTGAAGTCTAAGATCTGAGCCACATCTCATGTGGTGGGATGTCAGAGCTGGGCCCTCCCAGCGCCTGGCCTGACAGCAGTGTGGGAATGGTGTGCTGAAGGTGTTTGATACTGCAGGAGCCTGGAGCCCCTGTCCCTGCCCAGAAGCTCCCAGTCCTTGATGGAAGGCTCCAGAATGGCCAGTTTTCTAATTACATAGTGCGGTGATGCTTTCCGACTCACCCCCTTGCTCTTCTCTCATCTTCCTGCTTCTCCCTTTGGTGCACATGCTGTATCTTCTTTATTTGTGTACCTTTCCTTCCTGTTCATTTCTGAAGCAGAGACTTTTTGGGAACTGAATTGTCAATCTTGCCCCAATCCTCACCCTTTACTCTGCTGAGTGTCCCGAGATGCCTTGACCCCTGCCCTTGGCCCCAGCTGTGTGAGGCCAGGTGCCAGGTCCCATCAGTCTCTGAACCAAGAGGCCTGCAGAACCAGATCCCAGAGTGGGTCTGGCTGGTGATGGCCCCCACATTTCCCACTTCAACAAAGAAGTCTCAAATCCTACCATTAGTGAGGCACCACATGCCTATCCCTTGTCCCCCTTTAAAATGTAAGTGCCTTTAAGAGCAGGGACCAGGAAACTGAGTTCATCTAGTACTTTATTTCAGGATTACTGCAAAACGGAGGCTGTGTACGTTGTGGGTACCAGGCACCAGGTAGAAAAACGTGCCACCAGAAGTGGTTGGGTCACTGCACATCCCCTATCTTGAGACCAACACAACTTGAAGTGCCTTCAGAGTCATAGGTGGCCTGTCCACTGCAAATTGACTGGACCCTGGGCCCTGGCTGCACACCGAGTGCTCCCCTTGGCATAACTAGCCTCTCTCATGGACCTGACCAGTGCCGAGAGCCAGCCCTGCCTTGGAGCTCAGTCTTCTCCCTAGGATATCATGGCTGCCAGGAAGGCCAATAAGGATCCAGAAGACGTTAGGCAGTGGGCCCAAAAGACCAGGGCGGCATTGTTGTCACTTTCTAAGTTTAGATTTACACAACCAGCATGTACGTCCATTTTTAGGGTTTTGTCTGTAATTCTAGGGGGCTGTCACCAAGTGGTGGTAATGGCGGCTGGGCAAAAAAGACATGATTACTGAAGGAAGAAATTATTATTTTATATACCACTGTTGTTCTACATTATTAAATAATAATAACTAATACTCCTGTTTGATTTGCCAGGCATTGTTCTAAGTGTTCTACCTCACTTAATCCTCAGAACAGTCTTTCGTGGTAGTTCCTATCATTAGTCTTGTGAAGTGACTCACCCAGGATCACAGAGCTAGGATTTGGATCCAGAGTCTGGTGTTCTTAACCTTTATGCACTACTTCAGAAACAGGCAAATACCCAGGGAAACATTACTATGGAAACAGACCATCTCATAGACCAGTACTTCTTAAACTTAATAGCGTATGAATTCTCTGAGGCTCCTGTGAAAATGTAGATTCTGATTCAGTGGATCTAAGATGGGGCCTGAGATTCTGTATTTCTAATGAGCTCCCAGGCAATGCTGAGGGTGCCAGTCTAGGAATGACTGATAGTCACAGTGTAGTGCCTGCGTTTAAGCCGGCCTCAAACTCAGATCCTGTGAGTGCTAAGTAGGTGACATAATGCAGGGCGCAGTTGGTTGGAACAGAGGTGACACAGAGAATGCATTGCAGTCGGTCTGATGGGGCGACCACTCCTTAACCTCAGCTGATAATCACCAGCAAGAATTCTGGACCAATGTGGTCATATTTCTATGTGAAATCTCGCACTTTCAAATAATGGGGCAACAAATTCAACTTTCTAAAACACTAGGCAGCTTGTACATGAATGTGCATAGCAGCATTATTCATAATAGCCAAAAATTAGAAACAACCCAGTGTCTTTCCTCTGATGAATGAGTAAATAAAATATGGCATGACCATATAATGGGATATTATTCGGCACCAAAAAGGAATGACATACTGATACATGCTGCAATGCGGAGGAACATTAAAAACACTACAGTGAGTGAAAGAAGCCAGACACAAAAGGGCAATTATTGTATGAGATGTCAAGAATAGGGAAATCTATAGAAAGGGAAAGTAAATTAGTGGTTGCCTGGGGCTGGGTATGGTGAGGAAGTGGGGGGTTGGATGGTGAGTGACTGTTAATGAATACAGAGTTTCTTTGGGGGAGTAATGAAAAATGTTCTAAAATTAGACTGTAGTGATGGTTGTATAACTCTGTGAATATACCAAAACCCATTGAACTGTACACCTTAAATAGGTGAAATGTTGGGTATGTGAACCATATCTCAATAAAGCTGCTTTAAAAAAAAATACCATATAGGAGAGAGCTAGTTTCTTTAATATATAAAGTGCAGTTACAGATCAACAAGAAAAATACCAAATCCCAGCAGAAAAAAAATCACAAAGTATATGAACTAACAGTTCACAAAGGAAACACAAGTGGTTCTTAAATGCAAAAATTCTCTCTTGCTCATAATACCTGTCGTACAAGTCAAAGCTACTCTGAGAAGATTTTCTACCTCTTAGGTTGGCAATCATGAAAACTCTGTTAGGGAGGAGATGGGACATTAAGTTGGTACACCTGCAGCTGGAGGGGTGGAGGCGGGTAGTGGCAATTGTCACCTTTAAAAATGAAAATTGTACATACCCATCGACCCAGCAATTTCACTTCTAGGAATTTATTCAACAAATGTACTGCCACATGTGCAAAATTATATTTGTACATACACACATATACGCAGTTATTCATAGTAGCATTGCTCGTAATAGAAGAGTGGAAACAATCTAGACATTTGCAGTAGTGATGGGAAAGAACTATGAACCTTGCATAGATTTGAATACTGTGCAACCCTCAAACACAATATAGCAGCTCTGTTTATACTGATCTGGTGGAAAATATTATATATATATGTCTGAGATATATTATTAAGTGAAAATGGAAGATGTAGAACCAAGTATATAATCTGTCTCCATACGAGTGAGGGAAAAGAAAGGATGCACATACGTATGTATATGGTGTATACGTTTGTAAATGGAGAGCCCATCTTTGGGGTGGTCTAAAGGAAATTCAGATAGCCGCCAGGTAAGGCAGCAGGTGGCTGGGAGCAGGGGTGAGAGGAGACACACTTTTGCTGCCTACAAGGTTGTATTCTGCCTGCATTGTCTCTTCAGTAGCCATTTAAACCACACCACCCAGGGCCAGAGAGCACCTGTGTGAGGTCATGTGACCACCAGCTGCCCCCTTCATGACAGCAGAGTTAAAGGAGTAGTTCCTGGCCACTGTGGAGGACTTTGCTCCCTTAAATCTAAAAGAGATGTGCACCACTCACCACCTCCTCTGTTCTCTGTCCCCATATGCGTCTCCCAGCCTTGGGATTCCCACGTGTGCTCTGAGGGTGACTCTGGTGTTCTCTGGACTGGGGACAAAAGGTGTCCGGCACATGGGGACACAGGGCATGAAGGCTAAAGAGGGAAACCATGAGGACCCCTGTGGGGCATCATTTTGGCCTGTTGGACCCAAATCCCTGTGTTTGCTTCCTGTCCTCTAGGCACGCCCCAAAGGCGAGGGTCTGACCCCGTACCAGGGCAAAAAGCGCTGCTTCGGCGAGTACAAGTGTCCCAAGTGCAAGAGAAAATGGATGAGCGGGAACTCCTGGGCCAATATGGGGCAGGAGTGCATCAAGTGCCACATCAACGTGTACCCACACAAGCAGGTGAGCCGGGCGAGGGGTGGGGGAACGGGGAGCAGCAGGGGAGGGTGACCTTTTCCCTCACTGAGCCTCAGTTTGCTCCTTCATAAGATGGGGACGAGACCAGATCTATCCAAGTTAGCCCTTTCTTTCCTTGTCTCATAGGAAGTGGGGAGGAGAGGGCCTGTTTCTCCAGGAAGGGAAGGAAGATAAAGGGGCAACTGTATGAAGAACCTGAGACCACAGACCCCAGTGAATTTTGAAAGTAACGAACTGCAACCGTGACACAAAGAGGGATGCACAGGCAGCGGGATGCTGTAGAAAAGTGCATTTTGTTGGTTCTTCGCCCAGTTGGCGCATGTTTACAAGGTGGCTACTGGGTGCCAGATACTGTGCAACGGGGCTGGTGGCCAAGGGCCGGCCTGCCCTGCTGGGAGGGGGTTGAGGCAGCTCGTCCCAGGCAGCACTCACTTACTGCAGGCTGCAGAGAGGAGGCGGCATTTACTCTGGGGCCTGAAGCAGGGGAGGAAGCTAGACCTGTCACAAGAGGGAGGATGGCCATCCTAGGAAGAGGGTACAGCAACTGCTAATGCCCTGAGGCTGTTGGACTGGAGATGCTCAAGGCTGAAAGCTCAGTGAAGGAACAGGAGAGTGGAGTGGGAGATATGGGAGAGCTAAATGGAGCAGTCACCAGAGGAATTTGGGGGGGCCCTACAAGAAAGCCCCCAGCAACAGGGCTTTCGGCTTCATTTTGAGATGATTGCTTTGGTTGTGTGTAGAGACTGGCCTAGAGGGGCTGGGAGACTGGGGAGACCAGCAGGAAAGCCATGGCCATAGTCCCGGGCGAACCGAAGGAGGTCTGAACTAAGGTGGTGGCTCTGGATCTGGGTCCAACACAGAGCATCACGGGATGGGATGTGAAAGGTGAGGGGGGGCCAGGAGTCCAGGAGAACAATCACACTCTGGCTTGAGCGCCTGAGTGGATGGAGGTGGTCGTTACCAAGGTGGGCAGCCTGGGCTGGGGGGATGGGACATAGGTGTTCTAGATAAAGGCAAGAGATCTCTAATACATGCTACATTTGAGCTGTTCCTGAAAATCCAGGTCAAGATGTCAAGAGGGCAGTTGGGTTTGTTATTCTGAAGCTCGTATGAGAAGTCAAGGTGGTTCACCGGTAATTGGGTACCATTGGCCTAAAGGTATTTAGGGAATGATGAGATTTCCTGCAGAATGTGGGCAAAGTAGCGAAGGGATTCCCCAGACCGTGTGTTGTGGAATCCCAGCGTTCAGAGGTCAGATGGAGGAGAAGCATCCAGAGAGGAGGAGGACCAAGGAGCGTGGAGTCCTGGAGGTGGGAGGGTGGCACAGGTGGTGGCTGGTGCTGAGATGTCAGGTGTAATGACCATGGAGAAGGGCCCTTGAGGTTTGGTAATAGGAGGTGATCCCGAAACTTTGGGGGCATCACTTTTACCTGGAGGACTTTTTGAGCTGCCACCAAGCTCTGAGAGCCACTGAAGCCGATGCCCTTTAGGTCGGACATGAGGCAGAGGGGAGATGTTAATTCACAGCGGATCTGTCGGCCAGGGCAGTGTTCGTGGTGGCGGAGATTCCCTGGGCCAGGCCGCAGAGGAAATACCTTCACTGTCCACTTTTGCAAAGGGCATTGATTGTGGAGAGAAGCAGAGAAATGGGACAGTAGCTAGAGTAGGGATGGTGGCATTGAGATGGGTGTTCTGAAGATGAGAGAGGCTGGAGCCCATTATAGGCAAATGAGGAAGACCCAGAAGAAAACAAAAGGCTGATGATAAGGGGACAAGAGGGCGATGCCTTATCACCAGCCCAGGAGGGAGGGAGGTGGGGGATGATTGGGGAGGGTCGTGGGTTTGATGGTGCAGAGAAGGGGGACCTCACTTCCAGGGCTTCTGTTTTCTCAGTGAAATGGGACACGAGGTTTTCAGCTAAAAGTCAGAGTGAGGAGGGGTGTGGTGGGCTTGGGGAAGGACAAGGGAGGAAGCGAACCTACTAGAGAAACATAGCCAGACTGGCAAGCAGCATGCCAGCCCAGGGGGAGCTTCGAGATCATAACTGTCACCCAAGCCGTCAGCCCAGTTCTGTGACTTGGCCAGTACTGTTCACTGCACAGGTGTGGGCCAGAGATGGTGTTACAGGGGCTCGGGGACAGAGGTGTGCCAGATGAGTGTTTCAGAGGGAAGAGGTCAAAGAGTCAGGTGTGATGTTGGAAGAGTGTGGTCCTGGGCTGTGAGCTAGACGGGTGGGAAGGGAAGCCAGAGGGGCCCTGATGGAGAGGCGGGGCCAGGACTGGGGGGAGTGCAGGAGCTGAGAGCCCGACAGAGAGCAGGTTTCTGAAGGCCAAGTCCAGGCTGTGGCTGAGGGGATGGTGGGAGATACGGTCACTCTGGTGAGGTAGTTGGGGTATGGGGAGCGGGGGTGGGGCGAGCCTTCCCTGTGTAAGCTGAGTCACCAAGAGGGATGGCAGGAGCAGGGGGGCAGAGGAGGCCACAGGGAAAGGGAGGCAGGAGGGTGGGGGAGGATCCCCAGAGGCAGTGACGTCAGGCTGAACTCCGAGAGGCAGTGGAGGGTCAGCAGAGGAAGGGGGCTGGGGTGGGAGTGGCAGAGAGGGGAGGGTGCGCTTCTGGTGAGGGAACAGCACGTGCAGAGTGGAGAGGACAGGGCCAAGCCGAGCACTGGAGGAGCTGAGGGGTGAAGCAGAGTGCGGAAGGAGGGGCCGGGCTGCCTTGGGCTGGCTCAGAGGCCATGGCACGGAATTTGGTCTTTATCCTACTAGGAGCATCTGGGAGTTGTCCAAGAGGACTCTTGTTGAAACATTTTGTGATTTTATGACCCTCGTGCAGGCCTCCTTTGCCTCTGTTTGCAGACTCTCCATCCTCCTGCCCCCAAGGGTTTCCATGGTTCCCATCACCCACACTGTGGCACACAGGCAAATAGATGGGAAGCTGGCCATGCAGCCCAGTGGACAAGGGGCTCCTTAGTGCAGCGGGCCTGGCCCACAACCTAATGGCACCAAGGGAGACACCAAGGCCCTAGAGCGCCAAGACAGGCTTGATGACCCAGTGGCTGGGCACAGAGCACATGATATGCACATAGTGTTGTAGGAGCACGTCGGGGCTGGGGCTGAAGGCGGGCGGTGTAAAGGAGCCACAGCATCCTGGATCCTGAAGTCTTCCTGGCAATTCCTGAGCAGGTCTGGAACCCCAGTTCAGAAGCACCTCCCCACATGTCTGACTGTCAGCTCACTCGCCCTCGTTGAACTCTGCTCTCCCGGGGCCCTTGTGCGTGGCCCATGCTGTCAGAGGGGTTCCTACTTTCTCTCACTGGACACACTTTGTTGACGGCTGCTCGCCAGGTCTGTGCAGGCTCTGAAGGAAGACGAAGGTCAGGGGGCTGCCTGGCTTTCCAGGAGCTTCCTCTCCAACCCAAGGGACAGGATTCCATCAGACAGGGTTAGCAACTGGCGTTCAGAGAACTCCTGCTCTGAGTCGCAGGTGTGGTCACCCTCCGGGTGCCGTTTGCTGAGCCCCTGCACACCCTTCATGTGTGCTCTGCCCTCAGACCGGCTGTCCTGTTCACTGGGAGGGAACGTGCTGTCCTGAGAAGCCACGTGGCCTTTCCAGGGCCCCCACGTGGAAGTGGTGCCTTGGCGTTGAACTTGCACCTGTGTCTGGAGCCTGGCCCTGAGGCCAGGCAGGCCTCCGTTGGTGTCCCAGCTCACGCCCCCCGAACTGCGTGGGCTGGAGCAAAGCGCTGGGCTGGGCTCCGAGCACAGGAGAGAGGAGGGGTGCTGTAGGTGCGTCTCAGTCTCTGGAGACTCTGGCAGGAATTGGGAAAATTGTGACAGCAGTGTGCGGTGGCCAGGCACTCCTCTGCGTATTTTATGCCTTCATCCTCTCAGCCACCCCATGAGGTCAGTTCTATTGTCTCCCCATTTTACAGAGGAGGAAACTAAGGCAAAGGGCATAAGTGACTTACCCAAGGTCAGTAGAGAAGCTGGAACTCATGAAGAGGGAGCAAGTTTGGGGCTGGAGGACAACATGGAGCCTGGAGGGGACAGATGAGTGGCCCGGGGGAAGTGGGGGCAGGGGGAACAGCAAGGGCAGGTCAGGGTGGCTGGCTGGGGAGGGGAGCTGGGAATGGGCCAGTTCCTGCAGGGGCTCAGACGTATGGTGCTTGGGGCTGTGCTGGGAGTCTGGGAGGCTCAGTCCTTATGACTCTCACACCTCTGTGACCTAATCAGAGAGGCAGGACCCAGGCCATGCACCCAAGTCCACCAGGACCCAACTCCCCACTGTGGCTCCAGCCTCCTTGGCCGCACCCCTGTATTGCCCTAGCACCCCTTCCATGATGCCGGGGCCGTACCCCCATCCCCCAGGCTGGAAGTGGCCTCTCCTGCTTCGTCTCCATCCTGCGAAGCTCAGTCCAAGTGCAGCTTCCCCGACCATCACCTCCCCGTCTCCATACTCAGGATTAGAGTCTCCCAGGCCCAGTGAGGAAGAATCTTCCAAGTGCGTGTGGCTTGGCTTTTCCTTCTCCTCGTCATTCAGCCCTTGTTTGTTGAGCACCTACTGTGTGCAGCGGGGAGACTGAGGCCCAGAGAGGAGATGGGATTTGAGCAAGGTCACTCAGCCAGTCAGGGGGGCCTGGGACCGGGTCTCCCCTTGCCTCACCCCCCAATCTCCTGTCACAGGGCTCTTCTCCCTCAGGGAAGTGGCAAGCTGGGCTGAGGGCAGAGGGGGTGGTGGCCCTGCTGGGCTCCCCAGCAGTCAGGAGCCTTTGAAGAGCTGAGAGGAGGGGCTCAGAACCTCTGTCCCCCCATACTCTCCCTGCCCCCCATGGTGGAGAGGGGTTGCTTTATTTCTCCTGCCCCCTGAGCTCTGACCTGTGTGGTATCCATCTCCTGAGAACCCTCCACTTCCCCTCCCCTCCCTCCCCTACCACATCTGTTTCCCGTCAGTCTCCAGCTGCGGTTCCCCCCTGCCAGCCCTGCCCCCCATGAGAAGAAAACACTAATGGGCTTTGCCTCACTGCGGGGGGTGGGGATGGCCCTGGGGTGATCAATCCCAGCTGCTGACTGTTTTTCCCTCCGCAGCAGAGGGGAGTCGCCTTGACAGCTTCCCCAACCTCCTCCACCCAGTGCCTGGGCAGGGCTGAGCCAGGACCCGTGGAGGGAAGGGGCGCTGACAGGGTCACGGCCAAGGAGCGGGGATGGCCCGGATGTTGCAAGTGCATTTCCACAGGGACTCAGCTGGTTCTCCTGTTCCCAGCCTGCTCCATCTACAGGATAATAATAGCAATAATACATGATATTAATACTGATCAGCACTGCTCTTTATGTACCAGGCACTGTTCTAAAAACTTTGCATATATTAACTTATTTACTCTTCACAACAACCCTATCAAGGAGGTACGCTTATTAGCCCATTGTGTAGAGGAGAAAAATTGAGGCACAGAGAGGTTAAGTGACTTGCAAGAGGTCACACAGCAATTACAGAGTCTTACAGAGCTCTTTATGGTTAGAAACTACCTTAAGACAGTCATCTCATTTACTTCTCTCCCTATCACACGTACAGCAAATGTTATTAAACCCCCCCCAACCCAAGTTACAGAAGGGCAAGCTAAGGTTCTAAAGGAGAAAGTTCTCTCCCAACAGCCCTTGGCAGGTAGGTAAAGCTGCAGGCCTCTGGCAAAGCCTTTAATGTCTTGGAGCCTCGGTTTCCTCATCTGTAATATATGAGGATGTTAATATGCCCCTCACAGGACGTTAGGTTGTATGATTTATGTGGCCGTGCTTTGCAAAGTGTAAACCACAGGGAGCAAGGGTGGTGTCAGGCCTGCTTGCTCTGGTCTCTCCGGCCCCACTTGGAAGACGGGTTCAGGGAGGGGCTCCGGCCAGCATGAAGAGTCCGGGAGGGGAGCAGGACATCAGGCTGGATTTGGTCTGGGGGAGGGAAGACTTCAGAGCTGCTCACATCAGACCTATGGGGGCCAGCAGAGAGTCTGCATGGCCCCTGTGTGGCTGGGATCACTGGGATGGGCGTACAGGGACCCAGACTTCAGCCCAAGATCGTGAAGTGCTTCTTACAGTGCAGGCAATGGGCTGAGCCGGTGAGCTCAGCCGCCAGGTAGCTCTCCAGCACCGGGGTGTGCAAGCCATGCCCTGGGATACTGTAGGTGTGCATCAAGATGTTTGGAGGGCAGGGGATGTGACCTTCCCAGGTCTTTCAGCTTGGAATTATGGCTTCAACTTTCAGTGGCCCTCTACCAGCTGGTATTCCCCTCCTATTAGTAATAATAATAAACAGCATTAATAACTTTTATGTGCTAAGCACTTTCTATTTGTGATCTTTCTTGAGTTGTAACAACAGTCTCGTGAGAAAAGTGTTACTGACATCTCCTTTTACAGATGATGAAGGGGAGGATCAGAGAGGTCAGGTGGCTTGCCCAAGGTCACACAGCTCGTAGGTAGTTTGAGCCCAGGTCTGACATGAAGCCAAACTCTTTCTCTTTTCCCCTGGCCAGGAAAGCCAGTCATTGAAAGCTTACTGAGATGAAGCCAAGGCTCCTGCCCTATTTCCATGTCTTCCCAGTGTGGCTTTAGGCCTGGAAGCACAGGGATGGGCTTTATGACCCTGGATCAGAACCTGCCCACCCACAGTCCATACACTCACTTTCTAGAGCCCTCTGACTCATCCATTCTCTGCTCTGAGTGTCAGCTTCAGGCCAGGCACTGCATAATCAGGCAGAAAAGTTGGTGCGCTACTTTTGAGCAGTTTGCAGCCTGTCCAGGGGGTAGCGCTCATGCTCAGCTTCCCTCCAGGACCATTCTGGGTCCTAGTCACTGGCACTAAGGCTCCCTTGGCCCACACCAGCCTGCAGTTCCTGCCCCCTGTCCTCGGCAAGTGGCTCCCAGCTGGCCCTGATCAGCTTCCTTTGAGTCCCCCCGAGTCCATGCAGAGGACCCTGCTACAGGTAGGGGGTCTGGGCTGGGGCTACGGCTGCCAGCCAAGAAACCGTCTGCCTCGGGAGGTGTGCCTAATAATCTCCGTACATTTTCCAGAGAAACAAGCTCGCTTTTGAGAGCCAGGATGCGAGGTACAGAGGGAGCAGGGAAGCCCCCTGCGTAACAGAAATGTGCTTGTACGTGCCAAACGCCACTCAGTTTACAAGCATCTAGACATCTGACTCCACCCTGTAAACAAGCTGCAACAATGGCCCACTTTACAGATGTGGAAACCGAGGCTCTCTGAGGCCACACCGTGAGTGAGTAGCCTCAGAGGTCTGGCAAGTCACCTCCCTTCTCTGGACCTCAGTTTCCCTGTTCAGAAACACCTAGCCACTCCACTAACGGGCAGGCACTGTGCCAGGCCCTGGGATGTGGGATGAATCAGAACACTGGCTGCTGACATCACAGAGCTGAGGGCTCGCTAACCCGAAGCCTGAAACACTGTGACCCCATCCAGGTTAAACTTCCCTTGAGTCTTGAGGCCACAGGAGCAGGTGTGGTGGTGACAAGTGGCCTGGGAAGAAGCAGTGGATGCTGGGAATCAGGAGATGCGGCTTGGGTCTCCCTTGCGCTGGGCCTCAGTTTCTTCATCTGGATAATGTCTGTGCCCCGCTGTGCTGCCTCTGTCTCGGGCATTCGTGAGCTTCAGGTGGTGGCTGCTCAGAGAGTACTGGCGGGGGTGGAGTTGGGGGGCAAAGTGGCATCTAGACCTGGTGCTCTGTGTGCAAGACCTCCTCCCAAAGCACTGGCCCCAGCCCAAGGCCTCAGCCTATGCCTCCCAGGATGCAGGACGCAGGACACTTGGGTTGCCTGCAGCAGGCGAGAAGCAGGAAGGGTCCTGGGCGCTTTGGGAAACAACCTCTGATTACAGACGCCTGCGCTCTCTCTCTGGGCCCTCCCTGTCTGTCTCCCTCCTCCTGTCTGTCTGTCTGTCTGTCTCGAGCACTCTCTGCCTCTCTCCGCACCTGCCTCACTCTCCCTGCTCCTCTGGTATTTCTTTCTTTCCGCCCCCTCCTCCCCACCCTTGGGCCCGCTTCCTCCTTCCTCTCTACAGAGACCCCTGGAGAAGCCCGATGGCCTGGATGTGTCCGACCAGAGCAAGGAGCACCCCCAGCACCTGTGCGAGAAGTGCAAGGTGCTGGGCTACTACTGCCGGCGCGTGCAATGACCCGGCCGCCCTCCTGCCAGCCAGAAAAGACGCCACCCCCCTGCGTGTCCCCTGTGTGCACGCGGGGGCGTCCTCGCAGGCTTACAGGTCTAGGGGGTGGGCTCTTGGCTCATGTATGTTGACAAACAGTGTTACTGACGTAGCTGCGCCCCCAGAAGGCCAGGTCTCTGCGACTCTCTACGGGGGGCCCTGGGTCTGTGTGGAGGGAATAGGGCAAGCAGAGGTCAGCGCACAGGACCACACAGAGCCCTTGGTGTCCCCGCAGGCTCTCCTCTGAGACTCCCTTTGGGGTGAGCAGCCTTATATTGGCCACGAGTGCACTAAATTTACTGTGAATCCCAGAGCCTGCAGGGGACTGTCTCCCCAAGACCGGCCAGGCCACCTTTTCCCACCCAGAACCTTCCAGTTTGCCCTGTGTGAAAAGCCACTCTTAGAAAGCCCTAATTTTCTGTCTAAGTCAGCACTCATGGCAAGCTGACACCTGTTCTCGCAGCTGCTGGGGAGCGGGCATCTCTGCCCCCTGCCACTTTGAGCCCCAAACCTGACCGCCTCTGCCGTCACTGGCATTGCACCTGGGCGCCACACCCTGCCCCCCCCGCATAGACCCAGAGGTCAGGCATGGGGAGGCACTGAATGTTGGACAGTGTTCCAAGGTGTGACCTGGGGCACATCAGGCAATGCCTCCTCCTCTCCCAGCACATACTACCCACACTTGCTTGGATTTTGTCAGCCCCATTCCCTTCCCTTCTCCCTCCCCTCCCACCCACGCTAGGGGGCCACCCCCTGATGGAGGCTACAGGACCCAGCAGGGAAGCCACTCTGGCAGGAAGGACACAGGCCTGGCAGATCAAGGACCCCGGTGTTAATGCTGGCCTCACCACCGACACACTGTGGAGCCTGGGAAGGATTCTCATCTCTCTGCTTCGCTACTCGTTAAGTGAGAGAGTGACAGCAGAGAGACGAGAGGCCCGTTTCTGTTCTGATGTTCTGGGATTCAGCCTGGCTGTGTGCCGTCTCCTGGAGCAGAAAGCTTTATTTGGACAGTATCCCCAGGTCCCGTACCCCCAGTATCACCCGTCAGTCGGTCACTTAAGAAGTCCTCCCCTGTCGCCCCTGCAGGCCCAGCCCTGCCTCTTGTCCCCTACCCTGCAAACGTGAAGGAGAGGGTTTCCCCCACCCCAAGACAAGCTACAGAACCTCTCGTTTGCAAAGTGGGGACAATGATTCCTACCTCCCAAGGCGGGGGGAGGCCTCTTGGCGCTCGCACTGGTCAGGGCGACGTTGTCCTGGCTAGCGGGGGGATCGCCTTCCTCTTCGCTCGCTCCCCAGTGAGAAGTCCTATTTTTATTGTCGCATCACCCTTCCTTTCTCCCAGGGGATCCGGCTGTCAGAGCTGGGTCACTTGATTTTGCCCTAACATTATGCCTCTGTGGAAAAAAAAAATCAGACCACGAAATGGGCCTGAAATTCAGTGTTTACCACGGCTCAAGGACACCCAACCCGTGTCCAGTTGCCTTTTGTTTTCAAATGAAAATGCTTTGTACAACTGAGGAGTTACAGCAAAGTGTTAATCAGGGGTCCAGGGAGTGAGTCGAAGAGATGGAGTTAGTGCATTTGCAGCCAGAGGGCTGCAGGGTAGATTTGGGCGGGGTGGGGGGCATGCCCTCTGAGCATTTAAGAAGGGTGTATTTGCTCCAGCCTGAGCCCCGTAGCGGCCTCCCTCCGGCCTGCCCTGACTGTGAACACGCTCACCGCCCCCTGAGGAATCCCTCCCAGCTGCTCCCTGCCTGCTCCACGGTGTCAAGGTGAGCCAGAGTCAGCCTGTTCCAGGGCTCTCTGTCCCCAAGGAGAAGCTGTTACTGTCAGTCATCCTAGTGCCCTGCTAACGAGAACATTCGCAGTGGTGGGCAGTGTGCTGGTCTCTGCTGCGAGGACCAGGTCCCAACACTTCCAGGGACCTGGCTCCACAGGGGGACCTTGGCCTCAGGTACCTGGGCTGCAGTCGTGGGGGAAGCCCACACCCTAGAAAGAACCCAGGCTCCAGACCCCTGGAGGCCAGGGCCTTCCACAGGCCAAGCGGAGAAGGAATATCACCCCAAAGTGACCTTTGCAGTGAGCTTGTCCAGCTGGCAGCCATTGCCCTTGCCATCTGTGCAGAGCTGGCCACCGCAGGGGCTGGGCCCTCCCTATGAGGCAGCCCTTCCACACCGCCCCCTCCTGCACTGTTTGGCTGAATTTGGGAGCTCTGTGTGCTCAGCGAAAGCCACTGCTGTCCGGGCTGGTGCTGTGAGAATCAAGTGCTCAGAGGGCCTGGGCACCCAGGAGACAAGAAATTGTGTGGTTTTAGTACGTTCAAAGGGACAATCGCTTGCAGTTAGTAGATCTAGCGATCCAGTTGGGAGAGAACGGTGTTTACCCCATATGAAGTATTCAATAGTTCTACTTGTGAATTTGTATTTATTTTGAGTTATACTTGACACAGAATTCCTTTTTTTTTTAAAGAAAAAATACTATGTGTGTATTTTGAAACGAAAATTCATGGATGTTAAAATTTCTGCATGGTTTCCAATTTTTCTCACAACACTGAATTTGTTACCTTCTCCCGAAAAATCTTCACAGTGATTTTTGTCTGTATATATTTGAGGGCTTTTTTAAAAAAAAGAAAAAGAAAAGAAAAATATGATTGCCTGATTTTTGAGATTAAAGTAAACAAAAAGAGAGGCATTTTCAAAACTTCAGAGCTTTCAGGAGGGCAATAAAATATCAAATGAAGATTTCTGGAAGTATTTTTTGCAAACCTTCTGGTTGAGCTGCAAGAAAATATTTATGGTGAGAACTTTTCTCTTTTTCCTGTTGGTTTTTTTTGG
Source organism: Hyperoodon ampullatus (assembly GCF_949752795.1). NCBI lineage: Eukaryota > Metazoa > Chordata > Mammalia > Artiodactyla > Ziphiidae > Hyperoodon > Hyperoodon ampullatus. Next base: position 67,912,166 of record NC_136914.1, on the reverse strand, counting down.
GGGGGGGTTGATTTTTTACTATGCTTTGGTCTGTAAAAAGTCTGCAACTGAATTACATTAAGAAGGAAATATTGTCTACATAGATTATTATATGAAGTTGGTACATAATTCTGATGAGGAAAAAAAACTTTGCAATTCTTTAAGCCATATTATTGTTATTCTCTGTTGTTTTCCCTGGATAAAAATATCAGTATTAAGTAGCCAGCATATTATTCAAGTGCTTAGACTTATTATTAATATGTTCTTGTCCTGTATTTATACATATGTGTATTTGGGAAAGTACTGCCTTTTTTTAAGGGAAGCTATTATTAGATACTTAGTGAAAAAGGGAATGGTGAGCCCTTCGAGCCTCTTCAGCTGAGGATAACACAGCATTATAATCCATTCTCTTGCACCTTCTTATTATTATTTTGTTATTATGGTTATTAAACTTGTGGGGGGCAGGAGTGTGCCTGGGGAGGAGAGGGCGTGTGACTAACTAGCCCCACCATGGTCGGCCAGCTCCAACGATGGTCTCCTTGGCCTGGTCCAGGGCTCCCAGTCAGCAGGGCCCAAGGATGGAAGAGGAAGCAGGAGGCGGACTTCTCCAGCCGCCCCCTTTGGAGCTTTGCCATCTGAGCCATGCCTCGGTGCCCTATGCTCTTTGAACTTGGATTTGTCACCCAGAGCCCTTACACCTGCCCTCCAACATCTAATGGACTTGAATCTACTCTAAATGAATATTTAATCCAGCATCACTACATCGTAGCCCAGTGTGACAACTAACCCTGGAGTTTGGGAGGCGTCCGGCCTTTGGGGGAGCTCATCGCTCTCTGTTGCCAACCTCACCGTTCGACCTCCCCCACTCCTGTGTGGTGACCCTGTCCGTGTCTGTATCTGTTAATACGTGTGTGTCCAGCTAAAAAGACAAACAGAACCCGTGGGCCAGCTCGGAGGGTGCGTGGAGAAGCCTCCCGGCCTCTCCCGAGGGCCGCCCTCGGGATGGCATTCCGTTGTGTGCCTTATTCCTGGAGAACCTGTATACGGCCTACCTATAGAAATATAGCCTTTTCATGCTGTATTAAAAGACCTTTTAAAAGCAAGAGAGGCTCCTGGGTGTCCTTGTTTCCACGGAGCATCGGTAGGGAGCTGAACGTTTTCACAGATTCGGGGGTGCTGAGCTGGGTAGGGGCGGCTTGGGGCTGCCCTCCCGCTCTCCCACGTCTGCAACGTCTTGTCCTTGCCCTGCCTCCACCCAGCCCCCCTGTCCCCAAACGGACACTCTCTCCGGGGCGAGAGCCCCCCCCAAGCGGGGCCCCAGACTGGGCAAGATTGTCGACACATTAAGTCACAGCTAGCTCCGCCATGGGACTGCTGGTGACCATATATAGGAGTGCATCTTCCTCGGAGACGGCAGCCCGAGGCCTCGCAGCTGCAGCTCCCACTTGGCCCTCTCGCCAAGACAGGGATTTGATTTGGGCCTCAGACGCTGGGCATCCCACAGTGAGCAAACTCAAGTGTCCAGGGCCTCCTGGAAAGTCCCCAGGAGAGGGAACAGAGGGCCCTTCTTCTGAGCAAGGACCTGTCTGGGCTGTCTCAAGGTGGGGCTCTTGACCGGGGCCGTAGACGGGAAGTCACGGCTCACAGGGCCTGGAGCCACGGTGAAGCAGGCCTGAAGGATCCACCTGCATACGGAGCCCTGCAGCCCAGGATTAGCGCGTTTGTGGTTCTCAACCTGGCTGCTCACCAGAATCGCCTACGGCAGCCTTGGTCCATCCCAGAGATGCTTGAGAAACCGGCCTGGGTGTCCTCAGGTTCTTAAAGTCCCTGATCAGTCCAACGTGCACGGCTGAGAAACACCAGGCTTTGAAATGGTCCTCAGGGTCCTGTGGGGTGGATGGTGATGGCCGTGAGGAGGCCGTGGGCAGGGGGCGTCCAGCTCACTGGAGGGCATCCCATCCTCGGCTTCAGCCAATTGCTACCATCTAAGAATACACCACCTGGGGTGGGGTGGGGAGTGGTGGGGGGACTAGGCTGTTATGTGAAACTCTCCAGTTTTTAAACTTTGGCAACTAGTTTATTAAATAGCCAAACTACATGTCTGTGGACCAGCCCATGTCTCCATGTAGCCCCTGAGATGGAGCAGAGAAAACAAGGTAAGTCCTTGGCCTCAGGGATCATGGATGGGGGAAGGGTGGTGAACAGGCAGGAACAGAGGCTGCCAACTCCAGCAGCAGGACCCCTTGTCTTATTTGGGGTGCACAGCGAATCCTGGAAGCCATCAAGCCCTTTCCTGCTTATTGGCACAAAGGAAGGATTCACCTCCGGGTGCCTGGCCTCAGGCTGCATGAAACGGCAGGCAGGGCCAGAGGTGGCCTGAGCGCAAGTGGGTGTCAGTGCAGCCAAGCAGTGAGCAGAGAGGGGACCCACCCCAGCAGAGTGGGCGGGGGAGAGAAAAATCACTCCCATGAGGGCCTCTCCATCCACAGCCCAGGGAGGGCTGCGCTCCTGGTACAGGTCTGAGGACACGGAGCCCATCTGTCTCAGTGGCCTGTGCCCCACGGTGCCGGCTTCCAGATCAGCCCTGCCTCCCCTGGCTGGGCGACCCTGGGCAGAGTCCCTGGCCTCTCTGAGCGCCGGCTTCCGCCGGGATACTGTGCGGATAAGCCGGCCCAGTGAACACAAGGCCCAGCACACAGCTTGGCACCTGGCTGGCGGGTGGCCGGCCAGGGGCTGTGGATCTCTTGCTCCCACTGTCTGTGGCTCTGGCCAGAGGTCACCCAGGGCATCCTAGGGGGTGCCAGGCCGCCAACCCAGGGACCTTGTTCACTTGCTCACTGGCTGAGTACCCCCTGTGCTGGGGCTGAGGTGTCAAGGTTAATATTCGATTTTCTGCCCTTGTGTGTCGTGTGCATGCACCCGTATTTGTTTTGTTTTGTTTTCCGTGGAAAGAAAACAAACCCAAGGCAAACACAGCCTGCATTTCGACATCTGCAGCCGTGGAGACCAGTAATTCCCCTGGACAGGAAGGATTTCCGGTTGGACCTAATGTCCATGTCCAGGGGCAGCCGGCAGCGGCTGAGAGCAGAGAGAGTGGAGTCCACTGCAGAAAGGGGTGTCGGGGGACCCAGAGGGGAGGACCCAGCTCTGGGCCCACCCCTGCCTGCCCTCCTCAAAGCTGGTGTCCTCCACAGTCCTAACCCCACATTTGAGGCCTCCAGAGGGGGGGCGCTCCCTTGTCACCCAGTGGGAGGAACAGGATTTGAACCCTGAGTTCTTACCTCCCAGTGCCGTGTGTGGTTCAGAGGCAGAGCTGGGGCTCGGCCCCAGGCAGCACGCTATGCCCACAGTTGCAAAGGTGGGGCAAGGAGTGAGGGCCCCAGGGGTGGGGGTGGTCTGGGGGGACAGGCAGCTCCAGCCCATGAAGGCCTTGGTGTAAGGAACCAGGCACGGGGAGGGGAGACTGGCCAGTCCCTCAGATCTGGGGTGGGTGGAGGGGGAGGCATGTGGGCTCAACCACCACGCCCTCTCCCACCTCAGCACCAAAACCCCTGGGGACTCAAGGGCCCCTCGTGGAGCCCAGACAAGGCTCCTAGCACCACCACCTTCTTGGAACGTGTCCTTACCTGTGAGCTGGAGCAATCGGGACACACTGCAGGCTGCAGCGGATGCCGGGCTGCAGCGAAGGCTCTGTGCTGGCTGCTTCTCCTTTCCCCATCTCCCGCTGTCATCGGGCTTCTGCCCTGGGCCCTAGCCATAGGCCCAAGTCTCTCCTGTCCCTCTGGCCTTGTGTGTGTGCTCCTAACAATCCCGGCAGGAGCCAGGGCAGAGACCGATATGGCGGGTGGGGAAACTGAGGTCCAGGGAAGGCCCTAACGCCCCAGACTGGCAGACAGGTCCTCCACTGCACCCTCCCATCTCCACGCTCTGTGCTTTTTCTGATCCCCACCAGAGACTCCAAGTGGATTCCCACCAGCGCTCTCAGGCCTTCAGCAAAGCACTAGGGGCGTCTCCTAGGGGCCTGGGTGGGGAGTCAGGCCCCTGCCTGCCCTCAAACAGCTGGACCCTGGCTCCCCACAAGCTCCCCAAGGTCAGGCATCCAAACGCCACCCCATAGGCTCCCTGGCCCGCCTCCCGCATGGTGTTGAGAGAGGAGACACTTTCTACGTGTGTGTGTTCCACTTCCGGGCGGGAGACGAGCTCAAGGGAGCCAGGCCAGGGAGGTGCGCGGGGGCAAGGTAACGGAGGGGGCCTCCAGACCCGTCCCCGCACACTCCCAGCACCCCACCGTCCATGCGTCTGCAGTGCCAATGTGGCCTGGTGCACCGCAGGGTTAAATGTGGAATAAATGGGTGAGATCTGGCCAACGCCCAGCGTGCCAGCTGCTGTGCTCTGTGACCTACATGCATGATCGTTCTTGATCTTCACCACGACCCTGTGAGCTGGGTGCTGGGATGAGTACCATTTCACAGAGAGGGAAGCCGAGGTTCAGAGAGGTTGAGTGACTTGTCCACGATCACGCGGCTAGAGAAGCAGAGCCCCTTCCTGTGCCCCCTCCCAGCGTCACTTCCCACCCCTCACCCCCCAGTGTCAGGCCCAGGGCCTAGTCCCTGCCTCTGGCAGCTGTGCCACCCGCCCAAGACAGCCACCCAGCGGGGCTCGCCTGCCCTCAGCCCCCAATTCCCTGGGCCCCTCACACCTGCCCAGCCGAGCCCGCCAGCTTTCCTATGGTAGCCCAGAGCCAATAACCACCTAGTGCAGGCTCCATGGTGGTTACTGTGGGCTTGTGCAGAAGCTAGAACTCAAGCCGAGCCCCCCAACACAGCCCCCAACCCCCTTCCACCTCTATCCTTGAAAACGTCCCAGGGGGTCCCTTTCCCAGCTGCAGGGGGAGCCCAGCTCCTACCTCCACTGCCTCCAGGGCGAGCCAGGCCGGACACCTGTGCCTTCTCTCCCTGGCGCTCGGCCCTCCCCCGCTGGAGCCCTGTCTTCAGGCCTGTCCCCCTTCCACATCCTCCCTCTTGGTCCAGGAAAGGAAGGGGGTCTTTCTCCCACCCGAGCCCTCCACCCTGGGAGCTGAACAGCACCCTCCTCTATCACCTGCTCAACATCCCCCCTCCCTCTCTGGTCACTCCTGGAGGTCAGGGCTCAGCCTCCACCGCCCCTCCACACCCAGCTTCTGTAGCCTGTGGGGCAATTTGGGTCCAAGTCCTGCCTTGTTCATCCAGGATCATGGCACCTGCCGTGACCTCCATCTCGGCCTTCCCGTTCCCATCCTGGCAAGGGCTCTGGGGTCAGATGGACTGGACACTGAACTGCAGCTTCACTACTTATCAGCTGTCATCCTGAGCTGAGAAAGTCGCCTCCCACCCTGAGCCCCGAGTTCCTCCCTTGTACAATGGGAATGGTATTGCCTGCCCACCCCCTGAGGGTCACTGTCACGATTAAACACCTGGGACACGCTTAAGAGCTTTTAGCTACTGCACTGTTCATGGAGGGGTGCCAGTCCCCTGGGCCTGTGCTGCCTCTGAAATGCTGCCCCCCAGCTCCTGCGGCCTCCCTCTCCCCGCAACCCCCCATGATTCTCTCTCTGCCTCTGCCTCCTACTTATCAGGCCCTTGAGCCATGCATTCTGGAAACTTCATCCCAACCAGGTGGCAGGAGATGAGGAGCCTGCGCCTTGCCCCCAGGAAGGGCCTTTGATCTGTCTGGTCCTTGGCCTGTAGGCCTTTCCCCTCCCTCTCCGGGCACCCACATCATGTTAGTTCAGCTCTGACTAGGTTTCTGCCTGTTTCCCTCTTGTGCTGCAGCAAGGGACCTTTGCCTAGCATATAACTGGTCCTCCTCTCCCTGGGAACCTGACCCAGCCCCGCCCCACGGTGGAGACTTCTTCAAACAGTTTGGCCCAGATCTCTCTCCTCCGACCGACATCCTTGCCAGCTCAAAATCCCACAGCTTTCCTCTCCCAGGAATCGGCTGGTCCCCTGCTGCCCTCTGGTGGCTAAATCTGAGAACTGCGACTTCCTGCTAGCGGCAAGCCTACATAGGGTACAAAAGGGGAATTTTTTTTTTGCTCCCAAACCTGAAATGAGTCCTGATCTCCCCAGCACAGTGCTATCCAGGCCTCATGCACCTTTACTTGAGTAAAACTGTCAAGTGGTAATATCTGGGTTCTCCTTTCTTGATTATAAAAATAACACATGCACAATGTGAAATGGAAACAACACAAAAATAGGAAGTAGGATGTGAAAATTCTCCGTAGCCGAACCTCCCCCAGAGACACCACTGTCCAGAGTTTGGCCATATCCTTCCCTAGTCTTTGTTTGTACAAATATATTTGTGTTTAATGTATACACACACACACACACACACACACACACACACACACACACTAACCTAACAGGATTATACTTGACATGCCGTTCTGTAACCTGCTTTGTTCTCATCATCATCTTTCCCTGTTAGCACAGAAATCTGTTTCATTGGACTAACAGCTGATTGTACTCTTTTGTTAGGTAATGTATTTATCGATTCCCTATTGAAGAGTATGGGCATTCTTGTTTTTAAAAATCAATTCTTTTTTTTTTTTTTTCTTAATCACCTTTCTGTTTGGTGCAGTAGGAAGATCTGGGGTCAGGAGAGCTAGGGTCTGACTTGACAAGTCTCAAGCCACTACCTTTGATCACATCCCTGTTCACACCCCCTCCCCAGCCCTCAGTTTCTCCACCTACCCACTGGGGCAATGGGCTCCACCTAGAATCCTTCACTCCAACAGTTCCTCGGATCTGTGATTCCACACTGGGTTGACAGAGCCTATGAGCTGCTGTGATGTCATTCATGAAGTTTGGGGGCTGGTGCAGGGAGGGGACCTGAGAGCCCCAAAACCTCTTTTAGGCCTGGGGCCTGGTGAGCACTTTGACAATTGTGGGGAGGAACAGTTGAAGAAAGCTCCAGAACTCTCCATAAAGGAACCGATTTTACATTATATTTTATTTTTTGAAATAGAGTTCAAGCCTATGGTCATCTTGAAAACAATAAATAAATTGGACTGAATCAAAATTTAAAACAGTGCTTCAAAGGACACCCTTAAGAAAGTAAAAAGACAACTCACACAATGAGAGAAAATATTTGCAAGTCCTATATCTGATAAAGGACTTTTATCTAAAATAAATAAAGAGCTCTTACAACTCAACAATAAAAATACCAATAACTCCACTTAGAAACAGGCAAAAATCTGAATAGACATTTCTTCAAAGAAGAGCATCTTCTCATGTGTCCATAAACACACGAGAAGATGCTCAACATCATTAGTCATTGAGGGTTTGCAAATCAAAACCTAAATGAGATACTGCTTTGATGTCAAGAATCAAAAAGATAGATAGCGACTTCCTGGCAGTCTGGTGGTTAAGACCTCACCCTTCCATTGCAGGGGGCACAGGTTCAATCCCTGGTCGGTGAACTAAGATCTCACATGCTACATGGCATGGCCAAAAAAAAGAAAAGGATAGATAATAACAAGTGCTGGTGAGGCCATGGAGAAATTGTAATGATTATACATTGCTGGTGAGAAGGTAAAATTTTGTAGCCACTTTGGAAAACAGTTTGATGTTCCTCAAAACGGTAAACATGAAGTTGGCATTTAACCCAGCAATTCTTACACTATATGTAAAGTGGTACAATATTATTTTCAGGTAATCTGTGATAAGTTAAACTATATATTGTAAATCTTAGAGAAACCACTACAAATATAAAATGAAGAATTAAATCTAATAAGTCACTACTGGAGGTAGAACGAAATCATTTGGGAGGAAAACACTCAATCCAAAAGAAGGTAAGAAGGGAACAAAAACCATATGGGATAAAGAGAAAATAAATAGCAAGGTGATCAATTTAAATCTAACTATATTGATAATTAAGTTAAATATACGTGGCCTAAACATTTAATTGAATGGCAGAGTTTGTCAGATTGTTTAAGAAAGCAATGCCACCACTTATGAGTCCGTCTTTTAGCTCTAAATCCTCCCTTTGTTGCCCTGTTTGTGATACTGTAATCCCTTCATTGCCCTGTTTGTGATACTGTAGCAGTTCTCTTACCACCTGGAATTATATTAAGCTTTATCAATAGAGGGCACTGGAGAGACACTTTGTTCAGAGTTCTTGTTTCCCTTTAGTAGGTTAACCCATGTTATGGTTAATAATTTTTTTTTAATTTATTTATTTTTGGCTGCGTTGGGTCTTTGTTGTGCGTGGGCTTTCTCCATTTGCGGCAAGCAGGGGCCACTCCTCACTGCAGTGCGTGGGCCTCTCACCATGGTGGCCTCTCCTGTTGCGGAGCACCGGCTCCAGGTGTGCGGGCCTCAGCAGCTGTGGCACACGGGCTCAGTAGTTGCGGCACACGGACCCAGTTGCTCCACGCCATGTGGGATCCTCCCGGACCAGGGCTCGAACCCACGTCCCCTGCATTGGCAGGTGTATTCCCAACCACTGCGCCACCGGGGAAGCGGGTTAATAATTTTTTAACATCTTTCTTTCTTTTTTTTTTTTTTTTTTTTTTGCAGTATGCGGGCTCCTCACTGTTGTGGCCTCTCCCGTTGTGGAGCACAGGCTCCGGACGCGCAGGCTCAGCGGCCATGGCTCACGGGCCCAGCTGCTATGCCGCATGTGGGATCTTCCCGGACCGGGGCACGAACCTGTGTCCCCTGCATCGGCAGGCGGACTCTCAACCACTGCACCACCAGGGAAGCCCCAGTTAATAATTTTTGATAATAAACTTTCCCTGTTAGAATTACTCTGTTGTTTCCGTATCCTGTCGGGACCCTGATCAACAAAGAATTGACACAGGCAGTGGTCCTAGGAGATAACTCCACAAAGATGGGATTTCGAGATTTGTTTGGCTGTGCCCTTGGGCTTGAAGGCAGGGCTGAACTACCTGCCAATTGGAAGTGGGATGATGGTAATTTTTGGCATGCAGTGACATCACAATTAATCATGCTGTCACCTGTGGTTAGGTGATAAGAGAAGCATGTGCCTTGGGAGGCCAGGTGTCTGTACACTTGACAGTTACGGCAGTATCAATGACCATAAGGACTATAGTGTGGGGTGAATTATTTTGAGCATGCTTGATTGTTTACCAAAAGAAGATAACAAACTCATGTCTTTTCATTCTCAGCTTACGTTAAGGTCTGAGAACCAGAAAGCTTCCATGACACCTCTAAAACATCTCTCACTTCTTGTAGACCGTAGACTGATAATCACTTAAAATCATACAAAAATTTAATTGTGTAGCTTGCCGAATTACAACATCATTTGAATTCACAGTCTCACTAAGTTTTTCGTGTGAAAGGGCATCAGTGGGAAAGAATGGGATCCTGAAATTCATAATGGAGACATCTGTTTGGGTCCAAATGAAACTAACAACTTGAATCCTCCAGTCACTCCATTCCTCCCTTGCCTGTTCAAGTAGCTTTCCCTTCTGTGTCTGAGAAGAACAGACTTCTTTGTCTAAAAACACCGTGATAACTTCACCTGGGACAGGTGCTTTGAAAGGCAATGCCCAAGACCCACCAAACCACTTCAACAACGAGGTCAAATCTCAGCATTTTCCAGAGGGACAGGACTCCAGAAAAACAGCTTACACACCCAAAGAATTCTGAGAATTTACTAACACATGTTTTTAAGCAGATTTATTGATATTGTTCACGTGTCATACAACTCACCCACTTAAAGTATATAATTCAATGTTTTTTTAGTATATTCACAGGTATATGCAACCATCAGAACACTCAGCATGGAACCAAGACTTTCTCTATCCACCCTGTTCCAGTGGACCTTGGACATGGATCTGACTCGTGGCCTCCAGAGCTATTCATTGAGAAATGTTCTCCAGTCTGGGCCCACAAAAGCCAGACCCTCCTCCTGATGAGAAATGAAGAACCGAGGGCTACACCATGGGAACTCCACCCCTGAAAGGCCTCTCCATAGGCTGAGGCTTTGGGAAGCAGCTATGGAAGAGCACAGCTTCCCACCAGCCCCCACGAAGCTTGGGCTGCACAGGGTGCCCTACCCACCACCCAAGAGTTATCAGCCAGACTCCTCAAGTGAAGCATCTTTTACAAGTGGCGGAGCATCCAGCAAAAAATGTTTCAGCAAGTTAACAATGACTCGAGTGGTCTGGTGGTCTCCCTTTTCAATCTTGCCCCTTCTGGCCTACACTCAAATTCTTAAACTTTAGTTGAATTATTATTATTTGGAAATTCAGATTCCTAGATCCCACGCTCAGAGACTGGTATTCAACAGGTCTCAGCCACGGCCTAGGAATCTGCATGCTTTCCCAGCACCGCATGATTCCTAGGAGAAGCATTGCCTTAGGCCTTAGCAGACCTTGGAAACATTTACTGACATTCCTCTTCATGGAGCAACATTCTATAAAGCCCAGAAGTGTGTTAAATTCTCCCACGTCTTCGTACATGCTACACGAAAGAAGTCAGACACAAAAAGTAAATCTTATAGGATTCCATTTATACAAAGTTCTAGAACAGGCAAAATTAATCTACAGTGATAGAATCAGTGGCTTCCTGGGAACAGGCACAGAGGTATCTTTCTGGAGAGATGGAAATGTTCTATAACTTAATTTGGTGGTGGTTACTCAATGTATGAATTTGTCAAGTGATTGATCTGCACACTTAAAATGTGTGAATTTTATTGTATGTAAATTATACCTCAGTGAAGTCATTTTGAAAAGCTATCATGTTGTCTCATAAAAATGTTATTTCAGATATTTAAACACATTGTGAATTTACATGGTGTCACACATGATTCCGTGAGAGCACGTGTATGACTCACTGCTTCCTTCATGCATTAGGCACCGTGTACCAGCAACAAGTCAATATCCTATCTGTATATTACACAGGCAGGAGCTTTATGTAGTAAGACCAGGCTCAGGCCCTTGTGCAAGAGTTCTGGAAGAGAACTGCAGAGAACAACCCCACCTTCAGGAAACTGTTTTTAGGAAATTCCTGTATTCTTTCTTCCGCTAGCCCACACTAGACTCCTCTGCACGGACGGACACACACACACACACACACACACGCATGCGTGTGCACACACACACACGCACACATACACACACACGCACACACACATGCTTCCTCCTCATTGGAAAGGAAATGCTCTGTGAACTAAACACATGCCCCACATGTTCTGTGACCCTGAGACCCCTCAGAAGTCACCAGGGGGCCAGTGGGTCACACCTCAAGGAGCTGACCCTCACACTTGTCAACAGCACCACTGGCTCCCTAGAGTCCCCAGAGGTCAAGAGGAAACTCCACAGGGACCAAAATCATGGCTTTGACCTCAGATTTCAGAAGAGCTCTGACTACATGTGATCTGAGGACAAAGGGGTCTGTGCATCCCAAAAGGCCTCCAACAGAAAACCCTCTGGACTGGCAGGTCCGGGGTTCTAGCCCCTGCTCTGCCAACTGACTCACGGGGTCACCTTGGGCAACCATGTCCCTTCTCGAGGCCTCAGTTTACCCGTCTGTAAAATGTTGGTTGGAAGGGTCGAGCAACAACCCATTATTATTTGGCTTAGGATCCCATTCTTCAAATAAAATCCCTTTTAGAAAACAGAGGGTATTGATGATTCAAAGGGGATTCAGGGGCCCGTGCCTGAGGACCTCCAAGGCTCTTGAGAACTGTTTGAAAACTGTTAGGCCAGCTGAGTTCCCAACCCATGTAGCTGATCTGACTTCATGGAAACTCTCCATGACTCCAATGACCCAACTCCAGCCATGACCCCAGAGTGACTACATCTACCTGTGACCTCACCTAACTCAGGGAACCCCATATTCCAGATGACCCAAGTCCAGCCACTGTGACCTCAGAATGCCTTCAAGGACCTGTGACCACATATCATCAGACTCAGGGAACTCCAATGTGAGGCAATGCTAATTACACTGTGGTTCTTCTGGTATTTGGACTGTGCCTCCCTTGGCTGTTTAAGGAAATTTTTAGCCCTCCTCCCACCCCCAAATCTGCTCTCCCTGTGAATTCAGAAACACCTGTAACTTAACTCCAAATTTAAACGGCACATCGAGGTAGTAAAGTCCACATCTAGCCCGAGATAATCACAGCTCATCCTCCTCTAAGACCCAGACACACAGGAAATATTGTCCTCGTCACTCCAGAGGCTTATTAAGACCATGTGCCAGGGCCCGTGCTGTGCACTTTACACAGATCACGTCTGACCCTTATCACCCTGTGAGATGGGCACTGTTACCCCATTATACAGCTGAGCAAAACTGAGGCTCTGTCACCCAGAGACGGCACCAGGGCTCTGATGGGCTGTGAACGCTAAGAGAGTTTGTCTGAGTCCATTTCCTTGTCTGTTACACAGGATGATGAGAATACCCTCATAGGTTGTTGGGGGGATTGAGAGTCCACGGAAAGGCCCTCCGTGGAGCACTGAGTGACAGTGGTAACAATAAACGTCAGCTCCAAATACTTGTTACAGACACTGCTTCCTAAAGCACGGACCCCAGTCTTTTATAGAAAACAGGATTTATTTTCACATTCAAGGTGAACACAAAGAAATGTTCCAGAAGTATATTGTGTATATAATCAGTAGATATAATTTAAAAGACACACAGAAGAAATCAAAGCCCACCAGGGAATACCCACTGACTTCCTTCCAGAGCACAAGGCACTTACAAGTCATTTCTGTTTTCAATGTGGGAATTCACATTGACTAGGCACAGCTCGCAGTGGGTCTGTCCCCGGGTTCAGCTGATTCTACCCCCATGGACTCTCCCCAAACACAAGAACAGCAAACCAATGGGATTCACAGTGACTGGGATAAAAGGCCTCAGCCGTGGGACCTTCACAAACGCTCAGACTGTGCTCCAAAGGCCAAGCTCGTGGCCTGTGCCACCAATTTCAGGTCACACCACAGCCTGGAGTAGTTAGTGCCACAGCTCCAGCTCCAGGGAGTCTTGCTAAATTATTCCGATTAGGAAGACGACATTAAACAGCTATTACAGCCCTTTACAGCAACCGGCTTTCCCCCTTGGTCAAGGAAAAGGCAGAAACTGCCTTCAAAGCTAACCCATCACCACCCTCAACGTCCAAGGCACAGGTGAACTTGGGCCAGGCGATCACAGGAGATGCCAGACGAGGAGCAGTGACACAGTGTCCATGATGGGTGTCCAGAAACAGGGCGCTGGGGAAGATCAGGCACTGGGGAAGCAGCCTGGTGGGTCCTGTGAGGTCTGACATTCCTGAGAGGCCTTCCGGAAGCACAGAGAAGGTGGAGCGAGCACAGGCAACTCCAAGGGGCCCCTGCGCTGGGAGCCCGAGGCGGCCGCCTGGGTGAGTCAACTCACTGTTGCCAGCAGCTGCCACTGGCCTAGAGCCCTGGCCATGGCAGGTTATCTCACCTGGCCACAGTCCGTGATGACAATCTTCTTGGATGTCTTCCCACTCTTGGAGCCGAGAGATTCTATTTTCTTCACGACATCCATGCCCTCTTTGACATGGCCAAACACAACATGTTTGCCATCCAGCCTGCGAGGAGAGGTGAGCCAGGTACGCAGAAACGAGGGTGGTGCAGTGTCACCCAGGGTCACAGCCCTTTGGTCATGGGACTATTTACCAAAAACAGCAGTTCTGAAAGGAGCCCACACTGAAAAGCTGGCCCCACCTCTCACAGCTCAGGTATCGAGCCTTGCTGAGCCCCCCAGAACACATCAGATGACGGCTCCCTCCCAGGCTATGTTCTGCCTCACCTGCTGTGTGACCTCACCCCAGGCCACTTAACCTGAATCCTGGGAACCTCACCTACAAAAAGTGAATTATTCTCTTTCTGCACAGGGAGATAAAGGGATATTGAACTACTTTGAAGAAATAAGAGGTCTGTGTAAATGGAACTATCTTAACAGTCATAAGTTCTGAGGTGAGAGCCAAGATAATACGTGTGGTGAACCTATGCGAGTCCCAAGCAGCTCTATCTGAGACAGTCCCAAGAATCTAAAAGGCAGCTTAGTTTAGGGCCAGCAAGGCCAAAACTGGTTATACCTCAGGATCCACCAGGGGTTCCACGGAAGGAGGGCAGGCAGAGCCAGCAACAACCTGCCCACCCTGACATCCATGTCCCTCTGGCTTGGAGGGTAGAGACCACTAGCATCCCCCACTACCCAGGTCTCCCTGAAGTCCTTGGAAATGTGCTTTATTTAGTCTTAGCTCCAGGCCAGCTGCTGTCCCCTCATCTCCCTGAGATGTCTCAGGGCTAGGACACAGGGGACTTTGGGCAGAGAAACTTACTAGGTAGTGGAAAATTTACCTGGGAAACATCCCTAAAATACAAGGGCATTGGGAAAGAGGGCTCTAAGGGGCTGGTAGCTATTTGCAGGCCCATGCTAATGCCTGATGAGAAATCCGGTGTGATATCCAAACGTCTCCTGCAGCATTTTCCAAGGTGCATTCCAAGGTCAAGTAAGCCAGGGAAATAGCAGGTTAAAGCAAGAAAACAGGTTTCTGCCACAGGCCATCTTGAGGCCTAGTATGTTCCGCAGCATTTCACAAATATATTTGGTAAAAGAATCCTTTCGTGTGTGTGTGTGTGTGTGTGTGTGTGTGTGTGTGCGCGCACATGCGCACAAAACACGCTGAGAAAACTCCAGCTGACAGCAACAATGGGAAGCTTAATAAAGAGAGTTACAAGAATAACCCAAATTCTCCCTCAGTCCTTTCACAAACTTTCTCCTTCTCTCATACAGACACACAGCCTGGGTGAGGGCTACTGTCCCACAGCAGAGTCCAGCCTCAAACTAGCTTCCCCCTCCAGCTGCAAGGCCACCCCATCTTCCCAGAGGGCCTGGAGCCAGGAGCAAGCAACTCACCAGTCTGTCTTTATGGTGCAAATGAAGAACTGGGAGCCGTTAGTGTTGGGGCCTGCATTTGCCATGGACAGGACACCTGCAAACACAATCAGGATGACCAGGCTGCCCCAGGAGGCATCTCACACGGGAGTCACTCAGATGAGCAGATGGGGAAAACCACATCAAGGATGCTTGAGCCAGAAGATCCTGGGGCTCAGAAGAGGGAACCAGGGCCCAGAGGACGCAGCTCCCCACCCAGGGCCTGTCCGCCTCTGCCGCCACAGGAGAAAAGGGCCTCGTGGAAGCTCTCAGCAGTAGAGCTGGAGCGGGACCCCCAGCCCTGAACTCTAGACTTTCCCACATTGCGCCTTGGGTCTGACACAATGCTGGGGTTTTGCTTAAAGGCTCTCTCCCCCAGGTTCTCAAAGGAAGGTTTGGTTTTGAAACGGAGAGCTCAGAATGAAAAAGCTCTAGGAAAACCCAACAAGCCCACCCAGAGCATTGAAGGAAGGAGCAACATCAGATATGGAGCAATCATATGGGGCAATCAGGTTGCAGCCTCCAGGCCTGCTGGGATGGCAGAGGCAGGGTCATAGCTCAGGGCACATGGCCCCGGGACTGGCGACCTGCACTCACCTGGCCCCTTGTGCTTCAGTTTGAAGTTCTCATCAGGAAAGCGGCTCCCGTAGATGGACCTCCCCCCTGTGCCGTTGTGGTTGGTGAAGTCGCCGGCCTGCGAGCACAGAGCATTGGCTGAGACGTCGCCATCAGAGCTGGCAGAGGGGTGTTACTCCAGCGCTAGGATGCAGCCCCTAGCCCACCCACGGCCCACCCAGCCGGAAGCCTTCAGGCAAAGAGGTCAAAAAACATCCAATGATAGAAGGACTAATACAATACTAAGGAAAATAAGCAACAATAAGACAAAGCTTAGATATTTTCTGCCACAATAACTACCCTGGTTTCCGAATGATTCATTTTTGTCTGAGCGAGTTTTTAAATGATCCTTAAAAAAATCTCGGCCATTCCGAGATGCTTCTTAGTGACCTAGAATTTTCTACCCACAACTCTTGGAGGGTAAATAGGGAGAAAACCAGGAACCCTCCTTCCCAAATGTGGTCTGTGGGGAGCGGCAGCAGCCAGCAGAGCCAGTTCCCTACACTGAGTCCCCCTCCTCGCCCCAGCATCTCCCCTTCACCAGGCCCAGGACAGAGCCCACCCAGGGCTGGCGTCATTCCTCACAGCTCGTCTGAGGCTTCCATGGGAGCCACGGCCAGAAGAGCCCAGGGGCTGCCAGCTGCAGCAGAGCCCCGGCCCCCTGCTATGGTCATGTTGCTGATTTCCTGAGATGGGATCCTCAGGCGACACGGGTGACCTGACCTGCCCGGCTGAAGCATCCCCAAATGCCAATGTGTCCCCAGAGAGGGATGATTCAAATCCCTGGCCTGGGCGTCCCGGTGCTACCATCCCATGCCTCCGAGAGCCCTCCAGCTTTGGAGTCTCTGCCCTTGCCTGCTGCGGTTCCCAGGAAGACCCTAGCCCGGCTGGGACATCCACTTCAGCTCCTGCTTCACCCACAGCCTCGGGCAGAACCGGGAGCTGCTGCAGCTGAGAGCCACGGGGCGGGGCCAGGCCTGTCACAGCCACAGCCCTCACCCCTCCCTGAATTTGTCACATTCAACCCACTGCCACTCACCACAATGTGATGACAGCCACCAGATCGGGGTGGAGGGAAGGGGGGAGGAGAATTCCAGGCTGAAAGGACTTCAAAGAGGTCATGACATCTATGCCCCTGCCTCTAGGTCTGCTGGCCTCAGACACTAGCCCCTGTCTTAGCAGGGTCTGACCTCACACAGGACAACCCCCAGCATAGATCGGGTCCTGGCCCCGGGGGAAGTTCTTGCTTTCAACATCTACCTGCAAAACATCTGACACAGCAAAACTAATGCTTTTGAAAAGAGGCAGAACACGTGACTAAAGAACAGCCTCATTTAACCGAGAAAGATGCCCTTCGCTGGAAAGAGGCTCCAAGTCCAGACCTGTGTGTTCTTGCCTATGCCCAGTCTCCTCCCTCCTCCTCCTCTCTATCCTTATCTCCCATGCCAAGTGCTCAGTGGGACACACTGTGGGGCATGGGCAGAGACTGTCTGAATATGCTGGTCCTCCAAAGCCTTCAGATCTAACCCTGAGCACATCCACACTCCGATGCCCGTTCTCCTTCCACTGCTTCACTCTCCCAACCCCGCCAGGCAGGGCCGTCCTAACGATTGCCCTGTTGCTTAACTCCTGGGGCAGGGAAGGCTCTGTGGCAGCCAGGAAAAGCTCCAGCCTCTCGGAGTAAGAGGACAGGCCGAGCGAGTGACCGCAGTTGCCCTCCATTCAGTACTTTCCAGGCACATGCACACTGGTTAACCCTCATGAGAATCCTTCGAGGCGTTCCCGTCACTATCCCCACTTAGAGAAGAGAAACCCAAGACAGGGAGAGGCCCCCGCTACCTGGCACATGAAGGATGGAATCACTCTGTGAAAGGTGGAGCCTTTGTAGCCGAAGCCCTTCTCCCCGGTGCACAGGGCTCTGAAGTTCTCTGAGGGTTGAAGGAAGAGGCAGGTCAGCAGGGCCAGGCCTCAACCCAGGGGCCACAACTTGTTCCAGGTAGTGCCCTCTCTACCGACCCCCCGCCCCTGGGTCTGCGCTGGCTGTGTGACCTGGGACAAGTCATCTGGTGCCCTGACTTCAGTGTCCGAGCACTGTGGCAAGAACACATGCTCCTGCCTGTTCCAGCACCGGGTCAGCAGGGCAGGGAGTCCAAGCAAGGGCTGCGAACCCACCAGCCTGCCCCGTCGGGCACCAGGAGGGAGGAAGTTGTCCCAGAGGAAATGTATGTGTATCTTCTCCTGATTCTGAGGCTGCTACTGGACACGTGGGCGGGGCCAACCCTAAGGCTCAGAGAGGACCAGCGGCTGCCCCAGGGTACTCAGCAGCTGGGCCACACGTGGAACTCCCATCTGGACACGGTTCTCATGCCCCGACTCCTCTCACCACCCACCCACCTTGCCTTGCCCCTCTCTCTTCCATCCAGACTGGACTCAGAAGGCCCTGGGCCCTGTCTTACCTGCTGTCTTTGGGACGACATCTGCCTTCAACTGTGGAGAGAGAAGAGGGACAAGACGGTCAGTCCAGAGGCAGGTGAAAGAGGGACCCAACCCGCACGGTGGCCCAAGAGATGGGGAAAGCACATTCCTGTCACTCCCAGCCCTCCGTGGGAGGCCATCTAAGCAGCTATCATTTCTGCCAGCTGCTTCCTGAACTCCAGGCTGGGAGGAGGCAGCCTCGATTTCCTAATTTGTCAGAAGAGATGACAACACTGGCAGAACTGGCAGAGCCACTTCAGCTGGGCCCAAAGCATCAGAGGCTCAAGGCCTGGAGAGAGGGCCCTGCGGAGGAGCCAGTCCAAGCTCCTCAATGGGCAGATGGGAAACCGAGGCTCAGAGAGAGGCAGGAGGGGTGGGGGAAAGGGGAGGCTGCAGTCCCATCTAAGCCTGCCTCGACTCCCAGCTGCAAGAGCCACACTGGCACCGAACCTTTAAAATAAAGAGTGAACTGAGGCTTAACTGAGGCCCGTTTGTTCAAAATGGGCTTGAAGGCTACACCGAAGCTTCTCTTCTGTTACCTTCCGGACTACTAGGTATGTTTCTTGCTTTGTTTTTCAAAAAGGCCCAAAGAGCCAGGGCAGACGCAGAGTGTCACCTCGGAAGGGTGGCTGGGGATGGAGTTGCGGCGATGAGCTCCGAGCACACTGCCCGACTCCAGGAGCTCTAGGCCGGTTCTGGTGGCTGGAGCCCAAGGCTGGGCCAGCCGCCCTGCTGGGAGAGGAGGCGGCCTGAAACCACCTTTGCTACACCGAGAGCCTGATGGCGAGGGCGGGGCTGGGGCCCGCTCCGCCTTCTGCAAGGGTCACAGTGTGAGCGCCCAGCCGGGCCCGCCGCCCGGACCCCGGAGGCCCCCGAAACCCACCTCGAAGCTCCAGGCCTAGGATCCCGCCCCGTTAAGTCTCAGAGCCCCTCCAGGACCCCGGCCAGCGGGACGGGCCCTCCTAGCCTACGATCTGACCTTGAGCTTTCTCCTCCACAGGGGCCTCCCTCCCGCCTCCACTAGTCCAAAGTTCTGAGGGGAGGCCTGGAGAGACCAATCTGATGCCCCTCCTTAGAGATGGGGAAACTGAGGCCCAGAGCCCAGGAGCAGGAAGCAAGGTCACTCAGCGAGGCAGGCACACCGCCGGCCCGGGGTCCAGAGCTCTTCCGCGACCGTCCCCCACGCCCAGTCCAGCACGGTCCTGTCCGGTGGTCTCACCTCCAGCACCACGCGCCCGAGCGGCTGCCCGTCGGCGCCCACGTCCAGGTACACGAGCGGGTTCCGGGAGGAAGAGGACGGGTCTCGGGAGCCGCTGCTGCAAGCGCGGGCCGCGGGTAGGCGCAGGTGCGCGGAGCGCGGGCCGGAGAGGGGGCCGAGCAGACGGGGGCCGCAGCGAAGCGCCAGCATCGTGGGTGCGGGTCCGGGCGGGAGAGCCACGGGCCAGCAGAGATTCCAGGAGCGAGGGTCACGGGCGCCCAAAGGGCCGAGTTAACCGCGGCGGCGTGCCGCCTCCTTTATTGGCCCAGCCGGCCTCGTGGCCCCGCCTCCATCCCGCCCCCTCCGGCCTGACCGCGGGCTCCCCCTGCTGGCCCCAGCGGGCAGCTCAGCCCGGCCGGTGGGGTGGTGGGGCGTGAAGTCTTCTGAACACCCCCCAACCAGGGCCAGAGACCTGAGGGGCAGACAAGACTTCG
The DNA here is from genome assembly GCF_949752795.1 of Hyperoodon ampullatus. NCBI lineage: Eukaryota > Metazoa > Chordata > Mammalia > Artiodactyla > Ziphiidae > Hyperoodon > Hyperoodon ampullatus. Next base: position 67,892,493 of record NC_136914.1, on the reverse strand, counting down.
CAAAAGGAGGCCGGCTTCATTTTACGAGGGTCCCAATAGATGAAAAAAGGGAAAATGCTAAAACGTGGTTAACTCCAAAATACGAGCATCCATATGTTTTCATTGAATATAACAAAAGTCTACATTTGAGACTTTTGTACAACTGCTCCTCGCCCCATAGGCCCTGTAGACAGACAGGCGGACAAGGAGAGACTGTGGCACTGAGAGTCAGTCAAAGAAAGGTGGAGATGAGAAGCGGGATTAGAACGAGAGGTGGCAGGCAGGCACCTCCCATGGTGACCACAGGCCTCCTTGTCCTATCCTGGGCTTGTCTCCAGATGCTTCTAGAAACCAGTCCCTCTTCCAGACTCAGCCTGGGCCTGTCGTGCTCTTACCAGGCCTCCAGTCCTCCACCAGGACTGGGTCTGGCTCTTCCTCCCCGACCCCATAGACTGACAGCCCTGATCCCCAGCAACCAGGACAGATAGCTGCTAGCTCCCCTCCCACCCCCACTCACCCCAAAACTGCACCTGCAGATAACATAGCACAGGGACCAGTCCAAGGAAAAGCAAGAAGGCAAGACAGGAAGAGAAGGAGAACTGAGCGGGAGAAACCACAGTGAGGGGGATTTACCCTACATGCTGAGGCGGGCTTCCCAGAGGCCTGGGGGCATGGGAGGCCCACAGGAAATGAATGACAGGCAGGGGACTTGAGAGAGCATCCGAGCCAACGCCTGCACTCTCCATATGTGCAAACGAGGCCCAGAGAGAGGAAGGCACTGCCTAGAGGTAGGGGAACCCTGGAGTCTCCGCAGCCAGCCTCTGCCAGTCCTCCAGACATTCTGGACCTCAGTTTCCCCTCTGCAGAATAGGGGGTGATGCGAATCCCTACCTTGCTTGTTTTCCAGGTCTGTTCCAAGGATAAAATGAACAAGAGAGAGGACTTTGTCAGCTGTTAAGTACTGTGCCATGAGCATCAGTGATGGACAGAGTCTAGATGGTCTTTTTTTTTTTTTAAACCTCTGATTCTTTTATGTGTGTGTGTGTGTGTCATTTTTTGTGTGTGTATGTGTCGTTTTTTTTTAATTTTTGGCTGCATTAGGTCTTTGTTGATGCATGCTGGCTTTCTCTAGTTGCAGTGAGCGGGAGCTACTCTGTCGTGGTGCGTGGGCTTCTCATTGCGGTGGCTTCTCTTGTTGTGGAGCATGGGCTCTAGGCACGAGGGCTTCGGTAGTTGTGGCACGTGGGCTCGGTAATTGTGGCTCGTGGGCTCAGTAATTGTGGCTTACGGGCTCTAGAGCACAGGCTCAGTAGTTGTGGCCCACGAGCTTAGTTGCTCCATGGCATGTGGGATCTTCCCAGACCAAGGCTCGAACCCGTGTCCCCTTCATTGGCAGGCGGATTCTTAACCACTGTGCCACCGGGGAAGTCCCGTCTAGATGGTCTTTGCTCAGGGTTTGGAGCTCAGACAGTAATGGGCCTCAGCTGCAGGGGCTCAGAGTTCTGAGGGGCCAGAGAAGAGGGTAGGGTCTGGGCCTTGGAATCAGGTGGGCTTCAGCTGGGACCAGCTCTAAACTGATGTGCCCCAGACTCTGAATTGACTCCTGGGAAGGGGTCAGGAAGCAAAACGCTGACCCAAGCCAATTCAAGGGGTCAAAGTCTCTTAACCTCATGAGAATGCTGGCTTGACCCTTTTCTGGAATTCCGCAGTCCCCTTCTCTATTCCTGGCCCAGGAGGGGCCTGCACTCATTGATACTCCAGCTGCATCCTGGAGCCCAGATGCTCCCCAGGTCCCAACCCAGGACAGGGCCTCACTCTGTTATGGGGAATGACTTCTCCTTTTTCGTGATTGTGCCCTGAAGTAGAACAGGCCTGAGTTGGAAGCTGGCTTGCTCCCTGCCCCATCTGGGCCCTCAGCACATCTCGCAGATACTCCCCTGTATCAGTGCCTACTGCAGATTCAAAAGAGGAAGAGAGGAATCACCCCACATATCAGTTCCAGGCCCTCGGCTCACATAGCCCTTAGCTATGCCAAATATATGAGTGGTCCCCTATTGTCTCTCAAGCTGGCTCCTGGAGGGCCTCAGTTTATCTCCCACCCAGTGGAGTATGAGCAGCCCTAACCCAGGGAAGAGCTGCTTTCATTCATGTAACCACTTTAGTTCCCAAAGCCCTTGCCTAGCCCTTAGCTTGGCTGTTCTCCACTGCAGCCTGAGAAGCAGTTCCATTGTACAGATAGGGAAGCAAGGCCCCAAGAGCTGGAGAGTGAGTTGCCCAAGGGCAGAGCGTTGGAGCTGGGAGGAATCTGTCTGACTCCAGCATCAGGGTTTGCATATGTCATATCGTTGAGGAGCTGGTAATTGGGACAGGGTGGGGAGGGCAAGAGAGACAAACCTTTGGACAGATGACACAAGATAGAAACTGAGTTAGCTGGGGGACTGTGGAACTCAGGGGACAGGGGAAATTGTTTCTGCCTAGGGGGTCAGCCTGGAGACAACTGCATTTGAGGGGCAGAGACAAAAAGATGCAGAGAGGAGATTCCAGAGGGGGAATAAGCCAAAGCCAGCCCAGAGCTAGGAGAGGTCAGGCCATCTTCAAAGAAAGGCTACAGTATTGACCATGAGCTGACAGCTTGGCAGGGGAAGGGGCATGGCAATCACAGAGAATCCTGAAGGCCAGGCTGAGGTCTAACATTGTTGGATAGTACTGGGGAGCCATGGATGGTACAATCCTTCATCACCACCATGTTACACCTTCTACCCTCTTTGAAAAATCAAACATCATCACTCCCTCTTGCCTGAGCCAGAGAAAATTCCACCTCCCCCACAGGCTCAGCTGTGAAATCATTTCTACCTGTGCTGACCTCAGTGGCATCAGGAGCAAGGACTGTCTCTGGGCTGAGCCATGAACTGAAACATGCCCATCCCCAGGTGAGATGGGGTAAGTGTCACCACTCAGCCTCTATGGCTATTTATAGACTCTTTGTCATCCTCAGAAACAGCAGTTTCTCTCCACTCAGCCCAAGTGGCTTCTCATCCAGGGTGTTAATGGATTTCATCACTCAGGGACCCTGTAATGCCATCTTTAGGCCTCACAGAGCCAAAGAACAGTCAGGTCATGCTGACATCCAGGGTTGCAAACTCAGATACCTGTCGGGGCCAGGCAGAGATACACTGGGGTGAAGCATGCTGGGCAAGACTGTAGGGAATAAGTGGACGTGGTACTGTGTCCAAACACCACAATTAAAGGGGCAGCTCCTGCCCAGGCCAGTCAATTTTTGTATGTGGACAATGGGTCCAGTGTAGCCAAATCTTTTCATTTTTCAATAAAAACTAAAAACATTATGTTTAGTGGAAATCTCCCAACATTTAAATGTTGGGAACTCATTTTAAAATAAAATGAAACCCTGAATGAGCCCTAAACAACATATTTACAACCTAGCTAGGGCCTCTGAGCCAATAGTTTATAAGCTCTGATCTCCACTGTGTAAATGAGAGAACTGAAGCTCAGAGAGGGACAGGAGCTTGCCCATGGTCACACAGCCTCAAAGTACTGGAACTGTGGTCAAACCCCTCTCTTCACACTTGCCAGGGCCCTTTCTACAAGATTCACTCAGCAGACATGTTTTCAGAGCACCTGCTAAATGCCGGGCCTGAGCTTTGCCCTCAGATACAGAATACCTCCTGCCTCTCCCAGGCTGCCCGTGTGCTGGGCAGGGGTGAATGTGGTGGTTGTCATAGGGTATGAAGTTACAGGGGTCCTGAAGAGGCTTCCAGGAGGGGCTGGGAGTGAAGGAGGCCCTGCTGTGGTCATGGGGTGGGGTTTTCATGAACGATCAATGCCAGTGTCTGTCCCTGGGACAATGTGCCTTAGGTAGGAGGCCTTGGACTTCATTTCTCTTGGTTCCATCTGGGGAACTGGGGTCCAGGAGAGCATTTGTCATGGGGAGCTAACAGGGAGCCCAGAAGAGAGGTTCTTGGGTGAGAACCCAAAAAGTGAACCAGAGCCTGCTAACAGGCCACCGTGATCACGTCACTCTCTGGGAGAATTCCCCCGAGGCATTCCCAGGCTTCTCGAAGTCATTCTCAATGCATCAGCCTCCCTCTGCTGCTTCCAGGAAATATGGGTGTGTCTGGTCCCGAGCATGGTCTGAAGCAGAGCATTGTGGGAGTCAGGAAGAGGTGGGCAGGGGAGGTTTCTCTCAACGCCCAGGGTGGTGGTGGGCACAGTGAGCAGAGAGAGGCCTCAAGAGGGAGGTCTGGAGAAACTCCTCTTCAGAGTCGAGCTGGGCGTTATAGGTCACCTGTGCAGGGCTTCCCTGGTGGGCGCAGTGGTTAAGAATCCACCTGCCGATGTAGGGGACACAGGTTCAAGCCCTGGTCCAGGAAGATTCCCATGTGCCGCGGAGCAACTAAGCCACAACTAGTGAGCCCACGTGCCAAAACTGCTGAAGCCCACACGCCACAACTGCTGTAGCCCACGCGCCTAGAGCCCACGCTCTGCAACAGGAGAAGCCACCGCAGTGAGAAGCCCGCGCGCAGCAACGAAGACCCAACGCAGCCAAAACTAAATTAATTAATTAATTAATTAATTTAAAAAATAATAATAAAGTTCACCTGTGCAATCCAGGCTGCTGTGGGCCCCTGGGGAGCAACCAGTAGGGCAAGACAGGGCTCACCCCCCAGCCACCTGGTCACAGAGTGGAGCTGAGGAAACACACTTCTGAGTGTACCTACTGTCCATTGTGATCTGGGCAGCCCTGGGGTGACTGCCGCCCAGCTGGCGCCTTGACTACAACCTCCCGAGAGACCTTGAGCCAGGTGACCCAGCTAAACCACGCCCAAACACCTGACCCACAGAAAGCCTGACATAATAGATGCTTGTTGCTTTAAGCCCCTCGGTGTTGGGTCATGTGCTGTGCAGCACAGATAACTAATAGACAGATAATACCTGTAGCACCTTGCACCCAGCCAGGGCCCTTTAAAGCCCAGCTCCGACCCCATTGCTCCACACAGAGCCCGGCACTGACCTGCCATCTCAGCAGGCTTGTGTCACCAGCAGCTCTTGGCAAAGACCTAACGGGCACAGTTAGGGACAATCGGCCCTGAGAGACAGGCCTGACAGGTCTTGGTGAGGATGTGGACCAGGCTGCTGTTTTGTTTTTTGGGGTTTGTTTATTTGTTTGTTTGTTTATTTTGTGGTACGTGGGCCTCTCACTGTTGTGGCCTCTCCCGTTGCGGAGCACAGGCTCCGGACGCGCAGGCTCAGTGGCCATGGCTCACAGGCCCAGCCGCTCCGCGGCATGTGGGATCTTCCCGGACAGGGGCACAAACCCGTGTCCCCTGCATCGGCAGGCGGACTCTCAACCACTGCGCCACCAGGGAAGCCGTGGGTTTTTTTTAATTAAAAAAATTTGGGGGCCACACTGCACGGCTTGTAGGGTCTTCATTCCCCAACCAGGGATCGAACCTGGGCCCTTGGCAGTGAGAGCATGGAGTCCTAACACTGGACCACCAGGGAATTCCCTGGGCTGCTGTTTCTGTCTCATTCCTCTGAAGGAGAATGCCTGAAGCCTGAGAGAGAGAGAGGGAGCTGGGAGGAAGCCCTCGGTGAGAGGGCGTGAGCTGCGGTTTGGCCAGGGCATCCCGGTGGCCTCGGGGAAGGAACGGTACCTCACTTGATGACTCCGTGCTGGGCTCTGAACTAAGCACTTCCTAGACACCGCCCCAATCCTCAGGAGGAACCTGCAAATCCGGGATTATCCCTGTCTTACAAATGAAGGAATAGGCGTCCAGAGAGGGTAAACGATTTCTCCAAGGTCACACTAGTGTGAAGTGGAGACTGGAATTCTTCCCAGTTCCTCTTGGCTGTGTGTCTTCCTTCAGGAGTTGGTGGGCTGCAAGTGGCACCTCTTAGGTGAATTATGCCAGATACCATCCCTTCCATGCAGCCTTTCTTCTAGCTAGCCTGACACTGTGCTTGGTGATTTAGACCTGAAATCTCATCTAGACCTTGTGATAACTCCGCAAGGGAGAGGCTTCTGTCCCCATGTGGTGGTGACAGCTCCAAGCCTGAGCGGGAGCCAATGACTTACTCAAGGCCACACGGATAACAGGTGGCTGAGCAGGATCTGACCCCAGGTCTCGCCGACTTCAAAGCTTATGCTGTCCCCCCACTGGCTGGGCCTTCTTGCCCTAGAGTATCTACCATTGGCTTTCAGTCCTGCAGGGCTGGCGTCCACTAGCACAGGTGAGCAATGTATAAACACGGGCACAGAGTTTATTCACGCAGTCCCTGCCCAGAGTCAGCAGGAAAAGGAGCCATCGGCAGGACTCAAGAGCTTGCCAAGGAAGTCCAGGTTAGCCATCATGCACAACCCACCCCCACCTGTGTTGACCAGCCCAGGTTGGCATCATTATCCTAAGGAGGGGCCCTCACTGCCAGGTTCCCCAAAGATGGGACTTGAGCCCTTGCCAGGACTATGATGCTGCTTGGGCAGACCTTGTCTGAGCTCTGATCTCTGCTCTATGGCTGCAAGGAGACAAAGAGGCCTGCAATTCTGTAGTCCCTTTTCCTTTTTCTGGTCTGTTTGTTTCTCCTGTTGACCTGTTTAATTTTCTTGAATCTATTGGCTTGACCCTCAGTCTCTACTTACTAACATTGATACCTCTTCCTCCTCCATTTCAATGAATCCCTTTGAATCAACATCTCTTACCCTCTGTGCAATCAAGATTGCCCACCATTGATGCCAAGTGTTGGTTTTTTCTTCCAATTAAGATGAGCACTATAGTCTTAGATGCTTGATAACAGTAAGAATAGCCATCATTTACTGCACACTCAATAAACTGCACATGGTAAGAATTTACATTATTTCTTTTTTCTTTCTTTCTTCTTTTCTTTTTTTTTCAGTTGTGGGATCTTAGGTCCCTGACCAGGGATTGAACCCGGGCCCTTGGCAGTGAGAGCTCAGAGTCCTAACCACTGGAATGCCAGGGAATTCTCTACATTATTTCTTAATCCTCCCATGGCCCTTAAGAACAGGTACTAGTGTAACTGCTTTTTAAAAATCAGGTCTCCAGGGCTTCCCTGGTGGCACAGTGGTTGAGAGTCTGACTGCCGATGCAGGGAACACGGGTTCGTGCCCTCGTCTGGGAAGATCCCACATGCCGCAGAGCGGATGGGCCCGTGAGCCATGGCCGCTGAGCCTGTGCGTCCGGAGCCTGTGCTCCGCAACGGAGAGGCCACAACAGTGAGAGGCCCACGTACCGCAAAAAAAAAAAAAAAAAAAAAAAAATCAGGTCTCCAAAGCTGGCAGAGGTTATGAAAGCTGTCCAAGGTTACAGGACCTTCTCTTGCATTAAGTGGCTGAGCAGCCTGTATTTGGCCCAACTCAGCCTAATTCCAGAACTAATCTCCATCGTCACTGAATTTTAGTACAAAAGGTCAGCAGGTGCAGGTCAGGTTGGGAGAGGCCTCAATTTATGTAACAAAGATCTCAGATATTAGATGAGCAGGGGCTTGGAAAATTGATAAACTGGCAGGCTGTGTTCCTAAGACAGTGTGTCAGTATCACATGCCCTGGTACTGGGCTGGCCCGAGCACATCAGGAGATCACAGTGTCGGCCTCAGTTGCACGTGGACAGGCCCCACAAATTCAGCAGAAGACGCAGCCAGGAAGTAGAGCAGGGGACCTGGGGAATCAAGGGGACAGCCCTGGCAAGGCTGTTCACTAGAGGATGGGGTGGGTCCGATGCCATCTCCAGAGTGATGAGGACTGTCACAGACAGAGAACACAGTGGGGCTCCCTTGGCCTGAAGCTGGACCAGCGGGAGCCAGACTGGGGACAAGAAAGCTTTCTATCAATCAGTGATATCACATAATGATCCTTTGAAGTAGTAAACTCCCCGTGACTGGAGAGATGCCACAGAGAGCAGTCCTACTCAGGGTGGTTGGTGGACCAGGTATAACCCATGAGGCTCTGTTCCATTCTGAGACTCTGCGATTTAGACCCCAAAAGTGGAGCAGCTAGGGGGAGCAGAAAGAGCAGGGCGCAACCTCCAATTCATTGATTGGCATGTTGGTGAGTAACATGTAACATGAAACCATAACAAGCAGAAGAGAATCCTGGCGTATGGTTACTGGTTTCAAAATGGTCAAAAGTTTTGAAGCAAAGAAGCAGATGGGAGGAACCATAAAGAAAGATACAGAACTCTTTTGAGGCATGCATACTTTAAACATCTGCCCTGCCAAAGGCACCATGGGCACAGCTGGGGCAAAGTGACTTCTATTTCTTTCCCAGGTATCTCTAGCTGTCCTTTCCCTCCATGCTTTGGGGCAGACAGTCTTCAGAAATAATGACAAAAAAAATCAATACTTGGCTTTGAGGTTTCCAAAAACCCTCAGGACACAGCCTGTTGTTTTAGAAAATGTGCATGATTGCTCATCCAGTCTTTCCACAAGACTTTGATCCACCCCCAACCAACAAGGGACTCTAGGGGCTGGAGGAGGAAGGCTATGGAGGGGAAGCAAGTAAGTTAGACCCGTGGAGGGACATGAGAACCTGCAGATGAGCTTGGAGAATCCGGAAGCAGGGATATTTTGAGCCATGTTTCTTGAGTCCAAGAAAGGAATGAGAACCCAGGCTCCCCTTTCCCTGGTGGGTCTAGGACTGGGTGTGTCCAAGCAAGTGAGTCCCCCAGCCCTCCTCCAGCCGTGGTGTGGCATGAGGAGCAATGAAGATATTTCCTGGGGAGACCCAAGAGAGCACAGAGTGATGCAGTAAGCCTGAAGACCTGGAGGTCTTGTAGTTGAATGAGGAGATCGTGGTAGGGCATGGACAAGAGTCAGATGGAAATAAGGGTGTCAGTAGACACCAAGGGATCAGCAAAGACAGCTCTGACAGATGCCCTGACCCCTATTTTGACACTCTGTAACCTCCAGGAACTTAGAGGCAATGCTGAGAGAAAGGATGGGGGAAGGGTCTTCCCCAAATTCCTGATTGCTTCCAACATTTGGGCCAAAATAGGAGCTTGAAAAAAGAAATTAACTTATAGACAAGTAAATTTAGTTGTGTATCTTGCATACGTGGGCTTGTGGACCAGAATTCCTATCCATGACATGATTAAAGAGCTTTCAAACAACCAGGGAAAATATCAATGTGGTATGTGTAACTTTAAGAGAAAAATTGCTCATGAAAATTAACGAGAAATACGTTAGCATCTCAACAGAAAACACATAGAGGAAATGATTAGGCTGGTCACAAGCTGCAAAATAGAAATGGCCAGTAATCATAAGAAAAAGGATGTTTGAACTCACTGGAAGTTGTGGAAGAAATGTCCACGAGAGCTATGGGATATCATTTTAGCACCATCAGTCTTGTGCATCGGTCCATCATTTACCCCTAATGCCTTGTGCTTTTTTGTGGTTCTCCACTGTGGCCCAGCCTCCCTTCCTGACTGCCTCATGTGGCAGCCACGAGAAGGCGTTGCTCAGATCTCTGTCTGCAAGGCGTGGGGTTGGCCCAGGCTGCTGACCTCTGAATCCATTCTCACATCCACCCCTGAGCCACAATCCCTGCGAAAGACTGATTAAGTGTGGAAGGGGTGCTACGGCAGCCCCTCTCCTGTGAGACGCGGACCCCTCTGATGGCCGATTTTGGCTAGAGGATTCCATCCCACCAACCCTCCTCCCTCCCCCCTGCCTGCTTCCCTCCCTCCCTCTGTCCTTCACTCAAGATCAGACTTGACTGACAGTCTGACAGCTTTCCCATCCTCCCCCTTCTCCTGTCCCATTGCCTTTCACAGGTATTTCCCTTAATACATTTCCTTCCCATCTAATCCTGGCTTGGCATCTGCTTCTTAGAGGCCCCTGACTAACACCCCCTACACAGACTGGGCTCTTACCTCGTGGGTCCACAGCCGCAGATGTAGCCTCTTCCCTCCCTGAACAGTGACAGTGTTGCTGTGTTCTTACAGTAGAATGTCGACCTCACCAGGACGGCCAAAGGGGATTACAGTAGCAATGATATCTCAGATTCCGCTCTACCTGCTGATCAAGTCCTGCGACCTTCGGCAGCCATGTTCCCCTCAAGCTCCCCTGCCCCTTGCCAGCTGGGAGGTATCACGTGTACCCCCGAGCCGGTGTGCTCCTGCTGAGGGCTGTCTCTGCTCTGCCTAGTGCCCCCAGCAATGCACCAGAACCCCATGTAAGTGTCTGGGCAGACCTCCCATTCACTCCTTTGGGGTCTCATATTAGTTTACCTGAGCTGCCATAGATACTCTAACAAAATACCGCTCCACCACGGAGCTCCATACTCTTCCCTGCTGCGGGCTCCCCACGGTGGCTGCTCCCCTGGCCATCCTTGCAGCCACGGGCACCCTTTGACACAGCCTCCTGGAAGGCTGCTCTCTCTGACGGTAGGCTGTCCTTGGGCCGTGTCTCCTGGTTTCCTGTTGATGTCTCCAACAACCCATGTAGTTCTGCCCAAGCCTGGGCCCCCCCAGCAGGAGCCCCATCGGGCTCAAGTGGCCAGGCCGGCGTATCCCACTGTGCACAGTTGTTGCTGCGGCTGCCTAGAGGAGTGTGGCCTCCCAGCTCACCCCATTCCTTGTCACTGAACCGAGAACTCTTTCCTGAAGGGAGAGCCCAGAGCCACCCTCCATGGCTGCTGGATCATTAAGACACACTGCTTTCTGGTCCCTCTGCCCAAACTGTGTCTGGGGCAATCGTTCTAAAACACACTTCTCTCCCTTGTGAAATCCACTGATAGTTTCCATCTCCTCCAGGATAATGAGCAGATTTCTGAGTTGATCGTCAAGGTCTCTGCCCTCCCACTTGACACCATCCACGGCTGCACCCACTATTTAGGGACATGGGCTCGGGAATCAGGCAGCCTGAGCTCACACCAGGGCTCCCTGCTGACTATCTGGGTGGTCTCAGGGGGCTCAATTGGCATGGTTCTTATTAGAACAGGAGGTTAACGATGGTTCCGCTTATGATTTTTCGACTTTACAACGGTGTGAAATTGATACACATTTGGGAGAGACCATACTTCTAATTTGAATTTTAATCTAGCTATTTATATGTGTTGTGATCCTCTCTTGTGATGCTGGGCAGCCACAGATCCCAGTCATCCACGCGATCACAAGGGTAAACAATCAATACATTGACAGCCATGCTGTATCCATACAACCAACTCTGCTTTTCACTGTCAGTACGGTATTCAATAAAGTACATGAGATTCAACACTTTATTATGAAATAGGCTTTGTGTTAGATGATTTTCCCCAACTGTAAGCTAATGTAAGCCTTCTGAGCACATTTAAGGCTGGCTAGGCTAAGCCACGATGCTTGGTAGGTTAGGTGTTTTTAAATACCTTTTCGACTTAACGATATTTTCAACTTAAGATGTGTTTATGGGAACATAACCCCATCGTAAGTTGAGGACGATCTGTACATCCTCTGCAGGTTGTTGTGGGGTCTGATGAGATGCTGCAGGTCAAGCACTTAGCGCCCTGCCTGGCACAGAGAGAGGGTGGAAATGATCTTTTCAGCTCAGATCTGCCTCTCAGTCAGCACGGCCACAGAGCCCATGAAGGACTGACTTCAGGTCAGGGGGTCTGTGTCACCCCTAAGCTCTGAGTGAAGAATGAACAGAAGGGCCACCCTCAGGCTCTCCCTGCCTGTTGAGGGATCAGAGAGGCGGGTCCAGTCACCCCTGGCAGGAGTGGACATGGTACCCTGAGCCAGACTTGGCAGAGTCACCTTGAGGGCTGAGCGCTGGCAGAGAGGTGGAGGGAGGGGGTCTGTGTGTCTGCGGGTGTGTGTCTGGGGAGGGTCGTGTGGCTGGGGCTCGGGGGCTGCTCGCACTCCCATCCTCAATCCCTGTTCCAGCCCCATCAGGCGCTGCGGTTGGACTGCTGCTTACTGCCCAGTTCCGCCCCCGGCCCGCAGGCCACTCTCTAGGAGGCCTTGTTTGCTGAGGCCCCCCGAGTCCCGCCTGGCGCCAGCATGGCCCTCTCAGCTGTGCCCCTCCCCAGGGCTTTCCCCACAAGCCATCTCCTCCAACAAAGGGCCAGTGTCGTCGGGAGGGCAGGTGCTATGCAGGCAGGATGGCAGCCAGGCCTGCAGGATTCTGGGCAGTCAGATCACAGAGGAGTTTGACCAGGGTCTGGCTAGTCGGAGCCAGGGCTGGCAGGCTCTTCATTGTTTTTGTTGGTTTTGAGCCACTGCCCCAGAAAGAGTTCGGGGAGGGAGGCAGGCATAGGCTTGGGCTGGGGAGATGAGGTATATTTGCCAAGTCGGTGGCTACAGGTTAGATGAGGGCCTCCCACGACGGGTGCAAATTCTCTACCCTCCCCACTATTGGCCCCAGGCCCCAGCTCAACCCGAGACCAGCAGCAGAGAGCTGGAGTCCACTCCCTTCAGCCAGGAAGGAGACCACCCGTCTGCACAGCAGACAATTGAAACTCCTGCTTGGGCCTGCTGCCCACTTCTCTGCTGCTAGGTTGGGCCACCTGCTGGTCCCACAGGGCCAGATTTCAAATATCCATAGCTGGCCAGTCAGCCCTGAGGAAGGGGTCCCCATCCACCGACAGGGGGGCGGTTCTCTGTGTATAGGCTGGTCACAAACAGGATTTAAGCCAATGGTGTGCCAGGGCTGCTGACTATCTCAGGCCATATCAATAAAGGCCAAGTACCTAAAATGAGGGAGGTGAGAATCACCTTTGCTATTTGCAGCTCACACTTGTGGGAACAGGACTATTTACAGATATTAGAAGTGTCACAGAACAAAGACAAATAAATGGACGTTTCAGAGAGTAATGAATGAAAGCTACACATTTTAGGACAGCGTGAGGATAAATAGAAATCTGTCAAGGATTTCATGTAGGTTGGGTTTTTCCCACCAGATTATAAGCTCCTCGGGGGTCTTGTTCATCTCAGTAATTCCACCACCACCTCAGTCTCTCACTCCCTGTCATCACTCAGCTCACGGTGATGGCAAGAAACACAGGATAGACCAGTTGGTGGATAGATGGATGGGGGATGAGTGGGTGGGTGGATGGATAGGTGGGTGGGTGAACTGATAAAGAGCCAACTTCACAGACAGGGCTGGTTGAGTAATAACTGAATCCTGCCCTGGGAGGAGGCCAGAACAGAAGCTGCATAACCCTTATCAGCACAAAACCTAGGCTTCTCAGCGATTTCTTACAGAGGATGCAAAAGGCACTAAAACATAAGAGATGGATAACTTAGCCTTCATTAGCATTAATAACTTCTGTTCAGCAAAAGACATCAATGAGAAAATGCAATAAGGAAGTGAAGCCATATCTATATGTGATGATGGATGTGCACTAGAATTATTGTGATAATCATTTCATGATGTACATAAGTCAAGTCATTACTCTGTACACCTTAAACCTATACAGTGTATGTCACTTATATCTCAATAAAACTGGAAGAAAAAAAACACAAAATTCAAAACTAAATAAACTAAAGAAGTGAAGCCACAGACTGGGAGAAGATATTCACAATGCATACAACTGACAAAAGTTCATATCCAGTAATATAAAGAACTCTTATAAATCAACACAAAAAGGCAAACAGCCTGGTATACAGTGGTCCAAAGACTTGAATGGGCATTTCACAAAAAAAAAGGTATCCAAATAACCCATAAGCATATGAAAAGACACACAGTATCATTAGTCATTAAGGGAAAGCAAATTAAAGCCCCAGTGAGATAGCATTACACAGCCACTTGGATGGCTAGAATTAGAAGGTTGGTGAGGATGTGCCATAGCTGGAAATTTCATACATTGTTAGTGGGAGTGTATAATTGGTACTATCACTTCAGAAAACTGTTTGGTACATATCTACTAAAGATAAAAACATGCTTCCCTATGACCTAGGAGAAATTCCACTCCTGGGCATATATCTAAGAGAAATGAGTATGTACATCTGCACAAATACTATATTTGAACGTTCATAAGAGCCCCGAACCAGAAACAACCCAAATGTCCATTAACAGTAAAATAGATACACATGTTGGAATACATCCATACAATGGAGTACCACCCAGCAACAAAAAAGAGCCAACTACTGATACATACAACTACATGGGTGAATCTCACAGACATTATATTGAGTAAAAAAAAGCCAGTGTCTACTGTATGATTCCATCCATAGGAAGTGCAAGAGTAGATAAAACTAAAGTGAGAGAAATCAGATAGCGGTTACTTTTGGGGTCAGGTTAGCAGGAAAGGGGTGTAAGGAGCCTTCTGGTATTCTGGAAATGCTCTATATCTTGATCTGGGTGGTGGATGTGTGTGTAAAATTCATCGAACTCTACCCTGATGATGTGTGTTTATATTATAGTCATTATATTATTATGGTACACCTCAATAAAACATTTTAAAACATCCAAATTTCCTTGGTTCTGGAAGAATTCAGTGCACCTGCCTGGATGTGGGGTAAAGGGAGAAACCCAGAGGGAACCCTTTCATGGCCCTTCAAATATGCACAGTTCTTGGGACTCAGTAAATCATCTCAGAGGAATTTTTTGAGAAGAGACTGAGTCCTTGGTGATGCAGGGGCTGGATCAGATGATAAGGAGAGGATACTCTTAAGGGAAGTCCAAGGGGTGGGGTAGATGATGACAGAGTGACACACAACTGGGACTTTCCTGCCAGCTCTGCCCCATGCCATCACACACCTCACCTGCTGAGGCCCACAGAGGGAGTGGGCTGGGTTTCTGTGCCTCCCCACCCTCCTGTACTGTATTCTGAGGGGTAGGGCAACTCCTCACCAGCTTCCCATCCACGGTCTCTGGGAGGGAAGGGTCTGTGTTGGCTACTGCACCAGCAGCTTCCTACCCAGCTGAAATCAGAGGTGCATGAGAGTGTAACCGAAAGTGGGGTCCGGCTGCTCACCACTCGAAAGCCAGTAAAGAGGCAAGGTTAGTGGAAAGGAAAGTTTGCTTTATTTTGGATGCTGGCAACCCGGGGGGGTTGGCGGGGGAGGCAGACGCCTATCTAAAGGCCAATTCCCCCCCACTGACAATCAGTGGGCAAGAGCTTTTATAGGTGGAGGGAAGGGGTTACATGCAGAAATAGCACAGTCAGCTCTGACAGTCATCTTGAAATTGGTCATCGGTGGTCTGACCAGCATCATCTTGATTGCTTTAAGTATATTTAGTCTTCAGTTCCAGGGTCGTTTTTTTCCCATTTCTTTGAGGCCCGTTCTCAGAATTGTGGCAGCTTATGTCGTGGCTACAGTCTGTTCATCACATAGTTAACTTCTTCCACCTGGCGGGGGTTTCAGTATCTATAAGACAGCTCACAGGATACGGCTCAGAATATTATCCATAGCCCTTGAGCAGGAACTAAAGGTCCTTGACTGTGCTTACTGACTAAACTGTTATTATTTGGTCTCTTTTGAGTGTTTTCCTTTGTTTCTGCATTTTCTCACTTCTCGGATTAAACTTATTCTTTGGCTAAAGCTTTTCCACAGACAAAAGGCAGCCTGAGGACATGGGGGGCATGGACAATAGGGTCCTGCTTCATTTCAGGAGGAGGTGGGAGAAAGGCAGGCCTTGAGCTACTCCTCTGCCCTCTGGGACCTTGGTTGTCTCCTTGGTTACATGGGGAGGTTGGGCTACACCTCCCAGGTGGTTTACACTGGAAGTTCTGATGGTTCCCTGGGAGCCCCAAACCACTCATGAGCTGAGGTGGCCTGCCAAGCCTGCACCCTCCTCTCCACGGTGCAGCAAGCACATCTGGAAAGCCCCAAGGGCCCCCCTCTGTTGACCTCACAGAGCTGAAGTCATCTGTGCTTCTTCTCCCATGAGTCAGGGAGCATGGTGACACAGGTGGCAGCTAGAAGCCCTAGGGATGGAGCGGGAATAGGCTGATAGCTAAAGCATCACAGGTACAGAGAAAGGAACCCAAGAGTCACACTCGTCTCCTTCCTCTCCCCACTGCCCCCCTCCTGTCAGTCAGGAGTGTCCTATCCATCCTGCTCTATCCACCTCCTTAGCATCCCTCTTGCCCACCCTCCCTCCTCATTCTACGACCCCTGCCCCAGGTCCAGGCCACAGCCCCTCACCTTAGAGACTGGAGGAGGCCTCTCTTCGTGCTCCAGCCTGAGCGCCTCAGTCAAACCTCCTCAGTGCTTCCAGGAGGTGCTCCCCATCCCACCCCCAACTTTATTCAAGTATGATTTACATTCAGTGAGATGCACGGATCTGAAGAGTAGAGTTTGAAGAACTTTGACAAATGTATATCCCTATGCAACCAAAGCCCCAATCAAGGTATAGAACATTTCCATCCACCTGGAAAGTTCCCTTGTACTCCCTTTCAACCAGCCATCCCACACCCAAAACAATCTCTGTTCTGATGAGTTTTGTGAGTTCTTGAATTCCACATACAATGGAA
Source organism: Hyperoodon ampullatus (assembly GCF_949752795.1). NCBI lineage: Eukaryota > Metazoa > Chordata > Mammalia > Artiodactyla > Ziphiidae > Hyperoodon > Hyperoodon ampullatus. The sequence continues at coordinate 67,876,085 of NC_136914.1, read as the reverse complement.
TTTCATAGTAATTATGCACAACTTATTCCTATATGTCAGGCTTCTTTTATCCAGCGTAATGTTTTACCCTCATCCGTCTTTTGGACTAGTTGGATAAGGTTCCATTTTATGAACATAACTCCACCTGTTTATCCATTCTCCTGTTGATGGACAGCTAGGCTGCTTGCAATTTTTTCACTATTATGAAAAATTCTATAAGTTTTTGTGTGGACATATATACTCATTTCTCTTGAGGAAATGTCTACAAGTTGAATTGCTGGGATATATAGTAGACATATATTTATCTTTGTAAGACATTGCCAAACTTTTCTGAAGTGGTTGTACCATTATAAACTCCCACCTGTAATGGATGAGTGTTCGGCTCACTCCATATTCACACCACATTTGATGTCAGTCTTGTTAATTTTAGCCATCAGAGGATCTTTTTTAAAACCTCATCTCAACAACGTCAACTGATGAATGGATAAAAAAATGTGGTAAATCCATACAATGGAATATTATTTGTCAACAAAAAGAAATCAAGCACCAATACATGCTACAACACAGATGAACCTTAAAAACATTATACTAACTGAAAGAAGCCAGTCACGGGGGCTTCCCTGGTGGTGCAGTGGTTGAGAATCCGCCTGCCAGTGCAGGGGACATGGGTTCAGTCCCTGGCCCAGGAAGGTTCCACATGCCGCAGAGCAACTAAGCCCGTGCACCACAACTACTGAGCCTGTGCTCTAGAGCCCATGAGCCACAACTAGTGAGCCCACGTGCCACAACTGCTGAAGCCCACGTGCCTAGAGCCCGTGCTCTGCAACAAGAGAGGCCACCGCAATGAGAAGCCCATGCACCGCAAAGAAGAGTAGCTCCCTCTTGACGCAACTAGAGAAAGCCCGCGCGCAGCAATGAAGACTCAACACAGCCAAAAATAAATAAATAAAATAAATAAATTTAAAAGAAAACAAAAAAAGAAGCCAGTCACAAATGACCACATATTGTATGAGTCCAATTACATGAAATGTCCAGAACTGGCAAATCTATAGAGACAAAAAGTGGACTGCTTACCTAGGGCTGAGGGGATGGGAGGGCTGAGGGATGGTAGCTAATGGGCATAGGATTTCTTTCCGGGGTAATGAAAATGTTCTAAAGTCGATTGTGATGATTCACAACTCTGTGAATATACTAAAAACCATTGAATCGCACACTTTAAATGGGTGAATTGTATGGTCTGTGAATTGTATCTCCATAAAGCTGTTTACAAAACCCACCACATTTAACTAGCCAGCTACCCCCTGCAGTGCCCCAGTGTCCTCAAGGTAAAGACCCAGATTCTCAGACCCAGATTCATCAACATCCTCTTCCTCTTCTACAGGCGCAGTGGAAATTCTGCCATTTCCAGATGTGCTATATACAGTCACACCTCTGAGCCTGTGCACAGACTGTGTCTTCTTCTTAATCCTTGTTCCTCCTCATTCTGGCTCATTCTTTATGGTCCAGCTCACCTGACAGCCTTCTCTCACCCCTCTTCTGATTGCTCATTCATTTGCTCATTCACCCATTCATTTATTCATCAAGTAATTATTAGGCACCTGCTGTATACCAGGCTCTAGTCTAGACACTGTGTACACAGCAGCAAACAGAACAGACTACATCCCTCATGGAGGTTGTGTGACCGTCTCGTGAACAATATCAATTGAGCACTTAGTAAACATGAAGCCTCGTACCCCAGCCACTGCCCTGCCAGCTTCCTCTACATTCTGTTTCAACACTAACCCCTCTGGAGTTTCAGAAGTCGACGGTGGGACTGCCATCCCCACAAAGTTGGGGACTCTGTGGGGTTGAGACCCAGGACTGACATCAGACTAAGAATGATGCTTCCTCCACGGGTACCTCCCCCCACACCTTATAGAGCCCTCGCACAGCTCTGGTCCCATCTGCCTGCTCACCTCCCCTGTTCATCAGGGAGGAAGCTGTGATGAGGGGATAAGAAGGCAGGGTGCCCACTGCCTGGATGGGGTCACTGAGGCCCTGAGAGGAGAATGGATGAATGTTTGAGGTCACACAGCTGTGGGACTTTGACAGGAAGCCGGCTTCTCTCTCTCTCTCTTCCCTGGGCAGGTTCCTTGTGGCCCTGCCAGCTGTGAAGGCTGAGGATGGGTGTCCCCGACACCAGAAAGTGATTCCAGGCTCAGCCAGTACTACAGCCCAGGGGCTGGTGCAGTAGGTCACTGTTTGTGGGCATCTCTCAGGCTGGGGCTTCACGTGGCAGGATTGTCACAGAGCAGCTCTGTGTCTCCTGAGTCTCCTTCTTCACCCTCAGCCTGGCTCAGGTGAGTCACAAACACCTGAGCATGAAGTCATCCTCTAGACATCCTCTCCCAGGAGGTGTGCAGTTTACAAGGAAAACCACAGGAGAGGGGCTGCAAGCATCCCTCATTCATGGTGAGGTTAATGCTCAGGTGCCCCCTACATGGTGACATCGCCTCCGAGGCCCCACAGACACTTGGCTCCTCTTGTACTTGTTCCTTCTGGTCTGCTCTGGCAGCAGCAGGGGCGGAGCTGGGTCTTCAACAGGCAGTTTGGGGTATCGGAGGCCTCCTTGGAACCTGCATCCTCGGGCCTTTTCAGCTCATTGATTGGTGGGGTCTGGGCCCCGATGACTAGTGAGATCCACTGCCTGGGCTTGTGTCCCTGTCCGTTTCTCCTGCTGCACCAGGAAGGGAGGGAGCTCCCGTTACACCAATTACCCAGTGCTTCCTGGGGCTCTTCCCTCCTCTGGTGGGCACCAAGCTCTGCGCCCTCCGATTGAACCCTGGGACCAGGGATCTCCTTCTAACCTCCTCCTGCTCTTGGAGGAAAGAGGCTCGCAGGACATGCTCCTGTTTCTCCACTGCACACCGCTGGGGGCAGGTGCCCGGTGCAGCTCGGAGGCCATAGTGAGGGAGAAGCTGCCGCCTCTCTGGACCCAGAGGATGGCACTCCTCGGCCATACCTGCAGCCTCTCACCTGTCCCCTAAGTGTGGAGCTGTTGTGAAGGTGCTAAAGGCAGTTGAGTGATTGCCTCAAAGTCTCAGGACCTTGGGGGTAAGAATCAGGTTCTGTGCCTTACGTAGCACTAGTGGTGTTCTCATGGACAGGAAGGGTGATCATCCCAGGCCTCTGAAGAGCTGCCCACAGGCACCCTCTGCCACTTTCTCCATATCTTCTCTCTCTTTTCCCCCTTCTCCTGAGACACCCCATCTTTCCCCAAAGCCATGACAAAACCTGGGCCCTAGTCCTCACAATACAGTGAAGCCCGGGGGTCCTCTTTGGACTGGTCCTGGGAGTGATGCATGGGGAAGATGGCAAGCGTTTACCTCCGACCTTCCATTCCCGGAGCTGGCACTCTCCTAAAATAATTACACATCTGGCGCATCTTGCATGGCAAACATGAATTTGCTTCATGCTGATGGTTTGGTGACCTATGGCTGCATGACAAATTAGCCTGGAACAGCAGCTTCAATCCATAACAATCACTGATTCGACTCTCAGACCTGGGGGCCGACTGGACCCAGCCATCAGCTGACAGTCCTCCCACAGGGTGTTCTGCGGCCAGATGGTGGCTGGGCATGGGAGCCATCCTCACTCCCATGTCTGGTGCTCAGGCTGAAAAGACTCAGACAGGTGGGGTTGGAGACAGCTCTGCAGGCATCCCTCACTCTCTATGTGGTACCTTCCTGTGGTCTTTCCACATTGTGGCTTCAGATAGCTACACTTCCTCATGGTGGCTGAGGGCTCCCAGATCCATAAGAAACATCATGTTTCTCCATCTTATATAACTTGACCTTGTTCCTGACAGTAACCTTGATGTTCTTTGATGTTTAGAGAGCTCCCACTCCTTCCTACTATGAATTGCATTGCAACACATGTCTTCTGTTAACTTGACAAAGACAATGAAGGGCATCCTGTCCAAAACACTTCACTTTACTTCCTCAGTTTCTTCCTAGACCACAGAACTGATGGGGAGACATCTCAGTTTGAAGACAGGCACACACACACACACATACACACTGTTGTCATGTCTGGCCTCCCACAATTCTTCCCCTTCCTAACAACACTCTGACTGCCTTTGGAGGAAATCTTTCTCCTACTACAGCTTCTGAGTTTGTAAATCAATGTATCTAGGTGCCTGAGCCCTACCGTGTAAGCCAGGGGTCTGCAAAACTTTTTTTCCTTTTTTAAGATTTTTTTTGATGTGGACCATTTTTAAACTCTTTATTGAATTTGTTACAATATTGCTTCTGTTTTATGTTTTGGTTTTTTTGGCTGCGAGGCATGTGGGATCTTAGCTCCCTGACAGGGATCGAACCTGCCGCCCCTGCCTTGGAAGGCGAAGTCTTAACCACTGGACCGTTGGGGAAGTCCCTGCAAACTTTTTCTTAAAGGGCCAGATAATACATTCTTTATGTTTTATGGGCCAAGAGGCAAAACTGAGGCTATGATGTGGGTACTTATATTCTGGTCTTGAATTACCGTAAAGCATCAGGGATGGAGAGAAGATGTCAGATTAAAGAGATATTTAGGAAGTCAAGTCATCAAGACTCGGTTGTTAAGGTCATGGGTGGGATGAAGAAATTGCAGATGGAGAAAGGGCACAAGAGCAACATCCAGAGAACCAAGTGTTGCTGTGCTAGGTGGGGTTCTCCAGAAGCGGAGCCTGAGATTGGGATCCTTGTGAAGTTGATTTATTGAGGGACTGCTATTCAGAACAACCTGCAAGACAGGGAGGGGTGAAGCAGGGAGAGGCTAGCGTTGGCCTGGTCACAGATCAAGGGCTTTGGAGCATAAACTATGCCACAGTGACGTCTTCCCTTAAGGCAGAGGGCCAGCATTTTATACTGTGTACTAGCCATTGTTTGTAGGCTGTCCCTAAGGGGTGTAAGTTCCTAGATGAGGCAGTTCTTGTCACCTCAGGACCACCTCTTTTCTAGGGAAAGGGGGGATGTAGGCTGAGAGCCCACATTCATGGCAGCTGGGGGTGGGCGCCTCGACCCTGAAGAGGGATGTGGGCAGAACACCACAGTGTTTCCTACAGTCCCTGCACTGCTCAGACCCACCTGCCTCTCAGGTTAAGTTGATCTCACCTGCCTATTGACAAACAAGAGTTGTCATTGGTTTGGGATATATAGTGCAACCCGAAGGATAGCATCCAATCCTCACAGGGTGTCACCTCCAAGCTGGTACCTCAGCTGCATCTTTACGAGGCCATTCTACCATCTCTCAGGTCTGCAGCCTTTGCGTGGTGTGGAACCTAGGATTATGGACCCATGGCCACACAACCTTTTCTGCAATTTGGACCTCTGTTCTGCAACGATATTGCATGAGAGCCCATGCCAGTGAATCAGACACTCTGTGAGCCCTCAGGTCAGGGTGCTGGCCTCAGGTTCCATAGGATGGAGAGGCAAACCCATACCCAGAAGATGTATCAATTCGGGTCAAGGCGAATCACTGCCCTCCCCATGACAGAAAGGGTCCTATGTAGTAAACTTTTTTTTTTTGCGGTACGCGGGCCTCTCACTGTTGTGGCCTCTCCCGTTGCGGAGCACAGGCTCCGGACGCGCAGGCTCAGTGGCCATGGCTCACAGGCCCAGCTGCTCCACGGCATGTGGGATCTTCCCGGATCAGGGCACGAACCCCTGTCCCCTGCATCAGCAGGTGGATTCTCAACCACTGCGCCACCAGGGAAGCCCACACTTCGTTTTTTTTTTTTTTTTTTTTCCCCTTGCCACGTGACTTGTGGGATCTTAGTTCCCCAACCAGGGATCGAACCTGTGCCCCCTGCAGTGGAAGTCCAGAGTCCTGACCACTGTACCATCAGGGAATTCCCACTCACACTTTGTTTTGAGTGGCTGATGAAGAGATCTGGGACTGTCATTTCCTTTTTTCAATGAATCAGTGACACTTGGCAATTGTCACTCAGTTGCACAGTCCTAACAGTTATTCTTTCCTCCCACCTCTCAAATGCCAGAGACATGGCATCAGCTGGCACAGCCCCCTGACCCGTGTGCCATCCCAGGTCACTGCAGGTGAAGATCATAGCAGATGCACGGCTACCCCATGCCCGCGACTGTCACCGGTGATGGCACCTCATTCACATCTGGTCAGTGACCCGCCTCCAGCAGCTTATTCTCAGAGGCTGCCTCCCAGGCGCCCCCACTGGCACCCACTATCTTAGTCTGGTTCCCTAGGAGCAGAGTTTGAGATGGACCTTCAGATTCCTGTGATTTACTGAGGGAGTGCTCTCAGGAGAAACCTTCAAAGGAGTCAGTGAGGGTGAAGAGAAGGGGAAAGGGTAGGGTAAGCATGTGGCCTCAGGTGAAGTCCAGCCCTGACCTGATCCACAGGGAACGCTACCCACACTGCAGCAAAGAGGCTGTCATCTGGTGGCTTTTAACAATCAGTCTTTGGCTGCGGAACCCTCGACAGGGGTACATGTGTGGGGGCAGGAGTGGGTGACATCCCAGGCAAGGAGGTCCCTGTCTGCTGAGGACAATTGTCTGGTGAAGAGAAGTGAGCTGCTGGCAGCCAACACCCTCAGCAGCGGAGGGATGGGCGCCAGCCAGAGAAGGAGAGCCTGACGGACCTCCACTGTACCTAGTGACTGTGGAACCCATGAAGACGATTAAGAAGGCACGGTCAGGGGGACTTCAGGAGCACTGACCACCCAGAAGAGGGGCTTGTCATGGAACCCAAGAGAAGGAGGTTTCAAGGCAGAACTGGCAACGGTCAAAGGCAGCTGTGAGGTCCAGTCTCCAAAAGCGGCACGGACTTGAAAAACCAAGGGGTCGTAGGTGAGCTTGCAAGAGAAGTTTCAGAGAACCTCAGAGACGTGGGCTGCAGGGTGTCAAGGATGATGGGCGATCAAGGAAAGACGGAGCAGTCTCCATGAGAAGGAGCAGAGAGAGGTTGGACAGCAAAGGGTGTGGATGCGGCTCTTAGACCCGAGGCCCAAAGCTCCAGGCCTGCGGAAGGGGGTGGGGGAGGGTAGAGGGAAGGGGCTGAAATCCCTCCCAGAAGAGAAGGAGGTGATGGTGTCAGGGACTGGGAAGGGGCTGTCCCTGACTGGGGAAGGGACACCACATCCTCTGGGCCTGGGCGGAAGAAGATAAGGCTGGGGCAGGATGGAGGTAGGTTTGTGGGTGGGGGAAAGTTAGTGGGGGTCTGTGTGATGGGGGGTAGCCTGCTTAGAGCAAGGTGGGCGTGGTGGAGCAGGGCGCTGGAACAGAGGAAGAGGGAAATAGGTGGACAGGCGGAGACACCCTGCCCTGAGGTCTCAGTGAGGCTGGAGACCTTAATGTGCCCTGGCAGCCACCTGCAGGCTGAATAACTTTCCCTGCCAGCATCCTATGGCCTTTTGTGGCGGGACAGTCATTGGAATCAGGGTGAGGGCTTTGCAGGGTGGGTTGGGAAGAATGGAAACCCATGACCCATGGGCTGGAGCATGTGCTGCGTGGTCCGAGTGAGGGGAGGGAGGGAGGGAGGGAGGGCGGGCAGCGGAGGGCGGAGGGGGCAGTGGCAGGAGGCTGAGCTCCAAGCCGCCTTGAGCTAGGCCCTTGCTGGGCTTTTCCCACGGGCTTTTCTCATTCTAGGCCCACAGAAGGAAGTAGCTGGTCTCAGGAGGAGTTAGTGGGATGGGGTGGGCGGGTCTCCACGCAGCCTTGCTAGGCAGCCTTTATTCTGCTGTATCCCTGGTTTCAGGTTCTGAAGCTAGAATAGCAGGAAGGTTTGCGTTTTATTGTGAATTTAGGGGAGATACGGCCCTGACTCTCCCACCCCACGCCCTGCTCACTTCCTGCCTTTAAGGCAATGGCATTCAAGCTTTTTGTTTTTAACCACAACCCACAAGTAGGAATTAATTTTACATCATGATTCAGCAGACACACACACACAACTGCAACAAAAGTTTCACGATACAATCCTCATCCTTACTTTGTAGGGTGCTCTTGATGTTTTCTACTTTATTCTCATCTGTTTCTTTAAAAAGTGCTGGTCACAACCCACCAAACTGATTTCATGGGCCACTCAGTGAGGCCACAGGGAAGCATTGATCCAAGGCAGTGGGGACCTGGGGGCCCCTTTGGGAAGCTGTCATTGACGCTACTCACCCCTCTTCTGGGAGTGTCTGTTCTCAGAGAAAACACCTCTTGCCGGCAGAAGGCAGTGGCCGTGAGATTCCTTTTTTTTTTTTCCCAGTACGCGGGCCTCTCACTGCTGTGGCCTCTCTCGCTGCGGAGCACAGGCTCCGGATGCGCAGGCTCAGCAGCCATGGCTCACGGGCCCAGCCGCTCCGCGGCACGTGGGATCTTCCCGGACCGGGGCACGAACCCGTGTCCCCTGCATCGGCAGGCGGACTCTCAACCACTGCGCCACCAGGGAAGCACGAGATTCCATTTTTAATGTAAATTCTCCTTCTCCCCTCCCCTTCCATCTCCCCCCAAGAAGAGAAACTGGCCACCCCAGAGAAGGCCCCCTATTCTCCATGGGCTGTCCCGTGGCTGATGACACCCTGCTCTCCCCGCCACATGCACATATTCCAGGGGATATATTTTGGGGTGCCTGCCAGACCCCACTTCTTTCTTTGGACTTGTCCTCACCCAGTCTCTGTGGAGGGAAGGCTACGACAGCCACATTTGCTTCTGTCCTATGGCCCGAGGCCAGAGCTGAGTAAAGGAGGGGACGGTGGTTGGCCGCTGGGCCCTGAGAATCATATTCACTTCCCCAAAGTTCAGGAGGGGACAACGAAGGGCAGTCGTTTGTGTGCCTGAGGCTGTAAGGACAGTTGTTAGAACCAGAGCCTGGGCAGGGGCTGTAGCAAAGTAACCTATGTAAATTGCAGTCATGGGCAAGAGGAGACCCAAGGTCCCCTTCAAGGGGAGGGGGGCAGGGGTGCTGAGAAGTGGGGTGGCCAGAGAGAGGTGGCCAACAGGAAAGTGTCTGTATTAACTTGACAAGGTACCTGTTCCTAAGCCCAGAGAATGCACAAGGGCTCGCCATCTGAGCCCGGCCAGCATCGTATACCTGCCCCGAGTCACACTGAGCCTGAGTCTCCAGCACCCCATATAGGGCCTGGCGCCGTTCAGGGCCCCCTCCCCAGGACCAGGGCCTGCTGGAGATGGGGTCCACCAGGAGGTGAGGACACTGGGCTCTGAACATTCACCTGAGCCAGGTTCCAGGGCCACTTCCGGGACCCCTGTGTCAGGGGCTCCTCCATCTTAGCACCCGAAGCACCTGACTGCATGGTTTTTGTTTTGTTTTGTTTTGCAGGGTGATCGGGCAGGGGGTGGTGCTGAAAAGCAAAACCAGAAAACACCCAAACCGCCCCTTAACATTCACAAAATCGCTAGTTGGCCGAACCTTCGTTTTCGTCCATTTATTTAGAAAAAAATTAACATGGGCAAATGAGATACCTCAGTGTTACAACAGAGTATAGAAATGTCTAGCAATAGTCAAATAATTTGATCTTTAAATACAAAAGAACCACATGAACACCTAATATACAGGTTTCATCTGAATACATATTTATTAGATAAATATTAGAGGTTGTCACATCATCTAACTACATACAGCTTTGCAAGACTAGAAATCACAATTAGTTTTCTGACCAGTTTAAAGTATGAAATGATTGCATTGTACAGAGATGTACAGAGACGATGACGGTCGCAGTGGGAGTTACTTCAGGCTGCACGGTGGGTGTGTTCATGTGTGTGTACGTGTGAAATCACCTGCGATCATGATATCAAAAATTATACAAAGTATGAATTTGGTTACAATTTTCTTCTGAAATCCCCGTTTCTTTTCATTATTTCCATAGCACCCTAAAAATACACAGGTGGCAGGACTAGTACACTGAAGCTAAATAGTACATGTAGGTAGAATAAAAACAAAACGGAACAAAAAAAACTCCTTTCTACACAGAGTCAGAGTATATTACATGAGTGAGACAGATGCGGAGAGAGACCTCACAGACGCTAACAGACAGGATCTAGTTTTTCCACGTGAAGATGGAGTTCCAAGCCTTTTTCTGTTTGTTTTGTTCCGGAAAATAAAAACAATACACATTCCGAGGGAAATGAATGCATCTGTTAACATGTCTCTATTTCTCATTTACATATGTACACACGTCCCTTGAGTGGCTGCTGCCCACGTCGCCCTGTCTGGATGGGTCAGGCCGAGGGAGCAGACGTGTAGCTCTCTGGGGGTTCAGGGCTTCCGTTACGGAGAAAGTATTAGAAGTTTCTTAAAAAATAAAAATGGCTACAGGAACATGATACATGGGTAAAGCTTCAAACCAAGAAGATGGGGGTGATTGCTTGTACTTGGGCCTTCCCACCTGCCCGCCAGCGCCCTGTCCATTCTGTGGAGTGGAGACAGAAACATGCCTATGGGCTGGGTGGATGCTTGTCATGGAGAAGTGGCTTTGCTGAGGCATTGTTTTTGCTGAGGTTACTTATGGCTCCAAGTAGTCATCCGAAAGGATCAGGGAAGCATCTCCCCAGAGTTCAGAACCGCCCCTGCTTGGGGAGGCTGTCATCACCTGAATGTGTCACCAACTGGGGCTCGCTACAGCCCCGGACGCCTTGATGCCTCCCCCCCGACCTGGCTCCAAAACCGCTCTGGAAGAGTACACGCTCAGAGCGCGGGCTGCAGGCACCACGGTTCTGGAAAGCTCTTTGCTGAACTTGCTGGTGGAGGCTCGCTTGGGAGGGGACCCAGGAAACCTGCCTCAGGTGCCGAGCCCATGGCTTCCTCAGAGATGGCTGAGGCAGGTGCCTGGAGCCTGGGCTGTGGGGAACAGATCGACCCTCTGTGCTAGAAAGCTGTGGATAGGTCAGTGAGCAGAGGGGGGACACCCCGGTAACAACCAGAACAGACCCCAGGCCTTTCTGAGAAAAAGTTGCACGGCAGGAAGTGGGAACTTCTAAGGAAGGCATCTGTACATCTGTCTGGGGCAGAACATTCCCAGATGGCCTGACACAGCTGGGGCTACTGGCCACTGGGCAGAGACGGCCACATGCTACCTGGCGTCGTCTTGTCCCCACCAGCCAACTGGGGATGGCTCCAAACGGCGGGTGGCCTGGTCTTCTAACTCACTGTACAGCCACCCATGCTTAGTCCCTTCTTCTGTACAAATGGCCCTGGTTGATTTTTTGTTTTTGTTTGTTGTTTTTCTTAAAAAAGGGACTCGGTCTTTGTCGTTGAGTCAAAGTATTTTAAAAACACCAGCAAAGGCTATAACCAGGTCATGAAAATGTTGAATATTATCAAAGACAATACTAAAATATTCACAAAGATATTTACAAAAGCAATTCTTAAAATAATTGATTTGTATACGGAACACCACGCTGTTTGAAAAAACCTCTGACAACGGGACAAAGGAAAAGGGGTGGGGACGGGACGATGGCAGCTTTCCTACAGAAAACCTTGTGCTGGGCCGTCTGGTACAGCGACTGGAAGTCAACAGCTGGGGCCAACGTGCCGGTCACATCCAGAGGAGTGCTGGGGGTGTTCCCCCAACCCCCAACAGAGAGGGAGACGGAGACTGAGAACACAGACAGTGGACGGGGGAGCAGGTGAGGGCCTCGGGCAGCAGCAGGGGAGGGGCGCGATGAGTTTACAGAGGGGACGCAAGTGACCCAACGGCCCAGCATCACCGGCCATGCGGCTCGGGGAGCACAAGGGAGCCTGGAACAAAACGGACTCACAAGAAGCTACCTGGGAGACTCCGAGAGCGAGCAGTTAGCTGGATGGAGCGAAGCGTGGAGGGAAAACCAGAGGCTGCTTCTGCTGGAGCAGGAGTGTGGGGTGAGCTTTCGAGGCCAGAGGGACATGGAGGGAAGGAGAGGCTGGCAGCCAAGCGCGGGGTCTGAGACAGCCACAGAAATACCACGCGACGCTCGAGGGCACATCCTGGCACAGGCGGCGACAGACTGGGCTGGAGCCGGGGGCAGCCTCGAGCGCAGGGACAGGCCAGACCAGACAGAGCCGGAGAGAGAGTGATGCCTGGGGTTCCTGCTGCTGAGCCCCTGCATCCCCTGCCTTTCCACCACTCACCTTGCCATCTGAGTAGACATAGGGGCACTGGGACAGAGGGAAGTGGGTGTCCCATGTAACAGTCTTGGAGAGGTGGACGAGGGGGGAGCAGAGGAAGGAAACAGGACGCATGGAGAGAAATGGGTCGCTTGCTGTCCAAGGCCAGTGTTCCTTTCCCCCAGATGACTTCACAGCTTTAAGAGGCTGTCATTTAAGAACAGGGGGTGGCTTGGAGCAAAGTTGTAAGTTGGCCATTTCCGTTGGACTCCAAATCCGGCTGGCAGCGCTCCCCCCTTCCCCAATTAAGGGCACAATAATTTCAGCTGGATTCTTTCTCTCTCTGGCCCCCCTAAGGCTGGGCCCTGGCCTGAGTCAGAGGTTGTGGAGCCATCCTGGCTCTGAGGAGGCCTTGACTCCCTTTTCCACCGGTCCCCAAGTAGGAATGGCTCACCCTCTCCCAAACACAGACTCTTGTCTTTTCTTTCTCTGCTCTCTGAGCGTGTTTACAGGGTATCCTGGCTTAGAGGTCTGGGGTCAAAGCGATAGCCTTGGCCCCTGAGAGTTCTCTTTCCCAGAGGTTTGTGCTTTTCTGTGGTGGGTGGTAGTGGTGGTGGGCAGGCCGTTCTCACTGCCACCAACCGCTGCTGCTCCTCCAAGGCTCGGGGCCGCTGGGATACGGGGGCCCCTCCCTCAGGTTCACAGTCACGTGGAGGCGGCTCTGGGCCAGGAAGCAGGGAGGCCGGGTTACAGTTTAGAAACTGGAAGAACCTGGGGGGCACTGGAGGGTCATCTGGAAGCCGCCGTCAGTGTGTGCCCCCTCCCCGGGCCAGCGCCCTGTCTCGAGGGTCATCTTTGGGGCCTGCTCTGGGCGTGGGCTCCAGACCTGCACCGCCTTCACAGTGCGCCCTCCCGCCCCTAGGCTCTGAAGGCCGCAGCAGGGGCGGTCCGAGGGCACTGGCTCCCGGCGGGAAAGTGTGTGGGGCAGATGGGGAAGGAGGCCGCGTGGGGAGGGGTGGCCCCGACAGAGGGGTGGGCTTCAGTTGTTCTCAAAGAGAGACAGGAGGTCATCATTACTATTGCTCGGCAGGTCGGGGGGATCCAGGTACGAGAGGAGCTCATCAGGGTTTGTGAGTTCTGGAAGGAGCTGGAAAAGAAGTACAGAAGCTCAGATGAGGTGTCGGCCGAAGGCCAGGCCAGCCCAGGGCGAGGAAGCAGGGCACCCTCGGGCCTGTTCGCTTGCCCTCTACGTGCCTCCTGGGGTCCTGGTCCAAACAGGGGAAACTAACAGTGCCGGTGGTCCCCAGATGCATCCAGGCCACCGTGCTAGTCTGGGGCACACCCGTGCTTATTTCAAGTCTGGAAGGGTGGAGCCCTCAGCCCACCAACTGGGGAGGCTCCTCCATGCACAGTGTTCCTTAGACCCTGCCACAAGGGGCTGGGGGTCACTCATGCCTCCCAGGAGAAGCCATGTGGCTTTGCATGTAAGGCTGGCAGGTCTCTGTGGCTCCCAGCACCCCACACCTCCCCCAAGAGCTCCCGGCTCCTTGCTGAGCCCGCGGCTAGCTGGCAGCACTGCTCTTCCCTGTAGACTCCGGGAAGAGGCTACAGACCATCCCTACCCTCTCCTGTGAGGTCCTTGGACTCTTTCGGTCACACAGGGGACCCTCATCAATCTAAAAGCACCGGCCCTGGCCTGGTCTGGGGAGGAGAGTTGGGCAAGAATCCAAGATGGCCCCAAAGCTGAGTGAATCCCATTCGTCAGAGACTCTTGCTGGGGCCAAGGGTGACTCTTGCTGGGGCTGGGACGTGAAGGACAGGAGCGACCAAGGAGAGGGCAGCCCTCCTCTCTGGGACTCTAGAGCGTGGGGGCGAGGGGTGGGAGGGGCAAGGGCAGCGTCCCTCGCTGGCAGCCCTGCCCAGCTACCCGGCACCCGTCATTCAGTGTCCCCCTTGACCACCTTCCAGACCACACAGGTCTCAAGGGGGGTGATCCCTGAATCTCAGCTGCCCGCTTCTGCCTCAGTCTCACGACGCCCCCCACCCCCGACCCCCAGTGTGACCCGAGGCCGATCCTTCTGTGACCCCACATGGGGGCCTCTCAGAGTGAGCGATGGAGTGAGCAGAAGCACAGGGCATGGACAACACACAGACTAGAAACTGGAGACACACACCAGCGAGACAGACAGAGGGACCTGTCCCTCCAGCCCCTCCCCTGCCTCGGGCCAGAGAGCGGCAGATGCAGCGATGGCAAGCCGATGTCAGGGAACGGGAGGTGGGAAGAAGGGGGCGCGGACCCTCCTGTGCTGCCTCCAGGACCGGCCCAGAGGGACTCTGTGAGGACCTAGGGGAGGTAGGGCAGGGCCGGGCGGCAGGACTGTGGCCAAGGGGACGGGGGCGGGGCCAGCAGGGTGGGGCAAGGGGTGTGGCACCCTCGCTGAGGCTCGCCCACTGTGGGGTTCCCCGGTCCTGGAGCCACAGGGGAGGCAGGTTGGCGGGGCCCACCCTCCGCCCGCCCACCCACTCCTCACCACTGTACCTCTCCTCCACCCCGGGCCTTGGGCCCTCAACACCCGCCCCTGCTCTCGGGCAGTCCCGGCCCCAGGCCAAGACACGTGGTGACCCCAACTTACATCCAGCGAAGGCTCCGGCATGTCGGACGCTCCCTGCGCTCCGGCCTGACCCTCTAAGGCTGAGGAGGGGTTAAAGGTCAGGTCACTGTGTGGATGGTTGCCGGGAGCGGCCTGTGGCGGTTGCCGGGGAGGCTGGGAAGGAGGAGGAGCCCCACTGTGATGTAATGGAGGCCCTGACTGGCTGCTGGGGTGTGGGACGTGCAAACCTTGTTGCATGGAGGGATGGGGCTGGTCAGAACTGCCAGCGTGTGGCATCTGTGGAGGAGGAGAGAGCAGGAAAAAGAAAGGTGAGGTGACGAGGTACAGCGACGAGATGCCTGGAGGAATGAAAACCAAACAAAACCAGGAAAATAACAAAACCCCCAAAACAAAGCCACCCCTCTACAAAGCTGAATGCTTTTTTTTTTTCTGCAGAGAAACAAACAAACAAACAAACAAATCCTCCCCCCAAAACCGCCAGTCAGGGAGGCTGAAGCCACGTGGGGCAGGGAGGGAGGCGGCCAGGGGCTCTGAGACTAGCAGAGACACTGAGATCGGGGCCCAGGCCCCTGGGAGCCCCCGTGTTTCCCTAGCCCGGACACCAGCACAATGAACAACAGCAAGGGCAGGATGGAGAAGCGAATGGGCATGTTTCCGGGGAGCAGGGAGGCGGGCGGGAGTGCTGCTGGCGGCGTGGTGCAGGCCCGAGCTGCGGCGGCGGGGAGCAGACACGGACGACAGCATGGGGCAGGCGTGCAGCTCATGGGGGTCTGCGGCTCCACGCGGGCCCTGGCCTGGGGGCGACAAGAGGCACGCCGGCTCCGGGGGCAGCGGGGCCTCGGTGTAAGCTCTGCCTGCCGTCCTGGGGTAGGACGGAGCTGTGCCCAAGGTAAAGGAGGCGACCTGGGGCTTCTGAGTCCTGCCAGACCTTCCTGCTGGTCACCCACCCAGGCAGCAACAGGCGTGCTTCTCTCCTGGATAACCTAGGTGCCCTCCCTCCCCCTGCCCCTGCGCGTGTACTGAACCATCGGGGCTATGGGTGGGCAGGGGACACGAGTGGGTGAGACTTAAACTTCTCCTGTAGGTCTGTTTGCTGCCTCAAGCCACCCTGCCTTCAGAGTTCAGGTCTTGGAGTGAAAGGCGAAGTCTAAGTCCGGGCCCCCACCCCCGGCATCCCCAACGGTCCCCGGGCCCCCCTCACACTCTGCGAGTGAAGGGAGCTCACTGACTGGCCAGGCCTCTCACTTGGCATGGGCAGCCAGGTGACCAAATGTCTCCTTGGTCAGTACCCTCCTCCCAGCCCTGTCTTCTGGGCCACACAGAAACACTGACACTTCTTTCGTGGGTTTGCAAACGGCAGTGACACCATCCCTGATCTTCTCCAGACACCAGTTCCTCTTCCTGTTTCTCCTAAAAGCTGCTCCCCAAGCCTTGCTGTGGGCTGGACCCTGCCCACGGTCCAGGTGGCCCTCTGCAGCACAGTGCCCCTCCAGCCCGGGCCTTGAGAACGAGGGATGACCATGTGACATGAAGGCTGCCTGACCCTGGGGGGAACCACTTGTGGGATGCACACAAAGTAAGAACCAGAAGGGGCGGGAGAGACAGCCCTCACAGCTGTCGGCGAGGCCAGCCTGTGATGCTCCATAGTGACCATTCTGGGAAGTGGGGGGCAGGGAGGGGCTCCACACTCCTGGAGCAGACAGTCCCCAGACAGACAGTCCCCAGATCTGCTGACACAACTAACGCCCTCGGCCCTGACATCTTGCTGGATTATCTCAGAACCTGGAGGGGCAAGTGCTCTCTGGGACCTGCTGACACACCTGTCAACCTCCCACCTGGCACGGGAGAGCCTTGGGTGAGCCAGCACCTGGTTGGAGCCCTCCCACCAGTCCGTGCGCCTGGGAATCCTTCCTGGCCATATGCTCAGCCGGGTCAGGCTGCTCTGGTTGGGCAGATGGGTTGTTGACCTGTGACTGCACCACACCACCTTGCACAGCTGTACCTCTGGGTCCAGTTCCCATCTAACAAAAGCCCAGAAACGGACAAGGACAGTGCATATCTGAAAAGCTTCCTGGGGGGGCTGTGAAGTCAACTCAAGGGCTTAAGTCCCTCTGCGAGGATCCTGGTGGCAGGGCTGACAAGGCAGGAAAATGCCTTGTTGGATGCAGAAAGCACACAGCACCCCCGCTGCCATCTTCCAGTGCTGGGAATTGTGAGGACTCAGAAGGTGCCAGGTCAATGTGGAGCAGGGGTGTGATCTGGGTGATTCCTGGACATGGAAGGCTGACGTCCTGGGGAGCAGGGCTGGGAAGGGGGCCAGGAGAGACGCCCCCAGAAATTGGAAGCCCCATGGGGCAGAAAGTAACTTGCAAAAACATGGCTGAAGGCTGGTGAAAGCAGCTATTTCCCACTTGGCATTCTGGGTTCCTGCAGGAAAGCTGCTGCAGTGCCCCTCATTTAGAGTCCTTCTGGTTAACAGTCACTCCTGCTGAGAATTGGTGGCTCTGGTGCACAGGATAGTCCCTGGCCCAGTGCTGGATGTTCCCCAACTCCGTCAGCTGTGGGGAACACAGTACAATCCAGAGGCCCCTTCCTTCCAGGCCACATGATGGAGACTGGGAGAGCTTGGAGAGGCACCTTCGGGTGTAGGCCCAACTCCACTGCCAGGCATTGGTGAGACCCCTGGACCCTTCTCTCTGGCTGCTGTGGCCCAGGACCCACTGCCAGGCCCTCAGTGACTGCCCCTCCTGCTAAGATGAGAGACCAGGGACAGAAAAAATGACTGAGGCCTCAGTCTTCAGCCCTTGGGCCTCGGTTTCCTCAAAACCCCAAGTGTTCTTCCTCCATCCAGGCACTGCCAGAACTTTTGCTCCATTAGCTTGAGGCCTGTGTCTGTCTTGCTTACACCTGGTACGAGGCACAGCCAGGAGACCAGGCTCAGAAAACGTCTGCTAGATCAAGTGCAATCATCCATTGCTGCCTAGATAAGGACTTGGGAGGCGGCCAGGCCTTCCACCACTGCTGTCGGCGCCACAGGAAAGGAAGGCCTCTGGACAGCATGGGCCACCTCACCTGAAGGGGCTTTCTCAGCAATGTAGTGTGCGTTAATATGTGAAACAGGATGAGAAGTGAATACTCTTGGGATAAGTAGAAATCCTAATGTTTCTTTTTGCAGGAGGAGGTGATACCCTGAAGATTCAGACCCCTGGGGAATAAGTGCCTGGGTTTGGGACTAAATTCTAGATGGCTGGATGAAGCTACAGTAAATCAGCATAACAGTGTGTGTAAGAGGGGGAGAAAGGGGATGGGGCTGTGTGTGTGTGTGTGTGTGCGCGTGTGTATAGGATGTGTGCCGGGTGTATGGGGGGGTGTGGGCCTGTATGTAGGGGGTGTGCAGGCATCTGCATGTGTGCATATGCATGCAATGTGTGTGCAGGTAAGAGCTTGAAGCTTCCCCCATCTGAGAATCTGATGTCCTGGGTGAAACGGCCAAATCCAAGGACACTGATGGGCCATGACCCAGCCTCGGTCAGGCCTCCCATGCCCTCCTGGGTCCCGAGACTCAACTCTCAGTTCTCCCCTTTGCCTGGTAGGGAACTAGGCAAACATCAGAAAGGTCCAGGGGAGCCCTCTGTCTCCGTCAGCCCCACAATGGGGCTGGGGGCATGGGGGAGGTGGAGGGTCAGCGGCGAGGAAGAGGTACTCACAGTCTCCTGCATGGGGTGACTGAGGGGCTTCTCAAGGGCGGCCATGTTGTTGGGCATGTCCGGGGGGTGGGAGAGCTGGGGGGGCCCGTGCATGAAGTCGTTCATGGACGTCCCACCGGGGTTCCCGTGGGGGAAGTCAAAGTTGCCATGGCCCTGGTAGCTGTTGCCTGGGGAGGGAACAAGATGGGGAGGGACGTGACCCAGAGGGAAGACGGCCACCCCAGGGAACTCAGAGTGTAAAGGAAGAACCAAGGCCCATCCTCCTGCGAGGCTAGAGTTGGCTCCTGCAGCCGTAGACCTCAGGGCCATACAGCGGGGCAGCGATGCAGCCTTCTCCTGCGGGCCTTAGCACCCCAGGGCGTGTGCTGGTGTACAGCCACGAGCAGGGCTAGAGTGGGAGGAAAGGGTGGTCGGGCTCCTGCGGCGGGAAACATGGAATGAGGCCCGAGTCTGCACTTTCCACAGGACCTGCTGAGCGAGCCCCCCAGACCTGCTCACCCAGAGCCCCCATGAGGCTGCCCTTCGTCACTGGGACCACAGGCTCAGAGGGGGAGGTCGGAGTCTGCCAAGTCCATAAAGAAAGCTGTGCCAGATTCAAGATGACACCCTCAGAGCCAGCTGTCTGGCCTCCCAAGCCGCTGCTTCCTCTACCAGGTGGCCGCGGTGAGAGCTCAGAGGATCAGCACACTGGAAAGCTGGGGCGCTCAGCATGCTGTGGGACTCTGGCTAGGTAGGCTAACCTCTCTGGGCCTTTAATCATCCAGGAGCCCCAGGAACCTAAGAGCAGGGGTTCTGCGGGGAGCTGCCATGCCCGGTGTTTGGGGGGTTGCGGGGGGGTACTTAATGGGAACTGAGGGCGGTGCAGTGCAGCTTGCTCTGGGCAGCAGGAAGTGAGGGGGCAGTGACAGTGACCTTGGTGGCCGAAGGCTGGTGGCTCCAGGCCCCTGGACCCCGTCTCTGGAAGGGTGGGAGAGTTGCAGGGATAGGGACAATACGTAGATGTCAGAGGGAAACACGGGAGGGCCAGGAGCTCCAGGAGGAGTGTGGTCTTAGTGCCCCCAGCAAAGCAGGCTCTGAAGCCCCTAAGCTTGGCAGCTGCCGGCCAGGGAGATCCAGGAGTCAGGAGGGAGGCTGGGCAGCGGGGGGTGCGAGAGGCGGGAGGCTGGCTCGCGGGGCAGCTCCTCACTCATGCCTTCCCAGCTGGGTGCCAACCCACAGGGCTGGCTGGATGGAGGGGGGAGGATGGGGGGCCGCCGTACCCCCAATTTCAGCGACGTGGTATTGTTTTTGGGGGGCATGTGTTACCTCTGCCTCTCCACACCACACCCTCCCTGCACCTGCCACCATCACCCCAGAAATCCTGGGCCCCTGCTGGGGCTTCTCCCTCCCTCCTTGTCGGTCATCACCCACCTTGGCTGCTGTAGTCGTTGGAGTTGGTGCCCCCGGGAGGGGGCGGGAGTGGATAGGGGGACGGGCCGGGGCCCAGGGCTGCGATCATCTCCATGACATTGGGCATGATCATCTGGCTGGGACTCATGGTCTTGAACCGCTTGGACGGGATGCCGTCAGGGTCATCCTTAATGTGGAGGTCCGACTTGATGGGCACTGGCCGCCAGCTGCATGTGGGGTCAATGGTGACCTCTTCAAACTCGGAGCTGGGGGGAGCAAGGGGGCAGAGCTGAGGCTCTGGGGTACCTGGCTTTGGACACGAGGGCCTCCAGCTCGGACAGACACTGCGATGTCCTCGTCCAGGCTCCCTCTGCCCCCATTCCCACCACGCTCTGCATAGGACAGAAGTGTGAGGATTTTTATAACTTTTGAAAGATGGGGAGACTGAGACTAGGAAAAGCAAGTGGCTGGGCATGGGGCAGCGGGCCCCAAAGCCTCCACCCGAGATGCGGCCATGTCAACTTCCTGCTCTGGTTGAGCTTGGTCCTTTCTGGAAAGTTCATTTGCCCACAGGTACAGAACCCCTTAAATTAGCAGAGAGGTGAGGGATGTGGGAAAATGGTCTGCCGGCCAGTGGGGGATAGGGTATCAGGGGTGATCACACACTCACCTCATGCAACCCAGGTCAGCATCCCACCCCCCCACCTCCTCCCCCACCCCCTGCCCTAGTGTGGGGAGGCCCACTTACTGTTGGATGGCATTCAGGATGCCCCACATGTACTGATCTACCTCCAGGCCCTCGAGCAGAGCAGTTTTACTGGAAAAGGAGAAAGGGGGCTTGGCCTTTGCTCCTGGACCCTAGCGGGTGAGGCCACAGCCCACTCCTCCCCACTGTGTCCAAGAGACCCAGGATCTGCCACTGGTTACTACTTGGGGGCACCGACAGGAGAGGGCAGCCTTGTGACCACTTGATACAAAGGGACTGTGCTCAGCCCCCGTGATCTGAGCCCCTCTGCTGTGCTTGGGTTCTCTCATCCGTGTTTAGGGCAGGTGGAAGTGGCTGGACCCCACAGAGCAGGGCCACAGCTCCTCCTGCAGCCGGGTGACGTAGCTTATGCTGAGGTGGGCATCACTCACTTGCACACAGGACACCTCCAGGTCCCTCTCTCGCAATTCAGCTGCAGGTACGACTCCAAGTCAAAGCACTGCGGAGGCCGGGAGACACAGACAGATGAGAGCAGGGCTCTCAGAAACCTCTTAAATGCAAGTGCCACTGCCTCCTGGACCCTCGTGAAGACATCCCACCAGGGAGGGAGACAGGTGATGGAGAGACCCAGGGTTGAGAGGGGTGATGACCTTGCTGATTTTCTGCTGTGCTTACAGCTTTCGGGCCACGTGGAATCCCTGCACACCTGTGCCCAGCCCTCCTCATACCATCCCTGTGCCCCAGATGACCTATGGCCTCTGAGAAGCCTTCCTGGTTCCCCTGCAGCCACCTCTCACCGATCCTGCCCCATGACCGCGCCTCTCCCTGGCCCGGCCCAGGCATGGAGGACACACCCCATCCGGTTCATCAGTGTGCATCAGACAAATAAAGCGACCAGACCTCTGCTGCCCCCGTTTTCCCGGGGATGGGGGTTAGGGGGGCTGGGAGGCTCCCGACCCACTATGAAGCCCTCGGGGCCAGTTGTGAGAGGGTGGCGCTGAGGTTGAGGCTGGCCTGGCCCCATGGTAGCCCCCACCCAGTGAATCCCACCCACCTGGGCTGCCCGCATTTAGCCACCCAAACTGTGACAGTCACTCATCCCACAGCCACTTCCTGAGTACCTGCTCAGGGCAGGGCCTCGGGACACAGCAGTGAACCAGGCAGAGGCGTCCCTGCTTTCAGGTTCCCTATCAGCCGTAGTGGCCATATGTGCAAAATTTCCAGCTGGCATCTGACATCTGCCAGGGCTGGGACTGTCTAAATCCAGTTCTGTAGCCCCCTGGGAACCTAGCTCTGAGCACACAGAGAAGATGCTCAGAGGATAAATGATGGCAGGATTGAGTGAGTGAAATCAGCTCCTGATGGCCATGGCATCCTTCTGGCGTTAGAGACAGGCCCTGCTGCCCAGCCTGCCGCCTACTCCTCGCCATCCCAGCCAGACTCCAGGACGCTCTCCCTGGGACTGCTCACCTGGACGTGCTTGCAATCGTGGCCTCGAGCAGGCAGCTGGATGCGCCGGAATGTGATGGGGCACTTCAGAGACACCTTGATGGCTGTCTGCTCCACGCCATCTTCCCCATTGAGGGTCGTGTTGCCTGATGAGGCAGCCACGCTGCTGAAATTCCGCTTGACTGTGGGGTGGAGGCACAGGTGGATAAGGAGGGCAGGGCTGTCCTGCACACCCCCCACTCCTTCAAGTGGCTGATACACACTCTGATTCTCCACGCCCCCCAACACAGGGAGGTCTCATGAACAGGTGCAGGGCACCCCCACCTGGGCAAAAGGGAGCTCAGCATGCCGGAGGCCCTGGGCCTCCCAGCACTCTGGAATGACACTCTACATGTGACATGTGTGAAGTGCCCCTGGAGGTGGCTACATCAGTCCCCCAGTCTCTGCAGTTCATGACCTGTCTTCACTAGGAAGGCAGGACTTTCTGCAAAACCTGCAGAAACCCAGTCTGGCACTTCACTGACTTTCTGGGTCAGTGGGAGAGCCCCACAGGTACTTTTGCACTTAATTCTCCAAATGTGGTAACGGTCTGGCCAGATTCTAGGGCTCAGGACGTGAAAAAGCACATTTGAAGCGGGGAGCAGTGATGTACCTCCCTGCATGGTGCAACCCCCTCCCCCGTCCCGGCCCCCAAGTGTCTGCACCTGGGAGTCAGAGCCAAGTCCCCGCCTCTCGAGTTAGGCCTGGGCTGTTGAGGTGGAATCCACCCCTGTGCTTCTCTCCTGATGAAGAACCCCCTCTTCCAGTTCCTCCCTTCCTTCCAGGTGATCACCTCCTCCAGGAAGCCTGCCTGGACTACCTGCACCATGGCGTCTTGTTTTAATCTGCCCCACATGCTGTACTCATGGTACTGTGTGCTCATCTGATCATCCCCACAGCCCCAGAGGAGGGGATTGGAGGGGGAGGGGCTAGTGCCAGGGAACACTCAGGGCCCGGTGGTGCCAGGCCCAGGGGACAATGAACGTGGTGGGACTGGGGTCTGGTTCCAGCCCCCGAGCCCCCACTCACTTTTCGTGATACAGTGCTCTGCGGGCAGGAGCCGCTTCTTGAGGAGGCCTTGCAGCACGGAGCGCACGGAGGGCCGGTGGACCAGCTGCAGCACGAAGAGGTGGGACTGCCGAGAAAGAGCAGAGGCTCGGTCCCTGCCGCATGGCCCCCACGCCTGCCACCTGGGCCTCCGCAGGCCTAGGCCGCCCCCTTCACCCCAGAGGCTAAGCGCAGGAAAAGGCCCCACGTCCATGGTGATGCCCCGTTAGGAGAGGGTCCCCTGGGACCTGAGAGAGAGCCCTTGAGGCCCAGGATGTGTCCTGGGACCTGCGAGCTGGGGACCCAGACCGGGGTCACTACCCGGGGGCAACTGCTGCTGTCTATGCCAACAAGGCTGACTCTGATGCTGATATACCCTTGGGATGTGGTTATGGGACACAAGGCATCAAGATCCGGGCCAAACTCACTTCCTAGCCTCGGCCCTCCTGCTCCTCGCCCCGCTGTTCCCCATCATGCCTCCTCCACCCTTCCTGCCAGAGGATGTTGTCCTGTCTTCACTCCTCCAGGAAGCCTTCCAGGACTGCACCCCCCAACAGGCCCCCGCAGGCTCCTCACTCTGAGAGCATCCCCAGTCCTGTGACTCTTATCCCCAGGTGATCGTGGCACTCCGACCCTCATAAGGGCAGGATCAGAGCTCTTCCTTCTCCTCCAGGGAGGCCAGCAGAGCAGGGCAGGTACTCTGCAAATCCCCGGGCAAGCCCTGAGTGTCAGGCCCTGATCTTGGGGGACAGGAGTGTGGCTCAGACGTGGTCCCAGATCAGTGAGTCACAGGTCAGGAAACACACATACACAGTTCTGAGACAGCATGGTTGGGTGACAAAGGGAAGGAGTTAACTCCAGACTTGGTGGAGCTGGTTCTCAGGGGAAGAAGTGATTAGAATATTAAAATTTCTTGCAAATGAGGCACAAACGGAACCTAGCTTTCAGGGGCACACAGAACTTCCTCAGTGGAATAAGGTGGTGGGCACGGGGGATGGTGTCTGGGAGGCGGATCTACATGAGCAAAGGGAGGTGAGTGTGTAGACCAGATGGAGGCTGTGGTAGGAGAAAAGGCCAGGCCTCGGACCAGAGCACGGCGGCTTGAATTTCACCCCACGGCCCTTGGGGGGGACTGTGGCACATTTCTGGGGTACTCCTGAAAGATCACTCCTGGAGAAGGGGGATGGAGACCCATGACGCAGCTGAGGCCCAGAGGAGGCTGAGGATCTCGGGCCCACCCGCACACTCACGCAGCAGCAGGCGGTGACGGTGATCTGGATGGTGTTGCGGCCCGGCTGGCACACGTGCTTGAGGTGCAGGGGCTTGTGGGATGTCTTGTTGTCGCCGCGCTCGATGGTGAGGGGCGTGGCATTCACGCTGACCTGCACCGAGGCTGGCCAGTTGGTGTTCATCTGCCGGTCCTCGTGGTGGTAGCACTTGAACTGCAGCTCCAGGTCAGACCTGGGGGCGGGGTGAGACTCAGGGTGGCTCTGCGAGGGGGCTGCCCATGGCCTCCATGACCCCTCCCTCACCAGAGCCCCCCACCGAGTCACTCAGCACCCCGTTCTCAGCCACGAAGGCTCCCCCGGCCGCCTCGAGCTCTCCTCCTCTCTCACCCTGGACGTTCGCCCTGCCCAGGCCTCCCATCAAAACCCATCCCAACAACCCAAATTCCCCCCAAGACTCCCATATACTGTTCAACCACAGCCCCACAGCTCTGGCCACAATCTTCCTCAGTCCCCTGCATGGAAGTGCGCCTCCTGTTCCCCCACGACAGAGACAGACGGACAGACGCTAACTCAACAAGGCCAGCTGGAAGGCTGATTATGCCCTGAGCTCCTGTGGGAGAAGCACCCCAGGCCAGGGGCTGCCTGGTTCAGTTCCCGCTCCCCTACCCCTGCGGTGGGCCCCAAGGACACGGTACCGAAGGAGTCCCCACAAAGCCAGCAGGGCCAGTGAGCAGGGCCAGTGGCCGAGCCACAGAATGTCTCGCAGGCGACGGTACTCACGGCGAAGGAGCAGTGGGTGAGCAGGGCCCCTGCATGGGGGTCCCTCTACCCTTTTGCCTGAGTGCACTCCCGTGCCCTCCTGCCCACCCCAGCTGCCTCTGGCCTGCTCAAGGCAACGGGCCAGCTGTGCACGCACAGTGGTGTGTGTGCACGTGCCCAGCTCAGACACATCTCGTGCCCTCAGGGTGCTCACTGGGCAGCTGAGGCCTTTGGTCACTGACACAGCGAGGCAGTGTGAGTCCTGCCCGAGGAGGAGGAACGGAGGGTGGAGACACCAATGCGTTCTGGTGTCTGAGAGACCCGGGCCCGAGTCCCAGCTCTGCCCCTTGCTAGCTGCGGGGACTCATCCCAGCTAATCACTTCTCTGGCCTCAGTTTCCCGTCAACGGGGCAAGCAATGCCCACTCATAAGATCAAAAGAGATCAGGTATAGGAGGCTCAGAACACAGAGCCTGGTCCAGCAGGGGGCCTCCAGACCCCTCACTCCAGTGCCCACTGTTTGAGCAGCAGCCCCGCCCGGTGGCCAGCTGCTCGCCATCTGCAGGAAGGACCCGGCCCTGTTCCCGCTCCTCTCTCTATATTCCTGGCTGACCACATGAGCCACGTTCGGGGCCAACTCGGGGGCCCTGCTGGAACATCCTCCTCAGCCTGAGCTAGCCACGTTTTCCTCTGGGAATTTGTTCTTAACCACTGTCTCATCAGGACTGGGGTGAGTGACAGCAGCTCCCTACCCTCAGGCCACTAAGCCAAGGCAGATTTGTCTGTCTCCCGGCACCCGCAGGTTCGCTTTGACACCCCCAGGGCTTTGCACGCAGCACGGCCCAGTCAACAATGCTCAACAGGTGACGGTGTCAAGCAGATGCTGTTACCACGTGTCTCAGGCGATGCCAGGGCCCAGGAATGTCAGCACCGGGGCCACCTCCACCCGGCTCGGGCTGTGCTGTGCCCTGATGCTCACCTCCACATCAGTGTCTGGTGGACTGTGGGCCTCAGGTGAAAGACGTGGTTGCTGACGGCCAGGTTGTGCTCCAGGCGGAAGGGCTCCAGCACCACGCCGTCCCGCACGGGGAACGTGAGCCGCAGCTCGTCATTGTGGTTGGCTGCGTGCGGGAGAAGCAGGTGAGCCGCACGGCCCTCGCCCCGGCGGCACACGACACGCACCCTTGGCTGCGTGCTCTGGGCGCGTGTGTGAACAGGGCCATGGCAGCTGGGCGGTGTGCTCAAGGGCACATCAGGCAGCCCCTGGCTTCTTCCGGTCCCTCCGACCCCATCCTGACCATCCCTGCCTCCCACTTCCCACTCATCCCCCCCGCTCTGCATCCCCTCCTGTCTCCACCTGCCCCCTGCTCTGGAAGCCCTGGCTGGCTTCTCCTCCGAGCCCTTTGCCACAGCTGAGAGTTGCTTTCCCTCCCAGCCTCTAGCCGCTCAGGCAGGTGGTAAGGAGGCCTGCTCTCACATCCCCCTGCTCTCTCCCGTGCCCAGCCCCCAGAGGCAGGCAGGCAGGCAGGCAGACTTCCAAGCCCCCTCACTCCTGGCACACTGTGTGCGGGGGAGGTGGAGGCAGGTGGAGCTGGCTTGATGAGGGAGGGAGGAGGGAAGGAGAGAGCAGGGCGCTCACCTGGGGGTGGTGGCAGAGCGCTCATATTTGGCTTGATGTCAGGTGGGAAGGGTGGTTTCACGTCTTGGCTGGGGGACAGGTATGGGGGGATGCTGCTCCCGGGGGTCATGGGGGGCGTGGGGTTCCCTGGAACAGGTGAGTGGGGGTAATTTGCCACAGGAACCGGCCTGGGAGGCTGGAGGGAAAAAGAAACCACATACAGGTTATGGGCTCACATGCATAAGGAGGGACCACGGCTGTGGACACGTGCCCCACCCTCCCTAGGGTCCTAGGGCCATGGCCCTTGCTCCCCTGAGGGAGGAGAGCCCCCCAGGAAAACCCCTTCCTCCACTCTGGCCACACTCAGGCCTCTGCCCCTATGGGAAGACAGGTGGGCCTGGAAAGGTTCTCCCCACCCTTCACTTGGGTCACGGCACCAGGGGGATTGTAGGGTCCCCAGTCCATTTGACCAATGAGGACACAGGCTCAGGGTGACGGGGAATTCGCCTAATATAATCTTGGGAGAAGAAGAATGCTAGGAACAATCCCAGGTCTCCCGCTGCCCGCATCATGACTCCAGGCCATGTCCTTCATCGCAACCCCACCCCACCCCACTGGGGTCCTCAGATGGGAGTCAGGCGTAAAGCATCTCCGGGAGCCCCTTCCCTTCCTCTCTTTGTCCCCACCTTGTTTTCCTCCCAGGACTGGCCAGGTCCACACTCATCCCCGGCCCACCCATCTGAGACGCAGATCCTCCAAGCATCTCTGGGCCCTGGAGCGGACGACCCCACTCATGTCCAGAAAGGCTGGGGCAGGAACAGTGAGGTCCCCTCTAACACAGTGCATGTGGGTTATAATTCCCGAGATGGAAACGGAAACATACCCTATTGACGTTCCCTTGGCTGTAGCTGCTGTAGCTGCTTCCAGAGAAGGTGTTATTTTGTCCATTAAACTGCTCTGGCTGGTAAAGCAAGATAAACAGTGCCGTGAACGGAAGGCAGAAAAGCTACCCGGCTCTCCCTCCTGAAATGAAAATCTTCCAGGACAGGGGATGCTGACGAGGCCCACCCAGTGCGGGGGTGGGGCGTGCGGTGGGGGCAGAACACACCACGGCCACGGTCAGTGTTTCTGCCTCTCTCTGCCCATAGCGACTAATTGAGCAAGTTTATAAAAATAGCAACACCTAGTGTGCTGCAGTCGGGCTAAAAATAGTAAGCCCACGTAAGCCAAGGGGTGGGTAGTCATGTAAGTTGGCGTGATTCATTGGCAAATAAGTGTAAAATATTTCCAGAGTCTTCCTCACTCCTGAGAATGTACTTTATAATAATCCCAAAGAAGGAAAGAGCTACGTGCCTGAGAGCATTCATTATAGTACTATTTCAAAAGTGAAAACTCAGAAAAAAACCAAATGTCCAACAGAAAGGATAAAATGTGGTGTGGTTCCCAGGAGAATGTCAGGCAGCCATTAAAAGTGACAACCACGGGGACTGTACCGATAAGTAACAGGCTGTGTTCAAGTGAAAGAAACAGATTCAAAATCACAACCGAAAGAACAACTATACAACACGGCTGATGCCCACGTGCGTGGGGACAAAGTCTATAATCAAACGTAAATATATGGGGGTGGGTGCTTTTACTTAAAAAAATATATTTCCTTCATTGTTATTATCTCGTACGTGCTATAAATAGTAAAAGGAGAAGGAAAACCATCATCTGAGCCCCATGAGAACAGGAACCAAGAAAAGCCAGTCTGTCATTTTGGCCGCCGCATGCACAGCTCTGAGCACGTGAGATCACATCCAGAGATCTCCGCCTGCCCCCTGGTGACCCCAGGGGACAGCCAGGGTCAGGATGACACAGGCAGGGGTGGGGAGGTGAGGTGGTAAGGAGGGAAGGGGCCCGTGGGGTGGTGGGACTCACCTTGTAATACTGCCCCATGTTGACTGTGGGGGGCGGGTACTGCCCGGTGCTCGGCTGGCTGGGCATCCGCTGCCCGGGGTAGCTGGGAGAGGTGAGCGGCCGTGGGGGATTGGGGGTGGGGTACTGGCCTGGCTGGGTGGGGAACTGGCTGTTTGGTCCATATTGCTGGTTTCCGTAGTTGGGCTATGGTGGCAGAGAAAGGAGCGGGGAAAGGTCATCAGTGTCTTGAAGCCAAGCTGCCCACCAGATGCCAGGACGCCCCACCTCCTCTCCTCTGCCCCTGCTGTTTTCCACCCACCCAGAAAATGCCCACCCCACCTGCAAAGGAGACCAGCTGAACCAGATGATGCCGGGGGCCCTTCCTGCCCTGACATCCAGGGACATTACATCGGCCCGTCTGGCTCAAGGGCCACCTCCCCATGAAGCTGTCTTTCTCAAAACTCCACGCCCCTTGAGCTTGGGGGTACTTCCAGAGCCTCTTGCTCTTGCCTTCATGACGGTGCTTGATTCTGAAGCCCCCTTTGGGTCTCCCCTAGTGCTTAGTATGTGACAGACAACAGGATGCACTTCCAGAAAGGTGATCCCCAGCCCTTGCATTCTGAGGCTGAATCTGGGAGGCACTGTCCCCGTACCCCACACTGAGCAGAACACACTGATGTTTAGTGTTGGGCTACTGGTGCAGAGGTCAGGCTGGTGAAGGGACAAGGCAGCCCCTCCTGGGGGAAGCAACAGCTCCAGAGAGGGGCAGGATGGCTGTCCTGGGAGAGCCACTCCCACCCTCCAGTTGCTTCCCTGTCTGTAAAATCAGGTGACCCGCAGGGCACCCCAGGCCATTACATCCTGCACAGTCAGTGCTTCTTCCCCATCTGTGAAACTTCTAGTCTATTAACTGTCTCTCTTGCCCTCTCGGCTCAGAGGTCCAGGAGACAGCTGTGTCTCAGTGTCTGGCAAAGAACAGGCCTGCAATTAATACTTGCTCAACACATGAAAGAAGGGCAGGGGGTAAACGGCAGAAGAGGGCGAAGTTTGCGTCAGCGCTGAAGAACTCTGCAGAGCTCACACTGTTGTGATACGGCGGCTGCTCTGTGTGATGGTGAGGTTCCCATCACATCACTGAAGGACAGGAAGGGGAGCTGGGGCCTGTCCACTAGTCCCTCTGCGGGACCAGGTGACCTGACCCCCGCCCCCGCCCCCAGGTTCCGACAACTTAGAGGTTCTATGAGTGTGTACTGAGAGGTGAGGCCAGTCTTCCCAGACGGGGTCAGGACGTGCAGTCTGTGGCCACGGGTGTCACAGCCCAGTGTCGGGCATTTTGTAGCTGGGTAGTACCAGCAGTCTATCGAGGATGATTTAGTAAAGATAACTGATAGCCTCTGGTGTGCCCTGCTGTGACAGATAAGAGCTGGGGAACTAACACCGGTACAGGCACAGGGTGACGTCAGGCTAATGACCGGAAATTCTGCTGCCTTTTCTGGGATCACCTCCTTGGGTGCCAGCAGCTGAGGTTGGGCCTACAGATGCATTCCCAGCCCAGCCAGAGGGAACGCCGGGAGTCTGAGCACAGAGGGGGCTGAGAGGGCCCAGAACTCATGTCGGGGCCATGCATGGGAGTGAGGCCCACGGGTCGAGGCCTCCCCACCCCCAAGGCCAGCCAGGGCCTCGGGAGCTGCCATCCTTCCCTGAGCTGCTGCCCACCTGGAGGGGGTCTGGGCCTGACCCAGGCTCCTGGGTGTTTGAGGACGTCCCTGACATCTCCCCTCTTGGACCCAGGACATCCCCGTCAGTGGCCAAGCTGCATTCTAGCCCAAGTAAAGGTGGATGCTGAGGGGAAGCACATAGACCTTCAAGGAACTCAGGGTCTTTGGGCTCTAAACGCACTGGAAGCCCAAGCAGAAGGCACAGTTCTGAGATGGGGTGAAGCCAACCTGAGAAGAGGTGTGCCAGCAAAGCACTGGGTGATGTTCGGGAAGGGCTCTGTCCAGGTGAGGAATCAAGGTGGGCCTCTCAAGGAGCGTGTGCAGGGGCCACGATTCTGGGGTCTCTGTGTCTTTTGCAGGTGAACTGAATCCTTACCCAGGCACCCACATAGGCCATTTGCTGTCAACCCATTTTCTGGGTGCTCGCTGAAGGCCCTGTGACACCCCCTCCAGGAAGTCCTTCTCCTGACCTCATGCTGAGTTCCACACACCCCAAGGTGCATCATTCCTTTGTGAGTTCCAGCTTAGACCTTATCTTTCCTGCTGAAGTCTTGGTTCCTGGAGGACAGGAGGTGTGGGTTCGCTTCCTTTGATCTTCACTGATCTCGCGGCTGAGGTGGCTGGGCACCCCAACGGGCAGCCTTCCTCCCGACAGAGCCCCAAGAAACATGCTGTCTGCCTTCCAGTCACTTCTCCGATGTGCACGGCCTTTAGATCTTTACAGGGTTTTGTCTCATCTCTCACTCTTGGGTGTGAGGTGCCCTCATGTGGGTGCGAGGAATGTGGACCCAAGGAGGCTTAGTTCCTTACCCAAAGTCACCCAGCTAGTGTCTATGCCAAGACAAGAGAATCCTAACAGCGGCTACTGCTTGCTAAGTGCCCGCCCATGCCGGCCCAGGGCCAGGCGCTTCACGTACATCCCCTCACTCAAGACTCCCAGGTAGCCCCAGGAGGTGGGATGGATTGTCACTGCCTTTTACAAAAGAAAAAACGGAGACTCCAGGAGGTGACGTGACTTGCTCAGGGTCTTCTATATGGGAAATGCCAGAGATGACCTTAAACTCAGGAGCACCTGACTCCTAAGATTCTGCCTTCTGGTCCAGGTTTCCCAAAGGTCAATCCACGCCCTTTTCAAGGAATTACCCACAGCACCCGTGTCCTCCCCACCTCCCACCCTGCCCACCGGCTGCCAGCTGTCACACTCACCTCTCCCGGGTATGGCCTCTTTATGCTCTGAATGGGAAGGGACTGGGGCCGGGGGCCCGGGTAGGTCTGCTGGGGCATCCGCTGCCCGTGTGTGCCAAAGGGGCTGATGCCGGGTGGCCGGGGTTGGTTCATACCCATGGGAGGGCCGCTCATCCCCGAAGGCGTCATGCCAGCCGCCATGCTTGCGGGGTTCATGCTGCCCCCCATGGAGGCAGGCCCCCGAGGCCCGGGCTGGTTCATGAATTGGCTGTTATACGCCTGGGTGGGACCCATCTGGAAAGAGGAACAGACCTTCAACGGGAGAAGAAGAAAAAAAAAAAAAAAAAAAGAATAAAATGCCACATGCATTGAAAGTGCAGGGAAGGAAGGAAGGGTGGGGGAAGTGGGGGGTTTGGGGTTGGAGGTTGGGCACTTTCCTGTGCGGCTGCAGCTGGTGACCAGGTCCCAAAGGACCACCGGCCTCGTGGGCTCACTGCTGCTCTCCACAGGCCGCACAGGAAAGGTGCAGCCCGAGGGGTGTTACAGGGTGGGGCGCAGTCACTCCAATGCACAGGCAGTGTTTCCAGGGAGGCAGGCAAGGAACGGGAAAGAGGGTGCAGGGGTGGGGAGGGGCATGGGAGAATGGAGGTGGATAAGGATGGAGGCAAGGGCCGCTTTCCTGGAAGCCCCGGCCCCACCCTTGTTCCTCAGCCAATGGACACACACCCTCCATCCGCAGTCTGAGGCGGCCTCGGCTCCCACCTGTGCCCACCTGCCCTGCTGTCCCCATCCTGGACTTCCCACCTCCAGGCCTGTCCTGCATTTCCACAGGGGGGCTCCCCCTCTCCTCACACCCCACCCCACCCTTCTGAAGGTCAGGAGAGCAGAGCTGGGACCTGGGCAGGATACACAGATGGAATGACTAGGAGAGCACTGGTCTTCAGAGGCCACCGGTGGGGACAGACTGGTGACAAGGCTACTTTAGACATAGCCCACTCTCTGGTGAGTAGAGGCCCAGACTGCAATATGGAACCTCTTTCCCCATACACAGACACACACGAGCCACCAACCCACACAGAACAAACACAAGCTCCCAAACACACCCCCACCACTCACAACCACACTGATAAGCCCACACCCTAACACACGCCCCTCCTTGTGCTTCTAAGAAAACCTAAGTGCACCCTGACGCCATCAGCTCCCCTCGGCACACAGACACCAACACCCCAGCTCTGATCCCCGGGGCTGTCTGCCTGGCGTGTGGCCCTTACCGGTCCATACTGGTTTATATCCTTATTCTGTGTTTCTTGCAAGGCTGCCACAGTGGCCGTAGCTGTGGCCGTGGCCGTGGCCGCTGCTGCTGCTACTGCAGCTGCTGCAGCAGCGGCTGCCGGCTGAGTGAAGTCAGCGGGCGGCCTGGTGTGCGGAGGGATGCCCATGCCAGCAGGGGCATTAGGACCCCCAGGGTAACTGCGAGGGAGAGAAGAAGGGAGAGTTAGATGCTGCCTGAACCTCAAGATGAACCCACGACACGCCCGCCTTGGGCGGGGAGGGAGAGGTCAGGCCGTGCCAGGCCCTTGTGTCCACAGCTCACAGAGGGGGGAGGTCTAGACTAAGAGCCCGGCGGGGACAGGGGCCTCCCGGGGGTTGTCAGCCCCTCACGCCACTTGGCAACCACCAAGCCGCCAAGCTGCTGTGTTCCTGGAGCCCCACCCGGGTGGTGCCCTCGGGCACACCTGTCAGCCCACCTTCTGGAGGACACCTAGCCTCAGAGAGCCTGAGCAACCAGCCCAGGGCCTCCGGCAGGGGAGGACAGGGTGGGGATGCAGCTGGGCTTCACCACGAGGCCCTACTGCGCTGACACGTGGCAGGGCTGCAGTTGGCCCCAGGGCGCCTGGCAGGGGTGAGGCCACAGGGCAGCCTTGGGCAGAGCAGGGCGGGCGGTGAGAGGAGGAAGGGTGCCTTTGCCCCGCCCACGCCCCTCCCTGCCCTCCCCCTCCCTTGGGCCGAGGGACCCCAGCCCTGCACCTCTTCCTCCACACCAGCAGAGCAGAGCTGACCCTCCTGCTGCCCAGCTCTCAGTGTCTCCCAACGTATAAAGACATGACACAGAGAAGGGTCATTTGAGAAATGCAGCTGCAGCCCTTCAACCCCACGGGCTTGACGGCTCTCAGAATGCGCCCCGGCCGTGCAGCGTCGGGCCTGCCGGCCAGCCCCCAGGATGGGGGAGATGTGCCCCGCAGGCAGATGGGATACCTGAGGAGAAGGGGAGCGCCAGGCTCCCCATGCTTCCCAGGCCAGGAAGCACGTGCTGGGATTCACACTTGACTCCTAAGCCTGCC